>NC_090939.1:710249635-711499635 GCF_040938575.1 Ambystoma mexicanum
CCCCTGCCCCTGAGCATGACATCATTAAAACAGTCATAATGGCAGCCCCTATCCCTGACCTCACTGGGCTTCGTAGGCAAACGCGCCAAGTACAGTACCACGCAACTATACTCAGAAGCCGGAACCCAATGCAGATCTTCTCACAATACATCGCTCCACAAATAGGAATATGCTACATTACTTGCAAAGAATAACGCTACACGGTTAATATCATAATAGAAATTTAATGCACAACAAAATCACCAAGCCCATACAGCTATTAGGTCATGAACTCCAAAATATATTTCATTATTGTGGGCTGCATCCGCAATAAATGACCAGCTTCTGCTTGTGTGACGCCCTGTTCCTTCATGGTACAGAGGGGCTACATACACATTCAAAAAGGCAACATGGAAGCGCCTAGAACCGCAGGGCCGTCCCATTAGGTAGGCACTAGTCCAGCTGAAAGGTCGATATGTTGCTCCTAGCCACTAGTACTGCGTAAGGGCATGTGGCCCATTGGCGATCGTCCCATAAGATCGTAATGGTGCTCCACTGATTAACACGAAGCAGCAGGTGTCGGGAGTAAAAGCCATCTGCAGGAGTGGCATACAGATGGCAGCAGCAAAAGGGGAGGAGATACCTGTCACCCAAATGAAATGAAAAAGAATGGTATGGGCATCAGAACTTAATTTGAATTACTCACTTCAATGATCACACTAAATCTACAGCCATATGCATGTTAGCCCACTCAAACGGATTATTCCCACCCAAAAATCACTTGCGAATCATAACTATATAAATCGAGGTGAATACACTATTACAAACGAGTCTTTGTGTGCATGCGTCTGTTAAAACAGAATCCATTAGATGGGATTAGTAACGTGCATAGACACAAGTGTTTGAAGGCGCGTTGAGACAGGGAGGGTTCAACAAGGGCAGATAGACGATGGTCCCACTATGGCAGCTCTGCATCACATAGCGCAGGGGAAGTGGATAGATTCCAAAAAGCCATGTACATGGTAAACTCTCAATTAAATCATCTGTCCGTGCATCCATACATCATACCCTCATCCCGGTATGAAAACGCCTGATTATTTACTCACATAACATGTGAAATTTCCATTGAGTCTGTGCTTAATGCAGTCTGCAAAATCCACTGTGCTCCAGCCCGGAATTCTAGTGTTGTGAAGTAACATGTATTTGGGAACGTCCTGCCTTATCGTCCACTACGCTATTGCGCATCCCATACTATTCATATCAATCATTGCATTCTCGCCATGGCCCCTGTCCGAAGGACATTAAACAATAGAACTTTATATCTGCAGTCAGACCTGTGGGCGTCTCCTCGCCGCTAGCTGAAAACCGAAAGCACTGTCCTTCGAATTCCTCATTTGCAACATCACGTCGAAAAGGCATCTGTGACCGCTTGAAATCCCAAATTCATCCATGTAGTGCGGCAGTGTGTGAAAATGGCAACTGGCTTCACTCACAAATGGGACGCCCCGCCCGTCGGTGAACCTCGGTACAGTGCTGCATGAGGGTCCAGCGTTAATCGAGTACTACATTCCACTGACCCTTCACAAGTTTGTTCGCGACTGTAAAGATAGTATGTGAAACAATGGGACCATAGCAGAATGAACATATGAACCAATATTCCACTGCCATCGGGATTAAATACGTGATTGTAATAGCAAGATGCCATGCGTCGAATTGCAGCGTTGTGTGCGGGACGTGCTCGCCCAAAGGGGATTGCAGCTTGCACAGGTGGAATGAATCACCACAGGTGGAGGCTATACTGCCTGAAAACACATAAATTGCACACCCAACCCCCTCCCACAACCACACCCACTCCAAAATGCTACCGGCAGGACTAGCGATGTTGGCCCTGGGGGACCTGATAGCACTGCAAGTACTCCAACTTCAAGAAGAAGACGAACACCAACTACTACAACAACCGGCCGCACAGAGGAGACGCAGGAGGAGGAGGAGGGCAAGGTAGGGCCAGCAAGGCCCACCAGCACAGCCACTACCACCACGCAGGCAGCCCACAATCCCACGCCTCCGAGCTCATCCGTTCAACCTCACTGATGAGCAGATCCACACCCTCTACCATGTGGACCGGGACACCATAACCGCCATTGTGGACATGACACACGCTGACCTTGCCAGCATGATAGATAGCCCAACCGCCATCCCACCCCTACTGAAGGTGGTGTCTGTACTACACTTCCTGGCCACAGGCACCTACCAGCACACAGTCGGACAGTTGCATGGCATTTCACAGCCACTGTTGTCACGGACACTATCGCAAGTGCTCGATGCCCTCCTGAAGCACGCAGACGACTACATCTCTCTACCACGCTCAGAGCAGGAAATTACGAACACAAAAGTGGGATTCCATGCACTTGCCGGCATACCGGGTTGCATTGGTGCCATCGACTGCACCCATGTGGAATTGGTTGTGCCACATGCCATGGAGGCCCAGTACCGCAACCAAAAACAATATCATTCTCTTAATGTACAAATGGTGTGTGACTCCAACAGGATCATTACACATTGTTGTGCCCGATTTCCTGGATCAACCCATGATTCTATGGTCTTGAGGAACTCTACAATACCACGCTACATGGAGCGACACGCAGGGAACAGATCCTGGCTACTCGGTGAGTCTCATTTCATGCATGATAATGTGGGGTATGTGATGCGGCAATGACCTGGCAGGAAGGGGGGGGGGATGAGTACGTAGCAATGTCATTCCACAAACATCCTTTATTGTCCACATACAGGTGATGCCGGGTATCCACTGAAGAGATGGCTCCTTACACCACTCCGGAACCCACAGAACCAGCATGAGGAGGACTACAACCATGCCCACTCACGTACCCGTGTAGTCATAGAACAGGCATTCGGCCTACTGAAGGCTCGTTTCCGCTGCCTCAGCAGGTCTGGCGGGGCACTCCTGTACCGCCTTGAGAAGGTTGCATAGATGGTCATGGCATGTGTCATGCTACACAACATGTGCGTACGTAGAAATGTGCCCATGCCCCCTGACGCAGAACTGCAAGCACCTGAAGATGGTCATGATGAGGGTGGGGATGTGGCAGCACCTCAAGGAGTCCGCGAGGCACAGGAGGGCCGTGAAATTCATCAGATTCTCATAGATTCATGCTTCTAGCACTCACGCCTGGTGGCTGATACATGGACACGGGACTTGTGGCACTGTGTGTGTCTGGAACATGCACAATATGGACTGTACGCCTATAAAGGCCTCGTACACAAAGATCAATGTCCACACATCTCATTGGATGATTGTGAAATGTTTATAGCATATGTGAAATTATGTTACACACCCCATCGACCCGCCACCCAAGAAAGCCCAACACACCCCCTTCACCCTCCTACCTCCCCCCCGAACACCAGTGTCCAAAGATGCTCATTGTCAGTGGGCAGACGCTATTGCAAGCCCCCTCTCCGGGTATCAGGGGCACCCCTGCTTGTGGAGCGCAGGTTCCTCCCAGATCTACGTTGGGGGCTGCCCTGGACGGAACTTGCAACAGATGATGTCTCTGCCTGCTCACGTCCATGCATGTCCCTAAGGGTTTGTGAGAGCTCAGTGAGCACACGGCGCACAGCGGCAAGTTCAGCACATACGTCTTTGGACGTCGCATGCAGTTCCCCCCTCAGGCTCTCGGTGCTTCTCTCCATTTGTACCCTCAGGCTCTCGGTGCTTCTCTCCATTTGTGCCCTTAGCGTCTCTGTGCTTCTCTCCATTTGTGCCCTTAGTGTCTCTGTGCTTCTCTCCATTTCTGACCTAAGTGTCTCAGTTGATGTTTCTATGGCTGCCTTAGTACCCCCACATTCATCAGCATGCTCCTTGAGGAGCGTGGCCAGTTGCTGCTGTTGCACGATCACCTGGTCGAGGGACTGTTGCCTCTGCTGGGCCATGCCCATTTGCGGTGGTGTCACAGAGGGGCTGATCACCTCATGTTGCCTTGCCACAGGGCTTGTGGGGGATGGCCAGTCGTCGCCTTGTGGGTGCCCCTGCGTGGTATCCTCATGGTGTACGGGATGAAACAAACAGGGGGATTGAGACAGGTCATGGATGGATCCTACATCGACAGCACCGTTTTCTGTGTCGGAGCATGCTGCCATTAATGCAGTGTCACCTATGGTGCTGCTGCCACCAGAAGCAGTGCCTTCTGTGGCATCCATTGGGGGGACCTGTGGTGCTGCTGTTGTGGGCATGCTGGCTGCTGGGGTGCCTGTTGAAGTCCCCTCCTGTGTGCTGCCACTTGATTTGTGCTGCTGCCGTGTCTTGATCCGTGCAGCTGAGGTGGAGGGTCTTTGGCCGTTGGTCTTGGCCCTCTTTGCAGGTGTGCTGGTAGGGGTGTCCTGAAGCTCGTCGTTTGAATCGGACCCTGTGTTGGAGTAAAGGAGGGCGAGCGTTATTTATGGGTCTGTGGAAATTGGAATGGCAATGTATCACATGCATCGGGGTGGTACCTGAGGGTGATTTGGGTCAGGGCCTTGGAGGTGGTTTCATTTTTGTGTGGATTGAGGATGCAGTTGTTTTGCAGCCTGCAGTTAGGGTGTGCATGCTGCACGTGTAGAGGGTGTTTTTAGGATTTTTAATTATTTATGTATTTAAAGTGACTTTTAAAGTGCGCTATCAGGCCAATGTATGTGGACGTTCTCCTGGACATGTGTTTCTGTTGCACTATGTGGACACATGGTACTTCACATGATTGGACATTGTGGATTTAGCATTGTTTTATTTGGCCCACCTACCTGATTCTTCGGATGTCTGCACTCCTTTCTCCATCCCTCCGACTCCCTCTATACTCTCCATTCCAATGGTGGAGGCACAGATTTCTTCCCAGGGGGTCAACTTGATGGGTGATTCCGATCCTCCCCTGGTAGCTGTGGCAATGTTACGGTTGGCTGATAGTATGCTCCGTACGCGTATCCGCAAGTCGTCCCATCGCTTTCTGCATTGCTGTGGGTTGCGGGATGCGGTCCCCACCGCACTTACCCGCTGTGCCACCAGGGCCCATATGGCCTTCTTGTTCGCAAGTGCCGTCCTGGTCATTTGCGTCGAGAAGACGACGGCAGCATTCTCCTGGAGGGTCTCTGTGAGCACGGTGAGTTCCTCATGGGAGAAGTGGACCTGCCGCTTGCGTTCGCACGCTTTTTTAGCAACTTTTCCCATTTTTATTGTTTTCACTAGGGTGGCTAACGGGTTGGGATGTGTCTCAGGGTAGGATTTTTGATGGTTGTGTTGGGATTCTGATTTTATAGGTGTACGGCGTGCTGTTTCCCGTTCCGGGCCCATGTTTTTACTTCCGTTTCCGTATATTTACGGTCACCGTATTTTGCGATTACCGCTCATTACGGTGACCGCTATGATGGGTGGCGGAATTGCACCTAGGGCGCCGTACGACGGCGGTGAGGGGCGTTTTGGGGACATTTCCGCCATCGCGGACTTTGCACTTCCGCCATGGCGTAGTGCTCGTGCCCGATGGGTCAGAATTAGCCGCACTTTACTCCGTCGTGCAATGGCGGAAACGCTATTTACGCTATGGCGGTCAGGTCAGTTACTTTCCGCCAGGGTCGTAATGAGGGCCAATGTCTTCCTTACAGAGGGCAACATAGTAATTCTACCTAACTGGCACAGGTGCTGCTGGGCAGACAGTCCACTTGATGTACCAATAAGAGTTGCCATTTCTTCCCATGGATGAAGTATGGATGAAGTATCCAGTAGATATGTATCAAGCATAAGTGTGGCTTCTGGTCTGCTACCTGTTTCATTGAAGACATTGAAGACTCATCTGTACTCAATATGCCTGAGGTGTCCACACATTCTCCTCACTGTGGGGTGTGCACAGACTGATCACAAAGCTTTCACCAGGTGACAGTGATGTACTGCCCGTTGATAACATAATTTGAGAGCTTAACATGCCCAATGTACTTGGCAAAGTTTGGATGGTTTGATGTAGTTCCAGCTGCTATTTACCAAATGGCTGGTGTTGAGAGACAGATGAATATGTCACTAATGGCAACTCTCGTTCCCCAATATTGCAAAGGACAGAAAAGCTATGAATGAAGGCAACTGTACCGGTCTTATCCCGGATAACAACAGGAAGAGATGAACCTAATGTAACTGAAGATGGCAATAGTAAGCAAACCTAGTGTTAGACTGACATACACACATGCAATAAACACAATGCACAAAGCAAATACACATCCACCATGAATAAAAGCAGAAATTAGGTCAAATGTGCATTTAGACAAGAATATTGCTTGCACCATAAAGACACAAAGAATATAACACAAGCAATTTATGAGCTGAAATGAAACACAAACGATATACGTAAATAGCCTACTAATGTAGAAATGTAACAGTAAAAGGCTACCATCTTTGTAAAAATGGAAGTCGTAACACACATTGAAATGAATAGATTTCTCAAAGCTCTATGAAAACTCAAACTGCAAATCCACTGAAGTACAGATTTGTGTGGGACAGAGGCAGTGGCTGTGCGGCCCCCCTCCAAGTGTATGGAAGAATTAAGGGCTTTAGCTATCTAGGAGAAAACATGAAAAAAAGAATTCCCATGGCACAAGACAAATTTCTCTCAGTTTAATTGTTGAACAAATAGCCTTTGAATGCCAGCTGCCAACTAATTATAAGTTAAAACCTCATAGGGAATAGATCGACCAAGTCCCCAGTGGTTGGAAAAGTAATAACACTTGCGTTCATATTAGCTAAAATCTCAATAAAGACAGGATGGGATGATTCAGAACACAGTCTCCTCACATGTGACCCATAATTCAAGGAAAGTGTCTATTCATTAAGGCCAGAAACACCCAGAACCTGCCTTGACTTCGCACATTTTCTCAGAATAGGGTGCCAAAAAAAAGGTCAAATGCAAAGAAATAGTTTGGCTCATGGCCTAGGGATAAGGAATAGCATCTTATTTAATTGGAAGAATGCAGATCTTGGATACCCATTACTCCCATGTTTACTACATGATCTGATTACCTGTCATAGGCAAGGTTGGTGAGCAAGGTGCTGACCAATGAAAACTCTTAATGTTGTGCTGCCCAGTATATGTTGCAGTAACCAATAGTCAACTTTAAAGATGGCATATACTCTTGTTATCACTTTGGATGTGGTCCCAGGTGGAGCTATCAAATAGGAGTTTAACCAATAGAAGGACTAATGTATATAGTTTCTATGTGTAGACAATTTCCTTAACCAATCCCCATATCCTGTATGTTTTTGAAAGCAAGATTGTAATGTGATGACAATGATGACATATTTTAGTTTTTTAAGCCATTGGGCCTCATTACGAGGTTGGAGGTAGCCATGGCGCTATTAGCACCATGGCTGCCTCCAAACTCCTTCCGACTCCGCCCTGGTGAATGGAGCAATTACCATTCCATTCCAAGGTTGGCAGGACCGGTAATTCCCCATTCGCCAGGGCCTTTCCCCATTCCCATTTGAGCCCCCATATGGCTCAATGGGAATGGGGAAGGCGCTAATAATGGTACTGCAAATGGCGGTACCGTTATTAGCTCTAGAGACCCTTTGCGGGTCCCGTCCTTATCGCCTGAAAAAACCAGGCGTTAAGGAAGAACCCACAAAGGGAACTCGTAGTAGGGCAGTAAGGGATTACCAGCAGCAGTGCCCTTACTGGTGCCGGTAATCCCTTACCGCCCACCTCGTAATGAGGCCCATTGTCATGCTTGAGTAGGACGAGTGCTCACAACTGTTTTGTTTGCATGCTGTCCCTGCTTTATGTGGATTGTTAATAAAGCAGGGTTTTGCCATTTACTTTGGCTATTTCCGTTATTGGGGGCAGAATTTCCCGGCCTATCTGTTCTCCTTAGAATGGGATTCTCCAGTCTACCTTTACATATGGTAGCGATTCGGATTCCCGTCCGGACTGTCACAAGTTTCCCTGCCATGGCCTGAAGAACTACGGGATGAACTGTGGAGACTGGTGAATCACACCTGAACTGAGAAGGTCGACAGGAGTTGCCTTGGAGAAAGTCCTGCACGATACCTGCAGGCCTCCCGTAAGGTGGATGTTAGCTGGCTAGTTTGAGGAGATTAGGTACCTGATGCCTTCGGCCCATCAGCAAATGTGAGTATAAATCATCGACTTTGCAGAATGGGGGTAAAACGGGGGTGAGAAGTGTTTGTATGGTGGGAATTGTGAAATGGTAAACTATTGAATAGTAGAATACCTGCAACAAGGGTGAAGAAGGCAACACACTAAACCTTGTTATGAGGTATTAATGATAAAGAGATTACGCACAACAAGGTCATGGAGGAGTGTGTTGAAAACCCCCTTTTCAGAGTATGATGAAAAGATAAGTATACCTTGCCAGGCGACAAGAAGAAAGTTGTGTTGTATTAAATTTGTTATGCATGTACATGTGTAGTGGTTGCTGGTGCCAGCAGTAGGGTGTAAATCAGTTTTGGGTTGTGAAAAGTAAGGGTTTGTGCATATTGGTGCAGATCATAGAGCATGTGGAGTTGTGGTCTGGACCAAAAGGGCGTGGTCCAGAGCGTGGGTGGCGTTTGTGGTGCCTGCCCGAAGAGTTGCTGTGGCGAAGAAAAGGGTTGGGACGAGATGTAGAAGTGTGGGAAATAGAGGCAAATATTGCTGGAAGGAGATTGTGAAGGAGAAGCGGAGAGGTAGTAAGTTTGAAGTTACATTAAAGTCCAGTAAGTATTAGCAGTCTAAATCGTGATATGGCATAATGGGAGACACTCCCCTTATGCATTTATATAAGGCATTGCCCCAGTACAAAGACAAAATACTCAAGTGTCATTCGCAGTGGGTTTGTGACACTGCTGGTAACATGTTCATGTCCTGGCCACAGGAGGGAACCCTTTTGAGATCAGTGCTGCAACACATGACGACATATTTGCTTTCAGCACACAAAAGAAAAAGTTGCAGAAGCAATTAGCCATTCTGCAATAGTGGAAGATGTATGGGGATGAGATGGAAGAGCAACCCGTGAGAGTGAATGCCTAATCAGCATGAAAGGGAGGGTGCAGCAGCTTTGGCTCCTCCTCCTCACAGCATTGACCCGTCTTGTCACAGGTTTCCCCCCTTCTCACCTGTCTGTGTTGTTTGTTTGAGTTCTTCGATGAAGTCTTCTTTCACACCGTTCGGGTCTTGTATAACCCTGTGCGTGGATCCTCGGGTTCCAGCTTACGGTTCGTGTCCCATCTCCAGGGAGCGTTCAGATGTCCGGGAAAAAAGTCCAGGAAATGGCGAGGAGTGCACTCGGAAGGTGAGTGCAAAGGAAATCCAGGAATGCAAGGTGAGGACAAAAAAGGGGAGAATGAAGGAGGAGGAAAATTAGGGGACCGGGAACCAGGGATCAGTGGAAATCACTGTACGAACTACAGTAGCACACGTCTGACTACTGCAAGCGGTAGCGTTGAGACGCGCAGAACTGCAGGGGTGTGTCTGCTTTGTAGAACGCAGAGCGTACAATGCGGAGACTGGGAAACAGCGTTTCACGTTCAGCGGCCATGTTGGGAGTATTGCTGAGTTCAGTCCCCTATGGGTCAGGGACCACGAAGTCCAGAAGGGATGCGTCCGGTGGTTCATGACAGCATGCCTCCTCCAAAACCCAGTTCCTCTGGGTTTACCCGGGTGTATAAGGTGGTACCTTTGGAGTAGTCTGGGGGCATTTATGTTTGAGACTGATTCCCAGGTGCGTTCACTGGAGGGTACCCTTTCCACTCGACCAGATACTGTAGCTGACCACGTCTGTACCTGGAGTCACATATTCTGGACACTTCGTATTCTAATTGATCATTAACAAGTACAGGGGTAGATCTTGGAGCAGTCCGGGAGGACTGGACGTGTGGTTTCAACAGAGAAGTGTGAAAAACTGCGTGGATCCTCTTCCAGGATTCTGGTAGTTTGAGCCGGAAGGCCACTGGGTTAATGATTTCCTTTATGGAAAAAGTGCCATAGTACCGGGGAGCCAACTTATTTGGTAGTAAGTGTTGAGGCAGTAGTTTCAAGGATAGCCACACCTTATCACCCACTGCGTATGAAGGCCCTGGTCTTCTTTTGGAATCCGCATAATGCTTGGTGTTTGTTCAGGCCTTTTTGAGGTGTTCTTTGGCTTCTCTGTGTACGTTGATGAGGGTTTCAATCCAGGAGTCAACTGTAGGAACTGGGGTAGGATGTGGGAGTATGGATGGTAGAACCGAAGGGTGGAATCCTTGGCTACAGAAAAAGGGGCTGGTTTTGACAGCCGAGTGGTCCGAATTATTGTATGCAAATTCAGCCACAGGTATTAGAAGTGACCAATCGTCCTGGACCTTGGTGGCAAAACAGCGAAGATATTGCTCCAGGGTTTGGTTCACGCGTTCAGTAGCTCCATTGGTCTGTGGATGATAACCTGAGGAGAGGGCACGTTGGATTCCTAGTATACGACATAAATGTTTCCAAACTGAGATATGTACTGCGGTCCTCTGTCAGATATGATCTTGGAGGGTAGTCCATGAAGTAGGATTATGTGTTCCAGGAAGATTCCAGCGAGTTCAGAGGAGGATGGTAGTTTATATAAGGGTGTGAAATGAGCCATGTGAGTGAATAAATCAATGGTAACCATGATAGTTGTGTATCCCCTGGAAGGTGGTACTTCCACAATAAAGTCCGTAGCAATGAATTCCCAAGATCTTGTTGGCAGCGCTGGTTGGAGCAGGAGACCCACCGGTTTCTTGTTATCATGCTTATTTTGAGTGCAGACTGCACAGGTTTGGATGTAATGCTGGACGTCATCTTTCATTTTCGGCCACCAAAACTGTCTTTGTATTAAACAGAGAGTGTTGGTGATGCCACGGTGTCCTGAATGAAGGGTGTCATGGCATAGGCTTGTGATCCTTTGTCGCAGTCTCTGCGTGGGGATGACCAGACCATTATCCTTGAACACATATCTGTCCTTTGTTTTGAGATTCCATTGATTCTTTCCAGTAAACTCCTTCCATATCCCAGAGGACTGGGTTTGAATCCGGATGTCTTCCAGGAGACTGATTGCTTGGGCAAGAAATATTGTGTGGGGAAACATCTTTGGGAAGGATGGGTGTTCAAGAATTTCGTAGTCGGGATGTCGGGATAAGGCGTCAGCAATTATATTGTGTGTTCCAGGAACATGATGGATTTGAAACTGGTACTGGGCAAAGAAGAAGGCCCAACGGGCTTGACGACTGTTCCTACATTCCAGGGATTGCAGAACTTGAAGATTCCGATGGTCCGTGAGGACCTGAACAGGATGTTTCGCTCCCAGGAATAGATGACGCCAATCTGTGAAGGCTTGACGGATGGCTAATAGTTCCTTTTCCAGAACAGAATAGTGGATTTCGCTAGGAGTCAGGGTGTGTGAAAGATAGGCAATGGGGTGTTCTAATTTGTCATCAAATTCCTGTTTTAGGACTGCCACGATAGCGTAGTTAGAGGCATCCGTTTCCACTAGGAAGAGTCGATCAATGTCAGGTTGAGCCAAGATGGGGGCTTGTGTAAACTCCGACTTCAATCGTTGAAACGCCTCATCTTGGACTGCTGTCCAGTGAAAGGGAGTATCCTTCTTCAACAATGTAATGATCAGTTGTACTATCTCAGAAAAGGAAGGTATGAATTTTCGGTAGAAGTTGGCAAGCCCCAGGAAGGATTGAATCTGTTTCACTGTAGTTGGAACAGGCCAGGCTAGAATGAAGTCTACTTTCGAGTGGTCCATTCCAATTCCTTTTGGGCTAAGGACAAATCCGAGATAGTGAGCAGTAGACACATGGAAAAGGCATTTCTCGGATTTAGCCAGGAGCTTATGTTCACGTAGACGCTGTAAGACTGCATCAGATGGTCCTTGAAGTATATCAGTATATCGTCCAGGAAAACTATGACAAAGAGGAACAGCATATCGGAGAACACCCGGTCCATAAAATGTTGGAAGACCGCTGGGGCATTGGCGAGTCCGAAGGGCATATCCAATTATTCGAAATGACCAAAGGGTGTTCTAAAGGCTGTTTTCCATTCGTCACCCTCCTTTATACGGATCAGATGGTAGGCACCTCTGAGATCTAATTTCGTGAACACTACAGCTCCTCTAACCGCTTCCAGGATATCCGAGATCAAGGGCAATGGGTAGCGGTCCTTGAGGGTGCATTGATTAAGACCATGATAATCAAGGCAAGGCCTAAGCTCCTTGGTATCTTCCTTGGGAACAAAAAACAACAAAGCTCCCGCCGGGGATTTGGATGGTCGTATAGTGCCATTTTCCAGGTTGGTATCCAAGTATTCTCGGAGGGCTCTTTTCTCTGGTTCTGATAGAATGAACCTCATTCCAAAGGGAATCACTGCTGAGGGTTCAGTATCAATAGCGCAGTCTTCAGGTCTGTGAGGGGATAGGGCCTGAACTATGGCAGTCGAGAACACATCACTGTAATCCTGATAGGCCCTGGGAACCTGGATGATATTTGAGACCGTGAATGGACCTTGCTGGTCTGTTCACGTATCTTCAGAGGATCTTGACGAGGAATCCAGGGATGGACAGTGGGACATACAGTGTTCTGAACCAAGAAACAAGGATCCTGCCGCCTAGTTGATATAGGGGTTGTGCTTCTGTAACCAGGGCATACCCAGTACCATTGGATAATGGGCAGATCTTATGATGTCAAATTTGATCCTCTCTTGATGGTGGTTTATAGAAAGCAGGATCTCTTTGGTTTGCAGGGTTATGGGTCCTGAAGAAAGAGGTCTTCCATCGATAGCCTCTACAGGTTGTATGATGTCTCGTGTTTCATATGGAATGTGGTGGGTAGTGACCCAATCATGATCTATGAATATCCCAATAGCCCAACAGTCCACTAATGCCAGAATGGGATAAGCTTCTTTCTTGGAAGGCGATAGAAAGGCCTGAAGAATCACAAAATTGTTTTGTCCAGGAGAGTTCAAGGAAAGAATAGATGTGGAGCAAACATCTCTCTCCGAAGCTGTGCCCCATCTAGGATCGGGAGCTGGCGTTTCCCGAACGCCATGAAGGGGCTAAAGGACATTCTCTCACAAGATGTTTATCAGAGGCACAGTACATGCACAGCCCGGTGTGAATCTGTTACATCCTTTCTTGCGAAGTTATGGGTCCGTGGAAGGCTCCTAGTTGCATGGGTTCTAGGTCTGTGGTCGGGGAAGGAGCGGGCTCAGGTCTAGGGGAAGGTTCTGTAGTGGTCTTTTGGTAGGGCATTTTAGTCTTCTTCTTTTCCGCCTTCCTTTCCTGGATACGAAAGTCTATTTGTAAAGAGAGGTCCATGAGAGCCTGGAAGGAACCTGGGCGAGCTACCCTGGCTAGCTCGTCTTTTATCTCTTTATTCAGCCCTCTTCAAAAGAGGGTAAAACAGGCCTCAGAGGACAAGTCTGCTTCCTTGGCCAGTTGCTTAAAGCGTGTTACATAGGTAAGCATATCCTGGGATCCTTGTTGGAAGTCCAATAAGCGTTCTTGGGCAGTGTAAACCTGTTCTGGGCGGTCAAACATCGTCTTTAGCGCCCATACGAAAACATCATAGTCATCCAGAAGGGCATCACCCGAATTAACTAAGGGCGTTGCCCAAGCTAATACATTCCCGGAAAGATGTGAAATCATAAAGCCCACCTTTGCCCTGGGGGTGGAGAAGTAGTAGGGCTTAAAAGTAAAGTGCACTAAACACGAATCGAGGAAGCCACAAAGGTTCTTTGATGAGCCATCATATTTATCCACCACTCCGCCCAGCAACACACTTTCCTTGGTCGGGGAATCACGTGACAGGACTAGTTATTTCAATGCAGCATTCTCGGCCTTAAGATTCTGAACTTCTCTTGTCAACTCCTGCAGGCTGCGCATGAGGTCTTGAACTGCAGCCTCCATGTCCGTAACTGTATCAGTTTGTTGGCGTCTCAATCTGTCACAGGATTCCCCCCTTCTCACCTGTCTGTGTTGTTTGTTTGAGTTCTTCAATGAAGTCTTCTTTCGCACCGTTCGGGTCTTGTATAACCCTGTACATAGATCCTCGGGTTCCAGCATGCGGTATGTGTCCCGTCTCCAGGGAGCGTTCAGATGTCCGGGAAAAAAGTCCAGGAAATGGCGAGGAGCGTACTCGGAAGGCGAGTGCAAAGGAAATCCAGGAATGCAAGGTGAGGACAAAAAAGGGGAGGATGAAGGAGGAGGAAAATTAGGGGACTTGGAACCTTGGATCAGTGGAAATCGCTGTACGAACTACGGCAGCACACGTCTGACTACTGCAAGCGGTAGCGTTGAGATGCGCAGGGCCGCAGGGGCGTGTCTGCTTTGTAGTACAACGCGGAGACTGGCAAACAGCGTTTAAAGTTCAGCGGCCATGTGTCGGGAGTATTGCTGAGTTCAGTCCCCTATGGGTCAGGGACCACGAAGTCCAGAAGAGACGCGTCCGGTGGTTCATGACACGTCTTCCAAAATATAAGGATTATATCAATTGAAAGAACTAAAGGCAGTGGCATGGTACACTAATCCTACATATGCACCCTGCTCCTACAGTTGCGAAGATGTAATAAGTGGAGCTAAAATAAACAGACAAAATCTAGTATCTGCGCGCAATGAGTATATTGAGTGCTGCAAACTGCAGACAAAATTGACAGAGGCTGAGGAAAAAATCCAGAGACAGAGAGCGACGGAGGACAACAGGGACCGGGCGGGACAGTGATTAGCCTGAATGAGTGGGTGGGAGGACAAATATTGCTTAACTTAGATGGAAGAAACATGGATGACTCTGGCATCTGGCATGCAAACACATTTTGAGTAAAGACAAAAGGGAAATTAATCCTATATCTGAAGCTAGATGGATTAAATATATATACTCCCTCTTTTATGTTGAGGGAGGATTCGACTAATATGGATGAGCTGAGCGATGAATACATGAGTATGCTTGAAACGAAAACCCCTGTGTGGGAATGGTTTAATAAATTGGATATGTATACTATCATTGATAAATGAAAGCCCTCCAGAGCAGCAAGGCCAGATAGTGTGGAAAACATGGAAATAAAAGGGGCCAACCTACATTGGGTCTTGTTTAAAGATATTTTAAGAACTGGCAATATACCACATGGTTGGAAAAACTCAGTGCACATCCCAATATATTAAAGGGCCCAATTGATGACTCAAATAATTATTGTCTTCTGACCCTGTTGGAAACTATCTCCAAGAATTTTGCTTCATATATTTTTAATTATTTACAAGACTTGGTCAATAAAAAATAAAAAAAGTACTTGGCTGCAACAGATGGGATTTAGAAAAAGGTTTAGTACTGTGCCTAGTATATGGATTTTAATTCGTCTTAGGAGATCAACTTTATTGTCGAAAGAATTAAAATTATATATTTGTTTTATTATTTACGTGGCTTTCGGTTCAGTATGTCACAGTAAATTATGGTATGAATTGTGCAAATGTGAGCTTAATGGGAATATCCTTGACTAATCAAACAAATATACCATGAAACATTGGTTTGTATTAGATTACAACAAGGAAGTTTATTATCATCACAAACTAAAACAAATGTGGTATTATATCAGGGATGCTTATTATCACTGTTGCTTTATAATCAATGTGTGTTCAATTTTGTGGATGGTCTAAACATTTTTAACAACTTTCCCTCACGGTTGGGCACTTATCCTTTATCTTGAGTAACACATGCCGATGATACAGTGCTAATTGACAGAACAGCAATAGGGTTACAGAGAAGTATAAATGCATTCATGAAAGTCTTTAAGTCAAACAACCTTAAGATCAATGCCAAGAAACAAACAATGATTGTAGATATTCTTCGACATAAGAAAAATCACTTTTTTTTAAACTGGAAAAAGAAATGATAGAAGTGTTTTCTTTATGCTAAATGTACAGTCACTATCGGTTTTATTCCCGTGGACAATTCCTTTTTGGATGTTTAGTTTCTTGCTGTGATCTCTACTTGTGGTGTTCACCAGGGGTCTAATCTCTCGCCCTGGCTTTTCAGCCAATACCTGGAAACTCTCGCCCACTGCATTGCCATTTTCTGCACAAATTTCCAGTGCTACGCTGACGACACTCAACTCATTTTCAAGCTGCCCTCTGCCACCTCCTCTCTCATCTCTGATTGCCTAACTGCCATTCAAGATTGGTGTGCCGCCAGTGATCTTTGTCTGAATGCCAGCAAGACGGAGATCCACCTCATCAGCACACCTTCACCATCCATTCCCCTCACTTTCTGGCCGGCCTCCCTTGGCCCGCCTCCTACCCCCACCTGCGAGGCTAAGAACCTCAGGGTCATCTTTGACTCCCCCCTTTCCTTCTCTGCCCACATCTCTGAGGTCTCTAAAAAGTCACATTTCTGACTGCACCTGCTCAGAGGTACTCTGCCTTTCCTCTCCTTCCCCCAGAAGCTCATGGTAAGTCAAGCTCTGGTTCTCTCTAGCTTGGACTATTGTAACAGCCTCTTTCCAAATCTACCTGCCTCTACTCTCCGCCATCTGCAACTAATCCAGAACAGGACTGCAAGACTTGTCCTTGGCCTCAAGCCCTGGGATCGTATCTCTCCAGCTCTGAAATCTCTCCACTGGCTCCCAGTGGATGCAAGGATTAAATTCAAAAACCCTCTGCATTGTCCACAAGGCTTTCTGGGGCCTGGGTCTAAAATACCTTCAGCTATCCCTCCGCAAATACCTCCCCTCTCGAGCTCTTTGCTCCTCTACCTCCAACTCACTCAGGGTCAGTCGTTTTTCTAAGAAACAAGCTGGGGGTAGATCTTTGTCTTCGGCTGGGGCCTCCCTCTGGAACAGCCTCCCTGCCACTCTAAAACTTGAGGAGAACCATCTCCGATTCCGAAAGCACCTCAAGACCGTCCTCTTTTCTTCCACCTTCACTCCCCCTCTCTCCTGCTGATCTTTTCTCTCTTGGCACTGTGCACCTGGCCACCCTCTGTCTTTTGGGCCCAGGTACCTGCTCATCCTGACAACCTCCCGCACTGCCTCCGGGCCACCCCTTGCACTGGGGTCTGCATCTGTACGCATACAGCCCCCCTTTTTCTTCCTGCACTTATCAGACCTACCATGTCTGCTGCCTTAAACCTAGCACTTGCAAATTGCTGGCTGCATTACCACTGTTTGTTTCCTTTATTATTTATTTATTGTTATTTATCTGTTTCTCCTCTGCTTCGCACTTTCCACCTCTCCCCCTTCCATGCACTTTTCCCCTCCCCCTCTCCCATGCACTTGCGCGTTCTCAATGTCACTGGGCCTAGTAAGATTGCTGTTTTGTTCTCCCCTGTTCCCCTCCCTTGCCTTGTCGCGCTCTGAAACACTTTTGTACGAGCGCGATAGAAATAAAATATCAATCAATCAATCGACACTGTTGGTAATTATATTGTGACTGCAGCAATACTTGGAGTTCATTTATTTAGTACCAATTGTGCGCTCACAGTCCTTCAGAAAAGCAAAAAATCACTTTCAGACTTGATTGAGGTATTTAGATTAGGTTTATTCCTTATGTTATGCAGATTTGTTGTATTATATTCCATACAATATTCTGTTATTAAAAAAAAATCAAAAGTTGGTTTTACAAATGGATTGTATTTTCTAAAGTAAAAAAATAGGTCTGTTTTCATTTCATATATTATATATTTTCATCCCTCGACATGTGTTTCCCCATAGTTTATGCTATGGTTCATCAGGAGAGAAAAAGCTGTAAGTAAACAGAATGATGAAAGAAAAAGGTTTTTTAGGGAACAAAGTAATCATTTACAGAAAGATGAAAGAGGACACTTGGTTGTTAATAACTGGAAGGTGAAATAAGGATAATGGGTGGAAGAATATTGATATTTGGGAGTATTCATTGGTAGCCGATGCCTTGATGAAATTGGTAGTACCTAAAATACTTAGTACATTTAGAAAATGTAAGACTTTCATCAGCTCTAGGTGAGGTTATTCCATGGAAGGATTATTAAACATGTATACAACTAGGATTGTGCCTGCAGTACTCTGTTGATTAGAAGCATTTTTGGAGAAAGAAGTAAAGTGGTTTAGACAATTAGAAGGAAAAATATGGTGCCCGTGTTTGGGGTTTCCAAAGTCTATACCAATTGAGGCCATACATTGTGAGTTAGGCCTTGTTTCTATTCCAACTCTGTGGAGAATTGTGCATAGTTCTTTTTATTTGAAAATATTGTTTGATAGAGATAATTCAACCACTCTATTATCATTGTCAGGAACAATGAGAAAATATGCTTTTGATCCTGGGCCTTACTTATTGAAGAAATTGAGGGATTCCATGCAGATATTGAGTATGTCATTGATCCTGAGTATAGTTTGGTGCACTGAGTGAATTTACTTAAATATAAAGTGGGAATTTGGGATTGCTGTGCTCTATTAACAAAATTAGAAAATCTACATACATTTCAAACATATGTAAGACAGTCATTTGCCTTCCCTGAACAATTCAATTATGTTATCAGAACAAATTATAGGCAGCTATGTAATTTCATCATACAATTTTGTGTTAACGTATTGTATACTATGGAAAATATTTGGGCATGGAAAGATATTGCATATGATTTAAGAAAATGTAGATTATGCAAGATGTGTGCAGAAACATCTAGCCAGGTTCCTACTAACTGCCCAGCTTTTAAAGATAAATAGATTATAGGCTATGATATGTTAGTTTATGATACTGACAACATACGAGATGATTAGCTCTGAGCACAACTTTTGTCGAGATGCCCTTTGGTGGTGGTATCAGCTACATATTTTAGTTGGAAGGAATATTTTTTTTTAAATTTGATACGATATTTATTAGACTTACATGAGCTGTGTTTTTAATGCAGGTATTTTTAAAAGCCAGGTGTATGGTAATTTGTATGTGCTATGTCGATTTTTTTGTTCTTATGTATTTTATGGTATTACATTTTGTAGTGTATTTTGTATTATATCTTGTGCTAAGATTTTCATTGTTAAACCAATTGTGCAATAAAAAAAATGAAGGAAGGCATGATTTTCCCTGAGGGGAGAGAGATGTGTATAATAGGTCAAATTGGAATAGAAAACAATGCACATCTAATTGTGGGGTGTACAGAAAAAAGAGACTGTGAAAAAGGGAGAAATTTATAAGAACCCCAGAGCTATAGGCAAGGATATAAAGTGCATGTAGATATAGTTAAAGTTATGAAGTCGCTTAAAGAAATTATGAAGCCATTTACAAAGGATACTGATGGGTCCATTTAGAAACATTTTGACCTGCACATACAGATTTATCAAATCCTGAATGTTTCAAAAAGAGCATTTTACAAGGTTTTTCCACTGGACAGTGAACACAAAACATGCTGGGTTTTTGTGTAGTCTAACTGAACCTGTTGTGTCGTCGGATAAATACCAAGAGGAAGTTAGGAAGTAATTTTCACCATACATGTCAAATGAAGAAGCACAGAGGGTACTTTATGCGTTGTCAGCAGGCCCAGATGAGTCCCCCAGGCAGTTTCTACATACATTAAGAAGGGCATTTTTAAGATTTGGCACAGAATGTGATAGTAACTCGCATTACTTCAAGATAAAAAAAAATTCTGGCTTAAATCAGTTGATTGTAGCACAATTAGCATGCAAATTCTCAAATGAGAAAACTATTCTTTGAATGCTGACCAAGCCATGAAGGTATGGGAAGTGGTTCATACAGAGATGAGGAGTAAGGAACCGAAAAACAAATTAAAAGAAGCATTAGTTGGCCCTAAAGTCGCATAAATTAAGTCAGGGAAGATTATGGCACTGGAAAAAGTAAAGCCAAAGAATGGCATGCCTCAGCATTAGAAGGAGTTGCCAATGCAATGAAGGACCCAGGCAGAGGGGGCAGTATCACCATGGTCAGTGTTTCAATCTACCAATCCAAGACACGCATTAATGTATGTAAGTGAAAGATATTTAGGGAAATCTCCCAGGATAGGCTTTCAGCACAGTCCAACAGGACCAAATAGCACCGCAGGTCAATCACCTCATGGGCCATAACAGGGGTTCCATGTCATTTCAACAAAGTAAATTACTTTGATGCAATTTACTTTGTTGAAATTACTTCAAAAAACACTTTGCAATGTCTATTTTGGGGGGTCTGCCCCCAAGCCCACTTCCCTTCCACTTTCACCCCCAGCCCAACTCCCTCCAGGCCCCCTTTCACCCCTTACCCCACAAACATATGTACATTTTGAAGTGTTTTTAATGTAATTTCCACAAAGTAAATTACATAGAAGTAGTTTCCTTCATGTAAACCACAAGATACCATGCCAGGCACTTGGAGCTTAAAGTAGGTTTCATCCTATGACAATGACCCTCATTACGGGGTTGTCAGTAAAACCTGCCAGTATGTGGTGGGTTACCAGAAACCCTATAACACTTTTACCGCCGCCTGACATCCCAGTGCTATCGGGATATCACAGGCAGCGGCTGTACGGTTATTTCCCATTCCCTTGGAGTCCCATAGAACTCCATGGGAATGGGAAACCTGAAGCACTGGTGCCATTAATAATGGTGCCGGCGCTTCAGTAAAAAGCCTGCCAGTAGGGGCCTGAACTCTCAGCAGGTCAGGCCTGCCGAAAGTACCATGTCCCTTCTGGCAGACTTGTGGTGTGGCTGTCTGGAAAGGGTGTTGGTATGTTGCTACCAGAACCTTTATTTCCGGAGCACCAACCTTATAGTGAAGCCCAATGACATATAGGCACAGTAATCAAATGGAACCAAAATATGCAGACAGATTCATTGAAACGGGAGCTCGACAAAAAGAACAGTATCATCCTAATGAAAGACGGAATGTTGCATATAGCCCCCGCTCCTTTGACCAAGTCACAGCAGAAGGGGGTTATGGACAAGGAACAAAACCGCAATCTCCCTCTCCCTCATCACAGGTGTTTAGGGGACATACTAGCCAAATTCAGTCACCTGAAGGTCACTATGGTAACCAGAACAGTATTGGGCAATTTGAATAATATCGATATAGGCCTAAAACACAGAGAAATTACTTTAGGTATCAATAAAGTGTCTAGAGACACAAGTGAGGATGCTTGTTGAGCAGGTAGGGAGACGGTGTACTAGCCAAAGGAATCACTAACAAATCACAAATCGAAATGAGGAGCATAAGAGTGAGATTGCACAAGGAATTAGTAAGTGCCTAGTCATATAAACACCCAAACCTGGAGAGCTGATAAAAAAATAACATACCATCAGATAAACATACTGGGATGTACTTCGATTTTGATTTTGATAATAAGGTGTGCAACGACATTGGAATTAGAAACACACTCATGGAAGGGTGTGATTCAACCTAGAACTACACCAATCTATTGACTCCATTCAGGAGTGTGAGGACAGTGAAAGACAAAGGAAAAATACACAGAATTCCACCAGCATGAGTTTCGAGTCCAAAGACCAGCAGGAAAGAAATCAAATTAAAGGAAATTATACTGCAAATGGAAATGATGAGGATACAAATAAACAAATTCACCACTGTGGTAAAGTTTCAGGATGGGACACTCACAGCATGGGTGGTGAAAGAGAGAGTGTTCAAATAGATGATGAGGCCAAGGGCCATAGCGTGCATAATGCCTTGGATGATTCATTTCAAAGAATACAAAAGGGAGTACAGTCACATCAGAAATAAATGAAACATAAACTAATGAATGACCAGTGAGGATAGAGTGAATGGAAAGAAAATAGATGGGGCTCCATTGCGCAAGGAATCTACTGTTGTTCATATTTCCGCAGATGTAGAAGCTCATCAAAGTGCACATGCAGGTGAGTCACCAGAGGAATATTTTGTGCCACAGATGTTCAATGAGGTGCAGTTAACAGGTAAAGTACAAGTGCAAAGTAAGTTACAAACATAAAATGATACTGTTTTACAGCAAAAAGAAGGAACTACTAAAAAGATAGGGAAATCAATAAACATAGAGAAGATAAAGGAAAGGAAAAAGTCAAAAAGTAGTTTAAAGTATAATTCCACATTCCCCTGTGTTTGCTTTGTTTAGCAAACAGTCAAGTGGGCTTATGAAATCAGTCCCGAAATCAGTAACACCTCACATTTCTATCTATACTAGAGGAATGTGAGGTGCAATACTATGCCCCTATCACAGTAGACGAAACATAACTGAAGACAAGAAGTAGTGGTGACTACGACTGAGGAGACCCCATTCCTATTAGGCAAAAGCTGTCTAAAGCATCTGTCGCTGCTAATTGATGGGGTGAACAGTGTTCTATGGTTGTTGGCCAAAAAGCCAATGAAGCCTCATAAAGTGGCCAGCCAGCCTATTAAAGCAAAGGAATGCCACACCATTCCCAAATCAGAAAGAGTGATTGAGGTATATCTTCCAAATGGTTGTGCCCATGGTGTTACTGTCATTCTCATGTGGAAGGATGAAATGCAGGATAAAGAGGCAAAACAATCATTGGAGATTCATTTAGACTCCAGGAAACTGACAAACACAAGTGGATGAAAACATATTAAGATTATATTTACATGAGGAAGACACAAAACCCTTTGGTTATTCTGTGTCAGATAAGGAAACTATATCTCAGAAATTGATGAAATTCACATGAATGAAGGTCGGGCACATATACGCACATGGATGGGTATCCAGGGATGCTTGAAGGCGTACTGGCCCTAGAACAAGAAAGGAATTTTATCAATGAGAAAGTGTTTAAACAAATGCTTGACAGAAATGAAATACCAAATGTTACCATGAAAAATCAATGAATATTTGGATTTGACAACCCTGATGTGGGACACAGAAATGTGGGGAGATGCATGTTAAAAATAGAGATAGGATCCAAAAGCATCAATCACAATGTGTGGATAGTAAGTGGAACTAAGGCCACATTTTATCTGGGAAATGGTATCATGAAAAAGATGCGCATGGTTCTGTATTTATTAAACCAAAACGTTTGGCCCAGACTGGGTGGGGCACCACAGGAATTTAAGAATAAAAGGCAAGCAAATTATTATGCACAAATAATGTCATATGCAATTGAGCTACAGGTGAAAAGGGATGCTACCATTACTGCATTCCCAAGGCAGTCTACAGTAACAATGACGCCCAGAAACAGGCAGAAGATTATGGAATCTGATACATTTGTGTGTATCAATGAAATCATAAAACAACAATTAACAGAATGTGTATAAACACCACGGGTACAAGTTGGGGATAGTCCCATATGGATACTAGTAGATAACAAAGTATATAAGGAGATTTACTTGGAAGAAGGTACCCCATTAGGGATATGATATGATATAGAATTTATAACGCACCTATACACAAGTGTTTCAAGGCGCAACGAGACAAGGGAGGGGGAACAGAGGAAAGACAGAGACAACAATCTTACTAGAGCAAGTACAGAGGATGGCCATTTGAAAATCATACCACAATGCAGATTTGAACAACACATTCACTTTAAATATTCCTGAAAATTATGTCACGTTATGAGATGAACCGCCTGAGTTTTTAGACTCAAAACCCAAAGGAGTCTTCAGAATACTGTCAGTATATCCTTATGAACCAAAAGATGTGATTTGTCATCATCGGCATGATTGCATTCTACTTCAGTTTGATGACAACGAGCCAGAGGAAAAACAGCAAATTGAGATGGAGGCTGAAATGTCAAAATATTTGAGAGTGGTGTTTGTCCAAAAAGAAACTACCCCACAATTAGAGGAAAGGACAGATGTTCCTCCTTTGGGGGATTTTCCAGAATTTTCTACAATGATAGATTAAATAATTCAAGCTGCAGATGCATGTACAAATGAATTAGAGAGAGACCAATGGAAGAAAATATTTGTGGGAATTCCAAGATGTATTTGCCAGAGACCGTTGGCATACTGTTCTGTATGTTGCTAAATTACCAGAAGGTTATGCAAGCAACCTGCTTAAGTGGCACTTACAGTAAAGATACATGACAATCCAGCTAGACTGGCAGCCATAGAAAACAATAAAATGCTTGTAAACGTGACACATGATATCAGTCTGCAGATTCCCCATGTTTTGATCAGTGTCCTCTGTAGAAAAGGGGGGAATGCTAGAGAATGTATGAGATAAAGAATTTGTGCAGAAGATGCATTTACATTAACATTTAGAATTGGGAGGTGAGTAGAGTGAGGTTACATTTACTTAAGACACACAACTGCTAGCATAGTCATAGCATACGAGGCTGACTCGCTTCTCATCAGTAGGGTATTTCACACTATCAAAGACTGGATGGACAAAAACTCAATGGCACTGAATAACAGAAAAACAGAGCTCCTCATTGTGGGTACTCCAGCCAAACTCAAACCTTTAGGCACTGGAGGAGACAGAGTTATGGTATCTATCAGGTTAAAACCATTGGAGTTATCTTTAACTGCTCCCTTGATTTAAAAAAAAACACCTCTCCTACGTTACTGCCATTTGCACATATATGACCCAGCTACTGTGGCAGATCAGGCCATACTTGTCAGAAAATAATAGATCTTTGCTAGCTGCAGCTACTATTAACTCCAGGCTCAACTACTGTAATGGGCTCCTGGTAGGCACCATGCAAGTAAATATAAGGAATTTGCAAATGGCCCAGAATGGAGCGGTTGGACCTACATGTGCCATCAGACAGCAGGAGCATGTCTCGGATGCCCACAGATGGCTGCATTGACTGGCGATTCAGCAGAGGATTTGCTTCAAAGCTTTCTGTACAGTTTACAAATGCCTGGCAGGTAATGCCCCTAGCTACATCAGAACCCGAATTAACAGGCCACCGATTACGCGCACACTGCGATCCAGCAACAAAGATCCATTGGCGCAACCTCAAACCAAACTAAAGAGCTTTGATGACCTATGTTTCAGCACATGAGGTCCAAGAGTTTAGAACAATCTTCCCTTGGCAATTAGGCAACTACCATCATTGGCACAGAATTTTCAAAAAAGGTAGCAGGCACCCCTCTCCGGCCTGCTACCTTTTTTTGCATTTTTGTAAGGAACTTGAGGTTGGTCACTCTAAGTTACCTGGGGAACCCAGATGTGTTCCCCTTTCTCACTGTGCTGAGAGAGGCACAGTTCCACCTCCCTGATGAGGCCCAACAAGGCTGAAGCATGTGTATGGGGTTGCTCTTGGTACTCTTGTTCAAAGGAGGTTTGCCTGGCTTTTCGGTGCTTGACTGCCCTTTTGGGTGGGACAAAGACTGAAATGCAAATGGATGTTCCTCCTTTGTGAAAAGAAGAGTGAGCTAAAAGTGATGGCTGTGGACTCTCACAGTGGGTAGAAAACACAGAACAGGTTATCATGCCATGTTCTTTCGAGAGAGGGGAACCTGCTACCTTTTTTTGCATTGTTAGCACAGTTTAAAAAAGCCCTAAAAACCTACTCATTTGATGGTGGAGGCCTTTATGCTCTTCCTGCCTGTATATCATCTAGTCTTACTTATACCTCCCTTAATGCACCTTCTTTACTTGTTCTATGTCTGTCAGTCTTGTTAGCGCTCTCAGGCCTGCGCGTGAGTTGGCGCTTTACAAAAATACTATAGAATTGGGAGGTGAGTAGAGTGAGGTTAGAGTTACTTAGGCCACGCAAATGCTAGCATAGCCACAGGTGCATACATATAGTTGGGTTTCCAAAAAACCCAAAACAACATTGCCTTGTGAAGAAAAAGATTCCTAGCAGGCCAAGCATGCAGTAGAAGTTAGATTGGCCTTGAAAGAAACTAATCATTGTTTGTGCAAGTTAGAAAAGGAGGGAAGAAAAGGGATGTAAGAATAGCATTATTCTGCAAGCAGCATGAGATTGTGCCAAACGGAATCTTGTTCAATGGTCTCCATGGGTTGAGGTAGGAGCTGGAAAATTAAATGAGTTGGCACCTGATATGGTGAAAGATGACATTGCATGGGGTATGTGGGGACATTTAAAGAAAATGCATAGAGGGGCATAGATGAATGAAGGGAGTTGAAATGGAGGAGTTAGTAGGAGTTGGTGGTTGGAGTCAGAGCTGGCTGATGGCTTTGCTCAGAGTTGGAGTTTGCTGAAGGCTGTGACGCCAGAGGATTTGACGTTCGGCTCAGGGGCATTGGTCTGACAAGCAGGTGCTGCGGCCTAGCGAGTTGCAGGAAGGGAACTTACTGACTGTGAGTATGGGGGAAGAAAACGCCCATGGGTGAGACGGCCCATCCAAGTACAAGGAGGAAAGAAATCATTTGGATGCTGAGCATAGAAAATAAAAAAATAAATGAGATACATCCAGCAGAATAATTGGCAAGGTGTCAGATTTGATACAAACAGCATTTCATTAGTCTTTACGGTACCAAAAGGTTGATGAAAAACTGGATCTAAATTTTGTGTGTGGAAGATTTTCCCTTTATGGCAGAGGGTTAAAATATAATGAGCCATCCGATGATAGTTGTTGGTGTCTGTGCACAACAAGTTATGTAACAAAATTGCTTTATTCAAGCTGATAAGATTGCTTATATAAAGTACATACTTGTGAAAGGGAGTAGCAGTCATTATTTGGACCTAGAAGTGAATAAATGGAGGTAACACATATTTACAGTACTAAGTCTGGTGATATGATATGATATGTCATTTATAACACGCCTATACACAGGTGTTTCAAGGTGCGACGAGGCAAGGGAGGGGAAACAGAGGGAAGACAAAGACAACGATCTTACTAGGCCAGGTGACATTGAGATCACACAAGTGCAGGGAAGGGGGGAGAGGGTAAGCGTGGGGGGAAGGGAGAGAGGGCAGTGCAATACATAGGATCAACAGTAAAGAATAAATAAAATAAATAAAACAGTAGGTAAAAGTGGGGCCAGCTAGTGGCAAGTGCAGGAGTAAGTGTGGACATCAAATGTCAAGAGGTGGGAAACTGTAGGGGTACAGAAACAGCCCCCAAGTGCAGGGGTTGCTCAGGAGGCAGTGCAGGTGTACAGCTGGCGGGGGAGGGAACCTGGGCCCGAGATCAGAGGGTGGCCAGGTGACCAGTGCAGTTTCAGTCAGGAGTTCAGCAGGGGAGAGGAGGAGAGAAAGCAGAAGCAAAGAGGAAGGTCTTGAGGTGCTTCTGGAACTGGAGATGGTTTTCCTCAGGTTTCAGGGAGGCCGGGAGGCTTTTCCAGAGGGAGGCCTCAGGCAAAGAAAGAGATCTACCACCAACTTGTTGCTTGGAGAAGCGACTGACCCCGAGGGAGTTAGAAGCGGATGAGCGATGGGCTCGAGAAGGAAGCTATTTAGGAAGAGAGAGTTGGAGGTATTGAGGCCCCAGGTCCCAGAAGGCCTTGTGGACAATGCAGAGGGTTTTGAACTTAAATCTCGCAGCCACTGGGAGCCAGTGCAGAGATTTCAGTCCTGGAGAGATACGATCCCTGGGCTTAAGGCCAAGCACAAGTCTTGCAGTCCTGTTCTGGATGAGTTGCAGAGGGCGGAAAGTATAAGCAGGCTTATATAGAAAGAGGTTTTTTTCAGTAGTTCGGCCTAGAGAGAACCAGAGGTCTGGAGACAGTGAGCTTCTGGGGAAGGAGAGGAAATGAAGAATACATCTGAGGAGGTGCAGCTGGTAGTGTGATTTCTTAGAGACATCAGATATGTGAGGAGAGAAGGAGAGAGTGGAGTTGAAGATGACCCCGAGGTTTTTAGCCTCACAGGTGGTAGAGGAATTAGGTTCAAGAGAGGCCGGCCAGAGAGCCACAGGAAAGGAGGGAGCAGGTGTGCCAATGAGGAGAATCTCAGTCTTACTGGAATTAAGGCAGAGATTGTTGGTGGCACACCACCCACTCATATATAGTGGACACACAGTCAGAGATGAGAGAAGGAGTAGTGGTGGCGGAAGGGAGCCTGAAAATGATCTGAGTGTCATCCGCATAACACTAAACGTTGGGGCAGAGAGCAGCAATGCGCTGGGCAAGAAGTGGTAAAGTTGGTGTACTTACCGCCTGGGTCGTAATGACCTCCTATGTGTGTTCTAGCAGGGGCAAATACTGGACTGTGGAAAAGCCATCAGAAGTGTGTTTTAAAAGATAAATAAGTCCATTGGGGTGAAAGCCATTCCAAGTGGGTATTAGGAGGGACAAAAACTGGTATGTTTTGCTAAATCCTTCACAGATATGTTGTTACAAGGTCAGATGCTGCCATGTGAGGACAAGGCAGGTTATTACGGGCATTGACAATGGCATGTTGGGGCAACTCTATCACAGGTGTACTCCTAGAGGGGTAGATACCCAGTTCCTAGTGCAAAGAGACCATCAATTTGTTGTCACAGGGGCAGGTACTGGCATGCTGTGGCTAATTCATCACATGTAGATGGTTATGGAGCCCACACTGGCCTAGAACTCAAAGTAATTTTGTTAGAAGCAAATTACTGGTTTGCTGGGGCAAAGCCATCAAAGGTTTGTTATTACAGAGTCAGATAATGGCATTTTGGGGCACAGCATCACATGTGTACAGTTTTAGGGGCCGATACTGGCATGTTGTGGCAACGCCATGGTGGGTGTTTTCATAGAGGGGCAGATGCTGGGTTTGTGGGTCAATGTCATCATGGGTATTTTGTTGCAGGGTCATATACTGGCACACTGTGGCAGAG
This sequence comes from Ambystoma mexicanum, assembly GCF_040938575.1. Taxonomy (NCBI): domain Eukaryota; kingdom Metazoa; phylum Chordata; class Amphibia; order Caudata; family Ambystomatidae; genus Ambystoma; species Ambystoma mexicanum. Next base: position 710,278,238 of record NC_090939.1, read on the forward strand.
CCACCACAGATGTGTTATTTCGAGGCAGATACAGGCATGCTGGTGCAGCAACAAGACAGGTTTCTTGTGAGATGAGTAGATACTGTTTTTTTTTCTCAATATATATCTGCTGTGTTCTTACATCGACTTGTACTGTCATGTTGATGCAAAACCAACACAGTACTGGCATGCTGGTGCAAAGTCCTCACAGTTGTGTTGTTATGGAGAAATAACCTGGAATTTTGTTGCAAATTCATCACAGGTGTGTTGTTATAGAGTTAAGCAATTACATGTTGGGGCAAAGCCAACACAGGTATGGTATTCCAACTGCTTATTTGGCATATTGGTGAAAGGCCATCATAGGTGTGTTGTTACATGGTCGGTTGCAATATGTTGGGGCAAAGCCATCACATGTATCTTGTACCAGATGTAAATAATGGCATACTTGGTGAACCCTTCACAGGTGTTTTGATACAGGGGCAGATACTAGCATTTTAGGGATATGCATCATAGATGTTTTGTTAATAGGGTTGATGATGACGTGATGGAACAATGTCATCACAAGTGAAGGCACGCCCACGAATGCTCACACCAGAATAAATACAACCCATTAGGGAAAAAAGGCCAAGAGATTCTTACAAGGATAACAAGTTTTAATCACACAAAAAATATGTATACGATCAAAGAACTCTGCTGCTCAAGAACATTCTGCTGAACCATTGTTCACTCAGTCCATATTACACTCTCTGCACCCAAGGCTTCCACCCTTGTTTTGGACTATAATTTATTCCACCCTATGCCTTGTATTTCAATGTGTGTCATTATTAAATAAGGTGGAATGATTGTGTTTCTTAGATCTTTTATGACCACTGGATTTATGGTTGGTGGTCTGGTGTCACCCACTATCTTGGAATTCAGGGGTCTTGGACTGGGGCAGTTGTGGGTGTCATAACTCCTGGTGGGCTGGGTGGGGGTTGGAAGTCTGCTTTTGGCCTGACTGTGATAAACCAGATTGCGAGGTGCCTGGTACTGTTTTACAGAATCATAGGGCACAGTCCTTCTTGGAATAACACATATTAGCAAAATTTATGGAACATGGGTGAGTTTCTATGAGAGCTAGCAGCATGGGTCTCTCTATCGTTGGATCTATGTTTACTCTGCAGCCATGCAGTGCCAAATATTTCTACTATAACTACAAAATTGGCACTTCTTTATATGTGCACGATAAGTCTACACATTTACATTTAATATTGAGTTTGTCCAGGGTTTCTTAGCATGCCCCTCTGCCTATTGGTACATCGCAATTGTAGTTATGGTATTCACCTACTCTAAAGTGCCTAGGGAAGTGGGAGAGGTTAATTTCCGTCCCACCATTCCCCCCTTTTGTTACTTCTACAATAATGAATTCCTTTGCATACTTGTGCTCCTTTTCTCTTCTTACTGTGGCCTCATAGGGTGGAGTTCATTTAATTGGTATCCAAGCTCTGCATACTGATCGCAAACTTTCTCCTGCCCTTGCATATTCTTCGGGTGTGCATGTCATATAAATGCATCGCCTGTCCCCAGCTAGATCAACCCAAACTTCTTTATAATTTTCAAGGTCAAGGGGTGGGACAATGATGCGGTGGTATAGGCAATCAACTTTGTCTCCATAGTAGATAGGAAGCATTTGGGTAATGGCATGATCAGTTTGTACTTCAGTTTCTTTTGGATTACGAGGTACTTTTGAAATGCCAATTGAAACCATCATCATTGCGCTATTAGGCACTGCTTTGCACAACATCAGAGACCCACTTGGCACGTGCAGACGATGACCAGGATGAACAAGATAATAGGTACCAGCATCTTCATGATTGTTCCAGGACGGGGCACAGTCGAAGGCGAGGTCAAAACCAGTCTCCCCCTTGTATTCCTCCTTCTTTTATCATGCAAGTTCCTACGCCAGGTACTGCTTCGGTGATATGAGCTAATGACCCATTATCTGCATCTTCTGTGGGCAGGAATGTGCAACATGAATCCCCAATTTTTTTGGCACACGCCTCCTTCCATTGCCACCAGCATATCGAGGACATAGTGGTTCTGCTTCATCATCAACCTTAGGGCTTGCAGCTCAACCTTTATGATGTGAACCTATGCTCAGCGTCATTTGCCAACTGGATCAGTTCCCAGCATATTATCTGCAGCCATTTAGCATTAGCTGCTGCCTGTATGCTGGGTACCAAGAATGAGGCAAACAAACTTTCAGCAGAGCTGAACAGTCTGTATTCTTCAGGTTTGTTTGTTTGTTTGTTTGTTTGTTTGTTTATTTGGTATAGCGCTGCTAAACCCGAAGGTAGCTGGGCGCGAGCATTACACGTATACTTATAGCTTAGTTACAAATAAATAGCAAAAACAAATAGGTAGTACAATTTGTAGATAGTGGTCACATAAATATACATAGAGATATAAAGAGGAAACAACATGAGGTAACAGGTACTGTGCAAACAAAGTATTCATAGAGGAGCAGGTAGTAGAGGTCAGGTGGGAGGAGGCAGGGTGGTTAAGGAGTGGTAGAGGAGTCATTGATCCAGATCCATGTTAGTGTTTTTCACCTGAAACTGGAGTAGGGTTGGTCAGATCTCAGATCAAGGGGAAGTATGTTCGAGGTTTGCGCAGCTACGACAGGGAAGCTAGCACCGCCAGCTGTAGCCCGTTTGAATCTGGGTACTTTGAGAGTGTTGATGTTAGCAGATCTTGTGGGACGGGCGGAGATTCTTCTGGTGATTCATTCAGTCAGATAGGGTGGAGCTATGTTATTAAGGCATTTGGATGTGAGGGAGAGTGTTTTCAGGAGAATCCTGTCACTAATCTTAAGCCAGCGAACATCTCTTCTGAAACTGGAAATGTGCATTCTGTTAGGGATTTTTAGAGCTGCTCTAAGAGCATTATTTTGGAGCTTTTGTAGTTTGACAGTGATATATTTATTGGAGCCTGCATAGAGGGCATTACAATAATCCAATTTGGATAATATAAGTGCATTGGCCAGGGTGATGCAGCTTGTTTCAGAGAGAAATGGTCTAGATGCTCGGATCAGTTTACAAGTGTAAGCTGTGGAGGATGCTAAAGAGTTAACTTGTTTTTTGAGGGAGAGTGACGCGTCAAGGTAGAAACCTAGCATTTTGACTACGGGTATCACTTTGATGATATTGTTGTCAATATTGAAGGAAGCATAGTTGGGGTAGAGTTTTTTTGTAGCTGTGTCTGAACCTAGGATCAGGAGCTCTGTTTTTTCGTCATTCAGGCAGAGGCCATGGGAGGCCATCCATGCCTGAATGAGGAGGTATATCTTATTTACCAAGGCCGTGTCTTTGAGGAAGTTGCCCGAGAGGGGAATGAGGATCTGGGTGTCGTCTGCATAGTTAGTGTAGGCGACACCCAGTCTGTCCAACTTGTCAAATAAGGGCTTGGTAAAAATGTTATACAGGGTGGGAGACACACATGATCCCTGTGGTACCCCGCAGGAGACTTGCATGGGATCAGCAGCAGGAGAAAGGGAGAAGACTCTGATTGTCCGGTTGGCTAGGAAGGACTGGATCCAGGTAATGGCATCACTTGAGAAATGTGCAGCCGAACTGAGGTGGTTGCATAAGACTGCATGGTCCACCAGGTCAAAGGCCGCAGATAGGTTAAGGAGGAGTAGCAGAGCTGTTTTCCCATTGTCCTTCAACACGTCAATTTAGGTCTTAAGGTCAATTAATGCAGTTTCCGTGCCATGGAGAGGGCGGAAACCAGACTGGTGTGAGCCGAGCAAGTTATTAGCTTCTAAGTAGTCCTGAATTTGTAAATAGGCTACTCTGTCAATGATTTTGAGTAGAAAGGGGACCGTAGTAATGGGTCTGTAATTAGTGGGAATAGAGGGGTCCAAAGTCTGTTTTTTGAGCAGTGGGAGTACCCAAGATGCTTTGAGGTTATTAGGGACAAGGTTCTGCTTGAAGGATGCATTGATAAGCTTAGAGATGAAGGGAGCTAAATCTCTAGCGGCATCTTTTATAATTTGGGCTAGGCAGATATCTCCTTTGCAATTGGAGGTTTTTAGTGACAGTATGATTTTTTTCGGTCTCAATGATGGAAATTCTCTTGAAGCTAAATGGTAGGATGGGGCTAGGTGTAGTGGCAATAGGGGGTGGTTGCTGTTCAGAGGTGATTAGAGTTGCTTTCTTGTTAGCTATTTTAGTTTGGAGTGAGGAGATTTTGTTTGAGAGAGCATTTTGTATGCTAGTACACCAGGGTTTGTCCTTAGGTGTGTTGTCGACCTGAGATATAGGTGATTCCATTTCCCAAAGAATGGAGAATAGTTCCTTAGTATCTGATTTAGCCTTAGATATCCTGTCATTAAATGAATTTTTTTTTTGCACTAATTATTTCGTTCTTGGTGTGTTTAGATAGATTAGTGAGTTTGTCCTTATTCTCATTAGTAGGCGAGCAACGCCATATTGACTGAAGCTTTCTTTTTTGCAGTCTGAGCTCTTTGAGCTGTGGTGTGAACCAAGTATTGATATGTGTTTTCTGTTTGCCTTTCCTGAGTTTGACCGGTGCCATGGCACCCAGAGCCTTGGTCATAGCCTCATTGAAGACCTCTACTAGAGTGCTAGGGTCTGAGTTGCTATCTGTATTATTAATGTCAGGGAGGAGCGTGGGAGTATTTTGTCCACTGAGATGTCTTTTCTGCTTCTTGTTGGGAGCGATGGTGCCATGATCATGGATTGTGAGGGGTGAGGTCTAGCGGGGCAGTGAAGGTTATTAAGAAATGATTGGACCAGAATTGCGGGATAGTATTGGTGGTGTTGATGTTGCAGTTTAGGTCAGCAATCCAATTCAAGGTGCGTCCTTTGGAGTGGGTGGGAGCCATGACTTTTTGTGTTAGTCCATGATCCACCAGAAGGGCAGCAATAGATTGGGCGTGTTTGTCATTAATGTCACTGAATCCCAAATTGAAATCACCCAGTAGGAGGATTTGTGCTTGATTTTTAGTGTTGTTGGCTAGGGGACCAGTTATGTCATTCTCGAAGGAGCCTATGGATCCTGGTGGTCTGTATACTAAGTGGATGGTGAGTGTATGGTTCTTGGAGAGGAGGAGTTTTGCTGTGAGTCGCTCACAAGATTGGCAGGATGGGGGTGTGGCTAGTCTGAGGGACAGATTGGTTTTGGAGATGATGGCTAATACCCCACCTCTGGCGTTAGGTCTATCTGCTCTGATAATTTGGTAGCCCTCTGGTACAGCTAGCATGTTGGCAGGTCCTGCAGCCTCATGTCTCCCAGTGCAGTGCTGTTGACTCTTTTGATAGGTAGGTTGATGCTCTCTTCTTTCTTTGTATTGGACGGGTAATTTCTGGGGTCAGCACAGCCGTACCTAGGGTAGGCGGACCTCCAGCTCACGGAAGGCCCTAACCCCTTCCAATGTCCCAAAGAAGTCGAGGTCCACACAAGGAGCAATGGGTTACTGCTGTTTATTATAGCAAACAGGAAGGGATAACACACATGGAGCAAAATCTGGTCCAGGCACATCTCATCGATTTTGGGCTTGCAGCCCACTTTTGTACAGTTGTGATGTCACACTCAATGTCACTCATCAAAATCTGTCCCCGAACCTAACACCACTGTGGGTTGGCTCCCAGACTGGTAGGTCCAGTATAGGGACATATAGGGCGTAAAGATTATTGGTGGCCACTGTGTCAGGTGGTGTACTTGGATCGTCCCTAACAATTGCTACCTGAGAAATGTTATATTAGAAACCCTGATGATTGGCTGGAGATTCTGGCCACCAGCCCCTAACCCCCAGTGTCCTCATTGGCCAGGCAAGGGGCCCCCAATGAGGACACAGGGGGTAGCACATTGTGCTTTCGTACAATGTGTACCAACAAGATGTGACTATGTGACAGTGTGTAACAATGGGAGGTCTTACTAATGCCAAGAGAGCGGTCCAGTCCCAGCGCATGTTGTAGATGGATTGTTGCAATTTTGTTGCAAGCTCAGCCCCAGACCTGAGACGACTGCGTCATCTCAGGTTCCTGGCCTTGTCATCCTGTCAGGTCTTCCGGATCACGTGTAAGGAGACCACTGGTGCGGCCAAATTACTTTGATTTTATTTGTATTGTATCTTGGAATATTTTCCCCTGTAGCTGGGCCCATCATGGCGCGGTGAGCGGGGGATGTCACTTGCAACATCGTGGCCTTGGCGGTGGCGGTCCCTGCCAGGGTTACTCTGCTTGAACAGCAATTTGCAGCCTCGGGATTTCTTGTGAGATGATTCTCGTGTGCTGGATTTGTCTGAGGCCTACTTCAGCTCTGGTTATACCTTTGACATAATTGTACATAGGTTAGGGTTTGTCATGGTTGGTCAGGTCTCTTGAATGCTCCTGTCCAGCCATAGGGTTAGTAGAATGTAGCGTCTGCAAGCATATACATGAGCTCTTCTAGCTTCATGCATTTCTGCGATACGGTAGTGAACCTGTGTGATAAAATAACAATCATGCAGACAGTATATATATGTCACTGTCATCTAGCTCATGGAACTGTACGTGTATGTTCTTCATGTGGATTTGTGTGTGAGTGTCCTGACTGTGCAGGTTGCACGTGTGCTTCTTGTCTAATGCGACAATGTCATCATGGAGTCTCTAACGACCTGCAGCAGGGCTTGCGGGACGTCAATCAATTCGGTCCATATAATCATCTCCAGCTGGGTCTTGGTTGTCATTGCTTGGATTGGATAGCGTTTGTATAACAGCAGGGTTGTATGGTTGAGAGGCAGGATACCTTTCGTGATGTGTGCTTATGCTGGGAGTAGTGGGGATTGGTGCGATCTCATGTGGTCAATAGCTATTCGGTCGGGGGTACTTCTTCCAGTTGGGGGCCCCATCAGGAAGGAAGGGACATTCAGATTTTTCCTCTTCAGTTCCCCCTCTGGTCGACTTGTCAAGCACAACATTTTTGCTCTTCTTGCCATCTATCAAGCTCCATACCTTCGTGATCCCAGCCAAATGTCCGTAGTGGTTTACATGATCTTCAAATGGCCAATACATGTACACACATCCTCCTCCAGGCTTGCAGTAGACCCATTTTCCTGCATACATCTTGGGATTTCTTGGGTTTTCTAATTTCATTGATGGTGGATACATGTCTGATTCCATTAGCTGTTGTCTTAGTCTCTCTGGTGCCATACGTATTATGTCTGTGTGTTGGTCATCCTCTGCAGGCAGAAGTAGCTTCATCCCGATCATTTCTGATGCTGTTGTTTTAGATTTTGACATGCATACTTTTATCCCAAGTAATGAGGCCAACCGCAGGATCAGGCCTCCCGCCAATATTTTTAAGCCACCCGCAAGCCAGGATGGCATCCAGGACCAGAGGTATGAGAACCAGCTTCCATATTTTCTTGTGCCTTTGGATTCTTCTTCGATTTTAGCGTGCATCTTTGCCAATTGTGACACTGCTTCTGATAATGTCTAGTTATCTTCATCATTTGCTGGTGTGAACATGCAGCAGGATCTTCCTATGTTTGCGCATACTCCTCCTTCCATAGCTGTGAGCTGGTCCAGGGCATGCCTGTTCTGTAAGGCCACTAATCGTATAGCTCGGAGCTCTTATTTTATTGCGTTGAACCCGTTCACTGTCAAATTTATTGTCATCAATTGCTCCCATTGAGCTATCTGGAGCCATTTTGCATTTGCATATGTCTGGAACCATGGGTGTATTATTGCAGAGAAGAACATGGCAGTCCTGCTGAACAGCCTATGTGATGGTCGTACTACTTGATTTGCTCCATAGGTAATTTCCTTGTCACTTTACTGTCCGTGGCATCTTCGGTGTCATGACCCGGTGGTATTGTAGTAGGTGGTAACAATCTTTTCCTTCATTTGTTGCCTTCATCTATTTTCAGGAAGTCATCTATTTTGACATGTTTCTGGGGTACTACAAACAAGGTTACGTTGACATGCGCCAGGGAGAAAATCCCTCCCCAGTTAGGTGGCAGTTTGTCATATGCTTTTGACCCACATGCCCAATAATGGTCCATCAGTACCACTGTGCCTGATCCCATGTCTCCAATCTTCTCTACCCACCTGCATCCTTTATTTGTCCCCACTTCAATAACCCCTTTATGCTGGTAGCATAGAGTCAGTGTTGTTAGAGGGATGATTGTTAGTGATCTGTCTTCTTTAACCAGCCATTTCAGCAATCTTGCATTCCTCGGCCATTCTTTGAGAGACTTGTCATTTTCTTCCTGTACCTTGTTTACTGCAGATTTTGTCAACATTAGTGGCTTACTTCCCACCTCTCCATCTACCCATCCATCTTTGGTACATACCTTTCCGAACACCAACATCTGGGGACGTTCCGAGCAACCAGGTTCTCCGTGCGTTTCCCTGGTGTTCCATTTGCATGCTAGGTAGTCCAGTGTCACTTCCTCTGTTTCTCCTTTCTCTGGTCTGTCAGTTGTATACCGTAGTGCTTAAATGTGTTGCCAGTAGTTATCGAACATAGGCAATGTCTTAATGAAGCTATCCTCATACGGGTATGTTGCCTTTGATCTCCAGCGAAGTGTTAATATTTTCCCTTGCAATCTTCCTCGTATCTGGAACAGTGCGAGATATAGGAGACATTGCGCCATTGTTGCTGGTACTTCTGTGGCTATGAAGGTTCTGGAAGCGCTCATGGCATATGGGATCAACGAGCAGACATAGCAGCTGTCCCGTATTGTGTCTTTACCAATTTTCAACATGTGTTTGTACCACATGTTGTTAGTGATGTGTGCTGTACCAGTGAGATATGTGTCAACCCCATTAACATCAGTACGAACACTACGCTTACCTGTCCTTACCTTTCCTTCAGTGATGGTCATGCCACCTGACACAGTGCTGCTTGCAGCTTAGGTAGGGGGAACGGTAGTATTGGGGGTTGCAGAGACAAGCAGGGCTGAATACAATTGCCAAATTACAGCGGCCAGTAGTCCGGTGGATAACATGAGCCACACCGCTGTGAGAACCAGTTTTATTAACACAGTCATTACTATATAAATAGAGATGATTGATTTCTGTCTTACTAATTATTGTTTCCTCTTTGACAAACAGTTCTACATGCAACTTCAGGGGACTGCGATGGGCTCCACCTTTGCGCCCTCTTGTGCCAATTTGTTGATGGGATGGTGGGAGAAATTTGTAGTCTGGAATCCAAGCAACAGTCACTTTACATCTAAAATTGCCCTTTGGCTTAGATATATCGATGATCTGTTTATAATCTGGGAGGGCACCAGTGCCGACTGGTTAGATTTTGTTAATATACTTAACATTAATGATTTGAACCTACAGTTCACCGAGAGCCACAGCAAGACTGCTATCACTTATCTTGATATTCTTGTTACTGTGGCTCAGGGTGAACTTATTACCAGTCTATACAGAAAGCCCACCAGTTCAAACATTCCACTACATGCTTTGAGTAATCACCCCACCGCCCTTAAATGGAGTATCCCCTATGGTGAGTTCATTCGTATCCGCAGAAATTGTACAAAGATTGAAACCTTTCATTACGAATGCGCTCTCATAGCTAATAGTTTCAAACAACGGGGTTACCCTAAAAAAATTCTGGAGAGATCTTTCTTGAAAGCGAGAAGTATGGATCGCTCACAGCTATTGCTACAGGAAGGTACTGAACATACTACCACTGATTTGAATGAGACACGTCTCATTTTAACTTTTGGAGCCAAAGCACATAGTACACGCAGTCATGCAACGTCACTGGCATATTCTAAAATCTGATGAACATTTAAACACTATTTTGGGTGACCACATTAATATTACTTTTTGACGGTCTACCTCAGTCAAAGACACTTTAGTTCCCAGTTTTATGAAGCCCATTGACAATGTGACAACCAATGCTTGGCTTAACATTAAATCTTGCGGCTTTTACAAGTGCTCCAAATGCAAAGCATGCACTCATGCTGCCAACAAGACCCATTATACCCATCCCATCTTGGGTACTAACATTAAGATCGCATCCAGAAATACTTGCGATACTGATCATGTGGTATATGTTCTTAATTGTCCTTGCAACAAGTGGTATGTGGGCAGTACCAAAGGCAAATTGAAACTAAGGATACTTCAACATATTTGAGCCATCAGAAAGACTGATTCCAACTATCCGATGGCTTTGCATTTTCAGTCCCAACATGACAGCAAACTCGAGGGTTTTTCCTTCTTTGGGATTCTTACAGTGCCCAAGTCACCAAGAGAAGGCAATCGAGAATTATTGCTGAGGCAACTGGAGACTAAATCTATTTTGGACCTCGAGACCAAGAAACCCAGGGGTCACAATCTAGATGAAGAATTATATACTTTTTTGGGAACCTAATAGCACACATTTTTATTTAATTTTCGTATGTATTATTGCTGCATTTCTGGGTTCCCTGACATAAAAGTCTTCACTTGCCTGATGTTAATACTATTATTCTATTTTGGCTTGGACACTTTCTTGATACTTTTTTGATACTTTTTTGATGGTGGTTTTTTTCATAAATTATGTTGGCCTGCTTGGTATTATTATCTGGTTTTAACTTGTATTTTAGTAGGGAGTATATTTATCTTTTTAGATTGATAATTATGAATTATACTGTTCTTTACACAGTGTTTTTTTGGACTCTTTTAGACGCAGTCTACTCGTGTTGCATTTGTCTCGTACTTTGAAATCATTAACGGTATGCATAGGGTACTATGGATATGTATGTATATTGCATTTTCATTTTGCTTTTCTGTTCATTTTTCATATGTGGATTTTTAATCTATGAGTAAACGGGCCTATATAACATGAATGCTTTATTCAGGTGAAATCTAAGGAATATCAGGAAGGGTGTGTGCCCCTTAAATTGGGGCATTTTAAGGTCTATGCACTTTGCACTTTACTGTGGATCCATATTTTGATCATTCTCTAGCTGTCCATGGCTGCCCACCCTTTTGCCATCCTCCCTGTATTTTTATGGGAGCTTAGGCTGGTTTTCTAATCCTGTGACTACACGGACAGTGCACCCATGGACGTAGAGCAGTATGCGTATTATCTTTGCTATAAAGAATTAAATTTTGATCCCCATGCATTTCCCCTTGTTTCCCCTTTCTCCTTTCCCTGTACCCTGTTTACCTCTACCCTCCGTACCATTGCTGCTATGTATTTTGCACTTTGCACTTTGTTCTTGGCACTTTGCACTTCGCACTATTGTGCATGCACTAAGCACTTTATCCCTTTCCTAATATTGCTACACATGTTTTGACTCGACCCGTTCTGTACCATATCTTATACACGATGTTTACTCAATGTATAGGTTAGATTGTGATTACCAATGATTTAGGGATATACATTGATGTCATTTTATTAGCGCACGTGTACACCTCACATAGAGGGTCCTTACATAAGAGACGACAATATACCTGTGAGTTTGCCCCATTATTATGTTTCTTTGGGGCAGGTTTCATTATATTCTAGATTTTCGAAGGCATGCTATTGACATCGCACCACACCTTCTGAAGCACATTACATATTCATGTTTTATACATTATAGTAAGGTGCTATGCAGCCCGCCATTGCTCTTTGCATTTTGCATTTGCAAGGCGTCTTTTACTTTATGCTTGTGCGCTTCCTTCCTTCTGTCCAACGGGTATTATTATTATTTTTTAATAATACTTTACCTTGCATTTCGACCATTTTAGGGTTTTGTGAGGTATTTGTCCTCTCTCTGATCTATTCCCTCTTTGGTGTACTTTGTGGCGTTAGCGGCAATAATCTAATCTGTAAATTGCCGCTTGCAGCTCAGCATTCTATTTAATGTTTTTATTTGAGACTATTAAGGTCGATATGAGGTAACACTTGGTCACTACAATATGGCCGATTGCTTTTCTCCTTACATTTTGAGTTACGTGGTGTACGAGACACTCTACACATTGCAACCATAGAATTTGTATTGTGTTTTAATGAGTCCATTTTCTGTGTTTACCCTACTATCGTGAACAAGCGGTCAGTTGATCCCGAAACGCGTCGTTGTAACCTTCAGGTTCTCCTTTGCTATGCACTTTTTATTGATAAAGAACATTTGGTGCTACCTGATCTTTGCCGTGCAGCCCTTTATTTGCTAAGTACTGGATTCTCTGGACCTGGCTGCTCTTGGGAGTGCATTCCACAGATTTGGCCCTCTTTTGGGCTTAATTCTCGTTTGAAAATATATGGCCACACTAGTGGCCATGTAGTTATGGTAAATTGCTGTTTCCATAGGAAGAGCACTTTTTGGGCGGCTTATAACTTCGCTGCCCCTGGACGAATCCTCACCAAACTTTGCAAAAAAAGTATATGGCCCACTCTGAATTTGTTTGCAAAGTCTGGTGAGGATTTGTCCAGGGGGGCAAAGTTATAGGGAGGGTCCCAAAACTTTTTTTTTTTCCCATAGACTGAATGGGGAAAAAACTTTGCTCGTGCCTACAGCCAAAACTTCTGGACGGATTTTCACAAAATTTGAACCAGGAGTAGCGGCTTCATCCCGAAAGCGTGCTTTTGCAGATTTGGTGAAAATCCGTCCATGAGTTTTTTTTAAAATGACCAAAAAGTAGGTTTGTTTGTTTGTTTATTTATTTATAATGCGCTCCAGACCCATAGGTTACCGGGCGCAGCAGCAAGTATATGCGAGACTTACAATGTTACAAACCTACATGAATAAGATTACAATATTACATATTACAATATTACATGAATGTACAATTACCGGTTGCAGTATTTACATGAATGTACAGTTGGCAATATACAGAGTTAGCAGTTATAAACATAGGGTTACACACATCTGAGTACATTAAGTAGGGCTACACTTGTGAAGGTTCATTACAGGTGTCTAGTCGTTGTTAGCGTTAATATGTTTGATGAAGTTCCTTCTGAAGTGTGGGAAGGGTTGGTCTACTCTTAGGTTGGGTGGCAGAGCGTTCCACAGGTTGGCAGCTCTCACAGGGAAGCTTGCGCCACCGATTTTAGCAAGTCTAAATCTGGGTACTACCAGGCAATTGGAATTGGCGAGTCTCATGGGTCTAATAGATGTTTTTCTTTTTATTTTGTCCGTCAAGTAACTAGGAGCAGCATTATTTAGGGCCTTATGGGTCAAGGAGATCATCTTTAGGTGGATTTTATTGTCCGTCGATAGTCATTTGTGTTGCCGCCTAATAGAGGAGATATGCTCCCTCTTCTTTATGCCTAATGCAGCTCTAAGAGCATTGTTTTGTAGTGTTTGGAGTCTTTGGGTGATGGCTTTATTGGCACCACTGTATAGGGCATTACAGTAGTTGAGTCGGGAAAGTATTAAGGCTCTAGCCAAGGTTAGACAGCTAGTATTGGACAGGAAGGTCTTACCTGCTCTTAGCAATTTACAGGTGTAGGCAGTAGTGGAAGCTAGGGAGTTGACCTGTTTAGTGCAGGACAAGGTAGAATCGAGGTAAAAACCGAGTGTTTTTACTTCCCTCGAGAATTTGATAACATTTCCATCTATGTTGAAAGCTGAGTAGTCCGGGCCCAATTTGTTAATATTGGCTTGTGTACCCAGAATGATCAACTCTGTTTTATCATCATTCGGGCAGAGACCATGACTAGCCATCCATGCCTGAATGATGAGGTACACTCTATTCACCAACTCCCTGTCCCTACTATGATCCCCAGAAAGTGGGAGGAGGATCTGTGTATCATCTGCATAGTTAGTGTAGGTGATACCAAGATTGTCCAGATCATCGAACAGAGGTTTGGTGAATATATTGTATAGAGTCGGGGAGACGCAGGATCCCTGAGGGACTCCACAGGTGATGGGTATAGGGTCTGCTGCTGCCGATGGGGAAAAAACTCTCATAGTTCTCTCACTCAGAAAGGATTCTATCCAACTGATAGCTTGGGTGGAGAAGTGAGCGGCAGAGTCCAAGTGTCTGCAGAGGACCTTGTGGTCCACAAGGTCAAATGCAGCTGAGAGATCTAGTAGGAGGAGGAGGGCTGTCTTGCCTTGATCTCTCAATTCATCTATTTGGGTCTTTAGGTCGATAAGGGCTGATTCCGTTCCATGTAGTGGGCGGAAGCCAGATTGTCTAGATCCTAGTAGTTTATGCAGTTCAAGGTGTTTTTGAATCTGTATATAGGCCACTTTGTCCAGGATTTTCAACAGAAATGGAACTGTAGTGATTGGACGGTAGTTAGTCGGGATGAGAGGGTCAAGAGTTTGCTTTTTGAGCAACGGGAGCACCCAGGATTGTTTTAAATTAGCTGGGATGATGCCTGTGGCGAAGGATGCGTTGACAAGTTTGGAAATGAACGGTGATAAATCTCTGGCAGCGTCTTTTATTAGCTGTGCTGGGCAGATGTCACCTTTGCAATTCGATGGTTTAAGGGTGAGGATGATTTTTTCTATCTCTAGTGCGGTGGTTTTGGTGAAAGAGAATTTGCTAGACTGGGGCTTGTTGGTAGCCTTGGGTGGTGTCAGAGTAGGAAGGTTGAGCGAATCTTTTTTCAGTTGAATTTTATTTTGGAGGGTGTTAATTTTGTTGGTTAGAGCATGTTGGATATCTGTGCACCAGGTCTGATCTTTAGTACAGGTGTCTGGTATGGCAATGGGTGACTCAAGTTCCTTCAGTATGGAGAAGAGTTCCTTCATGCTTGAATTAGAGTTGGTGATACGATCATTGTATGAATTCCTCTTAGCCAGGCAAACTGCATTTTTGTATTGTCGGGAAATAGATGTTAGGTTGGCCTTGTTCTCAGCAGTTGGGCATAGTTTCCAGTTAGATTCATATTTTCTCTTGGTGAGGCGTAGGGCCATGAGTTCAGGAGTAAACCATTTATTTAGATGGGCTTTAGGTTTGCTTGTACGCATTTTAAGTGGGGCAATTTTGTCCATAGTATCAGTCATGATTTTGTTATACTCATGCACTAATATGCTGGGGTCTAGGTTGTCAGGCAGTGCATTTAATGTTGGAAGAATAGCGGGTATGACATTGTCTATTGTCATGTTCTTTTTATTTCTTGTCGGGCATGGAAGTGCCATGGGGACGACTGTAGAGGATGGTCGGGAGGTTAGGAGGTTGAAGGACATATAGTGAATGGTCAGTCCATGATAATGCCGAGATGGATGAGATAACTGCTGTACAGTTTGAGTCAGCAACCCAGTCTAGTATTCTGCCTTTCGTATGGGTTGGGTTGTTGACTTTTTGGGAGAATCCTAGGGAGTTAATAGCGTGGGCAATGGTCGCGGCGTGCGCATCTGCTTGGTCATTAAATCCTAGGTTAAAATCCCTAGTACCGGCAATTGCGAGGTGGTTTTGGCATTGAAGGTTAGTAGCTTGTGCAGATCCTCTTCAAAAGTCCCAAGCGGACCTGGATGTCTATAGATTAGGAGAATGGTTAGGGATTGATTATTGTTTATGAGGAGTTTTGCAGTGAGGGCTTCACAAGATTGTAAAGTTTGGGCAGAGGCTAGTCTTAGCGAAAGATTCGATTTGGAAATGATGGCAATTCCGCCTCCGCGGGTGCCCTCTCGGTCTTGCCTACATATAGTGTAACCGTCAGGGATGGCTAGCATAAGTGATGGTCCTGCTGCCTTGTGTAGCCAGGTTTCGGTTATTGCAATAAAGTCCAAGTTCGCCTCAGTGATTAGATCAGCTATATCAAGGGCATGAGCAACTAGTGACCTGGCATTGAGAAGCGCTCCTTTATAGGAGTGATCCTTGGTTTCCTCTTTGGGATGTGTAAGATTAGGAGTACTTTTCGCGCTAGATTTTATCTTAGATTCGGATGTTTGTATGTACATTGACGCTGGGGTGATATAGGAAGCGTTGCATTCCTTACCATTATGGCGTTTCATCTCACGTATTGTAGGAGGGAGGAGTCGTCTGGGTGTCTCGTGAAGTTTGTTAAGTCTAGCACGTAGTTTGTTATTTCTATCGTGCGTGGAACTAGGCCGGGAGGTGTACGCTAATGGTCCTAGCAGAGCTCGGTATTTTGAGTCAGTGTAGACATGAGTTTTGGTAACTATATCTGTTGATATAAGTGAGAAGGGTCCAAGTGCATGTAGTGGGGCCTCTGTGTGGCTGACCTGCTTGCAAGTGGCAAGGAGTGTAGCAGTAGCCATAATGCAGTAGAAACTAGATAGGCTAGACATTATGCGGAGCTAACACTTAGTTAGGTGGGTAGTGGTCATGCAGGAAGGATGTTCCCTGTGGTAAGGTAAGGTGATCTATCCACATAGATTTGAGAGTATCACAATGGCTAAAAAAGCACAACACCTAGATTTAAGCGTATCACAATGGCTAAAATCACAGCACCTAGATTTGAGAATATCGCAATGTCTAAGATGCAAAACACCTAGAATTGAGAGTAACACAATGGCTAAAAGCACAGCATCTAACTTTGAGAGTAACACAGTGTCTAAAATGCACAACACCTAGAGTTGAGAGTATCAAAATGGCTAAAAGCACACCACCTAAATTTAAGAGTGTCACAATGGCTAAAATGCACGGCACCTAGGTTTGAAGTATCACAATGGCTAAAAACCACAGCATCTAGATTTGAGAGTATCACCATGTCTAAAATGCACAACACCTAGAATTGAGAGTATCATAGTGGCTAAAAGCACAGCATCTAGATTTGAGAGTATCACAGTGTCTAAAATGCACAACACCTAGAATTGAGAGTAACACAATGGCTAAAAGCACAGCATCTAAATTTGAGAGTAACACAATGTCTAAAATGCACAACACCTAGAGTTGAGAGTATCAAAATGGCTAAAAGCACACCACCTAAATTTAAGAATGTCACAGTGGCTAAAATGCACGGCACCTAGGTTTGGAAGTATCACAATGGCTAAAAATGCACAACACCTAGGATTGAAAGTATCACAATGGCTGGGAGGCACAACACCTAGATTTGAGAGTGTCTTAATGGCTGAGAGGCATACCTAGTTACAGAGTGACATAATTAAAGTTGCATGCATGGGCGGCAACTGGGAAGCCGGATCGGCCATACAAGTTTGACAGAAATGCAAACATCACATTACAGTAGGCTTGGTGGGCCGCGTGGCATAGTGGTGCATAAAAGAGGCATATATGTGGTGTGATACAATGCATGCAGTACAATGGGTAGTTTCTTAATATACTGTATAACAGTTGACTATAGACCATCCAAGGGTATGGAGACAGAGCAGTACATATAAACAAATGGCTGTTGGCATACTTAAAAGCACAGGGTAGAGTGTAGATAGTGACGGTGGCCGTACACAAATAGTCTGAGGCGGGGTCAGTATAAGTGGATTAGTAGCGCTGGAGTAGAGGGCAGAAGAGTACTTACAGAAGAGACCAGGCTGCTCAGCTCCTTTCTGCCCGACGCGGACAGCCGCAGACAAGCCCTTAGGCTCGCCCTTCGGCTGCCGCCTATCGGTGAGCTGCAGGGGCGGGTGATTGCAGGAGCAGCCAATCACTGGCTACGGGTGCTCCTGGGCTTGTTGCTGGTGTCGGAGAGTCGACCTAGGCGGCGGCCATTGACCGTGTTGTATATAATGGCGGGCAATGGAGCCACGGGCTATTTGGGGGTGTTCAGTGCCCAAAATTGCGAAATTTGCAATTTCGCCCGGTCGGGTGCAAATGCACTTAAATATAATGCCAAAAGCAGGCAACATTAAGGGAAGGGCCACGTTGCCCGTTGAGGGCGGTGGGGGCGTCTGGGGGCTCCACTTCTTCCTGGGGTCCTGGTGGGGGGGAGAAGGCTCCAGCCCTCTCCTCCTTGCACGACGGTGACGACTTCTGCTGTGGATTATGGCCGCAGACAAGCCCTTAGGCTCGCCCTTCGGCTGCCTCCTATCGGTGAGCTGCAGGGGCGGGTGATTGCAGGAGCAGCCAATCACTGGCTACGGGTGCTCCTGGGCTTGTTGCTGGTGCCGGAGAGTCGACCTAGGCGGCGGCCATTGACCGCGTTGTATATAATGGCGGGCAAAGGAGCCACGGGCTATTTGGGGGTGTTCAGTGCCCAAAATTGCGAAATTTGCAATTTCGCCGGGTCGGGTGCGAATGCACTTAAATATAATGCCAAAAGCAGGCAAAATTAAGGGAAGGGCCACGTTGCTCGTTGCGGGCGGTGGGGGCGTCTGGGGGCTTCACTTCTTCCTGAGGTCCTGGTGGGGGGGGAGAAGGCTCCAGCCCTCTCATAAAAAATAGTGATATCTGTGTTCGGTCCACGGACACACTTCCCTGTTCGCTCCCCGGACAGTGTCCTGATTGGCCAATCGGCTTGCGTGATGTCCACTGACATGCAACGTGTTCGCTGATTGGACGGCGTGGAGCGTGAATCATGTCAGATTTTCGGTAGCGCTTGCCATCTTGGATTCGCGGACGTGCGGAGAAACTTGGTTTAAAATTTGTATTTAGTAGAGTGTGGTGGTGTGTAAGAGTGTTTGGGGAGGGTGGGAGAGTATGAGATAGGTTAAATGTTGTGTTTTTTTATGTGGTGGATGCTCTTGTTGTGTTCGATTTGTCTGCGGACAACACGGCTGTTCTGAAACGTTCTAAATAAACTAAATGGGGGGGTGTTCTGAGGATGCAATATGTGTCCGTTTTGTTAGCAAGCAAGCTGAAACTGTTTTAAGAACACTCGCGGTGTCCTGAAATGTTCGTAAAAAAACAAAATCGGGGTGTTCTGAGGACGCTGTCTGTATTGTTCGTTGTGAAGTTTAAAGTGTTCTAAGAACACTCGTGGTGTCCTGAAATGTTCGTAAATAAACAAAATGGGGGTGTCCTGAGGATGCTGTCCGTATTGTTCAATGGGAAGTTGAATGTGTTCTAAGAACACTCGCAGTGTCCTGAAATGTTCGCAAATAAACAAAATGGGGGTGTCCTGAGGACGCTGTCCGTATTGTTCGTTGACAAGTTGAAAGTGTTCTAAGAACACTTGCGGTGTCCTGAAATGTTCGTAGGGGGTGTCCTGAAGACGTTGTCTGTATTGTTGGCTGGCAAGTTGAATGTGTCCTAAGAACACTCGCGGTGTCCTGAAAAGTTCGTAGGGGCTGTCCTGAAGACGCTGTCCGTATTGTTCTCTGGTAAATTGAATGTGTTCTAAGAACACTCCTGGTGTCCTGAAATGTTCGTTAATAAACAAAATGGGGGTGTCCTGAGGACGATGTCCGTATTGTTCGATGGGAAGTTGAATGTGTTCTAAGAACACTTGCGGTGTCCTGAAATGTTCATGATTAAACAAAATGGGGGTGTCCTGAGGACGCTGTCTGTATTGTTTATTGGGAAGTTGAATGTGTTCTAAGAACACTCGCAGTGTCCTCAAATGTTCGCAAATAAACAAAATGGGGGTGTCCTGAGGACGCTGTCCGTATTGTTCGTTGACAAGTTGAAAGTGTTCTAAGAACACTTGCGGTGTCCTGAAATGTTCGTAGGGGGTGTCCTGAAGACGCTGTCTGTATTGTTGGCTGGCAAGTTGAATGTGTTCTAAGAACACTTGCGGTGTCCTGAAATGTTCGCAAATAAAAAAATGGGGGTGTTCTGAGGACGCTGTCCGTATTGTTCTCTTGCAAGTTGAAGTTGTTCTAAGAACACTTGTGGTGTCATGAAATGTACGTAAATAAACAAAATGGGGGTGTCCTGAGGACGCTGTCCGTATTGTTCGATGGCAAGTTGAATGTGTTCTAAGAACACTCGTGGTGTCCTGAAATGTTTGCAAAAAAACAAAATGGGGGTGTCCTGAGGACGCTGTCCATATTGTTCGTTGTCAAGTTGAATGTGTTCTAAGAACACTTGCGGTGTCCTGAAATGTTCGTAGGGGGTGTCCTGAAGACGCTGTCCGTATTGTTCGCTGGCAAGTTGAATGTGTTCTAAGAACACTTGCGGTGTCCTGAAATGTTCGCAAATAAAAAAATTGGGTTGTTCTGAGGACGCTTTCCGTATTGTTCTCTTGCAAGTTGTATGTGTTCTAAGAACACTTGTGGTGTCCTGAAATGTTCGTAAATAAACAAAATGGGGGTGTTCTGAGGACGCTGTCCGTTTTGTTCGTTGTCAAGTTTAAAGTGTTCTAAGAACACTCGTGGTGTCCTGGAATGTTCGTAGGGGGTGTCCTGAAGACGCTGTTCGTATTGTTCTCTGGCAAGTTGAATGTGTTCTAAGAACACTCGTGGTGTCCAGAAATGTTCGTAAAAAAACAAAATGGGGGTGTCCTGAGGATGCTGTCCGTATTGTTCAATGGGAAGTTGAATTTGTTCTAAGAACACTCGCGGTGTCCTGAAATGTTCGCCAATAAAAAAAATGGGGGTGTCCTGAGGACGCTGTCCATATTGTTCGGTGTCAAGTTGAAAGTGTTCTAAGAACCCTCGCAGTGTCCTGAAATGTTTGTAGGGGGTGTCCTGAAGACGCTGTCCGTATTGTTCGCGGGTGTCCTGAGGACGCTGTCCGTATTGTTTGTTGTCAAGTTGAATGTGTTCTAAGAACACTCGCAGTGTCCTGAAATGTTCGCAAATAAACAAAATGGGGGTGTCCTGAGGACGCTGTCCGTATTGTTCGCTGACAAGTTGAAAGTGTTCTAAGAACACTTGCGGTGTCCTGAAATGTTCGTAGGGGGTGTCCTGAAGACGCTGTCCGTATTGTTCTCTGGTAAATTGAATGTGTTCTAAGAACACTCCTGGTGTCCTGAAATGTTCGTTAATAAACAAAATGGGGGTGTCATGAGGACGATGTCCGTATTGTTCGATGGGAAGTTGAATGTGTTCTAAGAACACTTGCAGTGTCCTGAAATGTTCATAAATAAACAAAATGGGGGTGTCCTGAGGACGCTGTCTGTATTGTTTGTTGGGAAGTTGAATGTGTTCTAAGAACACTCGCAGTGTCCTGAAATGTTCGCAAATAAACAAAATGGGGGTGTCCTGAGGACGCTGTCCGTATTGTTCGTTGACAAGTTGAAAGTGTTCTAAGAACACTTGCGGTGTCCTGAAATGTTCGTAGGGGGTGTCCTGAAGACGCTGTCTGTATTGTTGGCTGGCAAGTTGAATGTGTTCTAAGAACACTTGCGGTGTCCTGAAATGTTCGCAAATAAAAAAATGGGGGTGTTCTGAGGACGCTGTCCGTATTGTTCTCTTGCAAGTTGAAGTTGTTCTAAGAACACTTGTGGTGTCATGAAATGTACGTAAATAAACAAAATGGGGGTGTCCTGAGGACGCTGTCCGTATTGTTCGATGGCAAGTTGAATGTGTTCTAAGAACACTCGTGGTGTCCTGAAATGTTTGCAAAAAAACAAAATGGGGGTGTCCTGAGGACGCTGTCCGTATTGTTCGTTGTCAAGTTGAATGTGTTCTAAGAACACTTGCGGTGTCCTGAAATGTTCGTAGGGGGTGTCCTGAAGACGCTGTCCGTATTGTTCGCTGGCAAGTTCAATGTGTTCTAAGAACACTTGCGGTGTCCTGAAATGTTCGCAAATAAAAAGATTTGGGTGTTCTGAGTACGCTTTCCGTATTGTTCTCTTGCTAGTTGTATGTGTTCTAAGAACACTTGTGGTGTCCTGAAATGTTCGTAAATAAACAAAATGGGGGTGTTCTGAGGACGCTGTCCGTTTTGTTCGTTGTCAAGTTTAAAGTGTTCTAAGAACACTCGTGGTGTCCTGGAATGTTCGTAGGGGGTGTCCTGAAGACGCTGTTCGTATTGTTATCTGGCAAGTTGAATGTGTTCTAAGAACACTCGTGGTGTCCAGAAATGTTCATAAAAAAACAAAATGGGGGTGTCCTGAGGATGCTGTCCGTATTGTTCAATGGGAAGTTGAATGTGTTCTAAGAACACTCGCGGTGTCCTGAAATGTTCGCCAATAAACAAAATGGGGGTGTCCTGAGGACGCTGTCCGTATTGTTCGGTGTCAAGTTGAAAGTGTTCTAAGAACCCTTGCAGTGTCCTGAAATGTTTGTAGGGGGTGTCCTGAAGACGCTGTCCGTATTGTTCGGGGGTGTCCTGAGGACGCTGTCCGTATTGTTTGTTGTCAAGTTGAAAGTGTTCTAAGAACCCTCGCTGTGTCCTGAAATGTTCGTAGGGGGTGTCCTGAAGACGCTGTCCGTATTGTTCGCTGGCAAGTTGAATGTGTTTTAAGAACACTCGCGGTGTCCTGAAATGTTCGCAAATAAAAAAATGGGGGTGTTCTGAGGACGCTGTCTGTATTGATCTCTTGCAAGTTGAATGGGTTCTAAGAACACTCGCGGTGTCCTGAAATGTTCACAAATAAACAAAATGGGGGTGTTCTGCGGACGCTGTCTGTATTGTTCGTTGTCAAGTTGAAAGTGTTCTAGGAACTGTCGCAGTGTCCTGAAATGTTCGTAGGGGGTGTCCTGAAGATGCTGTCCGTATTGTTCGCTGGCAAGTTGAATGTGTTCTAAGAACACTTGCGGTGTGCTGAAATGTTCGCAAACGAAAAATGAGGGTGTTCTGAGGACACTGTCCGTATTGTTCGCTGGCAAGTTGAAAGTGTTCTAAGAACACTCATAATGTCCGCGGACATTAAAAGTTTCCATAGGCCATAGTTGAAATGTTTGACTCTATGGGTGTGATATGCTGCAGTGGTTGTGGCCAGGGCATAGAGTCTTGGGTGCATGGCTGTCTGGCCATGCACCCAAGACTCTATGCCCTGGCCACAACCACCACAGCATATCACACTCATAGTTGCTTATAACTTTGAGTCAAAAACAAATGTATAAGGAACAAAGTTATAAGCCACTATGGGTGTGATATGCTGCGATGGTTGTACTTATTATAATATACTTACTGTTTGGTTTAGTAACTGGATTACATGTATTTCTTGTTCATTTCTGTGATAAAAGAAAATATCATGTTAGTATTAGTATTTTGTAATGACTTATTACATTGTATAATCAACAATTTTTTCTTTTGGGACCTTCATATTTAGTAGATTACAAACCAGAGTACTATGCAATTTGCTCAGTTTCTGTGTTTGTTGCTAAAATCATTGGGTCTGTAGGAGAAAAAAAAATCCATGTTGGATTAAAAAAAAACCTTTTTCTGTTATGCTACAGTTTATTTGTTTGTTTGTTTTCAGTGTTCACTTGTTGTTTCTGGCTAATGCTTTATACATTGGCTTGTTGCAGGTTTTTGGAGCAGTAACATATTATTTATTTGTTTGGATATTGTAACATTTTGGAGCAGTTAGATACCAGTAGGCGTATTCTAACTGTCTATTTTTTTTATATATTTTAGTGGTATTGATTTATCTGTTTGGATATTGTTAAATTTTGGGACAGTTATATACCAATTGGCGTATTCTAACTGTCTATTTTTTGCTCTAATTTAGTGGTATTTATGTATCTGATTAGTTATTGTAGAATCTTTGGGCAGTTAGATAGCTTTTGGAATATTCTAACAGTTTATATTTTTTTACTATACGTTTACTTAAGGTTTAAGTACAGTTTAGTTATCAAATTTTGGTTTTAAGAACATTAAATAAGCATTTGTAAGATTTGTTGGTAATCTCTGCTTTAGAGTAATGGTACTATCATTACATTCAAACCATCCACATTTCTTTTTCATATATGCAGTGTAGTGCCCTGAATTGGTTGTGGCTCCTGTGTGGTAGATTATACCTATTGTTGTGAAGGTTTTCTTACCAAGTGATATCTGACCCTGTGTGAATCCAGTCAGCTTGCAGTTGTTTTTGGTAGCATCTGCATTGTAACATAGAAGCATTAGTATTACGTATTTACTATGTGTTTGTATTACTAACGTGGAGCGATTATCCGAATTGCAGGTAGTACATAATCTACCATGGTTTGCATTTTGTACAAGTTGCTGAAATGGAATGGATTCATAATTAGGTATTGATATATATATGAAGCGTTCATTGGGGATTTCATCTTGTGTCACATTGTTGCAGAGAGTGCATGTATGTTTCCACATGTATGAAATCTGGAAGATTTCATTTATAGGTATGTTTTTATTTTCCAGTACTTGTAGTAAGTACATTAGAAATTCTTGTGGATCTTCCTGTGAGTTTATAGTGAATTTAACCATTCCAGCACAGTAGTCCAATTGTTGTCTTATTCCATAAACACTATACATGTTATCAGGATTGTTTGTTGCATTTCTGTGAAGTACTAACATTTGCAAACACAATTGGTCTGTACTGTGTAAGTAAATAGTGTCAACAATTGGTGGCAATTGAAATAGAATATTCATTGCTACATTTGAGTAGCAACTTACTCCAACTATATTTGAGAGTTTAAATGGACCAGGTAGTTCTGTATCTGATTGATTTCTTTTAGTTTGTCTTCCTTCTTTGATGAAGCACCTGGTTTACTTTCCCTAATGGGTTCTTTTATGTTTGTGGTACTTGATGAAGTTTTAGTTTCTTTTAATCTCTTTGGAGGATTTGCAGTGACATCCTGTTGCATTTCTGTTTGATTTAGTTTTCTTTTACAACGTTTTACTTTTTGTGGTACAGAAAATGTGTTTAGATGGGGGGTGTATAGTGAGCAAAGTCTATTGTATTCTAAAATGCAAGGAATATCAGCGTTTACTTTACTTGCATCAAAGTTGATTAGAAATAGACCGTCAAGTGTACATAAGCGTGATAGTGCTACGTAGCCCCTTCTTTAAAGACTGTGTTACCAATGTCTATCATTGCTTTGTCTAGGGTAAGACCTTGTGATTTATGAATGGTTACTGCGTATGCAAGAGTTAGAGAAAATTGTTCTCTGCGTAGATACATGTCTTTGAAGAGAAGGAATTGAGCTGTTGAGTGTCCTATCCTTTTTACTTCTGAAAGTTTGTCAAAGAGAATATTGACAAACTGAATTTTGTTGTCACGTGGGTATGTTTGAAAGCCAACAACTGTACCCAGTGCTCCATTAACTAGTCCTTGGTCCACGTCAAGGTTATGTTTAAGCATTACTCTGCAATTTAAGGATAATTTTAATACCTTTAATACCTTTTCCAATCCTGCTGTGTTTGAGATTGATTTTTCTAAACTATTTAGTCTTGTTGTGGCTTGGTCACACATGGGTAGTGTCATACCTTGTACATCTAGTTTGTCTGTGGCGCTAATTTCCATTATTGGTTGCATTTCTTTACTTAACATTATTTCATTGAATTTGAAACAGCTTGCAAGAGTTGGAATTAAGGCCATACAATTGACATTTTTGTGGGCTAATTGTTCCATAACATCTGTAGCACATGCATTATCACCATAAAGTGCATGAATGTGCCGGGTTTTCAATATTGCTTCTGCTTCTTTAGAAAGTATACCAACTCTGATACTTTTTAAGATGTTGGCATAAGTGAGATCTGCAGATTGCTGCATGTTTTCTGTTAATTCTCTGTATTGGAAATGTTGCCAAAGGTTGACATTTCCAATGCTACCAACAGTTTTACGGCAGAGTTTGTGTCCTAATGTTTTAAAAATAGGCTCACCTTTCACTAGTGTCAATTGAAGAAGATCTCCAAAAACAATAATGTGTTTTCCTGCAAAGAGCTCTTCATAGTTTGTTTTGAGTACTTCTTGTAATCTGAGGTGAATCAAAGCCAACATTAGGTTGGACACCATGCTCACTTCATCTATTAGAAGCATTTTCATGTGTTTCAATACTCTGCGTAGTTCCATTGCAGCTTCTGTAGACAGTTTGTAATAGTCTAATTTGTTTTGGTGTTCTACTGGCAGGAGTAGTAATTGGTATAAAGTGACACCACCTATGTTGTAGGCAGCTAAACCTGTGGGGGCAGTGACAACAGCTGACAGTTTGTTGTTTGTCAATTGTTGAAGGAACTTACTGATGATTTTGATTAGGAATGTGTTGCAAGAACCAGCTTCACCACTGAAGTACAATAGTATAGGTTTGTAATTTTGGCAGGTGCATTCTTTGTTTTCATGTTGTACACCATGTGCATTTTTTTTGTTACTTCTTGAAAAATGCTACGTTGCTCATTGTTTAGTGTGATTGTAGTATAGTTAAGTCTTCTTTATCTTCATACTGACACATGGTGTTTTCTACTTCTATCATAGCTAATTCTGCCTCATTTGTTATTAGTGGCTCTCCCAGTGGTTCTTGGCTTCCTGTTACAGAAGGTTGACTACTGTCAGGAGTGTCCTTATCTAGTTGGGCCTGGAGTTCTTCTTCGTGTTGCTGTTCATTGTGCAACATTGTTTTGTACTGTGTAAAGTTTACATTAGTTATAGTGCTTTCATTTGCTTTGAAAGCGTCTTCATATGAGTCATAATTATCTAGTATTTCTTCTTCTTTTCTCCATGGTTTAAAGAGTTATAGCAGGGACATGTAATATACTTCTTTATGTTGAGGAGTCTTTAATGACAATTTGATATGATTAATTAAATTTGGTTTGGTGAGTTTTACTAAGCTGCCTTCACAGTTTGTCACTTTGTATTTAACGTGTTTTTCATCAGGTTTTATATTACTTTGCATGTGTAGTTTGGGGCTATGTGGTATAGACACATGGTTTCCAAAGTGGTACTCCTGTTTGGGTAGTATGTGTCCAATAAATTGTTTTTTAAAATGTCTTGGCTGTTGGGATCATGTTTGGCTATTGTTTCTATATCTTCGTATTATTTTAGAACTCTTTTTCTAGATTTAGCTGGGCCAAGACTTAGCCATACTATATTTTCAGATTTACCATACAGTGCAGTAGCTGTTAAACGATCAGCTGCTTCATAGGATCCACATTCTCTATGGGACAGCATTTTTATGCCCAAGCTGTATAGTTTTTTAGACTCTGTTTTATCTGATGACAGGTCATTCCAGAAGTCTTGCAGCTCTGTCTTTTCTGCTTTGGTTAAGTATGCTGTGAAATATCGTGCAACTGCAGTAGAATTGTCTGCAATGTACTGCACATCTATGTCTGCATTCCATAAGTGGGCAATGAGTGCATTGTAATCATTGATATATTTTTCTTCTTATTTTCTTTTTATGTAATATGCATTTTTAGGTGACTTACCATTAACACTATGTCTAACTGAAGACATGAGGTTGTTCACTTGACCTGTATTTGTAACTGGTCTAGGGAAACCAAATCGGCATTTGGTGTAGTATTTCCCTTTGTTTTTGTATTTGCGACGACAATATTTGCCACATTTGTGTCTTTGAAATTGTAAAATGTGTGCATGAAGATCACTATTTTTGGATTCCGATGGAATTTCAAAAGTGACATATTTTTCAATAAACTGTAAAACAGTGGCATCACTGTCTTAACCAAATTTAGGAGCATCTTTAATCCATAAAAGCATTTGGATATGTGGTGCTCCTCTGGCTTGGTATTCTTTTCTCCAAAAGAAGTGCTGCACTTCTCCAAGGGGAGGAACAGTTTTATTACAAATAAAATGTAGCATAGCAATGAAGCGATGGTGAAAATATCTTGAAAGTTCTCCAGGTGTTAGTATATCTATATTTGTTTTGTTTTTGTTTGATATGCATAGGAAATCATGTAAATCTTCCTATGCATATTCTGCACAACTTAATGTACCAAACCAAGTGGGTGGGCCAAGGTTTCTGACCATACAACGTTCATCTGCGTGACGGCCAAACCAGTACTCTTTAGTACCATGCCTATTTGCTAATAGATTTGGAATATTTGATTGTAAAACCTCATCTTTTTGTTGCACTTTTTGTAGTAATTGTGTAGCTGTCATATTTTGAAAGTGTGATCCTGATTTTAATATGTGTGCAACTCTGTAACATAAAGTTGCTGGTTCACTTTCAAAGAGTAGGTGGAATATGTATTCCACATTTTGTCTAAATCTGGGATCTTCAGAATACATCCGTAATGAGCGGTATTCTGATGCTGATATTTGAATAGGTCTATCATCGTACCTTCCTCCTTTGCCAGTAGGAAAGAGTAGAGGAAAAGCACGTGCTTCTATACTTTTTTCCCATATGCTGATTGGCGATCCTTTTGTTTGACACATTTGGTAAGTTACCAGTGCATCTTCTATGGTGTCATTAGAGTGCAATGGATGAATTGTATAATGGTCTAAAGTGTTTGATATTGTAACAGGATCTAGGACTTCAAATTGACCAGCTTCTTGTGTCTCTTGAATTATTTCAGTTCTATCCTTCAAGTTTTCTCCAAAATTAATTTCTTTGTAATATTCATTATTCTCTTTAAGATATTGCAAGGCTTCTCTAACTTTATGTAAATCTACCAGCTGTTGCCACGTTGTTTTGTCTTTTTTAGGTACTTCATTCACCAAGATAATTAAAGATTGTTGCATTGGACATTGCACTCCTAGAGTGTGCACATTTTCTTTTAGATCGAATGGTAAATACACTACTTTTCCACGAACACCTTTCACTAATTCAGAGGGACGTAATGTTGCAGTTTTTGGTTGAAGGCTTATTATTGCTTGAAATGGGTGCACTGTTTGAATTATGATGCTCTCATATACATTAAGTTGTTGAAGGGGTTTTGGTAGTGGATATAATTCCAAATTATTTGTGATAGCACGTGAAGGAGTTTGTTTGTTGTCAAGTTTTGTAGTGCAGTAACTACAAAGTATTACGGGGTCAGTTATTTCGTATTTGTTTTCTGTTATAAGGTAGAGAGCAAATTCAAACCATTTAGACTCTTCATTGTCTTCTATTTTGTATGATAGGTCTACAGTTTTTGTGTTACTTTTATAAAAAGTTCTGCGGCAACATACACACACATGGTTTGGTACTTCAGCTGATGTACGTTTAAATTTTAGTATTTCTTTTTTGTATGTGTGTAGTAAAAGGTTTCCATGTGTAGAATTGTTACTAATTTGGTTTACAGCTATTTAATTCTGTAAGTGGGTTTCATTTCCAAAATATTTTTTCTGGATATAGTCAATTTCTTCTAGTAGGTCTTTTGCTGAACCATGTAGAAGAATGTTATTTAAATTAGCTAGTGCTAAAGCAGGATTTTTAGCATAGTACAGTTTATAAACTAGATTTCTTTTAGTTGAATGATGTGTTGATATCCTTTTGATATCATGGAAGGTGGTTTTGCAAGTAGGTCCTGTAATGGAGGCCAATGAATGTCCTTGTAGTCCTGTGTATTTGCGTACTGGACAGCTATCCATATTTTGCAGTAGTTTAATTTTCATTTTGTCTTTGCTTTTCACATATTGATTGAGGAATTGGCGTAAAGACTTGAAAAATTGTTTGGGAATGTTACACATTGACGTGCATGGCCATTTGTACACTAGACGTTCTGATTCAGTTGAATGGAGGGGTAATTCTAAGTTTTCAGGACATATTTTTGTAAGGAGAACTTCTTGTTCCATTATGGTATTAACTTTTTCATAACCTCGACCACTGCTATGTATGGCAATTGAATTGGTTTGCTTTTGTTTGTACGCTTCTTCATTAAAGTATGGTTCTTTGCTCGTAATGTGACTCCATTCACCTCCGCAGAACTACCTACTTAAGAAGTTCTTTCTGTTGACATTTCGTTTATTGAGAAGTCTTTTTTGTAATTTAGTTATTAGTTTTGTTAGTGGTTTCATTTTGTTTAACACTAAAATAAATAACTTTCTTTTGAGAAGAATCGCACTGTCTATCAACGCTTCTAAGATTAATTTCCTACGGTAGGTTTTAAGCGTTGAACCTGGTTTCTCTCCTGTTTTTATAAGATTTTGAAGGACTTTGTGACGGAACATTTAGACTAAAATACTTTTCTTGGTATGCTTACTTTGAACTATATCAAGATTTAAAGAAGCAGTTTTATCTGTAGTGATAGCTGATTTTCTGCTAATTGTTCTTTCGTTTGGTTTACATTTTGATAGACGAGGCAAAGTTTTTGTACTTGAAACTTCTTTTGTTTCACTAAATGACTGTATTAGCTGTTTTGTTTCAACTTTTTTTACAAATTGTGCTAGAGAAGGATGCTTATGTTGGACACTTTTATTTTCATTTGCTCTACTTCTGCGTTGCTTTCTACGGACTTGATTTTTGGTAGGCATTCTTTAGGGTCTGTTGAAAAAAAAAAAGAAGGTATGGGTTGTGGTGTTCTGCAGTGTATGTGTTCTGTGTGCATGAGTGTTTGAGTAAGATGATAAAGATGTATGTAATGGTGTGTGATTGTGCATTGGGAACTACAACTAGTAGGGATGGGTATTCTTGAATTAATATGTTACTATACTGGGGTTCAGATGACAGAATAAAATAAGCTAGTGGTGTGAAGAAGTATAAATAGTATATCTAATGCTATACGATTAAAACAGTTGTTTCTTCTATAACATCTAAATTCTAGCGGTTGACTTGAGTAATTTGTGTGTTGAAAAATAGGAATTTGTGGGCCATTCTGGCTGTAAATCGCTGTTTAAGACATGGGGATTTTTGGACAGAATGGTGCAGAATCTCTATTTTTAGGCACAGAAATAGCATGAATTAACCTTACAGTGTGTTTGAGTATTAATACAAATATTATGATGATATTCTACTTACTTTTTTCTAAAATTAGCAGGTTTTTTCTCAGTTGTTCTTTGTACTTCAAATTCGGTTGCTTCTTTTCAGGAGAATGGTCTTCACTGCAATTGTAAAAGAAACAAATTAGTAATTTTGTTTGTATATAGCACTGTTTTTAATTTAGACATTGATTTT
Organism: Ambystoma mexicanum; assembly: GCF_040938575.1. NCBI lineage: Eukaryota > Metazoa > Chordata > Amphibia > Caudata > Ambystomatidae > Ambystoma > Ambystoma mexicanum. The sequence goes on from NC_090939.1 coordinate 710,308,845, forward strand.
TTTAATTGAAATCCTCAGCGCCTTCCTCAAAACCATTAAAACTATCTTATTTACATAAGATACGTCGCACCAGTTGAATACATATGATATGTTCTTAATGAACAAATTGTATTGCAATTACTAACTGTAGCAAACAAAATATCTTTACTATGTCTTGTGAAATTCATAATGTACCACTGAATACCATTATTCCTGTAACTAAGCTCTTCCAAGTAATAGTGCCTCAATGTCATGGGCTGCTTGTCCTATATAAATGTAAGTAATCAAATAAATAAAGAAATTTTAAAATATTATGTAATTGCACAAGTATTATTGTTTGAGATTTGAACATAAAGTGTGCATGCAATTTTGTTTGACTATATGTAGTCAATATATTTAATTTAAAACATGTTAGTTTAACATGATTTGAGTGTGTGTGTGTATGAAGAAATTAAATAGTATAAACATTTGGAAGTGACAGTTGATTTTAGGAGATTGAAAAATAGATTATACAAGCTAAAAGTCAGTTCGAAAATGTGTTAATGTACTGTATAGAAAATATGCATACCTGTAGTTTGTGTTCATGCATATGGATATGCATGGAGCTGCAAGTAGAAATCTTGGAGACTTGTACAGTATTTCTTGTAGATGGTGCTTGCCAATGATATGACACTTGTACTCAGAGAGATTCACAGTACATTTGCAGTGCTGATCTATGATGATGCAGTTAGATGTAGAGGTCTTGAATGTGATTGGTGGATGGTCATGTGGCTTCTTAGCTACATCCAATGAGGGAATGGCACAGAAAGTGAACTGGAAATGGTAGAAGGGCTGTTTATGTTATGATATGTCCGTGGACATGGCGGTAGTTCGCGGATATCGGGTGTTACATCCAGGGATTTTTGGGTTCAGAAGTCATGCAAATGAGAATGAGCACTGAAAGGGATTGGTCAGGAAAGTTTAGTGGGTGTGTTGTGCCAGGAAAGAGTTTCTCTGATACTTTTTTTGCTGAGATAAGAACAGATAGCTATGGCTGAGTGTTTCAGAAAACAGATTGTTTGGATTTTGGGAGACTCGTGGATACTTTGGTTGAAGGTGCATGCAGAAACCTGCGGAGTAGCTGTAGATCTTGGATTCCCACATGTGGATGTACACTGGCATGGAGTACGTGGAATGAAGTGGTTGGACTTGTTACCTCTCTGTGCTACTTTGGAGACAGAGCAACATCCAGATATAATTATAATTCATTGTGGAGGGAACAGTTTAGGACATGTGTCTGGAATTTCTTTGCAATTTGCAATTAAAGAAGGACTTGGGAAGGTCATGGACATGTTTCCAAATTCTCAAGTAATTTTTTCACGGATTGTGCAGAGACAAATGTGGCTTTGTTCTTCTTCATTTGGTCCACAAATGGAGAAAGCAAGGCGCAATGTCAATAAGGTTGTTTGTGCCTTTCTAAGAGATTTTGGCATGTCCTCTTTTCACAATGAAAATATTATGTTTCGTAGTACATACATTTTTCACAGAGATGGAGTACACCTGACTTATGCTGGCAATCAGATTTTTCTAAGAAACATACAAAATGCATTGCAACCTTTTTTAGAATGACAGCATCAATTTTGAAGTAAGTGTTGAGTATTTATCATTTTTGAAACACAAACACCTCCCAAAGGCTCTTTTCAGAGCCACCACTTCCTCCCAGAGAAAATTGCAATGGTTTTGATAGGGTAGCACCCCAAAATTTTAGATGTCCGCGGACTGTCCGCGGACTTCTAAAAAATACAAAGGGCCCTGCTTCATTTATTTTCACTTCTATTTTTTAACTGTGAAAGGCGGCTCTGAAAAGAGCCTTATTTTTTTTTTATTTTTGTTATTTTATATTTTTCTGGTTTTTTATACACGACACACTAGGAGAGGAGGGGAAAGGAGGGTAAAGGGGGGACACCAACCACAGGGATAAGAAAGGGCAAGCTGAGAGAGGAAGATGTAGAGTGGGTTTTATTTGGGTAGTGAGCAGGTCTTCTCGTGCTCTGAGACAATAGTCTCAAAAGCACTACGAAGTTACTCCCCCCTGCAGAGTACTGTGTCGCAGTACATACACACAACTATGACCCTCGAAAGGTAAGAGTCATCAGCATTATGTATGGCCTGTGAGGCAGCTTGAGGAAGACGCTGTTCCACAGAGGTGTTCCTTGTGGTGACAGGATCAGAAACGGAGGATGAAGTAGAGGAAATCAACCTACTATGCTCCTCGCAAGGTACAACCTTGCAAATGGCCCCAGAGTGAAATGACCTCAGGTGTCGCTTTATGGTAGTGGTCCCAAAGCTGTACGAACCATGCCTCCCGCGACTGAGTACTATTTTGCACTCATTGCAGGTGACTCGGTTCGCACGAGCCTTAGGACCATCCCCATGAATGGTAAATAACCGCCACACCCAAGACTCACGCCGAGTGCGGGTAGTAGGGATTTCCACTACCTCAATCTCATCATCCTCTTCTTCCTCCTCTGCATCCTCACTCCTGTTCCCCTCTTCAGGCGCTTGGGGAGGTGGTGGTGGTGGAGGGGGTGGGGGTGGTGCTGAAGCAGGTGGCGCACCAGGTGGCAGTAGTGCAGCCATGGATTCCATCTCGATGATGGTGTAATCTGCAAGTTGCAGGAAAAATAGCTGTGCTCTGAAGAAAATCCAGAAACACAATGAGAATAAGCTCTAGGGCGTGGTCTTTTATAGGGGTGCTTGTATGCGGTTCGCGGACATGCGCTGTCCAACACGGATCGAACACAAAAAAAGGTTCAAAAACTTTCAAAAAGTATGTAGAAACTCAGGATTAGTATGTGGGACTTGTGCTATGGTAAGTTTTTATTGACAGATATTGTGGATTACTTGAAAATGTACTTTTAAATAGTTCGGGGACACGAACAATGTCCACATTCAGAACACGCGATCAGCATGGGCGCGGTCACATGATCGCTTTGCGAACATGTTCGCGAAGGAAGCGGCTGTCCACAGGACACCAAATGCACAGACATTGGTTTGTGCATGTGCGTTGATGTTCTACGGACACTGTTCGGGTCCTGAAGTAATTAAAAGGGCGTCACACGTCAAACGAACAGTTACGGACAACCGTTTGTTCTTAGAACAGTTTAACTTCCTTGCGAACAATACGGACAGACATAGCGTCCTCAGGACATCAACATTTTCTGTTTATTTACGAATATTTCAGAACACCGCGTGTGTTCTTAGAACAGTTTCAACTTGCTAGCGAACAGTACGGACAGGTATAGTGTTCTTCAGGACACCTCCATTTTCATTTATTTTCGAACATTTCAGGACACCACTTGTGTTCTTAGAACAGTTTCAACTTGCTAGCGAACAATACAGACAGGTATAGTGTTCTTCAGGACACCCCCATTTTATTTATTTATGAACATTTCAGGACATCGCGTGTGTTCTAGAACAGTTTCAACTTGCTAGCGAACAGTATGGACAGGTATAGTGTTCTTCAGGACACCTCCATTTTCGTTTATTTACGAACATTTCAGAACAACGCGTGTGTTCTTAGAACAGTTTCAACTTGCTAGCGAACACTACGGACAGGTATAGTGTTCTTCAGGACACTTCCATTTTTGTTTCTTTACGAACATTTCAGGACACCGCGTGTGTTCTAGAACAGTTTCAACTTGCTAGCGAACAGTACGGACAGGTATAGTATTCTTCAGGACACCTCCATTTTCGTTTATTTACGAACATTTCAGGACACTGCGTGTGTTCTAGAACAGTTTCAACTTGCTAGCGAACAGTACGGACAGGTATAGTGTTCTTCAGGACACCTCAATTTACATTTATTTACGAACATTTCAGAACAACCGCGCTGTCAGCGGACACCTAAATTGTTTTCTTTTTAAAAAACTGAAACTAATTACAACACAATATAAAAATGTAACTTTATTTAACATATATTAACAATTCATGACAGAGAAGGTGAGGCAGAAACGGAAACAAAAACAGGAGAATTAGGGGTTTCAACATGATTGATATCAGGTGAAGAAGGGATGGAAGTCTCATCAAAACATTTTGGGTTATGGAGAGGGTTTGGGGATAATTGACTGGGATATGGTGAGGGGGGACAAGTACATGTGGGACAATGGTATGAGGTTTTTGTTTTAAAATGCTCCTCAACAAAAGTTTTAAAATTATTAAAATTGGTCAACAATATATCCATTTTTTCTTTTATGCTGTCAAGAGTGTTAGCCGTAACAGTTTCTTCAGAGGTATTTTCTATTTTGGTATGCTCTGTACAAATAAATATATATCTGTTAAATGTATATGTTAAATGTTAAATGGTAAATGTTAAAGGTATTTGTACCGCGCACCGTCACCAACGGAATTGGTCCCCAGGTGCTCTGGCGGATCTGTAAACGATAAGGGGGGGGTGGGTTAGTAAGGTGAAGAGGGAGTAGGATAGTGAGAGGAGTGGTGTTCTGTTGGCAGCTTCAACTCGGTATACACTGGATGCTGAGCTTTGGTGCGGATATTAGATCAGTGTCAGTCCGCGTGTGCTGTTGCTCTGGCTTATGTGTTGTTGCAGTGTTGTGAAGTGCGTGCGGCTTGTGGTGCGAGAGATGGTTGTGTGAGTTTTTGAGTGAGATAAGTAGGCAGTGTTTGAGATTATATTGGTTAGTGGGTTACCTGACCTTTAGCATGGTAACATTCACAGTATTGTCTAAGCGTGGCACTTGTTGGCCTTCACAACCCTATCTAGAAGCGGCGCAGGCCACTGTTCAGAATTCTATCTAGGTGTGGGCATGCCCACATTCACAATCCTATCTAGATGCGGCGCAGGCCACTGTTCAGAATTCTATCTAGGTGTGGACATGCTAATGTTCACAGTTCTATCTAAGTGTGGACATGCTAATATTCACAACTCTATCTAGATGCAACGCAGGCCAATGTTCACAATTCTATCTAGGTATTATATAAAATAATAATAATTAAATGGTTTATATTGTAAAGTGTGTACCATTAGTTTCACTATCTTCTGACATTTCCTCATGTGGGAAATGCTCCTCTAGCCATTCCAGAGTACTAGACATTTCTGTGAGAAAAAAAAAGATAATATATATTTATTTATCTCATACAGAAAGTTTATAAATATATGAGTAAAATGACGTATACTTACTATTTCAGGTAAGATATGTTCTGAGAACTCTGTAGGTCTGGTCTTGCTCTTAGTTGTGGAGTGTCTGTGAGGTAATTTTGTTGGAAGCCAATTTATCTTTTTTTGGTATATTTCATTTTAGTACATATTGTATTTAAATGAATGGTTAGTGTTTTACATATATGGGTTACATTTCTTATGTATTACTACCTATAACATGTATGTGTGCTGCTTTGTGAATTTCCACAAAAGCATGTTCCATATTACATGTACATAAAGTCAAAGTTATTATTGTTGAGTTGTGCTACTAAAAACCTATGAAATTCGTTGAAAAAACTTTGTTAAAGGGACGTTATGGTTCCAAGTAAAACCGAAAAACCCTTGAAATTCGACAGTTATGGTAAGCTAAGCAACCACAACTCGGGTCACCACCGTGCACTGCTAAGCCTAACACCCAGGACATCAAAGATGACATCACAAATGTCATTGATGACATCACTGATGACATCACATGTGCATTTACCTTTCATGAAAAGTCTGTACAAGGGATTCTTAGTGTAATGTTAATTAAAAAAGTGTCAAAGATTATTGGAATAAATATCAAGTGCTAATCAGTGCATTAAGCTATGCATTGATATAAATAGCATTCTATTATTAACTTCAATCCAGTATAGTAAGGTACTCATGTAGAAACATAGGCATTGTGTGCAGCATGCATGATGGAGGTGCAATATTCATAAGCTTGCCATGTTGAATAGTGAAATGATAACTGTTTTCATATTAGAGTTTTGCGTACAGTGAAACTTGTCATAAGTACGTAATAAAACCCACTTACTACATAAATATATTATTATAGACAAATCACAAAGAGTCAACACCACATACAAATATGAATATATACAAGGGAATTGAAGTAAGAAAAAAAACAGCAATAGTAGCAGAAAGTTTTCATAACCTAACTGATTACCTTTATGCAGAGAAATTATTGCTCTGTTTCAAAGCTGTTACTTACCCTATCTATATATCTCACATGATGTGTCTGGACCCTAAGGAAAATAGTGTGAGTACAACATATAGAAATATGAGCATATACAGGGAAAGTACAGTAATAAAAAAACATCAAAACTATCAGAAAGTGCTGATAACTCTACTGATAATTTTAATGCACAAAAAGGATTGCTGTCTTTCAAGGTTGTGTCTTCCCCTATTTATATGTTTCATATGATATGACTGGACCATAAGGGAATTATTGTAAGAACATACTTGAAGGATAAGTCTACAAATATAGTACATTTAAAATGTTTAGTTCCTGACTGTTACTGGAGAAAATCATGTGGCCTAGATATGTCAGGAAAGGAAAAAAGGGGGCGTCAGACATGGGATGTCATCAGTGATGTCATCAATGACATTTGTGATGTCATCTTTGATGTCCTGGGTGTTAGGCTTAGCAGTGCACAGTGGTGGCGCGAGTTATGGTTGCTTAGCTTACCAAAACTGGTGAATTTCAAGGGGTTTTCGGTTTTACTTGGAACCATAACGTCCCTTTAACAAAGTTTTTCACTGAATTTCATAGGTTTTTAGTAGCGCAACTTAACCATAACGTCCCTTTTACAAAGTTTTTTCACTGAATTTCATAGGTTTTTAGTAGCACAACTTAACCATAACGTCCCTTTAACAACGTTTTTTCACTGAATATATATATATATACACTTCTTACCACCTTATCCAGTTGTTGATGAGATGATAAAGTTGCCCACCTGAAAATCATGATAAGAAGCATTATTATGTTAGTATTTGTAAGTATTTCAAGCCCAGTTTACTAAATAGTCATTTAATGCCCATGCAAATAGTTCCTCCCAGATTTTAGTATTGATCTATTTCTAAGTATGGGTAGGGCGTTGTGGAGTTGTGGGTACGTTTGGGCTACGTACTCTATAAAGGCAATATAATACACACATGGTGGCCTTGGTCTGGAGTGTGCAGGTCTTTGTATTGCATGAATATATTGATGAGACATTGCTTCAGGGTGTTCAATGGGGGGCTAACATCTGAATCCATTTTCAAACCTACTTCTAACATTTATTCATACACATTTACTTAGACGCAGAACCCTGCATGTGTGAGAAAAGGAGAATATGCTAAGACAGTGTTAACACAGTGTATTCCTAATGTGTGTGCGTGCAGTATTGACATATCTACATCAGGGCATCATGCAAATCTGTATTTTAAAAAAAATGATAATTCAATTAAAGGGATCAAGTGCTTGTGAGCGTCTATTCAAGGCATGATGAGTATGCTCTTGTTCATTTGTGTTCATAGGAACATCTGTGTTTGATGTTATTGCTTGCTAGTGGGGAATTGCTGCTATCGTGTATGTCTGTCATTGCTGTAGCGTTGGCCCTGTCGCTGGTGTGCTGGAGAGAGGTTGATGCTTGATAGGGCTTGATGTCGTTGAGGTGACTCCAAACCATCTTGCCTTCGAGCTTTACCGCCCTGTCTACAACTGCCACAACTATGTGTGGCCCTGTAAATGTGGGCGAATTCCATTTTCTAAGATAATTCATAAGGAGCACTTTGTCTCTTTTTTTGATAGGCCTTTCTGTTATGGTCTCTTAAGTGTTTTCTTTTTGTTGTGTATTGTTCTCCAACCTCCCCTGTGTATGTCAGATCTTTTGAGAGATCAAAGAAGCACTAGAAACAAGTGAATTAACATATTCATACATTTCATTACCAAAAGCTTTGGCGGCCCCTCACAATCTTTGGTGGCCCTTGTGGTTGGAGCTAACGGGAGATGCATCTGGCGCCCAGTCACCACCTCATGGGGTGTGAGGTGGTGATCCGACCTGGGTTTGTTCCGCAACTCAAGCAGAAGCAGCGGTAGGCAGTGGAGCCAATTTGTATTAGTACTTTGCTGTGTCTTTGCTATGCATTCTTTGAGGAGTCTGTTAAGGTGTTTGCAGATCCCATTGGCCTGCGGGTGGTATGCACACGAGATCTTATGGTTGATCCCTAACAATGTAGTAATGTGTTGGAATAGTTTGTTTACAAAATGAGGACCGTTGTCAGATTGAAGGACCTGGCAGACGCCCCATCTTAGAAATACTTCCCCAACCTTGAATTTGGCCACCCTTAGGGCATCTGCGTGCGAGCCCAGCCCTACCTCTATCCACTTTGAGAAGGGGCACACCATCACAATCATGTAGCGGGAACCTTGACATATGTTGATCGGTGTCCAGTCATAATATCGAATTAAAAATTTTGAATGTCAAAAAAGTCGAATCAAAAATGTCGAAAATAAAAATGTTGAATTATTTTGTTTTTCGATATTTTTTTTGGCTCTAGTTTATATAAAAAAATAAGTAAAAAAAAAATAAAAATAAAAAATGGGGGGTTGGGGGGGAACCCCCATTTCGAAAAAGGGGGGAACCCCCCATTTCGAAAAAAAAAGTTATAAAAAATAAATTCGACATTTTTTCCGACATTTTTTTTTCGACTTTTTGACTTTCAAAATTTTTGATTTAGAAATTATGTCTATAAACCATGTTGATCATATCGACGTAGTCGATGTGGAGGTGTAGGAAGGGACCTTTGGGCCAGGGTATTATTCCTTTTACCACCTTAAGTGTGTGGCCAGCAGTAATTACTGATGAAATTTGAGACATGGGCATTTAATTCAGGGCAGAACCATGATTCCCCAATGTGTGCCACGATCACCTCTTTCCCTGTGTGTGCAGGATGGTGTAGTTGTGTTAATGCCATTTATAATAATGCGAGGGGCATAACTACCTTCCCCGTATTGTTTTGTCTCCACAGGGTGTCTGTAGGGGACATTGAGCAGCCGCTTTTCACCCAAAGTTCCTTTTGTTGTCATAGGGGCTGCTGCCTGCAGCTTCATTACCTGTGTCTGTGGTAGATGGCTATACCCTTCTTTCATTAGCATTTGTCTTGTTCCTTCCCTCTCTTTTTGTTTTTCTTGGAGGTCCCATACTTCTCCAAAATATAAGGCGTGCTTTGCATAGAAGTCTGCTGCTTCATTTCATCTTGATATTGGTTTTTCCCCATTAGTATGTGCTTGGCACTTCACTAATGTGAGCTCTGTTGGGTATGTTACAACCTCTGTTAGGTCCCCTAGGAGGAGGATGTGTTGTACTGGTGTGTCATCTGCCCGTCTGAACCCTCTTCTCAACCATCTTGCTAAGACAGAATATACTGTTGAGGTCATGTAGGCACTATCTGAATAGAAAGTGACCCGTTTCCCTTCACTCTCTCTAAGGGCTAATATCAGGGCCACTAGTTCTGCTGCTTGAGCCGAATATTGGGGAGGCAGTTGAAAGCATTTTACTGCCTTGTTTGTCCAATCCTCTCTTAGTCTTACCACTACCGCCCCTGTTCTTCTCAACCCATCACCTTGTCAATTGTTGATGACCCGTCAATGTTCAGTACTTCTCCCCCCTCAAGTGCATCTTCCTCTACTTTGCGTGTTTCTGAGTGGTATTCGATAGCTTTTGTAGAATCATGGACATATTCTCCTTCTTTGACCACTTCTGCTAAGAAGTGTGCTGGATTGACATTCTTGCACCTCACTATATTTAGTTCTGGTCGTGAGAGGATAATTTCGTATCCAGTTGCTCTCTGTGTTTTCAGTGTGCTTTTTGGCTTGAGCAGAATCGCGAAGAGGGCGTGCTCCACATAAAGCATTGTGATACATCCCATAGCTATTGATGATGCTTTTTCTACAGCGAAAACTGCAGCAGCCAAGTTTTGTTTGCAAGGAACATGCCCTGTCATTGCTGCGTCTAATTGCTTGATGTAGTATACAATAGGTTTGTGGCTCATACTTGTTTTTTGTGTGATTACTGCTTTCATTAGCACCCCATCAGCGTGTGAGAATATAAAACCCTCCTTTTTATAATAAGGGGTACCCAGGACTAGTGCTGTTGATATTGCTACTTTTAATTAATTTAATGCATCCGTCATTTTCTGTGTCCACCCCAGATTTTTCTCTCCCCGTTGGGCTTCCTCGAGGGCTGTGAGCAGAGTGCCTATGTATTTGCTGTAGTCAAACACCCATGTTCTACAATAGTTGCAAAGACCGAGGAACTGTTATAATTCTCATACTGTCTGTGGTTGTGGTGTGTTTAGTGTTGTCTGTGCCCTCTGTGGTGCTATGTGCCTGCCCTTTTGAGATATCATTTGGCCTATGTATAGAACCTCCTCCTGACAGTATTATAATTTTGCCTTGTCTACTTTATATCCTTTCTCTGCTAATACAGTGAGCATTTTAAACAAATCATTCCTGCACTCAGCTTCTGTTGTACTTCAAATGAGGATGTCGTCAACATATTGTAAGATAGTACTCTCTGTTTCGATGTTCCCTAGAGCCATCTGGATCACCCTGTTGAAGATGGATGGTGACTCCCAGTACCCTTGGAGCAGTCTTGTGTGTTTCCATTTTGTATTGTGATACATGAAGCTTGTTAGGTCTTGAGAATCCGGGTGCAGTGGTATCGAGAAAAAGGTGTATTTGAGGTCAATCACGGTGAACCGTGTAGCCTCGGCTGGAATGCCGCAAAGTATGTTGGCCGGGTTAGCCGCTACTGGGTATTCTGCTTCCACAATGTGGTTGAGAGGTCTCAAATCTTGTATAAAATGCCATGAAGCCCCGTTGCCTTTCGGATGGGATACTGTTACACTCACCTGGTCTCTGCGAAGGTGTTGGGGCATGGTTGCAGCCCTCCCAGGAATTAGATCACCCCCGTCAGATCTCTCCCCCTGCGGATTGGCTGTGGATTGTGACAATTGGTGACTCTGCTCCGGCGCGGATATGAGAAAATGTGAGTGCGCTGATCGGTGACTATGGCACCTCTCAAACCCTTCTACCCAAGGTGCGATTTCTGTGGGCATGTACTAGCCCATAAGGATCACCTGTTAATTATTGATGGTGAGTTCTCCGTCCTTCTACTTCTGTCAATGGTACTTGTTGATGGCATGTAGTTCCTTCACTGATCCCTGGTAATAGTCCAGTCCAGCTGCGACTGTGCTTCTCTTGGTTGGTAGTAAGTGTCTCTCAATGTCTCTTGTCTTTTCCTCTTTTTGTTTTCTCTTTGCCCCTTCTCACTTTCTGTCTTGTGTTATTGCTCTCGATATTGTTGTTAATTCCTGAATAACATTTTCTCTTCTGTTTTCTTCCCAATAGATGGAATTCCGGCCCAAAAGCAGCTGTGGAGGTGCAGAAGGCGAGCGGGAGGAAGATAGATGAAAGTGCAATGTACGACAACAGGTGAGTGATGGTTTAAGGAAAAGCTTGAGTTGCAGTGGGAGCCTGACCTTAAACTTAATGTCTTTTTAATGTCTAACCTTGCCTTTTGCTTTTACTTACAGTTGCTGCAGTCGTAAATGAAGCGCATAGTGCTGCGGTGCCAAGAAGAAGATTTCAACGTCCCTGAAGCTTTGAAGATGAGCTGCGGTGCCAAGATGAAGATGTTGGTGTTCCGGAAGATTTGAAGGTGAGCTGCGGTGCCAAGATGAAGATGTCAGCATTCCGGAAGATTTGAAGAAGACTCCCACAGGTGAGAGCAGATTCCCCAGGTGGTAAGTATAAAGTCAGGAAGCAGGATTTCCAAGGTAAATTTAATCCCAGGCGGCGGTGAGCGTTGGACTGCATGGAAGGCAGAATAACGCAAAGCGTCTGCCTCGTGGATTGGAGCAGCTTGTATAGCTGAGATCGTGGGCACGCCCACTAGGCCTGGCTTGCCTGCCACACCTTGCCACTCCTAGTGAGTCAACACGTGCAAGGCAACCCAATAATAGCAGGCCCACTCAAGAGTACATGTGGGGCTGCTTTAGTGATGGAAGTTCCCATGTTAAATGCACCTGGCACCCAAAATGAGGTACTATGTTCACAATAAAAGCCTGTTTGTCCCGAATAAATGTTCTTGTTGACTGTTATTTATGATCCTCGCACCAAAGGCACCAGGAATGTGTCCATCCGGGCCCCGTCTGTGTTCTTGGCCCGATGACCATGACAGCACTCCCCCTCAAGGCCCTTCTCAAGGGTGGTCCTCCTCTCGGTCCTTGCTTGGTGGGATTATTGTGATGGAACTGCCTGATTAAACGTGGAGCATGGATGTGTTCACTGGGTTCCCATGTTCAGTCCTGAGGTCCGTAACCTTTCCAGTCTATAAGGTAGTACAATTTGGACTGAACCACCTTGGAGTCCAGGATTCATACACGGGTTTCCCATCTAGTAATTCGGGCTCTGGTGGAGGACTAATTTCTGTATTAGGTTTCATTGGTTTGAGAAGAGAGACATGAAATACTGGGTGAATCTTCATGTGAGATGGTAACTCCAATTTCATGGCGGCAGGATTGATTATTGCTTTGATAGTATAGGGGCCCAAATATCTGGGACTGAAGGCCCTTGGTCCTTTCAACGGTATGTATCTCAATGCTAACCAGACTCTACCCCCAACCTGGTAATCGGGAGCTTCTTTTCGGTGCTGATCAGCAAACAGTTTTTGTCTTTCTTTGGCCTTAATCAAATGTTGTGTCGCTTCTGCAAGAAACTGAGTGATGGGGAATGTCTGGGCCTGGGTTCCTGGAGGGAGGAATTACCGGGCCCTCTGAACTCGGAGTGGCCCGGTAATTCCCCATTCTGGGAACCCGGACCCAGACTCGATTTTGGCAGCAGCCATGCCGCCAATAGCGGCATGGCTACCGCCAGAATCGTAATGTGGCTCTATGTCTTTCCAGGAGTCCTCGGAGTGCTGTAGCATACACCTTAAATACTGCTCCAACGTCTGATCAGTTAATTCGGTTTGCCCATCAGTTTGAGGGTGATGGCTTGTGGACAACCAGAGGTCAATCTTGGCGATTGTACAACACCTTCTCCAAAAGGCAGAAACAAATTGAGCTTCATGATCCGATATTAATATTGATGAGAATCCAGGCAACCAGACGATTTGTTCTAAAAACACAGGAGCGAGAGTCGATGCAGTCGGGAGTCCTTTCAGAGGGATGAAATGGGCCATTTTGGAGAATAAATCCACAATGACTAAGATGGTGTAACCATTGCAGGGAGGAAGATCTGTGATAAATTCCATTGACAGAGTATGCCAAGGTGCTGGCGGTACCATCAAGGGACATAGTAAACCAGCAGGGATTTGCTTCTGAGACTTGTGTTGTGCAAAAACACCACAGGTTGCAATAAACTGGGCAATATCTTTTCTCCAAGTTGGCCACCAGTAGTTTTGCTTTATCCTAGCCTGTGTTTTGGCTATTCCTGGATGTTCTTCCACTAATGAATCATGATGGTTCATGATGATCCGGTTTTGCAGTTTCTTGTCCTGGATATATAAGGGTCCTTGAAAATATGGCAGATCGGTTTGGATGGTGTACTTGTCTCCCTTTAAAAGCCATTCCTGTTGTGTTGACTGAGTATTCTGAGACTGTAAACTGGTTTTTAAGTCATCTACACACGTGGTGGTGGCGATCTTGGTTTGGATTTGTTCTTCGGGAATAATGGCCACGGGATCAGCTGTTGTAACAGCCTCGTTTTCTTCACTCATGCATGTTAGTGCATCTGGCTTTCCATTCCGTACTCCCGGTCTATAGGTGATAATAAAATCATATTCTGCGACGAAGAGAGCCCTACAATGTTGACGCGAGGATTGTGGTTTGGCACTCTTTAAGTATTGTAAGTTATGGTGGTCCGTGATGACGGTGACCGTGTGTCTTGCCCCAAGAAGATATTGGGCCTCATTACAACCTGCCAGTCCGGGACCGTGCAAAATCCGTGATGGCGGTAAAAACGTTTCCGTGTCCGCAAGGGTGCGGAAAAACCGCACGATTACACGCTGTCGGTCGCGCGCACCACACGGACTCGGAAACGTTGTTACCGCCGTCACGGAATACCCCACGGAAATGGAAATAACGAAGCCACAAGTGGCGCAAAACCCGTTTCCGCCTCCGCCGCCACGGACACGGAACCGGAAATACCATGATCGCCAAAACAGGAAACAGAGAGGCGGCCATCATATAAAAGCACAATCCATTGCCATCCAGAGCCAGCACAAGCACAATCCTGACTCTGAGAAGCCAAAAGGGACCACCAGCATGTCTGCCAGGATTCCTGCTCAGAGGCAGCGCAAACAGCGCTTCAGCGAGGCGGAGCTAACCGTCTTGGTGGAGCACATTGTGGACAATGCTGAGATGCTGTTCAGCGCCGACCAACGGCGTGCCACACAGCAGCGGAGGAAGGAGGTGTGGGCCGAAGCTGCACGCAAGTGCACCGCTGTGGGCGTGGCAGTGAGGAGCGTGAAGGACTGCCACAAGCGTTGGGACGACCTGAGGCTGAGGGTACGCAACCTCATTTCCACGCACCGCCAACGCAGCAGTGGGACAGGCGGAGGACCCCCTACCCCACTGAGGCTGCAAGCATGGGAGGAGCGTTGCAGCAGCGTCCTCCACCTAGAGGGAATCCAGGGGATTGGGCAGGCTGAGGCAGGAGTGAGCCCACCTGCAGATGCCGGTAAGTGCCCAAACATGAATGCCACATGTAAATATGCAGTTGTGAGTACTGGGCCAAAGGACCCATTAACAACCCCCCCCCCCAGGCAGTGCATGTGTGGGGCAAAGGACCCATTAACAATCCCCCCCCCAGGCAGTGCATGTGTGGGGCAAAGGACCCATTAACAATCCCCCCCCCCCCAGGCAGTGCATGTGTGGGCCAAAGGACCCATTAACAACCCCCCCCCCCCCCAGGCAGTGCATGTGTGGGCCAAAGGACCCATTATGATCCGTATGGCAACCAATGTCACTGAATGCAGACACCAGCAATCAGATGCATGTGACTAACACTATTCAATGTACAATCTTAATGACGCATGTGATGCACCCATCTGCCACCACAACAACACTAATTGCATGCCCTTTGTGTCCCCACAGCCGTTTCAAGTGACAGTGATACTGCACAACAGGCCAGCCAATCAGCATCGGCAAGTACACTAGCCACCGCCACCACACAGGAGGATGCTGCCGGCAGTTCTGCACCTCTGGCCACATTACCAGCCACTACAGATGTGCAGCACACCACCACCACCACCAACATCCCCACCATCTCCACACTGGCTGAGTCCAGACAGGTGCCACAGGAACCTATCATGGCCACCCAACAAAACACCGAAGGCAGCAGCACTGCAGAGGGGGCGGCCTGCAGTGATAACAGTGCCCCGCAAGAGCACTCGGAAACGGGGCCACAGGGGGAGATGCCCACATTGGAAGACCTGGGCTCCTTCCATGAGCTGGGGTTCAGCCCCACTTCACTGGGGAGTCCCATGAGGTCGCCCAGCCCATCCATGGCCGAACTGAATGCCCGCATGCAGCGGATGGAGGACCAGCAGGCTACCCTCACCCAGCTGGTGGAGAGGCAGCTAGAGGAATCCAGGCTGCAGAGGGAGAGCTACAGCGCCTCAGTGCGTCGCCTGTCGAGGTCCATTGGACGCTTTGCGAGCACCATAGTGACCCTTGCACGCCATGTGCGGGAGGGCAATGACCACACCTCCAGGCTTGTGGAGGCCATGTTGGTTGGCCAACAGGCAAATCTGGCACGGATGCCCTCAATCCCTGATTCTGGCCAATCAAACACTACCACCCCATCCAGCTCCACTACTGCCAGTCCAAGGAGGCGCTCGAGTAGGCTAACGGGTCCCTTGGGCAAGGTTGCACAGAAGCGCACACGGAAGTGATGGCATGTGTGTGGGGCAGTGCAGGACACATGTGGACTACAAGGGTGTGAGAGGGGTGGTCACGTTTGGGTGGTGGGGTAGGTAGTTTTGGGGGTTTGGACATTGGGCTCTGGGTGGGGGTGGGCACGTTTGGGTGGTGGGTGGCCCCGGGTGTACAGCTTCCCTAACCAATGCACCTTCTTCCCTGTTGTTATTACATCAATACATCACCATTTCAAATCAAGACATACATGTGTGGACATTGATCATTTATTTTGCAGTGCAACTATTAATTCATTGTCGTCACCATGTTTGTGCATTACTGTGAATGTGCTGTGACTCAAAAGTAAATGCGAATCAGGGCATCCCGTGCTCTCTGGCCATCATGTGCACCCCCAGGGGGAGGCGGTGCCATCCCATCCCCATCTCCATCTCCATCCCCATCACCATCCCCATCTCCATCCCCATCCCCATCCCCATCCCCATCCCCATCTCCATCCCCATCCCCATCCCCATCTTCCTCATCTGCGTCTGGTGGCATTGGGATGTTCCTGCGCAGGCATATATTGTGCAGCATGGCACATACCAGCGTGATTTTGCCCGTCTTCACTGGGCTGTACAGCAGTGATCCGCCAGATCTGCTCAGACAGCGGAAACGGGCCTTCAGCAGTCCAAATGTCCTCTCAATCATTCCACGTGTGCGGATATGTGCCCTATTGTATGCCTCTTCATGCCTGTTCCTTGGTCTCCGTACAGGTGTCATCAACCATGGCGTGAGTGCATATCCCGCATCACCTACATGGGATGTAGATGGGGGAACATGTCAGTGTTTGTGGCATCATGTCCTCATCTGCTGCTGTGCATTCTTGTATCATCATTCATTCATGCATATGAACCATGCAGTGTCTGGAGGTATGTTTTGGCCATCACGAGGAATGTCGCTGACTGCATATGGGCCTACACATTAACTTGCATGTTTGCTGTGCCCTGCGGGTGACATTTGATTGTGTGCATGTCATGGTGCAGTGCTGTCCACACATGGCAGAGTGACTCCACTGTACGGAAGTAGTAAATACTCGTCGTATCATTTACACGCCTCTCGTGCTTTTTGGGGCAGTGTTTCAATTGAGGGTGGGTGTCTGCAGTGGCACAGGGTTCATGGGACAGTGACGGGATTGGCTGTGGCAGCGTGTGCACGGGCACATTGTGGTGCCCTGTCATGTCTTCCTTCATGATGTTTGGCATCCGCTGTGTATTTGGTAGATGGAAGGGGAGTGATGCATGTGCGGTCACAGCGGCACACTCACAATGCTCATTGCCTGGACACACACACACCACTCTGACAGGGTTGTAGCATCGTCAGCTGTACTCACCCAATAGCCACGTGCTTTGTCCGGCATAGCGTTCCATGTACCGTGGCAACGTGGAATTCCGCAGTACCATTGAGTCATGTGATGAGCCTGGGAAACGTGCGCAGCAGTGTGTAATCAGTTGCATGGCATCACAAACCATCTGGACATTCAAAGAGTGATACTGTTTCCTATTGCGGAACACCACCTCAATTGCATGTGGTACTGTCAGCTCGACGTGGGTGCAGTCAACTGCGCCTATGCAATTTGGCATGCCTGCTATGGCATGGAAGGCCAACTTGGTGGCAATGACCCCGGGGAGGGTGCGGGGTAGGGCTATGTGTTCCGACACATGGCGCAACATGGCATCCAGTACCTGTACCAGGACTTTTGAGAAACACGGTTGTGATATTCCGTGCAGCTCACCAACCGTGTGTTGATAGGTGCCAGTGCCAAGGAAATGCAGAACTGAGACAACCTTCAAGAGGGGGGGGATGGCGGTGGGGGTGTCAATTAGGCTGCTGATGTTGTCCTCAATCATGGCGGTGATGTGCATGATTGTTGCACGGTCCAGCCGGTATAGGGTGTGGATCTGTCCTGGGGTGAGGTTCCAGGGTGAGGCCCTGATGCGTGGTATTGGTGGCTGGCGGCGGGGTCGGGCTGGCTGGGCAATGGGGTTTGCCATAGCTGCAGGGTTGGCTGGTTGCCGCCTGCGCCTCCTCCGCCTACGCCTCCTCCTCTGCGCCATTGCTGCCACCATGTGCAGTACTGCCTGTTGGTTGAGTAGGCCCAGTCCCAGTGCTACTAGCCCTGCTGCCTGCATGGTTCTGTGTTGTGTTGGGCTGGGTGTGGCCCTTTTGTTGGCTCCCAGTGGCCTGCTAGGTCCAGCTGGGCTGATTTGGTGCACCTGTGCCCTGATTCAGTTCAGCCGGCAGTGTATAACGCCATGTTCGCGGTGGCGGCGGTTCCGCCACCGTGATCACGGTATTTCCGCCATTTTTTTCCCGGTATTTCCGTGTCCGCGCTAGTTGTGATGCTCACGGTGTTTCGTGTTGCCGGTAACGGAGGGGTTTCCGTGCAGGCGGAATTAAGGGGAACCCTATTTCCGCGGTGGCGGTTTAGGGTGGTGCTATTACCGGGGCCGCGGGTCATGATTGCGCGGACATGCAAATGGTGCCGGTATGGTTTTACCGGCAGTGTTAATTCCGGACCGGAGTACTTGTAATGAGGCCCATTGTCTCCATGTCTTGAATGCTGCTTTAATCGTCAGTAATTGCTTATCTGTGATCGTGTTGTTCAAGTCGGGGGCAGAAAATTTGCAAGACCAGAATGCAACGGGATGTAACTGTCCTGTTTCCAGGTCCCGTTGGGAAAATACCGCTCCCATTGCCAAGTTTGAAGCATCTGTTTCAACCACGTATGGCAGGTCTGGTCGAGGGTGTCTAAGAACTGGTGCTGTGGTAAATGCTAGTTTCAGTTTCCGGAACGCTTCCTCAGCTTCTGTGGACCAATAGAATTTCTTGTTCTTTCTCAGCAGGGAGGTAATTGGGTGTAAAATTTGTGAGAACCCAGGTATACATCGACGATAGAAATTGGTGAATCCGAGCACCCTTTGTACTCCTTTCGTGGATGTTGGTGAGGGCCATTGGAGGATTGGGTCAATTTTTCGTGTGTCCATATGTACGCCCTGTGGTGTGAGCATGAAACCGAGATATTTTACCTGGGTCACATGGAAGAAACATTTTTCCAGCTTGGCATACAACTGGTGTTGTCGAAGCTTCTCTAAGATTTCCTGGACATGACTGACAAACGTCCAATAGTTCACAGAGCACGTCATTCATAAAGAATTGGAACGCCGCGGGGGCGTTACATAACCCGAAGGGCGTGACCTGGTATTCGAAGAGGCCATACTTCGTGTGAGAGGCCATCTTCCACTCGTCTCCTTTTATGACTCTTACAAGATGGTAGGCCCCTCGTAAATCCAGCTTTGTGTAAATCTGAGTGTGTTTCACCTGATCCAGGAGCTCTGGTATAAGTGGTAAGGGGTATCGGTTTTTTACTGTGATCTGATTGATTGCTCTGTAGTCAATACAGGTTCATAAATCCCCCTCCTTTTTAGGCACAAAGAAGAGGGGGGATGAAGCAGGAGACTTGGATGGACGGGTAAAGCCGTTTGCAAAATACTGATCCAGGTAAGTTCTAAGATGTTGGTTTTCCCGTTCTGTTAGAGTGTAAATCCGGCTGCAGGGTATTTGGGCTCTGGGCACGAGGTCTATTTGGCAATCGTAGGGTCGGTGCAGGGGTAAAATGTTGGCTTGCTCCTTTTGGAAGACATCCTGGTAATCCTGGTATTCAAGTGGTAAAGAGCCAATGAGGCCCAGCACGATTCCTATCTTTGGTTTCAAGTTGATGACGTCTTTGTTGTAACAGGTGTTGGCGCAGTCTTGAGGAAAAGTAAGAACTTGTTGTCGCCAGTCAATACTAGGGTTATGGGTCTCTAGCCAAGGCATTCCCAATATCATCTGGACTGAGGAGCACCAATGAGATCGAAGGTAATGTCCTCTTTATGTCCATCCTGCATCAGAAGCTTGACTTTCTCGGTGTGTTGTGTCACCAGCCCGGATGATAGTTGAAAACCATCCACTGCAGTGACGTTTTCCGATTTCTGCTTCTGATGGAGTGGAAGGTCCATTCGGATAGCCAAATCTTGGTCAGTGTAGTTTCCCACCGCTCCACTGTCAATATACGCCTCCAAGGCATGTATCTTTGACGGTTGCTTGTGATTCACCAAAAGTACCGGAAGGACTAGATGTGAGGTCTGCACAGATTCCTTTTTCTCACTTGACAAGGGGACCCCTACGCTTGCCGGGCATTGGAGTTTGCCTACTCCTGTACTTCTTCTTCGTCATTTTTGTCAGTTGCTACAACGATTTTCTTGGGTGGTTTTACCAGGCATTCACGGAGGAAGTGACCTGCTTTACCACAATATAAGCAGAGCTGTTGCTGTCTTCTTTTCTCTCTTTGCGCCTTGGTAATCCACCGATTTGCATTGGTTCCAACTGTTCATGTGGTTTGGTCTGGTTCTCACGCGGTCGCACATAAACTGACCTTCCTTCTGTTCTAGCTCGATCCATTTTCCTATTCTGCAACCTATGATCGAGTTGCACTGTCAGGTCTATGTAGTTCGCGCACCCCTCAGGTGGATTCACAACTTCAGCCAACACATCCTTAAGTTCTCCACATAACCCTTGATAAAAGAGCGTAGTTCTCTTTTCTTCTGGCCAGTTGCTTTGGGCTATGAGACGATTGAAGGTTGCAATGTAGGTTAACAGATCTTAATTCCCCTGTCTGAGTGTCAACAATTCGTTGTCCAGAGCTTGTCCTTGAGTATGTCTCATGCGGAAAATCCCAAAAGTTACAAAGTAAAGGATCATCTTGAGTTACCAATGGTATTCACCAGTTCTCCGCGTTGCCTCCTGGATATGAGAGTATGAATGCAACTTTGGCTTGATCATTAGGAAAGGCTCCTGGTCTGCATAAAAAATGAAGGCGATGTTGGTTCATGAATATGGTGAACTTGTTTGGATCGCCGATGAAACATTCGGGCGGGGCTAGAGGCACTGCCCCTGGAAGAACCACCTGAACTGGTGCTGATTGCTGCGGCATGGAAGAGTGGGCTATCCCAGGCAAGGGAATCTGTCCTGCTTGTGCCTGTAGCATCTGTCTTGCCAAGTCATCAGTTATTTCTCAAGTTACAATAGGATCTCTCCTTAATGCACAGGTCTCCTGCCTTGAAGCATGTACTTCAGCCCATAATTCCCCTAGTAATTGAGCCAATTGGTCTGTCTCTGAAGTTTCCATAACGCCCAGGCGGAGAGCTGTGAAGGCTTCGCGTTTTGTTATGCTCACCTGGATCTCTCCCCTACGGATTGGCTGTGGACTGCGACAATTGGTGACTCTGCTCCTGCGCGGATATGAGAAAACGTGAGTGCGCTGATCATGACTATTGTACCTCTCAAACCCTTCTACCCAAGGTACGATTTCTGTAGGCATGTACCGGCCCATAAGGCTCACCTGTTAATTATTGATGGTGAGTTCTCTGTCCTGCTACTTCTGGCAGGGGCACGTGTTGATGGGATATAGTTCCTTCACTGATCCCTGGTAAGTAATAGTCCAGTCCAGCTGTGACTATGCTTCTCTTGGTTGGTAGTAAGTGTCTCTCAATGTCTCTTGTCTTTTCCTCTTTCTGTTTTCTCTTTGCCCCTTCTCGCTTTCTGTCTTGTATTATTGCTCTCAATATTGTTGTTAATTCCTGAATAACATTTTATTTTCTGTTTTCTTCCCAATAGATGGAATTGCGGCCCAAAAGCAGCTGTGGAGTGCGGAACACGGCCGGGAGGAAGATAGATGAAATCGCACTTTCTGACAACAGGTGAGTGATGGTTTAAGGAAAAGCGCGAGGAGTGGTGGGAGCGTGACCTTAAACTTAATGTCTTTTTAATGTCTAACCTTGCCTTTCGCTTTTATTTGCAGGTGCTGCGGTCACGGATGAAGCATGTAGTGCTGCGGTGCCAAGAAGAAGATTTCAACGTCCCTGAAGCTTTGAAGGTTAGCTGTGGTGCCAAGATGAAGATGTCGGCATTCCGGAAGATTTCAAGAAGATGCGCACAGGTGAGAGCAGATTCCCAAAGTGGTAAGTATAAAGGCAGGAAGCAGGATTTCCAAGGTAATTTTAATCCCAGGCGGCGGTGAGCGTTATGCTGCATGGAAGTGCAGAATAACGCAAAGCGTCTCCCTCGTGTATTGGAGCAGCTTATATAGCTGTGATCGTGGGCACGCCCACTAGGCCTGGTTTACCTGCCACACTCTGCCACTCCTAGTGAGTCAGCATGTGCAAGGCAACCCAATAATAGCAGCCCCACCCAAGAGTACACGTGGGGCTGCTTTAGTGATGGACATTCCCATGTTAAATGCACCTTGCACCCGAAATGGGGTGCTATGTTCACAATAAAAGCCTTTTTGTCCTGAATAAATGTTCTTGTTGACTGTTATTTATGAGCCTGGCACCAAAGGCGCCAGGACTATGGCCATCCGGGCCCTGTCTGCGTTCTGGGACCGATGACCATGACAGGTACACAGCAGTACTGCAATGGGATTCTGAATGGACTAGGATGCCTCTTTCAACGAGGGCACTTATCTTCTCATAAATGCCCTCATCTGCTTCCTTAGACAATGGGTACTGTCTAACTCTGGCCAGGATTGCTCCTTTATTCAGATGTATTTTCACTCCCCCTATGCTTTTAATGCACCCTACATCATAGGGACTTGTTGTCCATAGTGAACTTGGTACCTTTGCTAAGTCTTCCTCAGAGAAGGGGGTGGGTCTGGAATGGGTGCTTCTAATACCATTGCCATTTTCTGGCCCACTTCTCTGTATGTTAAACATAGCCAAAGGTAAGCAATCATCCCCAACATCATCTCACTTGTTCCCTTTTCTTGTGAAAAAGTTTCCTCATCAGATACTTGCATCAATCTGCACCCTTCTGCTATTGCTATTACAGCCCTCCTTGCCTTCCCTTCATCGTCTAGGCTGTGTACTGTAATCCAATATTCTCGTGCCACTATTCCTTCTATATCTATCATCACAAATGTTCCTTCCTTCTCATCTGCGGGTGTCTCTAGCCTAAAAAGGTACTTACATGGTCTTCTCCACACTTTCCCTGCGATCCCTGGTAGCCATGCCAATGCCATGTCTGTCCCGTACTGAATCACTACGGGGTCTACAGGCTCCCCTTTCTGCATTCTTTTGCCACAATATGCCTGAAGTATTTGCCTTGCCATGAGCATGTGTATGCCTGGTGTGGAGCACACTATACTTTTGTCTGTGAAGGAGATGGGCATGTTCAATCTACTCATTATGTCCAGCCCCAGGATATTTACAGGCGCCTGTTTAGAGTATAGTAGGGGTAGTGATAGGTCATGATCTCCAATAGATAAAGAGATGTTATCATTGAATGGAACCACTTTTTGAGCCCCAGAAAATCCTTGAGTGTTTATGGCATTGCATGACATAGTGTATTTCCCCTCCCATAAGCATGACCTGGTGGTCGCCGTATCAACCAGAAAGGAAAACGTCTTGTCACCTATTGTCACCTTTATGCAAGGTTCCTCCACAGGGTTAGGTGTTACCAACAGGATGGGACACAACAAGGTAGTCTGTGGCCTGTCCTATTATGGGTATTGGGAGTGTCTGTTGCCAGTGTACGGGTTGTGTCCCATTATTGTTACCCCTCCCATTCTTGTCACTGGCACTACCGCCATCGTGTCCATTGGTTGTTGTAAGTCGTCCTGTAATTATGTCAGTCTGGCCGCCTTGGTGGGTCGGTTGCCCTTGCTCACCTCACCCTTGTTGTATTGCTCTGTATCTGCACATGCAAGAAATATGGCCTAACAGTCTGCATGTCCAGCACTGTGGTGGTTCTCGTGCCTGCCATGGTAATCCTCCTCCTCCCTCCCCTTGGCCTTGCAATCCCTGTTGCGGATAGCCCCGGAACCCCCCTCTGGGATTGTGTGTTTGTGGTCCAAAGCCCCACCCCCTTGTGTACCCTCCGCTTTCTTTAAAGTCTGCTAGTACCCGCCCATACCCATGTATCCCCCTCCCCATTGGTGGTTGGTGCTGCTGGGCTGTGTTATAGTGTGGCAGCTGCTGTAACAGCTGTTGTTGGAGCTGTAGTTGGGACACTGCTATCTGAGTTGGTGGTGCAGAGCTGGTTATTACTGCTCCCTCTAAAGTGTGTTTTGACAATTTCTTCTGCACTAATTTAGCTTCGTCCGCCTTGCTATTCTCCGCCTTCTGTTTCATCTTTTCCTGCCATAATCTACAATGGTGTACTATTGTTGGTTGTATTTCTGACCAGGCTTTGGCCTCCATTCCCACTAATTTCTTCAACTGTCTCTGCACCGGTTCTGGCAACCCTTGTATTAAGATGTGGTAGAAGATGGCTATTGTTTTGTCCCATGGCTATCTAGTTTCGAGGTGTCAAAGCTCTTGAATCTCGCTCTTGAATCTCTTGATTGTATGTAGTTAACGGGATCTTCATCGTCACGCATCTTGCATGACATGATTGCCCATATGTCTGAAGTGTCAGGGTATTGTGTCCTTAGTGCTTGCCATACCTCACTCCTGTAATTCTCAAATGGGGACCTATCATGTGTTGTGTTTCATGTTGTTACCCCTGGCAACCCCGCCCTCTTCCAAATATCATCTGCAGCGTCACCCAGTATTGATACTAGCAGCCCTTTCAAGCCCCCCACTGCCAGCCTGTGCCCCGCTGTCTGTTTTTCCATTTCATATATCCACTTCCGTGCTCCTCCACTGAGGGATGGCAACCTGTTCTTAATGTTGCTTGCTACCAGGGTATATATTGTGGCCTGGTTCCCCCTCTCTCTAATAATAATGGCACTGTGAATATGCAGCCCTTTCTTCCGGTGACTGTCTATACTGCCGTATCTGGATAGGTCCTTTCTCATCTTCCATGTCTGCTTCCATGCCTGTGATGTCTATATTGTGTGACCCGTATGGGGCATCCCGCGTTCCTGTGTTCCCGCCCCGCTGACATGTGTGTTCTCTGTTGTGTGTTACCGCTGCCCCATCTCTTCTGTGGCCGTGGAGGTCTTGGAGCCTATTCGTGTAAGGTGTGTGCGGTGCTACTGCTGCTGGCGTGTCCTCAGTCATTTTGTCAATGTGCTGTCCTCCACTCTTTTCATCTTGAGTCCTACATTCCCACGACATTGCTTTGCCTGTTACTGTAATGTAAAGTTTGCTTAGCCCTTCCTTTCCTACATCATTGCTATCTTCATCTTCCTCACTACAGAATCCGTCTTAGAATGTCAATTTACGTGGGAGTGGGTAACGCAACGTTATGCTTTTGAGATCAATAATTGCAAAATTGCCGCATTCGTTTCTCCACTACCTGTTGCGCTCTGTGGTACGGACTCTGTCTGGTGCACCCTGGACATTCCCATACTACTCCCTGTGTTTCACTTCGGTACCCCTCGGAGCTGTTGCTCTTCCCATTATACCTCGTCCGCCCTTGCCCAATGTAGTTCTTCCATTACTTCTTTGCTTACCTTTCATAGCACTACTTTGTCTTCGTCTTTCTGATTCCACGCTCCCCCTGCCAGGGCTAACCTTAACTCCTTCAGCCTGCTTTCCTCGTACTTACTTTGATTTCCAACAATATCGTCCATCTCCAGAATTCCATTTCTCATTCAGCCTCAACTCTTACCTTTTCTTGTACTCTACACCCCTTTGCTTCCGTACTCACCTTGCCCCTTCCTCCTGTCATTGTGCTCTCCATCCTCTCTCTCCGCTCCTTCTCCATTAATTCCTCACATTCTCTGCTTTCTCGCTCCGCCTTCTCCTGCCTTTCTAATTCTAGCTGCCCTTCCCTTTCCTGTGCCTTCTGTTCTAGTTGTTTCACTAACGTGTTCCTTTTCTCCCTCAATTCTGCTATCTTGCCTTTAGCTTTGCCTCCCACTTCCGTAACTGCTCCTCTTTCACATCGTTCGTTGGCTTGCCTCTGCATCCTTTCCTCATCTCCAAGTCCTCTATCGCTTCTGTTGCCCCTTCTGTTTCTCCCGTGGTGATCCCTTGTAACTTCAATAATACTTGAGCTGCTATCCATTCATCTAGGCCTATCCCTGTAAATTCGAACTTCGCCTGCCTCATCCCTCCATCATCAGTGCCTGGGCTACCTGCCTCTGCCCGTGGGGCATGTGTGTTCGGGGCGTACAGTGGTGGCTTTTACGTGGGATTTGAATAGCCCTCTGCTGCGGTTAATTCACGGGGCTCCATTGCTTCCTTTAGCTCTCGAATCAGGTATAATCCCTGTTCCTCCTCCTCATCTGCATCGTCTTCGACAATGCTGGGAGGTGCAGGGGCGGAGCACAGTAGTCCCCTACCTCTTCCTTTACCTCCTGTATGTTCAACATCCCAGGGTAATACCCCTGAAAAATGTTCCACTGTTCAAATATTTCCATGTGGTTTACTAACTTCTTCCCCTTGTAAGTGTTGTGTACGTAAGTAAATATTGACTGTAGTACATCCTTCGAGAAACTACCGTTAGGCAGCCACGGTATTGTTATTTTCCCATCTGTGCCTTTAGTCCATTCTACACTGTATTTTACTATTCTGTCTTTATAAATGGGTAGTGTCTTACAAATGTGCTGTAGTGGGGTCAGCGCAGTCGCATGTGCCTCGTATGGTACTCTGCCCTCGCCCCGAGGTACATCATTGCCTTTACTCGCAGTTTTACCTGACCTCAAATTGAATATTTCGACTTTCTGCTTTCAGGACAAGGGTATAACATGTATTTGTTAGGTAGTTCAATGTTCAATTAGCAAAAAGTGTGGCCCTTAGCAGCCACACTTCTTGCAAGGTGTACTCTCGTACTGCCCCACCTTTACGGAGCTGCCGTGATCCAGCACGCTCCCTCAATGTCTACAGCCCCCTGCGGCCGTATTGCTTACGTGGCATATCCCGCCTCCACTGGTGTTGCCGCCACCCGGCACACCCCCTCAATGTGTCTGGCCCCTTGCGACCATACACCAGAGCGGCGTACTCTGGTACCGCCCTGCCTTTACTGGGCTGATGCCGCTCGGCACGCCCTTTGATCATGTGCTGCCGCTGTCCGGTCACAGCTGCTAATTCACCTGCTCGGTAGTTTCAGCAATGTCCTATGCAATGACCTATGGGTGATGTCACCAAGCTAACCCTTCACAATGAACACTTCTTGCAGGTATTATACACACACCCCCACCGTTTTAATTCCACGTGTAAAAATCCATGATACCCACAGCTGTCTTCACACCTCGCCCAGAGTGGAGTATACGTCACCAATCAACTCTTTTTGTAATTGAACTGCACCCATCGCGTCGCCTGACGTGTGATACGCTTCCTACCCCGGAATCTTAACCAGTCAATTACCTTCTGCAATTTTTAGATAGCCACAGCTAACTTGTACGGGAATCCGACATCTATTTACCCAGCTAAAACACTCAATTAATAGGAAAACCACTTCTATTCGCCGAACTACAACGTCGATTTATAGGAAAACCGTACCCCTACACATATGCTCACTTTCCAGATCTATTGGTGCAACAATCCTTGCGTCACCTGGGGACCCGCTGTCCTGCCCCCAAAACACTCACCAGCACAAGAAGGAACTACCTCCGCTGCGTTCCCTACACTCATGCACGTTCCAACCACTGCCTCGGTACCGAACGTTATGACAATATTTTACCACCATCTACCCTAGTTACGCATCCTCCCCCCACCCTTACAATACATTGTTGCTAGTTGTGTGGACCACACTTACTTTAGGTGCACGTCTGCAGGCGTTGCTCGGCTGCTTGCTCCCCTCCCACTTGGCTTGTCTCGCCTCTTCTGGACCGCGTGTGGACACTCACCAACCGCGGGCGGGATGATTTTTGAAGTCGGCTCCTGACGGCCAATCTCTGGTTGCGCTGTCCAGTGGTGTTACAATTTTGCGAGGGTCCTGCAGTCCTCTGAGGTCCAATGGCAGAGGGGGCCTCACCTTGCCGAGCTGACTTCACAAGCGATCTCGCTGGGGTCTCAGGAGCGCATCTCAGCAGTGCCTCCAACTTGTTAGGGTAATTTCTGGGGTCGGCAGAGCCGTGCCTATGGTCCGCGGACCTCCAGCTCACGGAAGGCCCTAACTCTTTCCAATGTCCCAAAGAAGTCGAGGTCCACACAAGGAGCAAAGGGTTACTGCTGTTTATTATAGCAAACAGGCAGGGATAACACGCATGGAGAAAAATCCGGTCCAGGCACATCTCATCAATTTTGGGCTTGCAGGCCATTTTTGTATGGGTTGTGATGTCACACTCAGCATCACTCATCAAAATCCATTCCGAACCTAATGCCACTCCGGATTGGCTCCCAGAGTGGTAAGTCCAGTATAGGGACATATAGGGCGTACGATTATTGGTGGCCATTGTGTCAGGTGGTGTACTTGGATCGTCCCTTAAAATTGCTACCTGAGAAATGTTACATTAGAAACCCTGATGATTGGCTGGAGATTCCGGCCACCAGCCCCTAACCCCCAGTGTACTCATTGGTCAGGCTGCAGACCCCCAAGCCTGGGATTACCGTTGTTCCCAGCCCGCAAGACACCTGCTTTCGTACAATTTGTATCAACAAGGTGTGACTATGTGACAGTGTGTAACAATGGGAGGTATTACTAATGCATGAGAGCGATCCAGTCCCAGCCCATGTTGCAGATGGATTGCTGCAATTTTGTTGCAAGCTCAGCCCCAGACGTGAGACAACTGCATCTTCTCAGGTTCCCGGCCTTGGAATCCTGTCAGGTCTGCTGGATCAGATGTAAGGAGACCACTGGTGCGGCCAAATGACTTCGATTTTTTTTTTTTAACCTTTTTTTATTAAACAGCTTGGCAGCAGAGCACAGGCGAACAATAC
This sequence comes from Ambystoma mexicanum, assembly GCF_040938575.1. Lineage (NCBI taxonomy): Eukaryota > Metazoa > Chordata > Amphibia > Caudata > Ambystomatidae > Ambystoma > Ambystoma mexicanum. The sequence continues at coordinate 710,337,558 of NC_090939.1, forward strand.
ACAAGGCAAGCACAAGGTAAGTACAGTTAAAACAGTACAGGCATACAGTCAGTGCATGTAGTATGAACATTTTCCATCAAGGACGCATACAGTGCAAACGCAGTATAAGAGAGCCCTTAGCTCAGGATAGACCACCTGCATGAGTGGGTGTATTAGTTGGGGAAGTTGTATCCGGTGTCGCATTTAAATCTGACATATAGGAGCAAAACTGGAGCCAGACATCCCTAGGCCTCGAGTGGGCTGGTTGTAGGCAGGCCCACGCTTCCTCAGTGTCTGAGGCCCATGTGAGAGCCCTGAGCCATTACGCATGCATGGGGGGTGCGGGGCGAAGCCAACAGAGCAGAATGGCTCGTACCGCAAGGAGCATGAAAGGCCGGCCAGTTTCTTGGAATTTCGGGGTAGCCCTGGAAAGTCATGGAATAGGCCCTTCATTGGCGAGGGGTCGATAGGTTGATCAAGTATAGCAGATACGGTTGTGAACACCATCTCCCAAAATTGGGAGAGGCGAGGACAGGCCCAGATCATGTGCATGTAGTCGGCGCCATCCTGCCCACACCTGGGGCATCTTGGGGAGTGATCACTAAGCATACGATGCAACCTGCTCGGGGTATAATGAAACCTATGTAACACCTTTAGTTGAATCAATTTGAAACGGGAATTGAAAGACACCTGGTGTATATGGGCACACATGTGAGCCCCGCGTTCGTCCGTCACCTCCACCCCGAGGTCCTCCTCCCACGCCCGCCTTAGCCCAGTGAATTTCGGAGTGGATCTGGATTGTATCATTGTGTATAGCTTAGATATTTTCCCTCTGGTAGGTGTGGGGGAAGTCAGTTCTTCAATAGCGGGATCGTCCGGTGACATTGCTGGAAACATGGGGTAGTTTCTTTTAAGGATTTTACGTAGAGATGAATACTGAAGCCATGCACTCGGGCCACCCCTCAAGGGCAGCGGCAGGTCGGGCCACTCAACAAAGCTACCCTGCTCGAATACGTCACGGAGCAACTCGTATCCCGCCTCAGCCCATCTGCGCACAATCGACGGCAGTACTCGTGGGATCCCGGGGCGAAAGTTCCACAGTGGGAGATTGCTATGAAATGGATGAGGAGTATCTAGCAATTTCCACGTTTTCGTTAGCGCCAGGGAGGTGCAAGCCACCGGGTTCTGTGTATCCCGTGCCAAAGGAATGGGTTGTATCACCAGGGAGCGGATGTCCTGGTCGCTGACCGCCAGCTTTTCAAGTCTAACATGTGGAGGAGGGTCTGCTGTGTTAAACCAGTAGGATGTGTATTGGATTTGAGAAACCAACCAGTATTTAAGAAAATCGGGGGCCCCAAAGCCGCCGTCAGCCATCGGGGTAGATAAGGTCCCGAGCTTGAGCCTGACTGCACCCGAATGCCACAAAAGAGTTGATACTGCATGTCAATGCTTGGAAGAAACCTTCGCCCGGCCACAGGGGGACGTTGGTGAACCTGTATAGTAATTGAGGCAATGCTATCATTTTCAATAACCCTATTCTACCTGCCAGGGAGATCGGCAATTTGCTCCATGCCAGAGTCTTAGCTGCCAGGTGCGCAAGGTAGTTTTGATAGTTCTCCTAGAGGGTCGACTCAAACTGACGTGTTATTTCAATCCCCAGATAAGTGAACTTCGATTGCGCCCACGTGAACCCCATAGTGTCAGGGAGGGGAAGGGTGCATTCCGTGAGCGGAAAAAGCATAGATTTTGCACAGTTCACCTTGAGGCCTGAGATGTGCCTGAAGTGGATAACATCTTTCAATATCGGGGGTAAATTAGTGGAGGGGGACCGCACGAGAAGGAGTGCATCATCAGCATAGAGGGATACAATATCGGCTTGACCCGCCGAGCGAAGCCCTCTATGCGAGTGGAGTTGTCGAAGCATGTCGGCGAAAGGTTCTATCGCTATAGCGAAAATCAGGGGAGAGAACGGACAGCCCTGTCTCGTTCCCCTGGCAATATTGAAAAATGGGGAGCATCTGTCCTCCGTGCGGACACTGGCCACAGGGCCTGAGTAAAGCACCTTGACCCAGGAGCCAAAAACTGGCCCGAATTTGCATTGTTCGAGCACCCGCCAGCGGTATCTCCAAGAGACTGAATCGAGCGCCTTCTGCATGTCGAGGGTTGCGGCGACCGCCTGCACATTGGGGCTAATCCTGCTAATTATATTAAAGAGCCGTCTAAGGTTCAGAGCGGTGGAGCAACCTGGAATGAATCCCGCCTGGTCTGGGTGTATAATAGATGGCATACAGGGGGCAAGCCTGGTCGCTAACATTTTAGCAAAAGGTTTTGTATCACAGTTTATGAGGGAAAGTGGGCGATATGAGCTGCACTGGGTGGCAGGTTTAATAGCTTTGAGCAATACCGTAATTGTGGCTTTGTGGAGTGATGAGGGGAGTATGCCTGCCTCTACCGATTCCTCCCAGAGAGCTATTAAGTGAGGGAGTAGGAGAGTCTTATAGCATTTATATAATTCAACCGGGATGCCATCGGAGCCGGGAGCCTTCCCCGAGGAGAGAGAGTCTATGGCCTCCGTAAACTCCTCCGGGGTGAATGGAGAATTGAGGGAACCGGCGGTCTCGGGAGAGAGGACCGTTAGGGGGAGAGCAGCAAGATAGGAGTCCACCTCTGCCTCCGTGGCCTCGTCCGAATTGGAGTATAGGGCTTCGTAAAAAGCGAAGAACTCCGAATTGATGGCCTGTGATGTGATAGCTAAGGAGCCATCCGCACGAACAATCCCAGGTATATGTGGAGCACCTAGCTCATGACGGATGAGTCCAGCAAGGAAGCGACCGGGGCGCTCGCCTTCTCTGTATCTCCTCGCCAGGCCGGGGCTATCTAGGAATATTTGTTCCCGTTCCGCCAGAGAACGAAAAACGTCCAGCTCCACTCCTATAGCTGCAAGGGTCGCAGAGGTTGAGGACCGTGAACACTGGGCTTCCAGGGTCGATAGCTTGGTTTCGCTGACAGCGATATCCCTTCGAATTGTTCTAAGTATGCCACTCTCTTTGGACAGTGCTATGCCCCTAATATATGCCTTAAAGGCCTCCCACAGGGTGGCCTGAGAGGACACCGAGTCCTTGTTTATTTCAAAATACTCCTCAATGGCTACCTCAAGCTCCGATCTGAACAGAGGGTCAAGGAGAGAATGAGGTTTCATCCTCCATCGTCTGGTACGGTCACAGTCCAGCCCCCAGCCCATGGTGATGGTCACGGGGGAGTGGTCAGATGGGGTCTCAGGGAGGATCGTTAATTGTACCACATTTTTGATCAATACTTCAGAGATTACCCACCTATCAATTCGGGAATAGGAATCATGGACTGAAGAGTAGAAGGAATAGACACGGGAATCAGGGTAGAGTAGTCTCCATGCGTCCACGACCGCAAGGCGGGGAAGGGACGACAGTGCAGCATAGGCTGCCCTGGTGAGTTGGCGGGGACTAGATCCAGATCTGTCAAGGTCTGTATCAAAAATTGTGTTGAAGTCCCCACCCCAGAGGATAGGAACCAAAGGGAAACCATCCAGAAGGGATGCGAGGTGTGTGAAAAACTCTGGATCATCTATGTTGGGGCCATAGATGTTCAGCAAGATCACCTCCCTATTCTGGAGTGTAGCATGGAGTAGTACATATCTAACCTGGGGGTCTATTTGTGAAGAAATGAGTGTAAATTTAAGACTCTTATGAATAATAGTCATAACCCCACGATTTTGAGTAGAGAAGTTGGTGAAGTATCTCTGGGGGCCCCAGGTTCTAGCAAATCTCACACAATGTTCAGAATGCGTATTCGTTTCCTGTAAGAAAAGGATCTTGGATCCATGCCGTTCCGCTTGCAGCTGTATCTGTCTCATTTTTTTTAAATTGCCCAGCCCCCTCACATTCCAGCTCATTAAAGTTAGATTGTTCTCCGTCAGAGGAGCGGTGGCGTTCATATCGCCAGGATGATAATGTCCAGTGGGCCAATGTAGCAGCCCTGCAGCCCCATTAACACTGCATTACCCTGCGGTCCGCCCTCGCTGCCAACGCCAAACTTTTTTATAACAAAACACCCATCACAACCCGCCCCCACCCGCATCCCTCTCCGAACTAGAGGAATGACAACCCCAAAACCCCTTAACCAAATCCAAACCAGTGGCATCAATGCCTGGGGGCCTGTGGGCCGGACTGATGACGCCGCTCCGGGCCTGTGGCAGATCCAGCGAGGACATGGTGCCTACAATGAAGCTTCGGACATAACTTGACGACGATATTTGGCACAGTTTAACTTGGCACAGTCATGCAGAGTAATCCAACTAACATTTGTTGAGGAGTACAAGTGTGGTATATTCTTGGCGTCGGGGGAAAGCCGGTGTCGGCGCCTCCCCAACGGGCAAGCTGAGTAGCTGTAGAGGAATAACTGGGGAGGAAGGTCAGCCTGGGAAATGTTGATCAATAAACCTGGAGGCCTCCTCTGGAATCGTGAAGAATGACACCTGATTGTTGTGCTCGACTCGCAGCTTAGCAGGGTATAACATGGAGAATTTGACTCCATGATCTCTAAGCCTTCTTTTTACAGCCAAGAAAGTCTTGCGCTCCCGCTGAACAGCCACTGAGAAGTCAGGGTATAGGTGTATCCTTGCTCCGTCCAGTAGAAGTTCACCTTTGAGTCTTGCGGCTCTGAGGAGGGCATCACGGTCTCGAAATTTAAGGACACGAGCTATAATGGGTCGTGGAGGTGCACCCGGCTTGGGTTTAGGCGTCAAGGCCTGGTGTGCCCGCTCTATAGCAAACTGTGCAGAGAGCTTCGGTGAATCCAGAAGCGACAGTAATCTGTGTTCCACAAAGTCTTCCATCGGCTCTCCGATGCCACTCTCGGGGACCCCAATGATACAGAGGTTGTTACGCCTCGAGCGAGATTCCAAGTCCTCATTTTTCTTCTCCACCTCTAGGACGCGGTTGGACAGAGCCGTGACCTCCGAACGCAGCGCCCCCAGACCATCCTCGGCGGAGCTCACCCTGGTTTCAACCTCCAACACTCGACTGTCAGTCCTCTCAATGTGGGCCTTGATAGAGGAGATAGTGGCATTCATGTCATCTAACTTCGAGTGGAGCGTGGTAAAACCCTCACGGATAAAGTCCATCATGTTCTGAGATTCTGAGGTAGCAAGGGATGAGGTAGTGGCAGGGGTCTGCTCAGAGACCTCCTCAGCAGAACTGACCGGAGTCTTCGTGAACATGTTCATGGAGCTCAGTTTTTTCCCAGTCCCTTTAGTCATTGTGGCGGTGATGCGACTCAGGATAGATGAGGGAGAGCCGATGGTATCCCTCGCCTCCACGGACAGGATCAACGAGGTACAGCCCTCAGGGGATCCAGGCCTCAATGGCAAAGGTTGGCAGGGTACAACCCAAGTAGCGCCGGGGATCCTGAAGTCAGGCGTCCTGTAAGGAGGGAGAGCGGGGCCAGGGCAGAGCTTTGGGTGGCGTAGGGTATCCGGCGCGGGGCAGTGGGGCTGGATGACGTGGACCACAGGGGATCACAGCAGGCCGCGACCAGGCCACCAGGGCTCCGGGCCCCTCCAGGTGCAGACAAGGGTGCAGGATGATGTTGGTGCGATCACTACCTACGGGGTTGCATGGGGCACCCTGCGTGGTGAGCCGGGGCAGGGGCCGGGCCACAGCAAGTCGCTCGGCGGGAGAAAGCTGGTCACAGGGCATCCTCTATCGGGTGTGGGTGGTTGGTGACCCCCGCGTAGCAACGCATCGATTTGCCCTTATCTCCGCTTCGAGATGGCCAGGGGTTAGCAGCATCCCCATCCCCCACGTACCTTGTGGCCGCCAAGTGTCCGGCAACCTAGTCCACATCAGCGGGGGAGCGCAGCACCCGGCGTCCGTTGGTGTGCCGCAGCTCTACCCCGGGCGCTGAAATCTCGTTGAAGGGGGGGGCCCAGCGAGGGGGACAGCAGGATGAAGGCCGATGTAGGAGTCGATGAGGGCCTGAGTAGGAGCCGCCCAGCGCGGGCGCAGGTCCAGCACACGAGCGGTTACAGTTCTAATATCTGCGGTGCTCTGCGCATGCGCTGTATGGCCTAAGCAATCGCGTTGTTCACTCCCGGTCGTCGCCGCAGAGGTGTTCCACCGCCACACGGGCCTCCACAGGGGCAGCGGGGTGTCACGGTACCGAGGGCCTGGACCGTCTGATTCTCCTTCGAGTGCCGGATTTCGGCGCGCAGAGGCGCGGGCGATGGGGGATGGTGGCGGCAGTTCCCGATCACAGTGTTCCCAGCGCCGTTTTTATTCGGGATTTGGACCAGTTGGTCCCTGATCCAGCAGCTTGCGAATCGTAGCAGCCTGGTACAAGTTGTAGATCGTAAATGCACAAGATCAGGATCGAGTGATCTGCCTGCCACGGAGCTCACGTTTCAGGCGGCCATCTGATTTGTATTGTAGCTTGGACTATTTTCCCCTGTAGCTGGGCCCATCGTGGTGCGGTTAGCGAGGAATGTCACTTGCAATGTCATGGCATTGGCGGTGTTGGTTCCTGCCAGGGTTCTTCTGCTTGCACAGCAATTTGCAGCCTCAGGATTTCTTGTGAGATGATTCTCGTGTGCTAGATTTTTCTGAGGCCTACTTCAGCTCTGTGGTGGCCTCTTGCTTTCTATTACCCATTACCTAATTTTCCCAAAGTCCTGGGAATCCCTAACTCTGTCCCTTCCCCCTAACTGACTGTTGGGTGGAAATACCATATATGGTGTTGTTGTGAAGGCCCGGCCAGACTAGCTGGAGCCTTCCCGGTGATGTATGTTGTGGGTACCTCCTGTGGGTGGGACCTGGGTGAATAGAGTGCGTGACGAATATGCATTCTGTGTTGTGAGTGTCTAGTATCTGGTGGTTGACACAATGACTGAGACAACCCTGCCCGAAACCGGTATGAATGCGGCTTGGAGTGTTGAATGGCTCGGTACTTGTCCCAATACACATAACTTGTTGTGAGTGTCTGGAGAGAAGTGAATGGCCTGAATACCTCGTGTGCCTGATTGGCTGCCTGCCTGCATGAATGCCCGTAGTCGTGATTGGATGCTTGAGTGCGACCCAGCGGAATGAATAGGAGATCAACAGTATATCTGGGGACCTCTCACTGCTAGGAATCGTGTTCAGAAGCTGAAGTCCACTACGACGAGTAACTAGAGTAACTGACGCTTGACCTTGAAGCCCCGCTGGACGAGAAGAAGTGCTGTTGCTCTCCTTTGCAATCTGAAGGCTGCTGTGTTTCCAAGGATTGACCCAGAGAGGACCTGGTAAGGCGCCCTCTTCCCGAGCTAGGAGGGACCATTGTGCACAGCTGATCTTTGCCAAAGCTCCCTGGTAGATAGACCTACGACAGGCTGTCGACCCGATACGGGGACTGCTGCGGAACTCCAAGGAGAAGCACTCGGACTGTTGTCCGCCACTGTCGACGACCGCCGTCACCGAGCGTAGCCGGCGTGCTCCCGTTTGCCTAAGAACTTCAATTGATCATCGACGCTCTCGCCTGCATCGTCATCTGCTTGTCTCCCGCTGGAGAAGGCCCGACTGTCGACGCGCCGAGGAGCATCCACCGGTGGATTTCCCGCCACCTAAAGACCACAGAGACGCCAGGACTCGACGCCCTTGCTGGGCCACAGTTCTTCATCATCTCTTTGCGGTCCAGAACTATCGTCACCGAGGTGCCCGACACGCATCTTCCTTGCAGGACGCCAACGCTCTGTCGTCGACGAGCACCGCTAGGAACGAAGCTGCCACTTCCCTGCCGTAGCTCACCCTGTTCACCGTCGGACGTTCGATGACCCGTGACTCCTGCCTTAAAGGGAGGGCACTCAAGAAGGGCCGTCGATTCCCCGACACAGAACGCCAAGTTCCCCGACACCTCTCGACGATCTGTGGCTCCCGCCTGAAAGGGAGGCACTCAAGAAGGATCGGTCGACGTATTGTCAGAGAACTCTACTCCATCAGGTACATTGGGGGCGGTAAAACCTTAATAGGAAGAAGTGAGACTATTGAACATATGGACTGGGCTGGTGCGATATATCTTATTTTAAAGGTTGCCCAGGTGGGGGGATCTCCACACAGAACTGTGTCTAGGTAACGGGGCCAGCATTCTGCCTATTGTTTCAACCATCTTACATTCCTGCCTATCTCTATTGCTGGTTTCCTCGTAATTAATCTCTGTGACATTTTAACCGTACAGTTGATGCACTTTAATGAGATTCGATAACATTAGTGGTACCACTTTAGAATTGTATATATTTATCATTATTGACTTCCGAGTACAAAGTGCGTTATTGTGATCGTGTACATACCTTTGAATATTAATTAGATAAAGACTGTGTTTTCAGTAATACAGTGTGTGGACATTCCTTTGTGGGGGTTCGGGCACTACACTGTACTTAAGAACCAGCCCGCATCACCTCCTGAGAAGCTAGGCCTTTATTGCTCGTCCATTGCTACCTCATAGAGAATCTTGGCTGGGGTCTTCTGTGCCTCTCCTCTACCATATAGATAGCAGAAGTACAGACACCCCCTACCACTCTTTACACTGGTGGCAGCGGTGGGATACTTATGGTTTTAAGACTCAGTGTATAATCGTGCCACTTACAAAATATCTGCACTTTATTAGATTAAGGTTTGTGTGTGTACTTGTGAAGCCAGGGAGTTAGACTTTGTGGATAAGTCTAGGGCTGAGCTGATAGCTGCCCTGGTGGACTACCAGACCGATGGTGAAACTCTTGATGAGGGGGGGAATGCAACCAATGAGGACTCTGCCCCTGGGGTTTCTACTGAATCTGTTTCTGGGAATGCCGCCATTCCTGCGCCCTCTGTTCCGAACCCCAGCAATACCTTGGAACTTCAGTTATTAAGGATGAAATTGGCCTTTGAATATCGCAAGTTGGAAATAGATGCTGAATTTAAGAAGGAGGAGTTGGCTCAACAAGTGGAGCTCAAGAATAGGGATCTTGAGCTCAAGAATAGGGATCTTGAACTCAAAGGCAAGGACACTGAATGTCAGAGAATCCAGCTAGAGAAAGCTCGAGTGGAGACTTCAGCGAAACCCAGTGAGAGTGTCAGGTCCCCAGCAACTAAATTGATGAAGGATTTGGTTGGTGGGTTTTCGGAGGGTTCTGATATCCTCCAATGGATTTAAGCGTTTGAAATGGGTTGTGAAATTCATGATGTTGACAAAAGAGATTGGGCTAAGTGTTTGCTAAGCAGAGTGCCTCAAACTGGATATGACTGTATTCTGAAGCTGAGTGTGGAAGAAAGGGGTCAGTATGAGTGTATGAAATCTGCTTTGATTGCCAAGTTTGGCAAGACGCCTACCCAATACCTTAAAAGGTTCAGGGATTTTAAGAAAAGATTAGAATGTGTCTTGGGTTGACTGGGTGAGTGCTGCGCACATGAATATGATGGGGTGGATTGATGGTTACAAGGTGAAAACTTTTGTTGAATTGTCCCACCTGTTGTTTTTTGAGCATTTTTCTGAAGCCTTTTCACCAGAGCTGCGTCAGTATGTTGCTGACCAGAACATTTTGGACCCCTTTAAGCTGGCTAGGTTGGCTGACAAGTGGGTCTCCCACCGGGTGTCCCCTAAGGACTCCAGTGGGAAGGACACTGGGCAAAGAAAAGGGGGCCTCTCAAAAAGCTGAGGAGTCCCACAAGCAGCCACAGTCGAATAAACCTAAACCCTCTCTCCTAAGACCCAAAAATCTAGTGGGGATAAGTCATCTGTGGGTGGGAATAAGAGTAGTGGTCCACCTGCTGCAAAGCAGACTCCCAGTGGTTCTAGTACCGTACCCCGCACTCCCGGCACCTGTTGGGACTGTGGGGCTCTGGATCACAAAAGGGGTGACTCCAAGTGTAAAGGTAAGGCACTCGGAGTACAGGTTGTCAGCCTGACCTACCCTTACCCCATGTCTGAGGTGGAGGCCACCTTCCTCCCCTCCTCTACAGGAATCACTTTTGGTGCTCCCGTAGAGATTTCCTTAGTGTCCCTTGGGGCATGGGACCAGTACGCGGAAGTACTGGCGACTATCCCATAGAACACCCGTAGATTTTTGAGAAGTGTCCTCCTGAATGGCCAGCCTTCTACTGGTTTGAGAGACACTGGGGCAAACATGACAGTGGTGGACAGTACCCTGCTCAAGCCAGAGGACTATGTAGATGCTCCTCTGAGAACCACCAGGTTAGCTGGTGGGCCTCCCAAATTATCGCCTGAAGCCAGAGTCACACTCGTAATTGGAGACAAGACAGCAAAGCTTCCTGTCCTCGTTCAGGACAACGTCCCTGCTAACATTCTGTTAGGTAACAATCTAGTCGAGTTGGGATTGATCGCGGATGGTCTTCCCATGACTGCTGCTGCGGTCACTAGGTCACAGGTGACACCGGGTCTGGCTGTGAGTCAGGTACCCGAGCTGAAGGCGCGGCCTAAAGCACGACGAAGGAAGAGAAAGAAGGCCACCTCTGTGGAGGGAGCTCCTTCTCTTCCTGCTGTTCCTACAGCACCCATTGGGATCCATGCTCCGGACGGGCTGGGTCCAGTGGTAAACCCTGTCTCAACTCCTGTGTGAGAAGAGCCAGAAGACTCTCCTGTGGGAGAGGTTCTCAACCCGGAAGATCATCCCGATCTTCAATGCTTGTTAGCTGAAGGGGGACCCTCCCGGGTGGACTTCTATAACGGACAGAGAGAGTGTCCTCTCTCGAGGGTCTGAGGAAACAGGCCCTGTCCCAGGCACGAGGAGAAATGCCTAGGACTTTCCTGATTTATTGGGAGGGTGAGCTTCTTGTTAGTGAGCCCACTAAGCCTGAACCTGGTGCCCTAAAGAGGTTGGTGGTACCCCAGGTTTACAGGCCCTTCCTACTGCAGTTGGCGCATGAGGTGTCCTTGGCTGGTCATCTTGGTACCAAGAAGACTAAGCAGAGACTCTCTGCCCATTTCTACTGGTTCCGGATGAGAGTAGAAGTGGAGTCCCACTGCAGGACCTGCCCAACTTATCAGTTGTCTGGCAAGACTGGAGGCAGTGTCATTGCCCCACTGCAGCCATTGGCAGTGGTTGGCACACCGTTAGAGAGGGTGGGTATCGACATTGTCGGTCCCCTTGACCCTCCCACATCAGGTGGACATCGGTTCATCCTGGTTTTGGTAGATCATGCCACCAGGTACCGTGAGGCTATACCCCTTCGGACTCTTACTGCCAAGGTGGTTGCCCGGGCCCTCCTGGGCATTTTCACCCGTGTTGGATTCTCCAAGGAGGTTGTCTCTGACCGAGGATCCAACTTCATGTCTAGTTACATGAAAACCATGTGGAAAGAGTGCGGGGTAACCTACAAGTTCTCCACTTCTTACCACCCCCAGACCAATGGTCTGGTTGAAAGATTTAATAAAACTCTCAAGGGCATGCTAGGTGCTATGGAAGAGCCCCTAAGGAGGAAATGGGATCTCCTCCTGCCATGCCTGCTGTTTGCTTACAGAGAGGTACCTCAAGAGGCTGTTGGTTTCAGCCCCTTTCAGTTACTCTTTGGACATCCCGTGAGGGGGCCCTCGCCTTGATCAGAGAAGGTTTGGAAGCCTCGTCCATTGCTACCTCATAGAGAATCTTGGCTGGGGTCTTCTGTGCCTCTCCTCTACCATATAGAGAGCAGAAGTACAGACACCCCCTACCAGTCTTTACAAGCTATAATCATACATTTGACATAATTGTCCATAGGTTAGGATTTGTCATGGTTGGTTAGGTCTCTTGAATGCTCCTGTCCAGCCATAGGGTTAGTAGAATGTAGCTTCTGCAAGCCTATAAATGAGCTCTTCTAGCTTCTTGCATTTCTGCAGTATGGTAGTGAACCTGTGTGATAAAATAACAATCATGCAGACAGTATATATGTGTCACTGTCATCTAGCTCATGGAACTGTACGTGTATGTTCTTCATGTGGATTTGTGTTTGAGTGTCCTGACTGTGCAGGTTGCACGATTGCTTCTTGTCTAATGCGACAATGCCATCATGGTGTCTCTAATGACCTGCAGCAGGGCTTGCAGAACGTCAATCAATTCGGTCCATATAATCATCTCCAGCTAGATCTTGGTTGTCGTTGCTTGGATAGGATAGATTTTGTACAACAGCAGGTTTGTATGGTCGAGAGGCAGGATACCTTTCGTGATGTGTGCTTATGCTGGGAGCAGTGGGGATTGGTGTGATCTCATGTGGTCGATAGCTATTCGGTCGGGGGTGCTTCTTCCGGTTGGGGGCCCCATCAGGAGGGAAGGGACATTCAGATTTTTCCTCTTCACTTCCCCCTCTGGTCGACTTGTCAAGCACACAATTATTGCTCCTCTTGCCATCTCTCAAGCTCCATACCTTGTGATCCCAGCCAAATGTCCGTAGTGGTTTACATGATCTTCAAATGGCCAATACATGTGCACACATCCTCCTCCAGGCTTGCAGTAGACCCATGTTCCTACATAAATCTTGGGATTTCTTGGGTTTTCTAATTTCATTGATGGTGGATACATGTCTGATTCCATTAGCTGTTGTCTTAGTCTCTCTCGTGCCATACGTATTATGTCTGTGTGTTGGTCATCCTCTGCAGGCAGAAGTAGCTTCATCCCGATCATTTTGGCTGATGTTGTTTTAGATTTTGACATGCATACTTTTATCCCAAGTAATGAGCCCAACCGCAGGATCAGGCATCCCGCCAATATTTTTAAGCCACCCGCAAGACAGGATGGCATCCAGGACCAGAGGTATGAGAACCAGCTTCCATATTTTCTTGTGCCTTTGGATTCTTCTTCGATCTTAACGTGCATCTTTGCCAATTGTGACACTGCTTCTGATAATGTCTCGTTATCTTCATCATTTGCTGGTGTTAACATGCAGCAGGATCTTCCTATCTTTGCGCATACTCCTCCTTCCATAGCTGTGAGCAGGTCCATGGCATACCTGTTCTGTAAGGCCACTAATCGTATGGCTCGGAGCTCTTATTTTATTGCGTTGAACCCGTTCACTGTCGTATTTATTGTCATCAATAGTTCCCATTGAGTCATATGGAGCCATTTTGCATTTGCATATGTCTTGAACCATGGGTGCATTATTGCTGAGTAGAACATGGCAGTCCTGCTGAACAGCCTATGTGATGGTCGTACTTCGTTGAGCGCAGCTTCTGATTTGCCCCATAAGTAATTTCCTTGTCGCTTTACTGTCCGTAAGGTGGCATCTTCGGTGATGTCATGACCCGGTGGTATTGTAGTGGGTGGTAACAATCTTTTCCTTCATTTGTTGCCTTCATCTATTTTCAGGAAGTCGTCTATTTTGACAAGTTTCTGGGGCACTACAAACGAGATTACATTGACATGCGCCAGGGAGCAAATCCTTCCCCAGTTAGGTGGCAGTTTGTCATATGCTTTTGACCCACATGCCCAATAATGGTCCATCAGTACCGCTGCGCGTGATCCCATGTCTCCAATCTTCTCTACCCACCTGCATCCTTTGTTTGTCCCCACTTCATTATCCCCTTTATGCTGGTAGCATAGAGTCAGTGTTGTTAGAGGGATGATTGTTAGTGATCTGTCTTCTTTAACCAGCCATTTCAGCAATCTTGCATTCCTGGCCCATTCTTTGAGAGACTTGTCATTTTCTTCCTGTACCTTGTTTACTGCAGATTTTGTCAACATTAGTGGCTTACTTCCCACCACTCCATCTACCCATCCATCTTTGGTATATACCTTTCCGAACACCAACATGTGGGGATGTTCCGGGGAACTGGGATCTCTAGCGTCTGCAAGCATATACATGAGCTCTTCTGGCTGCTTGCGTTTCTGTGGTGCGGTAGTGAGCCTACGTGGCAAAATAACAATCATGCAGACAGTATATATATATGTCACTGTCATCTAGCTCATAGAACTGTACGCGTATGTTCTTATTGTGGATTTGTTTGTGAGTGTTCCGACTGTGCAGGCTGCAGGTGTGCTTCTTGTCTAATGCAACTATGTCGTCATGGAGTCTCTAACGACTTGCAGCAGGGCTTGCAGAATGTCAATCAATTCGGTCCATATAATCATCTCCAGCTCGGTCTTGGTTGTCGTAGCTTGGATTGGATAGAGTTCGTACCACAGCGGGGTTGTATGGTCGAGTGGCTGGGTACCATTCGTATTGTGTGCTTATGCTGGGAGCATGGGGATTGGTGCGATCTCGTGTGGTCGATAGCTATTCCGTCTGGGGTGCTTCTTCCTGTTGGGGCCCCATCAGGAGGGAAGGGACATTCAGATTTTTCCTCTTCAGTAGTTCATCATATTGACTCTTCATGGGTAGGAGCGAAATTCTGGTTGCAGCATTGGGTTCTGTTCTTCAAATGCCTGGGAGACTGTTTGGGTTGTATCAGGTATTGGCCCCCCTTTCAAGTGTTCTTCTGGGACTACTAGCAAAATGAAGTGCAGCGTGGCCAGCTTACAGTAGCCCCTCCATGATGGTGGGAGGTGCAAGTACACATGTTGGCCACAGACCCAGTAGTAGTCCATCACTGCCGCTGTACCCCTTTTCAAGTTTGGAATCAACAATGTCCTGTTGCATTGTTGGAGCCGATAAAGACAGTTCCTTCGCTGTGGAAGCATAATTCATAGCTCTCTTCTCGGTGCAATTTCACTGGCTTTTCCATTGCCGCAATCCATGTCAATATTGTGACATGCTCTGTTCATATTTGTGCACATGACCACTTCCTCTTCATATCCCAGGAGGCCTTCAGCTAAGCAGCTGAGCGTTGTTTCCTGCCACTTGCTGTTGATGTACTTCAACACATCAATCACTAAACATGGTTGTTGTAAGCAATTGCAGTCCTTTGGGTTGTTGTTGCAGTGCAGGGCATCAGTATTCACAAGCTCTAGGCGCACACTCTGTGCCTGGAAGGTGCCTTTTATTCTACATAGCGCAAGATGAACCAAGCATTGTGCCTCTATAATTGGAGCTCCCTGTGGTACTAAAACCTTGGGTGCCCCTGATGCATGCAATATCAACGAGCATACATAGCAGCTACCATTTGTTGTTTGTCTGTCCACCACACTCATGTCTGTGTACCAGCATTTGGATGTCTAAAATCTTCAATAGCATCCATGCCTAAGGCATGGTCTGCATCATATTTGGGCCTACACGCTTGCCTTCTCATTCTATCATGATGTGATATATATCTTTTTGTTACCATACAACTGCTAACATTACTACTAAAATTTTGCTCATACTCATTTGGCCAGGTGTGTTTGCTTGTTCTTGTGTGTTGCCACTGTTATTGCTCGTCTGGGAAATATTTTACATATGTACAGTAGCGTTGCTGGTTGTGTTTAGCAGTGCCAGTGCACTTTCCTTTACCTTCTCTCTGCCCCCTCTTTTAGATGGCTTGCCCAGATAAAAGATGCACCCCAATAAATCCCTAACATAAACATCAACATAGTGAAGAGGAGAGCAGTAAAGTGTAGGCCACAGGTGTAGCAATATAACCATCTTGAATTAACCATATATTAATCTACTTTCTTAATGTACAGTCAATCATTTGATGGTGAGGGTACCATTTTGAGCACTCCTGTATAGGAAACAAAAACAGGGGTGGGAGAGAGACAGAGCGAAAGAAAGAGAGAGAGAGAGAGAAAGAGAAAGAGAGAGAGAGAAAGACAGAGTAAGACAAAGAGAGAGAGAGAAAGAGACAGCGAGAGGCAGAGAGAGAGAGAGATTTTTTCTTTTATTTAAAAGTGCTTATGCTTTTAGCAGGAACGCATGCTTATTATCTGAGAAATGTCATGTTATTACTTCTGAAGTAGTTACTTTGAGGTATATTGGTACTTTGTTTAGGGTACTGTGAGGTATTTGGGGGTGCCCTATGAACATCAGAGAGGTGAATGCAATATCAAAGCCCCTTCACTTTTACTGTGAGAGGGGTGAAAACACCACTTCACAGGGGCCATGGAATCTAGGGTTGTTCCATTTGCGCACAGAGATTTTGACATATATTAGTTTACCTGGCAGCAGCGGGTGGGTGGGCGTGGTGTCTGTCGTAGGGTTCTGTGCAGTGCTCTATCTGCCTCATCACGAGTTTTGTGGTAACCCTTAAATGCACTGGTAGCGCTATTACAGCATTTAAGGGTCTGTCAAATCACGGGTTTGGCAGGATTTACCCCCAGTTTTAAGCTGGGTGTAAATCCGCTGCAAATTTGCCGATTTTCAGTGCTATTACCACACGCTAATACCACCACTGGTAGTATCGCTGACAATTCCCCATTGGGTCCAATGGGAAATGGGGAATTCCTGAATGGGCCCAATGGGGAATGGGGAATTACGGTTCCGCCAAACCCGTGATCCGGTGCTAATAGCGCCGGGGGGGATGGCAGTAATGCCCTGGTAGTATCCTGGCAGTATTACCGCTGGGATACCACCCAACTCGTGATGAGGCCCTATGTGTCCTGTAGGTTATGTGGTGCAATCTGTTGGGAGACATATTTGATCGCCTGTGTAAGATTTGTTAAGTACTACTTGAATTCTTCATCCAGAACCGCTGCAGCCCTATGGGCATCTGATGCCCTCCTTGCTGGGAGATTGGTATGTGCATGCACCTGCCAGTTAGTATTTTGTGGGGAGAGAGGTGAACATCAGAGAGTTGAATCCAATATTTTAGCCCCTTCACTTTTACTGCAAAAGGGGTGGAAAATACCACTTCATAGGGGCCATGGAATCTATGGTTGTTCCATTTGCACACAAAGCTTTTGACATATGTTAGTTCACCTGGAAGCAGCGGTTGGGTGGGCATGGTGTTTATGGGTGGTTGCTGTGCAGCGCTTTGTGTGTAGGCGATGTGGTGCAATCTGTTGGGAGACATATTTGATTGCCTGTGTTAGGTTTGTTAAGTACTGCTTGAATTCTTCACCCAGAACTGCTGCATCCCTATGGGCATCTGTCCCAGGAGGATAGCTCAGTGGCAACGTGCTCCTCTTGGAAGCAAGATGACACGAATCAACACAGGTTCGATCCCCGGGTCTACGCTTAGAAACCTCTGTGTATTTAAGTGCGTTATAAATCTGCAGCTAAGACAACAAAACAAAAAACAAAAATGAAAAAATGTTACAGTGAAGGACATGCACAAATTCCTAGGGCTGTGTAACTACTGCAGGGCATGGGTTCTGGAGTATGCAGCATACATGAGGCTGCTCCTACAGGGTCTCAAGGAAGCACAAAAAGGCAACCAAAAGCTAAAATGGACACGTTTGGGAATTTGGACAGCCAGCGAGGTCTCTGGACAGCAGGGCCAAGGATATGGTCACTGGGACAGCCCGGTCAAGAGAACTGGACACTGGGACAGCTGGGTTCTCCTGGATGGGATGCGGGACAGCTAGGCAAGGTCTGGTCACTGTGGACAGCTGGACTCTTCTAGTGGGGTCAGCTGCCTTGCCTCCTTTCTCCCTGGATTATTGGGTATGCCTGGATCTGGATGGATTGTTCTGCCTGAGTGGAATCAGCTGCCTCTGGATCTGGTTTTTGAGTTTTTGAATCTCTTGTATTTCTCTGTCTCCTGCTTATATGGCCAGAGTGACATCATCAAATTTTACAATCTGGGGGGAGTACTCTGGAGTTACTCCAATTCTAGGATAGGCCAAGCAACTGGTGTTCCCTCCTCCCTCTGTGCTGATTGCTTCAGGGGAAATTACATAATTTTATGCATTTGCATTTATTACTTCCTTTGTTTCCCCAAAGTAACTTTTTACAAAAATAAGTTTATGCAGCAAAAATTCAAATCTATGCTAGTCCCCATCATAAGAAACAGATATGCAGATTCCATATCTCACAGGGAATCGGACCATCCGATTGCCAACTCTGTGCGAGGTAGCATCACTTTTGGGAACAATTTCGCCATTTTTAGGATAAGCACAATATTTAAAATTCTGTCATTAACTACACATTTGCCCACTATTATTTCACATATTTTCACAAGGTTTTATGTCTGTGGCATTTATAATTCACCCCGAAAAGCATTTTTCCTGCCATTCCAGCTCCACAGGTGCTTGCAACATGCACTGGGTCTCATTTTGCTTGTTTAGAAATCACATGAAATACTGGCATAATATCGATTTATTGCTTATTTAGGATGCTGCAACAAATGTCTTAATTTTCAACAGTTCTTTTAAATTCTATGGGCTGGATTAGCCACTTTGTGGGTGGTCCCGCCACCCCCACAACCAAATTGTCTTCCCCTGGGTCAGCCTGAACAAAGGGTTCCCATGATGCCCCTTTGAAGTGTATGGGAGGAAGGAGCTGTTTTGAACTCCCCTACATTCCTGGCTAAAACATATGTTATGCTCATTCAATTATTGGCAGTACACCATCGGTCGAACCCTGATGACGGGTGGGAGGTAGCTATTGAATGACACCTAACAAATGTGTTTCGCAGGACCGCAGGACTCCATTTTTTATTTACAACAACTTTTGCTAGGCCTCACATGAAACTCGCAGAGGCAAGCCTGCTTCTCTCCCCTGTCCAGCGCCGCAGTCTTTCAGCATGACAGCCCCCACCACCCCTCTGTCTGCGCTGTGGCTGCCCAGTTCTCACGGAAGCCTGGGCACCAATTGTTGCAAGCTAACACTGTATCTCTCTTCGTCCTCTGACATCATTGCCCTGTGTGTGACCGGGCCATAGCCTGGCCCTTGGAAACCATTTGTCTCCACATAACTGCCCAAGCTCAAACAGCCCCCTCCATTAAAAGTTACTGTCCGAATGAACCCCAAGCTCCTCACCTCTTTGATGTAGCAGAGGTGGCACCCCGGACCATGGGCCACCCTCAATCGCCCCTGTATAACTAATCGAGATCAGACATATATCCTCTGTGTACTAACAAATCCTGACACCCATGTTTGATCCGTGAAGCACCTGATAAATGTGCCCCAGAATCACACATGAGATAAGGCACCCAGAATAAAGCACAGCTGCCCCACTCGGGTCTGGGTCAAGAATGCCCACCTTGGTTTACAATTTATCAATTATAATGTGTTGTGATGAACCTTGTGTGCCATATTAAATCATGCATGCCTGTGATTACTGTGAAGTCTAGCTTAGCCAGAAATTATAGCTGTGTGGACCCAACGTGACCCATCACCCCTCCCTGATGAGCCCAGCTACCCCAGACACCTCCAGAAGTAACAACTTTGGGTCTAGCCAACCAACACCTGATATCCAGAGGGGGGGTCCTTTGACAGGTCTGTATTGGACCTAGTAGCAACTAATTTGTCGATTAAATATAAAGGCATTCTACTCCAGAATAGAAGAGAAGTGCTAGATTTGTGGAGGTTGTTCGAGGAGGTGCCACAAATTAAAGGTAACAGCAGAGAACCAATGCCTCAAACTTTAAAAGCCGGGGAGGAGAGAGGAGACGGGAAGGAGGAGGGGAAAGAACCCAAAAAACTGTACCCACTACTAACTAAGCCCACCAAGGAATATAGTGAGCCGATGTATGTGCCCAAACCAAGCACCCCCATGCTGGCAGCAGCTCCTCCTCCCCCCCTTATGATCCCAAAGGGATGTACAGGCCAATATATGTACCCCCAGTGAATTTAGGGTGATTAACACAAGACTTGGAAACTCAGATAACTATGGTTAAGGGAAATATGCGTTCAAAGACAACTTCTGCCAGGGGGTGAATAGACACAGCCGCCGCCAGCCCTGCCTACCCCATAAGTCCAACAGAAGACAAGTGGAATTCTTGGGACTTCCTGTTTCGCATCGATAAGACACCCCTAAAAGTCATACGCCTGAGTAGAGGAGAAGAGGTACAGGCAAATGGAGGACAGGGAAGCATAACATCGAACATGTTGGAAGAATGTTGGCGTGACATAGATGAGTATGAGGGGGAGAGGGTGGCATGAGTACACCAAGGCGACCGCTGTTGAGTGATGAAGGAGAGGAGGAAGGGTGGCACCATGGAAGGTTAAGAAGTAGGATTGGGGGAATGGCCCTAGCAAGGAAGAAAGGGCGAAGGTGAGTAAAAGTAAAGGGAAGTCAAATTTACAGATGCCACTGATACACAAGGGGGTGGGGAGGCCTCATTATGTTCCCTGGGCACAGACAGATAAGGCCAACTTACTGAAGATATCACCCCCACTCTCGGGGGGTGAGTAAGTGGATCTACACATTTGAGAAGAATACAGCGGGTGTCCCGTTGCCAATTGGTATCATCAAAAGTTTGTTGGTATCCGCAGTGGGTCACCAGGCGAATGGAGTATGGGTGAAGGCCGGGTTCCCAAGGGTGACATTAGCTTGCGACCACCATGATGGGGCACCATTTAACAATGTGAGGGCACAGGTGTGGGGTGCACTGAGGAGCACTTTCCCAGATACGCCAGATTTACAATCAGTGATGCAATGCCTTATGGGGGGGGAGATGCTGTGGCTTACATTCTTCGTGTGCAGGACAGGTGGAGGGCGGAAAAAGGTATGGCCTGGGACCAATCTACCTCCTTCTTTTACTTCATTATTAAGAGAGGCCTCCCGAAGGAAGTGCAGAAGGCTCTTGATGAAATTGCTGGGATAGATGCCAAAGGCTGCCCAGAATTACAGAGCATCATAGTACACCATTGTAGGAGGACCAAAGAGAGGGAGAAAGAGATTGCACAGAAAAGATTGGCAGACGAAGCAAAGCTTGTGCAGACTATATTAGTGAAGGTTGCGACAATAGCAGCTGCCCTCCCCAAGGAGCGGCAAGGAGAAGGGGAGGAGGAACCAATAGCGATACAAGCAAGAATAGCAGCCACTTTGGCAGCAAAAGGACAGGAGCAATGGTCCGGAGAGGAGAAGTATGGAGAGACTGGAAGAGGAGGAGGACGAGGTGGGTACCGGGGACAATGGGGAGGGTACAGAGGACAAGGGCTCAGAGGGGAAGGACAAGGAGCATGTTGTTCATGTGGTAGATGGGGCCACTTTACAAGGGAATGTCGCACCCGCCCCATGGCATATTATCAAAATGAACAGTATCGTCACCCCCACCAAGGCAGCCCATGTGGCTTGCCTATGGGTGGATACAGACAAGTGTACAGGAGGGTGGAGCAACCTCTGATGGGCCAATAGGTCAGAGCTCACCCTCAAGTACTTTTAAGACAATATAGCTGCACCTTGTGGAGGATGGGGTGCAGGATTCTCTCACTCCAACACCAATCAATAAGGACAACTCAATGGTTTGGCAAAGGGAAGTCCGTTTAATGACAAGTACAAAAAACAGGGAAACAATGGAAATCAGCAGTCTTGCGATCGCCTTTCTCGCTTCAACTTCCAAATTCTTCATGCAAACAGTAACTTTTTATAGCAAATTCACATCATCATTGATGTAATACTCATAAGTTTGACATGCAATTCTATTGGTTGTAAAAGGTAGCTTAAGTATGGGTACTATATCTTTATATGGTAACAGAGCGTGAGGATTGGATAACTCTTACCTGGTGGACGTCTATGCCCATCCCTCTACATTACTCGTGATAGACGTCACTACAAGTATGACGTCAAATTGGTTCTACAGCTATAGGACCCTAGATTATTTGGTCCATTGTGATTTGGTAGGTTACACCCCTAGACATAAATCTCCACATTAATTAGCAGCATGCAGAATGGACACCCAGGTGCCTTGTGCCCCAGGATTCACCCTGCCTTTCTTCCATCAATCAGCAATTCTAGGGCTATGTGTCAATTAGTTGGCTAGGATGGCCTCGAAACTGTAGCTTCTTATCAGGAAAGGTTATGACATCCTCGGGTTCTGGGTGACATCAGATGTTGGTACCACTTCACCCTCGGCTGGTCACGTGTCTGTTCACCGTGAATCTGCTTAGTTTTCCTGTTATTCGTGTATTTGATTCTTCCATAGCCTCGCCACCTGCCTGGGGCCTCTTTGTCTCGACCTTCACTGGCTGGCTGGTATGCTCTGAAGTTTCGATTCTTCGAGGCTGCCACTCTCCTCCCTTCCTTAGGTTGACCTCGAATTTACAGGCATTGAGCTGCTTCTTTCTGAGTTTTGACTCCGCTCTTTTCCTTGGCTTTGGCTGAAATATGAATCTTGGCCTGTTTGCCCCTTGCAGCCTCGGCTTGATTCTGCTTTACAAAATGGAGTCGCACTTGTATAATGTGCTACATTGAGGTAGATATATAATTGGTGCGTGCCACTCTATTCTTCTACTAAGCATTGCAAGCAGTACCGTTTGCTTAGCTTCTTGCGTTCCCAGCCTATTTACATGCATTCAGTCAGTTGCGTATTTGCATCCTCTCTTCATGGTTACGTTCTTTGTGCTGCAATGTTGTTTCGTCTTATAAATCCATTACGTCAGTATCCATAGCATTTCATCCTTGTGTGACTTCTTTTAATCCGTATCTTGTTTGTCCATGCGTCTCTCTGGGCCCGTGTGTTGTTCACCATCTGCCTTCGATTAAGGCCCTCTGGGTCTCTTCAGGGACAGATTGTACGTAATTTTCATTTTGTGTCAACTGCTGGTATGGTTGTCTCAATGGAGACTGTGCAGCCCCTGGTTGTCAGATGATTGGTGCTTCGATAGGTATACAAGTCCTTCTGATGGGTATTGGACAGAGCCCCACTGTGGCTCTCTGTTGGTTTATTTGCTCCTTATACGTCACATACCTTGGCGAGTATGCTTCAGGTACCTCGAAATGGGGGCTGGGGTGCAGGCCGTTTCTGGGACCTCCTCTACACTCCCCCCTCTGGTCGGTTCATCAACAACTTCTGCTTCCACCTTTGTATTCTTGATACTTTGTTCTTCCGTATCTACTTCTTCATCTTCTGGGTTTGTACACAAGGGTTTCTTTGGGGTCCATATCTTTATCATTAATTTCAGACTTCTTGCTGTTTTTACATGTTCGTCTTTATTCCAGGTCATAAGCTGACACTGTCCATTTGGGCTGCAATAGATCCATTTCCCTTCATATTTTCTTCGTTTTCTGGGATACACAAACTTTGTTCCTTCTGGCGCAAATTCACTGGCCTTCACAAAGTCTCTTATTTCTTCATCAGACAGGTCTCTGGGCTTCCATCCTGGTTCGACATCGACCATGATCTTCATCCCAATGTCACAGTTTTCTGGCACTGTGTGATAATTATCTTGATGACAGAGGATCCTAGCAGTATCATTACTAGTAAGGCTCCCAGGAACTTGAATATATCCGCCATCCATTGTGGGACCCATGAGAATATTGTTCCAAACCAGCTGTCATCATCCACTTCGTCGGCTTCGTTGATCATCTGGTTCTTTAGGTTTGACAGCATACTTATGGATTCTGTTAAGGTTCCATTTTCTTTGTCATGCGAAGGTATAAATGTGCAACATGATTCTCCAATTTTTGCGAAAACACCTCCATCCATCTCTGTGATCATGTCAAGTACATATCTGTTCTGGAAGGTCATCAATCGGATTGCTCTTAGATCTTCTTTGATCGCGTTGAATCCTTTTATTGTGGTGTTGATGGTCTGCAATAACTCCAATCTGGTTATCTGCAACCATTTAGTATTTGCTCCTACTTGGATGTGTGGCAAGAGTATTGTCATGAATACTGATGAGGTGAGGCTAAACAGCCTGTGTTCATTGTTTCTGAAACAGAATGTTGGGTTTTCCAGTTGCACTATCTGCAGGGGTCCTCCTCTGTCTTCGACCCATGTGAGCAGTTTTGCAAGTTTCGGCCATAATGGCTTGCATCCGTTCCGCACAATGTTGATTGTAGGTTCATATTATCCAACCATCCAGGCTCTGCAGATCACCACTCCTTTCTCCCATCCGTCTGGTGAAAGCACTGTCACCCAAATTTGCATTTGGCCTCAGTTCTTCCAACTTTGCGCCTCTTCTTGAGTTTTTCCTGGGACATTTAGCTTCTGATTCACTTCCCATCTAATTCCAGCCCCTTTTACTCCAGGGTTCTCGTACCTGATTATATGATTCTTAGTATACACTCTGTTTCTTGTCTTTATATCTTGAACATGATCATCCTCGTCAGGATCAGTTGCTTCAGTTGCCCACTTCAGGGAGCCATCACTCCCCAGGAACTGGCCTCTGGTCTTGCACATTGCTACGTGCGACATACAGTGTGCTGTCTGGACATCAATTTCTACAGCCACAAAGATCTTGAATTTTCCCATGCTGTACGGTAGAAGTGCACAGACAAAACATTCTCCTTCTGATTTCTCTGTCCAACTTCTTTCATGTGTTGGTACCAAATGTTGGTTCCTAGATGTGCTGTGCTGTCCAGGTAATCATTTAGTTCATTGCTATCTTTGTGTGGGCTTCTCTTGATCCTTAGTGTCTTTCTGTAGTTAGCTATAACCACATCTCTAAATGCACCTCCGTGACTTTTCCTTGCTGGAGGATTCTCGGACATTTCAGTCCGTGGTGCAGACTTTTTCATCTGTGTCATTCGGGTGTACTCAGTTCTGTCTGCTCCTTCCTGGTCCTCATGCATCTTTTCCTTTCGGTGTGCACGTGTCCATGATATCCGGTCTGACACTGGTCCTCCATGTGGCTGTATGGTCAGTCTGATGCTTGTCCCTTGGGTTGGGACTTGTGTGTTTGTTAATCCAATACTTGCGGATTTAGTTTTGAGTTCTTCATGTAGTTTCTTTGCTCTAGCTATGAACGGGAATAGATGGTCAATTAGTACCTGTGTCCTTGTGGTGAATTCCCTCGTGCCCCTTCTGTCCTGTCGAGGGCTTTTGCTATATCTATTTTGGTCAGCCCTTCGTTCGGCTTTTTCTGGTCTCACTTATCGTTTTCTGGAACTGATCCTTCGATAGGCAGCCTTGTGCTCTCGGCTCTCCTTGTTCGAGGGTCTGCAGCCATTGACACTGCCCTTGTTCGTGTGCATTCAATGTGTGAGTGTGTGTAGTGGTCAGTGCTACATTTTCATTCATTCCGTGCTGACCCTGTCTCCAGCTTTTCTCTTCATTCGTTACCTCAAGTGTGTACGAATCACTGCTAATTACATTCAATTTTAGTTTGTTCGCTTTACCATCAGATTTCCTTGGAACTGGAATAACTATATAGGGTCTGGGTGCTTTCGTGGGACTCATGTGTACATTATCTGGTGGGTGCCCTGAAATTGGAATGTTTCGTGCACCAATAAAGAATGCAGTTATGATTGTTCATGACAGAAAGACAATGATAATCACTATACATATGCACATAATCGTGCGGTATGACAATTTGCAGTATTTCCTTTCAGGGAAGCGGGGGCGTCCCTCTGTTTGTGGAAGGACTAAGTTACTGTTTTGGGCCCCCATTTCAATCATAGTTGCTTGATAAAGTTCTGTACTTTTCGCTTACTCCATTATTGTCACTCAGAAAGTTTGTAACATAAAGTGTCTTGTGCTTCATAAGTGTCCCCCCTCTCGAGGGTGGCGATTGTCTCTGAATACGGGTTACAGTTCCATTGCTAGACTATGTAAAAAGATTAGACTATCCCCTTTAGTGAGTCACATTCATTGAGCATATTCAAAATAGGTCAATTCCCAGTCCACCCCCGAATTTGCTTCAGTCCAGAAGACATGCTGGGTCCTGTTCAATGGAAAAAATGGAAAAATAGCAATCACTTCAAATCAGAGTCAGAAAAAATAAAATGAAAATAGAAAATAGAAATAGAAAATAAAAT
Organism: Ambystoma mexicanum; assembly: GCF_040938575.1. Lineage (NCBI taxonomy): Eukaryota > Metazoa > Chordata > Amphibia > Caudata > Ambystomatidae > Ambystoma > Ambystoma mexicanum. The sequence goes on from NC_090939.1 coordinate 710,363,226, forward strand.
AAGGAAAAAAATAAACAGTGGAGTCCTCGTCTCTGCTCTCTCGGATCTTTCCCTCGGCGGAAAGATGAAGAACTGTGTCTCTGTCTCATGGATTTGTCCCTTGGTGGAAAGATGAAGAGCTGTCTTGGTTTCGATCTGTCCTTCGACGGAAGGTTTCACTGGAATCTCCGTAGATATTATCGTTGAAAGTTGGACAGCTCCACTTGGAGCATGATTCCATGGAGGAGTGTTCCCATGTGTGCAACATTAGCTTGATCTCTGATGAAGGTGATGACGTCGACATCGGCAGGTCTCCCCACCATTACGGAAAGTCAGTGACTAGCTGGAATAGGACGGTGTGAGCCAGCCGGCTGTCCTCGGGTGAAAGGGACATTGTCCTGCTTTGCTGGTTTCTAGATCATAGGCCTTTCTTTTGACGTGAACAGTCTCTACACTTGCCGGCTGAGTGGATTGCGACCACGTAGTTGAGCTTGATTCACAGCTGGTTCAAATGTTCAGTGTTTCTTGGGTCTCTAATGTAGGTGAGTGTGTCTGTGGTTCTCCCAACGAGTCCTGGGCACTCCTCTATGATACGAAAGAAAAGCATGCATGTGAGTTCATCAATGAACACCTGTGGTGGAAGTATTTGTGTCCTTATCACTGTGTTCGGGTAAATCTGCAAAGGTTTCCGCGATGACAGTCAGCAGTTGCCAGATTACTTTCTTGTTGGCAGGATCCTGTATAAAGTCTGTGACACTGGTGACTCTCCCTAAAAGTGACAGATATGATATTACTACTAACTGGAAGTAGGTGAGTACATCCCATGTGAGATTTCTGCTGGGAGATACCATATATTCTGCGAAACAAAGTCTTGGTGTTGGTTGCTTCAGGACCTGTTTTATGCTCTTACAAGAAACGTCCTTTGCTCACAGTCTATCCGAGTTTTGTTTTCCAATAATGCTCAAGTATGGCTTGATTCAAGAGTTCGTATTATCAGTGTGTTGTGGCTTAAATGCACTATTCTCTTCTTCACCCTGCAACTATGATGCACAGAGTGTCCATATAATGTCTTTATTCCCCTTTTGTTCGGCAGAAATGTCCTGTTTTTAAGCCACAACTTGCAGAGGAGTTTCTATTCTTGGCTTTTGCTGCTTATGCGTCCTTCTTCCTCATCATGGATCTTGTCTGCACATGCTGAGGTTCTTCCCCGTTGTCTGTGGTTTGCTCACGGTGGGGTGCAGCTAGAGGGATCTCACCGATATAGGGTTTAATATCATTAAGGAAGATCCATGCTCGCCTGCCTTGCAATTTAACGGCTGACGGAGTGCAGTCCTCTACAATGAAAGGGCCATTGAATCTTGGCTCATCCCACCTTTTTCTTGTGTGGTCCTTTACCAACACGGCATCTCCAGGGAAGATGAGAGGCGCACATAGACCTTGAACTGCATCTGTTTCATCATTGTCTGCTGTGATTTGTGCTGTGCTGCACCCTTTTCGTCATTGCTGTAGTTGGTCTGAAATGAGATGAAGGCTTGATGTCATGCAGTTCAGGTATTCCTGCAGCTCAGTTCCCAAGATATCTCTGGTTGCCTAGGCATTACATCTAGCTCTACCTCGAGGGGTAAGTGGGGTGTTCATTATCCATCCCGTGACTATCTCATGCGGCGTGAGATGATGGTCGGAGCCTGGTTGGTTCCGAAGAGCATACAATGCCAGTGGTAGACAGTGCAGCCATCCTCACTTTAGAGTAAGCTTCAACTTGGCCATCTTTTCCTTTAACAAGCCATTGAGCCTCTCACAAATCCTGTTACCTTCCGGATGATACGCCGACAAGAACTTGTGCTTTATATCAAGTAGCAAGCTAATCTGTTCAAAAACTGAGTTTACAAAATGAGCCCCATTGTCTGACCTCATCACCTCACACCCCCCCATCTAGGGAACACTTACCTCACCATGAATTTGGCAGCACAGGTTTAGTCTGGGTGTGTACAGGGACCTGCTTCTATCCATCTAGAGAATGGGCACACCACTACAATTAAATACCTGTACCCGTTACACACCTGAATCATGTCGACATAGTCGATGTGTAAGTGCTGAAAAGTCCCATTAGGCCGGGGATGATTCCTCTCACTACTTTTAATGTGTTCCCAGCAGTGAATTGCTGCCAGATTATACAGTTCACCATAAAGAATGCAACATGCTACGCTAAATTCGGTATAAACCAGTCTTCTGCAAGCTTTGCAGCAAGATTTTCTTTTGACATATGAAATGGGTAATGCAACTGTTCCAATGCTATTTTTAGTAAGGCTACAGGCATTACTGGTTTACCAGTGCTGTCTTGCCTCCACAATCCATCCAAGGGGTTTAAAGAACACCCTCGACGCTTCCACAGGTTCTTTTCGTCCTGTGGTGCCTCCCCTTGAAGCTCCATCAGTTGAGTCTGTCCCATATTGCTGTAGGTCTCTGGTGTGGCTCGAGCTACCATCATTCGTTCATGGGTGCGTGCCACTTCTACTTCCATGATCGTCTCACTTTTAGACGCCATACGCTTGGCCTCCATGTCTGCTGCATGGTTTCCGCGAGACACGAAATCTGTCCCTTTTGTGTGGGCAGCGCATTTCACGACTGCTATGCCCACTGGGAGTTGTAGTGCCTTTATCAGCCTGTCCAATAAGGCTGCATGTTGCACCGGAGTGCCTTTCGCTCGGAGGTAGCCCCTCCTTTTCCAGCGTGCTAGTCATGCGTGCACTGTGGACATCACATAGGCGGAGTCACTGTACACCATTACTTCCTGGTCTGCATGATTCTCAATGGCGAGTATCAACGCCAGTAATTCTGCAGCCTGTGCTGAATAATGAGATGGTATTCGTGCACTGACGAGTACTTGGAATTCTCCGTTTGCTATATGTTTTATTACGGCCACGCCTGTATATCTTTGCCCGTATTCTTGGTCAATTCTTGAAGAACCATCAATGAAAACGATCTCACCACCCACCAGGGCATTTTCTTTCACCCTGGGGATTTCATCATATAACTCTTCGTAGTTTGCGCAGTCATGTATCGTTTCACCTTCAGTGACTGGCTCAGCTATGAACGTAGCTGGGTTCACTGTTTTACATCAAACTATTTTGATCGATGAATTAGATATGATCACCTCGTAGGCAGAGGCCCTTTGAGATGTCAATGTACCCTTTGGTTTCTCTAAGACGGCAAATAATGAGTGCTCGACGTATAATGTCAAGGAACACTCCATTACTATGGTTGTCGCCTTCTCTATGGCGAACGCTGTGGCAGCTAAGCTTTGTTTGCACGGGAACTGGCCTCTCATTACTGGGTCCAGCTTCCCACTGTAATACGCAAGGGGCTTGTACCCCAACAAGGTTCTCTGGGCGAGCACTGCCGTCATGACGTTGCCATTTTTGTGCGAGAACAGGTAGAATTCCTCTACATAATTGGGAATCCCGAGAACTGGAGCCGTGCAAATCGCTCTCTTGAGTTCTATGAACCCCTTTTCCATTGCCTCAGTCCATTCAATTTTTTCCTTTGTTGCCTAGGCCTTCTTCAGGGCTTGGAGCAAGGGCTTGGTATAATATGATATGATATGATATGATATGGTATTTGTAACGCGCCTATACACAAGTGTTTCAAGGCGCGAAGTAATACAGCTTATACAAGCTGTAATCGAAGACCCATGCTCTGACAGAGTTGCACAGGCCTAAAAAGCTCTGCATTTGCTTTATCGTAATTGCTTAGCCGTGTTCATGATAGTCTAGTGCTTTTTAGGCACGTTTGTATGAAAGTAAATGACGTCAGATCTTGTGAGTCACGGTGCAGCGGGATTGAGAAAAAAGCATTTTTCAAGTCAATCACTGAAGTATTTCCCCTCGCTCGGTATGTTACACATGATCGTAGATGGATTAGGGACTAGAGGGAACTCGGCTTCAACTATATCGTTTAATGGTCTTAAATCTTGGATTAAACGCCAAGACCCTCCCTTTGATTTCTTGACAGGGTAAATCACTGTGCTACATGGTGATTCTGACATCACTAGGATGCCCTGTTCCATCATGGCGGAAATTGACTTTGCGATCCCTTCATCTGCTTCTCTGGACATGGGATATTGTCACGCTCTTGGTAAAATTGCTCCTGGTTTCAGTTTAATTTTCACTTTTCCCACCCCCTTTAGGAGGCCTACGTCATAGGGTCCAGTAGTCCATACTGAGAGAGGCACTTGGGCCATGTCGCCATCAAAATATTCCGGGCGTACCAGTGCCAACATCATTCTCTGAGGCACTTCTCGTTTGATCATTTTGACCCAGAATTTGAGACTTACTTCCACCCTCGTCTCTTCTAAGTCAGGGTGTTCCTCGAACAGATCGTCATCAGTGACGTCAGTTACTCGATACCCTTCTTCAATGGCGATAATTGCACACCACTGCCTTCCTTCGTCATCGTACCCTTTGACCCATGCTATTTTCCCTCATACTGCTGCAATATGTATCGTCAAGGGAAATACTTTTCCCCCTTCTTCATGCATAGGTATCCTTGGTGTGAACAGAAACTCGTCAGGGGTTCTCATGGTCCTATCTGCAAGGCCTGGCAATCCTGCCATAAGCATGCGCATGCCATATGCAAAAACTTCTGGTTCTAATGGTATAGCTCTCATGGCTCTGCGTCCAGAGTATGCTCTTAACATTTCGCACACGTTTGAATAATGCATTCCTGGAGTGGAGCATACTATGCCCTCCTCCGTGAACAAAATTGTCATATTCAACTGTCATTAAGTCCCGACCCAAAATATTTACTGGGGTCTGAAGTGAATACAATAAAGGTACATTCATTTCACACTCTCCTATGGAGACTGGGAGATTGTCCGTGAAGGGAACTCGACTATGAGCTCCTGGAAAACTCTGAGTATCTATGGCCTGGCCGGACAAGGAAAACTTTCCTTCTCGTATGCATAAGCGTGTTGCACCCATGTCAACTAAGACCAAATATTCTTTCCCCTCTGTGACGACATTCACCCTTGGTTTCCTGTTAGGGTCTGGTGTCACTGATAGGATAGAACATATCAGAGTTCCCAGTGAGCTGTCCTAGTTCATGTATAAGTTAGGTCCACTGTATGTTTGTGTATTTTCTCCATTCCCAGGGTTGCCTCCCCTTCCGGAGTTTGTGCCCTGAGATATTTGCGGTGGTGCCTGTTGGGGTTGCCCTTGTGGCTGGTCCACCATGTTCAAGGGTTGAACTCCTCGCTGAGCACCCTGCTGCAAGCTCGGCGTTTGCTGCTACATTGTGTGATTCTATGACCGCCCTGTTGTGGGATAGAAGGTGGATTCACCGTGCCTGCTCCCATTTCTTGACCATTTTGCCACGTGCCTTGGCTTCTGCATGAGCACGCCACATGCCCTGTCATACCACACAGCAAACATACTGGCGGTGGTCGGGCTATCTGTCCATTTGACATATCTGGACTGCTCATCTGCATGTTATGAAAGCCTCCTTGATTACTCTGGAAACCTCCCAGATTACTTTGAAACCCTCCCTGGTTATTCTGCCATCCTCTTCCTCTAAATCCCCTTCCCCTCAGGTAAAATCCCTGGTTACCCTAGTTCTGTTGCAGGTTAGCCACCTACTGTACATTCGTTTCAGCTGGGCTTGTCAGCATGGCTCCTTCGAGAGCATACTTGGATAATTTCCTTTGGACCAGCTTCGCTTCCTCACCCTTACGAGTTGCTTCCTTTTTCCGATTCTTTTCTTGCAACAATCTACAGTAATGTGCAATAGTCAACTGTATTTCAGCCCAAGCTTTAACCTCCACTCCTACCAACTTCTTGAGCAGTTTTTGTACCGGTTCAGGCAACCCTTGGCACAATATATGGTAGAATACAGGGATTGATTTCGTCCAAGATTCATACGTTTTGAGCACCCACGCATCTTGAAAATTCTGAATATAAATCAATGGATCTTCTGACTGCTTCAATTTGCGAGTCATTATATCTCCCATATCGGAAGTGTCTGGATACAGCACTCGTAGCGCTTTCCACACTGCTGCTCTACAGTTATTGAATGGTGCTCCGTCATGGGTAGTGTTAATTATGGTTACCTCAGGGTAGCCTGACCGCTTCCACACATCGTCTGCTCTCTCACCAAGTATGGCGATCAGGAGACCCTTAATGTCCCCTATAGCTAACGTGACACCCCCTGTCATTTTTTCTAACTCGTGTATCCACTTCCCGGCTCCCGATGTCAGCATTGGGAGCTTGTTTTTCAGGTTCTCACGATCCATGTGGGGCCATGGAATATATTGTGGTCTCTCTCCCCCTTTTTCTAGCAACAGGAATTGGAATGGCCAGTCTTCCTTCTCTTTCCCCATGGCCCTCCTGCCTATTGCCGGGGTAACAATCCTGCATCGCCATCTACCTGACAATGTTCTCAATCTGTCTGCATAGGCGGGTGCTGACACCCCCATCTGACCGTGGGGTGTTCCTTCTCGCTGGTCAGGCTGCATGGCAGTCTCTGATGTCCTAGGTGCGGACTCACTAACGTCTGACCATCGTACCCCTTTGTCCCTTGGGAGCCTCATTTCGCTCCGTCTCCCTCCTTCATTTGTCTCGTCCCCCATTTCCCCTCCAGAGTCAGACATGGATTGTTCTGAATACGCACAACTCCTTGCATCTTTGTCGTTCGTACTAATTTCTAGCTCGTCTAGGGACAGTCTCCTGCTCCCGCTACTTCGGGTGACATCCTCTGTGTCATATAGCTGAGTGCTTTCCAAACGCTCATCTTCCCTTCCTCCGTGGGATGTTGGTTCCAACCCCATTTCATCATATGTTTTTTCGATCGTTTCCCCGATGCTTCTGGTGTCAAAGTCATCTTCGATATTCGTCCCATTGGTGCCTGGTACTGAGTCGTACGCATGAAAGAATTCTTAAATGTCTTGCCATTCTACAACAGTATTGGGTTTTTTAACTTCCTGCTCAAAATATTAAAAATCGTGTGCCCTCTGTCTAGGCTTACGTTCTATATCGTCGTCAACTTCCTTGCGCATCCTCGCTTCTTCTCTAGTCTCATCTTATTCCCTTCTCCTTTTGTTTCTATGTTCATTTGCCCTTCTAACTTCCTCATCCTTTCGCCTCTTTATCCTTTTTTCACGTACTCTTTGCTCTTCTTCCAACCTTTGCTGATTCTGTCTGTGCTGGTCATAGGCTGCCTTCTGTTTGTGAACAAGCTGTTTTTCTTGCTCTTCGCGATATAGCTGTTCTCGCCTCAGCCTATCTTTCTTTCTTATTCTCTCGTCCCTTATTTCCTTTTCCTTGTCCTTTTCCCTTCTCTGTGCCTCATCAGACCTCTCTCTCGGTCTCACATCATCACTTCCTTTACCATCGAGTTTCAACAATATCTGTCTTCCCAAGCATTCGTCTTTTGCGAATGCTATCTCATCCGTTCTGTCTTCACTTCCTTTCCATTTCTTTCCCTCTCTCTCTTTATCGAGCGGTGCACTAATCTGTGCCTGATCCTTCCTTTTATCATCAAGTCTCTCCTTATCCCTCGGGAATGTGGAGGTAACATTAATTTCCTGATTCTTCCCTTTATTGTTGTCACATCTGTATGCAGGTGACTCATATGCAGGGTTACTATATCCTGTAGCTGCCTTTAGCTCTCTTAGTGGGTAGAGTCCCTCTGACTTGCTTCCCTTGATTTCTGGCTCAGGCGGGGCTGGTGGCATCTCACCCCCCTCCGTGCATACGTTTAGTATCCAGTCTGCGGCTGGCTCTTCATCCTTTGGCTGCTCGAACATTTTCCAAAGTTCTAGAACAGCAAGAAGTTTCTCTAGTTTTTTTCCTGTATATGTGGCATGTAGATAAGTCATCATATGCTGTAAGACGGCTTTAGATAGGAACCTGTTCTGTGGCCACGGCATAAACATCTTGTGGGCGGTACCCTTAACCCACTCAGTGCTGTATTTCTTAAGCTTGGGGGCATGATTGGGCAACTGCTTACATAAGTGGGCAAGTGGGGTAATCTCCTCCATGTTTGAACTCTGTTACCAACAATACTTTAGTGCAATGTCGCCTCCCAACAATATGAGCGAGCACCAAATACCGCAAGCTCCAATCCAATCTTTTCTGCCACCATTTTATATCATCAATTTACTTCAAGAACATCAATCCGAGTGCAATTCCCTCTCAGCTACGGAATCGCGTAATACCCAAAGCTTTGCTTCAACCAATCAGTGATACACAATTATTTATATGTCACATTTAACAGAACACGTACAATAGACACTTGACAGACTAGACAGACACCAGCTGGACACATATATCTCTGCCTTCTAATCAATACCCCGACATGTAGTTTAAACAAACCCCTTTTATGACGTCTTTAATCGTCATAGTAGTCTAATTTTTTTCTATTATGTGGGACTGTGAGTTCATGTTTCTTCTGACCGCTATATTAAAGAACAGGAACAAGGCGAAACCTCTCACTTTTTATCTCAGGTGTCCTTCCTGATATCCTCTGTTTTTCTCTCGGGTGCCCCCTCCCGGTAACCACTGCTTTCTCTCGGGTGTCCTTCCGGTAATCACTGTTTTCTCTCGGGTGTCCTCCCGGTAACCACTGTTTTCTCTTGTGTGTCTATCCCGGTAACCACTATTTTCTCTATTATGCTCGAGTCATTATCCCCTTATATATTTACAGTCTTCTCTACTTCTGACTATTTTATTTTCCGCTTCCCTCCGTTACCTTTTCCCTTACTTGTTCTAATGCCTACAAGACATTTGCCAAAATATTTACCCTTTTGGTTCACTCACCGCTCGCATGTTTCCTTTCTGGATCTTCAGGATCACTGACCCTCCTTTACTGCCTCTTCCGGTCTTTTCGTCCAATCGGCTGCCCGTAGGAATGAGAAGGGTTATCCTTTGAAAGGCAGGTTCCTTCAGACCCACTGCAGTTTTATATGGACTTACACTATCATTGACTACGGGAAGCTTCTCAGTCTACTCAGCCGAATAGCGAAGGACTTGTGATATTGGCGAAAACCTAGAGTTACTTCGCGTAGTCGGTCAATAGGTGTCTTATCAATAATTAATCAATAATTGATGGTCAAAACCATCCTCTGCTAGCAAGTGTACAGGAGGGCGGAGTGACCTCTGACGGGCCCATAGGTCAGAGCTCACCCTCAAGTACTTTTAAGACGAGATGGCTGCACCTTGTGGAGGATGGGGTGCAGGATTCTCTTACTCCAACACAAATCAATAAGGACAACTCAATGGTTTGGCAAAGGGAAGTCCGTTTAATGACAAGAACAAAAAACGGGGAAACAAATGGAAATCAGCAGTGTTGCGATCGCCTTCCTCGATTCAACTTCCAAATTCTTCATGCAAACAGTAACTTTTTATAGCAAATTCTCATAATCATTGACGTGTAATACTCATAAGTTTGACATGCAATTCTATTGGTTGGAAAAGGTAACTTAAGTATAGGTGCTATATCTGTATATGGTAACAGAGCGTGAGGATTGGATAACTCTTATCAGGTGGGCGTCTATGCCCATCCCTCTACAATTCTCATGATAGACGGCACTACAAGTACGACGTCTAATTGGTTCTACAGCTATAGGACCCTAGATTATTTGGCCCATCGTGATTGAGTAGATTACATCCCTAGACATAAATCTCCACTTTAATTAGCAGCATGCAGAATGGACACCCATGTGTCTTGTGCCCCAGGATTCACCCTGCCTTTCTTCCATCAATCAGCACTTTCAGCTCAAATTTAAGAGCAAGAATGCAGGGCTCAAACATCCAAACATGGTGCGTAAACACTGGTTCGATCCAGAGATACAGATTCATAAAAGGCAGATGAGACAAGCTATCCGCCAGGCTCATTTAATGGACCAGTTTTTTCAGAAAAAGGCCATTAAAATCGCCAAACAGAGATATAAACACTGGTTAAAAGCCCACAAACACCTGACCATCCAAAATGATGCGGAATCCATGTTAACTGCACTGAAGAATAAAAATTCAGGAGAATTCGGGAGGTTCATTAATAACATGCAGGCACCGCAAAAGGCTTTGCAAATGTGTTTGGTGACGGAGAAGGATTGGATCTCCCACTTCGAGGAAACATATAAGGGCCACAAGATTGCCGATAGCGGAGATGAACCGTTGTTTCCCCCCAGAACAATTGATTACTGCAAAGAGGACATTATATCCATAATCTTGAAGACCAACAACTCGAGAGCTCCTGGTCCGGATGGATTAACTAACTATACCATCAAACAACATCCTGAGTTCTGGGCTGAGTTGTGTGTGGCCCTATTCAAAAGAATAAACAACTTGGGTAAATCCCCTGAATCATGGAAATCGGTGGTCATAGTACCAATATTCAAAAAAGGAGATAGATCGAACCCCGGAAATTACCGACCAGTGGCCCTATTAGACGTCTTGGGTAAGATATATGCTACTGTCTTGCAACAAAAATTGGTAGAATGGGCTGTTAAAATGGAGCACGTTGACGCCCGTCAGGCTGGGTTTGTCAAACAGGTGGGTTGTTCCTTAAACCTATTACTACTCAACCTGATAAAGATGGAGGCCTTGAAATCAAACACCATCATTTACCTAGCCTTCATTGACTTCTCCAGTGCTTTTGACACTATTGACCGGGATCTACTATGGTCAAAATTGCGTCGGTGGGGGTGCCCTGAAGATTTGGTACCCGCAATCCAGGAGCTTCACACGGATACCTCTATCAAGATTCGACTTGACCAACAGGGGTCTTTGTCAACGACAATCAAAACATATAAGTGGGTAAAGCAAGGGTGCCCGCTTGCTGCAGCAATATTTAGCCTATATATATCGGATTTGGGTAACTCGATAGATGAAGTGATCTCATACCCACCGAAAATAAACAAAACACATGTAAGCTGGCTCCTATATGCTGATGATCTTGTGATTATGGATTTAACACCTGTCGGCTTGCAACGAAAACTAGACGCAATCCAGACCTATGTAAGAGAGAATCGCCTGTTGATTAATGCAAATAAAAGTGAAGTTTTAATATTCAAAAACCTGAAAGGGGCAACCTCGAGGAAAGCAAAACAACTTAAATGGTATCTGAGTGGGACTCCAATGACGATATCACAAAGTGCCAAATATTTAGGAATGGTGTTAAGTTCCTGCATTAATGATGCCCCGTGGGTGGCAGACACTAAAAGGAAATGTACCCAGCTAGCAAATCAAGCATTGCTTATGAAAAAGAAATTTGGGAAATTCTCATTGGAGCCGGTACGGATGTTTTATCAACAAAAAGTTGTGCCGGTGTTGATTTACGGAGAAGAAAATGCCCTGGGATGTTCTCATGAGGTGTGGTCTTCCCTGGAGAACCAATTCTGGACAAAAGTGTTGGGTCTCCCTAGAGGGACAACGACCTTGTGTATTAGATCCGAGTTATCTCTCATTTCATTACAGGCAAGGATTACTTGGAACTTGTTATCTTTATTCCGAAAGACTCGTGCCCGAGAAAACATCTTTCAATTTGAACTCCTTCAAAGTGCAACGGCGCAAGGTCATAATTTGGTGGCCTTGTGGATGCACAGATGTGAAAGTTTACTGGAAGAATTCGACATTAAGAACAATTTACTCTGTTCAAAACTAAAGAGCGGTTACAAACATGGAAATGTAACAAAAATATAAACCTCAGGTGCAGATTCTGCACAAAAGCACCCGAGTCGCTGAAACATCTAGGGGTCGATTCATGGAGCAAACGTGCGCCGAAAATCCCAGCGCAAGCAGGCGCAAGGTGGCGCAAGCGTGAGAAACCCAGCGCACGCGCACACGTGCGATTCAAGGAAGACGCTGCGCGTGTTTCCCGCTGTCCGTACACCAAATCCTGCCATGGCGCACGCGGGCACACACGGCGTGCGCTACGCGCACAGCAAAAGTGCACATAGCGCGGCGCACACAACCAAAGTGGGCGGAACAGTGGGCGTAACACGCGGAATGGGGAATAACGCGTGAAAAAGAAGGCGTAACTGGGGAAGTACTGCAGGGAACTACACGGAACGCCCACACGCACGCGAACAACCCGTATTCATGGATTTGAATACGGGAAACCCGCGCACGGCAAAAGACGCACACAGGCGTCAACGCGTCCGCCACACGAAGGCAGGCGGAAGCGTCCCCGCGCACAGTATAAAAGTGCGCGCAAACAACAAACACGTATATACAGCTACGATGAATGCCCCATTTGTCGCAGCATTGATCGTGGGACACTGCAGGAGGAGGAGAATAGCCAGGGCACGCATTTTCGCACCACGGACAAGCCTTTTTGGGATGCCTGATGACCAGGTCTACGGCAGGTATAGGTTTCCACCCCATATCATCCTAGACCTGGTCAGGGAGTGGGAAGATGACCTTACATCCCCCACCCTTTGCTCCCAAGCATTGAGCCCCTTGGAGAAGGTGCTCAATGTCCTGCATTTTTTGGCCACTGGGTCATTTCAGCGGACTACTGCCATAGTGGGGGGTGTCTCACAGGCCACGCAGTCACGCTGCCTACACCTGGTACTGGCAATCATGACAGCGCGCCCCTCAGTCCGCAGGCACATATACATGCCCAGAACACCCGCAGAAAGGCAGGCCGTTGTCCTGGATTTTTTCAGGGTGGCACACATCCCCAAAGTGCTCGGTGCCATAGATTGCACCCATGTGGCCCTACGTCCACCTAGTGCCACTGAGCACATCTACCAAAACCGGAAGCACTGGCATTCCATCAATGTACAGGTGGTATGCGATGCAAAGGGAATCATCACCTCTGTCTATGTAAACTACCCTGGCTCCACCCATGACAGTTTCATATACAGAATGTCCGCCCTGAGCCGGGCCCTGGAAGCTGGGCAGCATGTCGACACATGGCTCCTAGGTGAGTACAAATGCCCTTGCACATGCATGCATGTCACACACACACACACAAATACACAAACCACAATAATCACAACCATTTACACCTCCCCAGGGGACAGTGCCTACCCTCTGAGCAACCACATGATGACGCCAATCCGGAACCCCACCACACCACCCCAGGTAAGATACAACGCCGCCCATATTGCAACCAGGGCCATAGTGGAGCGCACATTGGGAGTGCTCAAGTCACGTTTCCGCTCCCTTGACCACTCTGGCGGGCAGCTACTCTATGCACCCCCAGTAGTGTGCAGGATCATTGTGGCAGCATGTGTCCTGCACAATGTTGCAACACAGCAGGGCGTACCGGTGGACATGGTGGTGCCCTCACATCCCCAGCCACAGGCACAGGCGCTGCCCATGGGAGGGGACAGGGCACGTGGTGAGGAAGCCCGGACCCAGCTTGTGGCCACATTTTTCACCTAAACTCCCACCCCTGCGGAGTGCACACAGGCCTGGCACATACCAGGTGACAATTGATGATGACAAAGAGACAGTCAACTGTCACAACCCTACCACCCTGAGATAGTTGCCATGGAAGTGCCACATTGTCTGCATCCCTAGCTACTTAAACACAAGCTATCCTGTGTGACCAAAAGGCACACATATGACATGACATGATATGGCATTTGTAACGTGCCTATACACAAGTATTTCAAGGTGCGATAAGGCAGAGAGGGGGGAACAAGGGAAGACAGACAACGATACTACTAGGCCAGGTGTCATTTAGATTGTGCAAGTGCAGGGGTAGGGGGAAGGGAAAAGTGCAAGGGGAAGGGGAGGGGGGGAGTGCAGTACAGGGTAAGTAGACTAAAAAACAAATAAATAGGCCAGCTGGTGGCAACTGCAAAGGTAAGTGCAGACAAGTGCTGGGAAGGGGGGGCTCTAGGGATAGAGAGACAGTCCCGCAGTGCAGGGGTTGCCAGGGAGGCAGTGCAAGTGGAGAGTGGCTGGGCCAGGCACCGAGGTCGGTGAGAGTGGCCCAGTTGCAGATCAGGGGCAGTTCCCGTGAAGGATTTTGCAAGGGAGAGGCAGAGAGAAAGCAGAAGCAAAGAGGAAGGTCTTGAGGTGCTTCCGGAACCGGAGATGGTTCTCCTCAAGTTCCAGTGAGGCAGGAAGGCTGTTCCAGAGGGAGACCCCTGCCGCGGAGAGAGATCTACCCCCAGCTAGTTGCTTTGAGAAGCGGATGACCCTGACATGCAAGGTGTAAATCACACACACCTGCAAAACAGGCCATGGCCATCACTGTTATGTCACTCAAACCCTCCCAAACCACAACATGACATGGCAAGCAATACCCATACATTAACACAGTACCAATAAGGTACACATTGCCATGTCAAAAATTTACAGTGGCATCAGACAATGATGCCTGACATGGAATCAGATGAAATGACTGACCAACAACCTCCCACCCAAAATAAGTCATTTCCAAATGCATTACAAAAGTTGTAGATGTAACATAACAATGAATACCTGTCTACATGCACATTGTGCATTGCAAAATCAACACTGCAGCTTCTGTGTGCTGTGTCCAACTCCTGCAACACACTGCTCAGTGCACAGCACAGTGAACAGCCATTGTGTGTGATGCACACCCTGAGCATCACATCTAAGCGACAGACCACATCAAAAAGCAAATTAGGCATGTACAGGATCCATAATTGGTCACAGAACATGTGCTGCAGGGACACAATGGGCACCAGAAGGCAAACAGAGTGTACACGTGGATATGCAAGGGTGGTTGTACATGTAGTGCATAATAGTGCAAGTGTGTGGGTCAGTAAGGACATGCACTCAACATATGCATGTGCAATCAAGTGACCATCAGTGTCCTCTACACATCACATGTGAACGTTCACCATGTGTACACCCCAGCATATCAAACCACAACTATCCTCTCACACCTGAAAGGTAAACACAACACATGAACAGGCATTGATCAGCAGAACACAACATGTACATAGGATACCACCATTACAATGTCAGGGTTCCCATCACACTGCAGGGCAAGGCAACTATCAACAACAAACCCCCCCCTCACAAATGACCATGACCCGCTGAACAACTGCACTTGGGTCATTGAGCCTTCAGCCCTCAATTTCACCTGGCCACAGGATCACCCTTCCCCTTCGTCACCATCTCCCACCTTGTGTGTAAAAAGGTGCCTGCACCCTCAGAGTCCACCCTCATTTGCAAAATCACAAAATCCAAGCCAGAAAAACGAACCAGAACCCCCTCCAGTAGATGACGTGACGTAGCAGTACCTCACAAAGGCCAAGTACTACCACAATGATGTAACAACCAAGGTAGCACAGTAAAACAATGTCACAACAGGATGTGAACCACGTGTGGTACATAACATAGAATGATGCACCATGAACGGATGTGTACTGTCACAGGTCCCGTGTACAGGCGCGGGAGTGTCACGAAACAACCACCCCCACTGTGTCCCGGGTGCCTGCAAGGTCAAACTCACACAGGCCTCTGAGACCCTGGTGGGGAAGTAGGGTCAGGGATATGCAGTCAGGACAGGTGTTGGCACACTGGATAACTGGAAGGAGTGGCAGGAGAGGGGAGGGGGAATGACACATGAAAGTAGGGAATGCACGAAAAAGTACTACCTGCATGAACACATACACAATCCGAACAAACTTGGACATCATTGTCATGGCCTTCTGTAGTCCAGGCTTAGGAGTGGCACGAACCAACCACCCCCTCTAGGGTGTTGGCGCCTGCAAGTTTGGGGCTTACACAGGCATCCGCAACCCCAGCAGGGAAAGAGGGTTAGGGAACATTGCTTGGATAGGTACGGAAAGCAGGAACACCGGGTAGAGGGTACAGGGTTTAAAATTGGATAGGACTCCGGGTGATTAGGGGAAAACAAACGTACCAAATTGAATTACACATTCATCCATGCATTAGTGCACCCCCCAGCAAGCCTATGCAGAGCAGTTTGAAAGAAAAACAAAAAAACACTTAGCTCTGGTTTTGAGTGCTGGCCTCCTGCCTGCACACTCTCAGGTCCGGTTACAGGAGCACTGCAATGCTGCATAGAGCGCCACAGTTAATAATCTGTAAGCGCCCATTACACAAAAACACACCACCAAACATGCCCCATAGCAACAAACTACTCTACAAACAGACAATCTGGTGTAGATGCTTCGTACCCATATATAACATTACCCCTGTGATGGGTCATACACAGTCAATGCAGTAAGTCAGCCGCTGGTGGGTGCATGGCAAATGGAACACCAATGTGTCACAATTCAGACAACATGCAATGTTACCTGGGTAAGCAGACAGACCCATATAGCAAGGCATGACTTCAGAACAAGTCGTGTTCCACCATGACCGAAACAAAGTTGGCAGTGCATGTATCAAAATGTACATGGAAATGAAATGCACTGCACCCGAGTATGTCCCTTGCTGTATGTCCCTGTGAGCTGCCCCTTTCCATGTCTCGGAAGGCTACATGGTTGATACAAGTGCCTCAATGGACCTTGGTGTACCGGAGGGTATGTGCCACTGCCCCTGCAGGTATCCCAGACAACCTTACAATCAACAGCCATCAGTCCACCAACACATCTGAGCTGCATTGTGTGCTTCAACACCCATATTCGTCCAAGCTCACCCTCAGTGCTGTGACTAAGCCTGCATGTGCAACTCGCCTGGTGCAAGCTTTTCTGTGTTGTGGCCCCCCTGTGCTGCTCACCTTGCCTGGAGTTCCTTGGAACACGTCAGCAGTTCTAGGATGTAGGCCTGCAATCCCTGTGCCTCTGCTTGTGCACACATGTGCATGTGGGCACCAACAAATATGTCCAGAATTCAGACGTCCAATGGGCCATGTCTGCTGGCAAAGGTGCTCTGGAGGCTCATCCCCCTGCAGAAAGGGCAAGAAACACATGATTAATGCTTTAAAGTCATCTGTGTGTGTCTCTTCAGGCATCTCATTACTGGACCATGTCAGAGACTTACATCAGAAATCACACCATCAGTCCGTCTTTCACATCCAAAGTGTGGAACACACTATCTACGGCATGAATTGCAACAAGCACGTGTACAGTAAAGATAAGAAACATACTACACAATGCATAGCAATGAATGTACACATTAATCATGAAACACCCCATCTAGGAAAAGCTGTACAGTGGACAATAACTCCGCAATCATCCCCACTAGGGGTGTCAACACAAGTCACATAGCACCAGACATGCCACAGATATGACAGTCCAAAGCCCTTGTGTAATAGGTTGTCACACCGAACCATCCTTGCGAGCCCATGGATAAGGGAGGCAGGAGTGGCATATGTGAGTCAAGGACCCCAAGCAGCAAACACATACACAAGACAAGCCTGAAGGGCCCAGCTGGAACAGACAGTGAATGCCTTCAAAAGCCACAAAGCACCGCACCGTCACATGAAAGCACAATAGACAAGCAATTTTAAACTATATTAACTAATTACACTAACTATGAAAAACCTACATTACCTAATTAAACTAACTATCAAACAGAAACTTAACTAACTAAACTAAAAGAAAAATCAAAAATGGCCACATACGACCCGGGGGGAGGGGAGGCACCCAGGAGGGGGGAGGTACAGGGTGCTGCTCAACACCCACATGCGATGATGCTGAGCCAAAAAAAAAACCTCCATGGGCTCAACGCCTGCACAGCCCGACCTATGTGGGAGATAGATGGTCGTCCGAGTCTGGCTCATCCTGGAAAGGAGGACGTGGCACAGTAGCCTGGCCACGGCTAGCCGCAGCTTGCCCCTCGTCGGCAGCAAGTCTGCCGGACGGGTGAGCCTGGTTCTGTGTGGCGATGTGACGTAGCTGAGCGTGGAGAGCGGTCGCCGGTGGCCTGAGGGGATCAGCAGGCCTGGAAAGCCCTGCCTGGGCCTCCGTGAGTTCTGTGCTTTGTGTTTTTTGAACAGGAAGAAAAAGAAAGTAGAATTGTTTGTTCGCGCTCCTAGCGCGGTGTTTTTGGCCTCCTCCTGCTCCCCCCTCCCACTTCCTGGTCTTCCTCTCCCTCCCCGCCTCCCTGCCCGCCCACCCCCCCCTCTGATTGGGTGTGTGCCTGCCTCCCCTCTGGCCTACTCGACGGCCGTTCCCCACGCTCGCTTCTTTTCTCCAGCTGAGCGTGGAGAGCGGTCGCCGGTGGCCTGAGGGGATCAGCAGGCCTGGAAAGCCCTGCCTGGGCCTCTGTGAGTTCTGTGCTTTGTGTTTTTTGAACAGGAAGAAAAAGAAAGTAGAATTGTTTGTTCGCGCTCCTAGCGCGGTGTTTTTGGCCTCCTCCTGCTCCCCCCTCCCACTTCCTGGTCTTCCTCTCCCTCCCCGCCTCCCTGCCCGCCCACCCCCCCCTCTGATTGGGTGTGTGCCTGCCTCCCCTCTGGCCTACTCGACGGCCGTTCCCCACGCTCGCTTCTTTTCTCCAGCTGAGCGTGGAGAGCGGTCGCCGGTGGCCTGAGGGGATCAGCAGGCCTGGAAAGCCCTGCCTGGGCCTCCGTGAGTTCTGTGCTTTGTGTTTTTTGAACAGGAAGAAAAAGAAAGTAGAATTGTTTGTTCGCGCTCCTAGCGCGGTGTTTTTGGCCTCCTCCTGCTCCCCCCTCCCACTTCCTGGTCTTCCTCTCCCTCCCCGCCTCCCTGCCCGCCCACACCCCCCCCCTCCTCTCCCTCTGCCTATAACCTCCCCCCTTCTGGGCAGCCCTCTGCCCGGCAGCCCCTGCGGCTAAGGGCCCCAGGCCAAGGGCGACTGTGTGTCTGCAGGTGTCCGCAGGGGACGCCAGGCGCCAGTTCCACCTGTTCTCCGGCCCACCCCTCCTCACCTTGCTCACCTCATCCGCATGATGCCTCGCCCCCCTATTCCATTTTATTGTTAAACTAGGGTGCTTTTCTCCCCTCGCAGGATTCTCAAACTTAGGTGGCCTTGACCTACTACGCATTACTGTTTGCTCTGCATTGTGGTAAACTAGTGCCCTCCACCCACTTCCTGTCTGCATACTCGTGTCATCCGCCTCCCCTCCTTCTCCATGGTGCTCTCTATCTCGCCTATCTACTCTAACTGCTTCTCTATTGACTATCCTGCTCTCCTCACTAAATCTGGTAGGAAAAAGTTTAAAAAGGACATCCTGGTCTCCAACCCAGGCCTCCCTATCGCTGACACCTACACGAGCGCCTGCTCCAGGGAAACTCTTACTGACATTCTCTTTTTCGTGCCTTCACCTGACCTATGGACCCCTCACATGGTCGCTGTGCTCTCTCCTTTCTCCTCCTCTCCCATTAATGGTGGCACCCGTTGGGATGTCCTCTTGGCCCCTTTCCACTCCTCTAAGGCCATCATTAATGTCTATGCTAACGGGACCGTCTTGGTCCAAGGCCCGCAGGCCAACCTTCACCTCTTTGATAGACGCTTCCCACGCCTCATCAACTTCCTCTCCGCTCCCGCTGTCCCCCCTCCTCTGTCCTCGGCTACCTTGCCTCTCCCCTCCCTCCCTGCCCCTTCTCTTGCTCCCTCTTCAACTCCTTCTCTAACACCTCCGCAGGGCGTACCTCTGATCTGTACCCCTCCCCGGAAGTTTTTCAAGGGTGGCAACCTTCTCCACATTGCCACTCTAAATTCTCGCTCTGCCATCAAGCACTCCTCTGATATCTGTCGCCTTCTTGAGGAACTGGACCTCGACGTCCTCGGTCTCACTGAGACATGGTTCACTGCCAGCTCTGCCACCAGCTTCGACACACTCCTACCTGACGGCTACAAGATCCTCTCCATGCCTAGGCCAAACCGCTCAGGGGGTGGTGTTGCCCTTATCTTCCCTGAGTGGATTCCTGCCACTGTCACTCCTACGCAGACCTACTCCTCTTTTGAATGTCTTGTCTGCCGACTCTCTCTCTCTCCTAGCCATTCCCTTACCGTGGCTACTATCTATCGGCCACCTGGTCAAATTTCATCCTTCCTCTCTGAGTGGGCTGACCTCTCCTCCTCACTCCTGTCCTCAACCACCCAACTCCTCTTTCTCGGTGACTTCAACATCCACCTCGATGCCTCCTGTCCCCCCACTGGTCTCTTTCGCGAACTCTGCAACTCTCTCTCACTCTCTATCCTCCCCTCTGGGCCTACTCACTCTGCAGGGCACACTCTTGATGCTCTGATCTCTTCTGACCTTCCCCTCTCCCTCCCTCTCTCCACTCCTCTCTCCTGGAGTGATCACTTTCTCCTATCCTCCCACCTCTCCCTCCCTACCCCACAGGCAAAGCCACCCTCGTCATTGCCACCCACCTTCTCGGTCATCCGACCCATGAAGCGCGTGTCAGTTGAGGCTTTCGCTGCTACCTTCTCGCCCCCTCCTCCCCCCTCGGCTGACTCCCACCCTGACACAGCCCTCTCCATCCTCTATTCCTCTATATCTGATACTCTCGATATCCTTGCCCCCGTCATGAGAATCCGCCTGAAGCCCAAAGCCAAATGTAACTCCTGGTATGACTCGGATCTCGTCACCCTAAAACGCAAGTGCAGGGTGGCAGAGAGGAAATGGCGTGCTTCATGCTCATCCTCTGACAAACTGGCCTGCCGCCTGCTCCAAAGGCAATACCGGCTCTCCGTTCTCACCAAGAAGAGAGCCCTTATCCAAGCCCGCATCTCTGAGGCATCTAACAACTCGGCCGAACTCTTTAAAATCTGCAAGGAGCTGGCCAACCCTGCTGCAGTCTCTACCTCTCCTGTCCCCTCCCAGGCCCTCTGCACCGCACTGGCCTCGCACTTCATCTCAAAAACTCAGGACATCCTGTCCTCGCTCTCCTCCTCTCTCCTCCCTCCCTCTCTTCCCGGCCCTTCCTCTTGCTCTCTTGCAGCCTCCCCTCCGCCCTCCTTCTCTGCTTTTCCACCTTTTTCTGCTGATGAGGTTTCCAGACAAGTCCGATCTATGAAAGCCTCGTCTAAACAGGTTCACCCCTGTTCCTCCAAAACCATCAAGGACCACATCGACTCCCTGGCTCCTGCCTTGGCTGCCTTTTGCAACCACTCATTCGCCTCTGGAGTCTTCCCATCCCCCCTCAAGCACTCCCTTGTGCACCCCCTCCTCAAGAAACCCTCCTCCGACCCCTCCTGCCCGGCCAACTATCGCCCAATCTCCATCACTCCCTTCCTGGGCAAGCTCCTGGAGAAACTGGCCATCTCCCAGCTTAACCTCCATGCTGAATCTGTTGGTAATCTTCATGACCATCAATCCGGCTTCAGAGCGGCCCGAAGCACGGAAACTGCTCTCCTGAACATCCGTGAGGACCTGCTCCTGAACCTCGATTCCAACACTCCCTGTGTTCTCATTCTGCTCGATCTCTCCTCTGCCTTTGACACTGTCAACCATGCCATCCTGCTCAACCGTCTCCGTGATAACCTGGGTATCACTGGTCAGGCTCTGGCATGGCTGACCTCTTTCCTTTCCGGTCGACCCTCCCAGGTCCAAATGGGCTCCTTCCTCTCTGACATCTTTTTCTCCACCTGTGGTGTCCCCCAGGGATCCAACCTCTCTCCCTGGCTTTTCAACCAGTATCTGGCACTCCTTGCCCACCGCATCGCCGCTCTCTGCCCCTACTTCCAGTGCTATGCGGACGATACCCAGCTCATTTTCAGGCTACCCTCGGCCTCCTCCTCTCCTTCCCTCATCTCCGACTGTCTGTCTGCTATCCAGGAATGGTGTGCCGCCAATGACCTCTGCCTTAACGCCAGTAAGACTGAGATTCTACTCATCGGCACACCCACTCCCTCCTTCCCTGCAGCTCTCTGGCCGGCCTCCCTTGGCCCCCTTCCTGCCCCTACCTGCAAGGCTAAAAACCTTGGGGTCATCTTCGACTCCACACTCTCCTTCTCTCCTCATATATCTGACGTCTCTAAGAAGTCACACTACCAGCTGCACCTCCTCAGAGGTATTCTTCCCTTCCTCTCCTTCCCCCAGAAGCTCACTGTCTCCCGAGCCCTGGTTCTCTCAAGGCTGGACTACTGTAACAGCCTCTATCTTAATCTGCCTGCCTCCACTCTCCGCCCTCTGCAACTTATCCAGAACAGAACTGCGAGACTTGTCCTTGGCCTCAAGCCCAGGGACCGTATCTCTCCAGGACTGAAATCTCTTCACTGGCTCCCAGTGGCTGCGAGGATTAAGTTCAAAACCCTCTGCATTGTCCACAAGGCCTTCTGGGGCCTGGGGCCTAAATACCTTCAACTCTCTCTTCCTAAATATCTTCCTTCACGAGCCCTTCGCTCATCCTTCTCCAACTCCCTCATGGTCAGCCGCTTCTCGAAGCAACGAGCTGGGGGTAGATCTCTCTCCGCAGCAGGGGCCTCCCTCTGGAACAGCCTTCCTGCCTCCCTGAAACTTGAGGAGAACCATCTCCGGTTCCGGAAGCACCTCAAAACCTTCCTCTTCGCTTCTGCCTTCTCTCTCCCTCTCCCCTGCTAAACCTGCTTAACTCCCCACTGAATTCTGCACTAAACCTGCATCTGAGCCACTCTCAGCGACCTCGGTCCAGGTCCCAGCCACTCTCCACTTGCACTGCCTCCCTGGCTCCCCCTGCACTGTGGGACTGTCACTGCATCCCTACAGCCCCCTTCCCAGCACTTGCTCTGCACTTACCTCGCACTTGCCACCAGCTGGCCCTTTTATTTATTATTTATTATTTATTTATTTTACGCTACTTACCTTGTACCGCACTTCCCCCCCACCTCCTCCCCCTGCACTTTCTCCTTTTCCCCTTACCTCTGCACTTGCGCGATCTGAATGACACCTGGCCTAGTAGGATCGTTTGTCTGTCTTCCCCTTGTTTCCCTCCCTCCCTGCCTCGTCGCGCCTTGAAACACTTGTGTATAGGCGCGTTACAAATATCATATCATATCATATCATATCATATCACGTGATACACGTACTTCCTCTTGGAAGGTGGCACGTGTAACATGGAGTTCCTCCTGCAAGGCCTGGCTGGACAACCGCTGCACCTCCCGGCAAGCCTGTAGCTCAGCCGAGATGGTACACTCAAGCTGTGCAAACCTCTCCTCTGCCCGCTGCCTCTGGGACATCATAAGGACACCCAGAGTGGATTTGAGGGAAGCATACTCCTCCCTCAGGGCATCCATGTGCGCCTCTGCGTGAGCAGCAATTGCTTGACGCAGAGACAACATTTCAGCCTGGCGTGCCCTGTCTGAGGCTGCCATGCCCAGCCTGAGCGAGCGGGCCCAGGACCGTGCCGCCTGCTGCTGGAGAAGCACCTGCCTAGCAGGGGGGAGCACAGATCGGGCCACACGCTCCATGCTCTTCAGCCGTTCTGAATTGGCAGTCATGTCTTGCTCCCACTCAGTATACTGCGGTTGCGCGCGGCGACCACGTTGGCGGGCTTGACCCCTGCAGGTCCCAAGGACCGGGGGTCCTCGCTGTGTTGGCACCGCCCGCGGCTGCACGACTGCATGCCCCCGTCGACGTGATGTCCCAGGCACATCAGTGACTGGTGTGGAGGGTGACCCTGCGTCCCGATCCACCACGGGCGGAGGAACCAAGACTGTCTGATCCCTCAGTGCAGGTGTCACAGACAGAGGAGTGTCCACATCAGAATCACTCACCCCTGACACATGGACTTGATGCTCATCCAACTCAACATGGACGTCAGAGTCGTCATCAAGACTGGACTCATAAGCAGCCAGAGACAAGATGGACTGTAGCACTTGGGGGTTTTCATGGCCTACCACCCCACGACCCCAACTTGTGCTGGGTTGATGTAGTGGTAACAACCCTGTATCTGGCATGACAACACCATCCTCTGCCTCCATTGCGTCATCACCTGAAAAATAGAGAGAAAAAAGGTCACTACACATGTCAGAAGCACACAACACACACACACCGACAACAAACGCATCAGGCAGACATGTGACACACAACATATAACCTGGCATGCATGCTGGGTCAGCTTTGAATTGCTTCTGTGATCAGACCTGTTGAAAAGTGGCAGTTTCCATGGAAGTGGGTCTATGCAGTGCAGAAAATGTGTACGCCACTCACTACCTACATGTACAAGGACTCCATGGTGTGTGCCAGGAAATGTCAAGGCAGTGCAAGGTCAAATTCAGGCATCACGTGCATTGTGCATTCAATGTGTACCATATCTAGAAGCCAAGCACCCCTCCACCCCAGTACAAAAGCAGGGATGCCGAGCATGGTATCAAAAGGCTGACCATACACCTGTGTATTGACAGGCAGTGAAGACTGTCATCAACAGCTTAATGTGATTCAAGTGACAACACTGCAAATGATGATGGCACAGTAAGCAGGACACATAATGAAAACTCTGTAGGCCGCCCACATGTGCAGAAGACACAACAACAGTTGGACAGAGTCATTGGCCATTGAACAGGCTGAGGCCTGTGAGCCACACAGATTGTCAGACCCTAAACATGTGTGCAACGCAGTACTGAGCCACAGTTGACATGGGAAGGCTGATGAGATGCCATGCAGTGTATGTCACCCAGGACTTGTATTACAGTGATCATCCAGTCAAGGACACATAGGGGCATGCGTGCAATGCACATGGAGCATGAATGGGCACTCATGTCCCTGCGGGACATCTGACCTATGCACAGTACAAGTGAGATACCCTGCATCAAGTACTAAGGCTGTACCACACGGCATATGTCTGGCAGATTGTACGCTGGAAGTTAGCATCTACACAGGGCTCATGAACAGGAAAGTACACATTGGCAAGATTGAAGCAGACCAGTGCAAAGGTGGAACTGGGGTGCAGAGTGGCGGAGGAGGGGCAAGGGAGCATGCCTATATGGAGTCCCCGCATGCAGGCAGAGGAGACATGCACGTCAGTCATGCAATGACATTGTGTCTGGGCTGAGAGGAAGGTCACCCCACGCCACATGCAGAAGGGCCAGTGAGCTGGAACATGGACCATAGGGGCATACTTGTAACCAGCATGTCAGTAGGGTGCAATAGTGGTGATGCGTACAGTCCCCATCTGCTCCACATGTCCACCATCCAGCAGAGCAGACATGCATCACGGAAGCATTGCATTACTTACACATCAGAACCATGTACACGTCACATGTAGTGGCAATCATGCACAACACATCCCACAAGTGAAACACACACGTCCTCAACAAACACGCATCAACACTCACTGGACTGGGCATCAAAGTCCAGCATCTCTCCCACTCCTTCGACCAATTCAGGTGGTATGAACTCCGCAACGAGTGCCTCATGCGGAGTGAGCTCTTCCTCCTCTGGTGCAGGCCCACCGCCAGTCACCAGAGTCAAGTTGTAATTAGAGGCACGCTTAGCCGTAGTGCTGCGTTTGATGTAATTCCAACGCTTTTTGCACTCTTGCGCCTTGCGCACCTCATGGCCGAATGAACTGACATGTTCCGCAACATGCTTCAAGTGGGTGTCACGTTGGGCAGCCGTAGTCTGACTATTGGCACCCAGTAGCATGTCACGGCTGTGGCCCCGCACGTAGCCCACGAGGAAGTCCTGTTCCTGCTTGCAGAAAGGCTTCTTCCTCAACGTGCAGGAGGTCCTGGCTGTGTGTGGGGTCCCATCCTGTGATGCAGGTGCAACCTTCCTCCTCTTGGACTGTGGCGCAGACCCTGGCTGGCTAATGCCGCCCTGACCAGTATGGCCAGTGGGTTCGGTGGATTGAGCCAAGGGAGTGGCAGGTGGAGGGACGGCCAAAGGCCTGACTTGTGTCAGTGGCATCTGGGTGCCCTCTAATGGACCCTGGGCAGCAACATCAGCTGTGGCAGGGTCATTGACCGCAACGGTCCTGGTTGGCAGACTCATAACCGGGGTGTTGTTGGGTGCATCTGCCCCTGCACTTGCCAACACCCGGCTGTTCGGGGCAGCAGATGACATAACTGCCCCAGGGACACGTGGCTTGGTCTGAGCAGCCCGACCTGCCCCTATGGTTTCCCTCCTGGCCTGTTGGAAATCTACCAAGGGCTCCTCAAGTGCCAATGCAGCCTGCGCTGGCAGACCCTGAGCCTGGGTGGCGGTGTCCACAGCTGCACCTGCAGCTACCACTACCCTTGGGCCCGTGGCAGTCGATGGAATGGACTGCCGGGTTATACGGGCGCCAGTGCCAGATGCAGAAGCTGAATCCCCCGGAACCACAGGGGGTGGTGGCATGACTGCACTGACACATGGCACAACATTGTGCTTAAGTGGCGCACCCCTGCCTCTTCCCCATCTGTGGCCGCCCTGGACAACCTGGAGTCCCCCTACTCCCTGGTCACCACGGCCATGTCCCCGACTACGCCCGCCACGAGGAGTACGCCCTGCTGAGGCGCCCCTCACCTTTGGTGTCCTCCAAACCATGGCACAGATGTAGAACTGCCGGCACAGACGGCGTAGTGCCAATGGGAGGTGTACACCACAATTGACCGGTGCAATTGGGGTGATGGGGGTGGGAAGCAAGATGTTAACAGCCCCCCTGCACCTGCAAGGCTGTATGTGACCCCGGTGATGTAGTGACGGGTCACGCAACGCTCAGGCACCCCAAAACTGCAGTAAAACCGTGCACGCAACCCTGAAGCCTACGTGCGTGGATTCAACCTCCCACAGTACGAGGTGGCACCCAGTAACACCAATAAGGCGTACGCGTGGGACACACAAGGCTACTATGACATCGAAAATAGGTGCGATACACAGGGGCACCCGCAGTGGGAAAAATAGCGTGTGCAACTCACCGTTTGACTAGCGCGATGCAGAAAAACATGCGTAGCCAATACCCCTGCCAAAAGAAGAGATACGTCCTTGATATCTGTGAAGTTGTGATGGCACGCAAAACAACAGGAAGCAGCAACACACGTCGGTCTCCACGAAAGGCACGTACAGCGAACTGCTGGCCCCGCTCACCTTTAACCCGTGCTGAGGGAAACGCCCGCGCGCGTCACGTCACTTACGCGCATGGGCCCTTTCCTCGGATTACACGTGGACGTGCAGTTTTTCGAACGCGCTGAAACGCCCATGCACGCCTGCGCGCGTCATGTCACAGAGGCGCTTGCGCTTGAAGGGCCTTCTGTCTGATGAAATTGCATATGCGTGCAGACGCGCTTACGCGCTAAGGGCCTTTCCTCGAATTACACGCTGACGTGCAGAATTTTCACGTGCCAAATCACTCCGTATCAAGCTGGCCACGCGTAAGCACACGGAAGACCACGCTCCTGCCCAGAAGGCTGAATTACTGCCCCCCAGACCCCCGAGCACGCTCCCACCTGCCATCTGCTGCTGCCTGACTGCCTGCTGCCCACGTGCCCTGCCATTTGCTGCCTGCACATCAGCCAGGGGTGCTGTTGCTGTGACCACCCCTGCTGGAACCGAAGACTCCCGACTGGGATTCCATCGCTCCACAGCCCAGCCGCAGGACCCAGTTGCCCACCCACTCCTGCCTCTGGGGTTGTCATGTCGGGCACTGCAACATCTGGCACCACTGACAACCCCCGGCCAGAGAGGCAGAGGGGCACCAGCTTCACTGCCACCGAAATTGGTGTCCTGGTGGAGCAAGTCCTGGGGCAGTATGATGCCCTCTTCGGAAGTTCCTGCGCCGACAAGGAAGGACGGACTCGGATCTGGACCGACATCGTGACTGCCATCAACGCGTAGGGGGTGGCAGTCCGCGACTTCCAACATGTCAAGAAGCGCTGGGAGGACTTCAGGTCCAGGACCCTCAACAAGGCCCGGCGCCTCTTGAAGGCAGCGGATGCTAAGGGGCGCCGGGGCCACTTGTCGGAAGATCAGATGAGGGTCCTGGAACGCATATCCCCAGCGCTCCACGTCCAGGTCCTTGAGAGGCAGACCCGTCTGGAGTCGAGCGGTAAGTGTACATGCATCATGATTGTAAGCTGTGCGTGTGGTGATGTGCCAGTAGTGTGCAGGTTGCACATCTGTTTGTATGGGGCCGAGAATGGGTGGGGGTGTACAGGGCCGTGAGGCTAACACTTGCGAGGGCTGTCATGTGTGAGACATGGATGGTGCTTGTGTGTGTAGGCTTGCATGCCAAATGCAGTTGTGTGGGCACACATGTTTGGATTAATGTGTATGTAAGTAGGCATGTTTGTGATGTCACGCATGTATGTTGTTTTCAGCTGCATGTATCAGCACTGTGTATATGTGCATGTGTGTGTATTTGACAAGGGTGCAACAGTGATGCAACATGGATGCATGTGACAGCGGGATGTGGAAGCCTGATTGGCAGATGTGACATGGATGCCCATCTGAACACTGCGAAAGTTTGTCAGAGGTGTACACATGCATGCAAGTGTGGTGGTGTGCGTGCATGTGTAGTGCACTCCCTGTGTTGCATGTGATGTCTGGCTCACCTTTGCCTGCTCATGCTGTTGTATGTGTATGGATGGTGCTGGCAGTTGCGATATGGCTGTGGTATGGCTCATGTGTGGAAGTGGAAATTACATGTGTGTTGGGGATTGTGATGGCATGTCTGAGATTTGCCAATGCCACTCATGTACAACTGTCATGTGTGTATGTGTCCATTGTACAGTGCCTTGATGCCTGTGTTTTATTTCTCCCTGTCTGCAGCGTCAACTGATGAAGAGGGCGGAGAAGGTGCTGTGGAGCACAGCGGCGGGGATCGCACCGCCAGCCAGAGACGCAAGGCCCGGCTACCCTCCCAGGTTGTGATCTCGTCGGTGAGTGAGGAGTCCGGTGCCGCATCCCAGGCCGCAGCTGCCGGGGGGAGGTCCAAGAGGCGGAGGTTGGAGTTGGACTCCTCCGCAGCAGAAGGGGCAGCTGGGAACCCACAGGGCCCAACGGGGGAATATGGCACGGAGTCATCCAGGTTGGTGGGGGGTTTGGTGGAGGAGGAGGCCGTGCAAGCAACAGAGACGGGGTCTGGAGGTGGGGATTCCACTAGTGCTAGTGGTGCAGTGCAGGACCAGGGACAGGAGGCAGCACAGGCCGCCGCAGAGGTGCCTGTGTGCAATCCTGTCCCTGATCCTGTCACTGCATCATCTTGCACCAGCAGGGATGCCTACGTCCAGACCCGTTTTCAGGCAGGGGATGAGCTCACGACAACTGGCCTTCCTCTGCCTGCGGACGTGGCTATCCGGGTCCGGGTTGAGCCTGTCCTGACTGGTGTGGCGTTGCGTCAATGGGCCATGCAAGGTTACCTGCAGTCTTTTCATGAGGAGACTGCACGTCATCTCGAATGGCTCGTTGACCGCGTCTGCCTACTGGGACAGGTCACCCAGGCCGGATTCCTCCGTTTGATGGGGCTTGCTACGACACCCTCCTCAACTGAACCCCCTATGCGCCAGTCGTCCTCCGTGCCATCTTCCCACCCATTAGTCACCTGGGTGCCCTGTGGAGCTGCCTCTGATGGTGCGGCTAGGCTGGTGGAGGAGGCATCCCTGCCACAGTCGGGAGTCAGACGTCCAGCAGGGGTGGCCACATCAACGACTGCACCCCAGCCAGCGGAGGATGTGCAGGCAGCAGGAGGCAGTGCACGGGCAGAGGCACAGCAGCAGCAGCAACGTGGTGGGAGCCATGATGGCTCGGGGCCTTTGACATCGGAGGGGCAGGCATCGGCTGGAGGGCAGGAAGACCCAGGACGGGAAGTGTCTTCCGTGTGGCAGCGGTTGGGCTATGCCATAGATGCGGAGCGGCAGCGGGCGGAAGAGGCACGGCTCACGATGGTCAGGGCGCAGAACTCCATGCGGAGGGCCCTGAGGCGGGCCAAGTGCCTCGAAGCAATCCGCTGGGGGTTGGAGGTGGACACGTCGACGGCCCTGCGGACCCTCTGGGCCATGGAGGAGGACCGCCTCCGGGACATTGAGCAGGAGTTCGATGATGCCCTGGCCCGGGACATCCAAAAGTGAGCCGTCGGACTAGCCCGCTGCCCTTGTAAATAGTTCTGTAGTTAGTGTTAGGTTTCCTTTGGTTTTGCATTTTTTTTGGACCTTTTGGACAATGGGCCACATTTTTGTATATAGTTTTTTTTTATTAGGTAGTGTTATTAGATAGGTTTCATTTCTTCTGTTGGGATCATGGACCCTGGATTGTTTATCTGTATATAGTTGACTGTTGGATTTTCATTTTTTTTTTATGATTTACCCATGGAGCAATGGTTTTCGATTTTAATTTTCCATTGGATTTTCTTTTGTGGACTGTGACTTTGGACACCTTTCCTTTGGATTATGATTTGTGGTTTTGCATTATTTCATGGACATGCTGGTTTTTATTTTTTTAAATTCCCATTTTTGTTTGTTTATTTTTGATTCAATTTATGTTGCTTTTAATACATTTTTTTTGTTCAAACTTCAATGTGTAGTATCATCTCATTGGTTTCATGCATATCATGATATGGGTTTTGAGATTCACTGACACCCATTGGGTGTATGTGAGGGCCATGTGTTCATTTCCAAACTTGCAATTGGGGTTCTGTCATGTTATTGCCATTTCTAAGTGGGTGGATGCAATACTCGGGTGGGTGTTTGGCATTTGGAGGCTGACCATAAGGTCCAGGGATCTAGATTGTGATGACATGTTGGCTGGGGGACATGTGTGGGGGCCTGGTGGAGGGTGCCCCACAGTGCTGGGGGTGGGGGTGCAGGGGGACATGAGTTGGGGGCCTGGTGGAGGGTGCCCTGCACTGCTGGGGGGTGGGGGTGCAGGGGGACATGTGTGGGGGCCTGGTGGAGGGTGCCCTGCACTGCTGGGGGGTGGGGGTGCTCGGGGACATGAGTTGGACATGAGTGGGGGCCTGCTGGCAGCTGCCCCACAGTGCTGGGGGTGTGGGTGCAGGGGAACATGAGTTGGGGGCCTGGTGAGGGTGCCCTGCACTGCTGGGGGGTGGGGGTTCAGGGGGACATGGGTGGGGGCCTGGTGGAGGGTGCCCCACAGTGCTGGGGGGTGGTGGTGCAGGGGGACATGAGTGGGGGCCTGGTGGAGGGTGCCCCACAGTGCTGGGGGTGGGGGTGCAGGGGGACATGAGTGGGGGATTGGTGGAGGGTGCCCCTGGATGCTGGGGGGTGGGGGTGCAGGGGGACATGAGTTGGGGCCTGGTGGAGGGTGCCCCACAGTGCTGGGGGGTGGGGGTGCAGGGGGACATGAGTGGGGGCCTGGTGGAGGGTGCCCCACAGTGCTGGGGGGTGGAGGTGCAGGGGGACATGAGTGGGGGCTTGGTGGAGGGTGCCCCTGGATGCTGGGGGGTGGGGGTTCAGGGGGACATGAGTGGGGGCTTGGTGGAGGGTGCCCCTGGATGCTGGGGGGTGGGGGTGCAGGGGGACATGAGTGGGGGCCTGGTGGAGGGTGCCCCACAGTGCTGGGGGGTGGGGGTGCAGGGGGACATGAGTGGGGGCTTGGTGGAGGGTGCCCCTGGACGCTGGGGGGTGGGGGTGCAGGGGGACATGAGTTGGACATGAGTGGGGCCTCCTGGCAGGTGCCCCACAGTGCTGGGGGGTGGGGGTGCAGGGGGACATGAGTTGGGGGCCTGGTGGAGGGTGCCCTGCACTGCTGGGGGGTGAGGGTGCAGGGGGACATGAGTGGGGGCCTGGTGGAGGGTGCCCCACAGTGCTGGGGGGTGGGGGTGCAGGGGGATATGAGTGGGGGCCTGGTGGAGGGTGCCCCACAGTGCCGGGGGGTGGGGGTGCAGGGGGACATGAGTGGGGGCTTGGTGGAGGGTGCCCCTGGATGCTGGGCGGTGGGGGTGCAGGGGGACATGAGTGGGGGCTTTGTGGAGGGTGCCCCTGGATGCTGGGGGGTGGGGGTGCAGGGGGACATGAGTGGGGGCCTGGTGGATGGTGCCCCACAGTGCTGGGGGGTGGGGGTGCAGGGAGACATGAGTGGGGGCTTGGTGGAGGGTGCCCCTGGATGCTGGGGGGTGGGGGTGCAGGGGGACATGAGTGGGGGCCTGGTGGAGGGTGCCCCACAGTGCTGGGGGGTGGGGGTGCAGGGGGACATGAGTGGGGGATTGGTGGATGGTGCCCCTGGATGCTGGGGGGTGGGGGTGCAGGGGGACATGAGTTGGGGGGCTGGTGGAGGGTGCCCCACAGTGCTGGGGGTGGGGGTGCAGGGGGACATGAGTGGGGGCCTGGTGGAGGGTGCCCCACAGTGCTGGGGGTGCAGGGGGACATGAGTGGGGGCTTGGTGGAGGGTGCCCCTGGATGCTGGGGGGTGGGGGTGCAGGGGGACATGAGTGGGGGCCTGGTGGAGGGTGCCCAGCTGAAATTGCGTGTGAAACTTCCCACGCACCCCTGATATACACGCACCCTGATGGAATCGCGTGTGAAACTTCCCGCGCACCCCGAAATACACGTACCCAGGACATTCGCGTGTGGAACTTCCAGCGCACCCCTGGAATACACGTACCCAGCTGAAATCGCGTGTGAAACTTCCTGCGCACCCCTGATATACACGTACCCTGATGGAATCGCGTGTGAAAATTCCTGCGCACCCCTGAAATACACGTACCCTGCTGAATTCACGTGTGTAACTTCCTGCGCACCCTGAAATACATGAACCCAGGACATTCGCGTGTGGATCTTCCAGCGCACTCCTGATATACACGTACCCTGATGGAATCGTGTGTGGAACTTTCCGCGCACCCCTGAAATACACGTACCCTGCTGAATTCACTTGTGTAACTTCCCGCGCACCCCGAGATACATGTACCCAGGACATTCACGTGTGGAACTTCCAGCACACCCCTGATATACACGTACCCTGATGGAATCGCGTGTGGAACTTTCCGCGCACCCCTGAAATACACGTACCCTGCTGAATTCACGTGTGGAACTTCCCACGCACCCCGAAATACACGTACCCAGGACATTCGCGTGTGGAACTTCCAGCGCACTCCTGGAATACACGTACCCAGCTGAAATCGCGTGTGAAACTTCCCACGCACCCCTGATATACACGCACCCTGATGGAATCGCGTGTGGAACTTCCCGCGCACCCCTGAAATACACGTACCCTGATAGAATCGCGTGTGAAACTTCCCGCGCACCCCTGAAATACACGTACGCTGCTGAATTTGCAAGTGAAACTTCCCGCGCACCCCAGTAATACACGTACCACGCTCACACAAGGCCAATCGCGTGTGAAACTTCCCACGCACCCCAGTAATACACGTACCCAGCTGAAATCACGTGAGGAACTTCACGCGCACCCCAGTGATACACGTACCCCGCTTGCCGTGCTGGTACAGGGTTAGCGCAGCCCTTTGCGCTGGATTGGGGATTTTGATGGCTTTTCCCTGCGCAAGGGGCGTTCTTGGGGGCGTAACTGGCGCTGCTGCAGGGTCGCTGCGCCACTGTGCACCACGGCTGGTTTTGGTGGCTGGAATCCATGAATACGCTGTGCGCGGAAATGTATTTTAGCGCACGCGGCTGGCGCAGGGATTCGGACGCGCACACTGTGCGCCAGCCGCGTGCGCCACTTGTGCGCTGAATTCTATGAATTACCCCCCTAGTGTTATTTTGTAATAGCTTTCGAAATGAAAGAACTTTGCATTTAGGTCCATGGGGGGTAATCCACCCTTCTTTGTGTGCGGAAGAATGGTGGGGTCATATGTTTAATGGAACAGATCTGAAATTGTTAATTCCGCTGACACAATTTCTAGCAACAATCGAACATCAGCTAAGTACGGCTTCTGATGCTTAGGAAGCGAATGAAGGACTATTGGGCGACAAGAAGGCCGATGAAATGGGAGAAAGGGAGGTGGCGATCTTGAATGTATATCATCTGGTGATCGTTGATGTATGTAAAAGATTTTAAAGGTTTGTATAAACCGTATAAAATAAAAAAAATAAAAAAAGAAAAAAAGAAAATCAGCACTTCTAGGGCTATGTGTCAATTAGTTGGATAGGATGGCCTCAAAACTGTAGCTTCTTATCAGGAAAATGTATGGCATCCTCGGGTTTTGGGTGACATCAGATGTTGGTACCTCTTCGCCGTCGGCTGGTCACGTATCTGTTCACCGTGAATCTGCTTCATTTTCCTGTTATTCGTGTATTTGATTCTTCTATAGCCTCGCCACCTGCCTGGGGCCTCTTTATCTTGACCTTCACTGACTGGCTGGTATGCTCTGAAGTTTTTATTCTTCAAGGCTGCGCTCTCCTCCCTTCCTTAGGTTCACCTCGAATTTCCAGGCATTGAGCTGCTTCTTACTGGGTTTTTGATTCCGATCTTTCCTTTGGCTTTGGCTGGAATATGAATCTTGTCCTTTTTGCCCCTTGCAGCCTGGGCTTGATTCTGCTTTACAAAATGGAGTCGTACTTGTATAATGTGCTACATTGAGGTAGATATACAATTGGCGCTTGCCACTCTTTTCTTCTACTAAGCATTGCAAGCAGTACCGTTTGTCTAGCTTCTGGTGTTCCCAGCCTATTTTCATGCATTCATTCAATTGCGTATTTTCATCCTCTCTTCATGGTTACGTTCTTCGAGCTGCAACGTTGTTTCATCTTATAAGTCAATTACGTCAATATCCATACCATTTCATCCTTATGTGACTTCTTTTAATCCGTATCTTGTTTGTCCGCGCGTCTGTCTGGGCCCGTGTGTTGTTCACCATTTGCCTTCGATTAAGGCCCTCTGGGTCTCTTCAGGGACAGATTGTGTGTAATTTTCATTTCATGCCAACTGCTGGTATGGTTGTCTCAATGGATACTGTGCAGCCCATGGTTGTCTGATGATTGGTGCTTCGATAGTTATACAAATCCTTCTGATGGGTATTGGACAGAGCCCCACTGTGGCTCTCTGTTGGTTTATTTGCTCCTTATAAATCACATACCTTGGCGAGTATGCTTCAGGTACCTGAAAATGGGGGGCTGGGGTACAGGCCGTTTCTGGGACCCCCTCTACACAAGAACAAACTGACCCCCATTATGAGCAGGAACATAGAACACCACCACAAAACACGCAGCATCGATTCAATCAACAGAACCACATGGTAAATATGCACAGTAACCCATTCACTACTATGGCAAATGACACGCCAGCGCCGTTCAGAGGAAAAGCAGTGGTGGGGGACAGCGTCTTCACTCACCCCGCGATGATGAGACACCCAGAAAAGGACAGCCCACAGAGAACACTTGAGTGTCCAATCCTATCGACAACCCTTAGCCCAGAAGAGGAACCACTGGTGGGGGCAGAGATAGGCAACAAACAGTTCATCTTCATGTTAGATTCAGGGGTGGAAAAATCGTGTCTAAAGGAAGGCTGATTTCCACACTCGGACCGGAAGTTGGAAACACAAGTATTCTCTGGGGCGGTGGTCAAGGTTCCCTATACTGAAGAATTGGATGTAACAGTGGGGGGGTTGAGGGGGGGCGGAAATGGTGCGCGCACCCCTGTTGTATCACAAAGAGTCGCCAATAAATTTACTTGGGAGGGATCTCCTCAGTAAGCTTAACATGACCATCTCCTTTACAGAAAGGGGGACAGTGTGCCCAACGTCAGTTATATGTGCCATGAGAGCAATGATTTTGATAAACACAATTGCCAACAACACCATAGTCCGGGGATTGCCAATTGACCCAGACATGTTCGTACAAGGGATACAAGTTCTAGCAAGGGTAGTGCCTGATATAACATGACAAGAGTGGAGAGTGCCTTCCGAATTTGTGTTTTGCCCCGTAGTTGCCATTGAAGTGGTACTAGGGTCGATACTGTCCATAGATCTACAAGGCGTGCAGGTATCCACGCAACGAATAGCAGTGATAGAGTTGGATACGCATGGGTGTGAGTGGAGAACGGTGCTATGCGTAGATCCCAAAATGGCAATGCATGACCTAACAGACGAGGAGCTATTCACTGACAGTGACACTTATGGGAATATGATAATGGAAATATGCATTCCATGTGACATAATAATTCAGAACAGGCAAGTTACAAACCCCCCTAGAATTTTTCGATGATGACATGCAGCAGGTGCCAACCACGCTATGGACAAAAAATCCCCATGACGTAGGGCTCCTGCAAGAAGTAACCCCTGTCAAAATAAAGCTAAAACCCAGTGCAGTGTTACCACGAGTAAAATCGTACCCCTTGTCAAGAGAAGCAGAGGAGGGGCTAAAAGAAACCATACACACCCTATTGGAACAGGGGATAATTGTACCAACAAACTCACCTTGTAATACGGCAATTGAACTGATAAAAAAAAATAAAGGGCGGGGCTTGGAGGATGATACAGGTCCTATGCCCTCTTAATGATGTCATCCAGAAAGAGTTTCCACTTGTCCCAAAATCTGCGTCAATTTTAAGTAGTATCCCAAAAACAGCAACTTGTTTCACAGTGGTGGATTTGAAAAACACATTTTTCTCAGTACCAACGGACCCAGAATCACAGTACCTGACAGCATTTACCCTGGGCGAAAAAGGTATGAGCATTGCAGATTGCCCCATGGGTATTGTGAGAGCCCAAGCATTTTCAATAGAATACTGCATGAAGACCTCTGCAATATAGAGACAAAGAGCACAATAATACAGTATGTAGATGACCTTTTAATTTGCGGAGAAAGTGAAGAACAATGCAGATCAGATTCATTAACACTGTT
This sequence comes from Ambystoma mexicanum, assembly GCF_040938575.1. Classification (NCBI taxonomy): domain Eukaryota; kingdom Metazoa; phylum Chordata; class Amphibia; order Caudata; family Ambystomatidae; genus Ambystoma; species Ambystoma mexicanum. The sequence goes on from NC_090939.1 coordinate 710,399,720, forward strand.
AAAATTACTGGCCTACAAAGGGTACAAGGTAGACAGACAAAAATTATAGTACTGCCTAAAAGAAGTGCTATATCTGGGGCAACTGATATCAAAAGATGGTAAGAAAATACTCCTAGACAGGGCAGCAGCAGTACGCACAACTATCAGACCCCATACCGACATGCATACATTTCTCGGCATATGCAACAATTGACAGGCATAGATACTAGATTATGCGACATACACCCGACCCCTGTTACAAGCACTAAAAGAGGTGCAAAAAGAAAGCTCAGGGATCACATGGACTCCAGAAATGAATACAGCATTTGACACATTAAAAGATCTTATTCCCAGACCGCCAGTAGTGCTACCCCTGATTATGACCGCAAGTTCTTCTTATTCTTGCACTGTGATGGAACACTCATGACAGCAGTGTTGACGCAGGAAATATCTTTAGGACATAAACCCCTAGCCTACTACCTTGGAACACTCAACGCAGTGATGCAAGGCCACTTCGCGTGCGAACAGGCTCTCCTAGCTGCCGCGTTCACCATCGAAAAAAGCACCATCATAGTAATTGGATGTTCAGTGACATTGTTTGTGGAACACTCCTTGTTTGCTATTCTAGAAAAATCAAAATCTACATTGACAACACAAAGGGCCACCTCATATGAGATAATATTGTCCAGTTCCAATATACACATAGTGCACTGCAAAACAGTAGACCCAGCAACATTCATCACAAAGCAAGCACAGTGGAGAACATGCAAAATCATGATTGTGCCACATGTGAGGGGGAAGGTGACGCCATGCCCAAAGCAAGTAAGAATGCCCTGGAGGAGGGAGAAGTGTATTTTGTGGATGGGTCAGCATCAATTTGTTCAGAGACAGGAGAGAAGCACGTAGGAGCAGCGGTAGTGTGATTGGAAGATGGAGAGTATGAAACAATATTGCAAAAGAGATTACCAATGCATTTTTCAGCTCAGGCAGCAGAGTTAGTAGCATTGATCGAGGCACTTCACGCAGCAAAAGGGTGCGCAGTAATGATTTACACGGACTCAGCGTGCATGACAACAATGGTGTATGGAGGGTTGTCGAGGTGGGGGACGAGAGGCTTCAGAAGAGTGGATGGGTCTCCTGTACAGCATGCAGAGCTTTTAAAAGACTTAATAGAGGCGCTAGTAGAACCCTCCATAGTAGCTCTAGTGAAATGCCAGACACACACTAATAACAATGACGTCATCTCATTGGGCAATGCCGCAGCAGATGCCGCTGCAAAAGAAGGCACCTATTTTAACAAAGGTATGAGAGGAGAATTCATACTAAAAGAAAATGAGGAGGAGGAAAAAGGGACAGGGTATAATTCTATGTCCGCATCACGGATTATTGACCTGCAAAAAAGAGCCCAACAATACAAAAAGAGACCAAGGGTGGTTTAAAGACACAGGGGTTCAGCCCTACAGCTAGCAACGGACACACACAAACCAAAGAACCCGTGTGTCACTTCAGACTTTCCTCCTACAAACAGGACTACTCAGTCCATGTACCAAATAGGTACTGAGTAAAGGTTTTCAACAGTGGATGTTAATACATACAATTTTATTAAACACAATCAATATTTGCAATACATTTTAAAAACAACATACAAAAACATGATCATAAAACATATACAGTGTATCACATAGGTGTGAATAGTCATAACACATTTCACATATTATAAAACCAAAAAGGACCCTAATGTGCACTGTAAAATACTTTTTTTAAAAGCCTACCAGTAGACAATCGCCTATTGAAGGTTGAAATTAACCTAAAGTGCAAAAAAGTATGTGGAGTAAACATCAATGATAAAGTGCAAACAAGCGTTGGTAATGTGGCAAAAGGGCTGATATTGTTGAGGGTCACCTTTTGGTCTATTGAATAGTTCTGGGTAAATCAATCCTTTTCTAACGAAAGGTCACATACCATATTTAATATGCCATTAGAAACACTATTACTACGTTCAGTGTTAGTAGACCCAACATGTTTAGTTCTTTAAATCCTTGAAAACAAACTGGGCCTCATTCTGAGATTGGAGGTAGCCATGATGCTATTTCATCCATTCATCCATCCATGATCAAGCTGCACTTCAGCAGTAACAGTACAATGGCTGCGCTGGCACCCTGGGGCACCATTGTCCTGCATCAAAACTGCATTTTTCAGCCACAAAATGATGGCTACACCATCTTGCCAAACACCTATTGGGCGAGTTGGAACAGGGAGCACACTGAGAAAGGTGCCAGTGTATGTTCTTGTGTGCACCAAAAGAAGCAAATTGAAAAAAAACAGCGCTGCTCTGCTGCTTGCAAAAGCACCATTGAAAAGTTAATATTTTAAATGAAAAAGGATGCTGCCCTGATGCTATGTTCATCGGTTCATCATCACACTACTTTTATCAGTGAGACCCTGCCATGCTCACCCATAGCCAGATTGTGCTCCAGCAGAAAACAGCATTATCCCTAAATGACAGGCCATGTCAGGCCAGAACTGGGGAATCCACAGAAGCTTTACTTTCAGCTACACAGAAAAACGCTTTACTTTGGGCTACAAAATGTCAAAAATCAATGCTTCAAAGAGGCCCTAGCTCTCTAGGCCTATGTCAGTTTCAGGGGGGATCTGTGTTTTAAACAAATTGCGGTATAAAAGAAACTGACTATGACTGCAGAACAATGTGGGAAATTCAGATGGAGCCTTTTGAAAGGAACATGCCAGCAGGCCTCACACCATGTTTAAATGTACTTTTGCAAATAAGAAAAATACCTTAAAACTGTATGTTGGACAAGGCCCTGCCCTAGCCTAGAAATGTAAAGGGGTTTTTGAAGGCAAACACATATGGGATGTTTTAGTCAACAGGCCTGCTTCTGATTCAGAACAAAAATAAAATAAAGTAAGAAATAAAATACATTGGCTGGATTTTGAAAGCTCCAGACCAGATGTTTTTGCTGGCCAAACTGAGGCCTTGCCCCAAAAACAGCCACCATAAACTTCTGGGACACAAGTGTGCTAATTACTACCTTTGGAAACTTTCAATGGACCAAGACAAAGAAAGATTGCAAGCTCGTCAGACTTTTGTCTGTGCTCCAGGCTGAGACAATAGAGATTCTGGGACACTGACGTGCAAAATAGGAAATCACACGTCCCTGCAACTTCTACTGGGAGCTTCAAAGCCAACTCAAGAGCAGCCTTGTAAGCTTTGCCCTTATTTGGGGAACAATGCTGACCATTTGTCTCAAAAGACTATTTTATTAATAAAATGTTAAGACTTTTATCTCTGCAACAGGACTTGGCAGAAATTTAAAAAGTTAACTGTGTAAATGTAATTTTTGTGGGTTTTTAACAAGACGAGATAGCCTTCACTGCCATATCGGGAACCGAAATGGCAGAGAATTGGACATTCTGAGTAAAGTATACATGAAGCTGCTTTGAAATTCAATATGTACATGCATTATGATAATCTAGACCCATGTATAAAGTTATAGAATTTTAGGTCAAATATTTAATACTGAAATCGCAAAAAACTATTCGAAGGGCGAACCAATGTCATACGAAGTGAGAATTGGACTGCCATGCTCCGAGTAAAATATGTAATCTGCCTATGTAATTTGTTAAGATGCCACAACTGTAAAAATGTGCCATTTATGTCAAAACTAGTTTGTGGCAAAATTAACTGTGGGAGGTTCTGGACATAGTAAACCCACATCATAAAGCTGATGTCATGTCTCTAAAAGTCGAACCAGCTGACAGGAAGGTGATACCAATCACCCCTGGCCAATCCAGTTGTTAAGAGGCATGCCCAGCTAAGCCTGCCTCTCCATATAATCCTGTGATGTCACCATGCCTTATAAATAAGTGTGGCTGACAGAACTCTACACACTCTCTCCTGAAATTCCAGCAACTACGTATCCTGACATTCCAGATCCACCTTTGCAAGACTCCAGACTCTACTGCAAGGCCAAAGCTTAGCTGAACCTATACTAGCAAGGCCAAAGCATTGCTGACCCTATCCCAGCAAGGCCATTGATCCAGAAACTCCACTAAAATCCTAATAACAAAGGGAAAACCTGTGGTACTTTTGGGAAGCATCCTGTGACCAGACCAGCTTTTTGCCCACTAACTGATGCCCACTGACCCCTGCCATCCAGCTGTACTTGCCATCATCCAGTGACCAGAATTGCCCAGCTGCTTGCTGTTAGGAGTGCTCGCCGCTATCCTGTGACCGGAGCTTTTGAGTGCAGAACCAGTTGACTGTTCCAAATCCAAACTCAAGTGTGGATTGTGAGTATTTCCCCATCCCATAACCACACACAGTTTACCCCATCTTGATACTTTGTATTTGTTCTACTCTCTAAGTAATCCAATCCATACCCTGATAACTTGTCTAAACCATTCTAATTCTCTGTGCATCTTGTCCTTGATTTCCTAGTGTTAGCGCCATTCTTTCATTCACCCCATCTTTTAACTCCTTAGCAATATTTTGATTAAATAAATACATTTTTCCATAAAGAAAAGGGGTACACTGCGTGAAGGATTACACCTGCAGCGTAACTTTTATATTTGCTCTTCTTAATTGCTTAATTTTACCAAAACTGAACCTCCTTTTATCTTGCAAATCTCATCCAGTTCTTTAGCTATAGCCATCTTTTCAATTCTATATTGTCCCTGTGATGTGCCTCTGTCCCCCAGCCCAAAAATTGCTTTCTTCTGCACTGGGGTTCTAACTTTCAAATTGCTTTTGAACTGTCTGCCTGTGGTGATACATTGCTTTATAGTTGCTAGTGATATTACATCCCTGATACTGTGATAAAACATATGTACCTCATTATTTAACCACACATATAATTATTTATTTGTTAAAGTCTGAGTGTTATTTTAGGCCATTGCAGAGGGTTTTGATTCTGTTTGCTGCCTCATATCCCTGACTACTTGCTGCTTCTTGCTATCCACTCAGAATGTGATTAATTGTGGGTTGAGAGAACATTGCAGGGGGAAATCTTAACTCGGGGGCTATCTATCCTAATTGAAAAAGTGTTCCTATTCATTTGTGCTTTGGATATGTTCTTGTAGAAGGTTAATCAAGTGTATTTCAGTGGTTTTCATTGTAATTATCACCCCATTGGTGATGCTGCCCAATATAAAAAAGTGTGTGATTTCCTTTGAAATTAAAATAAATAAATATTTTATTCCCACCAACCGGACTGGTTCATAGTCCATTATGACCCGGGGCATTTGTAAAAGGGGGTGTGAGACGGGTTGTGTGCCATCTCAAATTGAATTTGTAGAAATTAAAGAGAAAGCATTCCAGTTGTGCGCTGCATCCTAGGCCAAGACCAAAGTGTATCACCCGATTGAAATCCTTAACAGAGCCATTCTTTTTTATTAAGGGGACACTGTTCATGGACAATAGATGGCAAGAGGAGCAAGTCATGTGCAGAGCAGAAGCATTGTGACGACTGTAAGAAGAGAAGTTTCAATGGATCGAGAAAACATGCACCTCAATCTGGTCCTGGCCCATTGCCAAACTAACGTGGGTAACAGCTCTTGAAAAACTAATCAAGGTTCAATGTGAAAAACTGAATGAACTTTGTTTCCATGGAGAAGGGGAAGTACCCTTGGGGAAAATAAACACTGCAATAAGACACTCATACTGCCTGACATGAAGAAAGGGACGGCAGCATTAATGGACACTTACTGGGTGTGCAGCAAACAGGCATACTTGCACCTCCCGCCATCATGGAGAGGCACTTGCGCCCTGGCTATGCTTCACTCGGCCCTAATGGTAATTCCTGAAGGCCATGTCCAAGGGTAGAGGGCGCCCACTGAGATGTCGCAGGCACCCCGGTCTACAACTGAAGAACCCCCAAAATATAATGTAATGTCAGAGGAGCAGTGGCAGGTCAGAGTATCACGAAAACGGAGGGCATAAAATTACATTGAAAACTGTTGCAAGACTGTCTCCGCGCTTGGAACTAGAATTCACAATCAATGGTCATTGACTCTATCCAGATTGTCATGCAGTTTTCTCAAAAAATATAGTCCACACATTGACTCCAGAATGGTATTTTCTTTATGTTCTGGTTGTGCAGTGATGCAAACATATAGCCGACATGTGTTTCGACTGATCTGGTTGTTCTCAAGGCTATGTGTGTCCATATTTACCATGTTCAACCACAAAGAGATGCATTAACATTGCCATTTGGTGAAAAATCAATGCAATTGTTGCAATGGAAAACAAAACATAATTTGCCATGTAAAAGGAAAATATTTTGTAAAGACATACCACACAGGTTGATGTGTGTTTGGAGAATGCAATCATCCATGGTAATAAATATAAAATGAAAGAAAAAGCGTTTTCAATTAACAGTAGCATTCAATACCAAGCGAAGTTTCAATAATTCATTTACATGCTAAATGCAATATTGTGATGAATTGGAACTAAGATATATCTGTGCTCTGTTTGGAATTGCATGCGTCCATTTCAGCTGACCACCTGTTTCAAACCCTTAAAGTGGGGTCAGAATAGGCACCCTTGTGCTGGATAACTACATAAATGTGGCCTTGGCCCATGCTCATAGTACACCCAAATGTGCTTGATGAGTGGTATCTTAATTGCAATTTAGATGCACTTGCCCTTTACGTGTGCTCGATCTTTGAAATCTATACATTTGAATATAACATTTGCAGACAATAATGGATATGATGGATGGGACCAATCTATACATAAATGTTTGCATAGTAAAAGTGAATGCCCACCTTATAGACCGTTCGGTCTAGCATCTGAAAATAGAGATGTCTTATGATTCTTCAAAAGTTCTCTGGGTTAACTCGCTGCATCCTTCAAAAAATTAGAAAAACACATTAAATATGGGTCAATCCCTACAAAAACATCCTCATCCTTGATCCTGCTCGCTGAGTCCGTATTGCTGTGTTAAAGTAAAACACGGCAAATCCAAGATGGCGATGACGTGTTACGTGCTGAGGTCACGCGTAAAATCGCGTGTGACGTCAATATGTCAACAAAAAAACCTCATTCAAAATGCTCTTCTTCTACGTACTTCCTATTAGGCCATATTGTATATTGAAGTAATATACTACCCAGACACCAGTGTGTGTGTGCCCTGGATCCAACGTGAATGTTCATAACACTTGCAACTTCGGCTGAAGTGCCGCATTATCTGATGCGTGCTAGCCAATTAATGTCAATGCTCTCTTTGGAGAATAATCGGTTTAGATTTAACAATGACAATCCTCATGCATTCTGAGCATATGGTCAGTGAGTGATCTTTGTTTTCGTTTCATATAACTCTCAGAAGATCATTTCTATTGGTATTGGCCACGTTATATTAGTTGGTCGTGATATACTACAAGTTCATTAAAGATGAGTGGAACTGTTCCTTAGATTCATGTTTGAAATCTCTGGGGTCTCAAAGGGTGGTCCGCCGTGCCGAACACAGGCTCTCCAACAGATGTTCAATGCTTTGCTCAGATAAATGGTCTTCCATACACTTATAAAAAAAGATACATCTCATGGTCTGAATTTAGACAATGCTCCGTTGATCTCAAAAGACAAATTAATTTGGCTTCCATTTTGCGTAGTGCCAGTTGTATGTCTCCCCCCCTCTTCCCTTTTTTAACTTTCATCAGACACAAGAATCTTAAATCCTCCACATTGTCCACTTGGTGCTCTTTTTGGCAATGCATGGCTAGAGGTGTCTTACGTTCTGTATTCCTCAAACTCAACAAATGCTCCCTAATGCGTATCCGCAGCTGCCTGATAGTGCTGCCAACATAATGTTTACCAGAAACACATTTGATTATGTAAACAACATAACATGTCTTACAATTAATGTGATCATCATTGCTAATTTCATTGACAAACTGATCTTTGAAAATTTTGCATGTGTCCAATGCATACGTGCATTGGTTACAATGTCCACATTTGTAAAAGCCATCTCCACTTTTAAGCCAACTTTGTACCTCCGTTTCAGATGTTACATTCAAAAAATACATGCATAGTTTTTTCCTGATGGCTGGTGCTTTTGTAAAAGTAAATTTAGGCCTGTCAGTGAGAAAAGGTGTCAAATCTTTATCAAGTTTAAGAATGTCCCAGTGTTTGGCTGCCATTCGATACAACGCACTGCTATCCTAGTAAATTAAGTTATGATAGCAATAGGTTTTGTTTGAGACCTGTCTTTTCTACTGTTGTTAACTAATTGTTTGTGTTTGGTGTGAATGTATTTGTTGGCTGCTAGATTAACACTCATAGGGCGGTATCTGCTGTCAAGGAACCTTTTAGTAAGTAGTTTGCATTCTTTCTTATAATCACAATCTCGACTGCAGTTCCTACGTGCTCTGTAGAATTCACCCCCAGGAATGTTGTTAATGGTTCTCTCTGCATGCAATACTGAATTAACCTTGTTGGGTTTGCGATAAATTGTGGTGTATATTGAATTATCTGAGAAAAAAATGTGCAAATCCAAGAAATCAATCTGTGACGGGCTGGCATGTCCCGTAAACTGAATGCCAAATTTGTTGCTATTAGCATGTTTCACAAAGTCCTCAAAAGAATTTGGTGTACCGTGACACAGTATAATAATATCGTCTATAAATCTCTTCCATCCAATGATGTTATTTACAAAGACATTGTGTTTGTATATGTGTTCCTCTTCATACTGAGACATGAAGAGATTTGCCAAAGCAGGCGCAAATTTTGCGCCCATTGCTACCCCTCTCTCCTGTAGAAAGAATTGATCATTAAATAAACAGACATTGTTCCTCATCGTAAATACTAAAAATTCCTTCAACATGTCAACATGCGCCCAATGTGAAGCTTAACAATTCCTAAAGGTAAATTCTAAAGTGATTATTGCTAAGTCAGGTCCAATACTGGTGTATAGCGCTGTGACATCCAAAGTTGCAAGTAAAAAATGTGACTGCCATTCTACAAAGTCTAGGAACTTCAACACATGCATGCTATCTCTGATATAGTATCAATCCACTACATTTCAGTCATACCATCAAATTACATCTCCTCGGAATCCTCAGAACTATTAGCACAAGTTGCTGACAAGTTTAGGCTGTTCTATTCAGCAGAATTTTTTTTCGCATTGAAGAGGGAAAATCGAGATCAAACCCATGCACCCTCACCCCAGGCGCATATACAGAAGAACAGCAGGAAGAACAAGGAGCGCACTTATCATTTGAACCAGGCCCCAGCGCACCCATGGGTGACAAATATGCTGAAAGACACCCACTTCACCAACAGAGCAACTTCCATGCTACATTACAATCAATGCAGCAATATCACAATCTACAAACACAAAAATCCCTGTTTAAAGGCTTGCAAATGCCTATATGAATTAACATGGTCTAATTGCACAGTGTAAAGCCATGTTTCAGGAAAATTACAGCCAAGTTCATTTCTCTCACTGAACACTAGCTGCAGATGCCTTCACCAATACTCCTCGCAAACCCACGAGCAGCCACGGTTGTGCAGTCAGATAACATTGCTTTCTGCAGAAAAACATTTTTTAATTCTCCAATAATGCAAGTAAGCCACAGCAACCCAGTGTGGTTTTTCTTTTCTTTTCTTTCTGGGAAAGAAAGACATTTTCGCAAAAACTTGCACAACATTTGAAACATAATTGTAACAAGAATGGCTCAGGCCTAGCCAATGAGCACTCAGAGCTCAGGTGCAAAATGCTTGCTTCAGCTAAAATGTTATGGGAACAAATTCATAATGCAACAAGCTAGAATTAGGTAATGGTGGGCTGGCACCGCTAAACCAACCCACTGACGCAAAACTTTAATGTCCAATTATCAGGCTCTCTATAAGGGCTGCATAGGTAACCTATTACTTAGCAGCCAATAACAGGAGGAGATAGGTTTCTGGGAGCTGATCCAATTCTATGAGGTCAGCCTGCAGTGTGATTACAAAGCTGGCTTGCAAGCCAGCCCTGGGGGAGACGGCGCCTGAACTCTCGATGTGCACGATGCTCTGCGTGTTTTTTTCTTTTTTGCTGCCCAGGAATAAACGCAGTTTGGAACATGTGGCTGCCTGCTGGGGTCTCTGTTGCATTTCTGGGGGCCATATGGGAGGTGTTGGGGTCTCCCATAGATGGTGAGCGTATAGCTGCTGGCCCCCCACTGCCCTTGTGGGGGTCCAGCTTCTCCCCAACAAGTTGGTGCCCTCTGTGAGGCTCATTGCTCATTGTAACATGGGTGAATGAGCACTGCCTGCGCAAGCCCTGCGTTGAACTGCACTCCCTGCCGCCGACTCAAGGAAGCTGTGGGACCCTCGCCTGCACCTGAAGACCACCGGAAAACGCGTAACCGGCTAAAGGCTTCGGGGGCCACTTGGAAATACCCCGCTTGAGGGCAGGTGAGAGCCCTGCAGGAGAAGGGGTCCGGTGAAGCGCCTTGAGGGGGTGTCCAGCAGCAGAGCAAGTGCCAGTGCAGCATAGGAAATGTAAGTTAACCAGCAACATGGGCTTTGAGGGGAGGGTGTGATTGTAGCAAATGTTTCAAGTATCATGATGTATTGTTGATCAGTATGTTGCAGATATTTTAAGTTCTTTTGTTTGGGTAGAATCTGGGGGGAGGCACTGTAAATTGGGTGGTGGGAGATTGTACATTGTCGCAAAATTCAGCGAATTGGTGGTGATCGGCACATGAATTGTAGTTGGGACTAGGGCGGTGGCAGTGGTCCCTTCTTGTGTTTTTGAGCCTATTGGGTGGGGTAGTGACTCCCCACATATAGGACAGGAGTGCCGCGCTGGTTGGTCTGGATGGCGATTTCATGTACGGGGGTCTGGATTTCCTATGAATTGACGTTATAGATCAATTAGTAGATGAGGTTCCCTGCTAATTGAGCGTTTTAGTTCAGTGAGTGGATGATGTTTCCCCGCAGGAGGTAGCTAGATTGTTCCCGAGTGCGGAAGATAGTTGGCTGGTTAAGGTCCCCTGGTGAGGAGCGTATCACACGCGAGGCGATGCAGCGTGCGCAGTCCAATTATAAGAGTTTTTATTGTGCTTTACCTTGTTCCAGTTGAGACAGGAAGACAGCTGTGGAAATTGTGGGGTTTTATTTTGGGATTTTTGTGGGGTTGGGAGAAATGGGTTATTGTTCTGTGTATGCACATTTGTCTGTTCATTTGCACTGTGTTTTTAGTTTGGTGACGTCACCTTCAGATTGATGCATAGGACACAGAGTGTTGATGGTGAGGAGATAGTGGTGTGGTTTTGGATTTGGATAATAGGTGACCCAGAGGCGGTGTGTGGAAGACACATGCGCAAGATTGTGGGGGTGTTCCGGAGAAGGCAATGGTTTAGTGAAGATGGGCTGCATGTGGAGTGCACTGGCTAAGGTGCGGAGCCAAGAAGGCTCACAGAAGTTGAAAAATGTTCAATTATCTTCTAACTTTTTCTCCCTGAACAGCGGTCTATCGAAATTTTCAAATTGAATAGAGGTAAAATGTATCACACAATACAGAAATGACTCCCCTTCACCTGTTGTATAGCAAATGAAATAAGTTAGTAAAACATAGTGTGCAAAGATTCAAAAGTAATGAAGGTAAATTAAAAAAGACCATGGCTGCTCATAGGCGGCTTCTCCAGAAGCATGCAGCAATCGCTAAGGACACACATACACAGCACTTACACGGAAATAGGTTTAAAAGCACCTGGCTACAGTTGAACGGTGTGCATGAAGGGAAGGGAAGTGGCGAGGCGTCAGCAGACGCTGAACCAGCGCGAGCAGAGGGAAGATGGGACTCACCCTTCTGCACCTCCGGGAGTGTAATATTTGATGACACAGATTGTAAGCAAGGAATGAATTGCATGAGAGAACTGAAAACAGCAGAAGGACATTTAAACACCACACACACACACACAATCACAATACACTAAAGAGAACAAACAGGAAGGTGCAGAACAACCCACTAGCAGCACAGGAGCGAGCAAGGGAGGGCTGCAGTGCATGGAAGCAGATTTGAAGGCACAGGAATAGAGGAATTAAATTTAAAGGGAAGATAACGGGGGAGGTGCAAGGAGTAACAATAGCAACAGAGAGGGGGAACTGGAAAAGGAAGAAAGGGATTGGAGGAGGAGAGAAGGACTGAACAAGACAGCACAGCCAAACATGATAGAGGATCAGTAAGGGGTGGTGCAGCATGCATGGGGTTATGGAAGGGAGGAAGGAAGGATAGCGCGCTAGACATTGACTGTGTGCATTGTAGATTGTGGCAAGAGAAGACGGTTAATAAATACATAAATAAATAAATAAAACGGCAGAGAAAGGCAGATGAGGACAAGTAGGCACAAAATAAATTATTAAAGTATGCAATGGGAGGGGCAGTTAAAAACAGCCTCGAAACACATGCAGAAGCATCACAATAGCAGTGTCAACAACCACCACAATATGCACCACCCATGTGGGGAGGATACATGGGGCAGGACGGGATCATTTCAGCAGACACCACAAGCACCAACGCAGGCACTGTCACCACTACATGTACAGACCAACAAATGACAGCACCACTACACCAGGACTGACAAGAATAACAACCCAGGGGCACTGCACAGCAGTAAGCAACCATACAGAACACTGACACAATAGCAACGGTACCGGTTACATGACTGGGAGGGGTCTTCCTGATGGGGAACAAACCTTTCAAAGGACATAGATTGACATTATACCCCTAATAGGACAGCCCAAGACAAACTTGATTTGACTTACTCTGCCACACACACTCATGCTCCACCTCCCCAACAGAGCGGGCGAGACGCACGCCGACACACACACTCACGCACACTCAATAATGCAGAGGACAATTGCATAGGGGTGGTGATAGGTATCAAAATATTTTCTTTTCTGGGTGACAGTGGGGCAACTAGGCCATGCATTAGGGAAGAGACATTTGAGACATCACGAGCGATGTGGATATGACCACCTTATTAATAGAGAAAGCCATAACTTGTTAAACACCAGCCATACACATGTTGAAAGTAAGGAAGATTGTTTAAGAATAGTGGGGGTGCACGGTACAGAGGGGGGTGCATAGAGACAGCGCATAACAAGAGAGTACATTTAGCTACTTACTGAGCACACATCTTTCAGCGAGGAGACTGGGCTCATGCATACACGAATAACACAGCAATTAAATGAGACACACAGGGTGGAGGAAGGTGCACTTGAGGGGGTGGCGTACATTTCATTGACAGTTCACCACGGGAGGAGAGAAATAGAGGTAAAGGGTGGATGACCCATGTTCCCAACAGACTCAATTTGGCGACAAAATACCACAGTGCATGTAGTAATGCCACTAGCGCTTTTGAACACATCACTGACACAAATGCATTAGCCAACACACATAGGAAAGAGGCCATTGCTGCACGAACTGGAGAATAATGGTTGTATTAAAATATGAGAGCAGATAATGGGGGGAGAAATATATTGTTTAAATGTAACAGTAATTACAGTAGTGGAGTAATAAAATACTAGACTAAATGAGTAATTAACAGAGTAGGTAGGGTTTAAAAAGTGGACATGGGGTGGAATAGAGAGAATGGGAGTAAATTGTGAGGGTTGGGTATGAAAGAAAAGAGGAAGTAAATAAATAAATAAATAAATAAATAAATAAATAAATACAAAGAGGGGGGAGGGACAGGTAGCGAATAATTGGTAGCAAATTTCATTAGTACCAGCTTAAAGTGCCTGCAGTTCACTGTGAGACACGCCCTGAGAAGTTGAGAGAGGAGCCATAGAAAAAAAGATTTAAAAACCCTGTGATTATCTTAACTAAGTAACATGGTCCACTTAATTTAGAAAAACAGCCACCCTATATGACAAATTTACCGCCCTGATGTTTCCCTGTTTAGCTTATAAGTGCCTGATGCCCCACGGGACAAAGGCACGCACTATAAATAGCTTACAACAAAAGCACAGTAAATATAAAGATCCAAAGGCCCATTTGTACACTAGCACCTAAATTGCGTATATATGATCCAAGTGTGTAATGAGTATCTTCACATAAATTAAGTGCCTACCCATTTTCCGGGTACATTTCGAATAGTGCAACAAGTTACGGTCAGACCGTCATTGAACGCCACCAGGTGGTGACAGGATGGTGCATAAATGTACCATTGGCTCCTCCCATTAGGACACTGAATAGTGCAAGAGTAGTGCAGAGAGGTTAGGTCAAGAAATTGAAGAATATGTAAATGCTCAGGTCTCAAGCGCTTCCATTTAATTTCTCGCCAGATATAAAGGACCCAGGGCAGGCCTGAAGACAACGGACAACTAACACCCAATGGCTATGAACTACAGTGGGACATTTTCCCCTCCTGACAGACTTTGTTAGATGTGTGAGGAGTCAAGCCCTACAAAGCGGTGGCCACCCTGGCAACGAGGGAGCAATGATCAACAGGGCCAACGCAAGAGATTTTCATGAACTGCAAAATAGCACGAACACTCCCGAGTTAGGGAAACATGGCCATCCTATGGTCCAATGCACACTAGCAACTAGAATAGGGACCGACACACCCATGTCCAAAGTTTAATTGAGTTTCATATTACATTTTGTGCACCTACAGCTGTAACACTGTTTTGTTCCTTTTCTTTTCCCCGCACATGCAGGTTGTTGCGTATGTATGCTGTTAGAAATGTGTAGGAAATGTCCTTAATGTTATCTTCCATTAGTAACACTGAGGACTACTAATTAAACCATTGTGAAGCATTCCCCACTCAATTGCCCACCCTATCAGGAACCTCAGACCCCTTAGAGCACGTTTCCCTGAAGTATATTTCCTTGCTTCCATTGAATAAACAGCCCAAGATTTTCCCTACCCATATTCAGAAATTTTGAAAACACGAAATGTCCAGGGGGAGGTTTAATTTTTGCCCTTAGTTATTGTTTAGTTCGCGGAGCTTGAGGTTACTAACAAGTACTAACGTATTAACGCCTTTCTTGCGATTTTCAGGCGGGCAACTTCATCATCTCATCAGCTGCAAGGACCCAGCAGCGTAAGTGGTTATGGGCACGCAAATAAGGACTTTTACCTTCACGATGGGACTATTAATGATGAACGAAACAATGGGGGTGGTAATTTGAAAATTATATGTAATAGTGAGCATTACCGCTGTATCCCCTGCTAACATTCCCTAATCTAAGCAGGAAGAGTTACGGCGTCAGTGGATGAGGAAAAGCTGCTGCTAAAGTAGGGAGAGGTAAGGGCAGACACAAAGGGAGTAAAACATACACATAACACACATAGCAGAAGTGACCAACAACATGCACACATGTACAAAATTGGTAGGGACACCACTGGAGAGAGCTGTCCTGACTTCCCTTTAACATATGCCGTGAGAGAATTGATTACAACAGAAATTACTACAGCAGAGCACGACGCCCATGTATCCCAAGGTGTGAAGAAGATTGCAAGGGAAGACAGCAACATTGAGATTGATTAAAAAAAAATAATAATAATAAATAAATAAATAAATTGGAAAAAAAGGGGGTAATCCCCTATTGAAGATGATTACATAAAGCAGCTAATTGGAGAACAACTGTATGTGGAAATTGACCAGAGAGAGAAGAAACAACGAGCAAATGCACCACTGAGCAAGCTGCAAGAGAAAAAAAAAAACAAAAGAAATAAAATAAAAAATAAATAATAAAAGAAGAAAGAAAAACCAAAAGAGAGAAGAATTTTTTTTTTAAAAAGAGACAAAAATATGATAAGTGCCTAATGGAGTGAGACAAAAGAGCGAAGATGGTCACTTGGGTGGAGAATGAAGAAGGACGTATACTGTTAAGGTACCAGCCTTATGTTACCAGCACAACAGTGACAAGAAGTGGACAATCATGCTGGATGCAAGAAGGTTGAGAGAAGTTGCGAGATGAGAGCAGGAACATCACTGCTTATGGACTACTATTGAGCACATGCATCTAAAGATCAAGAGAAACTACCATCGAATTGGGGAGGAGACTGTTCGTTGGTACGCATCAGCATGCCCTTGTTGGTGATGTCCAAGGAAGATGTGAAGAATGACACATTCACCAAGATGGAAAACAACGGAAGAAGAGAAACAGACAGAGGAGATGAAAAATGCATCTAAACAGAGAAAGACAAGAACTGGTTAGTGCTTGCATGGTTATGGATGACATCATGACTGGCTGGTAGATCGAAGGTGGTAACGGAAGCACTACTACAGAGCGCAGCATCATTGTGCAAGATCAAGATACGTTGCAAGATGTGAGAGAACAACAGAAGAAGACATTGGAATGCAAATAAGAGATATGGTAAAAGGAAGAGCCGGACTAAGGGAGAAGATAGCGGTGTGCGACATGGTTCCAGCAGTGATAAAGGTGGCCACTCCCTGTGATCAGAGGAAGTATGAAGGGAAGTGAGTGTGGTGGAACACAGAAGGAGAACACTCCTATATGTACTGTTCATCAACAACAATGTAAACAATTATGGAAACTTCAAGGAATTGACAAAGATATGCAGAACGGAAGGAGGTGGATGCTGCTTGGTGGTGTGGTCGACAAAGTCGACCAGAGGGGGGACTGAAGAGGGAAAATCGAGATCAAACCCATGCCCCCTCACCCCAGGCGCATATACAGAAGAACAGCAGGAAGAACAAGGAGCGCACTTATCATTTGAACCAGGCCCCAGCGCACCCATGGGTGACAAATATGCTGAAAGACACCCACTTCACCAACAGTGCAACTTCCATGCTACATTACAATCAATGCAGCAATATCACAATCTACAAACACAAAAATCCCTGTTTAAAGGCTTGCAAAGGCCTATATGAATTAACATGGTCTAATTGCACAGTGTAAAGCCATGTTTCAGGAAAATTACAGCCAAGTTTATTTCTCTCACTGAACACTAGCTGCAGATGCCTTCACCAATACTCCTCGCAAACCCACGAGCAGCCAAGGTCGCGCAGTCAGATAACATTGCTTTCTGCAGACAAACATTTTTTAATTCTCCAATAATGCGAGTAAGCCACGGCAACCCAGTGTGGTTTTTTTTTTCTTTTCTTTCTGGGAAAGAAAGACATTTTCGCAAAGACTCGCACAACATTTGAAACATAATTGTAACAAGAATGGCTCAGGCCTAGCCAATGAGCACTCAGAGCTCAGGTGCAAAATGTTTGCTTCAGCTAAAAAGTTATGGGAACAAATTCATAATGCAACAAGCTAGAATTAGGTAATGGTGGGCTGGCACAGCTAAACCAACCCACTGACGCAAAACTCTAATGTCCAATTATCAGGCTCTCTATAAGGGCTGCATAGGTAACCTATTACTTAGCAGCCAATAACAGGAGGAGATAGGTTTCTGGGAGCTGATCCAATTCTGTGAGGTCAGCCTGCAGTGTGATTACAAAGCTGGCTTGCAAGCCAGCCCCGGGGGAGACGGCGCCTGAACTCTCGATGTGCACGACGCTCTGTGTGTTTATTTCTTTTTTGCTGCCCAGGAATAAATGCAGTTTGGAACATGTGGCTGCCTGCTGGGGTCTATGTTGCATTTCTGGGGGCCATATGGGAGGTATTGGGGTCTCCCATAGATGGTGAGGGTATGGCTGCTGGCCCCCCACTGCCCTGGTGGGGATCCAGCTTCTCCCCAACAGCATCACTCATACCAAGTATCCAGGCTTGAGCAAATGCAAAATGGCTCCAAATTGTCAGTTGGCCAATGACACCGAAGAAGGATTTAGCGTCATTAAGATAGAACTTAGAGCCCTGCGACTGATGACCATGCAGAACAGGTATGTGCTGGACCTATTGACAGCAATGGACGGTGGTGCTTTCCAAACAATCAGGAGTGCGTGTTGCATATTCGTGCCTTCTGCCGACGCAGACAATGGGACCCTGTCACATGTGATAGCAGAGCAGCAGTACACAGTCTCTGCGAGAGGATGAAGGAAGAGGGCGGCATACAACCAAGCACATGGTTCGACAACCTGTTTGAGTGGGTCCCATCATGGCTAGGGATGGCCATGAACATGCTGATACCAATCATCGTCTTTTTTCTACTGATTTTTTGTGTGTGCCAGGTGGGACTCAGATGCTGTGCAAAATCCATTCCTAGTAGTGCAATGATTATGGTGACAATGGGCAACACAGCAAAGGTGCTTCAGGTTGCACGAGATGCCCAGGTCCAAACTGCCCAGAACCCAAATATCGAATTACTGCAGTATACAACACAGGATACCGGGTAATTACCTTTACCACACCACAATAAAAGAACCCTATGAATTAGAATGGTATGAAGAGGTATGGGTGGATATCGATAGGGGTGGTGGGTGCATTTACATGACCTGCACCCTGGATGAATAAGCCCAGAGAGGTGAGAGCCTCAAATCGGTGTGCAGGACTTGGATGCCAATAAATGGAACCCCGCTTGGGATGAGGCAGTGGCTGAGGCAGAAGAACAAAAACGTTTGAAAGCCTTAGAATCTTTGTTACTTTAGTAACGAAAGGGGGGAATGTATGGGAGGAAGGGGCTGTTTTGAGCCCCCGTACATTCTAGGCTAAAGCATATGTTATGCTCATTCAATTGTTGGCATTACACCCTTGGCCAAACCCCGATTACGGGTGGGAGGTAGCCATTGAATGACACCTAACCAATGTGTTTTGCAGGACCCCAGGACTCCATTGTGTATTTACAACAACTCCATCTTTTTCTAGGCTTCACATGAAACTCACAGAGGCAAGCCTGCATCTCGCCCCTGTCCAGCGCTGCGCACTGTCATCATGACAGCCCCCACCACCTTCCCTCTGTGCTGTGGATGTTCCAGTTCTCACAGAAGCCTGGGTGCCAATTATTGCAAGCTAACACTGTATATCTCTTCTTCCTCTCTCTTCTTCCTCTGACATCATTGCCCTGTGTGTGACCGGGCCGGAGCCTGGCCCTTGGAAACCATTTGTCTCCACATAACTGCCCAAGCTCAAACAGCCCCCTTCATTAAAAGTTACTGTCTGAAAGAACTCCAAGCCCCTCACCTCTTTGATGTAGCAGAGGTGGGACCCCAGACCATGGGCCACCCTCATTTTCCCCCTGTATAACTAATCCTGACACCCATGTTTGATCTCTGAAGCACCTGATAAATGTGCCCCAGAATCACACACGAGAAAAGGCACCCAGACCACCGCACAGCTGCCCCCCTCGGGTCTGGGTCAAGAATGGCCACCTTGGTTTACAATTTATCGATGATAATGTGTTATGATGAACCTTGCATTCCATATTAAATCATGCATGCCTGTGATTACTGTGAAGTCTAGCTTAGCCAGAAATTATAGCTGTGTGGACCCAGCGTGACCCATCTCCCGACCTGATGAGCCCAGCTGCCCCACATGCTTCCAGAAGTAACAACTTCGGCTCCAGCCAACCAGCACTGGCACCGGCACCATTATACATTTATTAATGTCTTATTTTAACTTGTCCAATTAGAAGCGTTTATGTATCCCTTATAGAACACGGCATAGATGACGCGTTTTGGACTTATAATGTACCTTACCTGTAATGTTGGCAGAACTCTGTCAGAGTAACAGAGTCCTCTGCGTGCCCCATTTTATCTTTATATAAAGATTACCTTTTACTCACTTGCAAGTTCTCCTGGTCTCATTCCCTACTGGGGTGTGTCCATTGGTGTCCAATCCTTCTGTTTTTGATTATATTTATGGGAATGACCACTTTCAGAAGCCATGCAGTTGGGGCTGGGAATGGGTGTAAAAGGAAATCACACCTCTGGGTCAACACTGGGCTTCACTCCCTTCCTTTGTCTCTTTGGGCAGTCCTGCTTGCTAGTCTAGCTGAACCAGCAATTATCACACTGTCAGTCCCAGCACATTTCCTTGCAGCATCCGTTCACTGGTAGGCGCGAAAGTGGGAGGCAAGCCTTCCTGCCAAACTGGTTTGACTGGAATTCCTGGGCCCCAGCCAGGTTGATTGAAGTCTTGTGGGGGGAAAAGTATAATGTACATGGCTTTGCAGCCCCTCCATCCACATATACAATCATGTTTCTGTGCTAACAACAGCTGTCATTAGACATTTGACTTTAAAATGACATTTTTCTTAAAAGCTCTGTTTAACACGTGTATTTATTTATTTTCCGAGCAATTTCACAAATGCGGTTTCTACCACACACAGTTCCTTGTTAATGAACTTTCTGGAGGGATTTTTCATTAGAATGTAGGTTCAAATGTAGGTTCATGGATGAGCTGAGATGCTGCAAAGAGTTTCTTTGTAATTGACACGAGCCAAGAGAGAGAGCCACGACTGCTTTCCTTTGAAGTCATTTGAGTGTGCTGGTCTATTTCAAGAGGAAATCATACCGGTGTTGACTGAAAACAGAATTATTGCTCTGCATGTACTTTCTCAGTGAAAACAATGCAGTTCTGGAAGGTATTGCCTTACTTCATGGCAATCAGATGAAACATGCTGCAGGCCTGTGTTTAATGGAGCAAAACGTTGTGGTTTTTAAAATGAAAGGAAGGACAAATTGCAATGCTGTCTTGAGTGCAGGCAATTTTCGAGTGCTTTAAATGCAATAAGGCAAATACAGCCATTCTTTGGGTGGCAATGTTTGAATCTCACCACATGTGCCTAGCAAACAAAAAGCACAGCCATTGTTGCCTTGTTTAATGCGGTTTCTGGTGAAGGGAATTTCTTTTAGGGCTGGTAAATGTACCGCACATACTATCGTGGAATTCAGGGGTCTTGGACTGGGGCAGTTGTGGGTGTCATAACTCCTGGTGGGCTGGGTGGGGGTTGGAGGTCTGTTTTTGGCCTGGCTGCGATAAACGTGCATTGCGAGGTGCCTGGTAATGTCTTGCGGACTTACAGGTCACTTTCCTTCTTGAGATAACACATATTAGCAACAATTACGGAACAAAGGAAAGTTTCAATGGGAGCTAGCAGCATGGGTCTCTCTATCGTTGGGTCTGTGTTAACCGCACAGACATGCAGGACTGGGTGTTTCTACCATAACTACAAAAGTGGTGCTTCCTTATATGTGTGCACTAAGTCTACGCATCTATATTTATTATTGTGTTCTTGCGGGGATTCTTAGCACACATCCCTCCCCCCTGATAAATTGTGGTTATCATATTCGCCTTACTCTAAAATGCTTAGGGGGGTGAAAGAGGTTAATTTCCTTCCAAACACAAGAATGTCCTTATGGGGGCATATACTGGGTTCTTGGGGCAAAGCCATCACAGGCGTGCTCTTACTAGAGCAGAGACGTGCATGGGAGTGCAATGCCATCATAACTGGGTTATTACAGAGGCTGACACTGGGATGGTGGAGTCAAGTCATCAAAGGCGTGTTGCCACAGGGGCAGAACCTGGCCTGATGTGGTAAAGTCATCACAGGTGTGTTGTTGCGTGTGCAGATGCTGCAATGTTGGGCCACAGCCATCACAAGTCTGTTGTTATCTGATAGATGCTTGAATGTTAGGACAAATCCGTCACTGTTGTGTTGTTAATTCTGCAGGTATTAGAATGTTGGGGCAGAGCCATCAAAAGTATGTTGTTACAGAGGTTGTTCAGTTCTGTTGTGGGATTTTTTTGTAGCGCCACTGCTGACAGTTTCCTGGCGCTTTAGGAAGAAGTTCCGTAGACGGTGAATTCATCGGGCAATTGCAACTGTGCTTCTGTTATGCAAGCCTAGCCACGGAACCTCAGCTGGTCAAATGGATAGAGCAGAGAGAAGAGATCGCAGGGAAGAAATTCCCAGGACGTAAGGTATTATAGTTCTGTACGAGTTAACATAAGCTATCGGTAGCACATCGTCCAAGGGTGTTAGAAACGTCCAGGCGGCGGTATCATGCATGCTGTGCTCGTTGCATTTGCACGGACAATTGCGTTGAAATGATTACTAGAAAATATACCTCGTGCATAGCGTGTAAA
Source organism: Ambystoma mexicanum (assembly GCF_040938575.1). Lineage (NCBI taxonomy): Eukaryota > Metazoa > Chordata > Amphibia > Caudata > Ambystomatidae > Ambystoma > Ambystoma mexicanum. The sequence goes on from NC_090939.1 coordinate 710,421,655, forward strand.
TGGCACAGCATGAAGCTAATCGCTCCTCATATTGCAAACTAACCAGCCATGAAACAATAAGCACTTCGCCAAGTGAGCTGGAAGTGGCAGGAGCTGGAAGTGGCATTCCACCCCTGCCTGCTGGTGTGAAATTGCCCGCGGCATATGTGCAGTCCCCCAGTGATTAGCTTCGGTGTATCTTCTGCAGGCAGTGCTGGGAATCATTAGGTATTGATCTGCGGAACGCCAGTGAGGCAGCAGGGACCTCCACTATTGCGCTCTCAAGGAAGCATCGGCCATCTTGGTCCAGGCAGAGCGCCAGGTGGGAACACCACTAATGATCATTTCAATGAAATGATGTAGCAATTAAGTGGCAAAGAAAGCGAAGCTGGCAAGTGCGGAGTTAATAATACAAACTCTTATGTGAAACTGACAGAACCCTCATTTGGCAGCTCGCAATCAGATGAATAGAATAAACAGGAGCGTGTAAACCCCGCAATGGTCGTTAGAGCATATGAGAGGGTGGGGGGATAACAGGGCCACGGGTGCCCCCTCTCTCTGCCACTGCACCCCCCCCTCCCCTTTCCAACATTCATATACAAGCGCGCGTTATCAAATTGAAATGTACCGTATAACTTTTCTAGCAAACTTGAACACATACTTGATGGTTGCAAGAAGTGTAATTCCCCGTTTCCGCCCATACCAATCCTAGTTCAAAATACAACTAGTGGCATAATACAACCTAGCCAAGTTCATTAAAAAAAAGGTCACCTGTTGTGTTCTAACCAAGGAAATATTAAGTGAAATAATTACACATTGAAGTAATAGAACTATTGGTTCATTTGCAATGACACTATCTCTGTTGATCGCTTTCTCCATGATCATTATATTAATAATATGCTGTTAAATTAGACATTCATATTTAAATCCCCATGGGTCTCTATGTGACACGCTCATGCTGTTAAGAGCACGCGAGTGGTCTATTCTGCGCGAGCCCAGGCGGTGCAGTGCAGACAGTGATTAAACTGTCCAGTAGGCGGCTGGCACTCGCCTGTGCTGGGCTGCTGCTGGAACACCGCCTGCATGCCTCCACGCAGCGCAGGCAGCTACAACTGCGAGGACTTCTCAAAGCACTGCAGCGTGCAGCCAGCTGGGGAATGACGTGGACGGGACTGCACCTACACAACCTCGAGCTTTAAAAGGGACGTTCACTTCCTTCCTCTCCAATCGGCTCGGGTCCCGGGAAGAACCCCAGTAGCACGCCTAGAGCAGCCAAGAAGGCACGGCCAGGGGGGGAGCTGCTCGGCAAACCAGAGGGAAGTGAACACCTGAATCCCAAACTTGCTTCTTTGGAGAGAGTTTCTTTTTGGGTCAGTCTGCAGCCGTGCAATGGAACAGATTGCAAACAAATGCAGTTTGCAAATAGCACGTGTCCAACTTCGCGTGTGAATGTTGTGACCCAGCCATCGTTTTTTTTCTTCTTTTTTTGACGGATACCTGCTTGCAGCCGAGTGAGCTATTGATGACGCCTGTATTGGAGTTCATTGCAAGTCGCTGAACATTTGTTCTGGGTGGCAGAGACCATGACGCCGGAAGAGTGCGTTCTGCTGGATTTAGAGCTTGACAGCGTTGCCCTTTTCAACAACTCTCTCAGCCAGTGTGGCAACCGGACCGACGACGCCTTCTACCCGGGCTTCCTGTACGCCATCCCGACGGTCTATGGCGTCATCATCCTGATAGGACTGGTGGGCAACATCACGCTGATTAAGATCTTCTGCACCGTCAAGTCCATGCGCAACATCCCCAACCTGTTCATCTCCAGCCTGGCGCTGGGGGACCTGCTCCTGCTGGTGACGTGCGCGCCCGTGGACGCCAGCCGCTACCTGGCCGACAGGTGGCTCTTCGGGCGGGTGGGCTGCAAGCTCATCGCCTTCATACAGCTCACCTCCGTCGGCGTGTCCGTCTTCACTCTGACGGCGCTTTCCGCGGACAGGTAAACGCCCGGAACACACCTGCGCGTGACTGGAGAGGTGTGGGGGGGATTGGTAGGGGAGGGGGGCAGACTCACATGTAAAGTATAAAGTACACGTTTAACTAAACACTCTTTCCGCGTAGCAGCATGCAGCATTGAAGACGTGCTCCCTGGGTTTTGAACAGCACTTGAGACGACGAGGTTGTATAGCTCAGTGGGTGAATGCACTCGTTGTATACGCATGTCAGCAATATGAAAGTGACAGGTTTAAATTATAGAGAGTACACTCGCATCTCGCCCTGCTGGAGGAGAGCCAATGCGTAAAGCAGAGTTAAGTAACACTAACACCTGTTGTCAGTTGCTAGGGACGCGCCAGCTTCACGAGTGTGCTACACTCTAACAACACATTCATTGTAAAGAGGGGTGCTATAAAAAAAACATCTCAATTGTCGGTCACACGCAACGATCTCAAGAGGTAGACTTAGCTTCCCCACTGCTCTCACTTTCTGGAAAGACTCAATCTCAGTTGTTCAAACGCGACACCTAAGAAAGTTTGTCCAATGTGTACTTACACATTTCGACACCTTGCCCATTGTTAACAGGTTTCCAAAAATACGCCATTTCTAATCTCAGTCACCGCAGAAAAAGGTTACACTAACCTTTTTCTGCGGTGACTGAGATTATAAATGGCGTATTTTTGGAAAGATGTCATCATGGGTGCCACAGACAAGACTATGCAGCTACTGCAGGGCACAGAGGAATGGCGGCCTGGCATGCTCACTCATCATGCGCAGCTGTCAACACGTCTATAGTTCCCATCCTCATTATGCTGTGTACATGTGCTGGTATCAAACACGGTCTGTCTGACTGGGGCATACAATTGTTTCGGGCACCAATGGAAAAGTGGCGCAGATGCATTCCCTTTCTCACAGACCGTTTGAGTAGTAGCCAAAAGCAGTTTTTTTGATAAAATGTGGAGCTAATTGTGCATTTTAAAGAACATGTATTCAGTAACACTTGCCCAAACTACTAGCCGCGTGGTGAAGTACTTATCGAACTGGCCCACATTGGCCAAAAAAGTTGCCCACTGTGCCTATAAAAACGGGCCTACACTAGCATTTTGTGTTTTTGGTTCGGACATTGCCCTATTTTCCTATAGGCCAGCCTGGCATCAAACGCAAAGGAATGCGATCGGTAACCTTAAAGGGGCCGTCCATTCAAAAAACAGTAAAGTCCCTCGTCTTTTTCCACGTCGCCATCACCAGCCACAAAGAAAGCGTCAGCGTCCCCTTTGCGTGGCCATCTCTGGTTTGTGACCCTCCCCGGAGCAGCCCTGCTAACAATTCACCACACCGGCACACAGTGGACTGCTGCGGGCACGCATTCCGCCTTATGTAGCCAATGCACGGGGCACACCACGCCCACCAGGTACACACACTCTAAACATATGACACTGTCAACTACCTTCATATCACAGAGGTCAACCTCGCCCCCAACGCCCAAACCCACCGTGCTGCATTACTGTAAAGCACATAACGTGTTATAGAGGGTTGGCAGTGAATGGATTACTGGTCAGACAACAACACGTAGCACGTGAATATAGTGAGGCTGCTGCTCTCTAAAGCGTCCACAGAAGGTGTAGGCTGCGTCAGTGTGCTTTGTGGAGAAAACGAATAGGGACTTGAGGCAAGATGTGGCTAGAATAAAGTTCCTGTGGGCTAATAATTTCTAGCGTTTTTTTTTTTTAATGAAAGTCTTACTTGCAAACACTGGTGTTTCTGATTTGGACAGTGAACGCAGACGTGTTATTAGAGAAATGTTTAAACATAAGCTGATTTAATTCGATTGCAGGTAGTGTACGAAACGAGAGACGCTGGGCAAAATACATTTACACGCCCCATGCCCTCAAAATACGACCTTATGGAGATCTATTTATACACGACTCTTATGTATCAACTTAGTACATAGAGTTTGCCAGCAACACATGTCACTTTCTCTTCAGGCTGTTGAACATATGTTTTAATCAGATGCAATTTGGGTGGGAAATTTTCCTGGGCCGTCTGCTTGTTCTTGAATGCAGTCAAAGCACTACATCGAGATTCTGGAACGATATTGTTAACAGTCGGCTACTGTGACGATGTATTAGACACATGCACCGTATATCGCCAACTTGTACACTGTGGTATCCGCGTCCTGGACTCTGTCTCACAGTGGATTCTTGTTGGTGTGCCTGAGAGAGAGAACGAGAGAGAGGTGAGAACGGGAGAATGAGAAGAGAAAGAGAGAGAGAAAGAGAGAGAGAGAGAGAGAGAGAGAGAGAGAGAACAACGAGAAGGGTAGTGCGAGGGAGAGCCAGAAGAGAGAGAGGACAACCAGAGAGTGTGGTATTGGAGGGAGAGAGAGAAGGAGAGAGTGAGCGATGGATGGAGAGGGAGACAAAGAGTAAGAGAGAAGGATAGAGGGGTAGAGAGGGCGAGAGAGAGGGATCGGGGTAGGGAGAGAAGGGGAGAAAGAGGTACAGAGGCAGGATAGAGAGATGAGAGAGATACGGAGGGAGAGAGAGGAAGAAAGAGAGAGGGAGAGGCAGGGCGAGAGAGGGAAATGTAGAGAGTGCGATAGAGAGACGGATAGCGAGAGGCAGAGGAAGAGAGAGCAGAGAGACGGAGAGAGAGGAAGAAGGAGAGAGTGACTAGGGGAGATGGGTAGAGTGAGCGAGAGATAACCGAAGCGAGGTGGTGGGGTAGAGTGAGGGAGACAGAGCAAAAGAGAGAGGTAACGAGAGAGGGGGAGAGAGAGAGAGACAGAGAGAGAGAGAGACAGAGAAAGACTTACGCTGACTATCCATTTGCCAAATCACTAATGGGCACTTGATTGTGGTTGATTGGCATAACCCCAGGCAGTACACTGTAGTTCATGGCACTGAGCTGCCATTGGCTCTAGCTGCCAGACTGGAGATCCCCACAGCAGTGCAGGGTTCTGCAGGCTGCACCACTGCGCCGACTAAACCGCGAGAGTTCAGCACGAGATGCCACAGAGACATCAGCCGTTCATGGCTTAGATGGTACAGACAGGCAGTACATTGCCACAAACCAATGCGTTGCTGTAATTAATGCCATCCGCCACTTTAATGGTTAACAGATTTTGAAATGAAAATGACGCTGCTGTTTTATTAACGCTTCAAATAAGTGGTTGTTAATGAATTTATGATGGGTCATTGTTGTTTGGATTTTCTGACAACAAAACCATCCGGTAAAACTAGCCATACACAGATGTAATCGCAGGCCAGGCTATTCTTGTTTCCATGGAAATTGTGCAAAATATTTACTTAAGGTCTCCACTTCACAACGTCCTTGTGTGCTCTGGGAAGCCTAGACCGTAAAGCTGTTTATTTAAATACACGAGCACGTGTGAAATATACGTTGCCTTGTCTGTTCTATCCAGTGTATACAACTTAGTACGTTTTGGCCAAAGTCACAATGGGTACCATTAAGCTTAAAACACACTGCAAGAGGTGGACATTGTTGGTAGCATACACTCAACGTGAGCTACACAACCTACAACGATGCACGGGTCTTCACGTTTCTTACTTTTGCTCCTCGAGGTGGTAATAGCCACATGCATGGGGAAACTAAACTGGTATAGAAAGCAAACATTAGCTTTGCACTTTTTTGGCAGCATTTGTGTAGGGATGTACATATGCCAGAAGCATGACCAGGGACCAATTATCTGTGTTATTTGCATCCATGTTACATCCATGTTACATTTATTTGGTTTCAAATTCCATACTCTGAGTGAAAAACACAACTGCATTAAAGTTAATGGGCCAATTGCAGCGATTATGGAGCACCTGGCCTAATAAAAACGTCTCAACCTAGTCTGCCTTGAGCACTTGGCTTCTATTTGTATGCTTTGCAAAGAAAATTCCAATACTCGACTTGTAGTACCAGGTGTTCAGTGTATTTGAATGACTTGTAACAAAAAAAAGTAATACATCAAAGTTATAATTTACAAGAAAAATGTCCTAAAATTAGCAATAGGGGACACGCCTGCCAATAGAAAAGCAAAGTTTGGTTCTGTCAATGTTTGTTTTACAGCCAATAGTACTCCCTTTCCACTTGATTAGTTTGCTTGTATATAGTTGCTTTTATAGTGATTGCAGTGAATTTGCTCCAGACAGGCAGAACATATTTTAGAGCTCAGGATTTGGCTTAGACCTAACACATACATTGTATTGTATTTGGTTATTTATATAGCGCTCTTTCCCGACTTGTGTGGCCTCAATGTGCCTTTTCCTTGGTTGGAACGCCCTTGGTGACCGTAGTCGATGTGGTTGGAGATTCTAGGCAGATTAGTTTAGATGCATGTGTGCATGTTGCCATTCTATAAATAACACATTAAATAAATAACACATTCTGCCTAAGTAAAGTAAGATTTCTCCTAGTAGGCAGTGGTCCAAGTGAGCAGGAAAGGTCAGGAGCAGAGTTCCACTACTTTTATTTTTTACTGTAAACCGTTCCACAACTTTTTGTAACCATTTTAATCATTCCGGAACTGTTTTTTTGTGAAGTTAAATCACACTTCTCTTCTTAACCATCCAATGGAAGTTAAGGCTACACCAAAATCGCTTTCAACATGATTGGCTGTCAACCAGCATGGCTGCAACCGATGAAAACTGCGTTGTACGTTGCTCCCTTCCTGCTGTGTCCCCGCCAGGGTCACAGTTCCACAACTTTTTTTTGGTACACTTCTAGGCAATTCTCACAGGAAGAAAAGGATTGGGTTCCCTACATCACATGTGTCATGGATAAGGAATATTTGTGCTTTCTACCAGGGGAGCAAAAGTCATGTAGACATCCTGCCTGAACCCCAATCAAAAGATGTAGATCCTACTTGTCTTTTTAGGTTCATAGGCTTGTGGCAAAAATCGACCCTTTGTATTGAGGTCAATGGGTTTCTCCAACTACAGAGGGCAGAGGGTCACTCACTTTCCTCTGCGAAGCTCTGTAAGATTTTGTTTCCTCCTCCTTCCCTCCTTCTCTCCTCTGCTAATCTCACAGCGGCTGAATTGGTGTCCTCGGCCCTTATGAATTTTGGGGCCTCGACCTCCCACCCCAATTCTTGCCAGCTCCGTCTATCCACAGCACTTTGCATCTGCACACCCTCCGCTCACGAAACTTGCACTTAAATCTCCCACGGCCCAGGCCGTGTAGCACTGAACATCCCTAGCACTTAGTCCATGGCTCACGCTTGAGCTCGGACTCCCCAGCACTTACCCCCTTTTGCCTCTTCCTTTCTGCACTTGCACGTTCTGAATACTCACAAGGCATAGTATGTTTGTCGCTCTCCGTCTTCCCCCTCTGCTTTTATTATTTTGTAATGTATTCCCCACCCTCCCTCCCTGCCCTGTGGGTGCTTTAAAACAGTTTATTCTTATTAAAGCAGCACATAACAAGCAAACATAAATAAATAAACACAACCGGAAAGAAGTGATTTAAAAAAAAAAACAACTTACCATATTAGTGTTCATAGCACACACCTACACTCATGAACACCTCGAGGGAGTGCCATTAATCTCTCGGCTTCACTTATAGTCACATAGCTCACTCCTCTGGTTTGAGGTCTTAAACTGGGTACATGTGGATCTTCACAGAGTATGCCAGGGAAAGATCATGCCAGCCGGTGAGATGCAGCCGCTCTCCTGTGCAGCGCTTTGTTGGTCGTGCATAGGGAGGATGACCTTTCCTGAAAGGTTGCAGAAATGTCTCCCCTCTCCACTGAGAGGAACTTGCAGTGCAGACCTGGATGGAGAAACATTTCCACGCCACACCAATATGATCTACACCTTGCCAGAAAAAGCTGTAAGAATGACTCTCCTCCACAAGGAGCGATTCTGACTAAATACCAATCGAGTCCCAGAATACTATTCCCCTACAGCAGAAATGCTGTAAGTACATGCACGATTTCTTGGAATCCACACCCCTCTCCATGCGTTTGGGATGCCTCACTGTCCCTCCCCCCCCACAGCTTAGTATTGTTCTTTGCAACAGCAGAGGCAGAGTGGGGCCATGCACAGTACTCAATCATGGAGGACTGTCTGTCACAATGATTGATGGTTGACTTTACTGGCAGAGTCTGCAGTGTGACTCTGGCATGATCATTGCTTTGACACCGGATGCTGCTCCTGCTGATCACACAATCTGATACCTTCATTTCTCACCAGGTGTCCTTCCCGCCACGCAGGCTGCGGTCATTGAGTGAATGATGGGGAAAACGTGTGACCATCCCACAAGGTGCAGTATCAAGGTGCAGTGATGCCTCTGACCCGATGCATGCTGGATTTGGGGGGTTCCAGTCAGTTTCTGGAGTTTGGAAGCAGGCGAAGACCCCCCTTCACGTGTAAGCTGGCATTCACCTCTCTTTTAGCACCCTATGGTTGTCTGGTGATTTAATGCCCCCCTTTTCTCTCGTAGCACGAGTTCGCGCCATTGGGATGGACATAATTGAATGGCTTCCTGCAGGGAGACTCTGGACTTCCTAAACTGCTATAACTCTGGTGAGAAAGGCAAGCGGTTGAATCAATATATTGCACCAATGATAGGCACATTTTGCACTTAGAATGGGCGATTTAGCAGGATTTGCCCGGACCAAAAGTGCAAAATGTGCTTCTTGCATATGCTGTTTCTGCTCTGTTCGCTCAGTTCAGTGCCACTTTTGCAGTGGCAAGTCAGTGCAAGGTTGCACATCACTGGGGCAGTCTCTCTGATCCTGGCCTCACACTGAGATTTGTCCACACGGAGAACAGGTTTGAAGGCAACATTTAGGTATAGATTTTTTTAAATAAATTGCTAACCTAGATCGGACCGTAGAATGCATTCTGAAGCAAGCCACAGTAATAATAATGCATTTTGCAGATGCAATCTAAATGAAGACGTTCAAATATGCTAGGAGAAATAGTAAGCAAATCAAAAACCCGAATGCTAGACATGAAGCACTTGGGGGCCGAATGACCCCCGAGGACGTCACTGGCCAAAGGGCTTCTTGATGTCCTCCACTGCGGAAAATATAAACGCGAGTGTTACTGCTACATCATCCAGAAACACAAGCGGAGGGAGTAGGTGGTAGAACTGTGATCACCGACAAACCGACTCCAACGCTTTGGGAAGTCATTGTCCTTCCTGATTATGGATAATTGTGTTGTCTCACCTGCTTCTAGTTAGCGCGCGGAGCCATAAACACCACTGGCCCGTGTACGAACAGCCAGCAAAACAAAGCCTCCCTGACACAGTGGTTTGGGGGAAAACCAGTCCAACTATGGTGAAAGATCATGTTTCTTCCAGCAACGAAGCTATTCTTAGGGAGACAATTATAGTAGAAACTCAATTATTAATGGAAATGTTCTGGGGAAAATCGACCCCCTTTTATCATGCAAATGGTTTAGCATCTCTGCAAGGCATGTTCCGGAAACAGTCATGTGCTAATAATCACAATTTGGGGACACAAATTGCCTCGTTGTATGGTTTTGCATCACAAAAAGGCTTTTGCCCTCAGCATCATATGTGAATAACCTGCTCTGATTGAGTCAGGGCGTTTCAGGAAGAACCCCTTCTTCAAGACATGGGCGCTAAAGCGGGTCACACTCCCCAAGAAATAAACACGATTGTAGTGACCATTCACCAAATGGAATCTGACACTCCAACTAGGGTTGAAGTTGAAATTGCCCCCTGATGACTTGTTTACAGAGAAATCATATATGAAGCCAGGCTCAGTGCCCTTGTTTGCTGAATAACATATTTCACAACCGGTTTCAGACATTTTTTTACCGGCACGGTTACCGCCGGACTTGTAATGAGGCCCATAGACTCTAAATGAATGACATCTCTGATCACAGGCTGATCTAGGACTTGTCACCTCTGCCATCTGATCCTAAAAGTGTGCACCCTCTTTCCAACACAGATCCTATCCTCAGTAATACTTTTCATAATTCGGATATCTGACAATATATGATTGCCCTTAACTTTAAAATAGTAAAGTACTTTGAAAAGTATATTTTTGGAGCTGTGTATGCACAGATATCTTCTGGATAAGATGCTGGAGATTCTAATGGCTGACAATAAATTGGGAGTTGAGGCTGCTCATTGGTTCATAATACTGAAATGAGTAAGCAGATATACTTTATTAATATCTAGTACCAGACTGGCAAAGATGAACACCTCCTCTCACTTGGTGTGTTCTTTGCCATGAGTGTTGCTAACTTTGGTTTCTCCCAGATATTTGATAATGTAAACATGTGATCAAGGGGTAATTTCACTAAAAGACAACAGGTGATATCTCCGGGCAGGGACACTGGGCACTTGGGTGCCCCGGTGCCCAGGCACACCTAACCTCAGAAAAACAAATCCAGCCCCAAGTACCACCAGGGCTTCTGTTGCGCTCCAAAATCCTGACTGGGCACACACTGTCAGTGCCTTCCTCTTCACTGAACAGACTCAATGTTCATGTGCTCATGTCACAGATGTTTGGGGAGGTGAAGAGAAAACAGCTTGTGCCCTTAAACCTACGGGTAATCGGACTACGTGGTAAAAATACAAAAGTAAAGTAAAGCCTGGGCAAGAGTGAGAACTTGTTAATTGCACTTTCCCATGTTTGGGCAATTTACTCATCCCACCTCTGCCCTTTCAGGGCCTTTAAACATATTCTGGTTACCCTGTGTAACTTTCTCCATCCGTCTGATAAAGCCCTCGCAGTCCCTATGCACTTTCATCAGCTGCCCACGCAGTAACATAATCCCATACTTTACCATCGGTACTTCAAATTCATATAATGGTTTACCTGCTCACCCTCATCCCCTCCATCATGTGGTCGCAGCCACACTATTCCAATAGCCCCCAAGGTTTCTCCCCTGGACAATTCACTCTCCTTCACTCGACCCCTTATGTTTTCCACTCCATAAGCTCCTGAATCGCAATCTTGACCTGTTCACTTTTTCGTGGCCCCCTACTAGTAAAGTATGGGCCCAGCCCCGACCGCCCCCCACCCCCCTGAATGTTAAAGTTTCTCCCCTGTTTTCAGAAGTAGCTTTGTTGATTGTACCTCTCTTATTAGATTTCCTGATGATGTTTGGCTGGTAACCAAGTTACAAAATGATGAGTGAAGCACTCATTTGATGTCTCTCATCGTCGTACCCTTAGGAAAAAAAAAAAAGTTAGGAAGAGAGAGGTTCATAAAACGAGAACTCTGGGAGGGAAAAGGAAGGCTTAATTCAAGCAATCTTACAAATGGACACACAGAAAAGCATTTGTTCAAGGCCAGTACTTTAAATGCAAAATTAGTTTTTAATGAGGAAGACAATTAAGGTTGACAAGATGTAATGTCACAACTCCGCTCCTAAAAACTAAGCACATGTGAGTGAAGTCTTTAAGCAAAACCCTATTTCCTTGGCCCCGTTTACAGATATAAAGGGAAAGGTATGCACACCGTGGTCTCTGATCAGGCTTGGGTTGGGCTTTTTTCGTGCCTTTGTACAGAGCGGGTCCCCTTCTTGGAGTTTATCACATAATATCCACCTAGGTATTTGGATTCTGTGCCCCCTTCTTGGTAGAAGGAATATCTTTAGCCATCAAAAGCCAGAAAGTGAACAGGGAGCCGGGTCCAGGGAACATCCGAGTTGACTTATTTTTTATATGAAGTCAACCTTTGGGCCCCTATATTGACCCTGGGCTTTAATGCTATTAACAATTGGGGTGTAGTTCCCCCTTCATGGTCCTTGGCTTTGATTATAGCCCATCTACAAGAAGGGGGCAAAGGGATCTACCATCATCCTACAGGCCCACATCTCTGCTGGATGCCCTTTTTAAAATGTATAGACGTGGCATCCTTGCTAAGCAGGATGCCTGGTCTACCCAGAACAATGTATTGTCCCCGATTCAGCTGGGATTTCGAGTAGGCTTAGGCACCTGAGAGCAATCCTTAAACCTCTGTGTAATAGTGGCCCATTCCTTGTATTTTCCTGGCATTCATGGACCTGAGCACTGGCTTCAACAAAATGAATCGAGCTAAGTTGTGGCGAGTTGTCTGGTCCATGAATTGTCCAGAGTGGCTGCTCAGGCTCCTGGCGAGGCTTTATCAGCATAAGCAGGCTTGTGTCAGAATTGGGACAGCTTGCATATAAATGGCCTATATGCCCATTTATCCCATTCAACACTTGATGTACCAAGGATGGGAAATAGAGTGTTACCGCTGCTTGCCTTTTATAGATGACACTGTGCTCATCGCGTGTACGCTGAAAGCTCTTCAGAAATTAATCCTTGATTACAGAGCTTTTATGGATGACTTGGACCTGATGGTCAATGCTCAGAAATCTGTGGAACTGGTTTGTCATAAAGGAAAGCCGACTTCAAAATTGCCCTCCATGTATAGTAACAGTAGTGTGATTTCTGCAAGTTAGTTCTTTTGACTATCCTGGAATTAGCTTTTCTTCAAACTTTACTCCAAAAATGCACATGAAGAAACAGACCGTGAAGTGTGGAAAGGTTTAGGAATGGCTGCACAGATCCCTGTCATCGTTTAACGCAAAACGCTTGGACAAAATCCTAAAAATGTATGATAGTAAAGTTGTGTCGGTAGTAGGGCTGTACCGAAATTTGGCTTTGAGTAACCATTCGGCTGAATTCGGGCTGAAACCAGCTATTCTTCATTCGGGCAAATGTTTTCTTGAATTGGACTCAAAGCCGAAGTTCTCATCCCGTGCAGCCCCCATGCATTAGTCACTTCTCAGCAGCTGGCACCAAGCCCCCTCATCATCATGAAAGAAAGCATGAACCCCCAGGGTTCGCCTCCAACATTAGAAAACATTTCCTGTCATCTTGCGCCACCCCACAGCCAATCACTGTCAGCAACCACTCCCGAGCAGCCTTCCTCGGCAGCATAGAGCCTTTTGTTATGGGTGGAAGGCTAAAAGGCTAAACCCCACACAAACACCTCTGCATCACAATAGCCCCTCTTTGGAGTAAAAAGCTGAGCGATGCCCTCAGCCAGGTTTCCACTGATTTACTTCCCGCCTCCCCACCTTCCAGGACAATGAACATATACAGCAAAGCCACCATTTCTGCTACAAACATTTCTGCGTCCCTGCACCCCCTTTACACACACACACACAGTGTGCCGCTCCCTGTTCTTAAGCAAGTGGCATCTACACAAGTCTTTCAAACCCTGCAGAAAAGTAAAAAAATAAAAAAGCGTGGTACTAGGCGAGCTCAAAAAAGATTATAGCAGTACACCCTGACAAAGCATCGTAATCTGACAGCCGCAGATGTTAGAGTTAAGAGTGAAGCAGCATCTGACCATTGACAATCGAAGTAAAAACAGTTGAGCTCGCATGATCCAGTGTCATTACGTGTTATTTTTCTCAGTGTCGATATGCATCCTGGGCCACATAGTTAGATATACCTCCCGTTTCCCATTCAATAACTCCTACTCTCTAAAAGGGAAAACTACTATACCCAACCGCAGCGCAGCTCAAAGTGTGCAGGCGGGGCCAGGGGAGTGGACTGTGGCTGGCACTGCAAGCACAGCCAGCTGGCACTGACAGCCCTGCCTGCTGCCTTTGCCTACACCTTCGCCGTTTTGTGACAGTGACCGCAATGCATTTTGAATCCAGCATAGTGGCAGATTTCGAGGTCAGTCATTAATTTCATGAGGAGCCCAAGACCGCTCCACATTATTGTTACCTTTGCATCTAATGAACAGAGGTTGCACTGCTCTGGCAAAGTTTGCCTTACCTATACTGCACACAGAGGCTCAGGGGTTAGCCCAGGAAACTCGCAACTTGCGCTTCAGAAGACTTGCTGCGGAAACCGAATGCAGAAACAGCCAAAGCCTCACATACTTTTTAGCAACTGCCCAAATTGCTACATACCAGTTTGTGGTTTTTGGTTGTATTAGGCGCTTGTGTAAGTGTAACAAACATTTCCATTATCCAGTTCTTTAGATTGGTCAGGTTTTGGTGCAGAGCTTTGCATTGTGGGACTTGTAGTCATGCACACATAACTAGCTGTTGGGGGGATGTTTAAATAAAGAACAATTGATGCACATAATGCTATTTGACTACCAATGTATGCTTCACAGTGATTGGAAAGGTAGGGAGGACAGGAGACAGCAAATTCTCACAGCAGTCCTTAAGTGTGTGGTTTCAAACATGAAGAGTTAACTGTTTGTAACATTGATGCGTCACCAGAATAGTCTTAATAGCATGCGTAAAGAAGTTAGATGCTCCCACACAAGTAAGTTTGCCCTTCCCCCACAGTCTCTGAAGTTAGCGCCTCTCCCAACATTTGAAGGGTTAGTTCCCATCTAACCGATCGGAGCAAATCTGCTTTTTTAAATTTCTTTTTTATCATTTAACAAGCTTTTAATAAACTTAGTGAGATCTATATGCCCATTTAATAAAAATGAATACACATGCAATAGAATGTCGCCTGATTTTATCTAATAAAATATTGTCTATTATGTTCTAGAACATATTTGCTTAAAAAAACAACTATTCGGCTCACTATTCGGTCTCGGCCGAATAGCTGGACCAACTATTCGGTATTCGACCGAATATTAATTTCACTATTCGGTACACCCCTAGTCGGTAGGCACGTATGGCTTGGAGTTATGGGGGTTCAAGAACGTGAGCCTCTTGCAGACAATTGAAAACAATTTTTTAAATCAAATATTGGTGTTTACATGATCAGTCTCCAATTATGGAGTACATTTAGAATTATTGGTGAAAGTTTGTCTTTGCAGCCCTTATTTCTTTGGCTTCGAGTTTGGAGGAACGATAATGCTGGTCTGACACACAATCTAATTAAGAAACTCATTCTGAAAGATATTAATGTCAGGACACCCTGGCTTTAATGTCTAAAATTTGACCTGGGGATAATCAATGCTGTTTGGTCCTTTAATTCACCTGGTATTTTAACACCTAAAATGGTATTGCTTGAGCTACGACCAGCACTCTATTTTTTTTTGTGGGCTGACTCTTTTAGAGTGGGCTGGGCCCTTTTTCTTTTTGTTAGGGGCGCCTTATACAAAAGGAAAGTATTGACTTAAAGTTTATCGTATTATTGCACTAACGTTACTTTCTGGTTTGTTGTTCCTATGCTGTTATGGGGAGATTTATGAATTCTCTGATTTATGTGCATGTATTTATGTTTTTATGGACTTTTTATTGGTATTTCCAAAATAAACCTTTATTATAAAGCAAAACCAAAAAACTATTTCCAAAGATTTGCGTGTTATGTGGGATACTCCAAAAATGATCTTTTAATAAAAAGAAGCACTCTACAGTCCCAGTAGACATTGAGCTCATTTTAAATGAGACTGGTGAATCTCATCAGGTGACTAAGCAAGTGATTTTGCGTATGTACGATAACTGTAATATGTATAATCACATGGAGCCTGTGCTAGAGGTAGACCAAAATAAGGGTTGTATGTCAAAAAAGCAAATAATTGGGAGCATGGAAATAGTAACCCAACCAACTATCATCACATGGAGTCTGTTTTAGGGTCAGACCCAAATACAAATATTATGGGGGAAGAACCACTAACTGGTAACTGCGCACATTTATTTCCCCATGGTAGTGACCCGGTCACGGGCATCTGTAAGTTCCATGATAAATACATCTCAAATTGTATTGCTCTCTTTTATGATACACATTTTCTTTCCTTCAATCTGTCTCTTTCCTGTCAATTTTGCATCCAATACCAGAACTCAGAGTTATTAACTCAGAGGATATCAATTATGCACAATGTTGGTGGCCAAACCATAACTAGCATCTTTGTTAACCTTCCATAGGCTTTGATTTTCTAATTTTATATGGTCTTTTTCAAACAGTTTTTTTTGTTTTTTTACAAATGGCTTTGATTCTCAATTATATTACTTAAAGGGATGGAAAGAGGAATTTAAATTACCTATGAAAACCCATACAACCAATATTGGTACATTTGGCAGCAATATGCTTTGGCAGAGGAAAGGAATTAAAAACTACTTATACTGCAACATAGTTATGGTAAAAGGGAAACCTAGGTCAAATCTCTTCAGAAATGTACCTTACTCGTGCAAAGTAAAGCTTTCCCTTGGGAGTTTTTGTCTACCACACTACAGCCAAAAATGACAAGGCCTAGCGGTACTGTGGGGTTATGCTCTATGAATATACGGCAGAGAGCCATGAACATATGATCATGCTGGACAGCAGCGCATATGATTTGTTTTAGTACATTTGAAGTGATTTATTTGCAAGAAGCATGGCAAACAGATGCAACTTTCATAAATTGTATGAATTTAATTGATGATTTATACCAAAAAATCTAAACTTGGCCACTCAAAGGAGGTAATCAGTGAGTTTAAAATAACACAAATATCACAAGAAGCTAGGGACATGAACCTTTTAGCAGGAGTGTGATGGACATAATTCAACATTTTGTTGGTGATTATTCTGTGGTTCACTAGTCTATTCCATACTGGAAAATTGCACACAGATATAGATGGTATACCTTTAAAATGGGATTTGGTCTCCTTGTCAGTGACAGCAATAATAAAGGTTGATCTCAGTGCTAAAGGACTCCATTAGATGAGGGAAAATCCCAATTTAATTAGGTTGGATAAAGCATGGGGAGTCATTTTTCAAGTTTGGAGGCAGGTTGAATCAAATAGTAAAGCCCTAGTATTGCTAGAGTATTTAGAATCAGTTTCATAATATAAATAGGCAAATGCAGTGTAACTTCCTGAAGAAATCCATGTGAGTAACCTCAAAGCCTTAACTTAATGTTTCAGGATGAGCATAATCATTTCCCAATGGGTCTGACTTGCAGGATACATTTTGTTCCTCAGATTTGCAGGTCAGATACTATTAACCTGGTGTTTAAAAAGATGAATAGAATCACCTGGTCAGACAGGAAGATCACAGATGTTCAAGATTCTTTATGGTCACTTTGAGGATCTGTTGAGTGAGGTGGTTTTCACTACAGGCAAGTATTGTTATATTCTTGTCAAAAGCAATTGGTGTTTTGACAAGACCTGAGCTCCAAGGAATTTGGTACACAAAGAGGACCCATTACACTCTATAAACTGGGCTCGAAATATGTGTAGTTATAAAGTCTTGATGACCAAAGGAAGAGAATGTTGTAGGTTGCTGTTAAACTGTACTCACATTCCTAATCTAAATATAGAAGAAATGTTGTTAGCCACTACAAAAACAACCCAGAATTATACATTATGTTTAAAATATCACCAGCACAAGTACAATCCTGGTAGTGGCAAGGAAACCATTGAAATTGCATAAATAATGTTTTGTAATATAATTGATGTAATGGATGTAATTGTTGACCGTATCAGTATTGTTGGGCAGACTTGATATATTTTCGTATTTTGTATGTTGTGTTAAAGTTGGAATAAAAAATATTCCCCTCCAAAGTTCTACTCTATTAACCTCTACATTAGAAGAAGTTGGTGTGGCTCACAATGTGACATTCAATGTGAAGCCATGGGTTGGTGTTGATTGGGGTTCACATTTAAGGCATTCTGTTTGGAAATATGTGTATTGTAGATATAATCTTACCAATGAATGTATCTGGCAGAGATATGTAGCATGATGGACCCTGGTGGGCTTTGCAATTTAGTATTGAAATCTGATTTTATATATTTTGGCAACGTTTTAAATCAGGTGTTTACAATAATCAGTAAACTCAAACAAATTCCTTTTCCCTGTAAAATCAGCACCATAATCCCTGTCTGAAATAATGATGATAGGAACCACAGACCTATTGCCTTGTTGGATGCCAAAAATGTTTTCTAACATTCTCCTGCCTTAACCAGCTGAATGGGCAGACACAAACTATATTTTGCCTGTGTTTCATGCTGGCCCAGAGGCGGTACATTCACGTCTGTAAAAATGATGTCCTTGGCAAATAATTAAGGTTAAGAAGCAACACCTAAATGCCTTGTTTTGTAGGTTATTCTGCAGGTGCTGATCATACAGAAATAGACTCTGCCAAAAGCTATGGAATTGGGGCATACTGCTAGGCCTTTTGAAAATCATAGTGGCTGTGTATGATGACCGCAGGTTTAAGTTAGGCTAAACATCAATGTGGAAGTGACACAACTTGTTTCAAGCAATAAAGGTGTTAAGCAGTGATGTGTCCTTACTATAAACTTGTATATTGGAGATGTTTCTGAATATCTCAAATTAAATCTATGCTTTTTCACTTAACTAGGCTCTCAAAGTTTGAGCTTCATGGAGCATATGGATACAAAGTTTGGAATAAACAAAAGGAAAATATAATGTTTTCCATATAAGAAAAAAGGCACCTGCCATATGTAGTAAGGGGCTTAGGATGGAAGTGGTCAATCATTTTGTAATCAAAGTGGGACTTTTACCATCTCCCTATGCTGGAATGTGCATAGACCCTACAGCCAATGTTGAAGCTTTATAACGTGAACATTGCTGGTACTGTATTTTTTGGTTCTGAGGCTTGGACTCAGGATAGTATGATTTGGTTAGCGAAGGCTGAGGGAATACGTTGTAAGTCTTTCCTTAGAATGCCGAAATCTATTCCTATGGAATAATGTTGGCTTGATCTGGGTCTTGTAACTTGGAAGGTGCTTGCTTTTGTTAAAGAGCTATTCTGTTATCTTAAGATTTGATATGCTGTGAACATGGTATATTGGTGTTATAAATCAATAGGGGGATCCTTTGGATGGCACTTCCTACAGTATTTTGACTGGTGACAGTAAAACGTAGATGGAATGCCAGTAAGACGACTGACAGGTAGGTAGTGCTGCTCGTATGGTGACAGGGCAAGGCATGACAATCTAATTATTATCCATGTTTAAATCCATCTATACAGCCTCAATTCTTATGGGTGAGACAGTCACATCTATTTTGATATGCACCATGCCTGCATCTGATCTATTGAATTCATGTACATCTTGGTGAGTTTGATTGAATCTGGTCAATTATTTCACTGTGTTATGTGACGGTGCTGATGGCTGCACTCAAAGTTGCAAAACCTTGAGTAAAACAAACAATGTGATCACAAGACTTGTGTGATCTACTCCTTCTTACAAACCAAATCAGTTCTGTAGGGGTTGCAGCTGTAGGCGCTCAGCATTAAGAGGGCTCATTGGATGATTGTATTGATGTAACAAGCCGTTTTCTATCCATACTCTACACCACACCTCAATGATTCTATGTTGACTTGGATATACACATGGGGATCAGAGTGCTTGGAAACCTGAAAAACACTTTGAACCTGGAGGGCCATGAAGGCTGCTGTGCATTCTGGGAACTAGTTTGTATAGTTACTGACTTAAACTTCAGGAGCATTTGGCTGCGCCAGTGGATAGTTTCAGTAGGTATGACCTGGCTTTTGCAAATGGTTGCATGCAACCGGCTGTTAGGTCTTGTGAATGATCACCTGTTTTAAGGTTTATTCAATCATGGTGCAGGGGGCAGCTTCGATAATGGGGAGTGCAGGGTGTTTTGGAAGCGTGGGCAGAGGTCTGCATTGGGTGCGGAGGGACTTACCTACCTGTGGAGCTATAAGACATTTTGGTGTGCGTTTATGGGGTTTAGATTTAAGTATTGCTCAGGGGCGTATGAGGGAAATCTTTCTGTTAGTTGTACAGAATTAAATAACAGGTTACATAATGCCTTGAAGACATGAGCTTACCAGAACCCCACTTATTGTCATAGGGTCCCATACCAGGGCTGGGGAAGATACTCATGGTGGGTGGAATGGGGGTGCAGATGGAGGCACAGTAACTGGAGGAGAGAGTTGGAATTAGACCTGTGGACCTTTGCAGTTAGGTGATTTTTTTGATTAAGCATTGTGCCTGGTGTTGAGATCTTTGACAGGATTAGAAGTGGTTAGTTTAGTCTGTGGGGGTGAGAAGTGAGATGTGGTCTTATTGGAGTGACCCAGTATTTGCTTTTCCTCTCCACCATGGTGCCTGCAGGGATGGTCGGGGGTTGGGGTGCAATTTGGGTGTGGGCCATGTTTCCTCTGGCTCAGAGGTATGGGAGAGAGGTGGGGCAAAGGTGAGAAGATAGCGTAATGGTGGAAGCAGATAATGTTTTGCTGTTTTTGAATCATGCCAGAACGACTAGCCATGCAGGGGTTGGGGATGGGGTGGTTCTGTTGAACTTTTGAGATAGGCAGCGCCCAGGACTTTGATAGCCCAGGGTAGGCAGGATTGACTGAGATGCTTTGAAGAACACTGAATGATGAAGAGGATCAGTGTGAGAGACTCGGATGACCACATCCTTGAGGTTCTAATTTTACCTTCAGATTGAAATCAGTTTTCCTCCATGTTTAGTCCTGAACAACTAAGCAATGGTGGGTTGAGATGGGCTTTTTCTGTAATGAGCTTTGATGGTGAGGGATGGATCGAAGAGTGGGTGTGGTTAACCTATATTACAGGCTAGAATTACACATGGCCTGACAGTAAAGCCGCTTCTCTTACTTGTTAAAGCTGTGAACAGCCAAGGCATGGTGAGGTCAAGATGGGCTTGACTTTTGCTGTTAGGTGAGCTTTGGTGTTGTTATGTTAATCATTTTCATAAAGCGCACATTTGCAGAGAGCATTCTGTCGCTAGAGGAAATCAGTGGCAAAGGAACTTAGAACAATAAGGTTTTGATTGAGTTACAGAAGCTAAAATGATAAGAGGTAGCCTGTAGTGAAAAGGGCAAGGCATTCCACAGTTGAGCCGCTGCAACTGAGAAGGAGTTCGACCAGCCATTCAGGTATGCTGTATCCAGTGAATTACCAGCAGTCATGCTATTTCAAAATCGCAAAGAGCGGGCAGGCAAATAGTGGTGAAACTTTTCCTGGAGGAATTATGGTCCCACCCCATAAAAATCATGCTGAATGATACAGAGGGACTTAAAAACAATCTGCTTCTGGATTGGTAGCCAATGTAGGGAGCACAGAACTGGGGAGATATGCTTCCTGTAAGCCGTGTTGGTTGCCACCCGAGCATCTGAATTTTGCAACAGCTGGAGCCGGTGGATGATATAGGCTGGCTGAGCTAAAAACAATGAGTTGCAGTAATCAATCCTGCTCAGTATCGATGCAGACACCACCAATGTTGCCAGGTAAATCTGGACTCATCATCTACACCTTCTAGCATATCCATGTCTCCTTCATTCACTCCACTTACACATTCTTGACTATCACAGATTCTGCAGTGTGCACTAGCCACATTCTCATAGGATAGTTCTCAAGATGTTCTGATATATCTGAGTGTTCACTTTCACAATTCCCAACATCTATTAGCAGTTAGTTATTTATTTGTCATTACTACTGAGATACGTAGTATACTATGGGCCCGATTCATGGAATATTTGCCCGGTTCAAAGTGAATTTGAACTGCAGAAACTGACTTTTCACTGACGACACAAACCCTGATTCATGAAACTGTGCAAAGTGTATTTTTGCCGTGAAAAGTCTGGGCAACCCACAACAGAATTACCATTGCGGGTGCACTACTGGAGGTACAATTAGGGCTAGGGCAAATAGTGTCATTGTGCACAAAAACATGTCCTTTACATGCATTTCTGCACCAGGGCAAGGCACTATGACATGGAAAGCATTGCCCTGGTGTAAAAATGCCATTAAAAGAAAACAATGTTTGCACTATGGCAGTGTTTGCTAATTACACTTGCATGAGTGCAGACGTTACCCATTACCAACCCACATGTGGTACAAAGGCTCTGTTTAAATGATCCTTACAGAAAGTAAAACTAAAGATGGACATGTTTTGGAGGGAATATATATGTTGATATCTGAGAGAAAGTTTGCAAAACCTGTAATATTGGGAGCAATACATATTGTTTAAATGATGCATACGTTTCTTAGGGTTTTAGTAATTCAATTACATATATTTCCAGATTCAGCAGCATGATAACGTTCACTGTTATTTATATTGATTCCCCTCAAAGTGGTCCACCACGCTGCAGCACGTCTTATAAAGGGTGCATGGAAATTTCCAGAATCACCTCCATCCTACGCATTCTACATTGGCTTCCTCTCCAGGCCAGGATACCGTTCAAGACAAAGGGCCTGATTCATAGAATGTGTTGAGCGCTGAATAGTGACTTTGAGCACTCTTCAGCAAATACACCCGCTTTCGTCCATTCATGGAACCGACTTTACGTGCCTTTCCTGGGCCTTGCAGAGACTCTGCTCATGTCTGTCACGGCTCTGCATGCAGTCGAGTGTTTTGCGCGACAATCTATGCAAAGAGTGGGACCGGCCTACGCAGAGAAAAAATTAGGGGGCGGGACATGAATGTTTCCCATTTACCCACCAAAATGAGGAAGAACGTGGGCGTGTGGCATGACGAGCCACGCAGTGTTATCACACACCCAATCAGGCACACAAATAACTGAATTAATGGATTTCACTGGGGTGTCACCATGTAGTTCAGGTGCCGGTGGAAGTTAGGGGTGTGCTTATGCAGATTGGTGGAGTACAGCCATCATTTATGGGGGTCCGCATAAAGATTTACTGGTGCCGACTTGAAGGTTGTGACAACCCATTTTTCGGGGTGCATTATGAGTTACGGGGGTGTGCATGCAGTGTCAACCGGGTGCTGCCTTGATTGAAGGTGGATGGCCTGTGATATTGACAGTGTGCATGATGGCAGGGATGCAGACTGCGCAAAGGTTGCTATATGTGGCTGGATCTACTTTGATTGGGGGTGTATCGGACCGTTACTTGCACCTAGGGTTATTTTGCGGTTGAAATTCCATGAATACGTAGAACACACTTAACATGCCATTGCCCGCAGTTGCATGCATAGTTATTGTATGCGCAGAGTACTTTGCAGGGTCTATGCACTTTTTCTGTGAACAGGCCCTAAATGTATCATCTACAAAGCAGTCATGACTATCGCACTAGTGCACCTGGTGGTAAAGCTGCACATGTCTGGTGATACACAATTGTGCACAGCAAACTGACTAACCAGTTTCAATCACAACCCGTCCTCAAAGAAAGGACATGCAAACAATCCTTCTCTTGTCACGCAGCGCCCCTTTGGAACTTGATCCCGGTGGCGGCTCCGAATACCCCACAATTCTCCAATTTCACAAGTGTCTCAAAACATGGCTCTTTCAACAACACCTGACCAAATACTAATTTCAATGGATGCACATACTGAGGCACAGTCCCCCATTTACAGTATTGCGCTACAGTTAAAAGTTTCCAGCCCAAATGCTAGCTATGCACACTCTGTGCAGTGCTCCACTGCTCCCAAGCTAGGTCCATGCTTTAAACAATAAAAACAGAATTGATGTTCCCATAGTCACTGAACCCAATAGCACTGACTAGATACTTATAGGCACATTGAAAAAGAATTAGTCACTATTGATTTCATAATGGACAGCAATTACCACATATTAGAACATGGAGTCATAATTGACCTCGTTTCACTCAATCATAATGTGCGGAATGCAGTCAACAACTACTGGTATTGACAGAATTACTAACATTCTGACTTCAAAATCAACTAGGGAATCAACAAAAAGCATCATTTTGCATTCAAAAACAGAGCTGCATTGTTTCCAGCAAACATTCTTTCAACAAGACACTCCAACCAAACTTGGCAGAACGTGAAAGCTAAAACATGGAACAATGCTTTTGACTTGTTTAAGGAAAATCCTTCAAGTTCCTGTTAAAACGAATCCAGTTCAACAACATTTACAATTAAAATGCTTACCTTATGTAGACAGTTAAGCTATTCAAGTATCACGACATGAGCACTTTTAGTTAAGAGCACGTTTTGTGTGCTTTGCTCATTATTAAGCTAACGTGTTTCACTTTATGTGCTAATTTCCCAACAGACCTTGGAAGGAGTCGTTATCACTTGGGATAATAACCCTTCACCAAGTTATGGCCCTCGACTTCTGCCATAACTTGGTGGTGGTTCATTATCCCACGATAACAACCCCTCCTGCATTCTATAGGGCTATATTGGTTGTGAATGCATTAATGCAGTAGGTCATATGCTCTTTGACGTTGAGGAATGCTACTCAGATTTGTGAACACGTTTAAAAGATGAATTTAAAAACAAAAGTGTAATTTTAAAACGAAAGCCCTAACGAACAGGCAAATTCAGGAAGAAAAAACAGAATAGTGGACCTGATTGACATAGCGCTTTTACTGGTAAAGCATTTTTTTAAAACCAGGCATCATGTTATCAATGCAATCAGGAGTGAGTTGTAGCAGCGTCACCACAGCAATAAACATGGTATTACATGAATACATTATTAGTCTGCCACTGTTATGTATTATTGAAAAGCTATTCAGGTTGATTGAAAGTCTTAATTATATGCTGTTGGCGGTTGGAGTCATGCAGCAAAAGATCAATTGACAACAACATTTATTTTTTTTAAAGAAGAAAAGGCAAAATCGGTGTTAAATGATATCTGGCAACCAAAGAACACGAGAAAATAAGATGACATGTGCACAGAACGTGCTGTTGAGTACATTAGCTACATGTACTGTATGTTGAAATCAAAGATAACAAAGGGTGGAAATCTTTAAAAGGGATCATCAACATACACAAATGTACATGTTGAAATATGCATTTGTGCATTTTATCATAGTTTTCACTGTAAAGGTATCAATGACGCCAGTCTTGCCATGTACAACTATTGTGTTGTAGTTCACCGCTGACACCATCAGTTATATCAAAGTCGATGACGTATGTTACACTATCCTTGATCATGTGTATTGTCTTGACCAAATCATCTTGCATGGGAAGTAATTTTGAATTTCCCTGAGAAGTCTCTTGGCTGGTGAACACATCCTATCAGCTGGAGGGATCTTTCCAGAAGTTGTCAACACTGCCCAGTACCTGGGGTATCCAGGTAACAGGCAACAGCTGGTCCAAAGATCCTCAGTAGCCGCAGTATCACTATTGATATGTGGTATGGGTACATCCAGAGAAAGCCTTCTTCACGCCTGCCGATCTATCCCACAAGTTCCTCAAAGTCATTTGTCCTACTTGGAAGATTTTTTGTTGTTGTCTTCTTTTCAGTAATTTGCTTTTGCAAGAACACTCAAGCACCCTTACTTATCTGATTGGGTGTTTTGTGGAACAAAGGCATGTCACTTCCTAGAACCACGTTTTGGGAATTTATGTATGGGACATCTTTATACGGCCTGTAACACAGATGATGGGGAAATGTACCAATTAGTGTTGTGTTTTCCCTGTAAGTGGTTCCAGATACAGGAGGTAGGTTGGACGACCTCTCTTAAGACATCAGTTGGCCTTTCCAGACTATAGCATCTTGCAGTTCAATGGAAATTAGTAATAGGGGCCTCTCAACGCTCCATAAAGGCCTCAATCAGGATTTTAAATTTGAATTTTTCTTCTACACAAGAAGACAAGGAGTGATAAAAACGGGTGGGAACTCCCAGAATCCAACTAACTGTCCACACTTGAGAACATGGAGGCAGAATGGGAAGAGGCGGTGCTCTGAGCACAGTATCCTAGCAGGGATACACTGGCTCTAAAACCCTTAAAAGGATACTGAGGATGGAGAAGAGCAGAAGGAGAAGAAAATATTGTGCTCTAAGAAAAACACTGAGTCTAGATACCTTCAAGAATGATGGATTTTGTCTCAGCCTGTGGAGAATAGGATGTGAGCAAGAAGTCAGGGATGACAAGCAGGAGCTAATGACAGGTGATGCCTTGTCCAACACTTCTTACGCAAACCCACAGCGGTGAAGGTGCTAACTAGTGAAACAATTTGACAGGCACATTCCAAGTGATGTTCAGAAATCCATTGGCTTCCTCTAAAATGAGCACTGTCCATTATATGGAAAATAAAGTTGATGGAAGTGCACCTAAATCCATAATATAGGCATCTACATTAGACTAATGTGCATGCCTTTCATTAATACATCAAGGCTACCTAAAGTAAAAATATATATATATATATATATATATATTTACTTCTCCAGCCTTTACACATGAACCTCTATATATGTGACCTTCAATTACTTTTTTTCCAACGCTGATGTCATTTTGTGGCCTTAAATCACTCCTTGCTCATGACAAGTGGTGATATTGATACAGTGTAGGCTTAGAGCCCATGCAAATAACTCAGGAATTCTCGTACCTAAACCATTATATTTCCTGATTTGTATACATCTCTAATCACCTCTAGGTATCAACTTCCTGGAACACAAAGACAATAAAGGTAATTGTTAATTCTGAAGTAGGCACTGGTGGGCAGCGAATGGAGAATGCCATGGGAACATCACAAGGATGGTAATTTATCCATCTGTAAATCACTGTTTTGTTTTGGGTTTTGCTAAATGGAATGGTCAATATCATGACACATGATTCGATAAGAAAAGGTGTTACTGGTCCAGAATAGAAACTATTTTGAACAGTAGCTGCTTTACCCATAGCACATGTTTTCTATCACAACAACAATATACATATGTAAAGCTTGCTGGGAGAGAAGCTGGATTTCATGTAGAGAACATGCAAGAACAGCAGTGGTTATGACTGATTCAAAACCATCCATCCATCCATCATTGTTCAGTTTGCAAAGGCCACTGTAAAGGGGAAGGCTATGCCCAGATGCGGGTCTCAAACATATGGTGCTTAAAGTCCCAAGCTGCAGCCCACCAATGACTCCAAGTCAACTTAAATATGGGGCCTTCAATATTAAAAGGTCCACTACCAAGCGGGCACCTTTCCTGTGCATCAATTCACATTTCACACAGATGGGGTAGACATAGATTTGAAAGGGATGTGGCCAGAGAAGAGGATAAGTAACTGTAATACCTGAAGAGTCATCTTCCTGATTGAATGCCCATGTGGGAAACGATACCCGGGCAAGATCACATGTAATGTCTAAACCAGTCTCACCAAGCACAGGGCCTGAGTCACAGAAGCATTGTACAATGGTCGAATCCCATTGGAAAATGCTCTGTGTATTAGGCCCATAGTGATTTCATTCAGATGCACTGACCCACTAGTAGCACCAGTTCTTGACAAAGGACATCAAGAAGAGCAACTGGGATGGCCAGCGTCGCTTTCAGAAAGTTATGGGCCGAGCGCAGACAGTGAATTAAACCCCTTAGAACTTCTACTATAAAGATGCTAATCAACTGCATTGTCCAATCCAGAGATTTTGGGATTTTGATAACATCTGATGCATCCGAACAAAGGAACAGGCTTCACAAGAAGAACCTCTGCAAAGAAGCGCTCATTCCGAAAGGTGCATTCATGTGCACATCACATATGCACATGCTAAACACGAAGGTCCAGCCTCTTTCCTATATTGACAGACAGTTGACGTTTTACAATGGAATGATACAGACTGTCTGCACAGGCGAGCTTTACTGCAGCAAATACGTTCACTGCCATTTAAAAGTGAATATGTGCTCATGTGCCAAATATGGTTCTGTTAACTGTGTTATCTTAGCGCATTCAAGAAAAGATGTCTTGCTCTGTAATATAATGTATTATGACCCATGCATGGCAAAGTCTTATCAGTCACCTCCTGTGACCCTCACGCATTCCCATGGCTAATATAGCAATTTTACCAGATGGATCTTCATAATGAAGCCCTCATCGTTATCAGATTGTGCATTTCTTGAGCCATTTCTGCAATCCATATCCGTTGACAGATAGCACAGACCAAACCACTGTTCCATTTCAACATGTCCGCTTATGAAATGTTGATATTTTACAAGAAAGAGCAAAGGAGACAACCATCATCATACCTGCGCGTATTCAACTGTTAAGTACTGGTGGTTTCAGGCATATGCGTCTTAAAGCATGCCCTGTACACCACCTTAGCGTGCAACATTTTGAAAGCTTCTTACCTCACACGTCTGAAAGATGTTGAAGGTGTGCTCCATGAACGTTTGAGCCAACATTTATGTTCTGGTCCGCCATATCAACTAGTGCTTTAAGAAAGACTCTCTTCGCTAGGCATGGCGTTTAGCTTATTCATTTTATTTTGTCGTTTTCAGCTACGCATTATTCAGATAATCCATTCTAGGAAAGTCTTAATAAATATGACAGTATTCCTCAAACGCATCTGTTTTCCCCACAGCCAACGAGAACATAAACCACTGCAAAAGAAGTGTGCATATGCGCCTTTTTGTTGGTTTGGTGCAAATGTGTTCAGTAGTTTTTTTAAAATTTGATGCAGAACAGACTACACCTGACACCAAAACTCTTCATGTATCTCCCATGGCAAACTGCAACAATTTAGGATTGTCATAAATGAACAGCTTGTGAGATGAGACATTACAATGTCCTGAAAACTATATCAAGAATGGGTGAAGGGCAAGTTTGCCTCGATGCTGTATTTTGGAGCCTGACACAGTAGTAAATGGGACACTTGAAAGTTTGTGATTGGTTAAGGATAGTCTTTATTTGTATTCCTTTATGTCTTTTCACAAGAATGGTGATGTTCTCGCAAGAATATGTGTCACTGGAATACATCTTCACCCATTCTGAAAAGAAATCATGGTAAATCATTGTGGTCATTTCATGGCAAATGTGCAGTAATTTTGAAGTACATTGGTGGATTAATGGCAAAGTATAATCTCTTGAGAACAAATGGGTTCATACAACTCGTTTGAACTTATAAGCTAAAACTGCAAAATGCCATCATTTCCCCTTACAGTGCCTTTTTATCTCAAAGTGTCCAGGGCATGTAACGAGAAAAAAAAACATCGTGCAAAGATTAGAATTACACTGATAATACTATTAATGACAGCTATTACCTGCAGGTAGTGTGAGATATAACCTAGCAAAAGCCATTACAATCTGTGGGAGAACTTTGGTTAAGGGTATGTTATAATGAGACAGTTCAATGCAACACATCTCTTGAAATTCTGAGAAGAAATTAAGTTGAAGTGACATTAAGCCAATATTTTAAAACAATTAATCTCTTGAGTTTTGGCAAATGTTCGAAGTGATGCTACCTTAACTCTGAGCCCCGGTTGTGCAGCCCATGAGCACACTGACAACATCACAAATGGCATCACCAATGACATAATAGGTGGCATCAATTATGACATCACTTATTTCACGTCACTCAAAAACTCTCAACTGTACCATTGACGGTGACCCCTGATGCAAACACACAACACCAAAAAGATGCAAGCAGCATAGTACTTGAATTGTCTCCAATGTAAATTCAAGACTTTCATCTCTGCCTCGAATTTCAGAACAGTGGCCGAAGCAATAGTCATCTCCCACCAAGTTATTTATTAGGCTCAGCCCAAATGGACAATAGTATCTCTTTTTGTGTTAATAGAGTTACACATGTTCCAACATGCAGAACCTTACCTTTTTTGTCTTGGGATATAGCTCAGGTGCAACATGCTTGCCATGGAAGCAACACAAAGCAAATCAATGCAGCTTCGATCCCCAGGTCCATGCTTACAAACCTCTGGTATTAAGTGTCTTATAAATAACCAATTATAATACTTACATTGAATTATTTTAGTTTTAAAATCAGTCTGAAAAGACAATAGTTCCTCCTATTGTGTTAACAGAGGAACATATGCTTCAACATGCAGGACATTTCTGGAGATACCGAAATACAGTGGAAGTGTTTTATTTATCTATTTAATTATTGTGATTTGTAGAACAACTCATTTAAATGGGCTCAAAGGATAAACAAAAAGGGTACAAACATTCCATTCTGTACAACTTAGCCACTTTTCTGGGTGTTTGGAAGTCCTGGGATTGCACGTGAAAAAGATTGAGTAGGACTGAAAAAAGCAAAGTCCCTTTCAAAGTTTTCTATAATCATTTCTTTTATCAGGGTTCTTTCTAACTTTTGTAAGTCTTGTTCTTTTCTTTGTTCAACTATTAATTTATTAAGGTGACTTGTCCCTGTGCAATGATAGATTTACGTGTGGAACTTTTTAATGTATTTAGCATGTTTTATTTTCAGTATGGTGGAACATCATAAGGTTCTGGTTGGTCTATACTATGTGGTATTCGGATATTGAGGGCATTATTTCCACATAATTTTCTGGGTTTTGAGTTCAGTACATTTCTGTATGGACAAACATTTGAGTGTTTCTGATGCAGGAGAAATATGGTCAAATATACACATACCAGAAATAATGCTTGTAATATGTTCTTTACCAGTTTCAGTTGTTTGGAAAGGCTTAAGTGAATACCACTGCAATAGCCAAGTTAGCTAAGAGTGCAGCTTGTACTAGATCTATGGTTCAGGTCAAGTAGAGGCAGTATGGTTTTGAGCTGCACAGTTGGATGTGTGCAGTTTCTTTAGATGGCATTGATTTGGTGATTGAATGAGAGGGTCTTATTATCACCAGGATATTTGTTTTTTCCACTGGCACAGGTGTGGGGCCACAGTTGTCAGTCGATTTGAAAGCCGTATGCCCTCTTGGATGTGAACCCAGACAGAAAATGGCAATTTTTCCAGTGTTGAAGCAGAGTTTATTTTAGTCATACAACTTGTCGGATTGGCAGTTGTTGATTCCTACATTTTGGACACAATCAGGGTTCATCTGAAACACTACTTAGGAATTGTCACATAGAGTTGGAATGGATCTTTGTACTTGTGGATTAGCTCTGTGATCTGGAGCACAGTGCCATTGAAAAGCCATAGTTATATAAAAAGCTTTTTGGCAGACCCCACATTGAAGGGTGGCTTTGG
Source organism: Ambystoma mexicanum (assembly GCF_040938575.1). Taxonomy (NCBI): domain Eukaryota; kingdom Metazoa; phylum Chordata; class Amphibia; order Caudata; family Ambystomatidae; genus Ambystoma; species Ambystoma mexicanum. The sequence continues at coordinate 710,452,328 of NC_090939.1, forward strand.
ACGTGAAGGGACCCATTTGTGCTTGCTTTACCTTATTACTCATCAAGGCTATAAACCAGCAGTAAGCCGGTAAGGTAATAGTCGAAATATCTAGGGTGATTTTGAGGTTCACCATATAGTAGGCAGCTTACAGGTCAAGTTTGGCGAGGAGAGCTTTCTCTTTTATTTGCAAAATGTGTAATGGGTCTTATTTGATGTATACCAGGGTGATTTCGGTGCTATGATGCAGTACGAACCTGATTGGCATTTGTATAGAAGGGTGAACAATTTTCTGTGTTCTCTTATACAGGCAATGGCTAATCTTTCTAGTAGTTTTTGCAATTAATATTATCTTAGTTTTTGGTCTATCATTACTCATGACCTGTGTGTAGTAATGGTATGATAATGTTGTTAGGTGGGTGGGTTTTGCTCCATTTTAGGATGAGGCCTTGAAGGGATTGGTCAGGCTTGACGCCAGGTTGTGGATTTGGTCTTCGATGATTGATATGATTGATGGTGGGCATACTGAAGTTGGGGTCAATAGAGCTTTCACATTTTTCACCAATTTCAACATGTTATACACCAGTGTGGGCTGGAAATTGGTTGCAAATGCTTGTAGTCACATCCAGGGCTCTCATCTCTGTGACTTTGTTGCCTTTCATGGTTGATTCAATGGTCCACATTTTCATTATGAAATATTTAGCAACGCCCTCAGTAAACTTCTGGGTTAGCATGGCCTTCCTTTACGTCTGTTCAGGGGTTGAAAACACTCTCGAAATTGCAGAGAGCAAAGAGCTCCCTGGTCTTGTTTTGGGAAACAAGAATACTATGGGAGTAGAACGGTTATATGGCTCACTTTATAGCCAACCTTTGTTCTCTGGTGTGTCAAACACATGCCATGATTTCCTCCTTGGAATTGCAATTCCACCATTCGCTTTCCAGATTTTTCCCTTCCCTTTTCAGGGTCGCTCATTCCAGGGTGCACCATTTTCTTATATGTTTGTTCTCATGTCTGGGCTTTTTCAAGATATCTCAGTCTATCTTTACTAATGTATCTTCTAACTGTCTGTTGATTGCTCCAAGAATGATCTCTAAGGGGTGGGCACTGTGAAGTAGACTTAACGTTCTCCTTGTTTATTAGTTGCAGGGGCCCTATGAAGTCTTATGGACTTCAGCACACTCCTTATTTTTAACCCGGAAAGGTAGCAGTATGTTACTGATAATCAGGTGATGTTCTGCTCATTGTGTTCTATTTTATTGGTGTTTATGATGTCAGGAGTTCAAGATAGCAGACCATTAAATGAGTGTCCCTCTTTGAGGTTTGGGCTGGGGTTTATTGATTAAAGCCTACAGATTGCATGTTATTGGCAACTTGTTTGCTCTGTATCCAATGATCACAGTCTTCTGGTATGTCCACCTTATTTTGAAAATGTTCTATTTCACAGAGAAGGTCGAGAACATTATCAGCGAACCTTTTATTTAGTGGCCATCTGGAAATCATGAGAATGACAATTGTCACTTTTGTGCTATGACTACAATTGATCGAAAACATGTTCAAATGTGGTGAACTGTTGGGTATGTATAAGGGACCCCAAGCATTTTTCTGGCACAGTGGTGGTCAAACCTTATCCTATTTTGTCATTTGCATTTTTTGTGATCGTGATGTAGAACTGGTGGACTAGGGAGTCCAGAAAAGTGGTGAAATTACCATAAAACCATACTTCTGTTATTGCCCATTATATCTAATCTTTCCTCAGAGATTCCTGAGTGATTATATTGTGGATTCCTCCCTGTTTACAAATCAATCTTGCAGTAATGGCGCAAAGCATTGTGGTGTCAATATATATCTTATTGTTTCTAGCTTGGGTTACTATATCTTTAAGAGCTTGTTTATTGAAGGTGGATTTATGGGAGTTTCATGTAACCAATTTAGGTTTGGAAGTGGTCTTCATTGGCCCCTGCTTGGTGTTTAGAATGACAGGCAGCAGAACATCATTACTTATATTTGAAGCCAGGGATGTTTTTTTGGTCACTCTGTTGTTAAGGGGTCTTTTGTTTAACTGGTTTTAGGGTTTCATGGTACTGTTAAACCTTCTACATTTAAAAGCACCTATGAAGAAATCACAGTCACAGCAACCTCTATATGTTGAAATGGTTTCCACCAATGCAATATTTCTTTGCAAGATATTCACCATTTAGCAGACTGAGATTTGTTTTATCTTCCCCTCCTATTTGCTGGACACCCTCCAACATAGTAGGAGTAGAAAGAACAATTTACAGATAAACGGCAGACCCACACTCATTCACTAATAGTGTGACCACTCACTCTTCATACACAGAAGCATGATCCCAATTGTGTTACACAAAGGCAGAGACACAGTACGTGCTGAGCAGGCAAGGCCCACACATAATCTGTAAATGCCCACTCAGCAGCACTTTCGGGCATTTACTGATATTAATGTCACTTCAGTGGGCCCAACTACAGTAGTTTCAGGCCCCACTTTTTGGACAATCCTGGCTACGCCTCTGGCGTCACATCTGACACTCCGTTTTACTGCCTCCTTTGGAGTGTTTACACAGCTCCTGTATTCAGGGGCACTGTCTGACAAAGAAAGTCCTCAATCCACTACAGGAGTGAAACATGTTGGTATCATATATTCATATGTATCTTATGTGTAAATAACGAATTGCAGCACAAGTGGTCGTAGACCCACTATCACATTTTATTTAAAGAGGAATTACATATCATTTTTCATGATGCTTTAAAATATTTTGTTTTGATGTATTTAATACATGTAATCTTGTGTGATGCAAGGTTTCCAACATACACAGTATCAGTAAGGTCAAAAGAAAAAAAGTTTTAGGTCACGAGCGAGCTGCACCGACTAAATAAATGTTTTCTGTTGTCAGCAAAATACATGTTTCTTTTCAATATGTTAATATGGTAACAGTGCAAGGCATGGGGACATTTTGATGTTTATATGCTCAGTGACACTGAAACATGTCTGGGGTTGCTGTGCCTTCAATCTGAAGGCATATGGCCTAGCAGTTTGGCTGGACTGCCCCCTTTGGCCAGGGACTAAGTCTGATCAGCCTGTTGTTTCTTCTGTTCTGAAATGGCATGGTAGGCTGAACAGTTATGGGTTGGAAGAATTCCCAGATCAATTATGGTGTTTATCTTTTATTCTAAACCTTCTGTCCATCAATCTTCAGTTTGCAGGAAACTGCGCAGATACCGCATATTAAAGACTTCAAAAATAATTCTAACAGATATAAAATAAAAACCATCTCCAAGCATGGAACCTGAAGGAGAGCTGTTTTCAGATATATTGTGGGACAAAACAGAAAACATTAAATCAAATGTATACTATCAGACATGATACAATGGCTTCACATAGAGTTAATTTATTATGAATTGAGAAATCATCTTGGAATTTACTTTGATGGTACATTGTTGATTTCCATGGATGATCCTGAATTGGGACATTGTCCATATTTTACAAATCCACTTAATGCGCAAGGATAAAGTGAGCCGTCACTCTATACAAAGGTTTGCAGGATCATGGGGATTGGTTTGTTGTTTGACTCTCCAGTGCATATAAAAGTATCAAAACAGACATGTATAGCTTGAACTTAAAGTCACATTTATTCTCAAGAGAGTGCTGGATGAAAATTTACTTTTCAAGTACACCCAGCCATGGATAACTTTCCTTTATGAATCAAAGCACACTTCTCTGGCATTTAGCTACAATGCTGTTTTGCTTTTCCACAAAGTGCACTGGATGAAAACACTTTGGATGCTGAAGGGCAAATATCTATACACACACACACAGACACACAGACACACAAAGACACACACAGACACACACAGACACACACAGACACACAGACACTCAGCTAGGTTATAAAATTATACAGCCTCTTTATTCATCAAAAGCCTGTATAAATGAATACATGCAACAAGAATAATAAATGAATACATGAAGGAAATAAGTCTAAATAAAATAAATCACCATTGACACAACTGCAAGGCACACCCTAATCTTGCAAGCAGTCCCTGAAAAGCTCACAAAAACAGGCAGGGAGAGAGATCTTTGGCATCAACGGGCCTGAAGTGATGCGTCCATTCTCCAGTGAAAGCTTTCTGTCTGCCTGCTCCAGCGCTTCTCATTTTAAACCATCCACAAATACGTGATGGCATTTTCCAGAACTTTCTGGCTTTCTGAGTCTCTACCTGTTGACAGTTCCCATGGGTCCCCGGCCCGAGTGACCCACGGTAACTCCAAGAGGCAAAACCCTTCCCCTTTCTCAGGAAAGCCACCATAAAACATCTACCCAGCAGCAAATTCCATAACAACGTTATCAGGTACCAGCTGTCATCGGCTCATTGCAGCCTGTGTGTGCATATTCTCTCCAACGTGTCCTTGGAGCAATGTAAAATTAAAAAAAAGCAATAGGCAGTGCTGAAAGCATGTTTACCAGTGGAAAAATACGACAAGAGTTCACATTTATTGCAGCTTCCACTGAGGCCTGGAGCAAATGTCCATTATGGCTTTGGGCACACCCAAAATGCACTGCACACAGGTGCCATGTTTTATTCACAAGCATTACAGATGCCACATGTTGGTTGAATCATTTTTAATGTTATATTAATGTGCTTTTCTGATCACTAAACGGGAGATACTTGTGACAACAGCAGGAAAAACCAGCACATGTTTGCTCTAAGAATATAATTAATAGTAGAGTTAAAATATATGGTCTGAAAAAACGCACATTGCTGGTGCTATGCTGATGCACATAGTGAGATTGTAATTGCCAAGAATGTGCCTTTAATTAAGTCTGAAGGAAATGCACTGTAAGTTTTTTGACTAGAAGCATGTTGACTGTCAATACTTTGTACATGCCTTGCTCAGACACAAGCTCTTACTTTCTTAGCAGGCATTGTCTGTGGAATAATAGACATTTTCGCTATTCATCAACATGACAGCAACATCCAGTCCAAGCATAAATGGTGTGATGATTCACTGAGAATTGAAAGAAACACATTTAGGCACTGATTCATGGAATTATTTGCATATAAAACAGAGATTTGCGTGTCATTCTGCCCGCAAATCCCTGTTTTACATGAATATAATTCCATGATTCAGGGCCATAAACTCATGGAACATTCCCATTGTCAATCCAAGCTGCTAATTTCAATGGAAGATTTTAAAAGTATGCATGGAGCAATGTACGTATCCAGATGAGAGTACATTATCAACCCTTACCAAAACAGTTATTTAGAGTATCTTGCAACCATATTCTAAAAATTTTTAATGCTTTACAAAGTAAGGTAACACAAGCAGATTTTTTGAGAATGCAAAGCTGGCACGTTTGTTGGCGAGTACCTACTGTGTGTTTTCACTAAATCTATTAATGCTCCTAAATTCAAGCAAACGATTCATCTGTAGAAAAATACACCAGAGCAAGTTCATGAAAGGCTAATGGCCTGAATAGTGACCAGAGAACCTCGTTCAACTGCATAAACCCTCTAACTCCAATTTAGTTTACCTGGTGGTCACAATGCGACCAAAGTGAGCTGCAATTGGCTTTCAGCTTTTAAACAGACTTCAGAGGGTAGTAATGCTATGTTTACCCCACTGCCCATTACATAACACCTGAAGGATGGGCAAGAGTGGCAAACTCTAGCACACATTCTCAGCCACAGTAAACAGTATGCTAAGCCAGCTACTCTGATGGAGTCATATTGAAATGGGCATTCTAAATGGAAATGTATGCTAGCTGTAATACAGGTGCATGATAATGCATTCTTTGCCGCTGCAAACAGCAGCCACAATTACTATGTAGTATATGTGAGTGATATGAATTGGCCTCTGGTCACGGAGATGGTGTCATTAAGGCCCTAGTGCATGTTTCAGTGGCTATTTCAAGTATTGTGGTAGGAGTACTAATGATTTGTTTTCATGAAGATTTGATATTTAATTTACTCAACCCGTTGCCCTCTCTCAGTAAACAATGGGATTGATTCATGGAAAAGTGTGCATTTCCCTAGCAGTTGCCACGTGCCGAGAACGACATTGTGCCCGGTGTATTTATGGAATCTACCGTGCAAAGTTACCATATTCACAAGCCTTGCCCAGAATGGCCCTGACACGCCCCCACACAAATCATAAACAGCCAGAACATCTACATTTGCGTGCTCACCTGGGTGTGATTACACGCACCCTTCAAACAGTGCGTGGTGTCCCCCGCAAGCAGGTCTGCATCTCGGGAACCCTGCAGGGTCCCCTGTACCTGTTGTTGGCACCCTGACAACATACGTATGATACTTCATAACTTGGGTATGACTCTGAAAATCTGCGTGTGAAACCTCGTAAACCATTCCTGCTCATGGCTACACTGTGCACGTGCACCCCTAAGCTAGATCGGTACCCCACCTGTGTGCACACACACCCCTAAATCCAACACGCGATCCCACCTCTGCATGCTGATTCCCAGGCGCATGTGTCTGTACGCCTGCCTTCTGGTGGCGTAGAGATAGAGGGATGTGCGTGGACATTTCTCTGCCGCGAGGCTGCATGGGTGGTTCTATGAATACGTGCCATATGGCACCATTGTGGACGTGTGAGGGACTAACTGCATGCCGTCTCTCGTAACACTCACTTTTTTGCATGTTCCTCTCCATTTTCAGTGTTCTGTCCCCTTCCCAGCCCTCTGTGCAAGCCACACCCACTATCTGCATGGTCTCCCATGCAAGGCACTTGACCGCTCACAGAGAAGTGAAAATCTGCATGCAAACCCCATAAACTGTTGCTGCACCCTGCTACACTGCGCACGTGCACCCCTAAGTTAGATCTGAACCCTGTCTAGTTGCACGCATCCATAAATCCAACATGCAATCCCACCTCTCCCCACTGATTCACATGCACATGTGTCTGTATGCCTGCCTTCGGGAGGCGTAGAGATAGAGGGATTTGCATGGATATTTCTCTGCCGAGAGGCTGCGTAGAAGGTTCCATGAATATGTGTCATTTGTGGAAATTGTGGATGTGTGAGGGACTGCCTGTGGGCCGCTCCTCATAACGCCCACTTTTTTGCATGTTCTTCCCTATGTTCTGTGTTCTGTCCCCTTCCCAGCCCTCTGTGCAAGCCACACACACGCTCTGTGTGGTGCCTCGTGCAAGGCGCTCGATGGCTCACAGAGACGTGCCGAGCCTGCGCGAACTCCAAGCAAGTCCTGGAAAAGTTCAGCACATTTGATTTCATGAATCAATGAGCGGGATTACGCATGCAGTTTGGAATGCAAGTCCCCTATTTCCCACGCATATAATTCCATTAATTGGGCCCTTTGTCTTTACCACTGCGAGCAGTATGTTAATATTGTAGGCCACTGGCAGTACATTGTAAAATCTTCATCCTAAACTAATCTATGCGCAAGGGTATGTAAATTTCCTTACCATTAAAAGTCTTCCTTTTTGTCAAAAGACTTGCATTTTGTAGTCTACTATTTCAGAGGTTTTATTCAGAACTAAGGCTCAAGAAGAGCATAAGCACCTTCATTTTCATTACGGTGCAAAATGGCATGCAGAGACATAGGGCCCGATTCATGGAATTCTTTGCACGGGGCAAAGTGATTTTGCACAGCTGAAAAGTGTCTGCAGGGCCGACGCAATCCCTGATTCATGGGCATGTGCAAAGTGTAGTTATCCAGGGCAAAGTCAGTGCAAAGCCATTTTGTACTGCACAAATGACCATGTGCACTGACTTTGCACTGCAAAAATACACTTTGCACAGTTCCATGAATCAGGGTTTATGTTGTTAGTGCAAAGTCATTTTTCAGCAGTGCAAAGTCACTTTGAACTGTGCAAATATTCCATGAATCGGGCCCTTGGTCCTTTATCACTTAGTAATTGAGGAAGACACATGATTGAAGCAGTCTACAAATGCAATGCAGTCCCAGACATGTACTGTGTTACACGGTTTTTAATGTCTTCCCCCACTGAGCAATCAATACTTTTGCACAACGAAAGCCCTGAAGATAATTTTGGAAGTATTTTGTGATTTCTATAACAATAGTTAGTGGTGGTGAATCACAAAGCACAATGACAAACTATATATAGAAATGATCCCCCAATAATCTCTGAATGTCTTTCTGTAGTTCGAAGAGCAGTCTTTTAGTAGTACCCGACCTATTATAATCATACGTTTTGGATGTGTAGACATCTCCTAGCAGTCTAAAGAAACACAGTGCATTAAAAATAGCTAACATAATTTGTGGAAACATGTGTGTGTCTGTGTGTTTGTATGTGTGTGTTGTGACAGTACTAGTTTGACAAGGTGTTGTTAGAGTACTAGTCTCAAAAGGCCTTTGAGGTAGATTGTTAAAAAAGCACTTATGTTAATGACATGTGCAAGTCAAACTACAGCTGAAGAGAGAGTCTTTCTATGTGTGTGGGAGAGAAACTACAACTATATTAATATTTTTACCTGCCAGAAGGCTTAAAGAAAAGAGGGAAGACAAAATGTAAGCACAGAGAATAGGAGAGTAGAAAATGTGATAGAATACGCCTACGAGAAAATAGAAAGTAGAGTCATTCAAATACATTGAACATTGAGAAATTGTAAGGAATACAAAAGACAGAAGATGCATGATTAGAGGGAAAAAGTTATCCGGGGGGGGGAACATACACATTATGGCAGAGACAAGGGATATAAGGGAAATTAAATGTCTGACAGGAGAGAAGAAAGAATGATGTGGGAATGGTATATGTGATAGAGATAGAAACAGAAGAGACAAGAAATGTATAATGTAAATACAGAACTGTACACAATAGGAAATGTGTGATGCGAGACAGCAATTAATGAAAATGGATTCAAAAGCATGGTTCAGAAGGAACTAGCATTTAAGGGAAAAATTAAGTGGGACAGTGGATCATAAGGAAATATGGGGTAGGATATGGAATAATATTATATATGATGGAAAGAAAGTGTGTAAGACTATAGCAAAATGGTTAGTAGCCCAGGACAGTGCTCCTATCGGACCACCAACAGTACTTTTAATCATCGCTGGTTACACAATGGCTGGAGTACTGATAAGATTGTAAAATGTTTTAACCAGGCGATTTCTAATTTGGGGAATTTTCCACCCACCCCAAACCAGGTATGCACAATTCTCCTTTATTTAGTCTTTTTTTTATGAATCTGGGACCCCTGATTTAATAGAATTGATTCCATGCAGCTTCCCTCCCATTTTGGCACAAGAAACACACAGGGTTGAACAGGAGGCCTAATTATCAACATAACAGAAACAATGGAATCAGATTAAAGATAAACAAATGTTTTCAAAGGCCAATGGAGATAAATTATCAACATAATAATCACTTCAGTTTTCAATGCTACAGTTATGGAAATAGAGACTTAGTAACACACACATCACTGTAAGTATCTTTGCATTTAATTTCCCCTGAGCAAGCAGGCACTGTGGGATGGGTGCATGAGAGTCCAGGAGGAATCCTTCATTTGTGCAAAAGAACACATTAGTTTAAAATATCTCTGCCTGTCCAATTTGTGCTGCTTCCCTCTTATTCAAAGTAACACTCCTCTATACTCAATAGACAGGTCAAAGATTCAACTCAATTGGAACCAACTATTAGATTGTTGGATATGTCAATGGCTTGTAGAAAAGAAAATGTAAGTTCAGCAGCAAGTTGGCAAACTTCCTATCAAGGATGTTTCTATTCCATTACCATTTACAATGTACGTTTTCTCCCTTTCGACAGGCACCTTGAACAGTGTAAAGAAAAGGACAGTGAATAATCACCCACTCCCGTTTATCTTGAGAAACCCAGCATTGATAACAACATTCTGATTCATCGTATACCAAGGAATTATTTCAATTATTTTCTTTTTCTAGGTAGGCACACTGTAAGGTGACCTATTTGACCCCTGTTAATAGTTCTTTTGTGCTAGACAACATCACCAGAGAAAAGGGTCAGGTGGATCTCACTGTATACACATAATGGGACCTAATCAATACAAAATGACTCTTTCCAGAAGCACAGACATTTCTGAAATGTTCCCTAATGTCTCAGGATGCACAATCAATGTATATATTCCCACTCCTTAGTACTAACAAAGAACTGGCCTAGGATTTAATCTAATTTCCCTTTTTAGGATTTCTCCCCTCAGGATGACTTCCCTTCTAGATAATACTCAGGATTTCTTTTGGATGAATCACAGATGGTTGGGCACCCTCTTAAGGACTGGTTCAATTCTCTCCCTCTCAGAACAGTTGGGCATCAGCCAGTAAGATAGGATCAGCTTTTCTCCACAGCCGGTCTGCTTTCTATTCCACTGAAGAAGGCCTGGGGCTTTGACTCCTGCCAGGCCTCACTTACAGTCTCTGCTTATAATCCATCAATGGGCCCAAAAAACAAGAGCAAACTCTTCCTTCCCCTTCATGCTCTTATAATTTCTTCTTTCTCTCCATCAGTCCGTGAGTGAGTGAATGAGTCTGCCAGTAAGGGTCCCATTGGCTGTCTGTATTTGACTGTTATAGAACAGAAACCCCACCTTTTTGAGGTGTGTATACTTTCCCCAATCTAATTGGTCAATGTATGTGATAGTACAGTGTTCCAAAAGTAACATCACCATAGAGATACCCCTCTGCAGTCATTGGGAAAATTAATGAAGAGGGCAGTCTGAAAGGAGTAACTTTTAAACTCAGTTTCCCTCAAATTTAATGTGATGTCATCGCAGGGATTTCGTGCGTTACATATTGCCACAATCTAAATTTGTAATTCCAACACATTTGACCACTTTTCTAATAGGTTCTCATCATATTTCTCTCTTTGCCATGAATCAAGCGGTGCAAGTTTTATCATTATAGCACAAATAATCTCTGAGTTATAGATTTGTCCCTTTAACTCACTTCTAAATTTATATTCAAACTAAATTCCCATCTCAACATAAAAGTCTTGTCCCTGTGGATGCTAGAATATACAGAACACTAGCGTGCATCCTTTCTTTGTGACAAAATGCAAGTTTGCCTAATTTGTATATTAAAACTGCATTAAAGAAATCTTATGATCCATCACATGGTACTTTTCTATTGAGGCAGGGCTGGATATCTGCTCTTGTTGACTCAGACCTAGCTCATTTGGTCTTTATGGCTCAGGGCCCGGCTGATAAAAATAGCCTTTGTAACTTGCATATCAGTGGTTTTATGGTGTTACTTCTGTGCCCTCTTGAGAAGTTTCCATACATGCAGTCTTGCTAAGTTAACACAAACAGGGTAAGCCCGCTTGACTGTTCACTGAGACCTCAAAGTATATGTGGTGGTGTGCTGCAAAACTAGTATGCTGAGCTTCTACCCTTGACCTCAGTTAGTATACAAAAATATAGGATTATACTAGTAACATGCACTTGCCTAAATATTATTATTTACGTAATCCAATACAATTAACAATTGACTCTACAGACATTGGATCATGTGCATAAGTTACATTTATAATAATTTTCTTTTCTGATCACATCTGACACAGGTTTCGACACAAGATCTTTCTCAAGGCATCTGTAGTAGTTTATGATATTGAAAAGAGGAAATTCACATGCCAATCTAACGATACTTCATGAATACTGGAGTACCTAGAGCTATTAAAGAAGAATCTAGGAAACTAGTCCTATCAAATTTCAAGCAACAGCAAATCTTAACCTATTCAACATTGAAATATGCACTACTACGGATGTCTTGAGAAAGACCTTGTGTCGAAACATGTGTCGACTGTGAACAGAAAATAACATTATAATAAATGCAACTTATACACATGTTCCAATGTGTATAGATTCAATTGTTAATTGGATTATGTTAAAAAAATCTTTAGACAAGTGCATGTTACTAATATAATCCTATATCCATGTATACTGTCCTGTCAAGTGTTACATTCTTTCATTAAGGAAGGCCTGCAAGATGATGTTAATAGATTTGACTGAGCAGGACCACAATTCATCTGAATGTCAACCGTTTTGATTTAAATGTTCACCCCTAACATATAAACAAGGCAAGTAATAAAACTCCACAATTAAAAATTGTGGGCCTGATTCACAGAAGTGTTTTATTATGGTGCAATCCTAAAGGAAAAATTAACTGTGAATCAGGCCCTATTTAGCAGTCTAGTTTGCTTCACCTGTTTGAAGGAGGATGCTTATCTGCAGTGTCCAGTTTCAAAGCGTTTATTAGCTCGGGAATGCAGCATATCTGTCCTCCCATCCTGTATGCTGCGGGAATGGAGGGTCTTTGTGAGTGGAATGGATTCCCTTATGTGGGAATTCAGAGCTGGCTCCATTTAAAGATGGTTTCAGTCACAATTGCAACTTTAAATGTACCTATTTTCATAAAACACCATGGTTCATATTGCAATGCCTTATCAAACCTCCATCAACAGTCCATATCCTCAAGATCATTAGGTTTCCTAATCCTGACTCTTTTTTTCTGTAAAAGAGAATTAACACGCACAGCTGTCTAAATGCTAATCCGTTTTTCTTTATTGAACTCCTGTTCTTTCTGCTCAGAACAGGCAATTCCCCAATTCAACAAACGTTGCAAGTTATTTTCTGGTACTTGAAATGTTCATCTTATGCTTTGTCAGCTTTGGTTTTCAAGTGGCTGCAAAACATTGCACATTTTGTTTGCCACTGTGGTTTCCAACTGCTGTGAGCAGCTGTAGCTTAAATATTGTTTTTAAAATTACCTTTGTTCTGCATCTTTTCTCCTGAATCAAGCTTCCTCCCTACAAGATGACTCAGAGAGATGCTGAAGATAACTAAATGACATTGAAATGGAAAAACCTCAGATGCACCCAAATGATAGGCTTAGTTATAGTTTGGGCTTAGCCTTTCTATTATGTCCTATGTATTTTTATGCATTGCTGCTTTTGTCCCAATATGGTGCTCATTTTGCATAGGTTGTTAATCTCCCAGAAAGGACCCTCTATATGGTGGTTCCATGTAATCATGTCCCCTCAAAAATATCGCCATGCAAAAATGTCGCCGAAAAATGGCCGATTTTTGTGGGGACATTATTGCATGGAACATGCGGGGGACACCCCCGCAACCTCCAAACCCTTTTTTTTTGCTGCCCCTATCCCCATATATATGGTCACCCATATAATATCACCACGACTTTTTCCCGGCAATATTATGTACGGTGACCATATATATGGGGATAATATTACCTGATACCTATATGGCTGCATCGGTGACCCTCTCCAGGGAACTGCAATGATTTTCTGATCATGTTGCTAATAAGGCATGGGAATCAGGGCAGACTGGGTTTATATGCCTTTGTTCTACCCCAACCAGGAAAGGAATAGTAATGGCAACCACCATGTTCATGCACCTTGGCCGACATGACAGTGATTGGGGACCCAAGCCTCCCGTCCTGCATCATTATTAGCCTAGGGGTGGAGAAAATGGCAGTTTTCTTGGCTGAAGCTGGGAAACATCTGGAGTGAATTTTATACACTGTGTTCCGCTCCATTTAGAAAGTCCATTCAAAAAGGTACAGATCGAAATAAACGGGCAGATGGCGTGGCTCCTCGCTTTTGTTCCATCATCAGTGTTATTTTAAGCCTCATCTGTAATGATGCTGCATACTTGGACTTTGCTAACCAGGTGCCAGATTATCTGAATTTCCCCTTTAAACAAAAAAAAAAATAATTAAAAAACGAGTCAACGGAATTGTGCACTATTGTTGCCACTTTTATACTGTGAAATGGCCCACACAGGCCTTGCCACAAATATCATCTCAAAATGGTCTCACTAGGGCAAACAAAGTTGCCTGTTTATGCACTTTAATACACTTGCTGTGCCATGGCAAAATTAAATGTACTCCACATATTTCTTTTTATGTCACGCATGAAATACAGTGAGATAATAAAGATTTTTGGGGGGGGGGGTGCACCGTTCCGTTTTAAAAATAAAGCAGCAAAACTGATGCTTAATGCATTTGCTCAATTGTTTTGCACTATAGCAAATATTAAATAATATAATCTCGACCTGGAGTTCTTCGGACTAGGCATTGGATTTGAAAATCCTGGTCATTCTAGAGTGAGCGCATATGCGTGTGGGCGTCCGGTACCACCCCTCTGATCTATTATTTCTATGTGAGCAGGCGCGTGACAGAGCCAGCACCCAAAATTCTGAACGGAAACATTAGCTCTGGTTTAATATAACAAGAGAGGGAATTCATTTTGAGAAGATAGTCACATGAAGTCTTTTTACTTTCCTTTACAGACACCAAATGAAAAATGATGGGACATATTGGCTATGACTTGAACCCAATATGTGTGAACAATTTTCTGCAACAATGTTAATAGCAAAGGGAATATTATTAATGTACTCGATCAACTATGAAAGAAAGACATATGCAACACTGACTCGAGAAATGAGTAAGTTACCTGCCTTTGAAAGAATACTATAGGCCATGAGGGATACAAACAGCAAATGTGACAGCATGTGGAATTTATGTATTTAAGCTTATGATTAATATCATTTTGTGGCAAACCTGTGGGTTGTGCTAGTTGAAGAATTTAGAATTAGAAAGAGCTTTCATCAGCTAGCAAGTTTCCATATGTTGGTTTCTTTCCTGATGTGTGTGTATGTATACGTACACACATGCACACAGGTCTGTGTGTGTGCGTGTGTGTGAACCAGTGTGGGTAACATGTGTAAATGTATAAAACTATTAGTTCACAAAGTACTGGTGCAATGATTGGTTCTCGAATAGCCTTGCAATCTCTGCTAAAATAACCTTTCTCAGTAGCAAACTGGGTTTCAATGAAACCCCTCGATGTATTTCCTATAGTCTTGCATTAAAGGAGAGTTCCGGGACTTTTTTTTTATTGTCCCTACGGTTCGGCCATGTGTTTTTAAGCATATCTCGGTAGATCGTAGAAAACTTTCCTATGGACCTTACCCGACTTTTCGTCCATTAACGCACTCGAAATCAGCCGCCATTTTCTGATAATCCTATCATTTCCCCCCATCGCCCTGGCTCACCTGCTTTTGCGGCACTAAATCAAATCCCCCGCCCCTGAAACAGACTTTATCAAAACATTCATATTCCCCGCCTCTATCCGTGACGTGACTGTGCTGCGTAGGCAAACGCGCCCAGGCGTCTTCTACGCGACTCCACACAGAACCCGGAAATCAACACAGATCAGCTCACAACACTGCGCGCCACAATTCGGAATATGAAACTGTACTTTTAAATCAAACCGCAAGATTGTAAATTTGGTAAAGTACATTTATTTGACATCAAATGTTTAGAGAATATTCAGCGATTTTCATTTTTATTTGCTCACGTTCCAAAAAGTTCGTTTTGAGGCACGCGATGTTCCTTTGCTGTACACAGGGTCTTAGATCATCTCACAATACAGCGCCACAATTCGGAATATGAAACTGTGGTTTAAAAGCAAACTGCAAGATTGTACATTTGGCAAAGTACATTTATTGGACATCAAATTTTTAGAGAATATTCAGCGATTTGCATTTTTCTTTGCTCTCGATCCAAAATAGTTCGTCTTGAGGCAAGCGATGTTCGTGTGCAGTACACAGGGTGTTGGTTTACGATAAAATAAGCTCTTCGGTCGCACTGATAATCGCATGGCTGTTCCAACAACGAGGCACTAGGCCACCACAACGGTCTGTATGTTGCATCTAGCCGTTAGTACCGCGTAGGGGCATACTTGTACTTGGCGATCGTCCCACAAAATGGTCATGGGGGCTAACGTTGTTCACGCGGAGAAGCAATTGGCGATTATAGAAGCCATCCGCCGGTGTCTGGTACTCGTGACACAGACAATAATGGATGAAGTACCTGTTTGAAAAACATAAAAAATGAAATTAGTCTCACCATCAGATCTTTATTACAATTATTCATTTTATATATTAGGTCGGGAAATTATTTCATAGCTAGGACAGTGCAACTGGGTTTTATACGTCAAGGGGGGGCTGTAGGATACTGAGACAGTCCCCCAGTGCAGGGGTTGACAGGGAGTGCAGGTGGAGAGTGGAAGGGCCCAGGACCGAGATCGCAGACAGTGGACCAGTTGTAGCAGGGGAGAGGGAGAGAGAAAGCAGAAGCAAAGAGGAAGGTTTTGAGGTGCTTCCGTAAAAGGAGACGGTTCTCCCCAAGATAGTGCGCGGTACAAAACAATATGCCACATAGAACGAACAAGTACAACTTAACCCGTCTTTAAAGCTACTGTATAGTAATTAAATTGCGGTATAAACTCATCTAAAGAGTTACTTACATTATATTTGCATTTTCCATTGTGTCTGTGCGTAGGGCAGCCCCGAAATACCACTCCTTCTATGCCGACGTTATTTCTTCTAATGAACGAACATGAAATGGCTTTCGTTTCTGAAATTATATTCATTATCGTTTCTTACGTGGTCCCGGCCTGTCAAGGTCAAATAACAATAGAACCTTATACTGAGTCGTGGGCCATTCTGGCACCCGAGAAAAAATCAAAGCAGCTGACCTTCACTTTGAACGAGCACACATTCCTAGTTAGCTACATTCAGTGTAAGGCCATCTCACAGGACTTGAAATTTACACTCCATCTTTGCATTTTGTCTGCGTGCTTTGCAGCCCCACAGAACCATAAATACGGAGACATTCTATATTTTTTGAAAAATGATTTATATTACTGTTTGGTTTAATTTAATGCGCAAATGAACAAGGTTGGATAGATACACATATTCAATGGGCCTGCGACATGAGGAGACTCGAGAGAACAGACAATCAAATTACAATCATTTAAACCGTGATGTGTACTTCTCAATGAGCTCTTCTTTAGGTGGACATGGAACAGAGGCAATGTTGGGTGGCAATGCAGTTGTCCCCTGCACAGGTTCGTTCACAACTCCATTTATGTGCCTATCTAGGACGTCAACAATAAGTCTCTCAATAAACTCATATTGCATATCCTCAAACACTGGTTTGATCACCCATTGTTTACTTCTTTTAGTGAAGGCCTTATTGTAGCGAAGCGTCCCTAAAGTTCCGGTCGTCCTACTTTGTTGACGGCCAACATTATGGTTATGTGCCAAGACCGCTAAAAGAGTCCGATTTATCATGCCCTCCATGCCAAAATGCAATCGTTTTGGCCTGTACTTTAGGCACATATTGTGGAACACCTCCAAATCTCCTGTGTGGCAGAATTCCGTGAGTCCCCTCAAAGCTTTTGTTATAGTTTTATCAAATACAATCTTTTCAATGGCTTTGTGAGTGGGTGATGAAGGAATCAACCACTTCTTCTTCCGTGCCTCCTCTGTGGACAAATGGCCATGTTCACAATTGTGGAAATGTTGGTTCGTGTTCCATCGGTGAACGTTTGTACAGTGTGGCATTACTGACCGCCATTTTTCCAGTAGAATTTCCAACGACTCTCCACATGTTTTTGAGCTCCACCAAAGATGGTTGCTGATTGACTTGGACCACTGTGAAATACCTTGCAATTCTTTTTTTTTACCTGCAGCCGACAATTTTTTATTGATTGTTTTTGCAAGATGCCAAACGTCAAATTGGTGATTTATATTTTTGTACTGTTCTCTCATTGTCTTGGCAATTGAAACGTGTCTGTCCGTGGCTATCAGGTCGATCACCATTCCCCGCGATTGTAGTTCTTGCAATGATGCTACAAAGCCAACTTTCTCCATGGCCACTGAGGATGTACTTTGTGACACCTGCACGACCACCGAACTCACAATTTTCTTACTTTCCATGTCCTGAAAGTGGTAGGTGCAGTACTTGGCTGAAAATCCTGGGCTGTCGCACTGTCCATCACCGGCTAGCCTGAACCGTTTGCCCGCGAATGTACTATCAATAGACATTTTTTCCATTCTCCAAGCTTCGCTAATGGCTGGAAATAGATAATCGGTTTGATATTTGTAGAACTGAGTTTTCGCAATGAAATGGATTCCCAGAAACTGAAAGAAAGACTCTAATTTTTTAAAACTTGAACCACTAAAAAGTGCAGCCGCTACACAAAGTAGATTGCCTGCTGGCAGTTGTCCCAGCATAGGTTGTGCAGGACATGTGAAAGGATGATATTTTGTACAGGTGGCATGTATTTTAAGGTTAGTGCCTCGAATTGCACGAGTCACATTAATCAATGGCTCCCCACATACTTCCCCACCAACCGAATGCCCACATTTCATCCGAATAATAATATCAATCAAACAACTATCGAATACAATGAATTTGGCCTCTTTCCTTATACTGTCACTCTGCATCCCAGCTGGTTCGGCCTATAACGTTGAGGACATGTCACTCACATGAAAGGTAGAATCTCTGATATCGTCTTCCGCTATGTTCAGTGATATTGATGGTGTTTCATTGTCGTCCACTTCATTCTCTTCCATTGCAACATCTGTTCCTTCTCCGGCGATGGGTGAATAAAACAATTTCTTCAACTTTCTCGCGGTCTTAGTTTTTGCGGGTGTGGATTCTGTGAATTGATCTCCGACTGCATCCGAACTACCAGGAGGACATTCACTATCAATGGCTGGTGGTGGTATAGCTCCGTTGTCAATCACTTCATATTCTTCCCATTGGCACGATGCATCTCCAGTCTCAAGTCCCTGCCAAAAGGTTTGACAAGCAACATCTCTCGTTCGCTTCACTGTCTGTGTAGATCTAGTTCGTACACCCACTCGCAACTAGAGGACAGATTGGAAAAGGGATGTTCAGTTTAAACACAACTTACAGTATTGAACTATTAACAGTGAAAAACAACATAATATAGTGACCAGGACACTAACCTTCTTTTGCTTTCTTTTCTTTGAAACTTTCTTGCCTCGAACTTCAACATCAGGACGCTGTTGCTCCGACTCGTGTGTGCATGTCTCCACTTCCTCTTGCGCTGCAACGACTATGTTTTCCTGATAAGCACATCCATCACGCACTGACGCTCCATCGACTCCCTGAAACATAGAACTTTCATTAGTATGTATAATAATATCGAAAACACAAAATGTACTTGGGGACCAATACCCACGTACATCTCAATAGCAAAACACGAATGAACGCTTTGTGTAGAACATTCAAACGACAATTATTCACGCATTGTTGATCTAGTTAGATGGAACTGTCAAGATCCATACCTCGGGCTCCTCATAGACTTCCATTGATGATATTATTGAAGATGATGCTTCAGTGACTCCCTGAAACACAGTAATTGCATTAGTATGGTTTTCTATTTTGATAAAAAGAACAGAAACTTTGTGCAGGCGTGAACGGCTCATCTAAATAGACCTGCACAAATGATCAGTTGTCTAAAATAAATAATGGATATGTAAATATGATTCGATTTGCTCGATCGTTGGAAGTGTCACCACCCAGAGATCTGCATCAACTACTAGGGGTGATGTTCTTGTAGAAGAAGCTCCGTCATCTCCCTGAAACATAGTACTTGCGTTAATAAAGAAGGAAGTATAGCGGATGTAATCACGTCATATGATTTCGCTTGATTGAACTGTCAGTATCCATACCTCGAAATGCATAAGAACATCAAGAGACGATGTAACTGCGGTGCACACTTCTGCAAGCTGTTGCGCCGACCCGTAACTGCACGCTCCCCCTTCTTCTTGGACTAATGCTCCATCGACTCCCTGAAACATAGGACTTTCATTAGTAATGAACACAATATTGAAAAAAGAAGACACATAGGAGGGCGACGACAGAAGGACATATCAATGGCTAAAAACGAAAGAAACATTGTGTGTAACAATCACGCTACAAGAATGCAAGATCTGATGATCTCCATCGATGGAACTGTCCTGAAACGTACCTCGAGCATCTGAGTGACATCAACGGTAGTCGTCAATACGTTGGACTCCTCAGCATCTCCCTGAAAGACAGTACTTGAATTATTTTGGATAACAATAATTATAACTGAAAACAAAGACTAGAGGACGAGTACAAGGGTGTACCATTAGGTAAAATAATTAGACGATAAATTTAAACTATTGATTTACATGCCTAAAACAAGTCAGTGGCAGAATAGCCAAGTAAGATTACCCGATAGGCGCTTGAAGTGGCTGATGACTGCAATAACAACACGGATGGAGAATCTTCCGCCTTCATATTGAGTGGATACATAAATGGGGAAATTATTGTTAGCTAATGCTACACACTACCGCAAGGCCGAGAGATAAATACGTAAACTTGACTCACCAGTGGAGGGATGTGGACGAATAGAGTGGGAATAGCGGTTGAGAGCAATTTTCGCCTCGCTCGCGGTGTGTTCTTCTTTATTAGCAATGATGTGGAGTACATGTCAGAGGTAAAGTGCCTGCTGCAGATGCGGTATCGATCACCCCTCTTGTCCGCAAAGACTTCTAGGACTCTACTTTCAAGCTCAGAGGGTGGATATCCGCAATATCGGACCCATTCTCTTATCTGATCTATTGTTTTAGGGAAAACATGCATTATAGTACCTTCAGATTTATTATGGGTCTTCGAAGGGCAACCGCCAATGGAACAGGCAGGCATTTTGGAAAGTTCTGAAAAGTAAAGATCAACAATTCTCTATGAATACCAATGTGTTAAAAAATTAAATGACACATAAAAGGTTCAATGCAAGGTATGTTTTGGTTCTTGGAACTATACACGTTATTCACATGCGGATAAGTATTTGAATAACTTTAAAAAAATAGAAAAATAATTTGACTAAACTCAGAACATTTGACTAGTTCCTTGCATGTACTGTCTTGAACGAAAAGAAATTGGACGCAAAATGAGTATGGTACATGGCCTTACCTTGACGAGCAAACAGTTAGATGCAGGGATCAGAGTAGTTTCTTGTCGTAGAACAGGGAGCAGTTCACAGGTTGCAAACTGACGAGTTTCCTCGAAGTGGTCACGGAAGTTCACAGAGACGAAGAGCAGATAACCAGCACCTTCACGGGTTGACTAGCAAAGTGCAAAGAAGTTCTCATTAGAAATATGAAGTGGGTTATAAAGAATTCGAAACAGGGGTGTGTTTGTGAATGAATGACGTGTATATGTCGTGGCATTATGCGGTTTGCAGGGGGCCGTCCAGCGTGAGGGGGGATGCTTGGCAGGAGACACGGGGTCTGGCGGTAGACATGGGAACAACAACCCATGCTCTATAGACCACTTTGAAGTGTACATGGTCTTTGGCACCTCTTGGCCTTTATCGCTCCCCGACAGCTCCACTTGGCAGCACAAGTACCCCGGTGCGAACTGCCTTTGATAGGGCGGGGGGTGGATTGGGGCGGTGGTCGTGCAGACAAGACACAGGAAGACTCGTGAATGGAGACACACTTATGTGGATTGCAGGGGGCCGTCCAGCGTGAGGGGGGATGCTTGGCAGGAGACACGGGGTCTGGCAGTAGACATGGGAACAACAACCCATGCTCTATAGACCACTTTGAAGTGTACATGGTCTTTGGCACCTCTTGGCCTTTATCGCTCCCCGACAGCTCCACTTGGCAGCACAAGTACCCCGGTGCGAACTGCCTTTGATAGGGCGGGGGGTAGATTGGGGCGGTGGTCGTGCAGACAAGACACAGGAAGACTCGTGAATGGAGACACACTTATGTGGATTGCAGGGGGCCGTCCAGCGTGAGGGGGGATGCTTGGCAGGAGACACGGGGTCTGGCGGTAGACATGGGAACAACAACCCATGCTCTATAGACCACTTTGAAGTGTACATGGTCTTTGGCACCTCTTGGCCTTTATCGCTCCCCGACAGCTCCACTTGGCAGCACAAGTACCCCGGTGCGAACTGCCTTTGATAGGGCGGGGGGTGGATTGGGGCGGTGGTCGTGCAGACAAGACACAGGAAGACTCGTGAATGGAGACACACTTATGTGGATTGCAGGGGGCCGTCCAGCGTGAGGGGGGATGCTTGGCAGGAGACACGGGGTCTGGCGGTAGACATGGGAACAACAACCCATGCTCTATAGACCACTTTGAAGTGTACATGGTCTTTGGCACCTCTTGGCCTTTATCGCTCCCTGACAGCTCCACTTGGCAGCACAAGTACCCCGGTGCGAACTGCCTTTGATAGGGCGGGGGGTGGATTGGGGCGGTGGTCGTGCAGACAAGACTCGTTTGCCGCAGGGCCTCACCAAGGAGAGGCCATCTAACTGCATGTAAGAGGCAGGCTGCAGGATCGAGAACATGGAAGGCAGGGGGGTGAGTTTATAAATACCTCACCCTCCCAGGAGAATATATGGGTGCAGTTCACCCTGGAGACCCTGGATGCCTAGGCAGTTAGTCAGCAGCAGGCTGGCCTGTGGTGGCAAGGCGGCACGGGCCAGAGGGGGTCATCTCTGTACTCGGTGCCCAAAAGGATGATTTATTATGATCAACCATATTGATTATTTACCTATAACCATGTTTTGTATCAATAAAATCCAACGGCCTTTTATTGCCAACGCTTGAACAAAGTGGTGTGGTAAGTATTTTTGGGGGAGGAGGCAAGGCCGGGAGGCTTGATGCCAACCCGCAAAATAACATATGTATGTCTGCTGCATATGGGTTCAACGGTTATGTGGATTGAAGGTGGGCGGCCAGCGTGAGGGAGGATGCTGGCCGGAGACATGTGGTGTGACAAGACAAGGCACAGGAAGACTATTCAATGGAGACACACTAGATTCATTTAAAAAATCAAAACAACCATTGTTAAAATATATGTTGGGTTTTATTTTAGATCTTAATTTCAATTGAACATAAATAATAAACATTACACATTGTAAAGTTCCGGTTGCAGCACATCCAGGGAAAATCCGCGGTATTGTCCACTGTCGCTGGGGAAATGTTGTCTAATGGCAAGTACCGCACAGGCAGGTATTACTCTCCGAACGCGGTGTCCGAGCCTCCCGTGAAGCCACCAAGTGAAGCAACGATAGGCCACCAGCCTGTACCACCTGTGAAAATGAAAGATGCAAACTGTATTAAAATGACAAAACTTTCTTATCACTGTCAATTCAGGTAAAAAATGTCATTCTGCTTTGAAAAA
Organism: Ambystoma mexicanum; assembly: GCF_040938575.1. Lineage (NCBI taxonomy): Eukaryota > Metazoa > Chordata > Amphibia > Caudata > Ambystomatidae > Ambystoma > Ambystoma mexicanum. The sequence goes on from NC_090939.1 coordinate 710,475,364, forward strand.
AATTCTATCTAGAAAATGCACAACATGGAACCAATTTACATGCATTCGAATGATATGTAGATGTAATTTTATATGTGGGAGACGACCATGAAATAGTAGTGGCATCACTGACATCACAACCAGAGTATACTTACTCGTTACTCGGATTACGCGGACGAACAGTGCCGCGAAGTTCGTGCATGAGCACCATCATCATCCTCAACACGGTCCGTGAGAGGGAGGCTTCCCTGAACTCTGGCAGCTCGGTGATGCATTGCGGACTTGGCTCGCCTTCCGAAATGTAGGCCAAGCACCCGGAATTTTCACGGCAGCAGCAGTTCTCCTCCTCAGTTGGCATTAGCTCGCACCGATTGCACGTGCACCAGGTGGAGACGCCGTCCATGCGACATGGTCCAGGCTCTTCATCCGTTGACTGGTCCTCCCAACTGCCGTCCGAATCCCCATCGTTTTCGCGTGCTTGCCTTTCCAGTAGTTCTTCCTCGGTGTACTCGGGCTCGTACATATACGGCATTATTGTAGCCATTGTGTGGTAAAGAAAGTAAAATAATTTATAGCAGTGGTACTGGTATCTGTTCACACGGGCTACAATCAACGAAGGTAGCTGACCAGAGCACAGAAACGAGTCACAGAATACTCAAAGTAACACACAGAGAGTAATGGAATCGAAAATCTGCTGCTGTGTGTTGTGAAACGGTGTGTTTATACTTATTGAGGAAAGAGGCGTCCTGCCATTTCCATGGCGACAGTTCATTAGCTGAGGCGCAGCGATTGTTGACACGAAACGTGCTTTGGCGTTGGGAAATGGGCGGTACGCGTCTGCTGATGTCAGGCTCAGGGGCGGGGGATTTGATTTAGTGCCGCAAAAGCAGGTGAGCCAGGGCGATGGGGGGAAATGATAGGATTATCAGAAAATGGCGGCTGATTTCGAGTGCGTTAATGGACGAAAAGTCGGGTAAGGTCCATAGGAAAGTTTTCTACGATCTACCGAGTTATGCTTAAAAACACATGGCCGAACCATAGGGACAATAAAAAAAAAGTCCCGGAACTCTCCTTTAACTTCCTGGCCTGATTTTCAGCTTCATTAGATCCTTGCGACCAACAGCATTGATTAGCAGACAGCTCAACTAATTGCTCACAGAAATCATTTGTTTTTGTTCCCATCACAAAATACTTTACTCACTCATTATCAACAATAAGATTGAAGAAAGGAACACCAGCGACAATTAAAATGAAGATACATTATACACATTAACCAGATGCTTGAGGGGAATCCACTTTCCAGTAAATGTGCCACGGGCCCTCGATGTTTTTTACGCGAACCGAGTGCATGTTCAGCACAACTATAGTGGCAATGTGTCCTCTCACCTGGGAAGAGTCTACCGGGTTTACCCAAGGATGGTGCTTTCTAGTCTCGTTTGAAAATGCCAGCGATCTGATAACTAATGCATGTGTGTGTAATTAATAGACTGCATGAACACAGCCATGTTCTTATATGATATGATATGATATGGCATTTGTAACGCGCCTATACACAGGTGTTTCAAGGCGCGACGAGGCAGGGAGGGGAGGAAACAAGGGGAGACAGACAACGATCCTACTAGGCCAGGTGTCATTCAGATCGCGCAAGTGCAGGGGTGGGGGAGGGGGAAAAGTGCAAGGGGAAGGGGAGGGGCGAAGTGCAGTACAAGGTAAGTGGCGTAAAGTAATAAATAAATAGGGCCAGCTGGTGGCAAGTGCAAGGTAAGTGCAGAACAAGTGCTGGAAAAGGGGGGGGGGGCTGTAGGGATACAGAGACAGTCCCGCAGTGCAGAGGGGTTCCAGGGCATCAGTGCAAGTGGAGAGTGGCTGGGCCCAGGACCGAGGCGTTAAGAGTGGTCCAGTTGCAGAATCAGTGCAGTTTCAGTGAAGAATATTAGCTGTTCAGCAGGGGAGAGGGAGAGAGAAAGCAGAGGCAAAGAGGAAGGTTTTGAGGTGCTTCCGGAACCGGAGATGGTTCTCCTCAAGTTTCAGGGAGGCAGGAAGGCTGTTCCAGAGGGAGGCCCCTGCCGCGGAGAGAGATCTACCCCCAGCTCGTTGCTTCGAGAAGCGGCTGACCCTGAGGGAGTTGGAGGCGGATGAGCGAAGGGCTCGGGAAGGAAGATATTTGGGAAGAGAGAGTTGAAGGTATTTAGGACCAAGGCCCCAGAAGGCCTTGTGGACAATGCAGAGGGTTTTGAACTTTATCCTCGCAGCCACTGGGCGCCAGTGTAGAGATTTCAGTCCTGGAGAGATACGGTCCCTGGGCTTGAGGCCAAGGACAAGTCTCGCAGTTCTGTTCTGTATGAGTTGCAGAGGGCGGAGAGTGGAGGCAGGCAGATTAAGGTAGAGGCTGTTACAGTAGTCCAGCTTCGAGAGAACCAGGGCTCGGGAGACAGTGAGCTTCTGGGGGAAGGAGAGGAAGGGAAGAATACCTCTGAGGAGGTGCAGCTGGTAGTGTGACTTCTTAGCGACGTCAGAAATATGAGGAGAGAAGGAGAGTGTGGAGTCGAAGATGACCCCAAGGTTTTTTGCATTGCAGGTAGGAGCAGGGAGGGGGCCAAGGGAGGCAGGCCAGAGAGCTGCAGGGAAGGAGGGAGTGGGTGTACCGATGAGTAGAATCTCAGTCTTACTGGCATTAAGGCAGAGGTCATTGGCGGCACACCATTCCTGGATAGCAGAGAGACAGTCAGAGATGAGGGAAGGAGAGGGGGAGGCTGAGGGTAGCCTGTTTTGACATCATTACAACTCAACTTTGGAAATTAATTTTTTACAAATAAAACTCGTTTGGCACATTTGATTACATAATGCAGGAGCTTACATGAAATCTGGCAAATTAATTATGACGTCTCTAGCATTTGTCAGCCACTTTAATCGCTGCTGCAGAATTTATGGTGTCTTATATTATACGTGGGTGAGCAGATCCGGGCAATCGTTCAACCTTATGTATGTTCAAGATTGGTGATTCCCTAAGAATTTATAGACGTTTAGTATTACAGATTTGTGCGACAGACCTTGCTAAGGTGCTGAAATTACAAACGTGCTGAAGGTTTATGTCAATTTCCTTCTGCTTGGCATTGTCACAGGTAACAATTTGTCAATGTCCAAAGTATAAATATAGAAGCATTCAATTTACTAGCACAATGCCTCTGATCCTTTTAGATGACACACAGTAGCTCCAAATGCAGGTCTCATATTCAGCCAGGACAGAAAAATTCAACAGCAAAACTAACCTGTTGGGTTAAACACTGCAAGCAGAGATTTCCTTGCACTCCTAGGTATTTGTTCCAATTCGATTAATGTAGATCAGGGGCTGAATGTGCTTGTTCCGCTGATCTGTTTGTAACACACTTGTTACTGATTCCAATCTGTGAAAGATATGCAGAGCGATCACAAGTTACAAGTTCTGTAATTTTGATTGATTGAGCATAGGTGGCAGTGATCTGCACACAACATGAGTGTGGGGTTCTGTCCATGGTAAATTGGTCAGAGGGTTAAATAACCTGCTGGGGATTTCAGTCTGTGTTTACAGATCCCCAGCATCAGTAGAATCACTTGGGATCCTCATGCTCCAGTTGAGGAGATCTTGGTGTACATCTCAAGCTACAGTTGTATATCCTAGCTCAGTATCTTAGAGTATTGAACCATTACTTCAGAATACTGACTATAACATTTAAATCAACAATGCAATCCCCTCTCTATAGCTCAGTGGGATCAGTATTTATGGCGAAGCTGTATGTAGTGTTCAGGACATATATTCCAATCTGATTGAGGTAGTTCAATGGGTTGAGCGCCTGCTAATTCGGCAGCTACCACTTTTTATCAAAGCTCAGTAGCTTAAGAGTATTAAGCAATTACTTCGCAATTCTGAACACAATCTTTAACTCAAATATTGAAATCACCTCTCAATAGTTTAGTGGGATCAATATTTATAGTGAAGCTGTATGCAATGTTCATGACATATATTCCAATCCCAGTGAGACAGTTCAATGGGTTGAGCGTCCACTGCTTCTGTGATCTGTGTGCGCCCTGTGTTGTGAGTTGGGCAACTACTGCAGAGATTGGTTTCACTACTAGTAAAATGCTGCCGAAATCTATGTGCATGTCTCATCTCACATATTTGAACCTTTACGCCGAGACAGCATCTTTAATCCTTCATTGGCAGAAGGAAGCCTATTAAGTTGAATAGTAATTACTCCATGTACTAAATGTCAACCAAAGAAACAATCTTCAAAGTTGTATGTTTCACTTTAGATTAATCTTAAATGTATAGATCACACCCACCAATAGGTCTCGGTGAAATTCAATGTGGCAGATCTCATGAGTTAAATGGAATATCAGTAAGATCTTGCTGGATGTTCCACAGCCCAATACTGCACTCAAACTCTTTATAAGCTCTGTGGGGATATTCAACCTTGGGGGGACAAATTGAAATATTGAGTGTGTCAGAGATATGTGGCAGACCAATCAGAATTCTAGAAGCATTGATGATGTTCTGTGGCCCTGTAAGCAGCCAAGGCGTCTCCGACTTTCCTTTTGTGGGGTTTGTTTGACTATAAGAGTAGATGTGTATATTCTTGTTGGAGTTTGATGGTCATGTCTTGCTAGTTTGATGGTTTGTAGTGCTTGTTGATTCTTATTTGCTTCCTTTTGTCTGTTAGTATAAAAATTAGGCCACATGTGTGGTCTTTCCTTTTTTACCTCTCCCTTTCTCCATAAACACATTTAAATAACACCCCAACATGCTTCTCCATGTCTTTTCTCAGGTGCCAGATATCCATATTCATCTATGGTGTTGACTAAGGTAGGGGAGTATTTAGGGCTGGCTCATAAAGAGGACAACAGACATGCCCAACACAGAGGCATTCCTACTGAAATAAGTTGTGATGGAGGGGATAGGGCCATTGGGGTTCCAGAAGGGGTGGTGGAGGGGTGGATGGATGGGACAGGGGGCAACGAGAGGTTGTAGCTGTTATAACAATGCATGGGGAGTTCATGGCAGCTGCGAGTGCATTAATGGACATCCTAAAGAGTGTTCCTGGCTGGATTGTCCATGGAGTTAGAGACGAGGTGGGGGAACTCAGCAGGGAGACAATGTAGCAGAAGCATGGGAGTGGTTGGGCTGTCCAGGGAAGGACAAGGAGGTAGTGCAGCTGTTTGTGCTGCACTGATCAAAAAGCAACAGCTGGAGTTGACAGAGGTGGGCCCCAAACAGATGGCTCTGGAGCAGGAAGATAATGAGGCTTCTGCACTAGTTTATATCTTTGCACAGGGGGAAAGTTAGCCTATACATCCATTGTCACCTTTCTGGCGGGACAGGGGACATGCCCACCCATGACTTATCCAGCTCATAATGTATCAGGGTCTAATATAGCTTTACAGAGGGGAAGCCTGTTAGGGTACATAGTGAAATGCACCCTATGACAAAAACAGGTAAATTGGACCAGGACTTTTGGGACTATGACAATGCACAACCACATTTGACATTTCCATGATTATCATTAGAGACAGCACACACTAACTTCCGCTGACCCACCCATCCAGCACTCATCAGCCTTCATAACAGAAGTAAGCAAGTGTCTAAAGGTAACACCTGCTCATTCCCAGGCGCGGTGACTGAAGCAACTCTCAATCCTCATATCTTATGAGCCTGCCTAAGCCCATCTGCCCTTGTGCACAGCAAACCAGTGCCTGCATCACTGGCACCATCTACAAGCAATGGCATGTTACCACCACCACCACCATAGCTGCCTGTTGACTGGTGATTATAGCATTCTAGGTGTGACACTATTTGGGTACTGATGGAGGGACTCATTGATGTAATGTAATGGATTATTTATAATGCGTTTAATACAGGTGGTAGCAGTTTCCCGAACAAAGCTGCCCAAATTTGGAATTCACTCCCACCCCCTTTACGGGAAGACATGTCTTATACACGTTTTAGATCTAACCTTATCCTGTGGATTAAGGAACATGACATTTGACCTCCTACCACTACTACTGTATAGAATTGTTGTCTGTTATCTCCAGCTACAGCACTGTTCATTAATGTTTTGTATTGTATTGTAACGCACAGCAATGTAACTTAAGCAGAACAATCCTCTTTTGCTTTTCTGCGCCCTAATATCCTCGGGTTGTGTTGCACATTATAAATAAAAAAAACAAACAAACAATACCCAGAGGTTTCTATGCACGGACCCGGGAATCTAAGCTGTGTTGCTTTGCATTGTCTTGCTTCCAAGATGAGCGTGTTGCCTCTGAGCTATCCTCCCGATGCCATCTACTGCATACATCTCCAGATGACCACACATCAGAGGCAATTGGTAGTATGACATTGGCGTATATTTGTGGAGAAGCACATGCCCCAACACCATTCTACCCACTTGTAGCTGGCAAGGCCAGAGGATAGGACAAGACAAACATGATGAGTGACTGATCTCGGACTCGTACAGGTATGGCGAGATGTAGATGTTGGTAAATTGAGCTTCATGGGACCTTCCACACCACCTACCACACCAAAGGTCTTCTGTGTGGTGTCTATTCAACCACTTCCTAAAAATGCTGTGCCCCCGTCCATTTTTCATGGCACACGGTACAGGGGAGTCTGCGAATTCCCTTACTTTCATGATGACCAACCTCATGAACGTAAGCACATATCTTATGGTAAAAAAATAGAAATAGAAGTCACCTCAAATGTCAGAAGAGTGATCTGTTTATTGGTAGCATGATCCTGGCTGGCTTCCATTTTGAGATGCATGCTACGAAACTGCTATTATTTTGCAGTTGCCTCAAGTCGCAGAATGCATCTTTTAATACAACACTGAGTAAGAGCAAATTATGAACATGTGTGTGTTTTGAATGCTTATATATTATTGTACCACAGTGCATTGCATTGTATTAACACAAGCTCATAATATATGTTCGAAAGTAAATGTGCAAAAAGTAGCAATGTTTGCACTTTCGTTTTCTCAGAATTGCATGCTCAGCTATTATGTATCATTTTAATCTGTAGCAGGTTCCTTCCTTCAGGCAATGTTAGTAGTTAAAGTAAATGTGAGTTTTACAATTTGAACTGCATTTCAATGTACAGTGGGATATCAAAATAAATACCACTGTGTAAGATGAACATATGCACAATCACCAGATTGCAGACAAACAAAAATGATATGTATACAGTTAATAGTATATTGTCAATTTATTCTAAATTTATTTCATACGGAACAGTCCCCAAATGCAACCCAGAGAAAACACTTTCTAAGTATTATAAAGAGAAACATATCAAATAAGGACCAAAGTTAAGAGGTAATAGTGAAGAAAAGCAATTCACTGGGAAAAATGTATACTTGATCTATCTCATAGAAAAATGCACTCTAAGGAATGATTTTGAATCCCACTATGGCTCCTCCCTTTCCTCTGGCCAGTCACATGTGCATTCCTAGAAGTCCATTTTGGGACAGGGTGCTAGAGTCTGACTTGACAGCATAATCAGCAATAGCATAGTATACGAATCTGCTATCTCCAGCCACAAACCTTTAAACATGTGTCACAGAGGCAGATAGGGTAACGGTAGGATGTACTCGAAAGCCATAGAAAATATGTTCCATTGGAGGTGTTTGCCATTGGTATAATTTCAATCCGCCAGAAATGGCAAATAATTCGACTTTGGGATGTATTTCATGAGTCATTGTCAATAACACACAAATCCTAGTTTACACAGAACCATCTGCACAAAAGTGACTAAGCCAAATTAAAGCAGAGAGAGGGTAGTATACAAAGAAAAAAGTAAGCGACCAAGAACTGAGCCTTGTGACGGCACGAATCACAAAGATAGAACCCATGAATAATTATCACCCAGGAGATGCAAAATCAAAGGCTTTTGAAAGCAAGAAAGCAGGCCTTCACGCAGAGGCACACTGACCTATCAGTGGACGTTCATGTCTGCAGAGGGGGGTCAGAATGCCGCTGAGGTGTGTACCCCTTTGAAGCCAGCTTCTCATTCCCTCGCCTTTTTCATTGAACAACTGTGGTTGATTCAGGTCTCCCACCTGCTTCTCAAGCTGAAACAATTGCACCCTCTCCACCCAACACCATGCGACACTGCCCTTGGTTCCACTCCTATACGTCAGACGCTCCAACTGATATCAGAAAAACGAGTGGCGGCTGGTACATTTTTTTAATTGGTGTGGATGTAATATTTGGCACAAATTTGCAAGTGTAGCGAGATAGCCCAAAGCAACCAAGCAGGGATCAGGTAGGTTAAATGGTACATTATACAGTACACTTGCTCTGAAAAATTGTGTAAACAGCCAGACAGATTGAAATAGGCTTTTTTAGGGTAGTTCATGAAAAAATCCAATAGATACAAGTAACCATCAGTGTGTAGGAGCCCTTTCCCAATGTATTTTCATGATAACTTTCCTCAGAATATACGAGTGTATAACAATCTGTTCACACTAGCTGTACCTACACATTTCGATGCTGGCTGCACCTATATATGCCAGTATTCCCAAATAGGAACATGCACAGGAAACACAGAACACTTTTTCGTTCCTGCATGCACCCCTTTCCATTTGTAGGCACACAGAGGCACAACAGCATCTCTTCACACATACACACATGCAGTTCCACAAGCCGCATCCACAACGCAGTTCCCCAGCCTGCATCCCCAATTCAAAATGCCCCTGCCTTGTATAGTTCATTCAGCATGCATGTTGGGGAACTACATTGTCAAAGGGATAGCACCGTTTCCTTTCACAGTTTGTACCAGCCCACGTGTTCTCCCTCAAATGCAACACGCAAGGAAGGGCTCAGTGATTACACTGGGATGGCATGGCATGGCCATAATGAATGAATATTTAGTTGAGTTAACGCCCCCTAACCTGATATGGATGATCCACACCTCAGAATAAGAGTGATGAAAAGGAGTGGAAAGAGGTTTTCCCATCTTAGCCAGTTCCATAAAGTACAATATGGATAATTGGCCCCTTCTCTGGTAGCCTTTTTCAATAGCCTTTTTAACTCCATATATTCCCACGGGAATGTCAGATTGTATCACTAACCTGACTCTCAGGAACCATAGAGTGCATACACTTTGGCGAAACCGAAAGAAGAAGTACCAGGTGGAAGTGAAGACACCCAGACTCTCCCTCCGTCAATCTCACCAAGCATAATCTCAGCAATCCTGTGCACCGTAAGCAGGATGTTGTTGGCAGCAACGGCTTCGTTACCCGAAGAACTGCGTGAGAGGGGAGGAGAAAATAATAAGTATCATAGTGAGTGTCACTTAGTGATTTCCCTTTCAGATTTTATTCTAATGTCCCCGCTGGTACGACCACAATAGGCGGTACCTGAAGTGGATGGTCAGTCCTCATTGTATAATGACATCCAGAACTCTGTTGATTGGCAGGGTTCTGGTAATGAGGTAACATATAATCCCTAATACAGGAAAAGACGGTGCATGATGGTCGGGCGATGAGCATAGCAAAAATGTATAATGTCTTCAACACAAAGAGAAACATCTAAATACCTTAATCCATAATAGTCTGTAACGGCCTGGAACTCTGATGCAGTTTCGGGAGGGTCCGGAACAGTCAGGTATCCGTGGTAAATTTCATGGAGTGGTGCTTTTGGAAGACAGAAGATATCGTCTACGACATCCTTTAATAATGAAGATGCATGCGCCTTGTGTCAGTTAGTTTTACGAATGGTGCTCACCATCTTAGATCAGGATAGCATCCACCATCTTGGAGCGGGGCAGATCACCTGGAAACACACTGGAGATGGGACAAGCCCCTACCGCGGGCCGTACCACCAAGTCCAGTACGGTTGCCATAGGTGACAGGGTAACAAGCGGCTCAAATGTATTCTATTCCTGGTGTCAGGGATGCAATTCCTGACAAAGAATTAAAGAAGACTTACGTGTTGTCTTTCTCAAAAAGTCCTCTGGTGGCCTGCCCTTCTCCTTCTCATGTCCCTACTCCATTCCTTTCCATTTGGCTTTGCTTCTGTTCTGCTTTCTACACCTCTTTTCTCATATTCAATATTTTCCTTTATTCACTCCCGTTTTATAATACTCCCCCCAGCTCATAATACTCTATGGACCCTCTCTAATGTAGTTCCTCTATGAGGTTGCAGTACCATTCCTGGGACTAGTCCACCATTCGCGGTTCCATCCCCAACACTGCTGTGAGTGTACATCACTCGAATACCTTCTCGGTGCTAGATGTTGCCCCCGCCACATCGACAGCTGCCATTTTAAAGAGAGGCAGTCTTTTCCTGGACATTGCCTTATGTCTTGCAGGCCTTGCAACTGGGGATACAACTCCCTGCCCCCTTGTACCTGCAATCGACCCCCCCACCAGCTGCTTCCCATTAACCCAAGGAACAAACATTCCTATGCCGTTGTTTCAGGGTCCAGCATCCAACTGAATGCTCAGTCACCAAAGTCTGTGTGGTGAGAATCTTCACACACACCATTTTTTTCCTTAACCCCTGTACATTTCCTCCCCCAGGTATGGCAACCATACTTATGTGAGAAATAAAGGGAACCTTTCCTCATTTTATCTTTTTCCCCTCCTAGGAATGAGAAGCAGTGACTCTTCATGTTTAGCCATGATACACGTTTGATTCCTGCCTCCTAGCCTGTGACATTGTCAAATGTTATATGAGAGAGAAGGAAGGAATGCTGAGTTGGTCCTGATCGAGAATTCAAACATGAGAGCTTGTGATAACAAGAAACCACTGACCATTCTTATTTATTATGATGTTTTTTTCTAATCTTGATAACAATCACATGTATAATTAGGTACATATTCATTTTCACTTGCATTTCTTCTCACTGCCAACTCCTATATCATTCCCAATTATCCCTACTACTCGATTCCACCACACTTTCCCTCGATTCCTGCAGCTTTTTGTATCTTTAAGAAGGCATTCTATGAATCTATATTGTTCCAAATATCAACCTAAATACATTGATCAACAAGAGATTCAAGGTTTCTGCTAAGCGTTGCAACAGTTTTCTATATTGGACAAGTATTCCAGGAAGATTTGGGAAATTGCATTGATTCATCAACATTTACTCATGTTGATGAAAGAATTTAAACATTTTAAATTGCTCATTCTCTTAGATCTACTTGTTGCCTTTGATACTGCCTATTCCCTTTTTTTCTCACCACACTCTCCTCTGTTGAGTTCTCCGGTTCTATTCTTCATTGGTACTACTCCTACCTCAAAGACATCACATACTTGTTTATCTCTTTAGGTGACAATCTTTCCTCTCCAATACCTCTCTCATTTGAGGTTTCCGATGCCTCTGACCTAGGCCCTCTCATCTTCTCTCCCTACACCATTCCTCTCTCTGCTCTCATGGCTTCTTTTAATCTTTCAGGCCATTTCTATGCTGACATCTCCCAGCTTTGTCTTTCCCTTTCATCCTTCGTTGGCTCCCTCCATCCTACTATTTCCAATGGTGTTTCTGCTATCTAATCCTGGATGGACTCCCACTTTCTCCACCTCAATCCCTACGCCCTCCCTGATTTTCACTACTTCCGTTCTTAATCTCTGTGTCATTTTTAATCCCTTTCGTTCTCTCTCGACATTTGTAACACAGCCCGAATCTATCACTTCCAGCTAAATAAAATTCACAGAGCTCACTTCTTCCTTTAAGTTATTGCTACCAGTCACCTCATATGCTCTATTATTTTTTCTGACTTGTCTGCTGTTCTATTCTCTTAGTCTGACATCATGTTTCTCACCAGACTCTATTTCCACTCAGACTTCTGACACTCCTTTCTTATCCCGATCTCTATGCTGCCCTTTGATTATTGTCTTTTTGTCCATACTCTACCCCAAGTCTTTCGAAGCATCAATGGTCTTGCTCCACTCCATCTGTACTGCGTGGTCTCTTTATACCAACCGTCTCTCCCTCTCCACTCCAAGTCATATCACCTTCTATCAGTCCCTGTCATGATTCCTGCCTCTCATGTCCCCAGCCCTCCAAGATGCCAGGCTGGAGCCAGGCCACAATCACCTACATGGCCCTCAAGGGCTTCTCCATCCCTCCAAAGACCGACTTGGAGTCAGACTTGGCGCTTGTGGCACCAGACACACCCGCTCCCATAGGATAACATTGGAGATTGGACTTGTAGTGCATTGATGGGGACAAGATGGATGCCCCACATATTCCGGTTCCCAGAACTGCATATGCAGTCTAGTCTTTTGGGTGTGGTTCAGCCCAGAAACCCCTGGGATACCCAGAGACTATTTAAGCCACACCCAGAATGAGAAACATGCTTTGCGATTTCTGCACCTGCAGCGTGACACTCACGGTGTTCTGATCGTTCTCCAGTAGGCCTGCATCTTTCTTCTGCGCTCAGCTCCTGCAAGAACACGAACACCGTTAGGAACAGCCTTACCTTGCGGCGCTTCTGCCCATCATTCATTGCTCCTTCTGTTCTGCGGGCATCTTCGGCGGTGTCATTCCCATCCCGGCACGCCGCTTCCTAAGGAAAAGGGAAAAGAACAGAAAAAAGGCATTAGTAAGCATTCTGCAATTCTTCGCTTATTTTTAAATACTGTACGAGCTTTAAACGCTTACCTGAATCCCAGCCACTCTGGGCGAACTCTGTCTCCGGAACTTCTCATCCATCTGCAAGAGGGAAAAGACACTCCAGGTTAGCGTGGAAACATCTAGAGGCTCCGCATACCGCACTTACCCACCGCATTTGTTCTTCATAAACGGCATCCACGCTGAAAACGTCGCAGCACCTAAAATACACCGAAAAATAACTCAGTTCAATGCAAATATGAAAGGGATGCATCACGCATCGCGCTCTCACTCACCTTCAGCGCTACTCATCTCAGCAGCACGCCGCCATCCCTGGACGCCGGCCATCATCTAAGGAAGGAAAGGAACGAAGTTAGAGAACTGTTCAAAAGACTCATACTTACCTGTCGGACTCTTGCCAGTGAAGTAACTAGGCAGCAACGAGCCCGCATCAATCAACGCGCCCCTGCGCTGAAAGCATGATGGGGAGCACACTGTCCAAGAAAACAAGGTGAGCTGTGAATCAAAGGGAAGGGTTGGACACCGGGGAAGAAGGGGTTCAAGCACACAGAGACAATAGGGAGCTAAACTCTACTAATCCTTTGTTTCAGGCCCAGTCTCCAGTCGAATAGCCTCCAGGGAAGGGTTTGAGGTCATAAGAGGTCAGAACAGGCTGAGTGACGTCCCCGTGGATACTAGGTGAGCGTTACAGTCCCTAAGCCCTCCTGTTCCAGTACCACTTCTACTCTTTCTCGCTACTATCTCATTGGAATTAATTGTTTCTATTGATCTGCTGGTGCCTCAAATCTCAACTTCCGCCCTCTGTCTCTGACTCATAAATAGTGTCCTTTGTTTTTTGTTTCCTTATCATCATTGCATATATATTGTACTGTTCATTATTAAACTGTACAATACTTTGGTAAAAGCTCTATACAATTACCAATAAAATAAAAATATAAAGGCATTCCACCATTTGCCTCTCTGGCATTTAGAAAAGTCCATGGACCATATTACAAGCCTGGTGGTTTTGGAAATAAGAGTGCCGGTAGCAATGTATTGGCACCCTTACCGGACCGCCAGACTACAAGAATGCCTGCAGGGGCCGGTGCTCCCAGCAGGTATGACCTGCTCAAAGCACCGGCCCTTGCAGGCATGGTATTCACAGAACCACCGGCACCATTAGCAATAGTGTCGGTGCTTCTGTGTTCTCATTCCTGTGAAGTCCTATGGAACTCCACAGGAATGGGGCTTACACTATCCAGCGCCTGACATCCCGGCTCAACGCCACCTGGAATATTTCAGTGGCACCGGGATATCATGCGGCGGAATGGTGTTACAAGGTTGGCAGTAGCACTGGCGGGTTACCACTGACTAGATAATGAGGCCCAATGGGTTTCAAAATAGCAGTTTTTCCTCAACATCTGGTGTTTCAACTCTTGATCAATGAAGAAGTGATTTGCCTTTGAGCAATAAAATATGGATGAAATAAAATGACATATCTGACAAATTAGGTGTCCACTGATAAAGTTACCTGTGAAATGACTGCCAGGTGGCGACATTTCCCCAAAAATGCACCCTCATTAAAATCAAACGACCATATATTTTATGAACGGAGTTTATAATATAAACTGAACCTCTCCTAGAATATCTGGGGAACATATTTTAGTAGACAGGAAAAAAAAGCCACTTACTTGGCGACTTTCTCCAGGCAACATGAATACATGGAACCGCAAATTAGCATTGTACGAGACTCTCAATCTGTTAAATTAGTCATTGTGCTGTATTTAGCCAAATTATATGATAAGTCATTATAATGCGCCTGTACACAAGTTTTTCGAGGTGCAACAAGACAAGGGAGAGAAGAAGGGGGGGGACAAGACAAAGGATCTTACTAGGCCTTGTGTCATTCAGATCATGCAAGTGCGAGAACTCAAAGTGCAAGGGGAAAGGGGGTGGGCGCAAGGGAGAGTGGAGGGGAAAACAGGGCAGCAATGCTCTGAGTAAGTACAGCTAGGGCTTCGTGGCTCAGGGTAGTGCAAGGAGAACAAGGGACTGTAGGGTTACAGTTACAGCCCCTAAGTGCGTGGTAGGCCTGGAAGCAGTGCAAGGGTGACTGATCAAGAAAGAACTTGGTACCCAGTGAGACTCTGAGGGTAGCCATGCAATCAGTCACTACAGCAGACAATGTCACAAGTTTCTCCCCCCTCACCTGTTTCTCCTTACTTGTGACCTTCTTGGAAGTGGCTTCCTTCTTTCGTACTGTCCGAGACTTGTATAGGCCTGGGAGCGGGTCTTCGGATTCCAGCGTGAGCTCTTGGTTGCCCTTCGCTAAGAAATGTTCAGTATCCAGGACATTGAACCAGGAAGGAGATAGAGTCCAGGCTCGGAAGGAACCGAGGCACCGTAGCACCGAGCACAAGATTAATCCAGGAATGAACCACGGAAGGAGGAAAGGAAGGGAACAAGCGGGTATCAGGAATAGGAAGGAGGAAAACAAAGGAATCAAAAAAGAGCACGGAGCAGACTCTGACAACACACATCTAACTACTCCAAGCAGTAGTGTTGAGAAGTGTGGCGCCGCAGGGGCGTGGCTGTTTTCTAGGAAGTTGAACGTAACCCGCAAGGGCTGGTGTGCAGTGTTTCAAAACTGTTGGCCATGTTGGAAGGATCACGGAGATCATACCGCGGTGCATCATGACCATGAAGTCCAGAATGGATGAATTCGGTGGTTCATGACAGACATGTAGGTGCGGTAGGTCAGCAGGGTAGGGAGAGAGAGAAAGCAGAAGAGAAGAGGAATCCTTTTGAGCTGCTTCTGGCACTTCCGGTGGTCCAGCACAAGTGTGAGAGGGGCAGGGAGCCCATTCCAGAGGGAGGATTCTACAGAGGAGAGAGATCTACCTCCCCCCACTCTCTGCCAGGAAAAGCATCTAACCCTTTGAGAGTTGGAGGTAGCTGAGTGAAGGGCTTGAGAAGGCAGGTATTTTGGAAAAGAGTGTTGGATGTAGTGCAAGCTCCCGCTGCAAAAACCCTTGTGGACAATGCAAAGGGTCCTGAACTTGATCCTTGCAGACACTGGGAGCCAGTGGAGTGCTTTCAGGTCTGTAGAGATACGGTTCCTGGGCTTGAGGCCAAGGATAAGTCTTGCAGACCTGTTCTGGATTAGTTGCAGAGGGCAGAGAGTAGAGGAAGGCAGATTGAGAAAGAGGCTGTTACAGTAGTCCAGCCTATAGAATACCAGGGCCCTTGAGACAGTGCGCTTCTGCGGGAAAGTGAAAAGGGAAGAGTCCCTTTGAGGAGGTGAAGCATATAGTGGGACTTCTTGGCGACGTTCGAGGTGTGAGGAGAGAAAGAGAGAGTGGAGTCAAAGATGACACCAAGGTGATTTGCCTCGCAAGAAGTCAAAGGAAGAGTGCCCAAGGTGCACAGCTAGAGCCAGAGAGGGAAAGCAGGGGCAGGGGTCCCAATGAGAAGGATCTCTGTCTTACTGGAATTAAGGAAGAGATCATTGGAGGCGCACCAATCCTGAATCACAAACAGACAGTCAGGAATTAGCGAGGGAGGAGAGGAGGCTGAGGGGAGCCTGAAGGAAAGCGGAGTTGCATCTGCAAAACACTGAAAGTTAGAGGAGAAGTAAGAGATCAGGTGGTCCAAAGGGGCCAAGTAAAGGTTGAAAAACCAGGGTGAAAGTATAGAGCCCTGAGGAACGCCACAGGTAGAGAGAGAGGTGGCAGAGAGAAAGGGACCAAGTTGGACCTGAGAGGGGTGGTCCAAAACAAAGGAGGTCAGTCACTCCAGGGCCTGATCTATGATGCCCAGTTTCTCATAGAGTTGATTGATCAGGATGGCGTTGTTGACCATGTCGAAAGCAGAGGAAAGCTCAAGGAGGCTGATGATAGAAGGAATGCTGGAATCAAGGTTAGAGAGTAAATCTTCACAGGTGTTCAGGAGTGAAGTTTCCGTGCCTTTGACAGCCTTGAAGCCAGTCTGATGGTCATGAAGACAACCAACAGATTCAGTGTGGATAGTAAGATGGTGGATGGCCAGCTTTTCCAAGAGTCTGCCCAGGAAAGGTGTGATGGAGATTGGGCGATAGTTTGCCAGGCAGGTAAGATCGGCAGACAGCTTCTTCAGGATGGGGTGCACAATGGAGTGGTTGACGGGAGAGGGGAAAGTTCCAGTGGCGAAAGAGTGTTTACAGAAATAGGCCAAGGCTGTAGTGAGGGTATCAATATGGCCCTTGATGGTCCTGGAGGACCAAGGGAGCACCTGTTTGGATGACACTTTCATAGATCGGACTTGTCTTGAAACTGTCAAGGAGTTCCCCCCTTCTCACCTGAATCCGTTCTATACTGGTGTGCTTGGTCGATGCCTTCTTGCAGATGGACCGGGTCTTGAAGAAGGCTGCCCGATTCTCTTCTGAATCCAGAATGCGTTCAGTTTCCGGGACGCCGAATCCAGGAATCCAGGAGGCAGTGGAAGCACGCTAACCATGAATCCAGGAGATAAGTAAAAGGGGGAGGACAAGGAAGGGATAGCGGAATTGGAAAAAGAAGAAGAACCGCGAACTACGGAGCACGCGTCTGGTCGCTACTTCGCAATAGCATTGAGACGCGCGGAGCCGCATTACGCGTGGTCTATTATTAGAAAAGGCTACGTCCAGCGCATGGAGCGAGAAGGGATTACTCTGGACGCCATGTTGGGAGTATTAACAAGTGCAAGCCCGCTGTGACAGGGACCAAGAAGCCCAAAAGGGGTGCACTCTGTGATTCATGACAGCATGCCTCCTCCAAAGACCTTTCCCTCCAGGTTTGCCTGGGTGAATGAAATGAAATCTTCTGAGCAGCCGAGGGGCCTTGATGTTTGACATAGGCTCCCAGGTTCTTTCACTAGGGGGATATCCTTTCCATTCAACCAGATATTGAAGCTGGCCCCTTCTATACCTGGAATCACAAATCCGGGACACCCCGTATTCCAATTGGTTGTCGACCAGTATATGAGGAGGTTTGCAGGGTTTCCGGAAGGATGGATAGTAGGGTTTCAGCAAAGATGTGTGAAAGACTGGGTGTATTTTCTTCCAGGAGTCTGGCAATTTGATCAGATAAGAAACGGGATTCATAACTTCTCTGATGGGAAATGGACCATAGTATCGAGGGGCCAATTTACTAGGCCGTAGATGTCGGGGTAGTAATTTTGAGGACAACCAGACCTGGTCACCGATTGCATAAGAAGGGCCTGGTCTTCTTTTGGAATCTGCATATTTCTTGGTCTGTTTTCTGTCCTTCTCCGAGAATTCCTTGTCCTCCTTATGTATATTGACACGGGTTTCGATCCAGGAGTCAACTGTAGGTACTGGTGTAGGATGAGGAAGAACAGAAGGCAGGACCGATGGATGGAAACCTTGACTGCAATAAAAGGGGCTGGTATTAAGTGCCGAATGGTCGGAATTGTTGTAGGCAAATTCAGCCACGGGTATCAGGAGGGACCAGTCATCCTGAACCTTGGTGGCGAAGCATCGAAGATACTGTTCCAGGGTTTGATTGACACGTTCTGTGGCTCCATTGGTTTGAGGGTGATATCCTAAAGAAAGGGCACGTTGGATTCCTAAGCATTGACAGAGACGTTTCCAGAATTGTGAGATGTATTGAGGTCCATGATCCGATATGATCTTGGAAGGGAGTCCATGCAAGCGGAATATGTGTTCCAGGAAGATTCCTGCTAGTTCAGAGGAGGATGGCAGATTATGCAGGGGTGTAAAATGAGCCATATGAGTGAACAAGTCTATGGTAACCATAATGGTAATGTATCCACAGGAAGGTGGTAGTTCCACAATGAAGTCCTTAGCGATAATCTCCCATGGCCTGGTTGGCAGTGTAGGTTGCAGTAGAAGGCCCGCCGGTCTCTTGTTATCATGTTTATTTTGACTGCAGACAATACAGGATTGAATGTACTGTCGTACGTCAAATCTCATCCTAGGCCACCAGAATTGCCTTTGTATAAGACGGAGGGTATTGGCGATGCCACGATGTCCGGAGTGTAGGGTATCATGACAGAGATTTATTATTCTTTGTTGTAGCCTTTTTGTAGGGATGACCAATACAGTGTCCTTGAACAGATACCCTTAACGGACCCTTAGATTCCATTGATTTTTCTTGGATATATCCTTCCACCGATCAGAGGATTGGGTCTGAGCTTGGATTTCTTCAAGGAGGTTGAATGCTTGGGCTACAAAGATCTTGGGGGAAAACATCTGAGGATATGCCTTGTCTTCAATGGGCTCGTAGTCTGGTCGTCGAGATAAGGCATCAGCAATTAGGTTTTGTGATCCCGGAACATGAGTGATGTGGAACTGGTACTGGGCAAAGAAGTAGGCCCATCGCGCCTGACGACTATTCCTACACTCCAAAGACTGTAGAATCTGGAGGTTCCGGTGGTCCGTACAGACCTGAACTGGATGTTTAGCTCCCAGAAGTAAATGTCACCACTCAGTGAAGGCTTGACGGATGGCTAACAATTCCTTTTCCAGGACTGAATAGTGTGTTTCACTAGGAGTCAGGGTTCGTGAAAGATAAGCAATTGGGTGTTCCAGTTTATCTCCTAATTCTTGCTTCTGGACCGCACCTATGGCGTAATTAGAGGCGTCCGTTTCTCCTAGGAAGGGTCGCTAGTATCGGGTTGGGCCAAGATAGGAGCTTGTGTAAACTCTGTCTTCAGACGCTGGAATGCCGTTTCTTGTGGTGTAGACCAGAGGAAGGGAGTGTCTTTCTTCAGGAGAGCAACAATCGATTGTACTATCTCGGAGAAATTAGATATGAACTTGCGGTAGAAATTGGCAAGGCTCAGGAATGATTGAACTTGTTTCACGGAAGTAGGAATAGGCCAGGTCAGTATGGCCTTTACCTTTGAAGGATCCATACCGATTCCTTCTGGGCTAAGGATAAATCCTAGGTAATGAACGGAAGTTACAAGAAACAAACATTTTTCGGGTTTGGCTAAGAGTTTCTGTTCTCTAAGTCTCTGCAAGACTGCCTTCACATGCTCTTCATGTTGTATAGGGTCCTTGGATAAGATCAATATGTCATCCAGATATACAATGACGAAGAGAAACAACATGTCAGAAAACACCCTGTCCATAAAGTGTTGGAAAATTGCCGGGGCATTAGCTAGTCCAAAGGGCATGACTAGATATTCAAAATGGCCAAAGAGTGTTCTGAAGGCGGTTTTCCATTCGTCCCCTTCCCGGACACAAATCAAATGATAGGCACCCCTGAGATCCAACTTGGTGAATAACACAGCGCCTCTCACGACTTTCAGGATGTCCGAAATCAAGGGTAACGGGTACCTGTCCTTGAGGGTGCATTGATTTAGGCCAAGATAATCGAGGCAGGGTCTGAGTTCCTTGGTATCCTTCTTGGGAACAAAGAATAGGGAAGCAACAGCAGGAGATTTTGAAGGTCTTATGGTGCCATTTTCAAGGTTGGTATCCAGGTATTCTCTTAGGGCCTTTTTCTCGGGTTCGGAAAGGATGAACATCCTGCCGAAGGGAATCACTGCGGAGGGTTCTGTATCTATTGCGCAGTCTTCAGGTCTGTGTGGGGGGTAAGGCCTGGACTATGGCAGTCGAAAACACATCAGCATATCCTTGATAGGCCTCAGGAATGTGTATGACATTAGACACCATGAGTGATGTCTGTTGTTCCCTTGTTGGTTCCTTTGGGTGTGTTAACGGAGGTTCCAGGGATAGGCAGTGAGACATGCAAAACTCTGAGCCTAGGAATAGAGAACCCGCTGTCCAGTTGAT
The DNA here is from genome assembly GCF_040938575.1 of Ambystoma mexicanum. Lineage (NCBI taxonomy): Eukaryota > Metazoa > Chordata > Amphibia > Caudata > Ambystomatidae > Ambystoma > Ambystoma mexicanum. Next base: position 710,495,727 of record NC_090939.1, read on the forward strand.
ATATGGATTGTGTTTCTGTAGCCAGGGCATACCCAAAACCATGGGGTAATGAGCTGACTTAATGATGTCAAACCTGATCAGCTCCTGATGGTGATTTATTGAAAGCTGGATCTCTTTGGTCTGCAGGCTTGTGAGCCCTGATGCGAGGGGTCTTCCGTCAATAGCTTCCACAGGTTGCATGGTGCTTCATGTCTCGTACGGAATTCGATGTTTAGTAACCCATTCTTGATCGATGAATATCCCCATAGCTCCGCAGTCTACCAGGGCCAAAATGGAATAGGACTTGTTCTTGGAAGGTGATAAGAAGGCCTGTAATATCACCAAATTGTTTTGTCCAGGAGAGTTCAAGGATGGAATTGATGTGGAGAAAACATCTCTCTCCCGAAGCTCTGCTCCATCTAGGATCGGGAGCTGGCATTTCCCGAACGCTGAGTGGGTGCTAGAGGGCATTCCCTAACCAAATGCTTATCTGAGGCACAATACATGCACAAGCCCGTATGAATTCTTCTCATTCTCTCTTGCGGAGATATGGGTCCACGAAAAGCCCCATCTGCATGGGCTCTGGTTCCATGACTGTGCTTGGGTTGGTGTCCGTTCTGACGGTACTCTCAAATGATACCTTGGGAGGAATTCCCCTGGTTTTTTTCTTTTATGTCTTCCTTTCCTGGATAAGTCAATTTGCATGGCAAGAACGAGCTTGGTCGTGCCACTCTGGCTAGCTCATCCTTAATCTCTTTGTTCAATCCTCTCCTGAACAGGGTAAAGCTCGCCTCAGCGGACCAGTCAGCTTCCTTAGCCAATTGTTTAAATTGGGTCACATACGTGAGCATATCCTGGGAACCTTGCTGAAAGTCTAACAGGCGTTCCTGGGCACTGTAAACCTGCTCAGGGCGGCCAAACATGTTTTAAGGGCCTGTATAAACTCATCTTAGTCGTCCAAGAGGGCATCACTAGAGTTAACGAGGAGAGTAGCCCAAGTTAAGGCATTCCCAGAAAGGTGAGAGATTATAAAACCCACCTTGGCCCTGGGGGTCGAAAAGTAATAGGGCTTGAAGGTAAAGTGGACCAAGCACGAATCCAGGAATGCACGAAGGGTTTTTGCTGAGCCGTCGTATTTGTCCACGATGCCGCCCAGTAAGACACTTTGGGCCTCATTACACGGAAGGCGGTAATGGTTAACGGCCACCGTTAATGGTAACGGTGACCGTTAACCATTACCGCCTTACTACGAGGTCCCTTAGCGGGTAGGTGCTTTAACGCCTGCTTTTTGCAGGCGTTAAAAACCAACCCGCTAAGGGACCTCGGAGCTAATTACGGCACCGCAAAATTTCGGTGCCGTAATTAGCGCCTTCCCCATTCCCATAGAGCCCTATGGGGCAGAAATGGGAATGGGGAAGGGCAATGGCGGAAGGGGGATTTACCGCCCCACCAACCTTGGAATGGGGCGGTAAATCTCCTTTCCGCCAAGGCGGTGCCGGTATTTTACCGGCATGAGCCATGGCGCTAATAGCCCTTTCTTTTGCAGCAGAATCCCGGGATAGGACCAACTGTTTGAGAGCGGCGTTCTCCGCCTTTAAATTCTGTACCTCGGTTGATAATTCCTGCATACTACGCATCAGGTCCTGCACGGCAGCCTCCATATCAATATCAAGTTCGGTCGGGTGGCGTCTCAAACTGTCAAGGAGTTCCCCCCTTCTCACTTGAGTCCGTTCTTTACTGGTGTCCTTGGTCGATGCCTTCTTGCGGATGGGCCGGGTCTTGAAGAAGGCTGCCCGATTCTCTTCCGAATCCAGAATGCATTCAGTTTCCGTGTCGCCGAATCCAGGAATCCAGGAGGCAGTGGAAGCATGCTAGCCACGAATCCAGGAGGTAAGTAGAAGGGGGAAGACAAGGAAGGGATAGCGGAATTGGAAAAAGGAGAACCACCGCGAACTACGGAGCACACGTCTGGTCGCTACTTCGCAATAGCATTGAGAGGCGTGGAGCCGCAGAAGGCGTGGTCTATTAGTAGAAAAGGCTACGTCCAGCACATGGAGCGAGAAGGGATTACGCTGGACGGCCATGTTGGGAGTATTAACGAGTGCAAGCCCGCTGTGACAGGGACCAAGAAGCCCAAAAGGGGCGCACTCTGTGATTCATGACAGAAACCTTGTCAGGTGTTGTCAGAGAGAAAGATGAGAAAGGAGGAGTGGGAGAGTTGGCCAAAGGAGGGCTGAGAGAGGAAGAGGGAGAGGAAGACTGCTCATCGATAGTCTACTCTGAGCATTCAATCAATGGTTTGATGTATATTTTAAAGCACATATTTACAACATATTAAATATTTGGAACCAACTCTTAACAATCTACTTTTTCCATTGCATTGAATTATACGATTTTATGGGTGTGAATAAGGACATAAACTATTGCTGTCCTGATTTGCTTTCATATTCTGTTGACCTCCTATATATTTATGGTAATTTATAGCATACAAAATGAGAGCAATAAAGTAAGTTAGGGTTTACGTTTTTTCATCATAGCTATCAGTCTCTCACTTTCACCTTACACTCAAAACAACCATATGACAACACAAACCCCACATGCGTGTTTCACTGAAGAACTCACCGGCAAATACACGGTAAATTCTTCTCAAACTTCACTTAGTAACACATTGAGATCCGCACCTTATCTCTTCATCTATTCCCACTAAAACCCGACTGCCACCATCTCGCGCAGAAACTAGCGCCAAGAGATCGCCAAAATGGCAGAATTTGTGTTATACCATTTGGCTTTATAGTCCTGTGAAAACCTGCTGCTATTAACTCTGGAGCACCCGAATATTTGCAGATTTTTTCAAAGTTTAAAGAAAGCATGTGTAAGACTGTCAACCTGCAGGCTATATCAAACACATGCTTAGGAAATTCGGGATCCATCTGTAGAATATGTTCAGACTGCAGGAAGTTGCTGGATTAGAATGTTAACAAGTGTAGCACTAATGTTTTAATTAGCATTAGATTAGAATTATAATTAGGCAAGAATTACAATTAGGATGGGTGGTTTTAATTAGTTTGATTTTAATTGAATACATTCAACATGGTTCACAGTTAATCACACAAACAATATTGTTAAGTTTACCAAATCCACTTGTTTAGTTGCATAAAATCCCAGTGACTCCCTTTAGTGAAATGCCCACTTGTGCTGTACTTTCTAAAGAAACAGCAAACCCAAGTGACTAGCATGGGCTTCATATTACATTCAGTGTGAAGCACACATGACACCAGGCGATTCGATGCCGTTAGATTCACACATGGGACTTCGACTGTGATTGCCTGCTTCCTCAATATACTCAATACAGGCCAAAAGTGACATAGAGAGCAATTGAAGAGAGATTTGGTCACAAATGGTGTGACCCCCCCAAATGTGTTATGGTTACTGGGAGACATTCACCTGATCAGCATTTTATACTAGCTATGTCAGCTGCCGTTTGTACTGGAAATGTGAGAATTGCCTGTGGTATTTTGTGGCTAATAATCCGACACCCAGCACTGACTGGCACACATAACTTTGCTTAGCAAGATGCAGTCATACATGCACATGCGTTGCAGGGTGATACGTTATTATTGGAGAAGGAGTTTCAATCCAGATACTATGGAGCAGGAGTTGGAGACATGCACATTGCATTTAGTTAAGGGCAGATTGAAACAACATAGTGCAGAGGAGCAGAATACCAAATGCCACCAAGCCAAAGCAAGCAAGATGAAGACCAACATAGTGATTTTTCGCCTCGCATGCTTGTATATGGCTGCAACACTTATTTGTGGACACCACACATTTAAATAAGAATAGTGTGCCAGAATAGAGTGATGATGGAAGAGTTGTATAAAAGAACCGTGCACTGAAATCAAGTGAGTCAGATACTTAAAAATGATTGCACTGTTTATAGTTTGTCTTAAAAAAAAAACTCACTCTCATAAATGAAAGAACAAGACATAATTTGTGCCTCATCACACTACCACCAGAACCTTTGCACAGTAAACCTGTGTGCCCTCTTGAGATTCTCTCTGTTTTAACCCACCATACAAATTTACACAGTGTCATCATTTCCTTGTATTGGACAAACAAGGGCCACATCTTGTAAATGCACTGTTTGCAAGTGGGCCATGTGGACATTTGTGTATATAAATCGACATCATGTGCATCACTGGGAAAATCAGACCTCAAATGCAACCCTCTCGTAACCAGCTGTCAATCAGGATATCACCACCAGCCCATACATTCATCAGAGAACATTGTGCTGCAGAATAAAATCTGCCAAGTACTGATCCACTTCCCAAATTGCTTTCACTAAAGACACGTTGATTGAAAGTGCTCACCCATATGCACCAGTGCAATGTCACAGTGCTACGTGAGACAGGCCAACATTGTCAAATAACAGACTATGGCCACTCAATATCAAAATAGCAGTCTTTTTGTCTTTGAATGTTTTGTTTTACTCCTTTGCTGAAAAAGAAAAGTGACAACAACTTATGTCTATATTTACTCTCTGCTCACAGTTGCCAGACATTTCTTTTAAGGCTGTGCCTGAGCTGTATTATCAGATTGTTCTTACAAAGGTGAAGACATTTCAATTGGTCTCAGTGCAAAATACTCTACTGTAGCATGCATGTGGATCAGTGGACCAAGTAGAGGGAACATATCCATTAGTGGTCCTGTATGACCATCCTTTCTTTTAATAGTCAAAAGGTATCCCAGAGTAAGAGCCCTAAGGATTGTTAGAAAAGGTCATAGTCCTTGCACCAACCATCACCTTCATTTTATGGTGACACACCTTATCAGCCTTTGCTGAACAGTGCATGAAATTATGTGCATGGCCCAAATGTGTTGCTTGCAGTTCAACTAGCCTAACATTTCCAGAAATTTGCTATACCAGTTTCAGTTGTGACAGTATTTGCCACATCACCAGCTAAAGACAGGGGTGTAGGGAAGCTGGAAATGCACATTGAACATGCTGGACTACCTAGGTAAGCATTGCTTTTTCATTTGTGAATATCAAAACTGTCACAGCTGAACCCGCTGTAGGATTAATCAACTAAGTCATTAGTAGCTTCTTCCTATTTCTGTTTTGTCCATTGACCATTTGTAGATGCCATCAAGTGTTTTAGTCTGAGGGGGTCATTACGAGTCGGGCGGTAGGGGATACCGGGCACCGGTAAGGAGACCGGTGCCGGTAATCCCCTACCGCCCGATACCGAGGTCCCCTAATGGGAACCACAACGGACATGTGGTCGGACCACACGTCCCTTACGGGTCTCGATAAGGGACCAAGGCGCAAATGACGGGCTTACCATTCGCAAGCCCGTTATTTGCGCCCTCCCCATTCCCATTGAGCCCTATCGGGGCTCAAATGGGAATGGGGAATGGTTTATGCAATGGGGACTTACCGGTCTCGCCAGGGTCGGACTAGACCGGTAAGTCCCCATTGCACAACACCGGTCACGGTATGGGAGGCAGCCATGGAGCTAATTGCTCCATGGCTACCGCCATACTCGTAATGACCCCCTGAATGTTTTATGCCTCAATATGGTCCTGCCATTAATGTGTTTTCTGAAACTGAGCCTGTCCAGCATGATGAGAACACATGCGTTGGCTAGTAAGGCACACCACAGTCCATTACTGAAGTATGTTTAATCTTGCATGGGTGTGTACACATAAAACACAGAAAAAAACATGGTAAAATTGAAAACCTTTTACATTCTGAGGCAATTGGACCACTAATTGCATAAATCATAGAGGAGGCAAGGACTTACAACACTCCCTTCACTGGACACACACTGTATCCAAGCACAAACAATTTTATCATTGAGCAGTACGTACGTGTCTCCTTTCACGTACACACAATTCACGTTTTGTGATCATTGCAATTGCATGTCCTCCAGAAAGCCAGACAATATTGTGTGGCACCTACTTCTCTGAGTCAGAATTGTTCAACTTGTCTTGGTCTACAATCTATAAGAGCTTTGCAGTGGTACATGTGGCTGATGGATATCTGCTTGACACGTGGCTGCTGAGAAGGGATGAAGTGCAATTATAGGATTGGGTCACTAAGCAGTGTGTGGCCAGCCACACATGACCCAGTGGACGACAGAACCCTAAGCTGTCTCATGCTAGGTGTAACAATGAGACAGTCAGGCGGTGTTGAGAGAAATAAAAATGGGTCTTTATTCAGATTTTAAAAAATTGTAAAAGAAAAATAGCTTCACGCAAAATTATTTTCTGAAATATCCTTCTTTGTGCTTATGCTGGGTTTCTTCTCTGTTCTTTGCGGGGAATGAGGTAAGGACTTCTGGCAAGACTTCTCCTCCTAGTCCTCATACGCCCACCAGCCTTCAGTAGCTCTGGATGTTCTGTCTGGTTCGATCTGCAACAAAACCAAGAATGAACACCCTCTTGCCTTCCAGTGTTGTCTTTATATAGCCAGAATTTAACAGGCCAATCAGTGTTCACTTCCTCCTCTAGTCTATATAAACTCCCCCAAACCCCACACCTTTTTCCCTTGATGCCTTGCAACTTGTCTTCGTCCTCAACCTCCATCCACTCCCTGTCCCAGTCTCCTCTGCCCAGGTAAATTCTTAATTTCTCCCTGGAAGGGACTGTGTGTGTCTCCGTGAGACCCGTGCTTTTGGGCTGCATTGTTATTGTGTCACAGAGTTGTTCTTTTATATTCCGTGGCTCCGCGGCACTTATGTGGGCTGTTGAACAACCGCGGCTTCCCATGCCGTGGTAGCTCCGTCTCTCACAGCTCCCGGTCCTTTGACTGCTGCCGGAGTCGAACGTTGACTGCGCTGCTACTTCACATGAACATGGCATTACGGCTCGCGTGTGTCTTCCCGGAGGTTCCATGTCTTCCTGACGACTGGCAGAGTCGAACGTCGGCATCTCTGCCGTCTCGCATAAACGCGATGTTCCTACTCCCATGTCCCCGTCTTGGAGCTCCACATTATATTTCCCTGTACGTTTTTCTCCAGGATTAGATGTCTCTTGATCCCACCATTCCCCAACCATGTGGGTCTCTGGGTCTCGGGCCCCTCCGTGGTATAACTGACCCTCTTGACTGTTACACTAGGATACAGTATGAAAACATGTTTAGTGCTTGCAGGGCTATTATGTCTCACTGCAAGTGATGCCACAGGTACAAACAAAGAAGAGACAATTGTTGCATGCATTTTATATTCCTCCTTCATACAAGTACCACTCTCCAACATTTCTATGGCACTCTCATAATGTATATAGCTCTTCCGCAGTACAGAGTTACTTGGCCATGTGTATTGTTCTAACACAGCACACTCTCAAAATGATGTACAAATGTTATGCAGTATATAGTCACTTTAAACACGTCAGCGCAATGCCACAGGGCAGACCCACGCCCTTGAGAAATGTGCAGTTTATATGGGAGGCGCCTAGATATCCCATGGGGTTCAGTTTTCTGCCAATTATATTCAACCCCACAGCAATGACTGGTAACTGCTTATGATCCTCTTGTGTGCTAGTTGATGCTTCCTGATCATCTCTTAAGGTCAATGTGGACAACAGGTTTCTGGGCAACACATGTGCCCAGCGAAATGTGCTTGAAGATTAATTGTGGAAGTACCAAATATACATAGTTAACATTTGTTCTCATGCCTCACAGAGGCCCCACTGTGGATTCCTGCACCTGTCACACCTTTCAATAAACAGGAAGAAGTAGTGCCACACCAAGGACTATCTAGCAGCTGTTAGTGGACAACCCTCTATCCTTCAGCTTACCATGCCTATCTGCAACAATAGTCACACATGCTCAACTTCAGATGCATTCTCCCCTACAGCTTCCACATTTACCAACATCTACCTCCTTCACATCCATTGCTGACACATCCTACTTCAAGACATTCACATCCTTCCCTGCATCTGCCTCCTGCACACGTTATCCCTTTTTCCTCACCCTCAACCATTTCCTGTAACAGAACCTCAGCTGCTGCAACCATCTCCTTTTGCATCCTACCAGTGGCCACTGTCACCAGAATCCCTCACGTTTCTCCCCAACTCCATCTGCACTGCCTTTGCCAGTACCGTCATGATAACCTGGGACTCCTCCACTGTCCCTAATTAATATAATCATCTCAACCAGGATGCCAACATAACATCACAAATACACCAGGCTCCTCCTTCAACAAGACAATGCATTGCTTGCCCATCCAGTTGCAAAAAAACTCATTTTCCCTCTGCAATGACCTACCAATTTAAGAGCACACCAACTCTCCCCATTATCCACAGATGAAGAGAAAGAAGAAGATAAAAAACTATGTATTAGTAGAAGTTGTTTGGCATGTGTAGAGTGCCGTTATCCCATTGGTATGTTCTCAAAGTGCTTGTGCGTTGAATAGTTCAAGGTATGGAAACATTGTCAGAGAGGTTAGAATGCATCTGAGCATTTGGCCAATAGGAAGTTGGGTGGATTCCCGGCCCCAGTTAGCTACCCATGTCAATCAGCCATGTGGATGGGTGTGGAGAGGTGGTCAGGAGAGTGCACAAGCACAGGAGACTTGTTATTTGTCCAGCTAGACCACATTTGTGTCGAGGGATTTAGCTGCATTCTGATGGCAGTGGTGTTGTGTGCTGTGTTTTAGCCTGGTGTATGGAGGTAAATGAGTGCGGGTGGGGGCTATGCTTGTGTTTGGCTAGAAACCAATGAAGTGCTGAGAAATGCATATCAGTGTGCCCCAATTGGTTCTTTGTTTTCGGTGAGGCCCTCTAGTCTTTTCATCTGGTGTGCTTCGAACAAAACTTTACCTTGCCCTGGAGATATCCTGGGGAGGCAAATGGTGTCATGGCCTAGGTGTCAGGGGGGAAGGAAAAGGGAGGAGAAGAGAGGATGGTCTGGGTTGGGAGGGGAGGTGTGTGAAAAAGCACCACTATTCCCGACATTTAGGGCATCTAAAATGCAGCTACATAAAAAAATACTGCACCTAAAATGCAACTAGATTTAAAACATTTGCTTTGTGTAAAGGGAACCTAGCTTCAAAAACATTTGCTGTGCCTAAAATGCGCCCAGATTCAAAACATTTTCTGTACCTAAAATGCACCTAGTTTCAAAACATTTGCTATGTGTAAAGCACGCCTAGATTTAAAAAAATCACTGTACCTAAAATGCACCTAGATTCAAAGCGTGTGTTGTACCCAAAATCCACCTAGATTCAAAACATCTGCTTTGTGTAAAGCAGATCTAGATTCAAAAACATTTGCGGTGCCCAAAATGCACCTAGATTCAAAACATTTGCTGTACCTAAAATGCACCTAGATTGAAAACATTCACTCTACCTAAAATGCACCTAGAGTCAGTACATGTCCGTGTGTAAATCACACCTAGATTCGAAATATTCACTGTGCCTAAATGCTCCTTGATTCAAAACATGTGCTGTACCCAAAAAAATTAACTCAGATTCAAAACATTTGCTATTGCTAAAATGCACATAGATTCAAAACATTTGTTATGTGTAAAATGCACCTAGATTCAAAATATTTGGTGTACCTAAAATGCACCTAGATTCAAAACATTTGTAATGTGTAAAATGCATTTTGGTTCAAAAACATTTGCTGTGCCCAAAATGCACCTCGATTCAAACATTTGCTGTACCTAAAATGTACCTAGATTCAAACCATTTGTTATGTGTAAAACACACCTAGATTCAAATAATTCACTGTACCTAAAATGCTCCCAGATCGAAAACATGTACTGTACCTTAAGTGCACCAGGTTCAAAAAATGTGTTGTACCTAAAGTTCACCTAGATTCAAAACATTTGCTATGGTTAAAATGCACCTAGGTTCACAAACATTTGCCGTCGCAAAATGCACCTAGATTCAAAACGTTTGCTCTACCCAGAATGCACCGAGATTCAAACGTTTACTCTACCTAAGATTGAAAAAGGTGTCAACACATTTACAACATTTACTACAGTCAGGATTGTAGCCTAGTTCAGTGTATGATTGGGGGTGCAGCTAAACAACAAAAGAATTGATTATATGAAGTGCCAGAGAACGGTACAGAGGCTATACAAGAAGTGTGATATACTACAGAAGGCGCCGTTTTCAAGGGTTTAAAGCTAAAGAAATACTACTAGAAAGTTATACTTCATAGTATGAGTACTCATGGGCAAGCAGATAGCAGGTGGGAGGTGAATGTCTCACAATGAGCAGCAGTATGAATAAAGAGAAGTGAATATGGCCAACTTGAGAGAAGAATGAGTGACTGTTAAAGTGGGACTATGCAAGTGGAGGTTGTCTCTTACCTTAGTGCAGCTATTGCTCCTTGGGTATGGCTGGGGCTCTAGTGGGCAAACAAGGCAAACAGGTGATGGGAGCTGCCTTTTGTCCCTGGCTCATAGCTCGCTGCCAGGGCATACCTGCCCTTGGACGGCCTCTGAAGTGCAGCTGAGCCGGTCACACGGGTGAGACACTGACCAATGAGAACCGAATGGGTGGGCAGGTGGGAGAGGGGAGGGAGCATCAGGGAATGGATGAAGGTGTATGAGAGAAGCCAGAGGCAAGCAGTGAGAGAAGGCTGCCAAGACAAAAGGAAACGGCCACCTGACAGCGTTACCCAATTGCTAAGTTGTTGGGTGGGTAAAGGAAGGAAGCCCGAAACAAATGACTAGACCACAAAGACAGGGCACTCTACCTGCAGACCAGCTCAAAAAATGTATTGTAAAAACACAGAAAACTCCGTCCAAAAAGCACCAATCAGGCCAAAAAACGGATTGGAAACACACAAGTTCCTCCAAAAAGCAAAAATAGGCCAGCAAACAGATTGGAAATCAATATTAAACACAGATACATGCCTCTAGAAACCACCAACCAGGTCAACAAACTGATTGGAAAACAAACACAAATCCCTCCAAAAACCACCAACCAGGCCCTACAGCTCCTTACCAAATGGTGCCAGTCTCCTGCGGTTCTCCCAGGCCTACAATTTTCCTCGGCTACAGCTGGTACCATGGCCCACATCCAAACCACTTGTTCTGTTCCCTGAACTACCACTCCCCACTGGGGATTTATTCCCTACCCTGAGCTCCCCTCACCATTCCCCACCTACCTTCTCTTCTTCATGAGCAGGCTGCCCATTAAACCTCCTTGATATGTTTTGTTAGGTGATATTTGTATAGTGCCTACTGCCATTGGTATGGCCTCAAAGCTCTGTGGTGGATGAACACCCTTAGAAAGACTGTAGAATTTGTTGACCTGTAATTAAAGGAGCAGTAAAATGTATGCATGCATTATTTGTGAAATCACAGGAAGGCAGACAATGGCTAGGTCTCGAGCTGCAGCCTGTATTGCAAATGCATGCGGCCAGGTGCTTTGCCAAAATGTCAAAGTGTCAAAGGCTATGTGAACAACTGGACGAGATTTTTTCATGGGACTTTGTTGTATTCAATGGGTTGCAATGCTTGAGGGTTGAGGGTGATGTAGGTCTAGAGCATGGTATTAGTAACGCAGCACATATCTGAAAGGCAAGTGGAGTGCGGCTATGTGAACAGCTGGACCGAAGTTTTCATGGGACTCAGCTGTAGTCTATGGGTCACAGTACACAGGGGTCGGATGAAGTAGGTTGGAAGCTTTAGTTTTAGTCATGCAGCACATATCGAAGAGGCATGTGCAGGAGTGCTGTGATGGAGGCTATGTGATAACAGGACCAAACAGTTTTTCGCGGGAGTCTGCTCTATTCAATGTGTTGCAAAACAATTGGGAGGCACAGGCTAAGTAAGAGACTTGTCAAACCTAAAAAGTAGCTGAATTCAGTGGAGGGCTTTGCTGCATATAGTGTGCGTCACAGCCCGATACTATGGCATACAAAACTGTGAGAACCAAATGCCAGTGAGGCAACATATCACAGTTGCAGGGTTCAAGGTAGCAAAACGTATATTGGGAAAACTCCAGGCACAAAATGCAATATAGCCAAAATATCTCATAGGCGAGATTCGAAGCAGAAAACCTATACTGTGAATTCTCCAGGTGACACCATGCAAGTGTGGCAAAATGGGTCAGGGAGGAGATTCAAAGTAGCAGACTTATATTGTGAATGCTACAGGAGGCAAAATGAAAGTGTGGCAGAATATCACTATGGCGAAATTTAAAGTATCAAACCTACATAGGGAAATACTCTGGGAGGCAAAATGGAACTGTTGCAAAAATATCACATTGGCGAGATTCAAAGTAGCAAAGTTGTACTGAGAAATTCTCTGGTAGGCAAAATGCAGCTGTGGCAAAATATCACCATGGCGAGATTGGAAGTAGCAAACCTAGATTGGAAATACTTTGGAGGCAAAATACAAGTGTGGCAAGACATCACAGTGGAGAGAAGCATAGAAACAAACCTATATTGGTAAACATTCTGGGAGGCAGAATTGAAGCGAAGCAACATTTCAAAGTATTGTGATTCAAAGAAGCAAACCTATATTGTGAACTACTCTGGTAGGCAGATGCAAGTGTGGCAAATATCACAGTGACACGATTTAAAGCAGCAAACCTATATAGGGAAATACTGTGAGAGGCAAAAGGCAAGTGTTGCAAACATATCACAGTGGCGAGATTCAAAGTAACAAAGCTGTACTGGGAAATACTGTGATAGGCAAAATTCAACTGTGGCAAAATATCACTGTGGTGAGATTGAAAGTAGCAAACCTATATTGGGAATACTTTGGGAGACAAAATGCAAGTGTGGCAAGACATCACAGTGGCGAGAATCAAAATAGAAAATGTATATTGTGAATACTGTGGTATGCAAACGCAATTGTGTCAAAATATCACAGTGGCGAGATTCAAAGTAGCAAACCTACATTGGGAAATATTCTGGGGGGCAAAAACACAATTGTGGGAAAATATCACAGTGGCGAGATTTGAAGTAGGAAACCTTTATATGAAAATACCCTGGGATGCAAAATGCTAGTGTGGCAAAATATCACTGTAGCAAGATTGAAAGCAGTAACCTATATTGGGAAATACTCTGGGAGGCAACATATAATTGTGGCAAAATAGCACAGTAGCATGATTCAAAGTAGTGAACTTATAGGGGGAGTTCTCTAAGCAGCAGAATGCATGTGTAACCACTGTAGAGGTGCTCGCTATAAGAACTTGTGAAAGCAGAGTTTAAAAGCAGCAGAGTGTAAAAAAGCTTGTGAAGCTGGAAGTGTAGTCTGTGCGGTTATCAACGAAAAGAGGCTAACTGTGTGTGAGGCAAGATATGTGGTCAAAGGGGTCAAAGGGGGAAACAGATGGAGCTATCTTGGTGGCTAAGTGTCAAAGAGGCTGAGTGTTACAAATTATTGGTTGGATTAATTGGCACAGTGGTGGGACAGGCAGAGTGCCTAATTTCCTCTGTACAATATCGACGAGGGGTACAATCGGCATCTGTTACATGAAAGTGGCTGTTGATGGAGATCAAGGGATCTGGTAGTGCTAGGGTGCCAGGTAAACAGGAAAGTAATTCGTAGCCACTGCTCTTAAATGGCTGCCCAGGCAAGGCTGTCATGAGACAGTCCAAGATGAGTGCTGTTCCTGCTACCGTGACCCACGGCAGTACTAATCAGGGCCTGTAGTGGGCAGGCAGGTAGAGGGTCAATAAGGTGGGTGGGAAGGGGATGCACAGAAGGCATATCAGTCCTTGGAGGTCAGGGAGTGGATGGGGGTTATGGTGGTTGTTAAGATGGATTTCTGAACTATGACCTGGTGGGCAGAGGTTAAGAAGGCCAGCCTAGTTTCTTGGAACAGGATAACCTTCTGGACAAGCAAGACAAATCAAGGTAGCTCGGCGGCAGTCAAGACTAGGTCTCAGGAGGGAATTAGGGTGACAGAAAGACCTAAATGAGCACACAGACTAAAGGACACTTACAAATCACTATTAGGCAGGTCTAGATATATTAAAAATACAAACACATTTATTTCAAGGCCTTTGAGTTTCAACACACAAATCAAATCACAGTAATACTATTAAGCCAACACAATCATATCTAAACACATATATACAAGACCAATGGGGTCTAAAGGGTTAATGCACAACCTAATGTGGGGAGGAAACATGCAGTGGAAATAGTCTTTAGCCCCTTCTATATCCAACACGCTCCTAACTAAGAGGCAGTCCAATCCCTAAGAAGAATGCAGCCTATTGCTCAAATGTACTTGCACTGCTGGCACACGCAGTAGTTCAAATGGGCAAAACGGGGTCTCTTCAGGGGTCTGTAGCAGCTCAGGAAGGTGGGTGAGGCGATGAAAGATAGGTTCCCACTATTTGAGGAGGGCCTCCACTTGAGGGCAGAGTCAATTCCAAGAGTTGGGAATAGTTTGCTAGCTCACACTAGCAGTGGAAAGGAGCGGGGCCCCCAGGGGCCACTAGTGAGTAGAAATGGATGGAGGCACTAGGGGCCACCGGTTAGGGTTGCGATTACTCACCGACCCCCGGTGCACTCTGGACCAAACTTCGGCAGTCTAGTCCACTTCGGTTGCAGGTTCAAGTGCAGCAATTTGATGGCTCTGCGGCTTTCAGCAGCAAAGATACAGGGATGACTCCCAAACGGAGCAGTGGTGATTTCTCTGCTCCTGGTGGATGGATCAGCCCAGTTTCACTGCAGCAGGTTTCAGGGGCAAGAGGGGCACAATGCAGTGCACCTGCAGAGTTTGTCACCACGACTGGGCGACACGGTAACCGTGTATACTCTGGTTCTGGCGCACTTTCTTCACTTCAGACTTGGGAAGGCTAAGTATACAAAATTTGGTGTGAGGGTGCTGTGAACACAGAGCTAGTGATATACCAAGTTTTGAGGGCCTCCTCAAAATAGCAGAGGTATCAGGGCTAAGAGTCTGCGTAAGCCGGTCAGCCCACTGATTGGCCCAGGGACACTTCCGAGAGAGCATACTTGCAGAGTTTGATGAAGGTGCCGAGGCTAGTTGGTTTCACTATTCCATTGGGTCGAAGCATCTTTGCAGACCTTTTAGGATGACCAGATGCAAAGGGGTCCCACGGGACGACAGCGTGCTCAGGGTGCCAAACCTTCCAGCGGGTCACCAGCAGTTCCTCGACTCAGCTTCTTAGTTTCAGGATACTTGGATCCTATCCTTCGTTCAGTGAGAACTCCACAGATCGACATGGTATAGGTGTTTGGGGCCTTCTCTTATTCAGAATCTCCTTTGCGCCAAAACAAGGAGGACCCAATGGGAGATCTGCTCACATACAGGCATACCATACGTGGACCAATTAGGGACCACAGTGGTGCAAGGCATTCACAGCACTCCAGACTCTCTGGCACCCAGGATGTGTATTGGAACCAGACGTTCCAGCCCACATCCTGAAGGCACACACACAAGGCATGCAGAAGCCCACGAAAGCTTGGTGCTTCATGGGAAAATACATGCCCAAATAAGGACTGACCTGGGTCAGCTCCACCTGGGGAAGGTGAAGGGGCAAGATGGCCAAAGGACAGGACAAAGAACCTTGTGGCATGGCCATTTTGGAGCCAGGCCACCTAACCATGCCAAACGCGGTAATCAAGGTTTACCTGGCAAGAAAGGGTTAAAAATATGCGAAATGATAAGCTGCCACCAGCACTGTCGAAGGCACATCTGCACTCCTCCTAAAAAATCCTTCGAGAGTATCTATGGCCTTTAGAAATGACAAATAGACCCAATTCCACTGTACTGGAAGGTACATTCTACACTTATTATTATTTATTATTTGCATTTTTAAAGCGCTTGCACAGCCTGCAGGCATCAAGGTGCTGTTACAGGAATTGTTTTGTTTTTCAGTTGCATAATTGTTTTTTGTTGTTGTCTTAGTTGCGTATTTATAACACGCTTAAATACACAGAGGTTTCTAAGAACAGACCCGGGGATCGAACCTGTGTTACTTCGTATCATCTTGCTTCCAAGGCGAGCATGTTGCCGCTGAGCTACCCTCCCGGGAAAAGTTGCACCATTGGAAAGGACTAAGGGAAACAAAGTCTCCCAGTACTGACTGTCTTAAGGACGTGTCAGTTTCCCCATAAAAAGTGAGCGGAAAGCCCAGGGGAGGGCAGCAGAAGGCTGTGCTCCTCTGGTAAAGTCAGACTATTGTGTTTAACATCAGCAAAAAGTTGAGATGTACACAACTGGATTGAACATTACACATGAAATGGCAATCTTTTGTAACAGTGGTCTAATGGCCTAAGGCCTTCACTCTCCTGTGGTGGGGGGGAGAGTCCTCGCTCCAGCAAGTCCGGAAGCAAAAGAAAATAGGAAATCAAGGGAAAACAGTAAGAGAGGGCTGCCAATAAAAGGTCAGGGACACCTGACTGCTTCAGCTAATTGCTGTGGGGATGGGACAGCGAAGGAAAAAGGCCAGAAACAAAGGACTAGCCCACAAACACAATGTACTCTAGGAGCAGTCTATATTTTTTTTAAAAAAAAAACTGGCTGGAAATCACAGTAAAAACAAAGGTAAATCCCTCCAAAAAGGCCCCAAACCGGCCCAAAACTCCATACCAAATGGTTGTTGTGCAGGATGGGTAAGGATTAAAAAGGAAAAAAAAACTCTTCAATTCAATTTTCCTCCTTTAGGCATACTTCAATATTATGCATCTCTCCTTGTCCTCCATTGAACATCCTTGTAAAATCTTCAAAAGAACAAGAAGTGTGCTGACAATGCATAGTCTAATAAATCTTGTGGAGGTTTGAGCACTCTGCTTGGCTCTCATGAACCTCTCTTCGAGGTTCAGTGCATACATTCAGCTTGTCTTGAACCCACTGCAATGCACAATTTGTACAGGAGTTTGAGGTGCCAAGCTATTCTCAAAATATGAGTTTGAAAAGGAGCTAACACACCCTTTTGAGAACGCTCACCTAGGTCTACTGCTGATATTAGCTACCACTGTAATGAATATCTGTATACACTGCATACAGACAGACATGCATACCTGGAGGTTTACCAACTGTTTGAGGGAGGACTGCCCAACTGCCCCAAAAGATCATTGCAGTCTATGACTCCAGTCACACTTGCAGGGCCCCTAGTGCTACCCACACTGTTTGGGGGTCAGGGGACCTGGATATTTGGAAGGGAATCTCCAAGGAGAGGTATGGGATGGTGAGATGTAGATGTTGGTATATTGGGCTTTGTGGACCCTTCTGCACCACCTACTACACCAATGGGCGTGGGAGGGGTGTCTATTCAACCTCCATCAAACATGGACGCCCCCCGTCAATCTATCATGGCACGTGGCACAGGGGAATCTGTGGATTCCCTTTCTTTTATGATGGCCAACTTCATGAATGTAAGCACAAATCTCATGCTAAAAAAAGAGAGAAACGGTACCTTAAGTGTCAGTAGAGTCATATTTATATTGGTAGAATGATCCTCACTGGCTTTCATTATGAGATGCATGCTACAAAACGACTATTATTTTGCGTTTTCATTCAGGTCGTAGGATGCATCTTTTTAATACCATACAGAGTTCGTACACATGCTGATAACTTGTGTGTTTTGAATGCTTATATATGTGTGTACCAAGCTGCCATAGCCCATTGCATAGTATTACTATACATACTCATTAACAAAGCAAGCCCATAATGTATGTTAGAAATTAAATGTGCTCAATTTAGCAATGTTTGCACTTTCGTTTTATCAGAATTGCAAGGTCAGCTATTATACATCATTTTAATCTGTAACAGGGTCCTTCGTTTAAACAATGTTAGTAGTTAAAATAAAGAGAGTTTTACAATGTAAACTGTGTTTCAATGTACATTGGCCTACCTAAATAAATACTACTGAGTAAGATGAACATATGTACAACCAACATATTTTAAACCGACGGAAAAAATATATATACATTTTATAGAATATTGTCAATTGCAATTAAAATTATTTTATATGAAACAGTCCCAAAATCCTACCCAGATAAATCGCTTTCTAAGCAATATAAAGATGAAATTATAAAATGAGGACGAAAGTTGAGAGGTAATAGCGAATAAAAACAAATCACTTTGAAAAATGTACACTTATACATATATCTCATAGAAATTGGAGTCATGCACTCTAAGGAATGACGCTGAACCTTTTTGTTATTTTTTCATGTTCAATCTTCATCGCCGTAAAACAGCACAGTTGTTGAGATTCTTACTAGCCTCACGCATCCCGCACAGACCCATTCCCACTATGGCTCCTCTCTTTCCTTTGCTCAGGCCTATGTGCATTCCTAGAAGTCCATTATGGGGAAGGGTGCTACAGTCATACTCGACAATATAAACTGCAATAGAGTAGGATAGGTATCTGCTTTCTCCAGCTGCAAACCTTTAACTATGTGTCACAGAGACAGATTCGATAACAGCAAGTACAATGGGCCTCATTACAAGTATGTCAGTCCGAAATTAACATGCCAGTAATTCCGCTTACCAGCACATTTCCGTACTGGCATGCTCCAGTTATGCCAGTAGGGAGCCCGATTTACCTCCAGCCAAGAGCTGGTGGTAAGTCAGGCACCCCACTGAAAAAGAAACAGGTGGTATTGCCCATGGGACTCTACGGAATGGGGATTAACCTACCCTTAAAGACACTCAGAATCTGGCGGTAATTCCGGCACAACGAATACGAGTAATGGTAATTCCATTCGGTGGTGTCCCGCTGGTTTACTACCAAATACAGAATGACCCCCAATATATTCCATTGGAAGTTTAGTGGCATTGGTATAATTTTAATCTCCAACACATTGGCCCTCATTACGACCCTGGCGGAAAGCGACTGACCGGAGCGCCACAGCGTAAATAGCGTTTCCGCCATTGCACGAAGGAGCAAAGTGCGGCCCATTCCGACCCATCGGGCACGAGCACCACGGCATGGCGGAAGTGCAAAGTCCGCGATGGCGGAAATGACCCCAAAACGGCCCACACCGCCGCCGTACGTCGCCCTAGGTGCAATACCGCCACCCCTCTTAGCGGTCACCGCAGTGTGCGCCTACCGGAAAGTACGGTGGCCGGAAATATACGGAAACGGAAGTTAAAACATGGGCCCGGAACGGGAAACATCCCGGCGTACACCTATAAATACACTAAAACCACACAACCACTAAAATCACTACCCTGAAACACACCCCAACCCGTCAACCACCCTAGCGAAACCAAGAAAAATGGGAAAAGTAGCGAAGAAAGCGTGCGACCGCAAGCGGCAGGTCCACTTCTCCCGTGAGGAACTCACCGTGCTAACAGAGACCCTCCAGGAGAATGCTGCCGTCGTCTTCTCCACGCAAATGACCAGAACGGCACTTGCAAACAAGAAGGCCATATGGGCTCTGGTGGCACAGCGGGTAAGTGCGGTGGGGACCGCACCCCGCACCCCACAGCAATGCCGCAAGCGATGGGACGACCTGCGGATACGCGTCCGCAGCATACTCTCTGCCAACCGCAACATTGCCACAGCCACCGGGGGAGGTCCTGAATCACCCATCAAGTTGACCCCCTGGGAAGAAATCTGTGCCTCCACCATCGGAATGGAGAGCATAGAGGGAGTCGGAGGGATGGAGAAAGGAGTGCAGACATCCGAAGATTCAGGTAGGTGGGCCAGATAAAACAATGCCAAATCCACACAGTCCATCCATGTGAAGAACCATGCGTCCACATAGTGCAACAGAAACACATGTCCAGGAGAACGTCCACACACATCGGCCTGCAAGCGCACGTTAAAACCCACAATAAATACATAAATAATTAAAATCCCCTAATACACGCACTACACGTGCAGCAGGCACACCCTAACTGCAGGCTGCCAGACAACTGCACCCTCACTCCACACACAAATCAAAGCACCTCCAAGGCCCCGACCCAAATCACCCTCAGGTACCACCCCAATGCATGTGATACAATGCCATTCCAATTCCCACAGACCCATCAATAACCCTCGCCCTCCTTTACTCCACCACAGGGTCCGATCCAAACGACGAGCTACAGGACACCCCTACCAGCACACCTGCAAAGAGGGCCAAGACCAACGGCCAGAGACCCTCCACCTCAGCTGCACGCATCAAGACACGGCAGCAGCACAAATCAGGTGGCAGCACAGAGGAGGGAACATCAACAGGCACCCCAGCAGCCAGCATGCCCACAACACCACCACCACAGGTCCCCCCAATGGATGCCACAGAAGGCACTGCCTCTGGTGGCAGCAGCACCATAGGTGACACCCCATTGATGGCAGCATGCTCGGACACAGAAAACGGGGATGCCGAAGTCAGATCCATCCATGACCTGTCCCAATCCCCCTGTCTGTTCCATCCCGTACAACATGAGGATACCACGCAGGGGCACCCACCAGACGACGACTGGCCATCCCCCACAAGCCCTGTGGCAAGGCAACATGAGGACAACAGCCCCTCTGTGACACCCCCGCAAATGGCCATGGCCCAGCAGAGGCAACAGTCCCTCGACCAGTTGATCGAACAACAGCAGCAACTGGCCACACTCCTCAAGGACCATGCCGATGAATGTGGGGGCACTAAGGCAGACATAGAAACATCAACTGAGACACTTAGGGCAGAAATGGAGAGAGGTACAGAGACGCTAAGGGCACAAATTGAGAGAAGCACCGAGAGCCTGAGGGGGGAACTGCATGCGACGTCCAAAGACGTATGTGCCGAACTTGCCGCAGTGCGCCGTGTGCTCACTGAGCTCTCGCAAACCCTTAGGGACATGCATGGACGTGAGCAGGCAGACACATCATCCGTTGCAAGCTCCGTCCAGGGCAGCCCCCAACGTAGATCTGGGAGGAACCTGCGCTCCACAGGCAGGGGTGCCCCTGATACCCGCAGAGGGGGCATGCAATAGCGACAGCCCACTTACAATGAGCATCTTTGGACACTGGTGTTCGGGGGGGAGGTAGGAGGGTGGAGGGGGTGTGTTGGGCTCACTTGGGTGGCGGGTCGATAGGGTGTTCAACATGATATCACATATGCCATAAAAAGTGCACGATCAACCAATGAGAAGTGTGGACATTGATCTTTGTGTACTAGGCCATCATAGGCGTACAGTCCATATTGTGCATGTCCCAGACACACGCAGTGCCACGAGTCCCGTGTCCATGTATCAGCCACCAGGCGTGAGTGCTAGAAGCATACATCAATGAGATGCTGACGAATGTCACGGGCCTCCGGTGCCTCGCAGACTCCATGAGGTGCTGCCACATCCCCACCCTCATCATGACCATCATCAGGTGCTTGCAGTTCTGCGTCAGGGGGCATGGGCACATTTCTACGTACGCACATGTTGTGGAGCATGACACATGCCATCACCATCTTTGCAACCTTCTCATGGCGGTACAGGAGTGCCCCGCCAGACCTGCTGAGGCAGCGGAAACGGGTCTTCAGTAGGCCGAATGCCTGTTCAATGACTACACGGGTACGTGAGTGGGCATGGTTGTAGTCCTCCTCATGCTGGTCCCGTGGGTTCCGGACTGGTGTGAGGAGCCATCTCTTCAGTGGATATCCAGCATCACCTGTATGTGGACGAGAAACGTATGATGTGGAATGCCATTGATACGTACGCACACCCCCCCCCCTTCCTGGCAGGTCAATGCCAATTCACATACCCCACATCATCATGCATGTAATGAGACTCACCGAGTAGCCAGGATCTGTTCCCTGCGTGTCGCTCCATGTAGCGTGGTATTGTAGAGTTCCTCAAGACCATCGAATCATGGGTTGATCCAGGGAATCGGGCACAACAATGTGTAATGATCCTGTTGGAGTCACACACCATCTGTACATTCAGGGAATGAAATTGTTTTCGGTTGCGGTACTGGGCCTCCATGGCATGTGGGACGACCAATTCAACATGGGTGCAGTCGATGGCACCAATGCAACCCGGTATGCCGGCAAGTGCATGGAATCCCACTTTTGTGTTGGTTATTTCCTGCTCCGAGCGTGGTAGAGAGATGTAGTCGTCTGCGTGCTTCAGGAGGGCATCGAGCACTTGCAATAGTGTCCGTGAGAACAGTGGCTGAGAAATGCCATGCAACTGTCCGACTGTGTGCTGGTAGGTGCCTGTGGCCAGGAAGTGGAGTACAGACACCACCTTCAGTAGGGGTGGGATGGCGGTTGGGCTATCTATCATGCTGACAAGGTCAGCCTGTGTCATGTCCACAATGGCGGTTATGGTGTCCCGGTCCAGACGGTAGAGGGTGTGGATCTGCTCATCAGTGAGGTTGAACGGATGTGCTCGGAGGCGTGGGATTGCGGGCTGCCTGCGTGGTGGTAGTGGCTGTGCTGGCAGCCCTTGCTGGCCCTGCCTTGGCCTCCTCCTCCTCCTGCGTCTCCTCCGTGCGGCTGGTTGTAGTTGGTGTTCGTCTTCTTCTTGGAGTCGGAGCGCTTGCAGTGCTATCAGGTCCCCCAGGGCCAACATCGCGAGTCCTGCCGGTAGCATTTCGGTGTGGTTGTGGGAGGAGACTGGCTGTGCAATTTATGTGTTTTCAGGCTGTATGGCCTCCACCTGTGGTGATTCATTCCACCTGTGCAAACTGCTCTCCCCTTTGGCCGAGCACGTCCCGCGCACAACGCTGCAATTCGGGGAATTGTATCTTGCTATTGCAATCATGTATTTGTACCCGATGGCCGTGTAAGATTGGTTGATATGTTCATTCTGCTGTGGTCCCATTGTTTCACATACTATCTGTGCAGTCGCGAACTGACTTGTGAGGGGTCAGTGGAACGTAGTACTCGAGTAACGGTGGACCCTCATGCATCACTGCACCGAGGTTCAACGACGGGCGGGGCGTCCCATTCGTGGGTGAAGGCAGTTGCCATTTTCACACACAGCCGCACTCGATGGAATAATTAGTGATTTCAAACGGCCACAGATGCCTTTTCGACGTGATGTTGCAAATGAGGAATTCGAGGGGCGGCGCTTTCGGTTTCCAGCTAGCGGCGAGGAGATGCCCACAGGTCTGACTGCAAATGTAACGTTCTATTGTTCTATGTCCTTGAGACAGGGCCCATGGCGAGGGAGCAATGATTGATATGAATAGTTTGGGATGCGCAATAGCTACGTGGGCGATGAGGCCGTCCGTTCCCAAAAACATGTTACTTCACAACACTGGAATTACGGGCTGGGGCACTGTGGATTTAGCAGGCTGCATAACGCACGGACTCAATGGATGTTTCTAATGTTATGTGAGTAATTATTCTGGCATTTTGATCCCGGGATGAGGGAATGATGGATGGATGCATGGGCAGGTGATTTGATACAGAGTTTGCCATGTACAGGGCTTCTTGGGATCTATCCGCCTCCCCTACGCTATGTGATGCAGGGCTGCCATTGTGGGACCATCGTCCATCTGGCCTTGTTGAGCCCTCCCTGTCTCGAGGCGCCCTCAGACACTTGTGTCCATGCACGTTAACATTCCCATCTGATGGAATCTGTTTTGACAGACGCATGCACAGGTACACTCGTTTGTGATGGTGTTTGCACTTCGATATAGATGGTTATGAGTCGCAAGTGGTTTTGGGGTGGTGATGATCCTTTTGGTTGGGCTAGCATGCATATGGCTGTGGATTTCGTGTGATCATTGAAGTGAGTAGTTGGAATGTAGTTCTGATGGCCATTCTGTTCTTTTTCTTTTCTTTTGGTTGACAGGTATCTCCTCCCCTTTTGCCACTGCCATCTGTATGCCACTCCTGCAGATGGATTTTACTCCCGACACCTGCTGCTTCGTGTTAATCAGTGGAGCAGCATTATGATCTTATGGGACGATCGCCAATGGGCCACATGCCCTTACGCAGTACTGGTGGCTCGGAGCAACATTTCGGCCTTTCAGCTGGACTAGTGCCTCCCCATTGGGACGGGCCTGCGGTTCTGTGCGCTTCCATGTTGCCTTTTCGTACGTGATTGTGGCTCTGTGTACCATGGGGGAACAGGGCGACACACAGGTAGTGGCTGGTCATTTCTTGCGGAAGCAGCCCACAATGGTGATTGGTGTTTTGGAGTTCATGGCCTGATGGCTGTATGGGCTTGGTGATTTTGATGTGCATTAAATTTCTATTCGGATTTGGCCCGTGTAGCGTTTTTCTTTGCAAGTGATGTGGCATATGCCAATTTGGGGGGCGATGTATTGTGAGGAGATCTGCATCGGGTTCCGGCTTCGGGGTTTAGTTGCGTGGTACTGTACTGGCCGCGTTTGCCTACGAAGCCCAGTGAGGTCAGGGATGGGGGCTGCCAATATGACAGTTTGAATGTTGTCATGCTCAGGGGCGGGGGATTGGGTTTTGTGTAACAGATGCCGGTCAGCCAGGTGGACTGGTGGAATGATGTGATTTTCGGAATATTGCTGGTCACAGGTGCCTGTGTTTGCGTGCGTTTCTTGGTGGGGGACTGTGGTCATGTCCATTGGGATGGCTTCTGTATTCGTGCCATCTGTGCCCTGCAGCTCCCATTGGCCCCTGTTGTGTTTCTTTTGTTCGTTGGCATGCATGGGTGACTTGTACATTTCAATGGTTGCATTGTGGCTTCATTGCACCTACGGGGAGTTGTACTTTGTGGGCAGGGAGCGGTGTACAGGCACTCAGTGGGGCCGTTTACGGTTGATTCGCGATGCCGTACTTCTCGCCATGGCGGAATGGTACATTACGCCATGCCTGATGGCGTTAGGTGCATGTCCGCTAGGGTCGGAATTGGCGTACCGTTGCACCATGGTGGTGTTTGCGGTTTGGCATGGCGCGCGCGCGCGTGCTTGGTGCAGTTAGCGTTGGCGTTCACTACGGTGTCGCTAATGGCTTCGTACTTTGCGGTGACGGGTCATAGTCGCACCGAGCGCTATTCGATGGCGGTATTGCATTTCCGCCATCGTTTTTCGATTTCCGCCAGGGTCGTAATGAGGGCCATTGCAAATAGTTTGATTTTGGGCTATATTGCATGAGTTGTTGTCATACATCTTAGGGTATAAAGATGTCCGCCAAATGTCTATGTGGCTTGTCATATGAAGGCCAAGGAAGTGGCATACAATACAACTAGTTGCCACGTGGCACAATACAAATCACCCTACTGTGCTTACATGCAATAAAAACACAACATGGATACAGCAAGCAAAACACTGATGCAACAGACACAACATTATTACACATAAATGTCAATAACATGTCACTGCAAATGAATGTCAACACAGTGTTTACCAGACTGCTCCTGCTTAGGACACTATCACAGTATTTAAAAACATCATACCTGATTATTAGTGTAGATACAAGAAAAAGCATAAGATGTCAACATAGGTATAAGAAATAAAGTATATCATGCAGGCAACAGCCGTTCTCTTTTATGAATGACCTGCATGCATTTTAGGTTTGACTCTTTCAGTGGTTCTGCACAGTTATATATGAGTCAAAACTAGTGCTACGGAGTCTGGAGAGAAGGGAATTTGTGAATGGTTACACATACAACACTGTTTTGGCCAGGTCCCACCCTCTCTGTAATCATGTGTGGTGAGCATTGGTGGCCAACATCAAACATTGCACGTGCAGGATTTGCCATTGTCCCTTTGATGTAGTCATTCACACTTTTCTTGAGCTTTTTACTGAAGTCAACTTTGTGCTTCGCAGTGGTATCATTCTTTTTTTCTCAATACATTGATTTGTCTCAAACTAATGGACTTTAGAAGAAGGATCAGTTTAAATTATTGGGTCATCTAACAGCTCTAAGAATAAATACAATGCCTTTGTATAAATGCCCTGGAGTCTGCGCTGCGGCCAGCAGTTTTATGCCTTCACGATGCCTGCAATGTTTTACACCACTGAAATCAAAGTTAGTATGGGCGTGGCTGAGTGCAAAACCCACGCTACAGGGGGATACTAACTCAGGAGGATCTATGTGTTCCAGAGACTATGCACCAATGTACATTTGCCTATAGTTGATTTGTGGAGAGAAATGGGCAGAAGATTGTGAGGTTTGTAGATGGCAATGGGTTTTAGACAAAAGCTTGGAGAAGGACGAGTTCTAGATTGTAGCTGTCCCATGATAGGGAATTGCAGGGTCAAACTTGCTTATTGGTGGTCTGAGGTCCTGCATGTCAAATGAATGGATGCAGGGGCGGGAAGGATAGCTCAGGGGCAACACACTTGTCTTGGAAGCAAGACAACACAGAGCAACACAGGTTTGAATCCCAATCCAGCGCTTAGAAACCCCTCACTGGTATTAAGCGTCTCAGTCTCCTTGGTCTAAGATGGGGGATGGTGTACCTTTGTCATGGTAAATGATGCAGTGGTAAGTGGTTTATCAAGTGTCCTACTGCCACTGTAAACTGGCTCCCTGAGGTGCAGCTAAGGTAGCCAAGAAATGCATTCCTTTCATACCTCTTGCTTCACCCCAAAACATGTTGAAACTGATACCCTATTAAACATCCACATTGAAGACCCCATTTCTTCAGCCTTTCATCAGTATGATGCCATTGTCTAACCTGTCTCTGATCAATTATACACCTGCCTCCACCCACCACCTTTTGCTGCCGTTAGCCATGATGTCTACGTAAAGGTATACACACATTTCTGTCCACATTTAGTCACCCTTTGGTCTGGCTCTAGCTTTCAAGATGGATTTATTTCCGCCAAAATCAGAGTCACTCAGACAAAATATCAAAATAAAGAGCTAAATGTCCTTCATGGTTTGTATTCTCTCCTAATCCTATTATGTATTCAGTTTTCATTCCCTGGAAATTATATGGCAATCTTTCTCATCAGTACTGCATTCTTTACTAACACTAACAAAAGAATACATACACTGTTCCAGTTATATAGGGTGCTTTGTCTGGGACTTAATGAGAAGGGAGAATGCCTGTGTTTATTTTTGTCAAATATATTAGTCTAGACACAGTCCGACAGCGGTGGCATGTGGTATGTCACTTGTAATCCTTTCTTAGAATTGTTTGGCTTTCTGTAGTCATTCATTTAATTTGATTTAGTGCATCCCCTTTTCTAACCTACATGTGATTACTTTTTATAGTAGTTGCAGACATATCTACCTTGCAATACAAATAAAGTGATAATCCAATGGCAGCACGCGCCCAATTCCACTGGCTGGTTGCTGGTACCCCCATGCCCTGCTCCCCTGGCTGTCTAGATATGCTCCCTTGGCTGGCTCTTGCTGGCACAACCCTGCTGCTCGATAGGACACTTTCTTCACCTAACTGCTTAATTTTGGGTGCCACTACCCCTCTATCGCCTCTCTTCAGGAGTGTGTGGTTCTCTATGTCATGCCAGTAGGAGTTACTGAATGACCCGTCGAGATGTTCTATGCTCTGTGTAGTTTGTGAGCCCTGTAAATGTCCAAATATCTTAAACTTTATTTTTCTGTGGTTTGTTAGGCTGCAGGAGTAGGAACTTACAGATCAATCCCACAGCTTGAGGTTTGTTAGATATTGGAAGACTTTCATGCGATTTTAAGACTGCATGTTATATTTTCATGATTGTCATCTCTATGTGCTCCCTTTTAGTGAGTTTTGTGTAGGGGTGTACCGAATAGCATGATTAGTGTTTGGCCAAATATTGAATAGTTTGCCTAATATTCGGCTGAAGTCGAACATGAAGCCGAATAGTTGTTTTATTTAAACGTTATATCGTAAAAAATACACGTTTCTAAAAAAAAAAAAAACTGAAGCACAATTTTAAATGTGTTGCTATGTTTCAATAAATTAGCTTCATTTGAATCAGCATCTCATTCTTTTGTAAAGCACACAAACCAGAAAATAACAAATTAACAAAAAAGCAGGAAGCATATGTATGGAGGGATGTTGCATACTTAAAACTAGCGTTACTCAAAATGTCAGTCTTTATGAAAGTGCTAGGTTGCAGTGAACAAAATGGATACTGCAGTTTGTATCTGCCATTGCACATCGCTCACATTGCAATCTCAAGTGAGTTGCACACTAGCTTATGTGGAAAATGAATTTCGAACCTTCCTTCCATTTTACACAGAAATGTATAAATGGTTTGTGTCTGTTCATGCAGGATACAAGTTGTACTCTTTCTTCCCTCTATTTTTAGAGGAAACTCCCTCCCCTGTACAAGATACATACTCCAAGAGAGGGCAATGCAGTTGGAGCAGAGATAATCACATGCAGGTCAGTTTTACTTGTGGATTAATCACCCCAAACCCTGCAAATTCTAAGAATGGCCTTTCCTGTTGGGTATTCACTCAATTCCACCAAATTTCAGTCCATGTCAATGTAGCCAACCTCTTTCCTACCACACAAGGGGATTCAAGGGTTTCATGTTTTTTTTTCTATACTATTCAGATACCCATTCCTCAACACCCGTCGATACAATCCTCCCTATTTCTGTGTCCAAACATACATGTTCTCTCATATCTTTTCTTTTTGGACAGACTGGCCTATGGTGATATTCAAGAGATTTCCCAATAGGCAATGGGATTTGTGAAATCTAGGGCACATCTTGCACAGCCTGACATGTACCTGACTTGTCCTTCTCCCTATAAACTTAGTAGAGGTAGCCCACCATTTGGGAAGTCTTCTGATTTCCAAACCTCCTCCGCTTCTACCATTTTCATCAAGTGAGCATGAATTCTCATAACACTTATATCTCTATAAACCTCTGGCTTATTGGCTCACAGAGAAACTGGAGGGATGACCCAACAGGAAGTTCCTTACAGACCATTTAAGCGGGGCCACGTCCCATTGCCTGACATATGACTGACTACCCCAGCCTTGCACTTCCCCACTCCTGTTACAAATTAAGGTTTCTCCATGGGCATTTCCAATAGGACAAATGATGCTCACCCCATACTCATCCTTACCACTACTTTTCTCCAATACGCAAATGTATGCATCTTAGTCTATATTTATTCAAGAAAGCTTTCTTTCACATTTTAATTCAATGAGAATCAAAGTATTAGGCTTGGCTATTTCTCTGACAGAATTTTACCCAATAGTTGCTCAAAGCTGAAGTTCAGAACAACTCTAGTTGTGTGTTCATTAGGCCTGATTTATCTGTCCTTCTTACACCTACTTTTTCTCATTCCGAAAGGTTTTCCTGATCCTTTTACTATTTGTGCCTCCCCAAAATGCTTGAAAAAGGCAAAATATCCCCATACACCTTTGAGTTCCCAATCACATTGGCTTTCTGTTGTACCACTACTTGAGTGATGTATTCCTTACGTTTCCCTTACCATGGGCCTCATCACAACTATTGCGGAATGGGTTTCACAGCGCCCCTAATGGTGCTGGTGCCGTTCAACCCATTCTGCAATATTACGAGGTTTCCTCACAGGACCCGCTCTGGAGGTCCGGTTTTACCGGGGGACCAGGGAGCTAACAATCGGCCCGTTGTTAGCTCCCGCACCCATTCCCATTGAGCCCTATGGTGGCTCGAATCGGAATGGGGAAGGACCGGCCCGGGTTCCCTGAAGGAGGAAATACTGGGCCCTCCATACTCGGAATGGCCTGGTATTTCCCCGTTCAGGGAACCCGGACATGCTTTTGGAGGCAGCCATGCCCTTATTAAGGGCATGGCTGCCTCCAAAGTCGTAATGAGGCCCCATCTCTTTAACACTAAAAATGACATTAAAATAATGTTCCCTTTTGTATTCTTCCTTGTTTGTAAAAACTAAAACCATCCCGTTGCATGCAAACAAGAGAAATGTCCCATTTTAATCATCATCCTATGTGTGCCTGGGAACTCTGTCTGAATGGATTTTTGTGCCCTTGTCCGTTGCTTGTCTTTGTTGTAATTAATAAGTGAGATTGTCTTTCCTAATTTTTTTTTATTGATTTGATGAAGTTGGGCTCGGTTTTGGAGAAGGAAGTGGAGGTTGCCTTCTAAAGGGAAAATGATATTCTTTTCCATGTGGAGGTATTGGAGGAGAATGATGTGCCTCTTGTAGGGATGAGACCTGTATGCTTGCTTCAAACCACCACAACCAAAGCAGGCATTGTCTGTCCGATTTCTGGAATTGAAGAGGGTATACTGGAAAGTGAAGCAGAGGCATTGGACTGCTATGATGAAGAGAGGATACAAGTGGTGGCACAGGAGGGGATTTAGGAACAAGAAATGGCAACGAGAGATGTGATACCTCGGCAGGTGTCTGAGGAGGAGAAAGAGGCTGAGGCATCTGCACGCTTATGCAAATGGAAACCAGAAGCCAGAGGGATCCCTTGTGTTTTTGGGGCAGGGAACATCACAGCCCAAGAGTGTGCCCAGATCATCATGGGTCTAGGTGCAGTTTGGGTTTTCAACAGGGGAATTTAGACAGGAGGCAATGATGCACTGTCATATGAAACTTTCACTACACATCAGTGAATAATATTGCACCAAAAAATGTTTGATCCTTGAGAATCATTACACTTCATATCCAAATGGAATAGCAGTATGGCCTGACTAGTCCACAGGCTAGCATCCAGTGATCCCTCCCACTATATGCTGGGGGCAGCTTTGAGGACACTTCTGCCCGGTTCTTATCCAGACACATCAGCACTAGCAGCCCTCTGTGCCATCACACCCTCAACCTGACAGAGACGGTCTACCCTCCCTGCATACTGCACCAGTGGCAACATTCACAAGCTCTGCCTTCATCCCCCTAAAAGAACCACCACCATCAGCACAGCTTGCTATTGATGGTAGCCCTGTGGGTGTGGCACTATTTGGGCAGGCATGTAGAGACAGAATGATACATCATGTTGTCATGCACTACCTGATTTTTCAGCTGGCCATCAGCAATTGGGAGATTAATGTTATGCAGCGGTGGATGCCATGGAAGGTCAAAGGCTTTGGCACTGCACTCCCCTCCTGAAGGTGCCTGACTGGGCATTGGGCTTTGGGAAAGATGGTAGAAAAGTAGAAAAATAGCTGATGGAATACCTGCCCTGGTATACAAATATCATGTAAGTGGCTTTCCAACTGTGTGTGAAATTCAATGAATAGACCAAATGTTGGTTTGCATCTTTGTTTTGTCAAAACCTAAGTTGCTTCATCACTGCCATCAGGTGTTCAGGTGTCAAAAGTCCAATATACCATCTGTCCTTATTGCACATATATGCATTCTCCTTTGCAGCAGGCAAAATGTATCCAGCTAGGAATGGGCCCCTTGCATTAATCTATCTTCTATCATGAATGAATGTAAGAACAATGTGTATGTGACACGGTAAGTATGCATGGAAAACCACTGTATTTAATGTAAAAATGTCCTGAATAGAATAAAGTAGAACCCACAAAATATACCACTTTGAAGAGGCCATGGTGTAATATTAGATAACAGACAAGTTACACAGCCTAGTTTTTGAAAATCATTCTCAGTGAAACAGGCACTGTCTTCCTCTTATTGTCATTGATGTTGCAGAGGCTGATGAAGTGTTAACTAAAGCAACTTTTAAGATTTGTGCAATTATATAAAATCACGAAAAAAGGTTATGCTTTGAATAGAACATGTACTAGCACAACAGCAAAGTATTGCTCTTGAAGCCCATGTCATGTGTTTACAGTTGTTATGCTTTTCTGATTAGCAGGGAATGAACTAGGTCAAAAATACTTATTTTTGAAGATCTTGTTTAACAAGACAAAGTGAACAAAAATGCCTGGTGTGCTATTGTGTCTCCTGTTGGAAGGTGGTATGCTTTACATTGCTTTGGTAAAATAGGGGATCAGGGCTCAAGAACATAATAGTAGTAGCACAATGCAAATTGCATCTTTAACTAGTTAAGCAGCCACACCGCAGTCAGTCAATAGGTCTATGGCACAACAGTATCAACATGTTCTGGGGTCATGGTACAGAAGAGGCAGCAAGATACTGGCTAATGGTGAAGAGAGGGAAGCTCTTTTCGTATTTTGGATTCATCCCAGTCATGTCAATGGTGTAACATCAAATGGCATCTCAAATATTTGGTACACAACTTTTTCCAAGACCATGGTAAAAGTCATCACCCAGAAAAACTTAAAGCTAGCATACCATATGGAGAGATGATTCGGGCTAAACGCAATTGCTCCATTGATCAAGATTTCCAGAGTGAAGTAACCAATATGAGTGCACGGTTTATGGAAAGAGGTTACAAGAAAAAATATATAATTAAGGCCTATAACCGTGCTTCTAACAGAGAGAGAACAGATCTATTGGAAATGAAAATGCCTAACAACAAAGATACAGAACCTATCAGATTTATCAGCAAATTGAGTAATCAAGCAAATGAAATTAGACAGATTTTGCATAAACATTGGGCTATTCTCTGTGCTGATACAGACATAGGAGAAACTATTGGTGACAGACCATTGATAACCTTTGCTAAGGCTACATCCTTGAAAGATCTAACATCCCCCAGTATGGTGGATGGTAACAAGTATCCTGACAATTGGCTCAATAATCTAAATCAGCTAACTGGCTTCAGTAAATGCAACAATTGTACAATGTGTAAATATGCAGACAGGAGAGTTACTGTGAAGTATGGGCAGAATTTAAACAAAACTTGGAAAACCAAACAAAAAACCTATTGTTTAACAAAATGTGTAGTCTATGCAATAATATGTCCCTGTAACTTGATGTATATTGGGTCGATAATTTGCCATCTGAAATTGCGCATTTTACAACACTATAGGGCTATCCTTAATCATGATGTGACCTATCCCTTGGCTGTACATTTTATGGAAAAATATTTGAGCATGCCACAGGGATCAGGTTTTTTGGAATAGCCCATGTTCTGCTACATAAGAGGGGTGGGAATAGAGAGCAGAAATTGAGGACACTTGAGTCTAGACTAATTATTACATTTAATACTAACAAATCTAATGTCCATAATGCTAGTGAAGAGTTAGCAATACATCTGTTGGTAGTCTAATCACCTGAGATCGGCTAAAATTGAGTGGCATAGATGCATTACTATATTAAGTACTGGGCACAGAAATGTTACTATAGGAGAAAGAAGGTGCGGGATATGAAATTGCACTTTAGCACTATGACACTTTAAATAGAATTTGAGTGGTTAGTAATATGTATATATTGTTTCTTTATATCATGTTCTAGTATTTTTAGATGTAATTTGTAAATAACAGCGAATATGTAGATCATGGCTTCCTATGAGGAATATCCAGTAGTCCATTTACAGTTATGGACTATAGCACATAGACACTTTATTGATGCATTATTTGCACTTGATGATATGGTGTAGAATGATAACTTGATGTATTTGATTGTTTTGAATGTAACAGCACTTTAACTGTTGTCCATGCATGTAGAATAGGAATTTTAGAATGTCAATTTGTAGCCCACTTGGGCTTGATTGAGCGAGTTCTAACTCATCAACATCAGATGAAGCGTAATTTAATTATGACATTTTGGAATGCATTAGATTGGGCACCCAGAACTGATTACCCACTTGGGCCACATATAGAGATTGTATTTACAATGAATGATTCTTAAATGAGATGGGATTTCATTGCTGGGAGTTAATTTGTCCTCAAATGCTGTAGCGGAAAAGCTGCGGCTCTGCAGGGTGCACTGTATCGGTTTTCATTATAATGCAGATATTTTATCTTTGGGCTACATAAATGACGTATATTGAAACTTTCCATCTGAAAGAAATTACACAGATAATGATATATTAATTCATATATTGAGGAGAATATACATAGTTAACTGAAGCCATTATGAAGTAAATATGACTAGCTTAAAATGGCTGCTTGGGTAAATCTTATTCAAGGGTTGGATTAACAGGTCACATGACCGGAGTCATTTGTATTCTGTTTCCTGTTGGAGTAACTGAAAAACAATCCTCTGAGCCTTTGGCTGTAAAACAAGCCTGATGAAGTCCCTGTGAAAGGTATGGAACGCGTGGCACTAGAACCGTGGCTTAGAAGTTAGCAACCAGTTCATGCTGACTTTTATTGTTTTCATGATGATGTTTTATCACTAATAAAAGTTATGTTCTAGCTCTATCTTGGATTGAGTGCTTGTGCTTTGTGGAGCTGTTTTCAGGAACTTGTGCCACTTATTTAGTCACTTTCTCCGCCAGATACAACATTGGTTGTATGAATTAATGGTCTCCTTGGATCGACATAAGCACCCGCTACTGTAGATGTGCACCACTTCAGGGAGCTTTGGACTGTAGTATATATATATGCACATATAAATATTACACTGCCTGCATTAGCAGGTGTGTGGTTATGGTTAAGTTGCTAAACCCATAGGAAGAGCACTTTCCGGGAGGCTTATAAATGTTCTCCCCCTGAACAAATCCTCACCAAACTTTGGAAGTATATGGCCCGCTTTAAATTTTTCGAGCAAGTTTGGTGAGGTTTCGTCAAGGAGGGGCAAAGTTTTAGGGGGGGCCCAACATTTGTTTTTTTTTTCATAGACATAATGGAAAATAAATTGTTCACGCCTACAGCCCAAACCGCTGGAGAGATATTCGCCAAATTCGCACCAGGAGTGGTAGGTTGGTGCCGGAAGCGTGCTTTTGTAAATTTGGTGTAAATGCATCCAGTAGTTTTTTTTTAAAACAACCAAAAAGTAAGGCCCAAAAATATGTGATAGCTGGCTCAGCTTGCCGGACCCATTTTCCTGTTTGGTCCGCAGGCAGCATCTGATTAGCCTAGAAGGCGGCGTGATGTCCGTGGAAATTGGACGTGCCCCGTGATTGGATGTTGAAAAGCGTGAAGTGCGCCAGATTTTTGGAAACACCCACCATGTTGGATTCGCTGACATTCCAGTGGTGTCTGTGGTCACAGCTGTAGAAAAATATAAAAAACACAACATTAAACTTGTCAAACTTATCAAACAACCTCTGGGGAGGTAAAGGGTGATGAGGATGGGATGGGGTATGGCCGTAAGAAGCCAAAAAATGGGTGTGTTTCACCCCAAAAGTCAGCAAATAGACTGTTGTCAAGGGGGGGCAGCCCTTTATGTTTGTGAACACTTTAGATGTTCAGGGACATTTGTGCCTATTTCTGCATTACTTGGATGGTTTGTAACTTTGGCGTCACTCAATGAAACTGCATGAAACCTTAATATTGTATTCTAGACTTGATTCTGAATGGGTTTGGAAAGTATGCAGCTGTTTTGTCAAGAGGGAACAAATTTAGAGGGGGGGTCCCAAAATATTGAAAAAGCTTATAAATGTGGTGCCATTTGACGAATCTGCACAAACATTTGCAAAACAACTTTAAATCTAGATATAAATGTGTTTGTAAAGTTTGGTGGGAGTTTCTCAAGAGGAGGCTAAATTAGAGGGGGGTTTCAATATTTTTAGATGGCTTATAACTTTGTTGCTATTTGACGAATCTGCACAAAAGTTTACAGAAAGATTACGGAGCCAACTTTGAATGATTGTGTAAAGACTGAATGGTTTACGTCAAGTGGGGACTAAGTTATATGACTATTGTATGTACATACATTTTAACACTTTAGAAAAAATAAAACAAGGGCTGATTCAAGCAAACTCGTGTAAGGAGCATTGGCAAGGATCCTAAATCATTGTTTTGCAAAAGTGCCTGTGTTTTATTTTTTGACAAGTGTCATGATGTAGGTACAAAAAATAATGATATACCTTTGGTGCAGTGGCCAGATTGTCCGGGTGATGGTATAAGGTCATGATGCGGACAATCTGACTATTGGCCATGACCGCGAGGGGCGGGAATGGTGTTAAAGTGGCCATGTCCACTTGGGAAGGCTATGTGGTAAAGATATTCAAAAGTAGGATAGGTTTGAAAGGGAAAAAACATGTGCTTGTGGTAATATGGTCATAGGGTTCTGACTACACCTTCTGCAGGCTGCCATGGAAAGGGAAATTCCCGCTTTAGGAAGAAATATCTATTTTTCAGCACCCTGGGTTCCTGCTTGGGAACCAGGGGTGATAATGGTCTTTATTCCTCATTGCAGGGGCTGCAATGGAGGATAATGGTCCGGAAGCCCTCATTATTTATTCATTCATAACGCACCACAGCCCACAGGCATCAGGGCACACACAGACACTTCGCTTGGGCCGATAACTTGGGCTGCCGGGCCGTTATCCCTCGTTCCGGTCCCTGGAACCGGGAATGAACGTCACATTTTTCACATTAGCATAACACAAACTGCTAATGGAAATGTTGGACAAATTTACTGAGTCTATGTACTTTACTGAGAAATGTAAAGTAGATGGAGTCTATAAGATTTGTTTTTTGTTCTATTTTTTAACTGAGAAAGGTGGCTCCTAAAGGAACCTTTATTTTGTTGTTTAAAAAAGAAATGTTTTCAGGAGAGGTTAAAACGTAAGGTGAGGAGAGAAATGAGGGAAGATGCATGAAGCACTAATAAGGAGGGGCAGGTGGACAGGGGACGATGTTGCGAGTGTGTTACTTCTAAGGCAGTGGGCAGTGTTTCTCTTGCTCCTTCATTACAGCTTCAAATGCAGATCGAAAATGCTTCCCCCTGCAGAGTGGTGTGTTGCAGTTTGAACAGAGGACTGTTGTCTTCCAAAGATATGGATCAACAGCCTCTTTTATTACTGGCAAGGTAGCTGGTGGGATTTTGTGTCCCACAGAAGTAGGCTGCGTGGTACAGTATTGGTTGAGGAAGATGATGTTGAGGAAGACAGCCTACTACTTGCTAAGGAAGGAACAATTTTTTCTGAGAGCATTGTGGTAATTGCATTTGGTGTGGCGGTGCATGGAGGTGGTCCCGTAGGAGTAATGTCCAGGTAGTCTGCGACTGAGTACAAAGTTCCACTAAGTGCATTTCACTTTTGTAGCTTTAGCCTTTGGTACATTCTCAACAGTGGTAAAGAACTGCCACACCCATGATTCTCTCTGGGTGGCTGAGGTAGGCACTTCCTCTACCTCATCTTCTTCGTCCTCTTCATTGTCTTTGGAAATACTGCGCTTTTTTTGTTGTGTGGGTCCTGCAGCTGGTGGTGGCTCTTTGGGAGGAGGGATGGCAATAGCTGATGCCCTTTTTAAGATAAATAGTAGTTTTGCTGCCATTCTTCCAAGTATGTGCTTTGTACTAGATTGTTAATGGATAATAAGTAAGAATAGGTGTAGGAGCAGTGCAAGGGTACATTTTCAGCTTGAAAGTTCTAGATCAGTAGAAAATGAAGTTCCGAACTGTCCTCGAAGTAAGGACATGTACGCGAAGTGCAAACACATTCATGGACACGTCATCATTTTGCGTGCAAGCGCATGGTCACGTGACACTGTCCACAAGATCCACAATGACATCAGAAATTTGCGGACGTCGATGGAAGCAAAAACAGTGGAAAAATATAGAAGTGTTAAAAATGATGCTAGAAGGTGGGAAATGGCAGAGTTTTAAGGTGAAATGTAAATTGGACAAAAGAGTTGCTCTATTATGGAAAGTATGATATTTGTAAATTGTAGGAAAATAGCATGCACAGGGAAAAACCCATGGAATTCTCTGGAATAAAAGTTGTTAAAGAGACGTTATGGTTAACTTGCACCAATACAAACCTATAAAATTCAATGAAAAAACTTTGTTAAAGGGACTTTCTTGTTAAGTTGCACTAATAAAAACCTATGAAATAAATTGAAAAGACTTTGTTAAAGGGACATTATGGTTAAGTTGCACTAATAAAAACCTATAAAAATTCAATGAAAAAACGTTGTTAAAGGGACATTATTGTTATTTATTTATTTACATTTTTAAAACGCTCACACAGCCCACGGGCATCGAGGTGCTGTTACAGGAACTGTTTGTTTTAGTTGCGTAGTTATTTGTCATAGTTGCGTATTTATAATGCGCTTAAATACCCAGAGGTTTCTAAGCACGGACTCAGGGATCGAACCTGTGTTGCTTCGTGTCATCTTGCTTCCAAGGCAAGCATGTTGCCAATGAGCTATCCTCCTTGGTTAAGTTGCAGTACTAAAAACCTATGAAATTCAATGAAAAAACATAGTTAAAGGGACGTTATTTTTAAGTTGTTCTAATAAAAACCTATAAAATTCACTGAAAAATCTTTGTTAAAGGGATCCATTTCCCTGTTCGCTCTGTGGACAGAAGTGTCATTGCCTCACGCTATGGCGTGCTGTCGGAGAAGTTTGTACACGGCCGGTGGTTGGCTGGAGGGAAGCGTGTAATGCGTCAACATTTTTTGGGAAAGCCGCCATGGTTGTGTTGGCGGCAATAAGTGAGGGAACGGGTGAGGGAGTGAGAAGTGGTTCATGTGACATATGTACATAGGTGGAAGAAGATGGAGGAGTGCCTGCAGTGTTTGTGCGTATGCCACCAATTCGTGGGTACCTAGACAGGTGAGTACTTTGTGTGGTGATTGGAGGCAGCTGTCGTAATGGCCCAATAGCATCTGCCGTGACCTGTTTGCAGCAACCGCTTTCCGTGGTGAGTGGTGGCAGGTCATTTGCAGAAGGGGAGTGAATTGCACATGACACAGGTTGGGTGGGAGCATGGGTGACTGTGCGCTGTGGATGGAATACGGCAGTTGGGCACATGGTGGCATGCATTGGTGAATGAAGTTGCGGTGGGTCTGTGGAAGGATTAGACTATTGGGTGCATGGGCGAAGGCCGTAGGTCATAGGCTGTAGGGCATGCACTCAAGAGCGTAGGGCTTCAACATACCCAGCGCAGGAATGCATGTTTGACTCTGCATCCAGTAGAGGGTGGTGTTTGCATAGTGTGATGTGTGCAGATTGGTTGCAGATTGGCCTGTGTTGCGAACATAATGTGGGTAGGTTGGCAGTGGCACAATACTTTAAGAATGAAAGTGGTTATGCCTATAGTATGTGATTGAAAGTGCACAGGGGTGCAGGAGAGATTGTTTTGTTTGTACATTATGGTAACTAATGCAATTTGATGCTGCATAGCTCCATGGTGGTGCACTGCTAGGTTTGGAGTGCTGGTGGCAGTGGTGTGTATGTGGATTGGCATATTTGGTGACATGGTGACATGCATGGTGGCAGTACATTGCTTTGGGTGTGTTCAGTACATTATGGTTCACATTATGGTAACTGTTGCAATTTGTTGCTGCATAGCTCCATGGCAGTGCGCAGGTTTGGTAGCAGTGCTGGTGGCAGTGGTGTGTATGTGGATTGCCGTAGTTGGTGACATGGTGACATGCATGGTGGCATTTTGTTGCTATGGGTGTGTTCAAGGCCTATGCTGTTTGCAGATTTGTTGAAGTAGGCCCAATGTTGTGAAAATGTTGTGGTTAGTGACACAATACTTTGTGAATGGCTGTTGGTAGGGGTGGTGGAGGATGTGGTACGTTTGTGGATTCGGCTAATGGCAACCTGTTTTCATGAATGGGTGTTTTATGGTGTGGGGGAGTTGAGGTGAAGTGCCACTACCAATGTATGTTATGTTTGTGCATAATGTTAGCTGCCCACATGGGCGATATGTTAACTGTTGCAATTTGTTGCTGCATAGCTCTGCATAGCTCTGCACAGGTTGGGTAGGAGTGCTGGTGGCAATGGTATGTCTCTGGATTGTCATAGTTGGTGACATGCATGGTGGCATTACGTTGCTGTGGGTGTGTTCAAGGCCTAGACTATTGGCTGCATGGAGGAAGCCCATAGGGCGTAGGCCATGCACACAATAGCCTAGGCCTTGAGGACACCCACAGCAGTAATGCATTTTTGACTGCATCAGTTAGAGGGTGGTGACATGTAAGGAATGGTTGTGGAGCACATTTCAGCCGTCATAGGCCAGTGTTACAAACAGAATGTGGGTAGGTTGGCAGTGTCACAATACTTTGTGAATGGAAGTCGGTACGCCCATAGTATGTGATGAAAGTGCATAGGGGTGCAGGAGAGAGTGCTTTGTTTGTGCATTATGGTAACTGTTGCAATTTGTTGCTGCATAGCTCCATGACGCTGTGGTTGGAGATGCTGCAGTGAAAAGTCACGCAGTGTGGGCACTGGGTGCAGTGTTTGCATACTGTCAGTATGGTAGAGGGTATGGTTGAAGGGCATTTTATATGTGCTTGGAAAGTGTGCTGTGTGCACAATGCTTGCAGTATGGGCAATATTGTAAACATTTTGTGGTTAAGTTGGCAGTGACACAACACTTTCTGAGTGGAAGTGGTTAAGACAATAGTATGTGAATGAAAGGGCGTAGGGGTGCCGGAGACAGTGTAATGTTAATACATATGGTAACTGTAACACTGTGCATATCCATTGCAGTGTGGAGGTTGGTTAGGAGTGCTGGTGCCAGTGGTGCGTATGTGCATAGTGGTAGTTGGTGACATGCTGACTTGCATGGTTGCATCACAGTGTGGTGAATGTGTGCAATGAGCACACCCACTGGAGCAATGCAGGTCTGACAGTGCATCAGGCACAGGATGGGTGATCTTTGGAGAATGGGTGTGGAGCACATTGTCGATGTGCTGCAGCACCACAAGTGAGTTGCAAAGCATGCATTGTGTGTTCCATGGTTGTGGTGATAGTTGCAACATGCTACAATATTTGGTGTGCGGCAGGAGATGGTGCAGATGGTACAGGAGTGACAGTGTTGGATGATGGCGGCTTCGATGCGATTAGTAGATGCGGGTGTGCCTCTTTACGCTTAACCCAATGAGATAGAGCTGCAGAGAAGCTAGTGCAAAGGGAAGAAGGACTGCTCCAGCTTTACAGGGGTGCGGCCCTCGTGCTACTTTGAGAGGCGCATGTGCCAACATCTGCCCTTTACACCACCTTGCCCAATTGACATGGCAGTGTGGGGATTAGCCAATCAGGTATTGTGGGTGTGGTTAACAGGAAGGGTAGGTGAAACTGTTGCACATTATACTCAGTGTACTGATGATTGCTGACATGGCAAAATGCATTGTGTTGACTGTAGGTGATCCCTTTGTCATAGATCTGCACAACTGTGCCCTGCAAAGACACTTTGACAGCAATTTTGGTTTGGGAGGAGTGGACACATTGTAGAACGAAAGCCACATCTGGGGATTTTGCAGGTGGCAGCCACGGAAATGGAACTGTGGGGATTGTCCAATCAGATGCTTAGGGTGTGCGGCAATCAGAAGAGGGACTCCTGCTTCACT
This sequence comes from Ambystoma mexicanum, assembly GCF_040938575.1. Taxonomy (NCBI): domain Eukaryota; kingdom Metazoa; phylum Chordata; class Amphibia; order Caudata; family Ambystomatidae; genus Ambystoma; species Ambystoma mexicanum. The sequence continues at coordinate 710,536,704 of NC_090939.1, forward strand.
GGGGCCTGGCCCTGGATGTACTTGGGGACCCGCACGTGCCACATTCAGCGCTTCTCGTCATGCTGGCCTATGGAAATAGGACTGTAGCGATTACCCTCTCTGGTGGTGCTCAGGGTGTGCGTCACAGGAAAATGTGCCAATACGAAGGACTCCTCCTGCTTTACTGGGACGCGGCCCTCGCGGTCATTGGGGAAAGGTACATGCCACATTTTGCACTACCCACCATGGTGGCCAATGGAAATGGGAATATGGCCTTTGGCCAATCTGGTGCTCAGGGTGTATGTCACAGGAAAGAGCACCCATAGGGAGAAGGAGTCCTCCTGGTTCACTCGGCACAGCCCTCACAGTCATTGGGGAAAGGCACGTGCCACATTTTGAGCTTTCCACCATGGTGGCCAATGGAAATGGGAATGTGGCCTTTGGCCAATCAGGTGCTCAGGGTGTACATCACAGGAAAGAGCAGCAATTATTTATTCCATTACTTTGTGTAGTGTGGCTGGCAAACATGGCAGGACGCACAGTTTTCCTTGTGGGTGATGTGTTTGTGAAAGATCTGGTCATGTATGCAATCCAAGAAGGCTTTTTTGGCAATTTCGGTTTGGTGGGAGTGGAGGCGTTGTGACACAGTATAGAAGCATGCTGTTTTGGCGCAGTGCTTGTAGAATGTCAACGCATGGCCACTTCTGGGCCTGTATCTGTTGTGGTCGTGCTCTTTGGAGCCTTCTTTTTGCTTCCATGCCTTGTTCCTGTGTGTACCGTCAACTGAAGAAGATGATGAAAGCAGTGCAGCACATTTTTCCCACTGCCAAGGTGTTTTTCTCATGTATACCCCTGAGAATAGTGTGGAACTATTCCAATGATTCCTGTCACCAGCCAGAGGTCGGAAAGGGTCTCATCAACAGAAGCATGTGTGATTTTTTAAGTGCTGCTGGGATGTTCTCCTGTGAGAATGATATTTGTTCTCGCTACATACACCTTTTCAAAGGAAATGGCATGTCTTTGTCGACCAGTGGCAATTACATTTTCTTTCAAAATGTACAAGCTGAAGTGAAGACCCTATTGTAAAAATGTGAGCTGATGTTGAAAACACAAACTTAATTATAAAAACTGCAAAAAAAGGTGTTTGAATGGAAGCGCCTTTATAAAAAAAAAGGCTCTTTTAGGAGCCGCCACAACCAATGAGGTCCCCTACCCTGGTTGAAAGTTATTCCCCCACTCCCGCTCGTGGCCAGCACGAAAAGTCCACAAATATTGTGATACTTGCAGGGTGGGACGTGTTAGATACGCCCCTTTTGCAGATGATGCCCATAGAAATGGGCCTGTTGAGCTTACGGGATTTGTCAATACGTTTCCTGGGTGTGGTATGTACGCACAGAGTGTGGTACACAGTCTATTTGTCAAGAGACATGTAGAAGGTGCTGTTATGGCTGTGTGTACTTCGAAATACAGTAACTGAAAGTGAGTGGAAAACACTGTGCAGTGGCTGCTCGTTTTGGAATCTATCATGTGGATGTGTAGTGCTATGGAGTACCTACAAGGAAGTGACTGATTTTGGTTTGTCTGCGTGACACTTTGGTGACACGCAATCATGCCGATATTATTGTTTATTGTGGAGAGAAAATTGCATAGCATGTTAAACGAGTTTCAGTGCCCTTTGCGATGAAGGAGGCACTCGCCCAGGTCTTGTGTTTGTTTCCAATTTTTCTATAGCATTATTCAGACATCGATGTGGCTGTGTCATTTTCTATTTGGTTTGCAAATGGAGAAAGCGCAGTACATTGCAAAGAAGTTTATTTTTGCCTTTGTACAACATGTGAAATGGCATACTTCACACATGGGATTATGACGTTTCACCGCATGAACACTTATGCCCAGCTATAACATTCATTTTACTATGCATACCATCGCGATTTCTGTACACCCCATCCAAATTGCCTTGGTGCCCTTCTTGAAAGTAGTGAAACATTTTTGTAGAAAGTGTTGTGTGCTGTCAGTGTTCAAAACGCTCTGCAACACCAAAAGAAACCTCTTTCTGCAGTGACCCCCTTTCCAAACGATTGAACTACAGTGTTTTACACAATGCCATGCCTCCCACACTACATCCATTCATTGACAATTCTATTGTTCATCTCGAAAAGGTGCTTTCTTTATTTCCCTTTTTTCCTTTCCCAGTTAATTTCCATTTCTTATGGTCTTCTGACACACTCCCCAGAAGGAACATCAGGAAAGACCTGGTACAAAACGGGCAGCACCTGCATGGATACCATAGGGGACGTGCCCAGAGATGGAATTATTGGGTGTACCTCACCTACATAGGTGCCATTCATTGTCATGCTCCTGGAAGGACCCTTTCCACACACTTCCAAGTACCTTCCCTCTGTAGAGTAGTGCATTGCAGTACATGGACAATACAATGTCCTTTGCCAGGTAAGCATCTGTAGCGCGCCATATGTCTGCAAGGATGTTGTAGAGCTCCACTGCCCTACAGGAGTACCCCTTTTGTTGCCCGAAGCAGATGTGGCAAATACTGGACATGCATTTATCCTATGTAATTGTTAGAAGGGTGGTACACTGCCCACTGGTCCCTTGTGCTTTCATTTTAGTTGTCGTCACATGCAGTACAAACACTTCATGCTATGCCATTACTCTTAGAGGTAGCATTCACAGAGATGCATACATTTTGGAATGCAAGAATGTTTACAACAACGTTAAACACAGCTTCATTATGTGGAGGAGGAAGGCATTTATTCTGTGTGACCCATGCAGGTACAGTACTTTTCTAAGCACCACTAACATTGTTTGTGCTCTCCATATTGCACTGTTAGCTTACTTGCCTTTACATGCCCTTGTATGTACATGAGCAAGCTGCACCAACTTTGCCATTTTGCAGACAGACTACAAACTGTCCCACCGACAGTTACATGTTTTCTTCACTGTACGACTCGTGACACTTTCTTTCACACTGCTCAGTGCAGACACAATGTGTCTGTTTCATGGGTCATGGAAAGGCAAGCAGCACATCAATCAAATGAATGCAACATTTACTACGCCCGCGTTACACTGCAGGTTGCTGTTCCTTGTTTACCAGTGGGTGTCATACAGTCAGGCGTGCTTTCGCCATGGATTGGTAGGTTTTCAGAGCCACCCACGTAGTCAGCAGGAGTACTTGAAATGTGGCAGCCTACTGTATGAATCCATAGGGCTGGCGATAGGGGCGGTGTTAACAGCACACAGTGGATGGTCTTTGCATGGGTATAGGTGTGGAACGGATACACATGCATTTCCACAACTACTTAAAAGTGCATTAGAAGATGCGGACATGCATACACTAATGGAGTCTTATGGATAGTTGCAGTGGGCTTGCACATACGCCGACCAGGTGCAGTCTCCTTAGGAAACGTCCATATTGCTCATTTGTAGTCATCTCGTCCAGTACTGTGTGGCACAGATTCACCATGCAATGTTAAATACAAAAAGAGAAACTACTGAAAAACTTACCAACCTTTACCATGTACATCTGTAATTGCTAAAATACACCAACAGTATTTGTAAAAGGAAGGGGTAGCGCAAATGGATACATACACCACACAATTTGGCCTTTTCACACATTTATCATGAGGGCAGTCAAGGAATCAGTAACAAAACGTTGTTAACGGAACATTATGGTTCCGTTGCAGTACCAAACAGCTATCTTCTTTACAGAAAACACTATGCAAAAGTAGCGGTCTGGTTACAGTGCCCTACTAAAAACCTATGAAATTCACTAACAAAAACATTGTTAAAGGGACGTCATTGTTAAGTTGCACTAGAAAAAACCTATGAAATTCAAGGGAAAAACATTGTTACAGGGACGTTATGGTTACAGGTAAAACCGACAAAAAAAATGAAATTCGGCAGTTATGGTAAGCTAAGCAAGGACTAACAGCCATGACATCAAAGATGCCATCACAAACCTCATTGATGACATCACTGTCTGCCCCTTTTTTGTTCACTGACATATGTGGGCCAGGTGCTTTTCTTCACTGCCAGTCAGGAAGTAACAAATCTTGTGGTGGTACAAGAAACACATGTGAAGACCCACAATACTTACACATCAGAGTCACATACAGGGAAACTAAAGTAAGGAAGAACGAAACAGCATCATCAGAAAATGTTAATAGCATTAAAGTTTATCTTCATGTATACCAATGAATTGTGTGTTTGAGGCCTGCTTATTGCCCCATGTATGTGCACCATGACGTGAGAGCAAACCCTAAGGAAAAGAACATGTGACAAGGTTAAAGTCTAGATATATAGCACCTTCTGAATTTTAATATTCTAAATGTCAGTGAACAAAACCATCTGGCCTAGATATGTGAGTGAACAAAAACAAGTAGCCCAGATATGTGATGCCATCAGTGATGTCATCAATGACATTTGTGATGTGATCTTTGATGGCCTGGGTGTCAGTCTTAGCAGTGCACACTGGTGACGCCAGTTATGGTTGCTTATCTTACCATAATTGGGGAATTTCTGAGGTTTTGCAGTTTTACTTGTAACCATATCGTCCATTTAACAATGTTTTTTCATTGAATATATATATATATATATATATATATATATATATATATATATATATATATATATGTATATATTCAGTAAAAGAACTTTGTTAAAGGATGTTATGATTCCAAGTAAAACCGAAAACCCCTGAAATTTGCCAGTTATAGTAAGCTAAGCAACCATAACTCACGCCACTACCGTGCATTGCTAAGTCTAACACCCAGGACATCAAAGATGACATCACAAATGTCATTGATGACATCACTGATGACATCACATGTGCATTTACTATTCATGAAAAGATTGTACAAGGGATTCTTATAATGTTGACAAAAAAAGTGTCAAGGATCATTGGAATATATATCATGAGCTATGTAGTGCATTAAGCAATGCATTGATATAAATAGCATTCTATTATGGAGTTCTTTACAGTATACTAAGCTACTCATATATAAACATAAGCATTGTGTGCAGCATGCATGATGGAGGTGCAATATTAATAATCTTCCCATGTTGAACAGTGAAATGATAAATGCTTTCTTATTAGAGTTTTGTACCCCGTGGTTGGTGTCCCTTCCTTAACCTCCTTTCCCCTCCTTGTAAAACCAAAAAAATATAAAACAACAAAACCTCCCAAAAAAGGCTCTTTTCAGAGCTGCCTTTCACAGTTTAAAAATAGAAGTGACAAATAAATAGTGCAGGGCCCTGTGCATTTTTTAGAAGTTCGGGGACAGTCCGCAGACATTTATCTTTTGGGGGTGCTGCCCTATTAGAACCATTGCACTTTTCTATGGGAAGAAGTGGTGGCTCTGAAAAGAGCCTTTTGGTAGTGTTTTTTCAAAAACTTCAAATGATTAACACCTACTGCAAAATGTATTAATGTAATTACAAAAAAGGCTGCAATGCATTTTGTATATTTTGCAGAAAAATCTGATGGCCAGCATATGCAAGATGTACTCCATCTCTACGAAAAAAATATGTGCTACAAAACATGATATTTTCATCTTAAAAAGAGGACATGCCAACATCTCTTAAAAAGGCACAAACAGCCTTATTGACATTGCACCTCACTTTCTCCATTTGTGGACAAAATGAAGAAGAATGCAGCCACAATTGTCTCTGCGCAATACGAGAAAAAATGACTTGGTAATTTGGAAACATGTCCTTCTTTCATTGCAAATTACAAAGAAATTCCAGACACATGTCCTAAACTGTTCCCTCTACAATGAATAATAATTATTTCTGGATGAGGCTGTGTTTCCAAAGTAGCACAGAGAGGTACCAAATCCAGCCACTTCATTCCACGCACTCCATGCCAGTGCCCTTCCACATGAAGGAATCCAAGTTTTGCAGCCACTCCACAGCGTTCTGCATGCACCTCCAACCAATGTATCCATGAGTCTTCCAAAATCCAGATGATCTGTTTTCTGAAACACACAGCCATAGCTATCTGTTCTTCTCTCAGGCAAAAGACGTTCTGACATACTCTCTCCTTACAGAACACACCCAGTAAACCTTATTGACCAATCCCTTGTTCTGCTCATTCTCATTTGCATTCCTCTCAACCCCAAAATCCCTGTATGTATTACTTGGTGTCTGCGGACAACCGCCATGTCCGCGGACATGTCGAAAAATCTGAGCGTGATGAATTTAAATTTAAATAAGGTACCCCATTTCCCCTTTGAGGTTGGCTCTGAAAAGAGCAATTCTTTTTGTTTTTTTTGCAGATGCTTGAGAGACACCTGTTATTTTGTATTTTTTTTTAATTTTCTTTCTTACTTTACTCCTAAAATCTTCACATAAGCTTCTTCAAAGCAACCCTTATATTCGAAAACAGCATGGCATTTTCCATAAAAGATAAAGAAATGCCATCTTCTTTCACATAAACAGCATTACAAGAATCAATGTTCTCATTATTACAAAAGCACATACCAGCTCTAAGCATGAACGCAAACATGCCTCGGTTGATTGCACACCTAGCAATATTTTGCTGAGGACAAAAAACAGAACTATTGTCCCATATTGCCCTAGGTACTAAACCAGAAAAAAATGACTTTGGCATTTGGAAGGATGTTCATTACTGCTTGAACCAAGGGTAACACATCTGACAACAAAGTAGGGGCACTGACATAGCCCAAATGCAAAGCACCATAGTGCAAAACTACTACATGGGGCTGTTCATCCTACCCATATCTTCACAAACATGTACAATTCCCTGCACATTGCAATCAGGCACAGTGCTCCACACCACCTCCACTACTTTAACATCAACATTGTTTACCACATTCCTGCATTTAGCATACTGCTCTAAACCATGCATAAACATATCTCCAACCACCAACACCCTGACTTTTTCCACCTCTGCCATCTTCACTACACACAGCCTTTTTTTGACACGAATCCACACCCTCAACACCTGATTGGCTAATCCCTACAGTCTCCTTTCCATGCTGGATTTGCTGGAAAACCCCAGATGTGGCACGCCTTGTCTGCCGACAGCCGCAGTGTCCTTGGAGCGTGTCTCTCTTACACAGCCCTTCTACCCTTTCCACTTCACTCTCTGTGCCATTCCCTCATTGGATACAGCTAAGCAGTCACACAACCATCCACCAATCACATCCAAGACCTCTACATCTAACTCCATCATCATATTTCAACACTTCAAATGTACTGTTGATTAATCTGAGTACAAGTCTCATGTCATTGGAAAGCACCTACTCCAAAAACAACTGTATAATTCACCAAGATTTCTACTTGCAGCTGCAAGCATATCCACATGCATGAATACAAACTACAGGTATGCATATTTTCTGCACAGTACATGTACAACTCTTATAAATCCATATAGATAGGGTAACTGCCACTTAACCTGTATAACCTAGCAAATGAACTTACTGTCATTTTTCCCATCTGCTATAATCAACTGTCAATTCCAAACCTGCCTGCTATCTAAATTCTTTTTTTATACACACAGCTATCTATAAAAGTGCAAGTTAATATTAAAAGATGGGAGAAATAACAGTATAATTGTAGAAAAAACACTTTGTAGTGTATTATAAAATTACACACCGCCAGGATGAGTTCATGCATTTTTATAAACTCACACAGATAGACAATATCATTAGAAAAGCTCCCAGCTGAAATAACAACACTGCCTCCACATCACATCCTTCTGCTTTATTACCCACGCCGTCACAAATGCATACATTCCATGTTTTTCTATACAGTTTCTGCCATATACCCTATAAAAATAGCAAAATAAGTGTATGATTATTTCTTCTATCACCTAACATCCAGTAACACAGCCTTAAGAAACCAAGTGAGTTTCATACGCTTAGTATTATATTAATTTGCAAAGCATGTTCAACTAACAGATTGTAAGTAAAATATAAAGCCTGCACATAGTCAAAGGAAACTGCATGCACACACTATGTTCAGTTATCAAACAACAATACTACTACAAATACATAAAAATCATTGTCTAAGTTAACAACAGTGCTATAAACACACAATATTACTAACTTCTTTGTTTTACAACTGCAGTGAAGACCACTCCCCTGAAAAGCAGCAGCATCTGAAGTACAAGCAACATCTCAGAAGAAACCTGCCCATTCCAAACAAAAAAAGTAAGCACAATACTACCATAATGTTCTAACTGTTACTCAAACACACTGTGGGGTTGATTCATGAAATTTGCGTGCTGAAAAACTGGGATTTATGTGCCATTCTGCCCACTAATCCTCATTTGTTAAACAGGAATTTGCGGTCAGAATGGCACACAAATCCATGTTTGTTGGCACACAAATTCCATGAAACAACCTCTAGAATGTTTGCATAACAAATAACTGTTTTAATTCTATACCATTAGATTAAGTATTAGTGCTTCTCCTCACCACTAGCTTACTTTGTAATGTCATCTAAACCCCAGTATAGTAACACACAAATACAAGTATAGCCTTCCCAACTGGTTGTAGCTGCCCATTGCACAATCACACACCTCCACATACATCCTTACCATCATAACCGGATACTCATGCACACACCACACATACATTGCAGAACAGCCCAACCCATTCCTTCTTTTTTTCAACAGACACCAAAGAATGCCTACCAGAAAGCAAGACCATAGAAAGCAACGCAGAAATAGAGCAAATCAAAATAAAAGTGTCTAAAATAAGCATCCATCTCTAGCAGAATTTGTAAAAAAAAGTTCAGACAAAACATCTAATACAGTCATTAAGCAAAACCAAACAAGCTTCCAGTACAGAGACTTTGCCTCCTCTTTCAAAATGTACAATGAAACAGAAAGTGATAAACAAGAATTCAGCTACCACTATTGCTAACACTGCTCCTATAAATCTTAATGTAGTCGCAAGTAACCATACCAAAAAAAGTATTTTACAAAAAATGTTCCACGACAGAGTCCTTCAGAATCTTATAAAAACAGGAGAGAAATCATGCACAACACTTAAAACCTACCATAGAAAGTTAATCTTAGAAGCTCTCATAGACAGTGCAATCCTTCTCAAAGGAAGTTATTTATTTTAGTGTTAAACAGAATAAAACCACTAACAAAACTAACTACTAAACTACAAAAAAGACTTCTCAATAAATGGAATGTCAACAAAAATAACTTCTTAAATATCTGTAGAGGTGAATGGAGTCACACCACGAGCACAGAACCATATTTCAATGAAGAAGCATATAAACAAAAGCAAACAAACACAATTGCCATAAATAGCAGTGGACAAGGGTATAAAAATGTAATAATACCATAATGGAACAAGAAATGCTGCTTACAAAAATATCCCCAGAAAACTCAGTATCACCTCTTCATCCGACTGAACCAAAACGTCCACTGTACAAATGGCCGTGCACGTAATCTTTCAAATCTTTACGCCAGTTCCTCAATCAGTATGTGAAAGGCAAAGAGAAATTCAAAATGAAACTACTACAAAATATGGATACCTGTCCAGTGCGCAAATACACAGGACTACAAGGACATTCATTAGCCTGCATTTCAGGACCAATTTGCAAAAGCACCTTCCATCATATCAAAATGATATCAACACATCATTCAATTATAAGAAATCTAGTCCATAAACTGTACTATGCTAAAAGTCCTGCTTTAGGATTAGGCAATTTAAAAAACCATCTTCTATATGATACAGCCAAAGACCTACTCGAAGAAATAGAGCATATCCAGAGAAAATATTTTGGAAGTGAAAGCCACTTACAAAATGCAATATCTTTACAACAGACTAGGAACAATTGTACAAATGGCAACCTTCTACTTCACACATACAAAAAAGAAATACTAAAATGTAAAAGTACATCCGCTGAAGTACCAAACTATGTGTGTGTGTGTTACCGCAGAACTTTTTTATAAAAGTAGCACAAAAACTGTAGATATAACATAACAAATAGAAGAAAATGAAGATTCCAAATGGTTTGAATTAGCTCTCTACCTTATAGCAGAAAACAAATACGAAATAACTGACCCCTTAAAACTTTGCAGTTACTGCACTGCAAAACTTGACAACATCCAAACTCCTTCACATGCTATCACAAATAACTTGGAATTATTCCCACTACCAAAACCCCTGCAACAACTCAATTTATATGAGAGCATCATAATTCAAACAGTGCACCCATTTCAAGCAATAATATGCCTTCAACCAAAAACAGAAACATTACCTCCCTTGAATTAGTGAAAGGCATTCGTGACAAAGTAGTTTATTTACCATTAGATCTGAAAGAAAATGGACACACTCTGGGAGTGCAACGTCCAATAGATCAATCTTTTATTGTCTTAGTAAATGGTGTACCTACAAAAGACACAAGAAATTGGCAACAACTCGTGGACTTGCATGAAGTTAGACAAGCCTTGCAATATCTAAAAGACAATAATAAGTACTACAAAGAAATTAATATTGAAGAAAACCCGAGGGAAACCACTGAAATAATTCAAGAGTCACCAGAAACTGATATATTTCAACTTCTAGATCCTGCTACAGTATCCAATATTTTAGAGCATTATACAATTCATCCATTACACTCTAAAGACACCATAGATGATGCACTAGAAATGTTCCAAATGTGACAAACCAAAGGATTACCAATCAGCATATGGGAAAAAAGTATAGAAGCACGTGCCTTTCCTCCACTCTTTCCTACTGGGAAAGGAGGAAGGTACGATAACAGACCCAGTCAGAGAACAGCATCAGAATACCACGTGTTACGAATGTATCCTGAAGATCCCAGATTTAGACAAAATGTGGAATACATATTCCACCTGCTCTTTGAAAGTGAACTAGCAACTCTATGCTACGGAGTTGCACACAAATTGAAATCAGGTACCCATTTTCAAAATATGTCAGCTACACAATTACTACAAAAAGTGCAAGAAAAGATGAGGTTCTACAATCAAGCATTACAGATCTGTTAGCAAACATGCATGGTACAAAAGAATACTGGTTCCGATGCCACGGAGATGTACGTTGTATGATAAGAGACCTTGGTCCACCCACTAGGTTTGTTACATTAAGTTGTGCAGAATTTGCATGGGAAGATTTACATGATTACCTATGCATATCAAACAAACACAAACAAACATAGATATACTAACACCTGGAGAACTCTGCTCTCTAGATCCTGTTAATGTTTCAAGATATTTCCATCATCGCTTCATTGCTATGCTACACTTTATTTGTAATAAAAGTGTTCCTCCACACGGAGAAGTGCAACACTTCTTTTGGAGAAAAGAAAACCAAGCCAGAGGGGCACCACATATCCACATGCTTTTATGGATTAAAGATGCTCCTAAATTTGGTCAAGAACACTGTTTTACAGTTTATCAAAAAATGACACTTGTGAAATTCCTTCACAAACAACAAATAGTGACCTTCATGCCCACATTTCACAATTTCAAAGACACAAATGTGGGAAATATTGTCATCTCAAATACAAAAACAAAGGGAAATACTACATCAAATGCCGCTTTGGTTTACCTAGAGCCGTTACAACAACAGGTCAAGTAAAGAACTTCATGTCTTCAGTTAGACATAGTGTTAAAGGTAAATCACCTAAGATCACATATCACATAAAAAGAACAGAAGAAGCAAAATATATCAATGATTACAATGCACTCATTGCCCTCTTATGGAATGCAAACATAGATTTGCAATACATTGCAGCCAATTCCACTGCAGTTGCACGATATGTTACAGCCTAATCAAAGCAGAAAAAACAGAGCTTCAAGACCTCTGGGATGACCTATCATCGGACAAAACACTGTCTCAGAAATTGTACAGCTTAGGCATAAAAATGCTCTCTCATAGAGAATGTGCCTGCTATGAAGCTGCAGACAGTTTATCCAGTACTGCTTTGTATGGACAATCTGAAAATATAGTATGGCTAAGTCTTGGTCCTGCTAAATCTAACAAAAGAGTTCTCAAATCCTATGAGGACATAGAAACAATACCCAAAAATGATCCCAACAGCCAAGACATTTTGAAAAACAATTTACTGGACACATACTACCCACACAGGAGTACCACTTTGGAAACCATGTGTCTATACCACATAGCCCAAAACTTCAAATACAAAAATAATATAAAACCAGTTGAAAACAAAGGTAGATACAGAGTGACAAATTGTGAAGGCAGCTTAGTGAAACTCACCAAACAAAGCTTAATTAATCATATCACATTTTCATTAAAAACTCCTCAACATAAAGAACTATGTTACATGTCCCTGCTACAACTTTTTAAACCATGGAGAAAAGAAGAAGAGTTTCTAGATTTCTATGACTCCTATGAACACACTTTCAAAGCAAATCAAAGCACTATAACAGATGTAAACTTTACACAGTACAAAACAATGTTGCACCATGAACAGCAACACAGAGAAGAACTCCAGTCCCAACTAGATAAGGACACTCCTGACAGTAGTCCACCTTCTGTAATAGGAAGCCAAGAACCACTGGGACAGCCACTAATGGCAAATGAAGCAGAATTAGCTATGACAGAAGTAGAAAACACCATGCCTCACTATGAAAAAGATACAGAAGACTTCACTGTACCGAAACCAAAACTGTACAATGAGCAGCGTAGCATTTTCCAAGAAGTAAATAAATAAATTGAACATGGTGTACAACATGAAAATAAAAAGTGTACCTGCCAAAACTACAAACCTATACTGCTATACGTCAGTGGTCAAGCTGGTTCAGGAAAAAGATTCTTAATCAAAATCATCAGCAAGTTCCTTCAACAATTGACAAACAACAAACTGTCAGCTGTTGTTACTGCCCCCAGAGGTTTAGCTGCCTACAACATAGGTCGTGTCACTTTACACCGATAACTACTCCTTCCAGTAAAACACCAAAACAAATTAAGTTATTACAAACTTTCTACATAAGCTGCAATGGAAGTATGCAGAGTTTTGAAACAAATTAAAATGCTACTAATAGATGAAGTGAGCATGGTCTCCAACTTAAGGTTGGCTTTGATTCACCTCAGATTACTGTACTCAAAACAGACTACGAAGATCTCTTTGGAGGAAAACACAATATTGTTTTCGGAGATCTTTTTCAATTGACACCAGTGAAAGGTGAAACTATTTTTAAAACATTAGGGCACAAACTCTGCCATAAAACTGTTGGCAGCATTTGGCAACATTTCCAATACAGAGAATTAACAGAAAACATGTGCCAGTCTGCAGACGTCACATACGCCAACATTTTAAAAAGTTTCAGAGTTGGTGTACTAACTCAAGAAGCACAATCAATATTAAAAATCCGACACATCCATGCACTCTATGGCCATAACTGATGTTCTACTGATGTCATGGAAAAATTAGCACACAAACATGTCAATTGTATGTCCTTGATGCCAACTCTTGCAAGCTGTTCAAAATGCAATGAAACAATGTTGAAAAAAGAAATGCAACCAATTATTGAAATTTGCTCCACAGACAAACTGGACGTACATGGTGTGACACTACCCATGTGTCAACAAGCCACAACAAGACCAAATACCCTAGTAAACACTATCTCCAACACAGCTGGTTTGGGAAAATATTAAAATGATCTTTAAACTGTAAAATAATGCTTAAATGTAACCTTGACTTGGAGCAAGGACTAGTTAATGGAGCACTTGGTACAATTGTTGGCTTTCAAACATACCCACGTGACAACAACATTCAGTTTGTCAATATTCTCTGTGACAAACTATCAGAAGTTAAAAGGATAGGATGCCCAACAGCCCGATTCCTTCTTTTCAAAGACATGTATGTACACAGAGAACCATTTTCTCTAACTCTAGCATATGCAGTCACCATTTACGAATCACAAGGTCTTACTATGGATAAAGCATTGATAGGTATTGTGAACACAGTCTTTAAAGTCTTTGTCTTTCTTCTGAAGGTACTCGACAAAATAGCAACCAAGCAACTGCAAGATTATGTAGACCAACACAGCCTGCTACACCCCCAACAATCGGGTTTTAGATGTGCCCATAGCACAGAGTCAGCATTGCTGGACTTACAGAGAGAAATGCTGAGTATCCTAGACAGAGGCAAGACAGGTTTGTTAATCCTCTTGGACCTCTCGGCGGCTTTCAATTTGTTAGATCATGGGAAGCTCCGAGAGGCCCTAGGCGCAGCTGGTAACTGCTCCCATGATGCAATAGATTGGGTATCATCATTCCTAGAAGACAGGAACTCAAAAATCAACTGGGCAGGTCACTCCACCTCACCCAAACCTGTAGACTGCGGCGTCCCTCAAGGAGCCAGTTTCTCTCCTTTGCTTTTCAATTTATACATCCGATGCCTTTGTACTGTTCTATTTCAGCTTGGAATTTTTTTCACCAATTTTGCTGACGATACACAGCTCATCTTAGAGTTCAGTGGAAACCATTCCTTAGACAACGAGAAGTTATCGATTATCTATAACACCATTGAAAATTGGATGTTAACACACTGGATGTGTCTTAATAGTTCTAAAACGGAACGTATGACCTTTGGAAGCGCTAAAGCCTTAAAAAACCTTGGCTCGGACTATTCCACCTTCACTATAAAAGACTCCACCATTAAGGTATCAAATAAGGTCAAAACCCTAGGTATTTATTTACAATCTTCCCTAGGTGCAGAAGCCCAAACCGCTTATTTAAAGCGAAATTGTCAATATTATCAAAGGCTTCTCTGCCAGATCAGACCATTTCTTAACATCAAGAACAGTGCCACGATAGGGAGAGCTACCATCCTGTCTCGCTTGGACTATGGTAACGCGTTAATGCTTGGCGCTAGCAATAATTGCCTGAAACAATGCCAGATTATTCAGAATAATGCTGTCAGGTCCATCACTAACAAATCTAAGCGAGAACACATCACCAAGGACAGAAATGATCTCCATTGGTTGGCAGTGAAGGAACGGATCCTGTTTAAATCACTAACCCTAACCCACTAATGTCTCTACGGCACGGCACCAGCATACCTTAAGAAAAAGTTCAGGTGGTATGAGCCAAGTCGTAGCTTGAGATCCGCCAAGCAAGGACTGATAAATCCTAGCCTTCCAGGCAAAGCCACTGGTCTCGGTCGAGCTTTTCCGAGTTTGGCAACTTCCCACTGGAACAAACTGCCTTCCAGCCTTAGACTGGAAAGCAACAGCCAACTCTTTAGGAGGCATCTGAAGACCTTTCTCTTCAAATAACTAGGCAATTTCTACACTGAATCATGTTGCCATCTTTCCGCCCCCCTCTCTTTACTTTCTTTTGTGTCGTCCTGTTAATCTTCGTCCTCGTGTCTTTTTCGCGCCCTGTTGCTTGCGAGCTACGGCGTGTTACAAATAAATAAATAAATAAATAAATAAATAAATAAAGAAGGCATGAGATGTGTAGCACTATCACGCTTACGTACACTTGATGGTCTATTTCTAATCAACTTTGATGCAAATAAAGTAAATGCTGATATTCCTTGCATTCTAGAATACAATAGACTACGTTCACTGTACACCCCCATCTAAAAACCTATCCTGTTCCACAAAAAGCAAAACGATGTAAAAGAAAACTACTTCAAACAGAAACGAAACAGGATCTCACTGAAAACCCTCCAAAGAGAGTAAAAGAAGCTAATACTTCATCAATTACTATAACCAAAGAATAATCTAATACTCAAACTAACTCAGCCACTTCTTCAAAGCAGCACAACAAAAAAATTACTTGGACACAGAACTATCAGGGCCATTCAAATGTTCAAATATAACTGGTGTAAATTGTTATGCAAATGTAGCAATAAATATTCTATTCCAATTGCCACCAATTATTGACAACATTTACTTACACAATACAGACCAATTGTGTTAGCAAATATTAGTCCTTCATAGAAATGCAACCAACAATCCTAACAATACGTACAGTGTTCATGGAATACGACAAGAATTGGACTACTGTGCTGGAATGGTCAAATTCACTATAAACTCACAAGAAGATCCACACGAATTTCGAATGTACTTACTACAAGTACTGGAAAACAAAAATATACCTATAAATGAAATATTTCAGATTTCATACATGTGGAAACATACATGCACTCTCTGCAACCATGTGGCACAGGAACAAATCCCTAATTAACGCTTTGTGTATGTATCAATACCTAACTGTGAATCCATTCAATTTCAGCAACTTTTACAAAATGCAAACCATGGCAGATTATGTACTACCTGCAATTCAGATAATCGCTCCACCTTACAAATACAAACACATAGTAAATACGTAATACAAATGCTTTTACGTTACGATGGAGATGGTACCAAAAACAACTGCAAACTGACTGGATTCACACATGGTCAAGTATCACTTGGTAAGAAAACCTTCACAACAATAGGTATAATCTACGACACAGGAGCCACAATCAATGCAGGTCCCTACACTGCATATATAAAAAAAGAATTGTGGATGGTTTGAATGTAATGATAGTACCATTACTCTAAAGCAGAGATTACCAGCAAATCTTATAAACGCTTATTTAATATTCTTAAAACCAAAATTTAATAACTAATATGTACATAAACATTAACAAAACTTCAAATAGAAAACTATAAACAGTTGGAATACGCCAACAGGTATCTAACTGGCCCAAGATTCTGCAACAACCAGATAAATCAATACCACTAAAATATAAGAAGAAATAAACAGTTAGAATATGCCAACAGGTATCTAACTGCCCCAAAAATCTGCAACAACCCAACAGATAGATGAATAACCTGAAAATATAAATAAAACACTGTAACCAGTTAGAATACGCCAACAGGTATCTAACTGCCCCAAAAAATCTGCAACAAGCTAAAAGATAGAATATTAGCATAACATTATAAGTAAACAATTATAATACACCAACAAGTATCAAACGGCCCCAAAAATCTGCAACAAGCCAACAGATAGAACATTAACCAGAAACAACAAATAAACACTGAAAACAAAGAAGGAAATATATTGTACCAGAACAAAACAAGTTTTTTTAATCCAGCATGGATTTTTTCCCACAGACCCAATGATTTAATAAACAAACACAGAAACTGAGCAAATTGCATAGTACACTGGTTTGTAAACTACTAAATTTGAGGGTCGAAATAATGCAGAAATTTATATTATGCAATACAATAACTCATTATGAACTACCTACACTAACTTGTAATCTTTTCTTTTATCACAGAAATTGAAAAAGAATCCAGTTACGCAAGTCATGAAAAAATATATCCAATCCCAAACAATCAAACAGTAAGTATATAATAATTCAACTCACAAATACTGCTCCATAACCATTGAAGCAAACATCTAACCATACACCACAATCCAAAATGTTTACTTCCATGGATATGTTCTACTGCAGTGCTTGTACCAAACTCTACAATCTTAATTGCATGACTTAGCCAAAACTTCACAAACAAATTATACAAATCAAACAGTACTACAACTTTAGATTTGTGGATATTTGATGGATGTTTGATTCTATGGGTGTGTTATGTTGCAGTGGTTGTGGCCTTTGGCAGTCGGCCATGCACCCAAGACTCTAGGCCCTGGCCACAACCACAGCAGCATAACACACCCATCAAAGTCCACTTGTTGTTTGGGCCCACATGATCCAACATACCAGAACTGACCTTGATTTGCTCGCATCACCGTTCGATATGACTGTAGACAGAGGAGAGCTGAAAAAGAAAGTGTATAGCAGAATTCAAGACTGAGCTGAGCCGTGTCATATGAGAGGAAGGTAGACCAATAAGGGGGGCAAAAGAATAGTTGAGCCAGGAAAAGATTGATAAGGTGATAAGGAATTCAGCAGCATAAAAGGTTAGAAAAGGGTAAATGCAACAGATGTTGAAGAGTTTACCTGCACATCTGTGCAGTAGTAGAGATATGCTGAGAGAAAGAGAGAGCTAAATCAAATGTGACGCCACAATTGTAAGCCGTCGATGAGAGGGGGAGAATGGAGGAAGGAAAAAAGAAGATCTCGGTTTTGGAGGGAACAAAGTGTAGGAAATGAGAAGACATCCAGGATTGGACAGAGGAAAGTCAATCAGCAACATCAGAGACATCAGAGTGAAGATAAACATAAAATAAAGTCAAGGAAAACAAATCTAGGTTTTGTCTGCATAGAAATGGCATTAGAGGCCAAAACATTCATTAAGTGAAGCAAGGCAAATTGTATAGCTAGAAAAGACTAAAGCACTGAGGACTCACCCTTGTGGAAGGACGTAGCAGGGCTGGTGTGGGAAGGAAGTGAGGCAGAAAAAAGACAGAGTACGTGCATTCAGAAGAGTAGGATTGGAACTAGACAAGGACAGGACTGGGAAAACCAAGAGAGGAGATCACAGTAAGTAGTGTAGGATGGCTCACAATTTTGAATGCAGCAGAAGGATCAAAATGAATAACGATAGATGAGGATGTATTATGTTGAGTAGAGAAGAGAGAGAGGTGAAGGAGAACAGTTCCTCTAGAGTGTGTTGATTGAAAAGCAGATTAACATAGGGCAAGAAAATTGTGAACATTAAGATGGGAAGTGATTTGAGTATATGCAACACTTTCTAAGAGTTTAGAGAAAAAATGGAGAAGAGAAATAGGTTGGAAGTTAAAGCATTATCCAAGAAATGTTTTGTGAATCAGGAATGGTACCCCGAGAAAGGGAGTTGTTACCAAATTCTGTAAAAAGGATAGAAATGCATCAAACTTTCAATTTTAATGAGAGTATTGGTTTACAGGACAGGAGGTGATCTTCATTTTCTCAATTATTATATTCAACTCTTGAATAGAAAATCCTTTAATGTAGGAAGGGGTTAAGAAGAACTTTCAATTTCGGAGATTTTTGTTCCTTGTGGTTTCCTTTTGCAAATTGAAACTGTATCAATGTATTCTCTAATGGTAGATATTTTAGAGTGTAATGCATACTGTTTAAGTAATTCCATTCTAATATGATGTGTAGAGAAGGAACATGTGTTTATCATGTTCTAATTTCTCATGGATAGAGACAATTTGTCTGGGTGAGTTGCTCAATTGAAACATCAAAAAGTTCCTAATTTCTGCTGTGTACTTTGTAGTACTTCCTGGTGTGCATTAAAGAGGCTTTCCCATCAGTGAACTTGACTTTGCAACAGGCATTTGGGGCTTTTGTTATTTATGTTAGATTATGTCTCATTTATATTTATTTATATTTTTATTGTATTTTTAAAGCACCTTAATCCAAAGTGCTGTACACAGTTAAAATTAGACGGTACATGAAAAATTGACAATTTTATTGGTCGAACAACAACAACAATGTTGAAAGCTAACAATCGGGGGCAATGGAGAGGTGATTTTTCAAAGACACATGAAAAAGAGAGTATACAATGATAGACCAAAGGGAAAGGGGGAGAGTGTTCCACTGAAGAGGAGTGAGAAGCTCCCAGGTGTGGTGTGTTTGGTATGATGTCTTTTGTTTTTAGGTAAACCCTCATTTGTGGCCAACTATTTTTGTATTGAAAGCAAGATTATGTGAACCTTTTTATTTTTGTGACATTGTTGGTATGTGTCACTTGATGCAGATGTTATTAGATATGCAGTTTAAACTATGTTTTTATGCTGTAGTCAGGTCAACAGATTGTGGCTTTTGGTAATTGTGTTTTGTCAGTTTTGGTGCTTGGGATAGAAATACCAAATGTAATTTTTGAAGTCAGTTGTACTTGGAGTTGGTGGACTATGTTGGGAGAAAAATGAATAATATTGAGTGAGAAAAATTAATATTTTTCATAAAAGTCTTCAAACGATTTGACCTGCGTGGTAAAGGTGCCAAATGGTGCTAAATATATGTTAAAGCGTGTTCTGGAAAACTATGGCTAGTCCACCTCCTACCTTTACTACAATTTCATTCTAGCAAAAAGTAGCTAAGTGGAGACTGTAAGAGTTTTGCCACCCCCAAAGCACCAATAAACCAAATTGCTTTTATAAACACTGTGGACCTCATTACGAGGTTGGCGGAATGGGTTTATCGGCATCGGTAATGGTGCCATTGCCGGTAAACTCATTCTGCCCTATTACGAGGTTCCCTTGCGGGACCCGCACAGCACATCTGGTCAGACCAGACGTCCTTTGTGGGTCCCGCAAGGGGAACAAGGAGATAATAACGGGCCCGTTATTAACGGGCCCGTTATTAGCTTCATCCCCATTCCCATTGAGCCTTATGGGACTCGAATGGGGATGGGGAATGGTTTTTTGAATGGGGATTTACCGGGTCCTCCAAGGTTAGAATGACCTGGTAAGTCCCCATTCAGGGAACCAAGACCCGGACACGATTTTGGAGGCAGCCATGGCGCGAATAGCCCCATGGCTACCTTCAAACTCGTAATGAAGCCCTGGGTCTTCCTTCTTGCCTGTAATCATAAGAGCAAGAAAAGTGGCATAACTACTGATTTGGTGTTAATGAGAATATCTAGGATAGCCGGGAGGAGCACTTATCTGGTTATGTGAAATTTGGAAAGGGCTACGATTATTTTTGGTGGATATATATTTTTGGATATATTTGTTTTATATTTTAAATGTGGAAAAATTGAAGTTGTAAGCTCGTCAGGGGGGGACATTTCATTTTTTCGTTCAGAGTAAGCATTCTCTGATGTAGTACTTATTAAACAAATTGCCATTTCATACGCTCCGATGGGATATGGTGAATATTGGATATGAAAATGAACAGGTACATAAATATAAATGAGGCGAAGAGGACAATCCCAATATGGGAGGAGTCCAAATTATCTACTTTTGTCAGGTGAGGAACAGACAGTCTTCACTCACCTGAGTAGTGGGTCTGGTGATTTGTGGAAAGTGCAATAACAAAAGCTGTGCCGAGTGAGGAAAAGTTGTTAACTCACGTTGAAAAGTGACTTTTCATTGGTGCAAAGGGACTCTGCACTGCCAAAAACACCCTCTGATGGTGGTCCAAATTATGGGTTTAAATCTTGATAAATCTTGAATTATAGCTGTTCTGGTCCTGGGGATGTGGACTCTGGCACATCCCTGACATTTTGGAGGCTACAAATCAAAATTAGATTGTGTAATATTGCCAGACTTTCATACTGTGAAATGACCACCACAACCTATGCGCACAAACAGATTGGTAGAAGTGATAAACGCATTCAATGTATTTCTTTAAAAAACCTATGTCCTCACAACTAAACATAGCATCATGTCATAGTGACAGGTTTATGTTGTATGTCATTTCTGTATCGCTCATGTTTTTTCATATAAATCTCTTTATTAGCCTTTTAAAATGAATCAGTAACATGTCACATGCATAAAAGAAATGATCCAATATGAAAGTGCTATCTGTAACTGACAGTACAACAACAAAGGCCACCCTTTCTGAGATGGAATCAAAATCCAAGAAGCCAGGGCTTCTGCCCTCGTCATGGAGGGCAATTCCCCATGTAAAGCATGCAAGACTATACAAAATAAAAGAATAAAACGAGGTTCCCTCCCACCTCAATCAATGGCAAAAGAAAAATGATTTTTTTTTAAAATCCTTGCAGTGAAAATGCCCTACCCTTGTGATATGATGTCATGGTAGTTGATTTGAATGACATAATCATATGTCATGATGTTACATTAGGAGACTATAACGCTCACAAAAGAACATAGTTGCTGATTTCTTCCTATGGAAGCCATCCAGTGCGAAGAAATACTATCCTCCTTCCCCATAAGCTAGCCAAATCCATTTAATATTGGCTATCCTTCTTATCCACCCTATAAGAGGCCTAGATGTACCTAGATGACTGGGGCAAATATCAGTGATGAAAGGGGGCATGCTTGACTTATTCCTGCTTTCAATGGGAATGCCTGTGCTTATTCACTCTCACACATCCTGACCCTGATTAATGGAAATGTACGCAGACATCCCTCAAGTGCCGCGTGCCGAGAACGACACTGCGCGAGCCTGCACACAGAATAAAAAATGACCGCCCGCGTATTCATGGAATTGTTCATGCAAAGTAGCTGTATTCACAAGTCGCAGCCAGAATGCAACAACACGGCCACACGCAAAGCATAAACAGCCAGATCAGCTACTTTTGTGCAATGCCTGGGTGTGAATACACTCACCCTTCAAAAAGTTTGTGGGGTCCCCCACAAGCAGACCTGCATCTCCGGGACCCTGCACAGGGTCTCCCGTAACTGTTCGTGGTGCCCCGACACCTGGCATATGAAAAATCAAAACTTGGAAAATCTGCGTGCAAACCCCTGTGAACCATTTCTTCACACCTCTACACTGCTTATGCGCGCCCCTACTTTACATTGGAACCCCGGTTGAGTACACGCCCCCCAGAAATCCAACATGAAACCCCACCTCTGCGCTGCCAATCCTACATGCAAGTGTACTTACACCTGCCTTCGAGTGGCGGATCGTATGAAGGACTTGGGTGGCCATTTCCCGGCCAAGAGGTTGCACGATCGAATCCACAAATACGTCTCGTGCCATGCAATTGGGGGCGTGCGAGGGACTGCCTGCAGGCCGTCCCTCGGAATGCTCACTTTTTCTCATGATCTTCTGCATTTTTGGTGTTCCGCCCCCTTTCCAGCCGTCTGCGCAAGCCACGCCCATGCTCTGCGTGGAGTCTTGTGCAAGCCCTTGACGGCTTGCACAGACATGCTGAGCCAGAGTGAACTCCACATAAGTCCAGGAAAAGTACTGCGCATTTGATTCCATGGATCGACAAAGGCGGGTTTACATGCAGTTGCACGTGCAAGTACCATATTTTACATGCAAATAATTTCATTCATCGGGCCTCATGTGTCTTAACTCTAAATGGTAGGTTGGTCGGTATTGCTCTTTACTTCGTCTGATGCCTATATCTTTAAAATGTGCCGGTTCATCAACTTTGCGTTAAGGATGTGACTTAAGCTCCTGCCTTCCTCACTTAACTCTTACTGTGCCACAGTTGCCTCATCTTCTTTCTATTGTTCTCAGACACAACAAACACGTTTGCAATTTTCATCTGCACGGTCTGGGGTAATTTCTGATGTTCCGTTATCAGCATCTAAGCCACCCTACGACACCAACTTCCCGACATGAAATCCAATACCGTGTTTGAATTCCAGTTCATATTTTTGAAAATATACACTTAAGATCAATGAAGACAGCAAACATTATTGAAAATAATGTTAATGTGTTAATCATATGGCACTTTCAAAAAAGTGCTGCACATTTTTAGCTGACTCATTATGTCTGCACTCATGTAATGACCTAAGAAGGAGGAAAGGCTGTGTTGGACTTGACAGAATTTGAACACGCAGCCTACTTACCACACTCTAATGTCATCAGCGAGATAACCCACGGAGCTATCTTATCTCATACAGATGCTCACAAGCTAGTTCTCTACCTGCTACATTAAGTCTTAGTAACAGTACATATTTTGAAGCATCTCTCCTACTATAGCTGTGAATTTGAAGGGAGTGAGAACGTGTGTTGTTGCTCTGCTTCAGTGGTGGTGGATTTCACAGGGGGCATTGCATGGTGTAGTGGCAATTGGTGCTGAGTGATGTGTTTGATTCTGACATGCTTTTTTCAGGTATTCTTTATAGTGTGTGTGCTGATATTCACATTGACTTTATCAAAAAAGATAAACATACAACATGCACATGATAACTGGCATATGTCAACTTATGTAATTACCAGCCCAAATGAATTCTTTCCCAGCGCATCAGAGCACTTATGGATCATTTTGTACTTAATGCAATCTAACAGTAATGTATGTATTTATTTAGCTATTTTACATTCATAGCAGCCCCCAAAGCCCGGGGGCAACTAGGTGCTAGTTACTGTCGAGCAGGCTGGTCAAGCTAGTTACAGACATATTGACAGGTCAATCAAGACAACATTCAGAGAACTGTTAATCTCTACTACCCAGTGCATTTTATGTAATCCGATTCTAGGGTTTAAATCATGGCTTTTCCATGTCAACAAACATTTCTGGACTAATCACTTAGTTGCCTTTCAATACTTTTTTAGAATATGTAATATTGTGAAAATAGCAGCACGGTCTTCCAATTTGTACTGTCAAATTACATGAAACTTCCTCCTACCCCCACCTGCGAGGCTAAGAACCTTAGGGTCATCTTTGAATCCACCCTTTCCTTCTCCTTTCCTTCTCCACCCACATCTCTGAGGTCTCTAAAAAGTCACATTTCCTACTGCACCTCCTCAGAGGTACTCTGCCTCCTTCCCCCAGAAGCTCATGGTATCCCAAGCTCTGGTTCTCTCTAGCTTGGACTATTTAACAGCCTCTTTCTAAATTTACCTGCCTCTACTCTCCGCCCTCTGCAACTAATCCAGAACAGGACTGGAGACTTGACCTTGGCCCCAAGCCTTGGGATCATATCTCTCCAGCTCTGAAATCTGTCCATTGGCTCCCAGTGGATGTAAGGATTAAATTCAAAACCCTCTGCATTGTCCACAAGGCTTTCTGGGGCTTGGGTCCAAAATACCTTCAGCTATCCCTCTGCAAATACCTCCTCTCTCGAGCTATTCACTCCTCTACCTTCAACTACCTCAGGGTCAATCGTTTTTCAAAGAAACTCTCTGTTTTCGGCTGGGGCCTCCCTCTGGAACAGCCTCCCTGCCACTCTAAAACTTGAGGTGAACCATCTCCGGTTCTGGAAACACCTCAAGACTTTCCTATTTTCTTCTTCCTTCGCTATCCCTCTCCCATGCTGATCTGTTCTACCGTGGCACCGTGTACCTGGCTACCCTCTGTCCTCCGGCCCCAGGTACCAGCTCACCCTGCCACCCTCCCGCACTGACTCCGGGCCAGCCCTTGCACTGCGGTCTGTATCTGTACCCATACAGCCTCCCCTTTTTCTTCCTGCACTTATCAGACCTACCCTGTCTGCTGCCTTAAACCTAGCACTTGCAAATTGCTGGCTGCTCTACCACTGTTTGTTGCCTTTATTACTTATTTATTGTTATTTATCTGTTTCTCCTCTGCTTCGCACTTTCAACTCCTCCCCCCTTCCATGCACTTTTCCCCTCCCCCTCTCCCATGCACTTGCGCGTTGTCAATGTCACTGGGCCTAGTAAGATCGTTGCTTTGTTCTTCCCTGTTCCCCTCCCTTGCCTTGTCACGCTCTGAAACACTTGTGTACGAGCACGATAGAAATAAAATATCAATATCAATATCAATAACCTGGGGACTGGTATTTCTTAAGCCCTAGTTTGTGGCAGAGGCATGGGTGAGCTGCTCATCAGGGCATGGGGCCCAACTATCCAAAATGGACTAAGTACAGTATACTTAAATAGAGAAGGTAGTGTGAATGCATTAATACTGACAGTGTGTAGGAACCACATGGAAGACTATGGCCCTCATTACGAGTTTGGCGGTAGCCATGGAGCTATTAGCTCCATGGCTGCCACCAAACCGGGCTCATTTACCGGGTTCCTGCATTGAGGAATAACCGGGTTATTCCAACATTGGAGGACCCGGTAATTCCTCCTTGCAGGAACCATTCCCCATTCCCATTTGACTCCCTATAGGGCTCAATGGGAATGGGGATGGAGGTAACAACGGGCAGATTACACCTGACCCGTTGTTACCTCCTTCCCCTCGCGGGACCAGGAAAGCACCCCTGGTTTTACTAGGCGTCCGATCCGGGTCCCGCGATGGGAAGCTTGTAATCGGGGCTCGCGTAATGAAGGGGGCCTGTCCTGTCCTGTACTTTTAAGAGAAAACCGGTGCCGCTCCAGGACTGCATCCAACCTGGTGCTCCTCAAGGGACTCCGGCAACCGGCCAACAACTAATCAACACAGTCAAGGCCTTTTACTATCTGAATACCATAGAAAAAGCCAACAATAAAAGCAGACCCCTCTTCAAAGTAGTCAAGTACTGTGTCAACCAGCTACCCAATCCTGCCATACCACAATCCATCGAAAAATCCACAGACATCAGCACCTTCTTCATCGACAAAATCAGCAGGATTCAGCAGCACATAGACGCCAGCTCTGCATCCACTGACCAAAGACCCACCTCACATCCCTCCTTGCAATATCTCCACACCCTGGACAACATTCAAGACACTCTTGACAGAGGACCTGGTAGAACAGCTGACTGCCTTCAAAGCCCCATCGTATACAGATGACATCCTCCCAACATCCATCCTTAAGACCCTCCCCACAGAAGCTCTCCTTCCCTACCAAGAGATCATCAACAGCTCCCTAAGTCAAGGCGTCTTCTCATTGACCCTAAAAACAGGACAAATCCTCCCTCTACTAAAGAAACCCAATATGGATCCTGACAACCTAGGTAACTATCGCCCCATCACACATCTTCCCTTCATAGCTAAGAAAACTTAGACAGCTTGGTATCAACTCTCCCTCCTGTGAAAAGTCAAGGCCTTTCTCCCTCCGGACAGCTTCAGAGCCACAGTTCAAGCACTGGTCCTATCCCACCTGGATGGGGGCAATGCACTCCTTGACGGCCTCCTTTCATCCTGCCTTGTGCCCCTGAGAAGTGTCCTACATGGAGCTGCGTGTCTCATCAAGGGTCTACGCAGATATGCCCACATCAACCTGGGCCTCATCGACCTTACTGGCACCCACTACATGCACAAATCACCTTCAAGTTTTGCTGCATCATATATACAGCAGTCGCCCTCAAGTCACCCAGCTACCTCACAGAGACACTCTGCATCTCTGCCAGACTGCGCACCACCAGAAGCCAGGACACATGCAAACTTGAAATCCTCTGCTGCAACAAGGAAAGGACCAGAACATAAGCCTTCTCTGTCTACGTCCCAACACTATGTTACCTCCTCCATGTCAGGATCAGTTTTGCCCCCACGCTCCTACAATTCAGAAAAGAATTCAAGACCCACCTCTTCAACGAGTCTCTCCTCCTAAACACATAGGCCTTCACGTCGCCCATCTCCTCCACACCACCCGGTACATCTGTACCCCTCCTCTGTCGCCCTCTGTATCCTACCCCCGCTGTATATCTCTTCTGTTGTTACCACTGAAAAGCGCTCTGTTATGCATCTGTACTGTTGTACACCTCTGTAATGCTCTCAGTTATGTATCTGTATTGGTGTATACCTCTGTAAAGCTCACTGTTGCTTCTCAAAGCTAGTTCTGCACTCAATAAATACCATAATAATAAATAATAATGGTAATAATAATAGGTCAAGTGTGCTGCTTTATTTATTTATTTATTCAGAAGAGCTCCACTGGTTGTATCCGCCGTCAAGTCTCCCACCAATAACCTATTTACATGCGCTGGCCTGCATGGGAATCCTGCATTGCAGTCCACACTCTGCATACATTATACAGGGCACTGTCACTTTTTGCACCGATGATCCCAATCTTGACTTAGAGGCAGTCCGATGGGCCTTGGCATCAACTCCAATAGGAGAAGTAGAGCCTGCAACTGCTCCACCACTAAACCAAGCATTGGGTGCAGGTCAAGATGATTTTCACCTTTTAAAGGTCCACTCGATAGCAAGCTCTGCACGTGCAGGAGGTCCTTGTGTAGAGGGCTCTCTCAGGGTCTGATTGCCCATGTGCAGGTTTTGTTAATAGAAAGGATGCCCACACAGAGCTTGGATTCAATCATTTGTAGTGGATGACCTATGCAAAAGTTGTAACATTGCTTTTTATGTCTGCCAACAAAGTTTGCAGGCGCATTGCAAACCCATTGGCCCCTCCTTTAATAACCGTGTGTGCACTGCAGTGTAGACCACATTTGCAAACGAGGGCCATGGAATCCACTGTTAAATCGACGCCATAAACCCAACTGTTCAATGTACAGCAGCTCGTATTGCAGACGTTCTGCAACAATGAAAGTTTATCTGTAAAGTGATGCTTTCGCTACTGTTTGGAGCTTAGCCCGCCCTACATAAAATACCAACATTAAAAAAGTAATATGTAAAACAAAACGCTGTGGTGCTTAATGGAGATTATTGGAATGGCAGTGCTAATGGTTTTGTGAAGAAGCCACGTTGGCCTGATGCTGACACACTCCTCCGCCAGCATGAGGAGTAGCGCTTCCGTGGCCTTCACAAGCTGGCCCCTTTCATCCGGCCCAATCAGCAGCTCCGAGCTTGAGGGTCCAAGACAGTAGCATCTGAAATTCTCCCTGCTAAATCGGGTGAATCATCCGCAAGCGGCAGCCAATTCCTCTGCTCAAGACGCATTTTGAGAATGCGTTCACCGGTAATCGCTTTTCTTAAGTGACCTATTAGCAGAAAGCTGTACTTATGACATACCAACAGCACACTCATTGCCAAGTCATTTGTGTATCGAAAACTTAAACATGGGACTTCTAACATACACACAAAAAAAGGTTTCTTATCAAATCT
Source organism: Ambystoma mexicanum (assembly GCF_040938575.1). NCBI lineage: Eukaryota > Metazoa > Chordata > Amphibia > Caudata > Ambystomatidae > Ambystoma > Ambystoma mexicanum. Next base: position 710,565,105 of record NC_090939.1, read on the forward strand.
AGAAAAGGATTAACGATGAAAGCAAAGATCTGCTGGCTAACCACTGTGAAAGTGGGTACACTTGCCCAGGAGCCAGACAGATAATTCTGCCTCCATTTTAAATTGTTAAACCTAAAGCAACCTGATTAACCATCATGCCACTTTATGATAATGGCTTAATCCCTGGACAGTCTTTTTGTGTAGTTGAATGATATGGCTCAGCCCCCTGAGTTATACGTTCTATCCCTGTGAGCCCCAGCTACGCCACCTGGTCTAGGAAACTGAAATTCTAGGGGCAGGTATAGGGTATATGTCAGTGTGCGCCCACCAGTTCAGTTGGGTGAATGGGCTCCCTGTATAACATGAGATAGATGTGGTGTGTGTTTGTTCATATTTAAAAGGCTGCGAGGAGCACAGAAAACACAAATAACGATTGCTCTGAAGCTTAGTACACAATGGTAATTTCTTTTCTGTATGGTTCATCATGCGTGATCTTCAATTACACTGGGTCTTATCTATATTCACCATTGCAGTGTACATCAGTTCTAGGGCAGATCTACATTTAATTTATAATATCAGGTCAACACTGTAAAACACTACATCTGATCACTGAGGGAGAGCTGATGTTCACAACCCATTCAAGAAGGACCGGTGTGGGCAGTTCCAATCTAAATAAAATTCTCTATCTCGGGTTTAGATAATGTTTGAAGATTGGAGGACCAGACCATTGTTGAAGGTTCCCACAGACGGGTTACACATTGTTCAGGGAGTATCTGTGGGGGAGATTAATTGCCTGAACTGATCCCAGAGAGAAAGGTGATTGCAAAGGAGAGGGAACTAAGCCAAAGCCATGTTCGAGGCTAGGCAGGAAGGAGTTGGCTGACTATGCCTTATTAGAATGCATGTGCAGATGCCCGTGCAGCCAGGGAGGCACACTTACAACTCAAGCTGTTAGCAGTACAGTGAGAGCCAGGCAGGCAACAGTTGCTATGTGCAGGAACACAGATACTGTTGCACATAACAACACCACCCATTATCCCTGAACACAATGCACACTACTAGACTAGCAAGCAAAACTAGACGCCGGCTTAATAAAAGACCCAAGGGTGAGTTATACTTGAATCATGCATCGAGATATCTCTGGGGATGCACATCAGCTGCAATATTTGATTTTGCTGACTGCTCAGGCTAAGTGTTGGTGAGCTTGCCACCTATAAGCATGGAGATATACATATATATATATATATATATTGAGTGAAAATACTTTGGTAAAGGGGTGTTATGGTTACAAGTAAAACCAAAAACCCCCAGAACTTCACCAGTTATGGTAAACTAAGCAACCAAAACTGGTGACACCACCATGCCCTGCTAAGACTAACACCCAGGACATCAAACCTGCCATCACAAATGTCATTAATGACATTACTGATGCCATAACATATCTAGGCCACTTGGTCTTGCTCACTGACATATCTAGGCCAGCTGTTTTTGTTCACTGACAGTCAGAATATGGAAATTCAAAAGGTGCTTTATTTCTAGATGTTAACCTTGTATGTTTTTAAAGTACTTTGCTTAGGGTTTGGTCTCAGATCATGGTGCACATACACGGAGCAAAGAGCTGCCCTCTAACACACAATTCATTTGAATACATTGACATTTTCCGGTGATGTTGTTTCTTTCTTCCTTACTTTAGTTTCCCTGTATGTGCCTCTGATTTGTTTGCATTGTGTGTCTTCATATGTATTGTTTGTACTAACACACATGTGTAGTAAGTCTTGAATTGTTAGCTAGTTATTCCATGTTTTATATTACTGAAAATCCTGATAAGGAAGCATCCATTATTTTACTATCCAAAATTACCAGATGAAATATCTTGTAGTTTTATGGTGTTGCCTATGTGTTTGTATGATTAGGTTCCTGTATTAACAACAACGACCCGATATAATGTTTTGTTTAGATGAGTACATTCCTTAATACATTAATTAGTTCATGATAGGTCTCCCACTCACCGTGACATCTTGTTGCTATCACTATAAACACAACCCCATTTAGTTTATAACCCCGTGTGGGAACTTTTCATCAACATTAATTTCATATGTGATGTTGTCAGCTCATGCCTACAGCCCAAACCGCTGGGTGGATTTCCACCAAATTTGCAGCAGAAGCGGTGGATTGGTCCCAAAAGCACGCTTTTGTTAATTTCGCGTAAATTTGTCCGTATTTATTTAAAACAGCCAAAAATGTGGTAACAAATATTTCTGATATCTAGGTCCAGTCTGTAGACTCACTTCCCTATTCGGTCTGCGGACAGGCCTTCTGACTAATCAGGGTCTGCATAATGTCTGTGAACATCATACATGCCCACTGATTGGATGGTGAAAAGCGTGAGGTACGTCATATTTTTGAAAATGGCCACCATGTTGTACAGCGCACTGGGGAAAAAAGTCTGGAATACACATTTTGGGTTATTTGATGTCCGAAATAGGGTCTGAAAAGGTGGGGAAGTGGAAAAGAGATGATCTGGGGCTGTTTTTCTAGGTGATATTAATGGGCATGGGTGCCGCCTGCTCCACGGACACCGCTGTAGTCTGCGTACAGTGCTGTGAACGAGCAGCTTGGGAAACACATTTGAGGTTATTTGATGGCTAAAGGAGGGCATAGAAAGGGTAGGGGAATGGAATGAAAATGATATGGAGCTGTTTTTACAGTTGAAAATATGATTTGCAGATGCCGCCGAGTCTGCGGTCAATTTTGGTGTTGCAGACACCAATTCAATGGTTAGGGGTTAAGGGTGATTTTGTTATTTGCAGGTGTATTGTATGTGCTTGTTATATGGTTTAATTATATTGTAGTGGTTGTGGCCAGTGGCCACAACCATTATAGTAAAATGTGTATAGTAATTATAGGTACTGTAGGGGGAGTAGAAAGTATTTGGTATTTATCAATGTAGTACAATTGAGGATCGTGCTTATGGAATATGTATTTTTTTACAGTTGGTACGGTTACTTAGTAGTATAAACTAGTAAAGCAGGAATCTCTGGTTTGTTTTCTGTGAGAAAAAAACAGTATCATTTATTAAGCAGGATAGTTGAAAAGGTTTAATAGCATACAATTTTACACATATGTTTACTTTTTTTGACCCTCATAAACCATATGTACTATGTTTGGTACAACATTAGTGTGTGGGACACTGTTGTTGTATTGACTTCAATATTCATTGGGTCATTGGAAAAAAAAACATAGACGGTTAAAAAGAAACAACTACAATTATGTCAGTGTAAGTGTGATAGTATGTTTGTTTGAAGTGTTTTGTTATTGCGGGAATGTTTAAAGTAGTTAGATACATGTTGTCGTATTGTAACTACATTAGACTTAAGAAGAAGTTTTGTTGTAACATGAATTGTGATGGGACGTATTTCAAGTGTATTGGAATGAAGGGTATTTCTTTAAGTAGTTAAATACCCCTTGACATATTCTAAGTAGCTTGAGTTTTAAAAGTACTATTGTCGCATTATGGATGTAGTTAGATACATGTTGGCATATTATGTATATTGTGCTACTATTTAGTGAGTACATTTGGGTTGAAGGAATATTAAGTAGGCATTTGTTAGATTTGCTGGTAACCTTTGTTTTGGCGTAACAGAGGAGTTATTACATTCAAACCAGCCACTTCTTTTTTTCACATATGCAGTGTATTTTCCTGAAGTTGTTGTGGCACCATTGTGGTATATTATACCTACTGTTGTGAAGGTTATCTTGCCAAGAGATACTTGGACCTGTCTGAAGCTAGTAAGCTTACAGTTATTTTTGGTACCATCTGCATTGTACCTAAGAAGCATGAGTATGATATATTGGCTATGTGAGTTGATTTGCATGCTGGGACGATTGTCTGAATTGCAAAAATTGCATAAAATTCCATGATTTGCATTCTGCAGGAGGTGGTGAAATGGAATGGATTCACAATGTGTTATGGATACAAATTGGCCAGTTTCTGGTGAATATTGAATTATTTGGGTGGTTTCTCTTATGTTTTCCTCTTTGTTTATAACTTTATAATATTCATTGTTTTGTTTTAGATATTACAGGGCTTGTCTAACTAACTTTGTTTAAGTTGACTAGTTGTTGCCAAATCATGTTGTCTTTTGTTGGTACACCATAAACTAGTACAATCAAAGATTGACCTGTTGGTCGTTGTACTTGTAGAGTGTCTACATTTTCTTTGAGATCTAACGGCAAATATACTACTTTACAATGGATGCACTTTAGTAACTAGGATGGTGGCTATTTGACTGATTTTTTTGAAGGCATATTATTGCTTGAAATGGTTGTACTGTTTAGATTATAATGCACACATACGAGTTAAGTTGTTGGAGAGCTTTTGTAAGTCAGATTATTCCTAAATTGTTAGTGATAGCACGTGATGGCATTTGGTTATTGTCAAGCTTTGTGTTGCAGTACGTGCAAACTATTGAGGGGTCAGTTGTTGTGTATTTAGTGTCTGCTGTTAGATATAAAGCTAATTGGAACCATTGGGATTCCTCATTGTCCTCTATTTTTGTAGGTTATAACTAATATTTGTGTGCTCTTTTTATAAAAAACTATGTGACAAGAGACACATACTTGGTCGGGTATTTCAGTAGATGTGTTTTGAAATGTAGCTATTTCTTTTTTGTATGTGTTTCTGAAGTTACTGAATGTTCTAAGTCAACTTCAGTTCCAAATTATTTACTTTGGATGTGTTCTATTTCTTGAAGCAGTTTTTGGGCTGTTCCATGTAGGAGAATGCTATTTAAATATTGTACTTCTAGAGCAGGACCTTTTGCATAGTATAGTATATACACAACATTCTGTATAGCAGAATGGTGGGTTTGCAACCAGTTCCTTAAATGCAGGCTAATGAATGTCTTTGAAGTCCAGTGTGGCTGTGCACTGGACAAGAGTCCATGGTTTGTAAAGTTTTCATGTTACTTTTGTCTGTTAGTTTTATTTAGTGATTGAGCAATTGTACTTAAGATTTAAAGGATTGTTTGCATATGTTACAAATGTTACAAATTGAGCTGCATGTCCATTTGTACATTGGTTGGTTTGTTTAGGTGAAAGAACTATTTGGTTGAAAGTTTGTTGGGGATGTTTTTTCTATAAGGGTTTCTTTTGACATAATGGTGTCTCCTACCATTTCATACACTCACCCATTTCTGTCTATGGCAATTGTTTTTTGTTGTTCTTGTTTATAAGCCTCTTCATTGAAATATGGTTCAGTGCTGCTTGTAGGAATCCATTCACCTTCACAGAAGTTTGAAAAGGTATCTCTATTGACATTGTGCATGTTTATAAGTTCTTTCTGTAATGTATTGATTAATTTAGTTAAAGGTTTCATTCTGTTTAAAATTAATATAAACAATTTTCTTGTGATGTCATCAGTGATGTCATCAATGACATTTGTGATGTCATCTTTGAGGTCCTGGGTGTTAGTCTTAGCAGTGCACGGTGGTGGCGCGAGTTATGGTTGCTTAGCTTACCATAACTGGCGAATTTCAAGTGTTTTCTGGTTTTACTTGGAACCATGACGTCCCTTTAACAATGTTTTTTTACTGAATTTCGTAGGTTTTTAGTAGCGCAACTTAACCATAACGCCCCTTTAACAAAGTTTTTTTACTGAATTTCATAGGTTTTTATTAGAGCAACTTTACCAGAACGTCCCTTTAACAAAGTTTTTTCATTGAATTACATAGGTTTCTATTAGTGCAACGTAACCATAACGTCGTTTTCAATGGATGAAGACCACTAGCATCCTAGGATCTCAAAGTGGGAACCCGGGGTGGTAAAAAAAAGATTTTTCTTCCAAAACCAGTACGCCTGCGGCATCCCGGTGTAGGAAGGAAAATCTTTTATCAAGATGGACACCATGGAAAGGGAAGGCGGGGTGTATAAAGAGAACACAACAGGGCATCAGCGGGAAGTGGGGGAACAGGAGGTCAACAAGGGGCATCATAGGAGGGGGGACAAGAGGAAGACACGGGGCATGAGCAGGGGGTGGGTGGAACAGGAGGAAGACACGGGCATGAGCGGGGGATGGGGGAACAGAAGGAAGACACGGGGCATCAGCGGGCAGTGGGGGGAACAAGAGGTCAACAAGGGGCATCATAGGAGGGGGGACAAGAGGAAGACACGGCATGAGCGGTAGGTCGGGGGAACAGGAGGTCGACACGGGGCATCAGCGGGGGTGGGGGAACAAGAGGTCAACAAGGAGCACCATAGGAGGGGGGACAAGAGGAAGAAACAGGGCATGCGCGGGGGGTGGGGGGAACAGGAGGACAACAGGGGGCATGAGCAGGGGGTGGGGGAACAGGAGGAAGACAGGGGGCATGATCGGGGGGTGGGGGAAAAGGAGGAAGACACAGGGCATGAGCGGGGTGGGGGAAACAGGAGGAAGACATGGGGCATGAGCAGGGGGTGGGGGGAACAGGAGGAAGACACAGGGCATGAGAGGGGGTGGGGGGAACAGGAAGGAGACACGGGGCATGAGCGGGGGGTGGGGGTACAGTAGGGAGACACGGGGCATGAGTGGGGGGTGGGGGGAACAGGAGAGAGACACGGGGCATGAGCGGGGGGTGGGGGGAACAGGAGGGAGAGATGGGGCATGAGCGGGGGGTGGGGGGAACAGGAGAGAGACACGGGGAATGTGCGGGTGGTGGGGGGAACAGGAGAGAGACACGGGGCATGAGCAGGGGATGGGGGAACAGGAGGAAGATACAGGGCATGAGCGTGGGTGGGGGGAACAGGAGAGAGACACGGGGCATGAGCGGGGGGTGGGGGGAACAGGAGGACAACAGGGGGCATGAGCAGGGGGTGGGGGAACAGGAGGAAGACAGGGGGCATGATCAGGGGGGTGGGGGGAACAGGAGGAAGACACAGGGCATGAGCGGGGGTGGGGGAAACAGGAGGAAGGCATGGGGCATGAGCAGGGGGTGAGGGGAACAGGAGGAAGACACAGGGCATGAGAGGGGGTGGGGGGAACAGGAGGGAGACACGGGGCATGAGCGGGGGGTGGGGGTACAGGAGGGAGACACGGGGCATGAGTGGGGGGTGGGGGGAACAGGAGAGAGACACGGGGCATGAGCGGGGGGTGGGGGGAACAGGAGGGAGAGACGGGGCATGAGCGGGGGGCGGGGGGAACAGGAGAGAGACACGGGGAATGTGCGGGTGGTGGGGGGAACAGGAGAGAGACACGGGGCATGAGCAGGGTATGGGGGAACAGTTGGAAGATACAGGGCATGAGCGTGGGTGGGGGGAACAGGAGAGAGACACGGGGCATGAGCGGGGGGTGGGGGGAACAGGAGGAAAACACGGGGCATGAGCAGGGGGTGGGGGGAACAGGAGAGAGACACGGGGCATGAGCAGGGGGTGGGTGGAACAGGAGGGAGACATGGGGCATGACGGGGGGGTGGGGGGAACAGGAGGGAAACACAGAGCATGAGCGGGGGGTGGGAGGAACCGGAGAGAGACACGGGGCATGAGCAGGAGGTGGGGGAACTGGAGGGAGACACACGGCATGAGCGGGAGGTGGGGGGAAAAGGAGACAGACACAGGGCATGAGCGGGGGTTGGAGGAACAGGAGGGAGACACAGGGCATGAGCAGGGGTTTGGGGGGACAGGAGAGAGACACGGAGCATGAGCAGGGAGTGGGGGAACAGGAGGAAAACACGGGGCATGAGCAGGGGGTGGGGGGGAACAGGAGAGAGACACGGGGCATGAGCAGGGGGTGGGGGGAACAGGAGGAAGACACGGGGCATGACCGGGGGGTGGGGGGAACAGGAGGGAGACACGGGGCATGAGCGGAGGGTGGGGGGACAGGAGAGAGACACGGGGCATGAGCAGGAGGTTCGGGGGAACAGGAGGAAGACATGGGGCATGAGCGGGGGGTGGGGGGAAACAGGAGAGAGACACAGGGCATGAGCGAGGGGTGGGGGGAACAGGAGGAAGACACAGGGCATGAGCAGGGGGTGGGGAACAGGAGGAAGACACGAGGCATGAGCGGAGGCTGGGGGAACAGGAGGAAGACATGGGGCATGAGCAGGGGGTGGAGGGAACAGGAGGAAGACACGGGGCATGAGCGGGGGTGGGGGGAACAGGAGAGAGACACAGGGCATGAGTGGGGGGTTGGGGGGTATAGGAGAGAGACACAGGCATGAGCCGGGTGGGGGGAAAAGGAGAGAGACATGGGGCATGAGCAGGGGTGGGGGAACAGGAGGAAGACCCGGGGCATGAGCGGGGGATGGGGGAACAGGAGAGGGACACAGGGAATGAGCAGGGGGTGAGTTGAACAGGAGGAAGACACGGGGCATGAGTGGGGGTGGGGGGAACAGGAGGGAGACACGGGGCATGAGCTTGGGGTGGGGGGAACAGGAGGAAGACACGAGGCATGAGCGGGGGGTGGGGAGAACAGGAGAGAGACACGGGGCATGAGCGGGGGTGGGGGGAACAGGAGAGAGACACGGGGCATGAGTGGAGGATGGGGGGAACAGGAAGAAGACACGGAGCATGAGCGGGGGTGGGGGACAGGAGAGAGACACGGGGCATGAGCAGGGGGTGGGGGAACAGGAGGAAGACACAGGGCATGAGCGGGGGTGGGGGGAACAGGAGGAAAACACGGGGCATGAGCGGGGGTGGGGGGAACAGGAGAGAGACACAGGGCATGAGCAGGGGGTGGGGGAACAAGAGAGAGACACGGGCATGAGTGGGGGGAACAGGAGAGAGACACGGGGCATGAGCAGGGGGTGGAGGGAACAGGAGGGAGACACAGGGCATGAGCGGGGGATGGCGGAAGAGGAGAGAGACACGGGGCATGAGCAGAGACACAGAGCATGAGCAGGGGGTGGGGGGAACAGGAGGGAGACACAGGGCATGAGTGGGGGGAACAGGAGAGAGACACGGGGCATAAGCGGGGGGTGAGGGGAACAGGAGGAAGACACGGGGAATGAGCTGGGGGTGGGGGGAGCAGGGGGGAGACACGGGGCATGAGTGGGGGGTGGGGGAACAGGAGGGAGACACGGGGCATGAGCGGGGGTTGCGGGAACAGGAGGAAGACACAGGGCATGAGCGGGGGATAGGGGGAACAGGAGGGAGACACAGGGCATGAGCGAGGGGTGGGGGGAACAGGAAGATACACAGGGCATGAGCGGGGTGGTGGGGGGTGAACAGGAGAGAGACACGGCGCATGAGCAGTGGGTGGGGGAACAGGAGAGATACATGGGGCATGAGTGGGGGTGGGGGGAACAGGAGAGAGACACAGGGCATGAGCGGGAGGTGGGGGGAACAGGAGGGAGACACGGGGCATGAGCGGTGGGTCAGGGGAACAGGAGGTCGACACGGGGCATCAGCGGGGGTGGGGGAACAAGAGGTCAACAAGGAGCATCATAGGAGGGGCTACAAGAGGAAGAAACAGGGCATGCGCGGGGGGTGGGGGGAACAGGAGGACAACAGGGGGCATGAGCAGGGGGTGGGGGAACAGGAGGAAGACAGGGGGCATGAGCGGGGGTGGGGGGAACAGGAGAGAGACACAGGGCATGAGCAGGGATGGGGGAACAAGAGAGAGACACGGGCATGAGTGGGGGTGGGGGGAACAGGAGAGAGACACGGGGCATGAGCAGGGGGTGGAGGGAACAGGAGGGAGACACAGGCTTGAGCGGGGGATGGCGGAAGAGGAGAGAGACACGGGGCATGAGCAGAGACACAGAACATGAGCAGGGGGTGGGGGGAACAGGAGGAAGACACAGGGCATGAGTGGGGGGAACAGGAGAGAGACACGGGGCATAAGCGGGGGGTGAGGGGAACAGGAGGAAGACACAAGGCATGAGCTGGGGGTGGGGGGAACAGGAGGGAGACACGGGGCATGAGCGGGGGGTGGGGGAACAGGAGGGAGACACGGGGCATGAGCGGGGGTTGCGGGAACAGGAGGAAGACACGGGGCATGAGCGGGGGGTGCGAGGAACAGGAGAGAGACATGGGGCATGAGTGGGGGATAGGGGGAACAGGAGGGAGACACGGGGCATGAGCGAGGGGTGGGGGGAACAGGAAGAGACACAGGGCATGAGCGGGGTGGTGGGGGGTGAACAGGAGAGAGACACGGCACATGAGCAGGGGGTGGGGGGAACAGGAGAGATACATGGGGCATGAGTGGGGGTGGGGGAACAGGAGAGAGACACAGGGCATGAGCGGGAGGTGGGGGGAACAAGAGGGAGACACAGGGCTAGAGTGGAGAATGGGGGAACAGGAAAGAGACACGGGGCATGAGCGGGGGTTAGGGGTAGCAGGAAAGAGACACGGTGCATGAGCTGGGGGTGGGGGGGAACAGGAGAGAGACACAGGGCATGAGCAGGGGGTGGGGGAACAGGAGGGAGACACTGGGCATGACCGGGGGTGGGGGAAACAGGAGGGAGACACGAGGCATGAGCGGGGGGTGGGGGGAACAGGAGGGAGACACAGGGCATGAGTGGGAGGTGGGGAGAAGAGGAGAAAGACACGGGGCATGAGCTGGGGGTGGGGGGAAAAGGAGAGAGACACAGGGCATGAGCGGGGGGTGGAGGAACGGGAGGGAGACACGTGTCATGAGCGGAGGGTGGGGGGAGAGGAGAGAGACATGGAGCATGAGCAGAGGGTTGGGGGGAACAGGAGGAAGACATGGGGCATGAGCGGGGGGTGGGGGGAAACAGGAGAGAGACACAGGGCATGAGCGAGGGGTGGGGGGAACAGGAGGAAGACACAGGGCATGAGCAGGGGGTGGGGGAACAGGAGGAAGACACGAGGCATGAGCAGGGGCTGGGGGAACAGGAGGAAGACATGGGGCATGAGCAGGGGGTGGGGGGAACAGGAGGAAGACACGGGGCATGAGCGGGGGTGGGGGGAACAGGAGAGAGACACAGGGCATGAGCGGGAGGTGGGGAAAAGAGGAGAAAGACACGGGGCATGAGCGGGGGGTGGGGGGAAAAGGAGAGAGACACAGGGTATGAGCGGGGGGTGGAGGAACAGGAGGGAGACACAGGTCATGAGCGGAGGGTGGGGGGACAGGAGAGAGACACGGAGCATGAGCAGGGGGTTGGGGGGAACAGGAGGAAGACATGGGGCATGAGCGGGGGGTGGGGGGAAACAGGAGAGAGACACAGGGCATGAGCGAGGGGTGGGGGGAACAGGAGGAAGACACAGGGCATGAGCAGGGGGTGGGGGAACAGGAGGACGACACGAGGCATGAGCGGGGGCTGGGGGAACAGGAGGAAGACATGGGGCATGAGCAGGGGGTGGGGGGAACAGGAGGAAGACACCGGGCATGAGTGGGGGTGGGGGGAACAGGAGAGAGACACAGGGCATGAGCGGGGGGGTGGGGGGAATAGGAGAGAGACACAGGCATAAGCCGGGTGGGGGGAAAAGGAGAGAGACATGGGGCATGAGCAGGGGTGGGGGAACAGGAGGAAGACCCGGGGCATGAGCGGGGGATGGGGGAACAGGAGAGGGACACAGGGAACGAGCGGGGGGTGAGTTGAACAGGAGGAAGACACGGGGCATGAGTGGGGGTGGGGGGAACAGGAGGGAGACACGGGGCATGAGCTTGGGGTGGGGGGAACAGGAGGAAGACACGCGGCATGAGCGGGGGGTGGGGAGAACAGGAGAAAGACACGGGGCATGAGCGGGGGTGGGGGAACAGGAGAGAGAAACGGGGCATGAGTGGAGGATGGGGGGAACAGGAGGAAGACACGGGGCATGAGCGGGGATGGGGGGACAGGAGAGAGACATGGGGCATGAGCAGGGGGTGGGGGAACAGGAGGAAGACACAGGGCATGAGCGGGGGTGGGGGGACAGGAGGAAAACAAGGGGCATGAGCGGGGGTGGGGGGAACAGGAGAGAGACACAGGGCATGAGCAGGGGGTGGGGGGAACAAGAGAGAGACACAGGCATGAGTGGGGGTGGGGAGAACAGGAGAGAGACACAGGGCATGAGCAGGGGGTGGGGGAACAGAAGGGAGACACGGGGCATGAGCGGGGGATGGCGGAAGAGGAGAGAGACACGGGGCATGAGCAGAGGCACAGAGCATGAGCAGGGGGTGGGGGAACAGGAGGGAGACACAGGGCATGAGCGCGGTGGGGGGAACAGGAGAGAGACACGGGGCATAAGCGGGGGGTGAGGGGAACAGGAGGAAGACACGGGGCATGAGCTGGGGGTGGGGTGAACAGGAGGGAGACACGGGGCATGAGCAAGGGGTGGGGGGAACAGGAGGGAGACACGGGGCATGAGCGGGGGTTGCGGGAACAGGAGGAAGACACGGGGCATGAGCGGGGGTGCGAGGAACAGGAGAGAGACATGGGGCATGAGTGGGGGATAGGGGGAACAGGAGGGAGACACGGGGCATGAGCGAAGGGTGGGGGGAACAGGAAGAGACACAGGGCATGAGCGGGGTGGTGGGGGGTGAACAGGAGAGAGACATGGCACATGAGCAGGGGGTGGGGGGAACAGGAGAGATACATGGGGCATGAGTGGGGGTGGGGGGAACAGGAGAGAGACACAGGGCATGAGCGGGAGGTGGGGGGAACAAGAGGGAGACACGGGGCTAGAGCGGGGAATGGGGGAACAGGAAAGAGACACGGGGCATGAGCGGGGGTTAGGGGTAGCAGGAAAGAGACACGGTGCATGAGCTGGGGGTGGGGGAAACAGGAGGGAGACACAGGGCATGAGCGGGGGATGGGGGAACAGGAGAGAGACATGGTGCATGAGCAGGGGGTGGGGGGCACAGGAGAGAGACACGGGGCATGAGCGGGGGGTGGGAGAACAGGAGGGAGACACAGGGCATGAGTGGGGGTTGGTGGGAACAGGAGGGAGACACGGTGCATGAGCGGGGGGTAGTGGGAACAGGAGAGAGACACGGGGCATGAGCGGGGGGTGAGGGGAACAGGAGAAAGACACAGGGCATGAGCGGGGGTGGGGGAACAGTAGAGAGACACAGGGCATGAGCGGGAGGTGGGGGGAACAGGAGAGAGACACGGGGCATGAGCGGGGGGAACAGGAGAGAGACACGGGGCATGAGCGTGGGGTGGGGGGAACAGACCAATATCTGGGACATGGGGTACACGGCACCACTATCTCCCACATACCTTCGCTGTCAGACAACCTTTCAGCGTTTCTCTTCTATCTCCCCCTTCTCAGTCTTTGCCATTCTGAAACTGCATCTGGGAAGGCATCTTACGGACCCAGACGGGCAGCTGCGGACCCCCACTGATTCTTCCCCTCCCCAGTGCTTCCTGGCAGGGCCCCCAGCCATTACCTCCAGAGCTCTTGTCTGGCAGTCTCCCTCCTCTGGGTGGCACGGGTTGGTCGACAGGCTTTTTATCCAGAGTGGATGCTGGAGGGACTTGCAGACGTGTCCCCCTCTACCATGCATGCTCCTCGGACAGCTTACACCACTTTCACCTGAGCGGTTGATGTTTGGTGCCGGTGCCTGGCGTCCCTCTCCCTCTGGGTCAGTCTTGCTGTTAATATGCAAGGCTGCTGGTGTCTTACTGTGCAGGTGGCAGATCCCGCTCCTCGGCCATCCGCGGGCCACCGTGTGGCGATGGCGTGTCTCCTGCCAGTCTGCAGCAGCCCGGGACTGGTTGTATGCAGGGTCTCTGTTGACAAAGCCTCTCGATGCGAACGATAAAAAAAGATGGCGGGCGTCTCTGGTAATCCGATGCACTGCAAGCTTCACCGCAGCCAATGGGAGAGCGCGTCACATATCCCCGGACATCACGCAAGCCGCTTGCCCAATCTCTGTCCTGTCCGCAGAGCGAACAGGGAAGCGTGTCCGCGAAGCAGACATAGATATCACAAATTTTGTTCACTTACATTTTTGTCATTTTAAAAAAAAATTACTGGACGGATTTAAACCAAATTAAAAAAAAGCACGCTTTCGCGACCAAGCTGCCACTCCTGCTGCAAATTTGGTGTATATCCGTCCAGCGGTTTGGGCTGTAGGCGTGAGCAAAGTATTTTCCTATTATGTCTATGGGAAAAAAAGAAGTTTTGAAAATTCAGTTTGGTGAGGATTCGTCCAGGGCGAGCGAAGTTATAAGCCACCCAAAAAGTCCTCTTCCTATGGAAACAGCAACGTAATCATAACTACATGGCCACGTTTCAGTGAAAACATTTTGTTAAAGAGACATTATGGTTAAGTTTTGCTACTACAAACCTATTAAATTCAATGAAAAAACATTGTTAAAGGGACATTATGGTTACAAGTAAAACCGAAAACCCCCTGAAATTAAGCTAAGCAACCATAACTCGCGCCACCACCGTACACTGCTAAGAATAACACCCATGACATCAAAGATAACATCACAAATATCATTGATGACATCACTGATGACACCAGATGTCTAGCCCCTTCTTTTTATGTTCACTGACATATCTATGCCAGGTGGGTTTATTCACTGACAGTCAGAAACTTAAATTTCAAAAGGTATTACATTTGTAGATGTTGCTATTCTCACATGTTCTTACAGTACTTTCCTTAGAATTCAATTGCATCTTATGGTGCACATATACAGGGGAAGAAGCAGGCCTGAAACACAGCAATCATTTCAATGCATGAAGATAATCATTTGTATTTGTATTTTATTAATTCGTATAGAGCACCAGGCCCACAGGCATCCGGGCGCATCACTTAATTTACAGCAGGTTACAACACAGAATAGAGCAGTCAAGAGCATGTGCAATAATGTATACATACACATATGATACAGGATAGTAAATTACATATTTACACACAGTGGAAGCCATAGTCTATAGCCAGGGTAGTAGCTAATGAGTGGTTTGAGACCTGGCCAGGTCTTGGGTAGAAAGCCAGGTTTTGGCCATGTTTTTGAAGACTTGGAAAGATGGTTCAGCTCTTAGTGGTTTGGGGAAAGAGTTTCAGAGTTTCGCAGCCATGACTGGGAAACCGATCCCACCAGATCATTGAAGGTTGAAGCGAGGTATGGATAGGCAATTGGTCTGGGCATTTCTGAGGGGTCTGTTAGAGGTGTGGATGGAGAATCTGTTGGCCAAATAGCTGGATGCTTGGTCAGAGAGGCATTTGTGGGTGAGAGCAAGTGTTTTAAGAGCGATTCTTTGTGCGACTGAGAGCCATGGGATGCTTCGTTTTGGATGATCTGTAGCTTGTTGGTGTTGCAATAGTTGGTGCCCAGGTAGAGGACATTTTTTTAATTTATTTTTTTAATTTATTGTGCATTAGCCAAAGTATATGACTTTTTACACTATTCTTTACATATAAAACGTTTCACAAACAGAACCAACAACATTACATATTTCATCTAAAAAACATATGAAGCATATCAAGAAAAATATTCATACTAAAAACTTTATAAAAATTACCATTCTCATCCCGGTTCCCTTTACTAGTTATCTAGCTTTAGATCTCTCAATAATCTAACCATTTCGGCTGTTAGGAAAGTTTCAGTACCAGAAGAAACTCTGGACCAAAATTCCTCTGTATCTAACCAACTAATATCGTGTACGAATCTTCTCAGTCTCAAGATTCTCAGCTCCCTTGTCCCAGTACACTTAATTACCAGATGTTTTAATGTTTGACAGTCGTTGGCGTCACATTTTATACAGCAGTTCCCTGATTGAATCAAATTTCTGGCTGATTGAATTTCCAAAGTAGGTAGTAGATTAAGTCTGAACCTCAAGAAAATATCTCTGGAATAAGGATCCAGATATTTTTCCAAGTATGGGGGAAGACTTGACCTTTTTCTACCCATAATGGAAAATGATTGTGATAATTTTGTCAACCTCATCCTATCTCCGGTGGTCACCCAATCCCACCTTTTCATACTCTCTTTCACTCTCATTGGGTTTTGAATCAACATATCTGTTGTACAGTCTACGCTGTTTAATAGCTCTTGACATTTCAGCCTTAACTTTTCCAAAAATATGTTGGTATTATCATGGAGCAGGGTGGACAAATCCTCATATAGAGAATCCTTTATAGGAACCAACAGGGACCTATAAAGGGAAATCCATTTCCACTCCAGCCACGATCTTAAAGAGAGAGCCCCAATTCATACCTCACATTCAATCCGGTCCCAATTCACATCAAATGCCAGTATTTCTGTGTCCATACTATACAAAATGATAGGAACCACTTTTCCTATATAGAATTTTATCAATGGTAGTATTGAAAATTTGCAAAATTTCCTTTTTATCCTTTTCATCTGTGCCCCCTATTTAAGGGTCTTTAGATTAATCATTTCTAGGAGGTGAGTCTTAGTCGGTAAAGATTTAATTGTAGCTCCTAAATAAACTAACTCAGAGACTATCTCGATTTTTCTATCTTCCAATACCCATGAGCGATTCTTGACTATTTTCTTCGGGTGTTTAAATATGAGGATCCTTGATTTCTCCGGATTAATCCTAAAATTGTTTTTTTGGGCATATAGGTCAAGTGAGTGAAGTAATCTCTGCAGGCCGACCTGTGAGTGGTCCAATACCACCACGTCATCTGCATAGGCTAACCAATTAATTTTAATTGAGCCTATCCGTGGAGGAATTAGGCCAGTATCATTCAGGTCCATTCCTAAATCAGCCATGAAGAGAATAAATAAAAGAGGTGCTATCAAACACCTCTAGCGGATCCCTCTCTCAACTCGTATTGGGGCTGTTAATTGACCACTTTTTGAGATTCTTACTCTCATTCTTTAGAGGAAGTTCAACTAGAATAGAGAGCAAATGTGACGGAACTCGCCAAGCATAGTTTCTTCCACATAAGTGACCGATTGACTGTATCAAAAGCTTGGGTGAGATCAATCCACGCTCCATAGAGGGGTTTACCTTGTTTGTTTCCCACATCTCCATTTAGACAGCTAAGAATCAGACCATTCAAGGAGGTAGATAGTCCCTTTCTAAAACCAGTTTGTTGTTTCAGAATTATACCGTTTGATTTAGCCCAGTCTTCCAGCTCCCTTAGAATTAAACCGACAAAGATTTTACTATCAGCATCTAATAACGAGATCGGCCTATAGTTAACCGCTAGGAGTCTATCCCCTTTTTTAAAGATGGGAATTGTGATTGAATTTTTACAGGACTCCGGGAGCCGTTGTGTTCTAATGATTTGATCAAAAAGTATTTTAAGCAGATGGGCCCACAAAGAAGGATTCATTTTCAATATCGAGTTACTCAGCCCATTTGGACCTGCCGCTCTCGATGTAGAGGCGCTCCTTATTAAAAGTTCTATATCAGCTTTGGTATATGAGAGTGACCAATGGTTTGATTCCCAATTATTATCTATATCAGAGCCTACAGCCCAGTATATCCTCGAGAAATGATTCACACACGCATCTTCTTGTACTGCAGAGAATTGGTTTCCCACCTGCTGATCTGGTTTAGCTCCTAAAATAGCCCAAAAATGTCTTGAGTTTCTCTGACTCATTGCCCTTAACATAACTTCACCATCTTGCTGGAAGATAATTGACTTGAATGATCTCTTCCAGTTTCTATATTCATTATTGATGGAAATTAACACCCTCTCAAACGATTTCCTATCAAGATTTGCTGTTCTTAACTCCGTTTTCTTATATCTTCTAGCTCTCTTCTGTTGCAATATCTGATCATTAAATGTATGCTTATGAAACAGTTTGCGAGTTTGATTATTTTGTTTCTGAGGATCCAAATCCATTAAAAATAGATGGAAATTTGTTGGACTACAAGTATCATACATTTGCAGGTCAGAGACATTTGCTACCATATTTTGTAATTTGTTAGTCTGGATTTTCCCGCCTCTCTCAAAATTACGAATACAATTACCGGTCAAATTCACAGTCAATTGGTCTGTATACATGGAGACAGCAGTGGACAAGTTGACATCTATTATTAATTTAAGCATAGCATGGTCATCAACATTGCCTTCCTCTACCAATAGACTAGCACAGTTTTCACAAATATTTTCAGAGGCAAAGAAAAAATCAATTGTAGAAAATGCTGAGCCCCTATGCCAAGTTGGTTTGCTCGGGATGTCCCCCTTGGTATTTCCATTGAGCATCCAGAGATCCCAGCCCTTCATAAAATTAGCCCACAATATTCCATTCTGCATATGATGACACATTTTTCCTGTGGCTTGATCTTTTGTTGTTAAACATTGAGAGTTCAAATCTCCAGCTATTAATATGTCATCCATTGGGAATCGGGATAACATTTCGACCAAAAGATCAGAAAGTTGTGATAAAAAATCCAAAAGGCAAAACTGACTCAGATTCCAATAAAGATTTACCAGAATCCAATTCTGTCCCATATTTGAGGGTTTCATTTCCAGTCTCACTATCAAAATCCCCTGTTTCACATTTGATAACAATTTGATTTCATAGTGAGGATTATTTTTACAGCTTATCATTAAACCCCCCGAGGGTCTCCCTCCACCAGACATTGCTGCTATTTGATGGTACGTGGTAAATTCTTCTATTTCTAGTTCACAAGTCAACCAGGTTTCCTGAAGAAAAATCAAATCATAGGAACCAAAAATATAGGATTTTCTCGGTTCTAAAATGAATGAATTATAACCTCTCGAGTTCCATGATAATACCTTTAAATTATTTTTCTTTTGCTAGAGGCTCTTTTGTTGAACACCCATTCTGAGAAGAACTTGTGTAATTATCTCAGGAACCATATCCCATGTTGCCCTAGATGTTATTCCCATATTGTTACTATTTTTCTGGATTTGATTACCCGGACAATTTCCTTGCCATTGTACAGATGGAGTTATCAAACTTGCGCATATCTTGGAGACTTTCAAGCCCCTTAAGCCCCAGGCTTCCTCCTCCCCCACAATGGATTCCAAAGCCAAATTCGATTCCAGTAATAGTTCTACAGTATTTGTATCGGGAGAGAAGAGAAATTTTACCGCATCAATATCATCAGATGAAAAATATTTCAGGCCTGGAATATATTTAATTTCTGATAGAATCCTAGAACGATTCAACGGGTCCCTCACTTGGTCATTTGATGTCATTCTTGAAATATAGACTCATAGATCTCTGTTCCGATTAATGTGGTTAAATGCTTTATTACATATAGTTTGGGCTCCCTCTGAGGCTGATTTGGTATATTTTCCTTTAACTCGGGGCCATTATCAACAGAGAGAGCACTTTGGAAGACTTCTTTTCCACCTCCAGTCACTGGATTTACCAGGGATGTAGGTTGTACCCCAACATTGATCCCTATTTTGTGACTCTCACCACTTGCTACCAGTGTTGAACTCAGTTCCACCGAGCACGTCTCCTGCGTTTTCTTTTTTAAAAAGATTTGGGCTAACTTTATTGCTGGATCCATCTTCATTTTTTTCTTCACCGGAAGAAAAATTGGCGCAATACGCTTTGGAGGTTCAACTATATCTGTTTGAATACCCACTGTCATTTTCTTTAAATCCACCTTCATCATTTCTTTTAATTGATTCTTGTCCCTTTCTTTAATAGTGTTTTTTGAATTTTTTCCCTTTTCTCTTTCTGGAGGATTCCTTTTTCTCCTATTCCCACCTCTCCAGCCTTTGCTTTCATACGCTTCATAAAACGATTAGTATCTGTTGGCAGATGCTTCCTTTTTTGTTTACGCTTTCCTTTCATCTCCTCTGATATTACCACCACTTCTTCCCTTGCCATTTTTTTTTGCTTTTTATTTTTCACTTTGCCCAATGGAATCTTCTTTTTTTCCTCTACATTCTGTTCCTTCAGATCTATTGGGGACTCCAACTCAGGCATTCTGGATGTTACATCTAAATCAATTACCTGTGCCATCCGAATAAATTCCTCCATCACTGATTCTGACAATGGCGAATCATCGGGCAAAGGTTCAGAAGTTATTGGTGTTTGCTCACAGTTGTCCCTATCATCATTCAGTATTAGGGGTGACTTCGAATTCCTCAACAGATTACTTAAGTCTATTTTCATCAGATCATATTGGACGAGAGTTGATCCATTTTTATCGCTTGGACTCTTGCCATTTCTCGAAGGTCTTTTTGGGTAGCTCCCATACCTTCATTGATGGCTGTTTTCATAACAGTATCCCTGTATGTTGCTGTACCTCCAATTTAATTGACTCAAAAACTTTCACTAGTGAACTTAGGACAAAATTTAGAGCAGTAATTGTTGGAGGGATTAGCGGAGGGTTTAAATCCGTTTGACCCTCTTGTTGGATATTTCTAAACAAATCGCGCCCCCTACTTGGTTCATGTGGAACTGCCTCCTTCCCCTATTCTCTTCTTGTTCTTCCAGTATTTCATTAAGTTCATAAGATGCATTAGTTGATATTGGTATTTCAAGTTCCACTAGCTCTTCATCACAAGAGTCCACCTCAATCATAGGGACTGGTGTATTTACCACCTTCGGTAATGGACTCACTCCGGAGCAAATAATTGTTTGTTGTGGACCTTGCGAGAAATGGGATAATATTGTATTTTTCATTGAAGTCGTCCTCAAAGTATAATCTAAATTAGCAGGCAGGGAGTCTCGAATAGGATGATTAACTGGAGTTGAAATTCCCACTTCCTGTCCTTGCAAAGCATGAGGGTCTACAGAAACATTCAGGAACCCAGATGTTGAGGGTGTTTGATTATCCAGAGAGAAAAGGCTGGGGGGAGGGTGCAGTATGCCCCCACCAGTCTTATAGCGCTTATGAAAAAAACGACTTTGCTCCTTTTGTACACTTGCCTCTTGTTCCTTATCAACCCCTTCTGTGATGATATTTTCCAGATGGGGGTCTGGGTTCACAGAGCTCCGCAGATTATACATAGTAGACATTATAATTAAATTGACCCCAGTACTCTGCCTTTTGAGTTAAAGGTTCAATAGTTTGCACTCAGGGTCACCGTTTTACCGGTTTTAGCATTCACCACACAGAGACGCTCCGGGCTCAAAGGTGTTCCACCCGCAGTCGCCCTAGAGCTCAAAATATATAGGACCTTCAACCTCTAGACACACAAAGCAATGCATGGCAGCAATTAACTAGTCAGCTGGTGCCTGCGCCCGTACAATCCGGTAAGCACCTTACCGTAAGCCAAGCCGTAAGCCTCGCCTTTTAAAAACCATTTTAAATCCACGGTTTATATGGCTTACACTGCTTATACGGCCCCAAGGTAGAGGGCATTACAATAGTCGATTTTGGACATCAACAGAGTCCTGGCCAGTGTAGTGCAATTGGCTGGGGATAAGAAAGGACGGCAAGCTGTGATGAGCTTACAAGTGTAAGCTGCAGCAGAGGAGACTGCGTTAGTTTGTCTAGCCATTGATAGGGTGGAGTCGATGTAGACGTCTAGCGTTTTGGTGTCCTTAGAGATCTTAATGGTGTTATCATCAATAATGAAGGATTTGAATAGCGGGTCTAGTTTGTTAAGTCTTTGGTGAGAGCCTAGGATGAGGAGCTCTTTTTTTTGTTGTTCAGACAAGGTCCATGCTGCACCATCCATGCTTGGATGATTTGGTAGATGGAATTAACAGGGAGTGAGTCAGTTATATGATCCCCTGTGATAGGGATGAGTATCTGGGTGTCTGCATAATTAGTGTAGGTGACACCCAGATAGTCCAAAATATTGAATAGTGGCTTTGTAAACACGTTGTAGAAAGTAGGGGAGACACAAGATCCTTGTGGTACCCCACAGGTGACTGGTGAGGGTTTTGCGGTCACAGTGGGGGAGAAAACCCTCATGGATCTGTTGTCCAGGAATGAACTGATCCAGGCCATTGCTTTGTCAGAAGTTTGCAGCTAGTTTGAGGCTTCAACATAGTATTTGGTGATTTACAAGGTTGAAAGCCACAGAAGGGTCAAGTAAGAGTAGAACAGCAAGTTTGCCCTTATCTTTTAGGTCTTCAATCTGGGTTTCAAGAACAATGAGAGCAGTTTCAGTGCTGTGTGGCAGACGGAACCCAGATTTTCTCAGTCCCAAATGTTTTTGAGATTCCAGGTAATCTTGGATCTGCAGGTCAGCATTCGATCGAGAATTTTTAGAAAAAAAGGCACGGACGTAATTGGCCTATAATTAGTTGGTACATTAGCATCCAGTGAAGGTTTTATGAGGAGCGGGATGACCCAGGCGTCCTTCAAGTTGTCGGGGACAATGCCAGAGTTGACAGAAGTGTTAATGAGCGTAGTAATAAAAGGAGCTAAATCATGAGAAGCCTCCTTGATAATAGGAGCTAGGCATAAGTCACCATGGCAGTTAGAGGGTTTGAGGATGTTAATAATATTTTCAACTTCTAAAGTGGATAAGGGTGAAAAGCTGAATGGTTTCAGCGGGTTGGGAATTGGGTTGTTTTTGGCAGTAGGGGTATGAGGTTGCGGGTTAAGCTGCAGACTCGTTTTTTTGTCATTGATTTTTGGTTTGGAGAGAAGCTATTTTCCCAAGAAGGGCATTTTGAATATTGGCGCACCAAGTGCTATCTTTGGTGCAAGTGTCAGGTGGGGTGACAGGGGATTCCAACTCTTTTAGTATTCTGAACAGATCTTTGGTGTTAGATTTAGCTTGTTCAATGCACTTGTTATAGGTGTCTTTTTTTGAATGAAGTATGGTTTCTTTATAGTTTAGAGTGGTACGAGTAAAGCTAGCTTTGATTGTTTCAGTGGGATTACTTTTCCCGCGTGCTTCAGGGTTCTGTTTTTCTTTGCATAAGGTTCTCAACTGGGGTGTAACCCAGGAGTTAAGGTGGGCTCGAGGTTTCGGCTTTCTAGATTTAGTGGGGGCAATGTGGTCGAGAGCTTTCATCATAGTCCAATTGATTGTATCGACCGGGACAGTTGCCTGTTTGTTAAGAGTCGGGAGAATAAGGGGGAGGAGTTTTATGCAAGTTATGTCATGCTTATTTCTAGTTGAGATCGCAGGAGGGATGTCTAGGGTGCTACTGTTGATTCTGGCAGGGATATTAAAGGTAATTAAGTGGTGATCTGTCCGAGCACAAGGTAAGTTAGAATCCACATTGATTTCACAATTAAGGTCAGCAATCCAATCAAGGATTCTGCTCTTGGAGTGTGTAGGCTCGTTAATGTGTTGCGTGAAACCTGAATTGGAGAGCAATCATGTGCAGCAGTGTCTTTATTGTCATAGAGACCTAAATTAAAGTCACCTAGTACGATGATTTGAGATTTGGTTTTGGTGTTGTCGGCAAGAATGTAGGATAGGTCATCAGCAAAGGTGGATAGAGGGCCAGGGAGTCTATAGATAAGATGAAATGTAATAGCCTGGTTGGGGGTGAGAGCTAGTTTAGCTGTCAGTACTTCCGCTGATGAGATTTAATGCACATGTGAGATGCGGAAATTTATGGAATTTTTATGTATGATGGCAATACCACCTCCTTTGGATTGACTAGTATTGCAGTGATGTCTAATGATGGTGTAGCCTGAGGGAATAGATAGTGATAGTAGGGGGCCTGAGGCAGCGTGGAGCCAGATTTCTGTGATGGCAATGAAATCAATATCATGTGTTGTGATAATATCAGCCATATCTAAGGCATGAGCCGTGAGGGATCTGCCATTGATTAAAGCCCACTTGAATATGTTTTTGGGTGCAAGTGGGGTGCTCTCGTCGAGGTTGTTGATCATGGTGGTAAGAGGAGTGGAGGTGTCAGACGTTGCAGTTGGTAGTAAGTGGTTGTTGTGTCGAGTAGTATTGGAGTGGTGTTGGGAGGCATGGGTGAGTCTAGTGTCCAGTCTAGAGCTCCTCACTAACACAGCACATGGTTAGTTGGGTGTGGGTCTAGTGGCGAAATTGTTGGAGCCATAGGGAAGGGGCGTTGAGGTATGGGTTAGTCGAGTGGGGAGGAGAAGCCATAGCTGAGGCAGTGTGAAACTGTGGGTTGGTCAGTGGCCCCATACTGAGGTTGTGAGGTGATGGGTGTGAGATAGAGTAGAGATAGCTCCGTTAATACAAATATCTTGAGGAGTGTTAGAGCTGAGTGATTGACCACTGTTGTCAGGCTTTGCCTGCACATAGTGAAAATGCCCTCGGATGCGTTTGCAGGTAAGTTACGGTGAAGTACACAGTACAGGGGTCTGAGGAAGCACTAATATCAGCAGATAATCTAGATAAATACTGTGTCTAAGGGACTACATGGTAGACATGACAAGGATTATCTAGCACTAGTCAGATAAAGTACAATTTAAACTGGGTGGCACTAGTCAGATACAGTACAGTTTTAAACTGGGTGGCACTAGTCAGATAAAGTACAATTTAAACTGGGTGGCACTAGGCAGATACAGTACAGTTTTAAACTGGGTGGTACTAGGCAGACAAAGTACAATTTAAACTGGATGGCACAAGTGAAATACAGTACAGTTTTAAACTGGGTGGCACTAGTCATATAAAATTCAGTTATAGTTTAGGTGACGTTAGTCAAATTGAATGCAATTTAAACTGCGTGGCGCTGGACAGCTGAAAGCTGTTACAGTCTAGCTGGCATTGGTCGGGTATCAAACAAGGTGGGTCTATCTATTACACTATGCTAGTTGCTTGGTGTTACAAAGTCATTCACCGAGAGGGGAGTGCATGAGGAGAAAGGTACAATTAAGCATGTTGGTGCTAATGAGCAGATGGTTATGTGATCAGGTGTGTATGAAACAAACATGAGACAAAAGGAACAGGGCCGGTTAGCAAGTCACCTGGATAATAAGTAATAATGTAATTTAATGATATTATTACTATAAGGCAGAAGGGGGTGCGCAGAAATCATGTTGGTTATACACAGTTACACAGTTGCTAACGATACTGACCTTATTTGCTTACTTTACTCTTCCTGTATAAGCCCCAAATTTATATGCACTGTGGTCACTTAATGTTTTGTGTGTAGTAGTACAGGTATGTAGCAAGTGATGCATTATTACCTACTTAGTATATGTTTCACAGTACGGAAAAGTCTGATACAGAAGCATGGTGTATGCTGCAGCCAATGTCTATGTTTCTGTATGAGTAGGTTCCTATACTAGAGCAGTACATTGCGTTATGAAGTATGTAATTCATCACACATCTCCCGATCACCCCTGACACTTTTTTTCCAACATTACATTCACAACCCCTTGTAGGGACTTTCTATGAAAAGTAAATGCATATGTGATGTCATCACGGGAGGGAGGATAGCTCAGCGGCAATGAACTCGCCTTGAAAGCAAGACGACACGGAGCAACATGGGTTTGATACCCGGGCCCGCGCTTAGAAACCTCTGGGTATTAAGTGTGTTATAAATAACCTATCATATCAGTGATGTCATCAATGATATTTGTGATGTCATCTTTGATGTCATGGGTGTTATTCTTAGCAGTGCACGGTGGCGGCGCGAGTTATGGTTGCTTAGCTTACCATAACTGGCGAATTTCATTTTTTTTTTGTTTTACTTGTAACCATAACGTCCATTTAAGAAAGTTTTTTCATTGAATTTGATAGGTTTTTAGTAGCGCAACTTAACCATAATGTCCCTTTAACAACGTTTTTTCACTGAATTTCATAGGTTTTTAGTAGCGCAGCTTGACCATAACATCCCTTTAACAATGTTTTTTCACTGAATATGGACATAAATATCATGAATTTGATAGGTTTTTACTAGGATAAACTTAGTTTATATACATATACCATACTGAACACCCTTTCCCATGCTAGTGGCTGCAATATCCGCGGACCATGCAAATGTTTTCAGATGGACTGGGTCAACAGCAACACTGTCCAATGCTCAGGGGTTATCTTACATTGTTGTGTCATACAGCAAACACACTGAACATGTTCAAAGAGCAGAATATATATAAATTACATTCAAACATAAATAAGAAGCACAAACTGTATATGTAAGACACCAACAGTCCAATTACATAGAATATGAAACATAATGGAACATACCAAAAATAAAATAACATTTGCCTCCAGCAGAATTACCTCACTGATGCTTTATACAGAAACTGCACAGCAAATATCAACAGCAAACCTACAAAGCAGTAACAGCAAAACTGAAAAACAAACGGGTAAGTACACTACATTAATTCCTTTTGTTATAAACATTCTTTAGTAGGATACACTAAACAATAATGTATCTTTTTTTTACATAGAAATGGCTAGCACTCTGGAGTTGCTTGATGAAAAATTGTCCCTGGGATGAAATGACTGAAAACAGTGACACTAATGGTAGACACTACAGTTTTCAAAGTAAGCCAAGTAATAAACATTATTTCACATGTACCTAACACATTTTATTTCTTTGACAGTACATACAGAAAATAAGAATAATACTCAAACAGTACATCATGTACTAATGGAACAACAAACAGACACTTTGGAAAATCATCTACAACATTAAGAACAAAAAATGGGTCAATTAACGACCAATTTTATTCTTTTGAAGATCTTTGTAGAAAACCATATCATGGAAAAAATGTAATATCACTGTCCTACGTGCACCTGTAACTTTTCTCCATGCCCCAGTCAAGCATCCGCAAAAAATCCCCATCCCCAAAAACGTTATGATGAGACCTCAATCCCTTCCACCTACCACTTTACATGTAGAAAGCCCTACTTCCCCTGTATATGTCTCTATTTCTGCTAGCCCCTCTCTGTCATAATTTCTATATTTCTGTATATTAATAAAGTATTATGTATACTGTTCCTATATGTGTCTGTGTTTTTTTTTTAAAAGGCCGTTTGGGAGTCTGCCGACGGCCCAACTGTCTGGGATGTCCACATTTAACCAAAATGGGGGTGTCCTAAGGACACTATGCCTGTTTGTACTGTCTGAAATCAAAATGGGGTTGTCCGTAGGACACATAACCTGTCCGCCTGTCCGTAATTAATGGAAATGGGGGGTATCCTAAGGACACTCTCCGTGTTCGTATTGTCTGCAAACAAAATGGAGGTGTCCATAGAACGCGTAACCCGTCCACATGTCTGCAAAGTTGTGACGCACCTTTAATTAGTTTGGGGACCCGTACCCTGTCCGGTGGACATCTGTGCGGATGCGGATCCCACTCTTGGGGTCCTCACGAACATCGCACCTGTCCGTAACTGTCTGCCACACGTGTGTCGCACTTTTAATTAGTTCGGGGACCCAAACCCTATCCATAGAACACACATGCTCATGGGTACAACTGAACCTGCGGAATAGGTGTCATATGGACAGCCGTTCCATTCGTGGACATGTCTGCAATGTCATCCTGTGACCACACCCATGCTGAGCATAGGCCCTTATCTGAGAGCACAGTCCGGGCCCCCAGAAACTAAAAAAAAAGTTTTTTTTTAGCAATCCAAGGTGTTTTACTGTGAACCCTCACCCATACACATGTCCCAGACCATGTCACTAGCAATCTGTATACTTTTTGAGCCCTCTTTGATGTTCAAAGTGATTGCGGACAGCCACACTGTCCACAAAGCATGTTCCAGCACCCCTATAAAAGGCCACGCCATAAAGATGCACCTCATTCTGTATTTGGCTACCAGAGAGAGCATTGCTCAATATTGGTGTGCTACATTGCATTGGCTGCTGACTTCTGCCTGCTGTGATGTGTGTTCTGTCTCTGCTGTGCCATTCCTCTCCCTGCTATGCTACATTCCAGATGGCAACCATGGCTTCCACCTCTGCAGCTGCCTTGACTTCAGCACCACACCCCCCACCACCACCTTCCCAAGGGCCTGGAGAGGGGAACAGGCATGGAGATGTAGAAACGGATGAAGAGGAAGATGAGGATGAGGTAGTGGAAGTCCCCACTACTGCCAGCCGGCGTGAGTCTTTGGTGTGGAGGCTCTTTGCCACCGTTGGAAGGGTACCCAAGGCACGTGCAGACAAGTCTGACTTAGTGCTAAGTTGTGGCAAACCAGGTCTGTATAGCTACAGGACCACTTCCATGCAGTGACACCTAAGATCTTTTTACAAGGCGGCAGATCGAAGGGTTGTCCCCTTCGATCAAAGTAGAAGGTTCAGTTCCTCTACAACATGCTCCCTATCTGCTCCTGATACCACAAGAGACACTCCTGTCGGGCAGCACATCACTGAACCAGCCTCGCAGGCCACACGCGATGCAGAAGACCCTTACCTTTCGAGGGTCACAGTATTGTGTATGTACTGCGATGCAGTACTCTGCAGGGAGGAGACACTTCAAAGTGCTTTCGAGGCTATGGCCTGGGAGCATGAGAAAGTATGCCACCTACCTAAGTGAGGCCCACCCAACATCTTCCTCTATCCACCTGCCCTTTCTTATCCCCGTGGTTGGTGCCCCTTCCTTATCCTGCCTTCCCTTCGGTTCCTTGTGTGTCTTGTTAAAAAAACAAACTAAAAAAATACAAAACAACAAAAACAAAAAAAGAGGCTCTTTTCAGAGCCACCTTTCACAGTTTAAAAATAGATGTGCCAATGAAATGCTGCAGGGCCCTCTGCATTTTTAGAAGTCTGCAAACAGTCCGCAGACATTGACATTTCTGGAGTATGGCTCTACCAAAACCATTGCCCTCTTCTCTGGGAATAAGTTGTGGCTCTGAAAAGAGCCTTTTTGAAGTGTTGTTTTGTGTTTCAATAAGTTCAAGTGGTCAACACCTACTGGAAAAAGGATTGCTATACTTCCAAAAAGGGTCGCAATGCATTTTGTATATTTCGCAGAAAAATCTGATTCCCAGCATAAGCATGATGTACTCTATCTCTGTGCAAAATGTGTGTGCTACGAAACACAATATTTTCATTGTGAAAAGATGACATACCAAGATCTCTCAAAAAAGCGCAAACAGCCTTGTTGACATTGCGCCTCACTTTCTCCATTTATGGACCAAATGAAGAAGAAAGCAGCCACATTTGTATCTGCGCAATATGAGAAAAAATTACTTGGGAGTTTGGAAACATGTCCATGACTTTTTCAAGTCCCTCTTTCATTGCAAACTGCAAGGAGATTCCAGACACATGTCCTAAACTGTTCCCTCGACAATGAATAATAATAATGTTTGGATGATGGTGTGTCATTAAAGTAGCACTAAAAGCAACCAAATCCAGCCACTTCATTCCGCGCACTCCATGCCAGTGCACATGCACATGATGGAATCCAAGATGTGCAGCCACTCCACACCACTCTGCATTCACCTCCAACCAATTTATCCACAAGTCGCCCAAAATCCTGACACTCTGCCTTCTGAAAGACACAGCCATAGCTATCTGCTCTCCTCTCAGGAAACACACTTTCTGCCAAAGTGTCTCCTTACATATCACACTGAGTAAACCTTATTGACCAATCCCTTGGCCTGCACAGTCTCATTTGCATGCCTCTTAGCCTCAAAATCCCTGTATGTAACACGCACGATCCATGGACAGCTGCGGTGTCCGCGGACAGATCGTGAAATCTGAGAATGGGGAATGAAAATTTTAATTGCGTACTCCACTTCCCCTTTAATGGTGGCTCTGAAAAGAGCCTTTTTTGTTTTTTAAAAGTGGTTCTAAAAAATTACCTTTCATTTTGTTATTTTATTTTTGTTCACTTATTTTCTTCCTGATGTCTTCACATTATCCTCTGTAAAGCATTGCTTATATTTTGAAATAATATAGCATTTCCCAATATAGATAAAGAAATGTCATCTGCTTTGAAATAGTCACCATTAACAAAATCAATATTGTCATTGTTACAAGACAACATCCCAGCTCTAAACAAGAAAGCAGACATCACTCTGTTAACCAAACACCTTGCAACATTTTGCTGTAGACAAAAAACATTACAATTTTCCCATAATACCCATGGCAACATTTCAGAAAAAAAGACCATGGCATTTGGAAGAACCACCATCACTGCCTGAACCAAGTTTTCAAGAGCACTCAACTAAATAGGAGCTCTGATGTATCCCAAATAAACAGCACTGCAATGCAGTACCACTACGTCTGGACTGTTTCACAAGGAAAAACTCTTACAAACTCCAACCACTGCCTGCTTATTGGGACAGGCACAGCTGACCACAAAACCTCCACTCCTTCAAAACCAAAACTGGCAGCCATATGTTTAGACATAGCAAACCTCTCTAAAACATTTACAGACAGATATCCATCTACCAAAACCCTCACTTTCTTCACCTCTGCCATCTTCACTACACACACACCCTCTCTTCCTGCAAAGAACAACTTCAACACCTGAGTGGCTAATCCCTACATTCCCCTTTCCATGCTAGATATGCAGAGAAACCGTGGATGGGGCACACCCTGTCCGTGAACAGCCACACTGTCAGCAGACCCCCAACACAGGAGCAGCCCTTTTTCCCTATCCACATCACTGTCTGCACCACTCTTTCATTGGATGCACATAAGCAGTCACACAAACATCTACCAATCACATCCAGGAACTCTACATCTAACTCTGTAATCACAATTCAGCACTTTAGACGAACTGTTCATCACTCTGAGTACAAGTGTCCTGTGATTACAAAGTACCTACAGCTAAAACTACTGTAAAACTCTTCAAGATTTCTCCTTCCCGATTCAACTACATCTACATACATCAATACAAACTACAGGTATGAATATTTTGTTTACAATAAATTTGCAACTCTTTTAAAAATGCATATGAACAGGTACCAGCCATTCACCCTGCATAATCTGCAAAAAAAGCATACTCTAATATCTCCCATCTCCTATAATCAAGTTCACTTACTTACAAATCTGTCTGTTTTCCAAATTTTAATTTACCCATATTACTCATTGTAATGTCCAACCTATAATTCTCTTATTTCTTTCTGTCATTTTCACAACCACTTATCCCTTAACAGACTATTATACATTCCTACAATGCACACAAAACAGGAGACCAGCTTGTATCTTACTAAAGCATTGCAAGTACATAACATGTATTTATTTAAACAGAATGCCTGACACTTGCCATACTTGCAAAACCAAACAAATACATGTGTACATTCAAAACAGTGCTAATAGGAATGAGGATAATAAAGTCAAAGAACTGAAAGGTTTGCAGCACACATGTAGGAAACATCTATGCATAAAATATTAATGGAATTACACACACAAAAACATTCTCCTTTTCAATCTGTACATTTTTCTAAGCGTTTTTTCTCACCCTGCTACAACTTCCACTAATCTATTACCACACTAAACAGTCCAAGAGCAAAACATACTTTCAAAACTGCACCTCATACAACACACCTATAAATACTCCACTAGCCCCCTTGGCAATGAAGCTGATGCTCCAAAATCCCCATTCATATATAAAGCTATGCAATTAAACACACACAGTACCTCTTTATAGAAAGAATTTCTTTTGCAAATGGAACTAATCTATTCTTCAAGTGAAATTACTGTGCCGTTAACACACATATGTACTAACTACCTTCTTTCACAATAGAAGTGAAGACCACACTCATGAAAACGAGTACCGTTAAAAGTACACGACAGAACCCAGCAATCCAAGCATCCAACAAAATAAGTGCAATACTGTCATAATGTTCTAACTGTTACTCAAACACGGAAGTATTTTAATATTGTAGAACAAACGGTGCTTCAACCCTAGAGCATTAGATTCAGTATTACTGATTGCACCTCATCAGGTGCACACTTTGTATTGTCATCTGAACATTAGATATGTGTATAGTAACACACAAATACGAGATTGGTCTTCCCAACATGAACTACCAGCCCATTCCACAATCACAAACCTCTACATACATGCCTACCATCATACTCAGACAGTCATGCACAATTCACACATACATTGCACAACATCCCAACCCACACTTTCTTTTTTTCTCCATCAGACACCAGAGAATGTCTACTAAAAAGCAACTTCGTAGAAAGCAACACAGAAATAGAGCAAATCAAAATAAAAGGGTACAAAATAGGCATCCACCTCTAGCAGAATGTATATAAAAAATTCAAACAAAACAGCTAATACTGTCAATAAGCTAAACTAAAGAAGCTTGCAGTAAAGAAACATTTACTCCTCTTTCAAAATGTAAAACTAAACAGAAGGTTTTTAAAAAGACTGCAGCTACCACTAGTGCTAACACTGCACCTATAAATCTTGATGTATCCACAAGTAAGCATACTAAAAAATGATTTTATAAAACATGTTCTGCCACAGAGTCCTTCAGAACCTTATAAAAACAGGAGAGAAATCATGCTCAACACTTAAAATCTACTGCAGAAAACTAATCCTGGAAGCTCCCATAGACAGTGCAATCCTTCTCAAAAGGAAATTATTTATATTAGCTTTAAACAGAATGAAACCACTAACAAAACTAAATACTAAACTACAACAAGGACTTCTCAACAAATGAAATATAAACAAAGATAGCTTCACAAACATCTGTGCAGGTGAGTGGAGTCACACCACCAGCACAGAACCATATTTCAATGAAGAAGCATACAAACAAAAGCAAACAAACCAAATTGCCATACATAGCAGTGGACGAGGATATGGAAAGGTTAATAATACCATCATGGAACAAGAAATGCTGCTCACACAAATATCTCCTGCAAACTTATCATCAAATCTCCATTCCACTGAACCAATGCGTCCAGTCCACAAATGGCCGTGCACATCAATGTGTGACATAGGCAAAACATCTTTGGCATATTTATGCAAGTTCCTCAATCAGTATGTGAAAGGCAAAGACAAATTGAAAATAAAACTATTACAAATTATGGACTCCTTTCCAGTGCGAAAATACACAGGACTGCAAGGACATTCATTAGCCTCCATTTATGGACCTATTTGCAAAAGTACCTTCCACCATATCAAAATGATAGGAACACACCATTCACCTCTAAGACATCTTGTTCATAAACTGTACTATGCCAAAAGTACTGCTTTGGTACTGGACAATTTAAATACCATTCTTCTACATGTTACAGCAAAGAACTACTCGAAGAAATAGAGCACATCCAGAGAAAATATTTTGGAAGTGAAAGCCACTTACAAAATTCTATATCTTTAGAACAGAGTAGCAACAACTTTACAGATGGCAACCTTCTACTACACACATACAAAAAAGAAATACTAAAGTTTAAAAGCACATCTGCCGAAGTACCAAACCATGTGTTTGTGTGTGTGTTGCTGCAGGACTTTTTATACAAATAGCACAAAAACTGTAGATATAATGTACAAAATAGAAGACAATGGAGAGTGCTTCCAATTAGCTCTCTATCTTATAGCAGAAAACAAATACAAAATTACTCACCGCTCAATACTTTGCATATACTGCACTGCAAAACTTGACACCAACCAAATACCTTCATGTGCTATCACTAATAACTTGGAATTATTCCCACTACGGAAACCACTGCAACAACTTAACTTGTATGAGAGCATTATAATTGAAACAGTGCACCCATTTCAAGCAATAATATGCCTTCAACCTTAAACTGCAAAACTACCTCCCTCTGAATTACTGAAAGGCATTTGTGGCAAAGTAGTTTATTTGCCATTAGATCTCAAAGAAAATGTACACACTCTGGGAGTGCAATGGCCAATTGATCAATATTTGATTATCCTAGTAAACCTACAAAACACAAAGAAAATGCCAGCAACTAGTGGACTTACATAAAGTTTGAGATGCCCTGCAATATCTAAAAGACAACAATGAATACTATAAAGAAATAGAAATTGAAAAAAACCTGAGGGAAACCACCGACATAATTCAAGACTCATCAGGAACTGGCCAATTTCAACTTCTAGATTCTACGACAGAATCCGATATTTTAGACCATCATACAATCACCCATTGCACTCTAAAGACACCATAGATGATGCACTGGAAACTTACCAAATGCGGCAAACCAAAGGATCTCCAATCAGCATATGGGAAAAAAGTGTAGAAGCACAAGCCTTTCCTCTACTCATTCATACTGGAAAAGGAGGAAAGGACGATGAAAGACCCACTCACATGAGAGCATCAGAATACTGCTCTTTACAAATGTATTCTGAAGATCCCAGATTCCGACAAAACGTGGAATACATATTCCACCTTCTCTTTGAAATTGAACTAGCAACTCAATCTTACGGAGTTGCACACATATTGAAATCAGGTACCAATTTCCAAAATATAGCTGCTACGCAATTACTACAAAAATTGCAAGAAAAAGATGAGGTTTTACAGTCAAGTATCACAGTTCATTTATCAAACATGCGTGGTACAAAATAATACTGGTTCTGATGACACACAGAAGTACGCTGTATGATAAGAAACCTTGGCCTACCCACATGGTTTGTGACATTAGGTTGTGCAGAATATGCATGGGAATATTTGCATGATTTCCTATGCATAGCAAACAAAAACAAAACAAATATAGATATGAAAACACCAGGAGAACTCTGCTCTCTAGATCCTGTAAATGTATCAAGATATTTCCATCATCGCTTTATTGCCATGCTACATTTCATTTTTAATAAAACAGTGCTTCCCATCGGAGAAGTGCAACACTTCTTTTGGAGAAAAAAATACCAAGTCAGAGGAGCACCACACATTCACATGCTTTTGTGGATTAAAGATGCTCCTAAATTTGGTCATGACAGCGATGCCACTGTTTTGCAGTTCATTCAAAAATATGTCACTTGTGAAATCCCTTCACAAATTACACATAGTGACCTATAAAAAGTTTTGTCAAACAGCTAAGTATCTATTGAAGTGTCCGTCAAATGCACTCAGAAGTCGAATTCTAAGATTTCGTATGAATCTATGGCCAACTAACCAAATCTTATTGAGAAGGGGACTAATCCATCTTGATGCCTCGTACTGTCGATTCTGCAAAATTGCTGGAATGGAAAAGACATTAAAACACCTACTAATTGTGTGTGTTGCTTTGAGGAAGCAAAGGAAAACTGTTTTACACAAGTTAACTCAAACACATTACCTGATGCGCTTAGATGATGAATTGTGGAATGAATTATTTGCTACT
The DNA here is from genome assembly GCF_040938575.1 of Ambystoma mexicanum. Classification (NCBI taxonomy): domain Eukaryota; kingdom Metazoa; phylum Chordata; class Amphibia; order Caudata; family Ambystomatidae; genus Ambystoma; species Ambystoma mexicanum. Next base: position 710,599,979 of record NC_090939.1, read on the forward strand.
TCTTATATTTCAATAAGAATAGCCACTATGCAGTTTTTAAACTCAGTATTGTCCATAGATTGATTATGCATTAATCAAGTTGATTATAGTGTATTTAAAGATAACACATAGTCACTTAAGATTATTTTATTTTGGACTACTAGATATTATATGCTTAGGTTTTAGTTTGTATGTGGCTTATGCTTTGGTCTAAGTTTGTCAAGCTATTTATATGTTGATTTAATACTTTTTTATTGTTTCTTTTGTCTCTTCCAGATGTGTTATGATGTGAATTGTAATTTAAAGCATTTGATAGAAATTTGTTTTGAAAGGTTAATGTAATTTAGCCAACCAAAATAAATAAAAAATAAAAAAAATAGTCACCTACTTGCACAAATTCTACAATTTCAAAGACACAAGTGTGGAAAGTATTGTCGGCGCAAATATAAAAACAAAGGGAAATACTACACCAAATGCTGCTTTGGTTTACCTAGACCAGTTTCAACAACAGTTCAAGTGAACAACTTCATGTCTTCAGTTAGACATAGTGTCAAAGGTAAATCGCCTAAGAAACACATACTGCATAAAAAGAACAGATAGATCAAAGTACATCAATGATTACAATGCAATCATTGCCCTCCTATGGAATGAAAATATAAATGTGCAATACATTGCAGACAAGTTCACTGCAGTTGCACAATATGTCACAGCCTACTAAACCAAAGCTGAAAAAACAAAGCTCAAAGACCTCTGGGACGACATATCATCTGACAAATCAGTGTCACAGAAATTGTACAGCTTAGGCATACAAAATGCTCTTCCATAGAGAATGTGGCTTCTACGAAGCCACAGAATGTTTAACCGGTATTGCCTTGTAAGGAAAATCTGAAAGCATAGTATGACTAAGACTTGGTCCTGCTAAATCCAGAAAAAGAGTTCTCAAATCATATGAAGACATAGAAACAATAGCCAAAATGATCCCAACAGCCAAGACATTTTGAAAAACAACTTACTAGACACATACTACCCAAACAAGAGTACCGCTTTGGAAACCATGTGTCTATACCACGTAGCCCAAAACTTCACATACAAAAATAATATTAAACCAGATGAGAAGAAAGGTAGATACAGAGTCAAAAATTGTGAAGGCAGCCTAGTGAAACTTACCAAACACAGCTTAAGTAATCAAATGAAATTGTCATCAAAAACTCCTCAGCATAAAGAACTGTATTAGATGTCCCTACTACAACTTTTTAAACCATGGAGAAAAGAAGAAGATTTATTAGATACCAATGACTCCTATGAAGATGCATTCAAAGCAAATGAAAGCACTATAACAAACATAAACTTTACACTGTACAAAACAATGTTAGACAATGAAAAGCAACAAGAAGAAGAACTCCTGACAGCAGTTAACCTTCTTTAACAGTAAGCCAAGAACCACTTGGACGGCCACTCATAGCAAATGAAGCAGAATTAGCCATGACTGAAGTAGAAAACACCATGTACCAGTTTGAAGGGTCTGCAGAAGACTTTGCTATACTCAAATCACAATTAAACAATGAACAGCATAGCATTTTCCTAGAAATAACAAAACAAATTGAACATGGTATGCAGCACCAAACTAAAACTTGTACCTGTCAAGACTACCAACCTAAACTGCTATATCTCAGTGGTCAAGCTGGTTCAGGGAAAACATTCTTAATAAAAATCATCAGCAAGTTCCTCTAACAATTGACAAATAACAAATCGTCAGTTGTTGTAACTGCCTCCACAGGTTTAGCTGCCTGCAACATAGGCGGTGTCACTTTACACCAATTACTACTCCTTCCAGTAGTACACCAAAACAAATTAGACTACTACAAACTTTCTCCAGAAGCTGCAATGGAACTACGCAGAGTTTTGAAACAAATGAAAATGATGCTAAAAGATGAAATGAGCATGGTCTCCAACCTAATGTTGGCTTTGATTCACCTCAGATTACAAGAGGTCCTCAAAACAGAACACGAAGAACTCTTTGGAAGAAAACACATTATTGTTTTCTGAGATCTTCTTCAATTAACACCAGTTGGCAGCTTAGGAAATGTCAATCTTTGGCAACATTTCCAATACAAAGAATTAACTGAAAACATGCGTTGGTCTGCAGACCTCACCTACGCCAACATTTTAAAAGTATTAGAGTTGGTGTACTATCTAAGGAAGCACAATCTATATTAAATACCAGGCACATCCATGCACTCTACGGCCATAACACATGTGCTACTGATTTCATGGAACAATTAGCACACAAAAATGTAAACTGTATGTCCTTGATGCCAACTCTTGCAAGCTGTGCACAATTCAATGAAACAATGTTGAAAAAAGAAATGCAGCCAATAATTCAAATTTGCTCCACGGGCAAACTGGACGTACATGGTATGACACTACCCATGTGTGAACAAGCCACGGCACAACTAAATACCTTAGAAAACTTACAGCTGGGTTAGAGAAAATATTAAAATTATCTTTAAACTGTAGAGTAATGCTCAAAGGTAACCTTGACATAGAACAAGGACTAGTTAATGGAGCACTTGGTACAGTTGTTGGCTTTCAAACATACCCATGTGACAACAACATTCAGTTTGTCAATATTCACTTTGACAAACTGTCAGAACTTAAAAGGATAGGACGCTCAACATCCCGATTCCTTCTTTTCAAAGACATGTATGTACGAAGAGAATAATTTTTCTACATCTAACATTCGCAGTCACCATTCTAGAGAATAGTAATAAACCTCTCAAAATAGAGTTATTTTTCTTATTTTGACAGGTTTATTACTAAAGAATAGTAACAAACCTCTCAAAATAAGAAAAATATCTCCAGTGTGAAGAATCACATATAGTGTTGACAAATACATTAGAAAAGTGAACCCACATTTCTGTACCCCTGAGTTTTTGTACATTGTTTTATAATTTGTTTTTTATCTAGTTTTATGTAATGTGAACATTCTATGAGTGCAAAAAATATCTAAGTGTTGTAATAAAAGTTGTTTTTTTCTATGTATTGTCGGGGGGAAATTCTGCCGGGGTCGGCCGGGCCATCCGCGGACCTCCGGGCAGGGAGGCCCCAACTCCTCCCGTATATCCCAAAAACCACAGAGTATGAGACACACGCAAGAAGCAAGGTGGTTCTGCTGTTTATTAGACAAACGGCAGGGATGGGTCAAGGATCGTACGCGTCCGTCCTGACACACACACAATCGTGGGGCTCGCAGGCCCTTTTTACCTTAGTATGACGCGCTACGTGCGTCACCTTAGAAAGTTTAACAAAAACCTATCTCCACTCTGGATTGGTTACTCGAGTGGTAGGGTTAGTATAGCATACGTATAGAGAACGGTGTTAGTGGTTGAGGGTCAGTCAGGTGATATACTTGGGTTGTCCCCTCAATTTGATACATGAGAATTGTTACATGAAGACCCCTGAGGATTGGTCAATGTTAATGGCGTCAGTGATAAGAGCCCCATGTTCTGATTGGTCCGCTCACGAGCCTCCTAGTCTGGGACCATCGCTGTTCCCAGCTCGCGGTGTACCTGTCATTTGCAACAATGTTTCACTATGGGTACGTGCAGACAATGTGAGGATTTATTCATATGCTGGAAGGCCGACTACTCCCACTGTCGCAGATGTCCATTGAGTCTTTTAATTGTATCTGCCTGTGTCTTGTAACGTGGGATTCAGGCGTCTCCTTCCTCCTAGCCTTGGCATCCTGTCAGGTTTGGCTTGGTCACGTGAGGTGGGACCGTGTTTGAGGCAGAATTCTGCACAATTAATATTGTTTTTCCCACTGTGTGCCTTGTTTAATTTGCAGGTGCGACCTTGACGTTGGTTTGCGGCGTGCGAGATTGCAACATTGTGACTTGGCTGTCTGCTTTCGCCGGGCTCATTCTGCAGGGTCAGCAACCGGACTCTTGTTCATTTTAATGTTCATGGAAGCTCTTGCTTGCGGCCTACTTGGGTCTGGTGCATAGATGGAGCCGTTGAGTGCACAGGCGCTTTAGGTTATAGGGTTTAGGAGAAGCGTAAGCAAGCCATTTAGATAAGTTCATTGTGCGTCTTGCGTTTCTGCATCTTAAAAGCCTATGTGAAAAATAATAAAGATGCACGTCCGTGGGTGTGTTCGTCACCTATGTCGTAGCACTGAGTATGTTCTTCGTGTGGATTGGTGTGGGAGTGTCCAGTGTGCATGTTAGTACAGGTGTGCTGACCGTTGGCTAGGTCGTCATGGCATCTCTAACGATGTGTTGGTTTAGTCGAGTTGATCCATGCCGCAGGTGTCGGCATGGGCAGGGCGGGCTGCTGGGCAGGTAGGTGGGCACATCCGTATGTTCCTGTACCAGGGTATTTGGTCGTCTGGTAGATGGGCAAACTCATCTCGTGGCGGGTGCCTAGGCCGTGATCCTCTAGGCCAAGCGCGAGAGGGGGTTGGCGGGAGCCTGTTGTTCCATTCTCCCACTTCAGTCCCCCCTCTGGTCGACTTGTCGACCACAAACATATCCTTTTCTTTATCTCCTCTCACTCTCCATATTTTAGTTTTTCCTCCCAAATGTCCATAGTGGTTAACATGGTCTTCAAATGACCAATACATGTATTCACAGGTTCCTCCAGGGGTGCAGTATACCCATTTCCCTATGTAGCTCCTTGGGTTTCTTGGGTTTTCGAGCTTCACAGATGGTGGGTCCAGGTGGTTGGTGGTGATCTGATTGCGCAACTTCTCTCTTTCTTTTATGATTGTGCCTGTGTGTTGGCCGTCATCTGCTGGCATCAAGGGGTGCATACCGGCCATTTCAATCATTTCGTCTGTGGTGCGTGCCTTCCGGGCCTTCCAAAATCTTATTATGATTAGTGCAGCTCCAGCCAAAATAGTACATCCCACTATAATCTTCAGTCGATCTGACAGCCAAGATGGCATCCATGACCATATATTGAAAACCAGCTCTCATCCTTCTTCACACCTTTACTTTCATCCATCATTTTGGAGTGCATCTGGGCCAATTGTGAAACTGCTTCTGTCAGTGTACCATTGTCAGCATCGTTGGCAGGGATGAATGTACAGCATGATTGTCCTATCTTTGCGCAAACTCCTCCTTCCATTGCTGTGAGGAGGTCCAGTACATATCTGTTCTGAAGTGCTACCATCCTCACTGCACGCAGTTCCTCTTTTATTGCGTTGAATCCATTTACTGTAGAATTAATAGTCATCATTAGTTCCCATCGAGTTATCTGGAGCCATTTTGCGTTTGCGTAAGCCTGCAGTCCTGGATGTATTATTGAGGAGAAGAACATTGCTGCTCTGCTGAATAGTCGGTGTTCTGGTGGAATTGAAGTGAGTGCTGTTTCCGATCTTCCCCATAGGTAATTTCCTGTCAGAGGTTCTCCTTGTCTTTTCTTTCTATTCAGGACAGTATTATTGCCGTTGATTTTGTTCTCTGGCCCCTTCTGAGGTTGTACAGATCTCTTCTTCCTCTCGTTCCCTTCATCCATTTTGGGGAAGTTTGCCACATTGACATGTTTCTGGGGTACCACTAGTGATGGTACATTGACGTGCACCATTGTGCATATACCACTCCACAGAGGGGGCAGTGTGTGGTATGCCCTTTCTCCGCAGGCCCAGTAATGGTCCATTACTACTGCTGTTCCTGCTCCCCCCTCAGGTTACTCCATCACGCTTGCGCAGTTGGTGTTCTATCCTACGTCCACCTCTCCTTTATGTTGGTAGCATACCTTAGGCGCAGTTAGCGGCAGTATTGTTATTGGGTCTTCATCCTTCTCCATCCACGTGAGCATGGGTACGTACTTGACCCAAGTCATCCAACATCCATGGTTGTGTTCGTCAATAGTTGAAATAGTTTCTCTGGTTACCATGTTGCTGCCAACCACTCCTGTGTCCCATTTGTTGTTCATATACACCTTCCCTGTTATTGTCACCAGTGGCCTTTCCCAACATCCTTTTTTACCAGGAACTTCAGTGGCGTACCAATCACATGGTAGGTACTGTAGTGTTACTTTCTTTGTTTCTCCTTTTTCGGGACCACTTGTTATGTATCTGAATGCTTCAGCATGTAAACTGCTCTTGTGGTAACTCAAATAAGTCTTGAGGAAGTTGTTTTCATATGGATATGTGTCTCGTGTTTTCCACGCCAGTTGCACCACTGTCCCTTGAAATCTTCCTTTAGTTTGGAACAGTGCCAGGTATATTATACATCGTGCTATCTTTTCATCTATCTCCGTGGCAACGAATGTTCGAGAAGCGCTCATGGCGTATGGGATTAATGAGCAAACGTAGCAGCTGTCTTCTGTTGTCTGCTTAAATATGTGGGTCATGTGTTGGTACCATATGTTGTTTGAGATGTGTGCTGAATCTTGTATGTAGTTGTCAATACCTTTATTGTCTGAGTATGTGCTGCGTTTAACTCTATTTCCCTTGTGTGAGATTTTACTAGTACCACCTGACGTAACACCTGTTGCAGCTGGGGGTGGGGGTGTATTAGGTTTGGGTACAGCAATAATATTGATAGCATAGCTGTTCTGCCATACAGAGGCAGCCAAGAACCCGGTGATCATCAAAATCCCTATCAATTTTATTACAGAGGCTAATTTCACCGGCATTTTGCTCTTACCTTGCTGCAGTCCGGCAGCTTATTCTTGCGACGTTAAAGTTGCCCGCCTGAAAATTCTCAATATGCTTGTTATTAGTGTTAGTTGTTGTTTTTAAGCTCTCCCTATCAAATAGTCATTCAGTGCCCAGGCGAAGAGCTGTTCCCACGCCAATCTAAGCGATCTATCTCTTAGGGCAGGCAAGTATGGTTGGAGGTGGGGCATTGAATGTTCTATGGCCAAGAGGAATGCTGTGTAGTAGACACGTACCCTCCTTCTTTTCAGGTACGTTGGCCTTTTTATTTAATATACAAATTGGTGTGACAATTCTTCTGGGTAGTTATCATCTGAGGGTACCATCTATTCCTAGGCAGTGAATTTGTTAGTTATCTACTTTCTTAGCAGTACAATAATACGCTGTACCTGCATGTGCAAGAGAAAAGAGAAAAGAAAATGGGCGAACCCTCTTTTTTAGGGGGCCTGACTCGAGAGGGTTGAGAAGTATACAGATACGTGGGGGTAGAGTCAAAGGCTTCCCAAGCCAATAGCGTGACAGGAGGTCGCTATAGCCTTGCAAAAGGAGCTAGATAACTGCTAACTCAGAACAAAGAATCACCGTGGATGAATAAAACATTATAAATTTATTAAACAGGAAGACATTTTTGTGCCATAATCTGGCATATATGCATACATTAAATCTGCATTGTGAAGGATTAGTATACAGTGGTGACAGTCTATTTTATGTGTTGTTTTATATCACAACACATTGACGTTGTCGACACTTAAGTTTGTGTTTCTGGTTCGGTTGATAGCTGACAAGGGCAGAAGCTGATAGAGATGGAAAAGCGCTGCACTGAAAATACCGAACTGTCTTCAGGACTTGGAGGTCGAGTTCAGACCGGATGAATGAGTGAGATGTCGTCCTATGGTAAAAGAGGCTGTGTTAAAAACGGTGAGAATAGAGTATCCACTAATGGTGAGAAGGGCAAGGCAAACGGACCTACCGTGTGGACGTTGATAGGCGCCATGGCTGTTTGAGTGAATAGCGGCTGCTGGAGTTAGCGGCCGGGGGGGGACGATCTGCAAGTGTCAGAGGCCCCAGTCTAAGTGAAAGAAGGTCAAAAAATTGATACGAAATAATCATAAGGCAGTGGCTACAACAAGGACTAACTCGTGCTGCTATGTCCAGTGAGCGGCCGTGACTCAGAGTTTGTAGATGAGGAGTGCTCGAGTCGACAAGTGAGTGGGAGTTGCAGTACTGATAATTAGTGGGGAGTCCGTGACTGCGTGGTGCTGGGATATGCAGGTGGTGTACAGAGGTACCTAGCCTAAGTACAGAGGACAAAACCACGAGTGAAACGTTGGGATATGGTTGTGACCAGAGAAGGTGGTACCAGCAGCGCGGGGAATTACGGATCTTACCTGTACGTGAGACAGGAAAAAGAGCTGTGTCACTGCTGTCGGTTGCGCTGGACTGACTGCGCATGTCAGGAGTTTAAAACGAGGCCGTAGTGCCTGCAGGGACTGCGCATGCGTCTGGGGATAGTGTAAGGGGTGGGAGCAGTCGCACTGAATGCGTCGGTATGCACGTATATTTAGGTCATGTGTATATTGGTGCGTGCACTGAAAGAGTCATGAATTGATCATGGGCGAAAAAATTAATTAATTAATATTGGCACCATTTGCAACATGCATTATTATTCCATGAAATATCCATGAGGAAATCAAGTTAAAGGCTATTGAGCGAATATTGTCGAGTCGCTAGGTACATGTTACATACAATGCTGGCACTGCAAAATTACAAAACATGTGTTGCAGTAAAGCGACGTGAGTCATCAATAACATAGTTACCAGAAAAAACAGTTCAAAATTTCTGTATCGTTTCTGTGCTGGTAAATTAAGGACATGACTATACAACAGTAATGAAAGGAGTCATGGGTTGCAGTAAATCACAGACAAGTGCCAGAAAAAGATGAATCACGAAAAAAGATAGGAAATTGTTACAGGTGTGACCAGAACAACATGGATGTATACAAAAGAAAAACCTATTTGAAAAACCTCAGGGAGACTGACAGTTGGAGGGAGCTTGTTCTGGTAGTGGAAGAAAGCCCATGGGAATTTAAGTGGGTCAGAGCACAGGGGGGTGAACCGCACTTTTACTTATTAAAGAACAGGTTCCATTCGATGGAGATGTTAAGACCCTGTCTTACAGAGTCCAGACGATAAATCCATTTTTGCTCGAGTTTACGAAGGGCAAGATCCCTGTTGCCTCCGCGGAAGGGGTTGCCTACTGTTTGCAATATTGCCCAGAAGATGTCGTTGTGAGTGTGATTCATCATCTTGAAATGTGCCACTAGTGGTTTGTCTTCTGTTTGGTTTCGTACGCTGGAGCGGTGTTCACAGATCCGTTGTCGAATTTCTCTCTTGGATTTGCCTATGTAAATAAGATCACAGGGGCATTTGATGATATATACGGACCATTTGGTTTTGCAGTTGGTAAATGAGTTAAAGGTCCACTGTTTTCCTTTCAGATCAATGGTCTTGAGGTTAGCCGTGAGGTTACAGACGGAACAATTGCCGCATTTGAAGTGGCCTTTGACGGGTGGGAGGTTCCACAGTGTGGTTTGGGTACTGTCTGGGGCATCTCCTTCTGTGTACGTATGTACAAGTCGGTCTTTCAGGTTGCGACTTCGTTTGAAGGCAAATCTTGGTTTTTCCGGTTTAAAAGATTCTGTTTGTAGCTTGTCCCAGTGTTTTAGAACTGCCTTTTTAATTGAGTTACTCAAGGGGGTGAAAGTGGTGACGCAAGTCATTTTAGAGTTGGATTGATCTCTGACGGTGGGAGTGAGGCAGGCCTTGCGAGTAGTATGTTTGACTCTTTTTCTAGCTTGACGAATGATGTGGCTGGGGTATCCCCGTTCTTTTAGACGGGTAGCGAGTTCTTTACTCTTAGATTCGTATTCAGTTAATGTAGAGCAATTACGTCTGATGCGTAAGAATTGGCCATAGGGTAAGTTGGTTTTCAACCCTAGAGGGTGGAAGCTGGAGTACTCTAGTAGAGTGTTTTTGGATGTGGGTTTACGATATAAAGTGGTGCTGAGTGAATGGTTTGGATTCTTGGATATTGTTAGATCCAGAAAAGGAATCTGATGCTGACTATAATCCATGGTAAATTTAATGCACTCGTTTTGTGAGTTTAACCACAACAAGAACACATGAAGATTGTCTTCGGTCCCTTTCCAAATCATGAACACGTCATCAATATATCTTAGCCAACATCCGATCGAGTCTTTGAAGGTATTGTGTATGTTGTAGATGGAGTTCTTCTCAAAAGTGTCCATGAACAAGTTGGCCACGTCCGGGGCGAAAGTAGCCCCCATGCTAGTCCCGTGGCATTGTTGGTAAAAAGAGTGTTTGAAAATGAAGTAGTTTTCTGTGAGAGCTAGGCGGGTGCACTCAAGGAGAAAGGCGGTGGGTGGATCTCTTGTTATCCTGTCGTCTAGGTAAGTTTGGAGGACTTTTAGACATTCCATTTGCGGGATGCTCGTGTAGAGGGACTCAACGTCTAGGGTTACTAAAAAGTCATTTTGTTCGACTTTCGTTGTATCCAGTTTCTTTATCATAGCCGTGGTGTCTTGGATGTAGGAGGGCATCTTGCTGATAAAGGGCCGTAGGAAGTGATCCACATAGATAGATAAAGGCTCCAGGACTGATCCGATACCGGCCACGATAGGTCTCCCTGGAGGGTTGGTTATGTTTTTGTGGATTTTAGGGAGCAGATAAAATGCTGGAATAATGGGATGGTTGTTGACTAGGAAAGCTTTTTCATCCTCGTCGATCCAACCTTCGTCGTGTGCGTAACGCATCAGACTGATGACTTCCGACAGGATCCTTGACGTAGGGTTGACCGGTATCTGTCTGTAGAACTTAGTGTTCGAAAGTTGCCTTGTTACTTCCGTGTCGTATAGGGTGTTGCTCCAGAGGACGATACCGCCGCCCTTGTCTGCCGGTTTGATGAGAAACTGTTTGTTACTTTCTAATGATTTGAGGGCCAACCTCTGTTGGGTCGACAGGTTATTCCTAAAGTGGGTTTGTTTGTTGAAAATGTTTCGCATTTCTAAGAGGATGCGATTCTCAAACGATAGGATCTCTGGACAAACCATGGAAGAGAGGGGGGTGAAAGTGGATGGTGGTTTAAGGCCTGTTGATTTTGGCAGTTCTTTTTCAGGGCTATCTCTGAAAAAATAGCGTAGTCGGATGGTTCGAAAGAATTTGCGTAATTCAACCTCAGTGGTGAACATGTCAGCGCGAGAACTCGGAATGAATGTTAGGCCTTTACTGAGAACATTGATTTCGTGGGAGGACAAGATGTGGTCGCTGAGATTGAAAATTGGGATCACCATGTTTGTTGTGCGCGTGGGGTCCAATTCCGTGTGCGCATGGGATGCTGGCCTTGGTATCGGGGTCTGCCCCGTTGTCCTCTCCCCTGAAAACTTGAGGATTGTTGGGGATTTGCAGGCCCTGTTGTACTTGAGTCTGAATCGCTGCTATTGGAGCTGTTGGAGAAAGTGACAAATTTGTTCCTTTGTTGTCTCCGTGGGTTTTGTCTATTGTTTGATGCCTGTGAGTTCTGTTGATTGTAAAAGCCTGGGACTAAATAAGGATAAGTTTTTTCCTCTTTATAGTTTTTTATATCATTTTGTAGTTTCCACAATTTTTTGTCGATTGTGAACTTTTGAAATTTCTTTATTTCCTCTTCTATCTTGTCCAGGTGTGTCTTTATCTCTGGTATTACAGATTCGTTTTTGATTTTGTCCTCGAGGATTTTGAGTTCTTCGTTTTGTTTCTTGGTTTCCTCGTCGGCTGTTTCAATTACTAGGATGACCCAGTCTCGGGAGCATTTGTTGCCAACACCGCTAAACTTAGTCATAAATCTGGGGTTGTCTAAAAAAACACGAGGTATATTCTTCACTTGTAGACCTTCGGGAATAACGCCAGCTTTCAGGTACTCTAGCATGAGTTGGCCATGTGATTCCGTGCGTGTAAGTTTCTTCTTTTTTTGTAATAGGATGTCCAAGTCATTTAGTGCCGGATCTTTCACCGGTGCCGCTGGTGTGGTAGTTACACCGAGTAGCGAAGGGGTGTCTAAAAGTTTTTTATACAGATCATCGGAGAAGCTGACAATATTTACTTTCTCCATTTAATGTCTGTCAAATAAATGTTGCCCAACAACCAAGGGTTGTCCAAAGGGAAGAGAAAAGAAAATGGGCGAACCCTCTTTTTTAGGGGGCCTGACTCGAGAGGGTTGAGAAGTATACAGATACGTGGGGGTAGAGTCAAAGGCTTCCCAAGCCAATAGCGTGACAGGAGGTCGCTATAGCCTTGCAAAAGGAGCTAGATAACTGCTAACTCAGAACAAAGAATCACCGTGGATGAATAAAACATTATAAATTTATTAAACAGGAAGACATTTTTGTGCCATAATCTGGCATATATGCATACATTAAATCTGCATTGTGAAGGATTAGTATACAGTGGTGACAGTCTATTTTATGTGTTGTTTTATATCACAACACATTGACGTTGTCGACACTTAAGTTTGTGTTTCTGGTTCGGTTGATAGCTGACAAGGGCAGAAGCTGATAGAGATGGAAAAGCGCTGCACTGAAAATACCGAACTGTCTTCAGGACTTGGAGGTCGAGTTCAGACCGGATGAATGAGTGAGATGTCGTCCTATGGTAAAAGAGGCTGTGTTAAAAACGGTGAGAATAGAGTATCCACTAATGGTGAGAAGGGCAAGGCAAACGGACCTACCGTGTGGACGTTGATAGGCGCCATGGCTGTTTGAGTGAATAGCGGCTGCTGGAGTTAGCGGCCGGGGGGGGACGATCTGCAAGTGTCAGAGGCCCCAGTCTAAGTGAAAGAAGGTCAAAAAATTGATACGAAATAATCATAAGGCAGTGGCTACAACAAGGACTAACTCGTGCTGCTATGTCCAGTGAGCGGCCGTGACTCAGAGTTTGTAGATGAGGAGTGCTCGAGTCGACAAGTGAGTGGGAGTTGCAGTACTGATAATTAGTGGGGAGTCCGTGACTGCGTGGTGCTGGGATATGCAGGTGGTGTACAGAGGTACCTAGCCTAAGTACAGAGGACAAAACCACGAGTGAAACGTTGGGATATGGTTGTGACCAGAGAAGGTGGTACCAGCAGCGCGGGGAATTACGGATCTTACCTGTACGTGAGACAGGAAAAAGAGCTGTGTCACTGCTGTCGGTTGCGCTGGACTGACTGCGCATGTCAGGAGTTTAAAACGAGGCCGTAGTGCCTGCAGGGACTGCGCATGCGTCTGGGGATAGTGTAAGGGGTGGGAGCAGTCGCACTGAATGCGTCGGTATGCACGTATATTTAGGTCATGTGTATATTGGTGCGTGCACTGAAAGAGTCATGAATTGATCATGGGCGAAAAAATTAATTAATTAATATTGGCACCATTTGCAACATGCATTATTATTCCATGAAATATCCATGAGGAAATCAAGTTAAAGGCTATTGAGCGAATATTGTCGAGTCGCTAGGTACATGTTACATACAATGCTGGCACTGCAAAATTACAAAACATGTGTTGCAGTAAAGCGACGTGAGTCATCAATAACATAGTTACCAGAAAAAACAGTTCAAAATTTCTGTATCGTTTCTGTGCTGGTAAATTAAGGACATGACTATACAACAGTAATGAAAGGAGTCATGGGTTGCAGTAAATCACAGACAAGTGCCAGAAAAAGATGAATCACGAAAAAAGATAGGAAATTGTTACAGGTGTGACCAGAACAACATGGATGTATACAAAAGAAAAACCTATTTGAAAAACCTCAGGGAGACTGACAGTTGGAGGGAGCTTGTTCTGGTAGTGGAAGAAAGCCCATGGGAATTTAAGTGGGTCAGAGCACAGGGGGGTGAACCGCACTTTTACTTATTAAAGAACAGGTTCCATTCGATGGAGATGTTAAGACCCTGTCTTACAGAGTCCAGACGATAAATCCATTTTTGCTCGAGTTTACGAAGGGCAAGATCCCTGTTGCCTCCGCGGAAGGGGTTGCCTACTGTTTGCAATATTGCCCAGAAGATGTCGTTGTGAGTGTGATTCATCATCTTGAAATGTGCCACTAGTGGTTTGTCTTCTGTTTGGTTTCGTACGCTGGAGCGGTGTTCACAGATCCGTTGTCGAATTTCTCTCTTGGATTTGCCTATGTAAATAAGATCACAGGGGCATTTGATGATATATACGGACCATTTGGTTTTGCAGTTGGTAAATGAGTTAAAGGTCCACTGTTTTCCTTTCAGATCAATGGTCTTGAGGTTAGCCGTGAGGTTACAGACGGAACAATTGCCGCATTTGAAGTGGCCTTTGACGGGTGGGAGGTTCCACAGTGTGGTTTGGGTACTGTCTGGGGCATCTCCTTCTGTGTACGTATGTACAAGTCGGTCTTTCAGGTTGCGACTTCGTTTGAAGGCAAATCTTGGTTTTTCCGGTTTAAAAGATTCTGTTTGTAGCTTGTCCCAGTGTTTTAGAACTGCCTTTTTAATTGAGTTACTCAAGGGGGTGAAAGTGGTGACGCAAGTCATTTTAGAGTTGGATTGATCTCTGACGGTGGGAGTGAGGCAGGCCTTGCGAGTAGTATGTTTGACTCTTTTTCTAGCTTGACGAATGATGTGGCTGGGGTATCCCCGTTCTTTTAGACGGGTAGCGAGTTCTTTACTCTTAGATTCGTATTCAGTTAATGTAGAGCAATTACGTCTGATGCGTAAGAATTGGCCATAGGGTAAGTTGGTTTTCAACCCTAGAGGGTGGAAGCTGGAGTACTCTAGTAGAGTGTTTTTGGATGTGGGTTTACGATATAAAGTGGTGCTGAGTGAATGGTTTGGATTCTTGGATATTGTTAGATCCAGAAAAGGAATCTGATGCTGACTATAATCCATGGTAAATTTAATGCACTCGTTTTGTGAGTTTAACCACAACAAGAACACATGAAGATTGTCTTCGGTCCCTTTCCAAATCATGAACACGTCATCAATATATCTTAGCCAACATCCGATCGAGTCTTTGAAGGTATTGTGTATGTTGTAGATGGAGTTCTTCTCAAAAGTGTCCATGAACAAGTTGGCCACGTCCGGGGCGAAAGTAGCCCCCATGCTAGTCCCGTGGCATTGTTGGTAAAAAGAGTGTTTGAAAATGAAGTAGTTTTCTGTGAGAGCTAGGCGGGTGCACTCAAGGAGAAAGGCGGTGGGTGGATCTCTTGTTATCCTGTCGTCTAGGTAAGTTTGGAGGACTTTTAGACATTCCATTTGCGGGATGCTCGTGTAGAGGGACTCAACGTCTAGGGTTACTAAAAAGTCATTTTGTTCGACTTTCGTTGTATCCAGTTTCTTTATCATAGCCGTGGTGTCTTGGATGTAGGAGGGCATCTTGCTGATAAAGGGCCGTAGGAAGTGATCCACATAGATAGATAAAGGCTCCAGGACTGATCCGATACCGGCCACGATAGGTCTCCCTGGAGGGTTGGTTATGTTTTTGTGGATTTTAGGGAGCAGATAAAATGCTGGAATAATGGGATGGTTGTTGACTAGGAAAGCTTTTTCATCCTCGTCGATCCAACCTTCGTCGTGTGCGTAACGCATCAGACTGATGACTTCCGACAGGATCCTTGACGTAGGGTTGACCGGTATCTGTCTGTAGAACTTAGTGTTCGAAAGTTGCCTTGTTACTTCCGTGTCGTATAGGGTGTTGCTCCAGAGGACGATACCGCCGCCCTTGTCTGCCGGTTTGATGAGAAACTGTTTGTTACTTTCTAATGATTTGAGGGCCAACCTCTGTTGGGTCGACAGGTTATTCCTAAAGTGGGTTTGTTTGTTGAAAATGTTTCGCATTTCTAAGAGGATGCGATTCTCAAACGATAGGATCTCTGGACAAACCATGGAAGAGAGGGGGGTGAAAGTGGATGGTGGTTTAAGGCCTGTTGATTTTGGCAGTTCTTTTTCAGGGCTATCTCTGAAAAAATAGCGTAGTCGGATGGTTCGAAAGAATTTGCGTAATTCAACCTCAGTGGTGAACATGTCAGCGCGAGAACTCGGAATGAATGTTAGGCCTTTACTGAGAACATTGATTTCGTGGGAGGACAAGATGTGGTCGCTGAGATTGAAAATTGGGATCACCATGTTTGTTGTGCGCGTGGGGTCCAATTCCGTGTGCGCATGGGATGCTGGCCTTGGTATCGGGGTCTGCCCCGTTGTCCTCTCCCCTGAAAACTTGAGGATTGTTGGGGATTTGCAGGCCCTGTTGTACTTGAGTCTGAATCGCTGCTATTGGAGCTGTTGGAGAAAGTGACAAATTTGTTCCTTTGTTGTCTCCGTGGGTTTTGTCTATTGTTTGATGCCTGTGAGTTCTGTTGATTGTAAAAGCCTGGGACTAAATAAGGATAAGTTTTTTCCTCTTTATAGTTTTTTATATCATTTTGTAGTTTCCACAATTTTTTGTCGATTGTGAACTTTTGAAATTTCTTTATTTCCTCTTCTATCTTGTCCAGGTGTGTCTTTATCTCTGGTATTACAGATTCGTTTTTGATTTTGTCCTCGAGGATTTTGAGTTCTTCGTTTTGTTTCTTGGTTTCCTCGTCGGCTGTTTCAATTACTAGGATGACCCAGTCTCGGGAGCATTTGTTGCCAACACCGCTAAACTTAGTCATAAATCTGGGGTTGTCTAAAAAAACACGAGGTATATTCTTCACTTGTAGACCTTCGGGAATAACGCCAGCTTTCAGGTACTCTAGCATGAGTTGGCCATGTGATTCCGTGCGTGTAAGTTTCTTCTTTTTTTGTAATAGGATGTCCAAGTCATTTAGTGCCGGATCTTTCACCGGTGCCGCTGGTGTGGTAGTTACACCGAGTAGCGAAGGGGTGTCTAAAAGTTTTTTATACAGATCATCGGAGAAGCTGACAATATTTACTTTCTCCATTTAATGTCTGTCAAATAAATGTTGCCCAACAACCAAGGGTTGTCCAAAGGGAAGAGAAAAGAAAATGGGCGAACCCTCTTTTTTAGGGGGCCTGACTCGAGAGGGTTGAGAAGTATACAGATACGTGGGGGTAGAGTCAAAGGCTTCCCAAGCCAATAGCGTGACAGGAGGTCGCTATAGCCTTGCAAAAGGAGCTAGATAACTGCTAACTCAGAACAAAGAATCACCGTGGATGAATAAAACATTATAAATTTATTAAACAGGAAGACATTTTTGTGCCATAATCTGGCATATATGCATACATTAAATCTGCATTGTGAAGGATTAGTATACAGTGGTGACAGTCTATTTTATGTGTTGTTTTATATCACAACACATTGACGTTGTCGACACTTAAGTTTGTGTTTCTGGTTCGGTTGATAGCTGACAAGGGCAGAAGCTGATAGAGATGGAAAAGCGCTGCACTGAAAATACCGAACTGTCTTCAGGACTTGGAGGTCGAGTTCAGACCGGATGAATGAGTGAGATGTCGTCCTATGGTAAAAGAGGCTGTGTTAAAAACGGTGAGAATAGAGTATCCACTAATGGTGAGAAGGGCAAGGCAAACGGACCTACCGTGTGGACGTTGATAGGCGCCATGGCTGTTTGAGTGAATAGCGGCTGCTGGAGTTAGCGGCCGGGGGGGGACGATCTGCAAGTGTCAGAGGCCCCAGTCTAAGTGAAAGAAGGTCAAAAAATTGATACGAAATAATCATAAGGCAGTGGCTACAACAAGGACTAACTCGTGCTGCTATGTCCAGTGAGCGGCCGTGACTCAGAGTTTGTAGATGAGGAGTGCTCGAGTCGACAAGTGAGTGGGAGTTGCAGTACTGATAATTAGTGGGGAGTCCATGACTGCGTGGTGCTGGGATATGCAGGTGGTGTACAGAGGTACCTAGCCTAAGTACAGAGGACAAAACCACGAGTGAAACGTTGGGATATGGTTGTGACCAGAGAAGGTGGTACCAGCAGCGCGGGGAATTACGGATCTTACCTGTACGTGAGACAGGAAAAAGAGCTGTGTCACTGCTGTCGGTTGCGCTGGACTGACTGCGCATGTCAGGAGTTTAAAACGAGGCCGTAGTGCCTGCAGGGACTGCGCATGCGTCTGGGGATAGTGTAAGGGGTGGGAGCAGTCGCACTGAATGCGTCGGTATGCACGTATATTTAGGTCATGTGTATATTGGTGCGTGCACTGAAAGAGTCATGAATTGATCATGGGCGAAAAAATTAATTAATTAATATTGGCACCATTTGCAACATGCATTATTATTCCATGAAATATCCATGAGGAAATCAAGTTAAAGGCTATTGAGCGAATATTGTCGAGTCGCTAGGTACATGTTACATACAATGCTGGCACTGCAAAATTACAAAACATGTGTTGCAGTAAAGCGACGTGAGTCATCAATAACATAGTTACCAGAAAAAACAGTTCAAAATTTCTGTATCGTTTCTGTGCTGGTAAATTAAGGACATGACTATACAACAGTAATGAAAGGAGTCATGGGTTGCAGTAAATCACAGACAAGTGCCAGAAAAAGATGAATCACGAAAAAAGATAGGAAATTGTTACAGGTGTGACCAGAACAACATGGATGTATACAAAAGAAAAACCTATTTGAAAAACCTCAGGGAGACTGACAGTTGGAGGGAGCTTGTTCTGGTAGTGGAAGAAAGCCCATGGGAATTTAAGTGGGTCAGAGCACAGGGGGGTGAACCGCACTTTTACTTATTAAAGAACAGGTTCCATTCGATGGAGATGTTAAGACCCTGTCTTACAGAGTCCAGACGATAAATCCATTTTTGCTCGAGTTTACGAAGGGCAAGATCCCTGTTGCCTCCGCGGAAGGGGTTGCCTACTGTTTGCAATATTGCCCAGAAGATGTCGTTGTGAGTGTGATTCATCATCTTGAAATGTGCCACTAGTGGTTTGTCTTCTGTTTGGTTTCGTACGCTGGAGCGGTGTTCACAGATCCGTTGTCGAATTTCTCTCTTGGATTTGCCTATGTAAATAAGATCACAGGGGCATTTGATGATATATACGGACCATTTGGTTTTGCAGTTGGTAAATGAGTTAAAGGTCCACTGTTTTCCTTTCAGATCAATGGTCTTGAGGTTAGCCGTGAGGTTACAGACGGAACAATTGCCGCATTTGAAGTGGCCTTTGACGGGTGGGAGGTTCCACAGTGTGGTTTGGGTACTGTCTGGGGCATCTCCTTCTGTGTACGTATGTACAAGTCGGTCTTTCAGGTTGCGACTTCGTTTGAAGGCAAATCTTGGTTTTTCCGGTTTAAAAGATTCTGTTTGTAGCTTGTCCCAGTGTTTTAGAACTGCCTTTTTAATTGAGTTACTCAAGGGGGTGAAAGTGGTGACGCAAGTCATTTTAGAGTTGGATTGATCTCTGACGGTGGGAGTGAGGCAGGCCTTGCGAGTAGTATGTTTGACTCTTTTTCTAGCTTGACGAATGATGTGGCTGGGGTATCCCCGTTCTTTTAGACGGGTAGCGAGTTCTTTACTCTTAGATTCGTATTCAGTTAATGTAGAGCAATTACGTCTGATGCGTAAGAATTGGCCATAGGGTAAGTTGGTTTTCAACCCTAGAGGGTGGAAGCTGGAGTACTCTAGTAGAGTGTTTTTGGATGTGGGTTTACGATATAAAGTGGTGCTGAGTGAATGGTTTGGATTCTTGGATATTGTTAGATCCAGAAAAGGAATCTGATGCTGACTATAATCCATGGTAAATTTAATGCACTCGTTTTGTGAGTTTAACCACAACAAGAACACATGAAGATTGTCTTCGGTCCCTTTCCAAATCATGAACACGTCATCAATATATCTTAGCCAACATCCGATCGAGTCTTTGAAGGTATTGTGTATGTTGTAGATGGAGTTCTTCTCAAAAGTGTCCATGAACAAGTTGGCCACGTCCGGGGCGAAAGTAGCCCCCATGCTAGTACCGTGGCATTGTTGGTAAAAAGAGTGTTTGAAAATGAAGTAGTTTTCTGTGAGAGCTAGGCGGGTGCACTCAAGGAGAAAGGCGGTGGGTGGATCTCTTGTTATCCTGTCGTCTAGGTAAGTTTGGAGGACTTTTAGACATTCCATTTGCGGGATGCTCGTGTAGAGGGACTCAACGTCTAGGGTTACTAAAAAGTCATTTTGTTCGACTTTCGTTGTATCCAGTTTCTTTATCATAGCCGTGGTGTCTTGGATGTAGGAGGGCATCTTGCTGATAAAGGGCCGTAGGAAGTGATCCACATAGATAGATAAAGACGAGGATGAAAAAGCTTTCCTAGTCAACAACCATCCCATTATTCCAGCATTTTATCTGCTCCCTAAAATCCACAAAAACATAACCAACCCTCCAGGGAGACCTATCGTGGCCGGTATCGGATCAGTCCTGGAGCCTTTATCTATCTATGTGGATCACTTCCTACGGCCCTTTATCAGCAAGATGCCCTCCTACATCCAAGACACCACGGCTATGATAAAGAAACTGGATACAACGAAAGTCGAACAAAATGACTTTTTAGTAACCCTAGACGTTGAGTCCCTCTACACGAGCATCCCGCAAATGGAATGTCTAAAAGTCCTCCAAACTTACCTAGACGACAGGATAACAAGAGATCCACCCACCGCCTTTCTCCTTGAGTGCACCCGCCTAGCTCTCACAGAAAACTACTTCATTTTCAAACACTCTTTTTACCAACAATGCCACGGGACTAGCATGGGGGCTACTTTCGCCCCGGACGTGGCCAACTTGTTCATGGACACTTTTGAGAAGAACTCCATCTACAACATACACAATACCTTCAAAGACTCGATCGGATGTTGGCTAAGATATATTGATGACGTGTTCATGATTTGGAAAGGGACCGAAGACAATCTTCATGTGTTCTTGTTGTGGTTAAACTCACAAAACGAGTGCATTAAATTTACCATGGATTATAGTCAGCATCAGATTCCTTTTCTGGATCTAACAATATCCAAGAATCCAAACCATTCACTCAGCACCACTTTATATCGTAAACCCACATCCAAAAACACTCTACTAGAGTACTCCAGCTTCCACCCTCTAGGGTTGAAAACCAACTTACCCTATGGCCAATTCTTACGCATCAGACGTAATTGCTCTACATTAACTGAATACGAATCTAAGAGTAAAGAACTCGCTACCCGTCTAAAAGAACGGGGATACCCCAGCCACATCATTCGTCAAGCTAGAAAAAGAGTCAAACATACTACTCGCAAGGCCTGCCTCACTCCCACCGTCAGAGATCAATCCAACTCTAAAATGACTTGCGTCACCACTTTCACCCCCTTGAGTAACTCAATTAAAAAGGCAGTTCTAAAACACTGGGACAAGCTACAAACAGAATCTTTTAAACCGGAAAAACCAAGATTTGCCTTCAAACGAAGTCGCAACCTGAAAGACCGACTTGTACATACGTACACAGAAGGAGATGCCCCAGACAGTACCCAAACCACACTGTGGAACCTCCCACCCGTCAAAGGCCACTTCAAATGCGGCAATTGTTCTGTCTGTAACCTCACGGCTAACCTCAAGACCATTGATCTGAAAGGAAAACAGTGGACCTTTAACTCATTTACCAACTGCAAAACCAAATGGTCCGTATATATCATCAAATGCCCCTGTGATCTTATTTACATAGGCAAATCCAAGAGAGAAATTCGACAACGGATCTGTGAACACCGCTCCAGCGTACGAAACCAAACAGAAGACAAACCACTAGTGGCACATTTCAAGATGATGAATCACACTCACAACGACATCTTCTGGGCAATATTGCAAACAGTAGGCAACCCCTTCCGCGGAGGCAACAGGGATCTTGCCCTTCGTAAACTCGAGCAAAAATGGATTTATCGTCTGGACTCTGTAAGACAGGGTCTTAACATCTCCATCGAATGGAACCTGTTCTTTAATAAGTAAAAGTGCGGTTCACCCCCCTGTGCTCTGACCCACTTAAATTCCCATGGGCTTTCTTCCACTACCAGAACAAGCTCCCTCCAACTGTCAGTCTCCCTGAGGTTTTTCAAATAGGTTTTTCTTTTGTATACATCCATGTTGTTCTGGTCACACCTGTAACAATTTCCTATCTTTTTTCGTGATTCATCTTTTTCTGGCACTTGTCTGTGATTTACTGCAACCCATGACTCCTTTCATTACTGTTGTATAGTCATGTCCTTAATTTACCAGCACAGAAACGATACAGAAATTTTGAACTGTTTTTTCTGGTAACTATGTTATTGATGACTCACGTCGCTTTACTGCAACACATGTTTTGTAATTTTGCAGTGCCAGCATTGTATGTAACATGTACCTAGCGACTCGACAATATTCGCTCAATAGCCTTTAACTTGATTTCCTCATGGATATTTCATGGAATAATAATGCATGTTGCAAATGGTGCCAATATTAATTAATTAATTTTTTCGCCCATGATCAATTCATGACTCTTTCAGTGCACGCACCAATATACACATGACCTAAATATACGTGCATACCGACGCATTCAGTGCGACTGCTCCCACCCCTTACACTATCCCCAGACGCATGCGCAGTCCCTGCAGGCACTACGGCCTCGTTTTAAACTCCTGACATGCGCAGTCAGTCCAGCGCAACCGACAGCAGTGACACAGCTCTTTTTCCTGTCTCACGTACAGGTAAGATCCGTAATTCCCCGCGCTGCTGGTACCACCTTCTCTGGTCACAACCATATCCCAACGTTTCACTCGTGGTTTTGTCCTCTGTACTTAGGCTAGGTACCTCTGTACACCACCTGCATATCCCAGCACCACGCAGTCACGGACTCCCCACTAATTATCAGTACTGCAACTCCCACTCACTTGTCGACTCGAGCACTCCTCATCTACAAACTCTGAGTCACGGCCGCTCACTGGACATAGCAGCACGAGTTAGTCCTTGTTGTAGCCACTGCCTTATGATTATTTCGTATCAATTTTTTGACCTTCTTTCACTTAGACTGGGGCCTCTGACACTTGCAGATCGTCCCCCCCCGGCCGCTAACTCCAGCAGCCGCTATTCACTCAAACAGCCATGGCGCCTATCAACGTCCACACGGTAGGTCCGTTTGCCTTGCCCTTCTCACCATTAGTGGATACTCTATTCTCACCGTTTTTAACACAGCCTCTTTTACCATAGGACGACATCTCACTCATTCATCCGGTCTGAACTCGACCTCCAAGTCCTGAAGACAGTTCGGTATTTTCAGTGCAGCGCTTTTCCATCTCTATCAGCTTCTGCCCTTGTCAGCTATCAACCGAACCAGAAACACAAACTTAAGTGTCGACAACGTCAATGTGTTGTGATATAAAACAACACATAAAATAGACTGTCACCACTGTATACTAATCCTTCACAATGCAGATTTAATGTATGCATATATGCCAGATTATGGCACAAAAATGTCTTCCTGTTTAATAAATTTATAATGTTTTATTCATCCACGGTGATTCTTTGTTCTGAGTTAGCAGTTATCTAGCTCCTTTTGCAAGGCTATAGCGACCTCCTGTCACGCTATTGGCTTGGGAAGCCTTTGACTCTACCCCCACGTATCTGTGTGCAAGAGAAAAGAAAGAGAACATTCAAGTGTTTACATGTGTATATGTGCAAGACAATGTCCTTCAGTTCAGTTATTACTGCAGTGGGTAGAGAGTCGATGGGCAGAGGGTTTGGGGCACAACTGGCGGAAGTCTCTTTATTCTTTGATCGTGTGACCATGGGGTGGGCGGTATGGGGATCACCCCTTTCTTTTCTAGTAATTGTCTCTGGGGAATCTGGGGGGTGACAGGGTATGGAAACACTTAGGCCGTTAGCTGTGGTAGAAGTCTCTTCCTCCGTTGGTGACGCTGTTGTTGTTCTTCCAGTGGCCCTGGGGCGGGTCTGGAGTTTGTAAATCTTTACGTCGTGTAGGTGATTCCAGGCACGTTTGTCCTGTAGCTTTACTGCTCTCGTTGATACCTCCTCTACCAGATGGGGACCAGGGAAGCGTGGGCTGTTCCACTTTCTGTTGAAATTGCGGAGTAGTACGTGGTCACCTTTAGCAACTTTGCACAGTCTTTCCTTTTCCAGTTCTTTGTCCGCGTCTTCTTGTCGATCGCTGTTAGACCCGCCCCGCGTGCGCTCGAGCTGTTGAGACACAAACACTACACTAGTAATCAAAGAAGACACATATTGGTACATTTCATCACCAAGAACAGTGGCAGTATTTTCGTGGTCGGTGAATGCTCTTGATGTTGGCGTCAGAGGAAGGCGCATTTGACGTCCGGTAACCACCTTGTGAGGGGTGAGGTGGTGGTCGGAACCTGGTCTATTCCTTAGCTCAAATAGGGCTAGTGGAAGGCAATACAACCAACTCTTCTTTGTTGTTTGCTGTATTTTTGCAATCGCCTCCTTTAGTAGGCCATTCAGGCGTTCGCATATACCGTTGGCCTGCGGGTGGTATGCACATGCAAATTTATGCTTGATGTTCAGTAAGGATGTGATGTGCTGGAACATTTCGTTTGCGAAATGCGGGCCATTATCTGACCGTAGTACCTCGCACACCCCCCACCTGGGGAAGACCTCCCTCACTAGGAATTTAGCTGCTCTGAATGCCTCTGGGTGTGAACAGGGCCCTGCTTCAATCCACCTCGAGAATGGGCATACTACTACAATCATATACCTATTTCCTTGACATACGTTGATCATATCAACATAGTCAATATGGAGATGTCAGAAGGGTCCCTCTGGCCGGGGTATAGTACCTTTTATCACCTTCAGAGTGTGACCGGCCGTAAACTGTTGACATGTGAGACAATTGCTGGTAAAATTTGACACATGAGAATTTAACTCGGGGCAGAACCAGTCTTCCCTAATTCGTGCTGCAATTACTTCCTTGCCTGTGTGGGCTGGGTGGTGTAGTTGGCTCAGGGCGGTGTTCAATAGTGCCAGTGGTATTAAAATCTTTCCAGTGTTACCCTGGCGCCATAGTGCGCCAGTTGGTGACATTGTGCATCCTCTTTTTACCCATATTTCTTTTTCTGCCATTGGTGCAGCCGCTTGTAGCTCCATTATTTGTGTGGCTGGGAGATGGGTGTACCCTTCTCTTATCAACATCTCCTTAGCTATTCCCCTCCCTCTCCCTCTCTCTGACTCTGGGGGGTTCCATATCTCACCAAAATATGCAGCATACTTCGCATGTGTGTCTGCTGCTGCATTCCCTCTTGAGACATGATCTTCTCCATTGGTGTGTGCCGTACATTTGACCAAAGCTAATTCTTGGGGGTCATTTATTACGTCAATTAGTTCAGCCAATAAGAGAGCTTGTTGCACTGGAGTGCCGTCGGTTCTCCTAAACCCTCTTCTTCTTCATTTCGACAGCCCTGAGTGAACAGTGGACGTAACATATGCGCTGTCAGAATATATAGTCACTCGTTTGTCAAAGCTTTCCTTCAACGCCAAGATCAGTGCAACAAGTTCTGCCGCTTGAGCAGAGTAATGCTGTGGTAGTTGTACACATTTCATTGCCACACACACCGGTACCTCCATCATTTTTACCACCGCTGCCCCAGTCCTTCTTATCCCATCCCTTTGGTCGATTGTTGATGACCCATCAATGAACAGGAGCTCACCTCCCTATAATGCGTTCTCCTCAACCTTTCTAGTACATGAGTACATTTCAGTGATTTGCGTACAATCGTGTGCATAATCTCCTTCCTCAATTACTTCTGCTAAGAACCTTGCAGGGTTGACCGTGCTACATCTAACAATTGATAGTTCAGCTCTGGATAAGATGATCTCATAACCTGATGCCCTCTGTGTGGTTAGGGTGGACTTAGGTTTATTCAATATTGCAAATAGTGCGTGTTCCACAAATAGTGTGGTTGTGCACCCCATGGTGATTGCTGACGCTTTCTCTACCGCAAAAGCAGCTGCGGCGAGACCTTGTTCGCAAGGGAAATGACCTAGCATCACAGGATCTAAGTGGCCACTGCAAAACGCCACTGGTTTGTAGCCCATGCTTGTTTTTTGAGCCAACACTGCTTTCATTACTGCTGAGTCGCAATGTGAAAATATAAAGAATTGTCGCTCATAATCTGGGGTGGCCAGTACCGGAGCAGTTGATATCGCATCTTTCAGTTCATCAAAAGCCTCTTTCATTTCCATTGTCCACCCCAACTTCTTCTCCCCTTTGTTAGCTTCCTTTAATGCCTCAAGCAGGGGTCCTATGTATGAGCTGTAATCAAATACCCATGCTCTACAGTAGTTGCACAGACCCAGGAACTGCTGCAGTTCCCTCACTGTTTGTGGTACTGGTGTTTTTTAAATGGCCTGTGCTCTTTGTGGTGCAATCTTTCCTCCATGTTGGGATATGAGCTGACCAATGTAAAGTACCTGTTCCTGACAGTACTGCAACTTTTCCATGTCTACCTTGTAACCTTTTTCAGCCAATATTGTCAGCATCTTTAATGAGTCCTCTCTGCATGTTCTTTCGTTTGTGCTGCAAATTATTATGTCGTCGACATACTGTAACACTGTGCTTTCTACTTCAATGTTACCCAAATCCATCTGTATTACTCTGTTGAATATTGAGGGTGATTCGCAGTACCCTTGTGGCAATCTGGTGTGTTTCCACTTTGTGTTTCTGTAAGTAAAGCTTGTCAGGTCTTGTGAGTCTGGGTGCAATGGTATTGAGAAAAAGGCATTTTTAATGTCTACCACTGTAAATCGTGATGCCTCTGCTGGAATGCCACACAATATTGTGGCCGGGTTTGCTGTTATGGGGTATTCTGCTTCCACTATGTTGTTCAAGGGCCTGAGGTCCTGTATGAAGCGCCAAGACCCCCCTTTAGCCTTGCGCACTGGGTATACAGCTGTGTTACATGGTGATTCTGATGGGACCAATATGCCATTACTTATAAGGGCCGTTATTGTTTCATATATGCCCTCATCTGCCTCTTTCGAAAGTGGGTACTGTTTCACTTTGGGGAGTATTGCACCTTTTTTCAATTTTATCCTTACTCCCCCTATACTTTTTATACACCCCACGTCATAGGGGCTAGTAGTCCATAGTGATGTGGGTACCTTTGTCATATCCTCCTCAAAAAAGGGAACTGGGGTGGATGCGGGTGCCTCAAGTGCCATTGCAATTTTTTGTGCCACTTGTTTATACGCCACTCTTAGCCATATTTCCACACTCATCATAAACACCATTTCACCTTCCTCCTTTTCTTCTGAAAAGAGCTCCTCGTCTGACACCTGGGTGAGTCTACATCCCTCTGCTAGTGCTATTACTGCCCTCCATGCTCTTCCTTCTCTGCCTTGGGCATGCAC
Source organism: Ambystoma mexicanum (assembly GCF_040938575.1). NCBI lineage: Eukaryota > Metazoa > Chordata > Amphibia > Caudata > Ambystomatidae > Ambystoma > Ambystoma mexicanum. The sequence goes on from NC_090939.1 coordinate 710,626,998, forward strand.
TGCAATGTAGTCAGCTGTTGCTATAATGCTCTCTATGTCCACTGAAATCACCTTTCCTTCTGGTTCATTGGCTGGTGTTTCTGGTCTGAACAAATAGGCTGCTGGCCTCCTCCAGATCTTTCCTTCTATCCCTGGCATCCATGCAAATGCCATGTCTGTCCCGTACTGGAATAGTTCACCATCTACTGGCTCAGCCCTAATCGCTGTCTGTCCGCAGTATGCTTGCATAATTTGTCGTGCTGTGAGCATGTTAATTCCTGGAGTAGAGCAAATTATGCCGTCCTCTGTAAAGGAGATCGTCATATTCAACTTGTTCATAATGTCTCTCCCCAGTATATTTACTGGTGAGGCCCTAGAATATAAAAGTGGGACTGACATGTCATAATCCCCTATTGATAAGGGAACGTTATCAGTAAAGGGAACCAACCCCCTAGCCCCAGAGAATCCTTGGGTGTTCATGGCTTCGCCTGACATCTTAAATTTACCTTCCCTTATGCAAGACCGGATCGCCCCGGTGTCAACAAGGAATGATAATTTTTTGTCACCTATCGTTACCTCTATGCGTCGTTCCTCCGCACTATTAGGGGTTACTGACAGGATGGGACACACCAAGGCCGTCTGTGGGCTGTCCTATTGAGGGTACAACGATTGGCCATTTCCTGTGTAAGGGTTGTGTCCCAGGACCGTCACCCTACCCAGTTGTGTTAGTTGTGCTTGGGGTTGTTGTGTTATCGCTACCTGTTGTTGTGGCAGTGAAAATGCCTGTGGCTGTTGTTGTGTTACTAGTTGTTGCTGTTCATTTCTCTGTTGCAACGTCTGCTGTTGCTGTGTGCCCTGCTGTTCCTGTGTGGTCCTTAGTTGTCCCTGCTCGCTCCATGATGGTGTTCCTGGTCTTACACTACATGTGCGTGACATGTGCCCTACTAATCCACAAATCCAACACACTGGTGGTTCCCTATTCTGCCATGGAAAGCTTCCTGTGTTGTCCTGGTATACTGGTTGCCCGGTGGGGTAGGAATTTCTAAGTCCTCCCACCTGCTGTTGTGTGTTATATCTGTATCCTCTCCCTCTCATTATTCCTCCTCTTCCCCTGTTGTAATTATAATACCCAGCTCCTGGCATTGAGTATCCTCCTCCCATGTTGGTCGTGTATGGTTGGAGTGGCGGCATCTGTTGTGTTATAGTCTGGGAGGGTTGTATTTGGGAGGGATCTTTTGCAGCCACTACTTGTGTGGGGCTTTGGGTCATTGTTGCAGGTGTAGTTATTAGTGCCCCTTCCATTGTGTATTTAGTAAGTTTTTTCTGTACTAGTTTAGCCTCTTCCGCTTTCCTGTCCTCTTCCTTTTGTTTCATTTTTCCTTGCCATGTCCTACAATGATGCACTATTGTCAGTTGTATTTCTGGCCATGCTTTTGCTTCCATTCCCACCACTTTCTTCAGTTGTTTCTGAACTGCTTCTGGGAGCCCTTGTACTAGTATATGATAGAATATTGCTGGTGTTTTGTCCCATTGTTCTCTAGTTTCCATGCGCCACTTCTCTTGGATTTCCTGGATATAATCAACAGGATCTTCATTCTCACGCATCTTGCGTGAGGTAATTGCTCCTATGTCTGATGTGTCTGGGTCCTGTACCCTTAGTGCCTGCCATAATGCATGTCTGCAGTTTGCGAATGGTGCCCCATCGTGCGATGTGTTGGTTATTGTTACCCCAGTGAATCCCGCTCTCTTCCAAATGTCATCCGCTGCATCCCCTAATATAGATATTAGAAGGCCCTTTACATCTCCCACTGCCAGTTTCTGTCCTGCGGTGTGTTTTTCCATTTCATATATCCATTTACCTGCACCTCCACTTAATGATGGGAGCCTGCACTTTATATTTTCTTTGTCTACATGCTTCCAAGGGACGTATTGTGGTCTAACCCCTCCCCTCTCCAGAAGTGGCATTAAGTTGTCTCTCGTTATACCCTTTGGGTTCCATAAAATCGAGTCCCCACACCCCTCCTCTTCTTCTCTCTCTTCTACATCGTCAATTTCGTCCGTATTTCCCCTGCTCGTAACTCTTTCTTCTCCATCTTTTCCCCATCTTTCATCATTTCCTGTATTTAATGTGGGCGTGTGTATTCGTCCTCCCTGCCTGCGTCTAGGGAGGTCTCTAAGCCTACCTGCATAGGGTGTCATTTCGTGTGTGAAGGGCGCGAGTTTGGTTGTACGTAATGAGCGTGAGGTGGTTGAGCATGTAGGGTGGGATGGTGATGGTGTGGCTTCATGTGTCTGTCTTTCCGCTATTTCTGGCTCTTCCTCCTCACTTCTCTCCAGTTCATCCTTTCTCCTACGGATCCATGGTGAGTCTGTATTGGTCCGGGTGGTGTATAATTTATCTAGGCTTTCCCTTTCACTAATTCTTCCTTCCTTCTCCATTCCTTCTTCCTCCTCACTACAAAAGTCATTTGCATGTGGCAGCCCCCACTCTGTCTTTTTCCCCTTGATCTTTACTGTTTTTAAGTCTATTAGGTCCGCTTCACCCTTTTCTCCTTTATCAACCGCTCCCCTTTGCGCTGATGTTGTTGCTACTTCTGTGTCTCTATATACATACCTCCTTACTTCACTCTCCCCTCTCCTATCTTCTCTTTCCCCTTCATTTCTCTCCTCCATCTCTCTACCAATTTCCTCCCTTTTCCTTTTTAATACCTCCATTACTTCACTACTCATCTTTTCCAATATCCTTTCATCCTCTTTCTTCCTTTCCCATCTCACCCTTTCCCGTTCTAATATACTCTCTATCACCCTCCCTTCTTCGTATTTCCTGGTCGTTTCTGATAGTAATCTCTTCTTCCACATTGCCATTTCTTTTTCTTTCTCTTCTTCTTCCTTTTTCCTCTCTAGTAGTACTGCTCTTGATACCCTTTCTGCTGCTGCTTTTACCCTTTCGGCTTCTCTCCTTTGCTCCTCAGTTCGTTCCCTTATTTTTTCCAACTCATTCTTACCTTCTTTCCTTTCCCTCGCTCTCTCTCTTTCCTCCCTCTCGAGTTGTTTGATCAGTTCATTCTGCTCATCCCTTAACTCTGCTAGTCGTTCCTCCAAAATCTCTTCCTTTTGTCGTAACAGCTCTTCCCCTTTCATTTCACTCTCCCTGGTGTTATCCTCGTCCATTTTCCTTACTACCTCCTTCTCTTCTCCTGTTAATGAACCTCGTAATTTTAATAGTATCTGTGCAGCTACCCACTCATCATGTCCTATTTCCGCAGTTTGCTCTTCTCCAGTCCTCCCCTCCCCTGCTGGCGTCTTCCTATGAGCTGCATAGGGTGGCGGGCTGTATGCCGGGTTCGAGTACCCCTCAGCCGCCCTTAACTGTTCTCTTTCTATTTCTCCTAGTTCTCTTAAAGGGTATAACCCCCCTCCCTCTGTTTTCACTACCTTCGCTAGGGGTATATCGTCGCTCTGTTCCTTTTTTATTTCATTTTCTTTTGAGTTATTATTCTTTTCTCCTCCCTCTTGTCCGTTCCCCGTGTTCTTTGGGCCTTCACTCTCCTTTTCCCCATTCTCTCCTTCCTCCTTAATCTCTTTTTCTTCCGGTGTTTCCCCCACAGTGAACATTCCATTTGGTCCTGGTCGGGACCCCTGGAACATCCTCCATAAGTTAAACACCTCCACGTGGTGTGTCAACTTCTTCCCCTTGTATGTGTTATGCAGATGGTTTAATAGTGAATGTTGGGTATATTGATCGAAGCTACCATTAGGCGGCCATGGTGTTGTCATTTTGTTGTCCGTCCCCTGTGTCCATTCTATGCTATACTTGATCAGTTTCTCCCTATGGGGTGACAGTGTTTTACATATGTGTTGTAGTGGGGTAGTGTGGGTGTTCCCCCACCCTCCCGATCCTGCCCCGTATGACATAGTAGCGTTCCACTTGTTATCCTTCCCCTATTTGGTAGCTATTATCTTACTAACACTTACAATACACAGCCTTATACCTTTACCTGGCCCCGTGAGTTTGGGGACTTGCGATAGTCCGCTAAGGGAAATTATTAAAATATAGTATTTACATTTGTATATTCTCTTCTTTCTTTTCTTCCTTTACAGAACACCCTTACGGCCCCCTGCGGCCGAGGCGCACGTAGCCCACTGCGGCTGCGTACCCCTTGTGACGTTCTTATACAGTCGTCCTATTTTCATTTGCTCCTCCTCCCTCTTCTACACTTGCCGTGGCTGGCGCTCTCCGTGCGCAGCCACGTCCCCCGTTTCGCCTTTCCCCGATCACTCGTTACCGTTTATCTCCGTTTCCACTCCCTTACCACAACTCTCTTCCCCACCACTCTCAGAAGGAAAGATGCCTTGTGCTCGAGATATCCTATGAAAGTCCTACTGGTGACGTCACCGATCTCTTCAAACTACTGGTAAGTTTTTAATACACTTGCAATCTACCCCCGTTAACCCCACAGCTGTCTTCCTGTCACGCCTGGAACAAGGTAATCAATAATATATAATCGGACTGCGCACGCTACGTCGCCTCGCGTGTGATACGCCCCTCGACAGGAGGGCTTAACAAGCCAATTATCTTCCGTATTGGGCAACCAACTAGCTACCGCCTACAGGGAAACGTCATCTACCTATCGAGTTTCTTGCTCGATCAATAGGGATCCTCATCTACTCATTGATCAATAATTACCAAATCGTAGGAAACCGTGCACACACACACCCTTACACGTAGTCGTGACCTAGGCCAATCAGTGTCTACGAGCGGCCGCACGTGATGTTTTCGTGCTCCACCCCCCTCTCTCGCGTAACGTAGCCGACTGCTCTCGCACTCGTTCGGCTACCATTCATTTCATTGCCAACACTAAATTGTCAAACCTTCGCCGCGCACCTGTGCAACACCTCCCACCTCCCGTATTTAATTCCTCCCCCCTCCCTCACAATTTCACATTGCTTGTTGTGCGTGGCATACTCACCAAGTTCTCTTGATGTGGGGCCGCTCGACTGCGTGCACCCCTCCAAGCGGCTCGCCACCTCCCCTCGTCTGGACCACGTCTGGACACTCGCCAACCGCGGGCGGGATACTTCTCAACCAGCTCCCGAAGGCCATTATCCGGATTGCGCTGTCCGGTCTTCTCGCAGTTCCGCGATGGTACTGTAGTCCTCAGAAGGGGGCAGCGGCAGAGGGGGCCGCGCCGCCGGGCCTCCTCGCAGCGGGTGTACTCGGAAAAATAAAAATAAAAGCAGACCTTAAACAGATCTCAGCAGTGCCTCCAACTTGTCGGGGGGAAATTCTGCCGGGGTCGGCCGGGCCGTCCGCGGACCTCCGGGCAGGGAGGCCCCAACTCCTCCCGTATATCCCAAAAACCACAGAGTATGAGACACACGCAAGAAGCAAGGTGGTTCTGCTGTTTATTAGACATACGGCAGGGATGGGTCAAGGATCGTACGCGTCCGTCCTGACACACACACATTCGTGGGGCTCGCAGGCCCTTTTTACCTTAGTATGACGCGCTACGTGCGTCACCTTATAAAGTTTAACAAAAACCTATCTCCACTCTGGATTGGTTACTCGAGTGGTAGGGTTAGTATAGCATACGTATAGAGAACGGTGTTAGTGGTTGAGGGTCAGTCAGGTGATATACTTGGGTTGTCCCCTCAATTTGATACATGAGAATTGTTACATGAAGACCCCTGAGGATTGGTCAATGTTAATGGCGTCAGTGATAAGAGCCCCATGTTCTGATTGGTCCGCTCGCGAGCCTCCCAGTCTGGGACCATCGCTGTTCCCAGCTCGCATTGTACCTGTCATTTGCAACAATGTTTCACTATGGGTACGTGCAGACAATGTAAGGATTTATTCATATGCTGGAAGGCCGACTACTCCCACTGTCGCAGATGTCCATTGAGTCTTTTAATTGTATCTGCCTGTGTCTTGTAACGTGGGATTCAGGCGTCTCCTTCCTCCTAGCCTTGGCATCCTGTCAGGTTTGGCTTGGTCACGTGAGGTGGGACCGTGTTTGAGGCAGAATTCTGCACAATTAATATTGTTTTTCCCACTGTGTGCCTTGTTTAATTTGCAGGTGCGACCTTGACGTTGGTTTGCGGCGTGCGAGATTGCAACATTGTGACTTGGCTGTCTGCTTTCGCCGGGCTCATTCTGCAGGGTCAGCAACCGGACTCTTGTTCATTTTAATGTTCATGGAAGCTCTTGCTTGCGGCCTACTTGGGTCTGGTGCATAGATGGAGCCGTTGAGTGCACAGGCGCTTTAGGTTATAGGGTTTAGGAGAAGCGTAAGCAAGCCATTTAGATAAGTTCATTGTGCGTCTTGCGTTTCTGCATCTTAAAAAGCCTATGTGAAAAATAATAAAGATGCACGTCCGTGGGTGTGTTCGTCACCTATGTCGTAGCACTGAGTATGTTCTTCGTGTGGATTGGTGTGGGAGTGTCCAGTGTGCATGTTAGCACAGGTGTGCTGACCGTTGGCTAGGTCGTCATGGCATCTCTAACGATGTGTTGCTTTAGTCGAGTTGATCCATGCCGCAGGTGTCGGCATGGGCAGGGCGGGCTGCTGGGCAGGTAGGTGGGCACATCCGTATGTTCCTGTACCAGGGTATTTGGTCGTCTGGTAGATGGGCAAACTCATCTCGTGGCGGGTGGCTAGGCCGTGATCCTCTAGGCCAAGCGCGAGAGGGGATTGGCGGGAGCCTGTTGTTCCATTCTCCCACTTCAGTATGAAAATTGGATATTAGATATATCATTAATTGTGTGTTATTGTACCCTTTTTGGTTTAGACACTATTCAGTACATTTTCTTTTTGTAGAAAGTATATCTTACTCATGTGGGAAGAAGTGTATGATCCCCATAGCATGATTGGTGCTGTTTTTGAATAGTGTATCAAAAATACCTTCAACAACTTCAAAACTATCAACAGTTAGAAAATGCCAACAGGTATCTAACTGCTTGAAAATTCTACAACAACCAAACAGAGAAATCAATACTGCTAAAATGAAACAAGAAATCAAGAGTTTGAATACGCCAACAGGTATCTAACTGCCCCAAAATTCTGCAACAACCAAACAGATAAATGAATACTGCTAAAATGCAACAAGAAATAAACAGTTAGAATATGTCAATTGGTATCTAATTACAACAATAGTACCACCACTTCCAAACCAAAAACCATGCACCTATTTAATTCCTCCTACTGAAATCAACCACCAAAACATATTGTACCATAATGTATTAAGTTTTTTTTAATCCTGCATTGAATTTTTTTTTCACAGACCCAATGATTTTACGAACAAACGCATGAACTAAGCATATTGCACAGTACACTAGTTTGAAGAATAGTGCTTGTAAATTACTAACTATGAGGGTTGACAAAGTACAGAAATGTCTACTATGCAATGCAATAACTCATTACAAACTACACTAACATGTGATCTTTTCTTTTATCACAGAGAATGAAAAAACAATGTTTGCTCCAATTTCCCACACCATGAAAAAACTGCATACAGCCTCAACAAAGCAAACAGTAGGTATACAATGATTAGAGTCACAAACACCACAGCACAATACACCCATGCAAGCAAACACATGACCACTGACCACAACCCAACATGTTTGCTTGCATGAGTGTCTTATACTGTGGTGGTGTGGCCAGGGCCTACATTCTTGGGTGCATGGCCTGGCCAAAACACTCCATACCGCCTCAACAAAGCAAACAATAATTATACAATGATTGGAGTCACAACCACCGCAACAAAACACACCCATGCAAGCAAACACCTGCCAACTGACCATAACCCAAAAATATAACACAACCACCTCAGGCCCTATCCACTTCACTTGACATACTAAGACAGTACTTGCAGCCAATGCAAAAACTCTTCAATGCATGCCCTCTCCACCCAATACTCGACTAACTACCAAAAACCAATACATCAGACAGAATAAAATACCCAGTAGTGCGGTCAGTGGCTGATATGTCCATGGATAACCGCAGTGACCACGGACACCACAATCACATCACAACCTTCTTCCACCTAAACAAATACAGTATTTGACCCATCTCTCACTCCCACACCCTCTCCAGCCACTCTTCCACACCAACACACTCCCCAAAATTTGATATCCACTCTGTTCAACGATGTGCTGTCCGCGGATATCCATGGATCCAACATGGTGGGCGCATTGGGAAAATGTGATGCACCTCACGCTTCACTCCAACTAATCAGTTGCTTGTCCACAAACATGAGGCAAGCGCATTCACCAATCGGTGTCCTGACCGTGGAGCGAACAGGGAAGTGTGTCCGCAGAGTGGACCCAGATATCCCTAATATATTTGGACCTACTTTTTGGTCGTTTTAAAAAAAACTATTGGACAGATTTCCACCAAATTGACAAAAGCACGCTTTCGGGACAAGCTGCCGCTCCTGCCGCAAACTTGGTGAAATTACATCCAGCAGTTTCGGGTGTAGGCGTGCGCAAAGTTTTTCTCCATTCAATCTATGGAAAAAAGAAAACTGTTGGGACCCCCCCTGTAACTTTCCCCCCCCTGGACGAAACCTCACCATATTCAGAGCGGGCCATATACCTTTTTTGCAAAGTTTGGTGAGGATTCGACCAGGGGGAGTGAAGTTATAAGCCGCCTGAAAAGTGCTCTTCCTATGGATTTAGCAACTTAACCATAACTACACGGCCGCTTCCTCCGCAGGCCGTGTAATATATATATATATATATATATATATATATATATATATATATATATATGTATATATATATATATATATATATATAGATTATAGACCCAACTTTCAATGTTTGTGTAAAGACTGAATGAATTATGTCAAGTGGGGACTAAGTTATATGACTATTGTATGAACATACATTTTTGAAAAAATAAAACATGTGCAGATTTCAAGCAAACCCGTGTAAGGAGCATTGGCAAGAACCTTAAAGCATGATTTTGCAAATGTGCCCGTGTTTTATTTTTTGACAAGTTTCACAATGTAGGTACACAAAATAGTGGTATACCTTTGGTGACTGAGGTATAGCCTGTGGCCATGGGCAGTGACCAGATTGTCCGGGTCATGGTATAAGGTCATAACCCCGACAATCTGGCTACTGGCCATAACCTAGAGGGACGGAAAATGGCGTTAAAATGACCCTGTTAGCGAACAGCTTGGAACTGCATTTTTCAGCTCATCTCGGAACTTTGAAATTCAAAATGTAACCTTGCACAGCTCCTACACCTATTCTTACTCATTATCCATTAACAATCTAGCACACAACACATACTTGGAAGAATATTAGCAAAACCACTATGGATCTTAAAATGGCATCAGTTATTGCCATCCCTCCCCCCAACAAAGGGACCACTACCACCAGCTGGAGGACCGACACAACAAAAGAAGCACAATACTTCAAAAGACAAAGAAGAGGAACAGGAAAATGAGGTAGAGGAAGTGCCTACCTCTAGCACCCAGAGAGAATCATGAATGTGGCTGTTCATTACCACTGTTGGAAATGTACCAAAGGCTAAAGCTACCAAAGTGAAATACATTGAGAGTAACTTTGTACTCAATCACAAACTACATGGGCAGTACTCCAATGGGGCCGGCTACATGCACTGGCTGCCACACCATATCTAACCACTGCAATGCTCTCAGCAAGGCTGTTCCTTTCTTAGGAAATAGTAAGCTGTTTTCCTCTACCTGATCTTTCTCAACCAATACTGCAACCACAAATCCTACTTCTCTGGGACACAAAATCCCACCAGCTACCTTGCAAGTGATAAAAGAGGCTGTTGATCCATATCTTTCAAAGACAACAGTACTCTTTATATACTGCAACACACGACTCTGCAGAGGGGAGCAATTTTGAAATGCTTTTGTAAGCTGTAATCAAGGAGCATGAGAAACACTACCCCCTACCTTACATGTAACACACACGCAACATCTTCTTCTATCCGCCTGTCCCTGCATATTTGTGGTTGGTGCCCCTTCCCTCATTTCCCTCCCCACCTTACTTTCTGGCCTCTCCTGCAAAAAAATGAATACATACAAAAAAGATTCCTTTAGGAACCACCTTTCACAGTTAAAAAATAGAAGTAAAAGATAGCTTATAGACTTTAACTACTTTACATTTGTTAGTGAAGTATTCAGATTCAATAAGATTTTCCAACATTCCCATTAACATTTTCTACTAATCTAATCCAAATAATGGGAAATTGTATACTAGAGAAAAAGAAAAAAAGCACAAAAACTATGTCCTGTCTAAAATCCTTCTCTCTATTATACAATAAACACAATAATCCATTGCCGATGACTATCCACTGTCTCTGCATTCCTCTGTCTAGCCCATGCCTTATTAGAAAACCCAGATTGAACATGCATACCATCACACAAGACAGCCCTTCTATTTGTTTTATTGTTATGTTTGTAACACTCCCTCATTGCCTGCTTTAAACCATTCCCACATATATCCATCAATCACTTAAAACAACTTTACATATAGCTGATAAACATATTAAACTACCACTCACCAACTGCCACTTAACAACGTTCTACAAATCTTTTGCATCTGCATTTTCCATACTTATACCAACAAATTATACATAGTTGCTCCTATACATGCACATATGCACTGTGCAGTTGAGAGAACTCCATAAATAAAAGGGGCAGAATGGTTGGACAAGTGCTCATGAAAGCCCAGGAGAAAAGTGCCAACGGATGTCAAAGTAGGAGGCCACTGGCTAAATGTTAGAGCGCAAAATTACAGCCACTGAATATAATCTCCAATGCTAAAATGTTATTTCCCCCACCAATATTATTTCTAGTCACAAAAAGATCACACACTCCTTTGCAGCCACTGAATATAATCTTCTCTTTTCTTTCTTCTCAGCTATTATATTGCTATGTCATAAAAGTTGGCACAGTCAGTTCAAAGCCGCAGAATATAATTTTATCCTTCTTCCAAAGAATTCTAAGCATTTTTTGCAAATAGTATTTTATCTCATCTGACACAAAAAAAATTGTAAATTCAGTTAGACACTGATTATGATCACCTCCTGCTCCAGAGAATTGTCCTTTTTTCCTTAACTAATATTTTGTTTTATCAAAAAATGGCATGCTCAGTTACAGCCACAGAATGTAATTTCATACTTGACCGAAATATTCGAAGTCTTGATCTCCACAGTAGTATTTTCAGTTATCTTCCACAAGCCACTGTATGTAATCTCCTCATTCTAAGAATTGTAAGATGTTTTATTTGGAAATAGGATGTTTTGTCAAGCTACACAGAAATATGGCAACCTCAGTGTTACCAGAGTATGTAATGACCACCTTCAAATAATTCTTAGACTTTCTCATTGCAACTACTATTTCTTTTTCTGCCGCAAAGAAGCACTCATTGAATTAAAGTCTTTTTTTATGTTCCACTTCTTTCTCAAAATAAAATCTCCTTCAAATTAATTATATTTCCTCAAGAGCTCTAGTAACTCGCCGCTCTGTCATTGCTTACAAGACTCAACCTGAAATACAATTTCATATTCCCTATGTGTATGTACAAATAAACAAACCCAACTAAACTATAGAATTCTCACAAAAACTATCTGTCTGAATTTCAGATAAAGGTTGGGGAAACTTGATTCTACTGAAATGCGCAATATTCAAATGATTTTGAATTTTCCTGAATGGGCTTTCCTGGGCTTACTTCAAATACATATGACTTGAATAGTGTCTTGAATTGTCTAATATATTTTTTTTGTCAAATGGTTGACAGTGTCATGGGCACACGCATAAGAATGTGATCCATCGCCCGTCCAAGAATTTGCGTATGAGACGTGCTCTTGAAAAATTAGCTTGCCCAAGAATGGTAAGTTCATTTGAAAAAACTGATTGAATAGTACTTTGTATTGAAGACATGTAGATTTAAAAGAGTGTGGCCTAGGTGGACGCTGATGGAGTTTTTGCCAGGGTGCAGAGAATGTGCACTCAAGTCGTTTCTATAGTGTTGCTGCTGTATTTTGGACAATTTTAAGGCTTTGCATGTTGTAATCTGTTCTTGTGGATTCATTTACTGATGAAGGCTTACTTTTGTAAAATGCGGATATGTTTTGTAAAAAAGATAATGATATGATATGATATGATAGTTTATTTATATAGCGCCTATACACAATGTGTTTCAAAGCGCTTCAAGGCAAGGGAGGGATCAAGGGAAAATACAATGACATTCTTACAGGCCATGAACAGTAAGGATGTGAAATTAACTATTGTACTTGGCCTGACGACATTTCAGATAGTGCAAGAGCTAAGACATAGATAAGGAAGGGAGGGGGAGAGTGGGAAGGAAATGGAAACAGACAGGCGACTACCGTACTAGGCCTGACGATATTTCTGGTAGAGCCGGAGAAAAACAAAAGGTGAGGGAGAGGGGTGCAGAAAGGGAGGCAAGGAACCAAACAAGCGACTATCATACTAGGCCTGACGACATTTCAATTAGTGCTGGAGGGGGGTGTGGGGAGGAAAGAAACAGTAATAGGAGGGTCGAGGAAACAGACAAGGTTGCTATCATATTAGGTCCAGGGACAATTCTGATAGAGTAAGTGCATAGAAGAAAGTAAGGGGAGGAGATAGGAAACGGGAGAAGGGAAAGGAGGAGAGAACAGAGAGTGAGCAGTCAAAAAAGAGTGGAGAAGCAAGAGTGGAGAGCGAATACAATTGCAGAAGTCAGTAGTAACACATAATGTTGCAAGCCAGGCTACAAGATGAAGATGGGAACAGCATGATTCAGGGCCACCATGAGTACAAGATGCAAAGGAAGTCCAGCATGAGAGCTGAGAAAGAGTGACTTACCGTGAATGAATGAAGTCCATAAAAGTCAAATCCAGCACTGGCCACAAGACGGTGATGATGAAACCAGAATGTATCAGGACAGACTCCTGCAGAAGTAGGCTGGAGGAGGTTGAGGGGCAGCAGGGTAGAAGAGTCAAGCAAAAGAGGCAACACCTGTGTGCGAGAAGGGGGGGCGCAAGGGAACATCACAGGGGGACCACAGGGGGTGGGGATGGCCTGTGGGGACAGAGGGGGTAACCCATGTTGGTGCATGCTTACCTGCTGTCCGAGCAGGGGGTCGGGCCCTGGGTCCTCATGGTCCGAACAGGTCCAAACAGGAATTGCCCTTTTCTCCATCTGCCCTTCACTGCAGACGGCCGGGCGAGAGACGCCTTTGATCTAAGAGTTGAGAGCAGGAAGTAAGAGGCAGGGCTAAGAAGGTGGGTGGTGCTTAGACCAGGTGACCTAAATCCACTTGCACCTGCTCCCCATCTGCAAAGGAAAAGAGGCTGGAGGCATAACATGCATAGGTTATTTATCTATTGCTACACACTAATATTTGCTGACAGACTTGACTTGGCCAGCCACCCTTCTGTCGTCCTTTAATTTAAATTATTGCTTGCTGATTTGTCTTTCTTTATCCCAGCTGAGGGCACCCCATTTCTCAAGTGCAGTCCGTTATCTTGAAAACTGACGAAGCATCTGGAGGGGGAGGGAAACCAGGTGTGCCATTGGCCACCTGGAAAAAAAACCTAGACATTTTACCTGAGATTTTTTGCACAGATCAAATGAGTTAAACATTTGCATCCTACTTAGAGGAACATTTTAAAATGGTATTCCTTCCAAGTATTTCTACAATGGTGTTAATTAAGCTGTCTATTTTTAAATTTTAATTTAAACCTTTCAGTGTGTGCAGACATTTCTTTTGATGGAACATTGTTTTATAATGATACATCATCGTGAAGCTGATTCACTTTTCTCTCAATGATTATTAATATTATCTTATATTGCATCAAGTGCCCCTAAACATATCTAATAATAGAGGGGGCTGATTCATGGAACTTTTAGCACACTGCAAAGTGACTTTGCCCTGCCAACAATCCAGACTAGGACGCCTATCTCACAGATCGGATTAGACTAGACCAGTTTTCCTTGCTTCCTTCCATCTTTGCAATCTTGTTTTGTATGCCTGGATTTGTCTTGTGTGTGCGTTGAGGCCCAAGGGCGAGTAGCGCATTATAAAAATTACAAATAAATAAATAAAATATGCATTTGCATATTCTATTCTATTCCCAGTTAGTCCTTTTGTGAGCATCTCTGCACCAATGTGCTTGGGGACAAAATTAAAGCGTAATTAGCTCCTTCTCCATCCCTGTGACACCTACTTTATTAACACCTCATCCCAATCCGTTCTCTGCTCCCAGGGCATGTCTTTATTGCTCATCTATCCATCAGAGTGCCTCTTTCGTTTTGAACGATTTTCTGACGTGATGCAAGACACGAAACCGCTGTTTTCTGTACTTGGCCAATTTACCAGCTGTGTTCTATTCACGATTAAGGCAAAAACCGTGTCCAGGCAATTAGCTCAATTCCGAAAATCTGGTGGGTGCTGAATTCGACGAGCAAAGACCTTTTCATTCTGCCCTTCTGGGCCTGCAAGTGCCTTACTTCTCCAAGAGGACCCTAATGCAGGCTGAGGGTCTGCTGCAGCCACACGAGATCTGCATCAAGTGCGCCTAAACCTATATAAGACTCAAGGGGCATGATTCATGGAACGTTTAGCGCACTGCACAGTGACTTTGCACTGCCAACAAACACGTTCCACTGGGCCTAATCCACAGAGCGGTCCAAAGTGTATTTTTGCAGAGCAAAGTCACTCTGCACTGAAAAAGTACTCCTGTTATGAGCCAGGCCCCTTGACTCCGGTAGTACAGGTGCCAGTGATTTTGGCATTTATTTGCCAGCATGGGCCTGATTTACTGGCAGGTCAGGCATGTCGGTAAGTCAATTCCCTGGACCATAGAACTTGTAATGAACACCACTTTCTTAACATGGACAGTTATAGAGGAGGTTGCAATGTTGTGGTGCAGAATGAACATGGAGACAATTTTACAATGCAGGGAAACGTTCTGGATCCAAAGGTTAAACATAATAGGCAAGGATTTATACAGTGTAGTGGAACTCGGGCAATGGCAGATCTCAGGATTATGATCACTGCTGTGAGAATAAGGACATATGGAATGATCAGCATATCTAGGCTAATGGTCTAGTTGGTTCCCACCATCACTGGCGTTGTGGCACAAGGAATGTTTAAAGCACAGCCATTCTCAAAGTGACTCTGGACATCCATGGATCTTTGAAATGTGAGGATTTAGAGAATGTAGAGAGAGCAATCGCAAATGACTAAGTAACGAGCTGATATATATATATATATATATATATATATATATATATATATATATATAAATATATATATATATATATATATATATATATATTTGATCATGCACAACACCACGTTAGTGGGTTTGAGGTTTCAAACTGTGGATTGTCTTTCCCTCCCTCATACCTGGAGAGAAAAGGTATTGAAATGAGCTCCTATGATATGTCTGCAGGAAACATGTTCCAAAAATGCAGGATGAATGACGCATACCAGGACATGTGAGGGACGGACGGACCAGATGACCTGACATCTCTTGCAGGACAGCTGACTGATTTTCTCAGCATATTGCCTTCATTACCAGGGGGCTATGTTAGTGCCAGAGTGGAAATTAGAACAGTTAAAGGATGAAGTGAGACATGGGGCTAACACTGAGATTCAACTATGGACTTTTCATCTCTCCTCACCTTGAAGCAATGCAGGGGGAGAGAGGACTCCTGTGACATTAAGGACACGAATCCGGATTCTATGTTACATGACATCAGAAACCACTGCTTAGAGAAGATGGCTATGCTTGTCTTAATTGAAGCCTGCCAGTTCTACATGATGGACTCCCGCCTAATTATGGGTGTGACGATTATTTCTAAGTGGTTACGCCAACCTGTCACACAAGCCATTCAATGAAGGACACTCTGTTGGTAGTGATCATTTCATGCGCTGGTGTTCATAGTCACCGCAATCATTCTACAGATTTGAGGCAAATGATCAGCAGTCTATTGATGACAAAGAGTTGAAATCCTCTGGTTATAGAGCAGCACCCCCACTTGATCCCATTGAAGCACATGCCAATGCACAGATGAGTAATCCCATAGGAGGAGAACGTTGGAATTAACGGTAGGGCATGTCTTGCTGATGCACATGTTTACTTTTAAAATTTTGAACACACTTTTGTAAAAGTGATTGCTGTTATAGCACTGATTAAATGGACAGACATGTATGTTAGGAAAAAATTAGTACATGCAAAGGTGTCCTAAATATGTGGAAATGGGATGTCAAAGCAATGTTTGGAAGGCATTGCTCAATAAATGACATATTAATATTACTTAAATACTAGTACATTTTTAGAAATGTACCCTCTTCCATGTTTGATGGAATGTTGAAACAAGTTTGTCACTAAGGCACCGTTTTTGTTTAACTGTATTTAAGGAAGGTAATGGCCAGGGATTAGCATTCTTTATTTCCTTAGGATGAAGCTCATAAAACTTCAGAATGTGCTTTCCATGGCTCATTATATCTACTGGCAAGAGAGTGAGAGAGAGAGAGAGAGAGAGAGAGAGAGAGAGAGAGAGTGATTGAGAGAGAGTAAGAGAGATAGAGAGGGAGGGAGAGGGAGAGAGAGAGAGAGAGTGTGAGAGAGAGAGAGAGAGAGAGAGAGAGAGAGAGAGAGAGGGAGAGAGGGAGAGAAAGAGAGAGAGAAATGAACACGGAGTGGGGGTTCCCCAGAGGCAACACATTCCAGATCCTCAGGTGGCAATGGAGCTGTGCTCCCTTTTCGGGATCATCACGGGCACGAATGCTTGTCGCAGAGCCGTAGACATTTGGCAACACACGGGCTCGATGAAAGAACCAAACCAGGCACCTACAAATGGGCGAGAGATAATGAAATTGGATAGTTCTTGCACTAGAAATTTAAAGTGAATGTCATTTTCAGAAATAAGTGGATTACACGTGTACGGGGAGCTCAGCTGGAGGATGACCATCATCACTAGCCACTCCCTAGCATTTTCCTTTTCACCGTACCCATGGACTTAGGTTTGAGCATGGCCGCCAATCCACCAACATTATGCTGTGGTAATAGAGAAAGAGAGGGGGCATTCTTGTATCTGGACGTTGCACAGAGGGTGAGGGTGAGGGTGTTCACTGAGTTGGCATTAATGTTGTCTGTCTACACCTGCATTTCCTCCAGATGTTCCCTGACCACTTCTCCTGAGGACCTGCTACAATTCCGTGGCAACTGTGGCATGGTTCCAGGTCTTTGGGTGGATTAGTTTATCACTGTGGGCTCTGTGCTGCTGCCATTGAAAAGATTGGCCTGACAACATCCTAGTTTGGAGCCTATTGGCGATTAGATTTTAAATTTCCTCCATAAAATTGCTATGTAAGGTTCATATTGCCAGGGAAAATTGTCATGCCGGGTCCACATTGTTTCCAAACACTTTCCATGCCAGTTTCAACACTGCCATGTCAGTGTTGTCCCAGTTAAGCACACAACCATACGGATCATTTGCCTCCAGGAAAGAGTCTTGTCAGATTCAAAAGCACCGGGACAGTATTATCCTCATTAAGAAAATATACATGGTAGCTTGTACATTGCCCCCAAAAAATGCTATTCCAATTTGTAGAGGGGTACGCAAGTGTTGCCCTAGTGGTGGACATTGCCATGCCAGCTTCCATACTGCCGCCATTAAAAGACCCGCACATTGCCTTAGGGAGGCTTTGTGACAGTTTCTATAGTGCAATGTCATTATTGCCTTTATGAAACCTGCACCATACACATTTCCAAAATGACACAAGACAATGGCCCTCATCATAAGGTTGGCGGAATGGGTTTACCGGCACTGGTAAAGGTGCCGGTGCCGGTAAGCCCATTCCGCCCTACCACGAGGTCTCCTTGCGGGACCCGCAATGGGCGCCTGGAAAAACCAGGTGTCCATACCGGGTCGCGCGAGGACACCAGGGAGCTAACAACGGGCTGGTCATTAACGGGTCGTTGTTAGCTCCATCCCCATTCCCATTGAGCCCTATGGGGGCTCGAATGGGAATGGGGATGGACCGGGTCCGGGTTCCTCGGATGGGAAATTACTGGGTCCGCCAAGGTTGCGATGGCCCGGTAAGTCTTCATTCGAGGGACCCTAGCCCGGATTGCGGTAAGGAGGCAACCATGCCGCTAAAAGCGGCATGGTTACCTCCAACCTCCTGATGAGGGCCAATGACTGTACCAGTTATCCATTTCCCCGAAATAATGCAATGCCACAATCACATTGCCCTTGTACTGCCCAATGTCACATTCCCAATGGCCACAGAATTGCTGCATGCATTTTTCACATTGACTAGGTATTTTTCCCATGGCATTTCCATGAACCCATAACATTGCCCCAATCCAATTTCACATTGATGCAGCATGTCCCCATTCTTTTTTCCTCATGCCCTAAAGGTACCCCGACTTTTGACCTGAACCACTTAATGGTTGACCTAGAATGGCCCCACTCTACTTTCATCTTGCCCCAGAACACTTTCCCAACGTTAACAATTCCTCCACATTTGCCCAATGTTGCTTTCATATTTCACCATGCCAATTTCACATTGCCCAGTGAATTTTCCTATACCACTTTTAAGTTGCTGCTAGAAAATGTCACCATGTAACTTTCAAATGCATTTATAATTTCTGCATGACATTTTCCTTCCCCGAAAATGACCAAATGCCTTGTACTAGGTCATTCCCCAAACCCCATATATGAGAAGAAAACACCTGGAAAACGCTCCTACATCGAGCAGCTAAACACACAGGCACGCAGGCATACACACACACACTCACATAAACACATGCAAATACAATTTAGAAAATGCACATCTGCCCTGTGATTTCTGTTGCTAATTACTACTCTGCTACCCATCCATACATAAAGACAAAGCCACGCTCAAACACACAGAAACATATAAAAACACACATTAGGAACATTCATACCTGTCCCGCAGTGTGTGTTTTCACTACTGCTCTGGTGTCTGGCATCATGAGCACGTATGCACATACTTGACATAGCTAGTGGTGTCACACAATGCTTTTAAACTGGGCGGGAGTCCTTGATGCGGAGTCCTCCTGGCATTAAGTGACACCCTACACCGTATACTGTGCATGACTGTGTCTCAGGCTAGGGATGGGCCATGCAATATGTCTAAACGTTTTTGTGAAACATACAATCTCTTTCGAATGATGTGGCTACTGGACTTGTAATGTGCAATCACGTGTCAAAGAGTGAAACACATTGGGCCTCATTATAACCCAGGCGGGACGGGGTTAACGGCGCCGGTAAAGGTGCCGGCACCGTCAGCCCCGTCCCGCCTGATTGCGAGGTCCTCTCGCGGACCCGGTCTGCACGTTTGGTTTCACCAGACGTGCAGAGCGGGTCCTGCGAGGGGAGGAGGGAGCAAACAACGGGCCGCTCGTAATCGGCCCGTTGTTTGCTTCCTCGCCCATTCCCATTCAGCCCTATGGGGGCTGAAATGGGAATGGGCAAGGTCCGGGTCCGGGTTCCTAGAAGGAGGAATTACCGGGCCCTCCGAACTCGAAATGGTCCAGTAATTCCTCATTCTACGAACCCGGACCTGGATGCGATTTTGACGGCAGCCATACCGCCAATAGCGCCATGGCTACTGCCGAGGTCGTAATGAGGCCCATTGTCTCAGTCGTTAACAGGACATGTGCAGTGTACGTGTTCATACATGAAATACACTTTAACAATTTCAAAACTAGCCTCAAATAGAATGTTCATAACCTGGAGGTGGTGAAAGACAATAGGGGGCCGATTCATAAAGCGTTTCGAAACGCCTGCAGCCCATTGAAAAACGCTTTGTAATCCAGGCCCTACACGCCTGCAGCCCATTGAAAAACGCTTTGTAATCCAGGCCCTAGAAGCCTACGTTTGCTTTTGTGTCCTTGTTGCATTTCATTCGCACAATTGCACCATGGAGAAAATGAACTAATGAATGCTGTCTGTTTCCGTGTTCATGAGGGGATGTCCTTGTATCGCATCACTTTAATCAATGTAACCAATAGTGCATTCCACAGAGGCCCGTCACACGTTACAGCTGTACCCATATCCACGTCCTGGTCATTAAGGATTGTCATGTCATTCCACTACATGAGCCACAACGCTGTACTACTGTACTTGCATGTATACTGCTAAGCTGGCTGAATGTCAATAACTGGCGATCACGTGAGTTAGAGTCCTCTGGAGGACACTAAAACCATTCTCAGAGTGGATACCCAATCATTTGGGGGCAGGTAAGCCTGTGTCTAATCAACAAAGGGCTGTGCAGTGCCACCAATCAAAATGACAATGCGCTCGCTGATGGCGCCGCGACTGCACGTGACTTGCAGAAAGACAAGGATGTTTTTGAAGCCATCGCTCCAAAGGTTCACGATTTGTTCTTGCACTGACAATTTTCAAATATGTTAAGTAAGGTACTGAACATGTATGTACACGAGAAGTGCCCCTCTACCAACCCTTTTTTCAAAAGAGAAACTTTTAGGCTGGTCTTCACGCAACCCTCAGTTTATTTCTTGCAAAGGAAATAACCTTCAGGAAATGGGTAAGTCCAGCATGTATGAACAAAATCACCTGCAATGAACCGTTTGGGTCCTCGCCAATGAAATGTAAGGGGCGAAAGCAGACTCAGGGCCTCATTACGAGAATGGAGGCAGCCATGGAGCTATTACCTCCATGGCTGCCTCCGTTCCGGGCTCCATTACCGGGTTCCTGCAATGGGGATTTACAGGGTTACTCCGACATAGGAGGACCCGGTAATTCCTCCTTGCAGGAACCCATCCCCATTCACATTTGAGCCCCCATAGGGCTCAATGGGAATGGGGAGGGAGGTAATAACAAGCAGATTACATCTCGCCCGTTATTGCCTCCCTCTTCCCCTCGCGGGACCCAGAAAGCACTCCTGATTTTACCAGGCGTGCGATCCGTCCCGCGATGGGAAGCTTGTAATCGGCGCTCCAGGAATGAAGGGGGCCGGTGCTGTACCGGCCCCCTTCATTCCGGGAGCGCCAGCCTTATAATGAGGGCCAATATGTCATAGCGGCCTTAAGATTCACACTTAAAGCTTTCGTGGGTTCCGATGTTTTAAGAAATGCAAATAAAATAGTTCAGTGGGTTGGGAGCTCGCTGCTGCGATCTGTGTGTTATCTGCAGGTCGCAGGTTCGAATACCAGCAAGGCCAACACAACCTTTCATCCTCCCGAGGTCGACACATGAGTGTCAATTTCGGTTGGGTGATATTGGATTGAAATATGTTCTCTGTAAAGTGCATCGGAAAAAGCGCTACAGGAATAACGCATGATTATCATTATGTAGTTTATGCCAAGGCCCAAGGGCATATGTAATTGTATTTGCATAATGACTGAGAACGTGATTGGTGGAAATTGGGATTTTATGTAAACAATATTAAAAAGTGTATTGACAAACAAATAGGGTACCCAGTGCCCAGTAAGTCCTATGAAACTATTCATTCACAATATTTTTCCCGGTCTTTCGTTGTCACATTCAAAGTTGTGTACCCAGAGACCTTTCTGATCTGAACGGCCGTTATGTTTAAGGCAATTACTGAAATATTGAGTAATGAGAGAACATCCATTATTGCTCCTTTCTTTAAAGTGAAATAATTGATTGTGGTTGTTCTGGTATAATTCAGGAATTCATTTCCCATTAGCTTCACGCTTAGGCAGGTATCCCCTTCCCAAACACTAGAAGCTTTTATGACATTCAACTCTAAAAATCCTTTATATAGTATTCCTTTTTTTTGTCAGCAGGAATCTGTTTCATAGCTAACCTGAGATTTTAGCCCCTGCCCATCAAACTGAGGAACTTTTTGTACAGGGACCGAACTCCCACTCAAGCAAAATCACACGTGTCCACGTTCAATTGGCCACACCTTCTGCTGGGAAATGTCCCCTCTTAATGTACTGGCTCTTGCTGGAACTGAGACTGAGAAGACACGCAGTTATAACCGGAAGCATTACGTGGGCATTTCTGTCGTGCAATGTCCTAAGACTTTGAAGTATATTTCGCCACTAAGAAAACGTTGCCTTTTACACGTAATTGCTTAGAAAAAGCAGTGTTCGCCAGGTTTGGCAATGTAGGTTATATGTGGTAGACCTTCCCATGTCCCTGACACAACCGTCGTGTTCTTGGTGGAATATAGAGACATAAGATACGGTCTACGGTAATCTATGATGGAGACAAACGTAAGCAGCTCACTTGATTTATATCTATGAGCCATCCTCGTGATTGTTTGTATGTTGCTAGCAACCACCAAAGCTGGTTGTTGAAAATGTTCACAGTTGCCATAAGAAAATTAAACATTTTCCATAATGGCACTTGCCATGGCATTTTCATTATTATTATTATTATTATTATTATTATTATTATTATTATTATTATTATTACTATTTAGCGAGTAGCATTTCTCAGTATACATTTTGGGGCTGATACATAGAATTATTTGCACCGAAAAAACAGGGATTTGTGCGCCATTCTGCCTGCAAATCCCCATTTGTTAAACAGGGATTTGCAGGCAGAATGGCACACACATCCTGTTTTTTGGCACACACAGTTCCATGAATCGGCCCCTTTGTGTGTGTCTGAGAGTAACATCTCTGTGCTTGCAGTAAGTGCAATGTTTTATCTGTTATGTGTGTTACTTCATTGTTAATATGGAAATCAGTTATTGGTATGATATTGTGTACATTTGGAAATGTACAATTGTCATGTAATAAGTAAAAATACAAGTCACACATGACAGAGCACCACTGAGTAGCCATCACTGGAAGCCATCACTGGAAGCATTTTGGGTATGTACATTTGCCCACATAAGTAAAGAGTGATGGCGATAGCTCACTGAATTAAGTGTTTGGGCCTCATTACGAGCCTGGCGGTACGGGGTTAACGGCGCCGTAAAAGGTGCCGGCGCAGATTACTCCGTACTGCCTCATTACGAGGTCCCCACGCGGGACCCAGGAAGTAACGCCTGGTCAAACCAGGCGTGCTTACCGGGTCCCGCGAGGGGAAGAGGGAGCAAACAACGGGCCAACTCATAATGGCCCGTTGTTTGCTCCCTCTCCCATTTCCATTTAGCCCTATGGGGGCTGAAATGGAAATGGGGAAGGACCGGGTCCAACTCGGAATGGCCCAGTAATTCCTCATTCTGTGGACCCGGACGCGATTTCGGCGGCAGCCATGCCGCCAACAGCGGAATGGCTACCGCCGAGGTCATAATGAGGGCCTTTGTCATTAGTAACTGTGTCCGTCCTGCAATACAAAATACGTGTTTTACCCGGCATGTTTCGATAACAATTTATTAATATATTCAGATTGATGCAGAATATTGTTTGAAGCAAGTGCTCATTGAGTTATGTCTCGCTGTAAGGGTCTCTGGCTCCTGCCTCCTGTCTCAAAAGGAACATTTAGACCATTGCTCTGGCAACATTTGTGGACATTATGCCCATGTCTGCATCAGCTGGGATCCATCTCTTTGCTCATTGGTGGTTTCCGCAAGGCTCATTCATTCGATAGGCTCACTGTGGAAAATCCGTCCTCTGGACCCAGAAACCTTTTAAAACAACCGGCACATGCATCAGCGCACGCACATTAAGCGAGTGCTCAACAGGTGCTGTCTCACTGTTCCGTGGCACGGCAGACCTGACCTGGGCCTGTCTGACCACAAATGCATCCGGTGAGTGAGACGAAACTGATTGTCGAGATTACTCTTCTCTCTGTTTTATGCTTAGACTCAATTGGTGCCTGTTTCATTGTAGCATTACGTTGCAGGTGGGGGAGTTGGACTAAGCTTGCCCCTTAGGCCAATTGGGCGTTTCCTACAGGCACGCCCAACGTACTGTGCAATATTCAAAGGGTGGTCGAATGGTCTATGATTTAAGGAGCGGCAAAGTAAAGAATAATTCAATGATGCCTCCTCTTCCCAGTCTCTGCCCCCAAAGAAAAAAAAAGTCCAATCTTAATTGACTGCATGCTTGAAGGCAAATCGCAGCACTTCTTTAAATGCCACGTTATCAAATGTCCCCGCAACTCAGTTTGAGGGGCGGGGATGCCGGTGGAGCACAGAGCCTCAGTCCCTCCTCTAAATACACCACTTGCCGCATCTCCTGCTTTGTCTTTGAGCATGTCAGATGAGCTATCTTAAATGAACTTCAAACGGCAGAGAACCCTTCATTGAATCTACAGTCATCTGTTTCTCTTGAGCATATTGATGCAGAAGATCTAATTGATTGCCCAGTTATAGATTTAGTTTCTGACATTTCCATCATGGCACCAGCTATATCGAGTGAGTTCAGAAAACAAGTGCAACTCTCCCTTGGTTCTAGTCTTCCACCTTTGTGGGGTGATGCAACTAAAGAAGAGGTCAAGTTTCATAGATTTCAAGCTTGTCGTTCGTTTGAATACAATGGATAGGGGAAACAAAACCTTGCAATATGAACTACGTGAGGTGCGCTCATCCCTAAAGGAATTGTTTGCTAAGATTACCTTTATAGAAGGTTTCATTACTGCATTTGACTCTAAAGTTGTTTTTCTGAGGTTCAGGAGAGTATCAATATCACCCTAATTGTGGCGGATGCCATAAACAGGTTATGTAATATAAATCATGCAACATAAAACAACGGGGCAGAATGTAGACAACAAGAATTTAAACCCTCCTCGCTAAATCAAAATAAAGGTGGGGATATGTCCTCTGGTGAGATAGTTATTGAGTCCTGCGATGTTGCTCGCCAGTCATGAACGGTGAGAGCAGTTCAAAAGGATGAGCTACTACCAGTGTGGTCCCAAAATTGTTTTTTCATGGAAATATAAATCCAAATTTTAAAGAAAAAAGCCCAGAAGATTATGCCTAAAAAAAACTAAAAAGGGCTCAAGGAAACATTTGTGCGGGCTAAATATAGTGACCAATAGAGTTACACAAAATAAAATGGCAACTAGACTCACCGTTGAGAAAAAGCAAGAAGAAGGTTATATTCTAAACCAGGACTGATCTGTGACAATATTAACTTTCCTGCTATGTAACTCCCAAAAAAGCAGTGTGTAAATAGAGCATTGTGAAGTCCCCCTCATTAAATGGAATTGATCAGTCCCTAAATAGTTTTGTCATGGAGACAAATGCTACCTTAGACACTAGTCTTCTTTCAGTGTATTCGGATGGATGGGAGAAACCATATCCCAGCACATAGGTAGTGGACATAGAAAGGCATGGGGCTATTAATCCTGTAAATGCTGGCAAAAAGATCAATAAGGCTAGTGAGTCATTAATGGCAGTTCTCGAGGTACCTAGAATACCATCTATTGTAACTTCCTAGATAGGACAATGTTGTTTAGGGCTCCTAGTGGGTTGGTCGTGGCAGATTCTTGGCCTAATTTTCTTTAACCTCTCAAATTTTCCATTTCATGTGTAATTTTCCCTCCAGTTGTGTACTCCCCAACTTTTTGCTTTGTTTAAACTCCATGGTCTGACTTTACTAGAGGAGCACAGCCTGGGATTTTCGCTCACTTCTTATGGGGAAACTGACATGCCCTTAAAGACAGCCAGTACTGGGAGACTTTGTTTCCCTTGGCCGTTGCAACCAATGTTGCAACTTTTCTGCAACATGTTGCAAATGCACACAGTACCTTACAGTACAGTGCACTTGTGTCTCCCTCACATTTCTAAAAGCCCTAGTTACTCTCAAAGGATTTTTTACATTGTTTCTCCACAATTGGACTACTAATAAAGACTTGCTAACTACATATAAACCCTTTAATCATTTTATTTATGACATAAAATCATTTAATGTATTGCTACCTTTTTTATTGAAGCACCCTTCTAAAGAATATCGAAACATGATGTTGAGATTAAAATTGAATGTGTTCCTGCACTGGACATTATCGGTGCCAGACTAAAAATCCCAAAACACGTAAGGTTA
The DNA here is from genome assembly GCF_040938575.1 of Ambystoma mexicanum. NCBI lineage: Eukaryota > Metazoa > Chordata > Amphibia > Caudata > Ambystomatidae > Ambystoma > Ambystoma mexicanum. The sequence goes on from NC_090939.1 coordinate 710,652,944, forward strand.
TGTAGCCTTTATAATAATGAGGTCAAACATTAGAAAATCTTTGACACCCTCTCCTTGAAAATGTACCTTTTAATTGTAAATAGATTTTTATGACATAGTTTACCTCCTTTTAAAAGAGCACTATGTGTATTGTCGCATCTACAGGCTGACACTAATTGAAGAGGAACACAGACCCAGACCATACTATACAGAACAGCTCTTGATTTTTGAATAAGACATTCATCTATGGAACATCATCCAGGTGATTATCAACCTCAGAATAACGCATGACAGATAAATTGATAATTCTAGAATACACATTGGTATAATAACTGAAATAGTATCTTGATTTAATTAATTATAGAGATGAAAGAATCACTACAGGAAGCAATTAGCAACTCCTGAAGAAGGGAAAGAATTCCCGAAACGCGTTGAGCAGAACTAACACTTGTTACCTAACACTGGACATTGAATATAAGTAAAACAATGAGGAGAATTGTTTCTAGCTTATGAAATGTTTCTAGACAACCTTTTGACAAAATATTTGAGAAGGTTATTTTTGAGAATTGCATACTGTGTTGTTTACACACTGTTTTTGATGAATTTCTGTATGGATATGGATACTATTATATATATATATATATATATATATATATATATATATATATATATATATATATATATATATATATATATATATATATATATATATGCAATATCACACACATAACAGGATGTGAGTCAAAATGCTTTTTGTTCAACTGTATAAAAATGTGGTTGTTTATTCAACACATATAGGGTGTGCAAGGAACGGGAGTGTTCCACAAGATTGTGGACCTCTGCTGTTTCTTACTATTGTATACCACCTCGTGTCAGGGTTGGTTTATCTCCCTTGCACCCCTCTACTGATCTTAAATAATTTAAAATCATCAGCACGATTTAGGTGTGCTCCCTGCACAAGGTTACTTAGTGTAACGTTTGGTATGTGATTCAACTATTGCACTTTGTATAGCTGCTAAGCGTTTTTTATTTATGCTATTTCTAGATGAAAAGTGTTTATTTTAGTATGATTTTTTTTCTTCTAATGAATTGTATGTGTTTTTAATCTATTTATAATCTGTCTTTTTTCATAATTGTGTGTTTATGTCATTGTGTGAAAAATGTATGCAAAGCTAAATCATTCAATAATTAAATTAAAAAAAATATGGTTTGGTGCTTCTCATAACTGCTTTATTAAACACCAACAGCTGGCTCGGTTCCAGAAAGAACACAATATTAAGATGTTGGCCTAATTTTCTTTAAACTCTCAAATTTTCCATTTCATGTGTAATTTTCCCTCCAGTTGTGTACTCCCCAACTTTTTGCTTTGTTTAAACACCATGGTCTGACTTTACTAGAGGAGCACAGCCTGGGATTTTCGCTCACTTCTTATGGGGAAACTGACATGCCCTTAAAGACAGCCAGTACTGGGAGACTTTGTTTCCCTTGGTCGTTGTCAATGTTGCAACTTTTCTGCAACATGTTGCAAATGCACACAGTACCTTACAGTACAGTGCACTTGTGTCTCCCTTTTATTTCTAAAAGCCCTAGTTACTCTCAAAGGATTTTTTAGGGGAAGTGCAGAAGTGCCTTGGACATGGGTAGTGGCAGCTTATCTTTTCATATATTTTTAACCCTTTCTTGCCAGGTAAACCGCCATTACCGCGTTTGTCACGGTTAGGTGGCCTGGCTCCAAAATGGCCACGCCACAAGGTTCTTTGTCCTGTCCTTTGGCCATCTTGCCCCTTCACCTTCCCCAGGTCGAGCCAGGCATGCATTTTCACGCAAAGCACCAAGCTTTTGCAGGCTTCTGCAAGCGATGTGTGCGCGCCCCCAGTATGTGGGATGGACTGTCTATTCCAATACGCATCCTGGGTGCCGGAGAGTCTGGTGTGCTGTGAATGCCTGGGACCACCATGGTTCATGATTGGTCCTCGTATGGTATGCCTGTATGTGAGCAGATCTCCCATTGTGTCCTCTTCATTTTGGCACAAAGGAGATTTTGGATAAGAGAAGGCTCCAAACACCCATGCAATGTTGAACTCTGGAGTTCTCACTGAACGAAGGATAGGATCTAAGTATCCTGAAACTAAGAAGCCAAGTCGAGGAACCGCTGGTGACCCGCTGGAAGGTTTGGCACCCTGAGCCCGCTGTCGTCCTGTGGGACCCCTCTGCATCTGGTCATCTTAGAAGGTCTGCGAAGACGCTTCATCCCATTGGAATAGTGGGACCAACTATTCTCGGTACCTGTATCAAAACCTGCAAGTATGCCTTTTCGGGAAGCATCACTGGGCCAACCAGTGGGCTGACAAGCTTGTGCAGGAGTTTTGCCCTGATACCCCTACTGTTCTGAGGAGGCCCTTGAAACTTGGTACATCGCAAGCTCTTTGGTGACGGCACTCTCACACTGAATTTCATACACTTGGCCTTCCCAGATCTGGTGTAAAGTGAGAGCGTCCAAACCAGAGTACACGTGGTTACCGTGTCGCCCAGCCATATTGACAAACTTTGAAAGTTTATTGCAGCTGTGGTCCTCTGTGCCCTGAAGCCTGCTACCATGGAACTGGCCTGATCCATCCACCAGGAACAGAGAAATCGCCACTGCCCCATAGGTGAATCAACGCTGTATCTTCGTCGCTGAAAGCTGCAGAGCCGTGAGATTGCCGCATTTGAACCTGCAACTGAAGTGGACTCGACTGCTGAAGTTTGGTCCGGAGTGCACCGGGGGTCGGTGATTAATTGCAACCCTAACTGGTGGCCCCAAGAGCATCCATCCATATTTACGCATGAGTGGCCCCTGAGGGCTCCTCTCCTTTCCACTCCTAGTGCAAACTAGCAAACTATACCCGAATTCTGGAACCTGTTCTGCCCTGTCAGGGAGACCCTCCACGAATAGTGGGAACTATTCTTCATCACCTCACCCACCATCCTGAGCTGCTACAGACCCTTGAAGAGACCCCGTTTTGCCCATCTGCATTACCGCGTGCGCCAGCATTGCAAGTACATTTGAGCAATAAACTCCACTCTTCTTAGGGATTGGACTGCCTTTCAGTTAGGAGTTTCCTTGATGCAGAAGGGACTAAAGACTATTTGCACTTCCTGTTCCCATCCCTATTTAGGTTGTGGACCCATTTGGTGCATTCATCCTTTATACCCGATAGGATTGTGTTGGTTTAATTGTATTGCTGTGATTTTCTTACTGTGTGTTGAATTGCAAAGGCCTTGGAATTAATGTATTTGTATGTTTGATATATATACATCTGACTGGGAGTGATTTGTAAATGTCCTTTACTCTGTGTGCTCATTGAGGTCTTTCAGTCACCCTCACCCCACCTGAAACCTAGTCTTGACCACCGCCAAGCTACCTTGATTGGTCTTGCTTGTCCAGAAGGTTACCCAGTTCCAAGAAAGTAGGCTGGCCTTCTTAACCTCTTCCCACCAGGTCAGAATTGAGAAATACGTCTTAACAACGCACCATATCATACTTTACCTATCAGAAGATGGCGGCAATGGACAACTGAGGCTGCACTCAGCAAACCTTGTGAGGCTTTATCTTGCGTATGATGAATATACATTCAGGCTTATGTTGGCACAACATGGCACCTCTTGGGTACAAGAGATTGTGATTAGCATATTATTGCAGTAACTGGCACATGACACAGTCTTTATCATACTATGACTATAGATGGCATGTGAAAAACAGAATTGCAATATCTGGCCACATGAGGCTGTGTTGGATTGCTTATGATAGTTCTGCTGGCTGTTCCCTGCCTGTTGTATCATGACTGTATCCATTGCTTCTCTGAATAGAACTGTAGTCTATTTATTTAAGTATCCGTACATTTGTTGGGAGGCGCGCAAAGCCCATGGGCATTTAGGTGCTAGTTACAGACAGTAGAGTGTGTTAAAAGTCAGTGTCAGTGGAAGAGATGGGTTTTACATTTTTTCCTAAAAGACTAGTAGGAAGGTTTGGCATGCAGGGCGGTGGGGGTGGGTCATTCCAGAGCTTGGGGTGCGGACTAGGAAGCTAGACCCACCCACCTTCTTTTTTTTAATGTGGGTGTTACAAGTCGATGCTGGTAAGATGATCTTACTGGTCTTGTTGCAGACTGTTGGTTTATTTTTTTCAGACAGGTAAGAGGGGGTGTCGTTGGTGAGGCATTGATGGGTGATGGAGAGAACCTTGAACCTTGAACCATAAATTTGATTCTGTTCTTGACCAGTTAACAGTGAGAAGATTTTCTTGCCTCAGAGATGTGGGCATGTTGGCTGATGTCCAGTGTAGTACAGAGGAAATTGTTTTGGATTGTTTGCAGTTTATCAAGGCGGCTTGGGAGGCCAATGAGGAGGAGCTTGGTTTTTTTGTCATTGAGGCATAAGCTGTAAGTGGCCATACAGGACTGCATTTCTTTGTAGATGGCATTGATTCAGATGGTGTCTGTATGATGTTTGCCAGTGAGGGGGATGAGGATCTGTATGTCATCTGCTTAGTTGGTGTATGAGACACACAGAGCATCCCGGAGGTGAAAAAAGGGGTTTCTTATACACGTTGTATAGTGTGGGCGAGACGCAGGAGCCTTGTGGGACACCGCAAGTAGTGGGGGAAGGAGTGGCTGTGGCCTCCCCGGCAAAGACTCTGGAATATCTGTCAGCCAAGATGGAGAAGATCCATTTGGAGGCATCTTTGGAGATGTGGGCATAGGAGGAGAGAGCTTGACAGAGGAAGTTTTGATCTAGAAGGTCAAAGGGGCCGAGAGATCAAGTAGTAGGAGGAGAGAGAGGGAGCCCTAGTCATTGGAGAGGAGACGTCCAACTGATTCTTAAAGTCAAGGAGGGCCATTTCTGTCCCATGTTTGCAGTAGAAGCCTGATTGATGGATGTCCTAGGATGTGATAGTGTTTGAGGTGGGCCTGAATCTGCAGGTAGGTGACTCTCTCCATCATTTTTAGGAGGAAGGGCACTGTTGTGGTGGAGCAGAAATTTCTGGGTCGAGAGTGTTTTTTTTTTTTTTTTTAGCAGAGGCACAATCCAGGATTCTTTGAGGGAGGATGGGCCAATGCAGGAAGTGAAGGAGGTGTTAATGATGTCAGCTATGAGAGGGAGAAGGGGTTCTGCACAGTCTTTGAACTGCAAAGCTGGGCAGAAGTCTCTCTTGCAGAGAGAACTTGAGGCAATTCATGATGCTGGCGAGGGTAGAGGTAGTGACGGGTTGGAACTGGAATGGGGGTGCAGGTGGTGTTTCTTGTGTGGTTGGGAGTGGAGGGGGTGGAGCTGGTACAAATACCTGTTTGGCTCTGATTTTTACTTGTAAGAGTGAGAATTTTCCTGAGAGGGTATCTTGGATGCTGTTACACCATGCATCATCTTTTGTGAGGGAGAGAGGAAGGGTAGTGGGGACTCAAGTTCCTTGAGCATGGAAAAGAGTTTGCCGGAGGTGGAGGTGGCTTTCGAGATTCGTTCATTATAGATGCATGCTTTGGAGGTGAAGATGGCTTGTTAGTAGTGGCAGAAAGCACTGGAGAGGAGGGCTCTGCCAGTTGCGCTTCTGCTGCTCGTTTTGAAGCTCTGATGGAACGGAGGCTGGGGTAAAGCAGGAGTTCAGGTGTTTCAGGTTTCTGGTTTTCTTAGCTTTAAGAGAGAGAGGCTAGGTCATTGACAGCGGTGTGTAGCAAGATATTGTAGTGCTCTACAAGGTCTGAGGTGTCCAGTGTCGGGGTGGGGGGTGGTTATATTGAGGAGCAGGATCATCTGAGTACTGGTGAGGTTTCGGCAGCTGCAAGCCAAGATAATGGCTGGGTTTGCTGTAGACTTGGTTTGTGAAAGGGAACAGGAATGGTAAAGGAAACCAAATGGTGGTCTGACCAGGGGATTGGCGGTTGGAGATGGTAGTGATGTTGTGGTCCACGAGTCAGTCAAGGATGTGATCATAGGTGTGGGTAGGTTGGTTGATGAGTTGGGTGCAGCCTAGGGCTTTCAGAGTCTTGGATAGTGAGGTGTCATTGGTGTTGGCTGGGTTGTTGAATCCCAGGTTGAAATTGCCTATGAAGAGGAGTTGCATGAAAGGCTTGAGGTTGGAAGATATGATTTAAGTCAGGTCATCCTCAAAGGTGAGTATGGGCCTGGTGGGTAGTAGACAAGGTGGAGGGTGGTTGAGGCAGTGTGCAAACATTTCACCTGGGCAGAGAGTAGTTCACCGTTTGGTAAGGAGGCAGATTGGATGGTGTGCAGTGGCAGGGAGTCTTTGTAGTTGATGGCAACTCTGACACCTTTTTTGGATGTCCTATCACAGTGGACCATGGTTCCCCATTTGGGATGGCGATAGATAGAAGAGTTCCTGAGGTTGGGGTGATCCAAGTTTCAGTTAGGGCCAGGAGGTCAAGATCTTCTGCTATAATGAAGTCGAGTATTTTGTGGGCAGGGGCAGTTAGAGATCTGGCGCTCAGTACGGTGTCGTCGTGCCTTCAGAGGTGCCTGGCGGCCGTGGGGGATTGGATGAACCACAATTGGCTAAAACTGAATGGAGACAAGACACAGGTTCTGGTGATGGGTTCTCCCCCTGACCCCTAACTCTGGGTGTCTTCCTTTTGGTCGTCCTCTCTTGGCCCCCTCTCATTTCCTGCGGTGAAGGTAAAAAACTTGGGTGTGGTCCTATCAGTGTCCCTGTCTATGGACGCCCAAGTAGCAACAGTCTGTCAAGCTGGCCATTTTTGGCTCAAAATACTGAAAGAAGTGCTCCCTATGATACTGCCCCCTCTTTGTCCACCGATAGTTGCAGCTGTGGTGCTAAGCCGGCTGGACTATTGCAACACCCTTTACCTGACGCAGCCAAAGGGCCTGGTGCTGCGCTCACAATGTCTGCAAAACCTAGCAGTTTGCGTTGCCCCAAGCTCATATTTCACTGGTTTTGCATGCCCTGCACTGGCTCTTGATCGCCCAGCGCATCCGATTTAAGGTGCTATATATCGTCCATCAGGATTACATGACCAGGGTGTAGAATATATTCAAACGAAATTCACACGTTATCTCGCTAAACGATGTCTGCGATCGGCCTCGGCTGATCTGCTTTGCATGCCTCCCTTCCGTTATGGGCCGACTGGGGGCCAAACCTTTTCCATAGTGGCGGCTCAGCTATGGAAGAGATCCTGTTTTCCATAAAAAAACTATCCAACCATTTGGCCTTCAGAAAGGCTATGAAAACATACCTGTTTTAGGTGACGGGATGCACTGGCTGTGGTTGTGTGCCTTGTCTCGCCAGCGCCTTGATACCTCTGGGTGTTTTTTTCCTTTAGAAATTCTAAAGTTTCCCTCCCATGTGATGTGATGTCATCTTGGAGATTTTGACATTAAAAAATGTAAAATGTCTGCAACAGCATGTTCCTCACATGTGATCAAGTTCCTAAGTAGTTCATCAGATTACTCTAACTTAGGCGAAACAAAGAATGCAATTTGATCTCAGCATGACATATGTTGGTGAATTTTTCCAATACTTTTATACAAACATAATATTTCTATTTCATGACAGGCTTGTCTTCATGGAAGCTAGGATATATACATCACTGGGGTGCACAGTTCCTGTGCGCAGATAGCCACATGTGCCTAATTTACATAATTAACATAATATCAAAACATTGTTTTACACTTTGCACTGATAGAGCTTATCACCATGAACATTTTAAAAAATGAAGTTTCTAGGACCATTTGCACACCAGTTTTAAGCAAAAATATGACTCCATGTATACCTTTAACAAACTGCATTAATTTTCATATATGTATGGAGATGAATCGCAATCTGGAATGGCAAACATACAAATGGTATCACTTCCTTTGAGCGCCAAGCTGGGTGCATTTATGACTCCCTAGAAGCCTGGTCGTCGGGGCAACATGTCTTTGAAATATGGAGCTGGCAGGGCCATTTTTACGATTCAGCCTGCACCTGTTGAGTGATTTCAGGACCTTTTGATTACTTGAGGCAGACTCCTTGTCCCCGAAAGTGTAAAATGTTTCCTTCTAGAATGGCCTGGCTAATCGAAGGATCAGATTATTTGAGAACAGAGCACTGCTCACTGCTTCCCAGAGCAAATTCATTATATTTTTATAGGTCTTTAGCCTAAACTGAGGGACAAATGTAAGTTGTAAATGAGCTCAATTTGTTTTGCTTTGTAAGCCCTAGCTTTCTGAGAGCCAAATCTAGGCAGTGTCATAAACTTTTATAGTTGAACTACAAAAGTCACTTTACACACATTCCCCTGGGAGAGCATCTCCCATGCCAAGTAACTTGTTTGGGCTGTTTGAACTCTTGCTCTCCAGGAAAAAGAGGCTTTGTTCACCAATGCAGCCTTTGAAAGTCATTTTATTTTCCCTACATTTCTTTCACATGTCCACAAAACAGGACAAAACCATACTTTCTCTTTGCAACCCAAAGTCCTGTCACAACTTATTTTTGATATCTGTGTATGTTCCTTTCTACAAGCTGATTAGTCGTCATGCAAAGGACAACATACACAATGCAAGGCCCTATTAACTGTTGTGCTTTTCATCCCAGATTTAACTGTTTTTCCATTTTAATAAAAGTAGCTTGATACTTTCTGTTAACTGGAAGTAGTTATCTCAGTCGTTGCCAGCTACTTAGCATATGTATTTCCAATGAGATGGGCTGCTAACATCCCCCATTTTCCTCGCACGTGTCATCTTTCATATTCAGCCTGCATGCTGCAGCTAACATGTCTGTTTTTAAACAGGTGCCTTTCCTTCTTTGGATCCTTTTCTTTCACGTACATTTCCCTACAGATATAACTTCCTTTGAAATCAGCAGGGCCGAAAGCCAGATGATATCAATTCAAGTGATGTCATTGCTGTTAATGGTCATGTGATGTCATTTCTTGTAATGCCATACGGTATGCTTTGTCACTTTCACTAAACCTGTCTTTTAAGTGAATTGATGCTCCTGTGTTGTTCATGTGTCTCAGATATTTCTTTTCCAGCTGTTGTCACTGTGTCTGACTATATTAACACAACAAGTTAATAATTATATAGACATATTAGTTTCCACCTGGCATTTTTCAAATAACCCACACTATCAGGGTTGCACCTTCAAAATAACGTATTCCTGCAGCAGACCTGCCAAAGGATTAGGATGGTAGTGGAAATGAAAATAAATATATGGACAACGTTTCCCTGATGTTTCTTTTACCATATCAAGACATTCCAATACCCATTGGCATCTGGAATTCCAAGACAGGGGCCAGAGCCCAGCAGGGAAGTTATGTGTGGAGTGCCCTTCAGTGATCCTAACCTAGTACATCTCATTCTCATGACACATTTAGATATGCGTAGAAGGTATATTATTCAACCAATTGAGCTTGGTTTTCCCAGGCAAGTGAAAAAAGTGACCACCCGTGAAAATCACTGGAAGTGGCAGTGAACATTTTTGCAACCACAACTGTCACGGCTGATCTTCACCATGCATTATCTGGGATCATTACATGAGTGTAGTGAATGGGGGAATTGGAAACCTAGACTATCACAAGTTTCCACATCATACATTACTTACTTGCAATGTTGTACCTGTGTCTGGATAAATGCAAGCATTCCAGAATCATTCTTAAGAAAGCAAGGATTTGCAACGCGTGGGGCACTTTTCTGTTATTCACTTTTGCAAATCACAAAAGGGCCCTCCGAGTAGGCAAGAGAGGAAGTGAGCAAAGTTCAAATAAAGCTGGCCAGAATTATACTGAAATCATATAATGTCAGCTACATTTGAACTACTTTTAAAGTTCCAGCCACTTGAGAAAATATTATAGATTGAAGCTCAATGGCTGTATTAATTGTTTATTTATGACTACTTTGAAATGTTAAACTAATTGTTTGCTAATTTGCTATTCCTTTAGGAACATTCTTTGGCTGCACCAGTTCGCACTTGCTCAGTGCTCTAGTGCTTTTAATATGTAAATCTGTGTGTCCCACAATGTATCTGAGAAACATATAAATCAAAGAAGATTGACCTTTAACTAAAATACTGATTCAGACTTGGCTGCATCTGTTCTGTGTCCAGAAGACCTTTAGAAACATTAGTATGGAAGGCAAGTTCCCAGTTTCAATGTGAGGCACTCCGTCTTGCCTTTCGGAGTACTCCTCTAATTAAGAGAACTTACAAATTGAGCCTGCACAACCTTTTCTTTTTGGGGCGCGGTAGTGGACAGGACGGAATAACATTGTTCATGTTTGTGACACCTCCACTTGCCAATTGAACTGAATTGACTATACCAGATTCAAACGAGTATTTCTTTTTGGACTCCTACCAGGTTGCCTACACCAGAGAGTTCATACATTGAATACTTGTATTTGGATACATGTCCTTGACAAAGGTGAAAGTGACAGTGGAATTTGAGTTTCTGTGTGATACTTAGAGGGTGGGAAATTAATACTGCCAAAACAAAAACCATGATTGGTACTAAAGAGAGAGTTAGCAGTTGCAAGATCACTTAGAGCACAAATGATGAAATAATGGAGGAGGTGACAATTATCCGCTATTTTTTTATCTACTTTTGCCATAATGGTGATTGGATCCCACAGATGAAAATAGATAATTTTCCCCTGTAACGATCTCTTGAAGCAATCTTAATATTTGCTTGAGTATTTGGGAATATGGTGGCCAGCTTTTCACTTCAGGTGCATAACTTGCAAGCCAGGCAGTCAGCATCTATGGTGCTGATTTGTGGGGACAGTCTCACGTTACTTCTTTAGCTGTTTCTGAAAACATGTTCCTAAGAGGCGTTTTCTCATTAGCTAAGAAGGCTTCAAATACTGTCATTCCTTTAGACATTTGGAACTGGCATTGGCAAAGTGATGAAGCTCAAAACTCTTTGCTATTGTGCTCAGACTGTGGTCGACTTCTGAGCTTTCGAACCACAAAAGTAGCTTTTCTTGAGGTGATGAAATTAAATGGGGGTCTTTCTTTGCAAGGATTATAACGACATGTACAGCCCACAAGTAATAAGCTGTGATTGTAGAAACATAGTAAAACAGGACCTCAAACAATGGTTACTTCGGACTATTGTCGATAATAGCCTAAGGAGTCATCTATTAGGTAATTATGTATCCATCGAGAAAATAGGCCAGTATGAGAGATTACTTGATTGGACAACTCTGTCCTATGGTCGAACCTTGCATTAAGAATTACAACCAGGAATTCTGACCTTAGCCACACTAACAGGTGTCCTTTTGCCTTGTATAAAAAGAATCTGAACAACATGTTCGGTTTGTGTGTGATTTATATTTGAACCAAGAAATAATGATCTATTGCCCATGGAGTTAGGATTTGACGCGTTGGTCATCAAGATGTGTTGCGTTTTAACCCTTCAATGTGTTTTTCAATACAGTTTTTTCCATACCTGCTTTATTTGAATTTGAGTTTTAATCTGATCTGAGAATTGTAATTGATTATGATCATGGATTGTACTGTGTTTTTTGCATTTTATGATGCTTTATTGGAGAAATTGTGTCAGGGAGCGCTGAAATTAAATGAAAATATCATATCAATATATATTGCCTAAGCCCATCATCATTATCAATGGTAGAGCCCAGTTTTCATATTTCCAGACATTTCATAAAAAATGTGTTGAATTATCTAGTTATTGGACATCAGAAATCAAGGCACTGCAGCTTTGGTCAGAATAGGCTTAGTGCTGTATTATCTGTTTGGCGGTATTACAACTGCTAAACCCACCTAACTGAATTACCGTTACCACGAATGATAATGAGAATGTATTGCCTGATTATGGGTTTAAATTTCTTTCCATAGGACTTCATTCGGGGGTTTCCGTGTTAAATGTGGTAATACTGCCTGCACCATCACTGACAATTTGGGTGAATGTAGTACCTTCATTCACAAGGATGCAATTTCCATGCCATATAGGTGTCCACACCCATAATCAGGTGCAGTGGCATAATGGGCAGTATTGGGAAATACTGACTGCTGTGCTGCTATAATCTCCATATTCCTGAAAAGGCCATTACTTTTCCTTGCTACTGGAGGAAGGGTGTACTCAATACCAGATGCAAAGACAAAACACTCAGTAACATCCAATAGGATGACTGCTTAATATCAAGGATGTGACATAGCCCAATCAGCTGTCTCTGTTCATACAAGATACTGGGAAGCAAATGTATTTTGTCTCTTCTACCAAATTCTTTCAGTGACAAGAACATCTAACATGGCAAGATGCCACAGAATTGTAACTTCCATTTTTTTTACACACACATTTGTCTTATTGTTTCTTTTAATTCTTTTGCAAAACAATTCATAGGTTCCATTTGGAAATAGTGTACGTGTGTTGCCACATGCACTGTATGCCGAGAAAGCATTTGACGAGTGTAGTGGGATTATTTTCAAGACCATGGTGTTGTAGGCACTAGGAGAACAGTTTATTTCCTTAGTGAAACTATTAAATGGCATTCCAAGCATTCTAGTAATGGGGCCTCTCCCCCCAATTTCTTGCAAAATAGAGTCAACTGGCAGGGTTGTTAACTTCCATCCTATTTTATGAGTTAGTCTTAGAGCAAGCTGTTTTTGGATTCAATTCAAAGGGTGAATGAGGTTAAATGTATTAACATTGGCCAAGAGTCCACTAAAGCATCTGCACATGCATACACCATGTTGATGTATATGTCTAATGCTTGTGTATCTGTGCAGCATTTTATGGATCTTACTCAAGTCTAACCCCACTCAACTAAGGTTAAACTTACTACTGATAAAACTGAAGTCATGTTTCTAGCCAACGGTGTTCCACCTCAAATATTGCGACTCCCAGGTTAACAAACTGTCCTTCCAATCCAAAATTAATACTCTTCCACAAAAATCTAACTTCAAACTTCAAAAACGAAGCCAAGTCTTCCCATTATTTGAAATGCCACATGACATTGACATCATTAGAGCCCTGGTTTTCACACCTGTATCCGGGTCCCAAAAAATAACAACTACATCAACTTCTGCTTACACAAAATAAGGCTGCCTGACGTATCATTGGCCTAAAACGTACAGATCAAATCTCCTCAGGCTTCAAATCGTTCACATGGCTCTCAGCAGAGAACAGGATCAACCCCAAGGCGTTTCACTTTCTTTAATCAGGAAAGACAAAACACTATCTGCTTTTACCAATGCATTAACAAACACTTCTGTAAGAGAAGCCTGAGATCCAGACATAAGAACTACCTAAAGACATCACACTTAAAAGGAGCTAGGGATGCGGGAGGTCCCTGGAAGTTGAAATAGTTACACTCTTTAAAAACGTTTGCAACAACCTGAAAACTGAACTGAGCTTCAGAAGACTGAAAGGACCACTAAAAACCTGACTCCCTCAAAAATGTGCCTAATCGCCAGGGATACTCTCATTTCCACCCAGCCCTTTCGTTCCCAGTACCGCCCTCTGTGCAGTTCCTCCATAGTACTTCCTACTTTTAAACTCCCAATGGTCAGCTGTTAAATTATAATGTTGACCTTACATGTATCTACTTTGGCTCAGTCAAAGGTTGTCTAATCAGTCCTCTCCCTATTTGATAACTCTTTTTATTGATCTATTAATATCAATGGCAAGTATTGTATAAGCCCCCTTATCTGCAATTTCTACCCTGTATTTTCTACACGGTTATCATGGTCTAATTCTAGTTAGCACATGGAAAACGTTATTGATGTCCTCTTAGCCAATCCAAATGTTTACAGCGCAATCAATAACTATCGTTATTGACTACATTCTGAACACTTTATTTTCAAAAGCAGACAAGGAAACAACAATGCAATTTCCAGGCAAGGTTTTGTTCCAACAAGAGAATTCCTCCCAGGGAGGACCTTTTTTTGCTGCAACATGCTATTTAACAGACGAAAGAGAAAGTTGAAAAATGCTTTCACTCTCTTATAGAGAAGCTATTTACTTTTTCATGACACCTAATGCATGCTCATTTTAAACCTGTTCCAGTTCAACCAAGTTGCAATTAAACTTCTTAGCTCACACAGAAATGTTATTTAAATATCTTTAAATAAAACTGCATTTAATTTACCAACTCAGTTTGTCTATTTACATTAATCACTCTTAAAGCACCATTTTTTTACTTTATCAAAACAAACTCCAAAACGTGTATCACCATGTGCTGTTAGACATACAGACCTTGGGAGTGGTCGCTTGGGATAATGACCCTTCCCCAACGTATGGCCCTCGGCTTTGCCTCAAACCTTAACTTGGTTGCAGGTCATTATCCTGCAATAACAAGCCCTCCCTCAGTTTATAAGGCTACATTAAAAACCACTTGCATTGGAAACCGTGTAAATGCCAAGATACTCTAAAATATTGTTCGAATTGATTCACCTTTTTTGCTGCTTTTTAGTTTCATTTGTTTGCGATGCGTAGCCACATTGCTGGCTAATGTCTTTTTTTTAAAACCTTTTTAGAAGGTTAGATGCTGTGCCCATCCCTCTTGAACCTGCAAGTCATTTTGAGGCGCAAACCCTGGTCAGTCCCTAAGTGCGGTGCACCGTTTTACCTTTTTGTGCCTCTCTTCTACTGTACTAATGGCTAATGGTGCTATCCAAAGTGTATACTTTGTAATAGTTCAGTATGGCCCTGGCAATCTAGTGGCCTTGCTAAATATATGTTTGATAAATGTGAAAGGTGTGCTACTGTGCACCTTTATTTTTACCACAGAGTAGCCTTTTGTCTATTGAAAGGTCCAAAATGGCTTCCGTCATGTTTGAGCCCTTTATTTCTAAACCACTTTCTTTGTGCCCCTGGTTTGCACCTGTTCAGAGTTAGGAATAGTTACATGTGGTTATGCCACTGTACCGGTTCTGTCCAGCTGGCATTTTGCAATCCAATCACATTGTCTATTTTATACCGAGCAAGCAGCTCCAAAAGCGTGCATTCCTGGAGCTAATGCACTGAGCTCTCAAAGAAAAAGAATAGATCTTTAATTCTAGGTAGCTACAGTTATTGTGAAAGCAGGGATGTCCTCATCACTTTTCTAAAGCTCCGGTGGCCCTTTATCAGGTGGAGGTGTAGGGAGCCAGGCTATTCCAGTGTCTTACTGGGGGTGTTGTGAACTGACTCCTTCCCATGATGCCTTTTTGGACTCTGAGGGACCTCTTTTAGAAAGAGTGCACGGAGCATGCAGGGTCATTGTGTTGAACTTGTTTTTGCAGAAAGGAAAGGCCTTTGCCCTAAAGGGCATGGTCTGCTATGAATGCATATACAAACCTGACTTTCCTGGTAGACAGTGAAGAAAAGTAGGGCTGGAGTAATGTGATGCCTTCACCTTAGATACATCAGTCTGCTGTCAGCTGCATGTTCTAGATGCTTTGATATGTTCAGAAGATATTGATGGAGCCCAGGATATGATGTGCTTACATCATGTGTTTTAAACATCACCCGTGCCTGTACTTAGGTAGAAAAAGCAAACACTCGTTTTCCTTGTCTGAAGTGTGAAGAAGCCATGAAGTAAAGCAAGGCACCAATCTCCCTACATTGCCATTCCATATTCAGAATGTGATGACTAGTAGTCATTTGATGGATCACATGAAAAGCATTGCTCTTAAATGTATTTTGTCCACCTGGGCACTACGTACCGTCGGTATTGGCACTACACGTTGATGTAATTATCTGGGAACAGAAGGCAGCCTGATTACGCCTGCAGTACAAAACATGCTTATAAACCAGGTTCCCATGATTAAGTTATCTGTTCTCTGATCCTCTCAACCAGACAGGATTGCAGAATGGAATTTGAAATACCCCAGCTTCCTCAAGTGTTCTTCCCTCTAACTTCTTTCCATTGACGCAGGATCTGACACGGTTTGCAACTGCCCTCCCCACATTCTCCTTCTTTCACAGGTCACAATAATCCTTGACACATATTCTTATTCCCATCAAAGTAGGTATGTTGATGGTTATGTTATTTTTCCTGGATTTAAAGCACAAGATCTGTCATATATACTTGTTCTCATACAATGTGTCAGTCTAAGATCCAGGAGCTATGCCCATTACCCCTTTCCCCACCCATCCTCACTTCCCTCTTGTCCATTCTTCTGCTTCGTTTTCTCTGCTTTTAACTTTTGCTCTGTGCTTGTCCTGTTTTTCTTCTCTTTCCTTTCTCCAACTATTTTCTTTTTCACTTTTCCTTCTATTCTGCTTTCACATTCGTTTTAGTATTTTCTTGTCTCCCATTGTCTCCTTTTCTTATGCTTTCCTTCTCATCCCTAGACAGCATATATTTATGAGCAGACCCTTATCACTATACATGATATCATGGTCAATTAGAACATTATAATCATTTTTAATCAGCAGAGATTTTACTCATTTGTCAATGTGTACAACTATTGTTTACACATCCATTACTGCAAGATATATCATTAATTATAAGTTATGAATGAACTCTCTCTGAAAACTTCGTGAATTCCAGGGAATGAGCTATGACTCGGAGTGTTAACATGTCCTGTCATTTGTTATGTGCTTCAGTTATTTCTATCTTTGCTAAATTACCATGTATTTTGAAACAGATCAATACCATTAATAACAAAAATAACGTTTTCATTGAAAATGCAAATACTACAGGAAAACAGTTAAACTCAACAGACCCCCTTTTATTGTGTGGCTTAGAAAAGGACAACTTGGAAAGTTTTTCACCAGTCTTTTCATTATCTGAGTGGTTGCAAGACATTTTATATTTAAAAATGGAAATATCAAGACAAATGGTGCA
Organism: Ambystoma mexicanum; assembly: GCF_040938575.1. Lineage (NCBI taxonomy): Eukaryota > Metazoa > Chordata > Amphibia > Caudata > Ambystomatidae > Ambystoma > Ambystoma mexicanum. The sequence goes on from NC_090939.1 coordinate 710,669,699, forward strand.
GTGTTTTTGGAGGATCGTAAAAAAGAAATGTTATGTTCGACGCTTAGAGGCTGCTCTCTGGTATTAAGCGTGTAATAAAAGAGTCATTATTTATTTAATTGGATTTAATATGTAGACAGGAAGATATGGGACTACACTATGCTCATTATGTTTATGCTGGTAAGGACTAATGAGTTGGGTAATCAAAAAAATACAAAGTAAACAGGACTTTTCTTTAAGAGGATATGATCTCATTGTGACCATTCATTTGTTTTTATCTACATGTAATCAAGGATACATTATTTGTTTGTACAAAATCATTTCAAATTACCCTAAAAATCAATCTAAATAATCATAAAATTCCTTACATGAAATGTGTTAAGTATCAATTTAGTTCTTTGCCAGTGTCAACTGAAGTTATATTCGGAAAAATAAACTGTAATAAAATCATCTAACATGTAGGCAAATCCCCCAAAGTATATTCAGTCGCCACTGGGCAATGACATATCAAAAACATGAAGTGATCATAAAATGTAGTGTCATATCTGTCAACATGCATGACAGAAGGACTTCCCCAATAAAACCATGACATTCCTTAATTTGTTTGAGAATACATTTTTAATGGAATATTCAAAATAAAAGGTAGAAGCAAACCCCACTGTTTAACAATGCAGAAGCTCACTGTCATAATACAAAACAAACATTGTCAAGTTATAAAGACGCTATGGAAATGAACAATGTGAACATTTGCATTGCCTCAACAATGACAAAACAGAAGCCTTTTGGTTGGTGCGCAGACATCCAAAATACACTGGACAGTGATTAGAACTAGACAATACCACATCACTGCCACAAGGAGAAGTGTGCACTGGCTGCCAGTTCACGAAAGAATCATCTCTAAACCCCTAGCCAACACACATAAATGTCTCCCCAATGATGCCCCAAAATACCTCTTGTGCAAGTTCACTGAAGGTAATTCAGCAAGACCCCCCCAATCGTTGTATGTGAACCAACTGATCCCCCCTAGATTCAGACTAAAAAGAGCCAGAGGGATGTCCTTCCTGGTAATTGGCTCTAGGAACTGGACCGCTCTACCCTCAGCACTCAGAATTGAACAATCATATTGGTTCTTCTGCAAGCATCTCAAGACCTTGCCGTTCAATCAGGACTTGACTCTGGCAGCACTCCACTGACACTTTTTGAAACCAGTCTAATTATTTCACTACTGCTTTCTCTTAGCTGACGCAACTGGTAATGTACTATGCTTTAAATATACGTAAACCTTTCTTTTCATGCTCAAACAGTGCCTTGTTGCCTATGGGTTTCGAGCGCTCTAGCAATGACAATGAAAATAAATTAATAATTATACAAACAGACCTTCTCAAATTCCCCTCCTTATCCTCACAAAATGTGGGGGTGATGACATTGACCATATGACCGACCATAATACCATACATCAATGAGTAGGATGCTCTCCTACATGGAATCATACCTTGAAAAAGAAACTTTAGTCACCAGGAGCATCATCAACCTCCTGGGGTGTTCCATGAGCTCCATCCTTCTTTGAATAATTCCAACTCCTCCCGTGCCTGCTGGGCCTTGAGACCCAAGCTACTCCTCACTGATGAGCCCCAACAAGGGCGAAACATGTTTGGGGATGCTTGTGGTCTCGTGCAGAAGGGATGTGACCTAGCAGTTCGGGCTGGACTGCCCCTTTTGGGGTGGGGCCAAGCCTGATTTGCATATGGTCTTTCCCCTTCTGTAATGGCTTGGCAGGCAAAGAACGATGGTCTGGAGTGTTGCCCCGAGCAATGCCAGTGGTTAAGATTCAGTCTAAACCTTCCAGCCATCACCTCTTTGTTTTTGCTTTGTCCCCCCGAGTGGGACGGGTATGCCCAGACGTGGATCCCGTGCCTGCTGGGCCTAGAGACCCAAGCTACTCCTCACTGATGAGCATCAACAAGGCCAAAACATGTTTGGGGATGCTTGTGGTCTCGTGCAGAAGGGATGTGACCTAGCAGTTCGGGCTGGACTGCCCCTTTTGGGGTGGGGCCAAGCCTGATTTGCATATGGTCTTTCCCCTTCTGTAATGGCTTGGCAGGTGAAGAACGATGGTCTGGTGGGTTGCCCCGAGCAATGCCAGTGGTTAAGATTCAGTCTAAACCTTCCAGCCATCACTTCTTTGTTTTTGCTAACTCCAACAAGGCTATAGTTCTGTCCACATTTTCCTAAATCAAAGGGTTTGGTACCCACTTAGGCCCAGCAGGATTTTGGCTCAGCAACTTCAATAAAATGTAGGCCAAGTGTACATTATTTTATAGCACATATTGTAGGGCAGGGATCATAACTGTTTTCTAGTTTCCATAACACATGTGACAAATAATGACAGAATGCATTAAAGTACCAACAGGGTACAATCTCAACTACAGATAACATTTTCCAAGGGGTCTTTCTGCCTCATCAACATATGGACAAAAGAAGTTGATCAAAGTGACATTTTGTGATTGTATTAAAACATTTACGCTATGGCCCCAATTGAGTAGTGGTTTTATGGAGGTGCACATGCTTGTAGTCAATGTCCCTTTATCTGTTGACTCTCTCCTACAGGACTTCTAGTTAAAGTGTTTTTAATTTGTGTTTGCCATATTTTGGCAGTGTCTTAAGGGCTAGAAACCAGACAGCCAGGCTTAAGAATTCCAAATGTGTTGTTATGTATTTAATCCAAAAAGACATGGGCATAGACTATTGTTTAAGAAGGTCTAAATATTTGAGGGAATGTTCGTCCTTATTCTTCCTAGTAACCACCAATGTTGGATCACGTTTGAGAAAGTATGATCCCTTCTTACATGCTTTTGGGTCAATGTACTGGCTCCCTGTTGAGCAAATAGTCCCATGTGCAGGTTATCCTTTATATTAAAAGATACACAAACTTCAGGACCTCACATCATTTGTTCAGGTCTTCTGCATGAACCCACAATCAACAAAACATCACACCTTCCCTATGATGTGGAATATGCTTCCAGCTAACCTCAAACCTCATGAAAATCCTGTGTACTTTAGGAAAATGTTTCAAGGATTCGTTTTCCAGATTGCCCCTGTAATGTGGCTGGATTCCCATATGCTCAGGCATGGCCTCAAACCCTCCTCATGATTGGAAACAATTACCTTCTTCCAACAAAATCACTTTCTGATTATAATTTTTTTCATTCAGTTTGCCTAGTTTTCTGTAGCAACACAGAGACAAGGACAAGTCCTCCCTGGTTCTTAATCTTATTATCCTTACTTTTTAGCACACGATGTAAATGTACAATGTAAATCTAAGATTAAGAGACACAAAGTGTGGAACTAATTGGTAATGAAGTGCATTAAACAAACTGGCATCACTGAAGAATGGATAATGAGAATGGGAGAATTAAGTACCTATGCTTCATAGGTATTTTAAGAAGATAATTTGAGCATCAAATATATTTATGCACAGTTACTAGCCAGGAGAGGAACTAAGTATAATTTGACTGAATACTCTTGAGTTGAAAGAAAACATTCTCATCAAAAGGAATGTGGTTGATGACTCTTTGGGTGAAGACAGAAGCTTGAAAAATCGATACATCACTTGATGTAATTCCTGCTATACACAGAAGCTTGAAAAATCGATACATCACTTGATGTAATTCCTGCCTTGATACCAGAGCAACATTATAAGGACCCTCCTAAGAACTATGCATAGGTTAGGGATTCAGGGTTATAAGGAATTGACAAACTTATTTCTGGGCAACCAGTTTAAGAAAGTTTCAAAGAATGAAGCACCTTATGTAAGAACCACCTTGGGAAGAAAACAACTGAAGGTATTTGTGGGACCAACGGTGCCCAACAGGCTCAGGTGTTTGGCAATGAGGGGTTAGATGGACTTTAAAGGCTTCCCAACTAGTAGGGAAATATATAATTTAAGTAAGTCAATCTTCAGATACATCGGATGCACGTGAACATTTTGAAGAAAAAAAAAGTATGGTCAAAATGATCGTATTTGTGCCATACGAAAATAACGTAAATACAAAAAAGTCGTAAATGGTTAACTAGGAGTGTAGATTCAATAGAGAATGAAAATGTGCATAATTTACATAGATATTGTTTTCGCAAAACAACACTGAAATGCAACGTTCGGCGAAAATGAACTTCGCAATATATTTGGTTTGTTTTCATAGCTAAAAAAAAACATTAGTTGGTTCATTTCATACGTTTAATTGAGTGCTGCTCTGTTAATAACTTGGAAATGGGTTTTACTTGCATAAGCGATGATTTTGCTAATGAATAAGTGCCAGGCTATTATGCAAGTCTATGCAAAAAGGACAAGCATACTCGTCCTTGGCACTTAATAAGTATATAAAAAATGTAAATGTACCTGCTTTGTATTTCAGATAAACAAAAAAGCAATGAGCAATATCCAAATACGAAGAAAATAGGTTTAGGTTCTGAAGTAACAAACGCACCTCACAGATTGTTTTGAAAGGCAGTATATCGTATTGTGTCAGTCATACACAAGCACTTCAGCATTTCTGTCATCTCGCACACTCTGGTGTGATTCAGAAACCCGGAAGATATAATCCTGTAGAAAGGACGGAGCTGTAGAAGCGTGGATGGGCCCAGGTGCACAGAGTCGCGGCACAAAGACATGGACACAGCTCTCCTATGATACGTGCATCTTTATTAAATGCCAACTGTGATCTGCCCTTCCCCTGCCCCCCTCCCCGTCACTTCCCGTCCCCTCGTCAGTTCCTTCAAACCCCAACACCCGCCTCCTGCTCCCATGGTAACGTCAACATGACATCCCACGCATTTTAAACAGTTACCAGACTCTCCACAACAGGTGTCGGTCTGGTGGACCACACTAGTCCATCTACTCGATCCATCAGCGAGGCTTGTTCGGTGCTCCCTGTAGGCGTGCGCTGACAGTCGCCAGAGAATATGCACCACCCTCACTCTCATTCAGAGATTCTTGATCAGAGTCTTCAGTGTCCCATTGGTCTCCAAGATACGGGTCATCCGATTCATAGTCCCGGGGTGCTTGCACCCGTCCACTCAGGTGCTTCAACTCGAGGGCTGGGATTCCCTTGAGGTGTGAGGAATTTTGGGTGACGGACCCCTCCGACCCGTGGGCCGTCACCATGGACTCCTTCTTTTGCGTGATGAGTAAGGGATCAAGGGATCATCTCGGAATGGAGACGTGTGTTTGTGCGTAAGTGGCTGTTTTACTGCAACCACATCTCCCACTTCCATCTGCGGCACTTGTGCTCTGCAGCGGGTGTCAGCTTACTCTTTCATGCGAGCCTTTGCGTCCTCATCCCGCTCTCTGACCTCTTGGTCTAGTTTGGGTGGAGGGCTGATATGGCGGGCTTGTGGAATTCTAGTTTGGGTGTTTCACCCAAACATCAACTCCGCAGGGGTCCTCCGCGTGGTGAAGTGTGGAGTTCCCCGATAGTCTCTCAGGAGCTAATTTAGCAATTGTTCATATGGCTGACAGGTTAACTTGGCAATTTTCAGGGCTCTTTTTAGATTGGCCATGAAGCGTTCTATGATGCCATTTGCTTGCGGCTACAGGGGAGTTATTTTCCTGTGGTGAAACCCTAGATACTCGGCAAACTGGTCAAATTGATACCCGCTGAATGGGGGCCCATTGTCTGTCTTGAGCACCTTGGGGACTTCATATGCCGAGAATATGTGGTCCAGGGCGGGGACGACATGGTGAGCTACCGTGGATGATATCATTTGAATTTCCGGATACTGTGATTTCTCGTCCATCACTGCAAGGACGTATTTCCCTCCTTCTTCTTTCTCTTCTCTCTCTCCTTTGCTTGTTCTCCCCCGAGTCTCTTTCCCTTGGATCAGGGTTTGGTTGGGTGGGCACATTTTGAGTGCTTGTGGTTGGGGTGGGGTTTGAAGGCCCCATGCTTTGCGCCTTAGACCTGGATAGTTTGTCTTTGGGGCGGTCTCTTCCTCTGTCCCTGGACAGTCTGCATACCACCTTGAAATGTCTTTCCTCACCACAGGAAGCACAGCGTTGTCCAACGGCAGGGAACGTCCCTTCATGGGGGTTTTCAAACCCGCACTTGTAGCAGAAGCATTGTCTGTCTTCCTCTCTAGCTGGACCCTGTGCAGGTTCTCCTCTGGATTCTTACTTCCGAAACTTTCTACCTTGGAGTCTAAGGCCCTCTCAACTCTCGTGTGTGCCAATATCTCCTCCAGGGTACAGGATTTTTGGAGTAATTTCCTTCGGAACATCTGCGACTCACATCCCGATATGACTTGGGATCTCACGGCCTCAGTGTTTGAGTAGTTGGCGAAGTCACAGTGTTTTAGCTTGGTGTGTAACTGCATTACATAGGCGTCCATCAATTCACCCTTTATTTGTTTGGTGCTGTGAAATAAGTGTCTTTCGTAATCCACGCTAGTGTGTGGAGCGAAGTATTGGGCCAGCATTTCTTTAAGGTCTTGGATGGAGTCTATGGAGTCAGGGGGCATTTCATCAATGATGTTGCGTGTGGCAGACCCAACCGCTAGCTTCAGCAGGCATACTTGTCTGGCGTCAACGATCGGCCCAGTGGCTCCCATGTATAGGTCAAAGTCTCTAAGCCACTTATTCCACCTGGGACCCATGTTGCTGGTGTCGGTGACATCGAACGCGCCTGGCATTTGAGCAGCTAGCATGTCAGGTAGATGGTATGGCACTGGATCTGGTGCCTGTTGACCTGGAGCTGGGGGCCCGTTCCCTTGAGCTTGTGCCCCTTGATTGTCATCTTGCCCTGACATTTCCTCTTAATGGGCATGACTTTTGGCCCGATGGGCTCTCTACGTTTCCTTCTGACTTCTTGCTAGAGCTCCCACTCTGTGTGATGGCTGCCAAACCTGGCATGAGCACAATCCACTGGTGTAGTCCTTGGGGTGAGGCCCTCTGCCTCAATTTTGATTTGGGCCCTGGCCCTGCCTATTGTTGGAGATGCTTGATGGCCGCCAGGAGTGGCACGAGCACCATCAGCAGAGTCTGTGGGGTTTTGGGCAGGGATTTCCCAGCACTTACTGCTAGCTGGAGCCTGCCGCTCTGTTGAGAAGGACACGTGCTGCTTCTGAGCTCCTCGCTCTGTGGGAAAACACTTGCGCCTCTTTGAAGTCACCGCCGCAGGCCGGGCTCAGTAGCAGCCTTCTTGTTGCGTCCTCGTGGCTCCTCCCCACCTCGTGGCAATGACCGTCTCTCGAACGTTCCCCACATCCTCTGGGCTGTCTGTATTACACCTGCGCATTCAGCGAGCCCCCGCTGTCTTCCTCGTGAAAGCGGTCACGCACTCCTAGCCGCCCCCTCGTCGCCAGTGTAGAAGCGTGGATAGGTCCAGGGGCGCAGCGTCACGGTACAAAGACACGGACAAAGCTCTCCTATGATACGTGCGTCTTTATTAAATGCCAACAGTGTTCTTCCCTTCCCCCGCCCCTCTCCCCGTCACTTCCCATCCCCTCGTCAGTTCCTTCAAACCCCAACGCTCACCTCCCACTCCCATGGTAACGTCAACATGACAGGAGCTAAAATAAACATGCATTTAAAGTAATTTAGATGTGTTGAAATACATTTTGGTGCAATGCAAACTAATAATGTTATGTCAAATTTCACTCGAACATTTTGGATACAGTTATTGCGAATTCTATATTTTCTTCGGATCCCAGGAATATCAGCTTTGCGTAGCAGGACCTTTCAAAAGGGTTGTCACAAAAATCCCCCCAACCCCTCCCTACTTCCTGCTCTTTCCCGAGCTTTCGCTTTGCAATTTATTCATAAGTAATTAAACATTTTTCATATTGGGGTTGAATTTAATCGTTCCTTTGGGATTTTTAACGTTTGAACTGCACCTGCACAAGGACATTTGGGCTGATGTGTGCAAACACAAATCTAAAATCTGAAATCTTAGAGATTGTAATGTGTAAGTATTACCTCTACAACTGTTTAAGGATTGTGTCCTCTGGTCTTGGCCTAGAGTTGGTGGGTCCAACTTCACCATCCCACCCCTCATAGGCAGCTCTCCCTTCTCCTCTATCTTCTTTGTCTCTTCTTTCTCTCCTTGGAATGGCACTCCGATCTGCCAAACATATGCACCACATTAAATAAATACATTGTAGCAAAATTTCACTTTATATGATTCTGATCCCCTAATTTGGGTTTGGGGCTTGCATTGTCTTCTGTTTGTTACATTGACAGGGATTTCCCAAAACATCCTACTTTTTCTAAAAAACCTGTAATGGATGTCACTGGTGGAATTGAATTAGTTCTTTTATATTGCGCTTCATGCCGACTCCAGCCTCTAAGCGTGCAGCCATTTTTCAGACCTACGCTGCTCAGAGTTGTTTTGCTTTCAAGATGAGCATGTTGACCCTGAGCTATTCTCCCGGTTCCTTGGGTCGGTGGCTGGGCCTAAAATGCGTTTTAATCTCAGTTTTAATAACTAGAGGCGGATTTCCAGTATGTGACGTCTGTTGAAAATCCCATAGATGCTCCTGGCTCACAGTCCATGTTAAGCACGGTGGTCTTTGTGTATGAAACCACAAAGTTCATAATCTATTTATTTTACTCTGTGAATCAGGTGCTTTTCGTGGCATCATTTACCATTAACAATTAAAACATACAGAATTTGATATTAACAATTGCTATTGTGTGCACAAAGTGTAGCATACAGGCAACACTAGAACACACATTTCTCCCCTGAAACTTATATTTATGTGTACAACAGCCCGGAAATTCATTGCGAGCTCCATCAGCGATAGGGGCATCGAGCAGCTGGATTGCATGAGAAAAACCCATGGGGTAAATTGCTGTTCTGACAAAATTCCACCAAGCTGGGAAGTAATCCTCGCATTGCAATTGCATACCACCATCTGCCGACTGGCGTTAACAGCCAAGACAAAAAACACAGGTGGCGGTAAACTACTCATGGTAAAATGCCAGCCACAGAACACCCATTTCTGCAGGTCCAGCATGTAAACGAGTACCTTTTGATCAGAAATTGTGGCATACAGTGAAAGGAATAGATACTTTTACCGATACAAAATGGAACATTCGGTGCAGGAATAGGGCGCCAGTAGGTTGTCTTACCCCGCTCACAATGACCTAACAGTTCAGTGAGCATGTCAGGCTTTCCCTTAAGGGAACAGCTGCTGTTTCTTGTTTTGACAGAGGTTAAGACCAGTTCAGAGCAGACCGTATGCTTGAAGTTGCTTACCCCCCTTTTCAGGAATAATTAATTTCGGTAAGGAGGATTACAGATGGTGGTGTAGCTCTGATTTTCATTTTATCAATTGAAGTTAGTCAATAAAAAAAATTCTATTATCAGTGTATTTTAGCTCTGTTAATGTATCTTACTAACTTTTACGTTTTTTTTTCTCCCAAAAAAGAAAAAAAACAACACATGATCTAGCAGCAAAGATACGTGCACTAGGCGTAGTCCATGTTTGTTTCTTAGCTTTCAAGAAAACACCTTTCTCTTTCCCTGAAAGTAGTAGAAGTACAACTCAAACAAAACCTTTACAACCAACAACCTTTGCAGTACACATGAGAACGAGAAAACAGGAAACACATTTGAATTTTATGTTGTGTAAAAGATGATGCAAATTAATTGAAAAAAATATTTCTGATTGATTTGTTGCTGAAACTTTTATATAAATTGCATCTATGTGCTTTTGGTAGGTGCAGGTTCGGAATGCATTAACACAGGAATGTAACATGTAGTTAGTTGACCTGCAGACATAAGTATATACAAAACAGAGCTAATGAAGTACACATTATATACATATATATATATTGGGTCTGATTTACAAAAGCATTTTACAATGCTTCAATCCCATGAGGAAAACACTTTGTTAATCAGGCCCATTGATTATAAGTGAACAAAGAGAAGAAAGACACAGGTTTGCATTCCATGGTGTGTAAAAGCGAGATATGCCGTTCGTGAAAAAGGGAGTTGGGTCATATTTCCTTTTACATTTCTTTGTATCCATTCGTTTTAATAGCCTCTCCAGCATGTGGTAGGAAGCAGTTTCTTTAGTACACAGTTAAGCAGGCGTGTGAAAGCTGTTTTCCAACAGCAAAATGATACACACCAGCATGCTCGTGAGCTCTTACTTATCCTACTGGTGAGATTTGCATCGGCATGAGTCTGCTCTTACTGGAGCAAATATCGGTATGTCTGTAATCAGCTTGAAGAGCAGGAACAAGTAGTCGCATGGGAATAAGGGAAGGAGGCACATGTTTTATTGTTCTGTTAGACTTTATTTTGGTTATGGTAACATACAACTCTGAGGCTTATTATATCCAGGTTGAAGTGTGCTATTTTTATGCCTATGTTTTTCTGTCTCACGTTTGAAGTTCCCACTAAGCATAGTATAGCTATACTCGTATCTTTGATGGCATGTCCTGTGCCAGAAAAAGAGATCCCCAACAGGGGAGATGTTTACTCGTGAAGTTAATGTTGTATCACTGTGTTTTAATTTGTTGTCTGAGTGTCTGACCAGTTTCACAAACATTTAACATCCCAGGTTAACATTGTGTGTTCTAGCACCTTGAAGGGTCTTATATGTGCTAGATGGAATTACCGGTAAATATCACAGACCAAATAACCACAGAGACCAAAGGAAGATCGTAAAATACTGCTTTAATCTCAATGAAAGAAGCAGGGCGATATGACAGCTATCAAACTAGATGCTCAATGTTCACACATAATTTTGCTTGTGCAGAGTTTATATACCTTCACGTATGTCATGCATGACTTCATCATAGGTTGCATTTCATAAAACCTATCGCCTGGAGGGATTGGATTGGGGAACATGTATGCTTATAGAATTGTATAAGGGTTAAAATCTCATTGCTGATCCTTGTCTGTAGGACACGCCCTGAGCTACTTCTATATACATCAAATACGGATTATAGCAGAGAATATGGCAGTGGGGTAATAATTGCAACATTGTGTATGAAAGTGCATGGTAGGCCTTTTTGTTGGTTGGCAACCCTATCCAACCTTAGACTGTCGGCTTCATGATATGGTACTTTATTTATATCGCGCCCATAGACACCTGTTCTTTGTTTTCCCAATTTTTCCATCACATTTCATCACCCTGATCCTTAGCCACGGTCTATCCTTTGTAGCTGACCTCATAGTCTGCTCACTGTTCTGGGACATTTGAGGGAGTGTGCACACCACTTTCTTAACTCAAGCTCTAATGAATAGTCTTTGTTTTGAGTTCATCATCACTCCACCTCACATAGGCTTTTACCTTCATGGTTGTCCAACACTTGGCACCTGCAAATCTCATTGTCTCACCTAATCTTAGCAGAAATATGTCTCATGCACATGGTCTGTTCATTCGACTCCCTTTGTGACTTGCACCCATCTCTCAGAATAGCCTCTTTGACTTCAGGCCAATGCACTCCCTTATTCTGCACACAAAAACGGCTTCTTCATCAATTCTTCAATTTGCAATCCTAGGCTTGTATTCTGAGGTATCTGGGTTTATTCTTTAAGATGGGATGTCGTCCATTTTCTTCCAATGGCTCTACTAAACGTTTATATATATATATATATATATATTTATATATATATATATATATATATATATATATTACACAGCCACTGTAGTGGCTGTGTAGTTATGGTCAAGCTGCTGTTTCCATAGGAAGAGCACATTTTGGGAGGCTTATATCTTCGCTCTCCCTTGACGAATCCTCAACAAACTTTGCAAAAAAGTATATAGCCCACTCTGAATTTTTTTGCAAAGTTTGGTGAGGTTTGGTCCAGTGGGGGCGAAGTTATAGGGGGGGTCCCAAAATGTCTTTTTTTCCCATAGACGCCTACAGTCCAAACCGCTGGACGGATTTTCCCCAAATTTGGACCAGGAGCAGCGGCTTGGTCCCAAAAGCGTGGTGAAAATCCATCCAGTCGTTTTTTAAAAATGACCAAAAAGTAGGTCACAAAAAATTAGTGATATCTATGTTCGGTCCGTGGACACACTTCCCTGTCCGGTCCGCGGACAGTGTCCTGATTGGCTAATCGGCTTGCGTCATGTCAGTGGACATGCGACGTGTTCGCTGATTGGATGGTGAAGAGCATGAAGTGCGTCAGATTTTTGGAAACACCTGCCATCCTGGATTCGCAGACTTCGCCACTGTCGGCGGACATCGCAGTAAAAACATATTAAAAAACACAACATTGCAGTTGTCAAACTTATGAAATAATCTCTGGGGAGCTGCAGGGTGATGAGGATGGGATGGGATATGGCTGCAAGAAGCAAAAAAACAGGTGTTTTTTGCCGCAAAAGTCAGCGAACTGTTCGGATGTTCGTGAACAGTCCTATGAAAGTTCGCAGACACCTCAGCATTAAAGGGTTGGTGAAATGCAGTTCTTGGATGGCTTATAACTTTGGTGCCATTTAATGGAACTGCATGTATATTCCTGACCTGATTCTGAGAGAGTATGCCAAGTTTGGTGGGATTCTGTCAGGAGGGGGCAAAATTAAAGGGGGGGTCCCAAATAATGTAAAGGCTTATAAATGATGTGCCTTTTGACGAATCTACACTTAATTTGGGAAATTGATAATATATTTAGATATAATTGTTTTTGCGAAGTTTGGTGGGATTTTGTGAAGAGGGGGCAAAATTAGGGGGGGGTCCCAAAATATTGTAAAGGCTTATAAATGTGGTGTCATTTGACAAATCTACACAAAGGGTTGCAAAACGATTATAGATCTAGATATAAATGTTTTCCTAAAATCTGAATGGATTTTGTCAAGTGGGGGCTAGGTTATATGACGATTGTATGTGCATACATTTGACACTTTTGAAAAAATAAAACATGGGTGGATTTCCAGTAAACTTGCGTAAGGAGCATTGGCAATGACCTACAAGCATGGTTTTGCAAATGTGCCAGGGTTTTATTATTTGACAAGTGTCATAATGTAGCTACAAAAAATAGCGGTTTACCTTTAGTGACTGATGGGTAGCCTGTGGCCATGGGCAGTGGCCAGATTGTCCGGGTCATGGAATAAGGTCATGATCCAGCCAATCTAGCTACTGGCCATGACCACAAGGGACAAAACATAGGATTCAAGTGGCCATGTCCACCTGGAACTGGCTTTGTGGTAAAGTTATTCGAAATTAGGATAGTTCTGAAAGGGAAGAAAAATGTGCTTGTGGTATTATGGTCATAGGGTTCTCTTTTTGCCTTCTGCAGGCTGCAATAGAAAGTGAAGAGGGGCCATGTATGGAACCCTCGCCTTCCCTTTCCATGGTGACCATCTTGGAAAATATGCAGGCGTCCCGGTGTAGGAAGAAAAATCCTATTTTTTAGCACCCCGGGTTCCCGCTTTGGGAACCTGGGGTGCTAATGGCCTTCATCCCCCATTTCAGGGGATGGAATGTGGGGATAATGGGCCAGAGACCTCGTTATCCACCCTCGCTTCGCTTGGGCTGATAACCTAGGCTGCTGGGCCGGTACCCACCAATCCAGTCCCTGGATCAGAGGATGAACGCCACAATATTGCCATTAGCATAACACAAAATGCAAATGGAAATGTAGGAACATCTTATTGAGTCTATGTACTTTACTGAGAAATATAAAGTAGATGGAGTCTATACATGTTTTTTTTAGTTCTATTTTTTAACTGTGAAAGGTGGTTCCTAAAGGAATTTGTCTTTCGCTGTTTTTTGATGCTCTTTTTTGGCAGGAGAGCTGAGAACGAAAGGTGGGGAGGGAAATGAGGGAAGAGGAACTAAACACTAATATGGAGGGGTAGGTGGACAAGGGAAAATGTTGCACATGTGCTATTTCTGTGTAGGGGGCACTGTTTCTCACGCTCCTTGATTACAGCAGTGGTGGTGGCTCTTGGGGAGGAGGGATGGCATTAGCTGATGCCATTTTAAGATAAATAGCAGTTTTGCTAAAAGTATGTACTGTGTACTAGATTGTTAATGGATAATGAGTAGGAATAGGTGTAGACATCCAACAAAAACGTGGAGGAATGTTCAGAGTTCATCAGCATCCTCTTTGAACACTGCAGAGTAACAAAAGCTATCCCAGCATCCTGGACAGAAGCTGTAATCGTACCTATATTTAAACAAGGCGACAGGGAGGAACCGGGTAACTACCACCTGATAGCTCTTCTTGACATAATAGGGAAAATATTTGCTACCCTACTCCTAGGCCACTTTCGCACCTGGGCCAAAACGTCTCCTGCCAATGACCCATTCCAAATGGGCTTTCTAAAAAACGGAAGAACTACACTGAACATCCTCATGTTAAACCTTATAAAAGCTAAGGTAAAACAAGGTGCACCTCCAGCATTTATGGCTTTCATAGACCTGTCACAGGCGTTCGACAGAGTGGACAGGCAAAGATTATGGACCAAACTGGAAAAATGGAGCTGCACGAAAGAAGTACTTGACCCTGTTATGTCCCTCCACGCGAACACAAAACTAAGAGTGCGTCTTAACACCCAAGGCATGCTATCGCGTGAAATTCCCTCCAATCGCGGAGTGAAGCAGGGATTCCCCTCAGCCCCGGCCCTGTTCATCGCCTACATAGGATATTTCAAAGAAGCCGAACTTTCCGTAAGATCCTTTCCGCCTAAGTTGGGAAACATGAACATCTCACGTCTACTATACGCAGACGACCTCATTCTGTTAGATCAGACACAGATAGGCCTCCAGCACCAACTAAACAACCTGGCTGCGTACATGGAACTAAATAATCTACAAATAAACAAGACAAAAACAAAGGTATTGATACTTGGAAAAAGCTCTGCGAAAAAAAAGACTAACAACAAATGGTCCCTGGACAAGATAAACATCGAGGTGGTGCCTTCCTATAAATACCTAGGAGTGTTTATTGACGCATCGGGTAAGGAAGATACAATGCAAGCAACACTCTGGAAAAAAGCGAAAAGCCTAGCAGCCCAAATGAAGACCCTCGATAGGGTCAAAGGGAAAGTAGTCCCGACCCTCACTTATGGGATGGGTGCAACCTTGAACATGCCAAATACCATATGGCGAAAACTTGAGGGCTATCTTTGGAAATCCCTACTAGGTCTGCCAAACTCAGTCTCAGTGGACCTCATTAGGCGAGAGTTAGGCTTGCTCTCCTTAGAACTAACTGTTCCACTCAGTGCCATGCAACTCCTCAGAAATACCTCACTACCTGAATCCTCGCCGATCTAAAAAATCATCGGAAGTGAAATATCAAACCGCAAGTTGACCACCCTAAACTGGGTAGACAAGTTAAGAGAGAAGCTGGTGGAGGTTGCAGAAGAAGATCTGCAAATGAACCCAGTAAGAGTAAAATCCAAAATGGAAGCTAAAGATTGGATTAATACTCTTGAAAAAGCACAGTGCAACAAACTCACAAAACATCTGCCACCGACCTTTAACAGATTGAAGGTGCCGCTGCCGTACTGCATAAAGTTCCCGGACAAACAACTAAGGATAACCTACATAAGAGCACGCCTAAATCTCTTGCCAACACGTGAAATTCAAGCAATCAGACTTAAAACGGCCATCAAAGAATGTAGATTATGTGGCGAGTCAAACAACCCGGAAACAGTAAGACATCTCCTGATGCAATGTTCGGAGCTAAGAGAAGTATGGGCATCTTACCTAAACAGCCTGAAAAGACAACCTGCTCAATAGCAACGGCAAAAGTTTTGGAAGCCACCTTTGATAAAATAAACGCTCAAACTGTAGCTCGAGACACATACCAAGCTGAAGATCTAGCTGAATGATAGTGCTGGAAACTGACTCTAAATGGACAAGACAGGGTTTTGGTTAATTTAATTTAATTTAATTTAAGTTAATTTCTCTTCCCTCCTTCTCGAATTTTGAACTTCGAACTCTGAAACCTTAAAACGTACCCTCATTTCTGTCGACTCCTACTTTAACTTTTAAGGAATAGTCAAGACCCTTGTAAAAATTGCTAACGTGATTATAAACAAGTAAATAAAAAAACAAATTAAAAAAAGTAGGAATAGGTGTTGGAGCTGTGCAAGGGAAATTTTGAAGTTGAAAGTTCCTAGATCAGTAGAAAATGCAGTTCTGAACTGTCCGCGAAGCAGAGATCTTATCGTGAAGTGCGGACGGGTTCTCGGACACATCATCATGCCACGCACCAGCGTATGGTAATGTGGCACTGTCCGGAAGCTCCTCTATGAACTCAGATGGTTTTAGACATCTACAGATGCAAAACTAGTTGAAATAGTTACACGAAGTGTACAGAAGTGTTAAAAATTATTCCAGATGGTGTGAAATTGCAGAGTTTCAAGGTGAAACTTTGGAAATTGGACACAAAAATTGCTATATTGAGTAAGTATGATATTAGTAAGTTGTAGGAAAATAGCATGTACTGGAAAAAACCTATGAAATTCAATGAAAAAACTTTTTTAAGGGGATGTTATGGTTAAGTTGCACTAATAAAAACCTATGAAATTCAATGAAAAAACTTTATTAAAGTGACGTTATGGTTAAGTTGAGCTACTAAAAACCTTTCAAATTCAGTGAAAAAACTTTGTTAAAGGGACGTTATGTTTCCAAGTAAAACCGAAAAACCCCTGAAATTCACCAGTTATGGTAAAATAAGCAACCATAACTCACGCCCCCACTGTGCACTGCTAAGACTAACACCCAGGACATCAAAGATGACATCACAAATGCCATTGATGACATCACTGATGACTTCATATGTGCATTTACCTTTCATGAAAAGTCTGTACAAGGGATTCTTATTGTAATGTTAATTAAAAAGTGTCAAGGATCATTGGAATAAATATCATGAGGTACGTAGTGCATAATTGGTGAATTTTTTTGGTTTTACTTGGAACCATAACGTCCCTTTAACAACGTTTTTTCACTGAATTTCATAGGTTTTTTGTAGCTCAACTTAACCATAACGTCCCTTTGACAACAAACAAACAATACAAACAGCGTTCTCATAACACCACAATTTTGTTTAATTGCAAACATTTCAGGACACTGCGAGTGTTCTTAGAACACATTCAACTTGCCAGAGTACAATACGGACAGCGTCCTCAGGACACCCCCATTTTGTTTATGTACGAACATTTAAGGACACCGCAAGTGTTCTTAGCTCAATTTTAGCTTGCTTGCGAACAAAACGGACACATACTCCGTCCTCAGAACACCCCACCATTTAGTTTATATAGAAAATTTCAGAACAGCCGTGTTGTCTGCAGACAAATCGAACACAAGAAAAGCGTCTAGCACATAAAAAAAACAGAAAATTGAACCTATCTCATACTCCCCCACCCTCCCCAAACACTCTTACACACCAACACACTCCACTAAATACAATTTTTAATCCAAGTTTCACCGCGCTGTCCGCGGTCGTCGGCGAATGCAAGATGGCGGGCGCCACAGAAAATCTGACGCGCTTCACGCACCACCGCCGTCCAATCAGCGAACACGTCGCATGTCCGCTGACATCATGCAAGCCGCTCGGCCAATCAGGGCACTGTCCGCAGAGCGAACCGGGAAGTCCGTCCGCGGAGCGAACGGAGATATCACACATTTTTTTGACTTACATTTTGGTCATTTAAAAAAAAACTACTGGACGGATTTACACCAAATTTGCAAAAGAACACTTTCGGGACTAAGCCCCCGCTCCTGGACCAAAACTCTTCAAACTTTGCAAAACAATTCAGAGTGGGCCATACACCTTTTTTGCAAAGTTTGGTGAGGATTCGTCCAGGGGGAGCGAAGTTATAAGCCACCCAAAAAATGCTCTTCCTATGGAAACACCAACTTAACCATAACTACATGGACGCTACCGCGTCCATGTAATATACATATATATATATATATATATATATATATATATATATATATATATTACCAAACCGATATATATATACGGTCAATTGTGAAAAGGTCAATTGTGACCCTTTAAATTCGGTCAATTGTTCATTCGAACAATTGTAAACGAACAATTTGGGTAATACCTTAATATGCACCCTTCTTGTTGGCTCTATGCCTCAGGAATCCCTTAACACTCCTATATGGAGTTGTGGCATGTATTCTTTCCATCCCTCATGACCCTGTGAAATCGAGGTATCCCTTCTCTTCTTTATAATCCCTAAAAATCCATTTACTCTTTATTACACAGCCACGGTAGTGGCTGTGTAGTTATGGTTAAATTGCTAATCCCATAGGAAGAGCACTTTTTGGGCAGCTTATAACTTTGCTCCCCCTGGACGTATTTCCACCAAATCTGCAGCAGGAGTGGCAGATTAGTCCCAAAAGCGTGCTTTTGTTAATTTGGTGTAAATCTGTCCAGTAGTTCTTTTTAAATGGCCAAAATGTAAGGCAAAATAATGTGTGCTATCTATGTCCGCGGAGCGGACACAATTCCCTGTTTGCTCCAAGGACAGGACACCGATTGGATAATCGGCTTACGTCATGTCTGTGGACATGTAACATGTTCACTGATTGGCTGGGGTAAGGCGTGAGGCGTGTCACATTGTTTCGATGCACCCGCCATCTTGGATTCGCCAACAGCGCAGTGGCGAACAGTGCCAAAATGCAATTTTCGGGACTGTGTTGGTGTGCAGGAGTGTTTGGGGAGGGTTGAGGAGTAAGAGATGGGTCAAATATTGTATTTATTTAAGTGGCAGGTGCCCTTGATGTGTTCACCATGCATGCATTTGTAGCGGCTGTCCGCGGTCATAATGAATGCGCTACTTGCTAATTTGCTTTAGTATGATGTTGATTTTGAGTTGTTAGTACAGCATTGATTATTATTAATGTGATTTATAAGCAGCCCACATACCACAGTCAAAATATTTGGTAATATAGGTGTGTTATGCTGCGTGGTTGTGGCCAGGGCCTAGAGACTTGGGTGCATGGCCCAAGGCCCTAGGCCATCGGCCATGGACCCAAGACTGTAGGCCCTGGCCACAACCACTGCAGAATAACACACCCATATAATCAAACACCCATCAAATATGCACAACCCAAAAGTTTGTGTGTGTTTCATTTGAAGAGTTTGTATGTGAAGATTTGGCTAGGTTATGCAGTTAAGATTGTAGAGTTTGTAACAAGGAGTGTGGCGTTTCTGAGTTTATTTATTGTAAACTTATTTGTTGAGTTTTTTGTGGATGTATGCAGTTTTTTCATCACATGGGTAACTGGACCAGACATATTTTTTCAATCTCTGTGATAAAAGAAAAGATATGTTAGAACAGGTAGTTCATAATGAGTTATTGCATTGCATAATAGACATTTCTATTTTTTTTACCCTCATATTTAGTACTTCACAAGTACTGTAGTTCAAACCAGTGTACTGTGCAATTTGCTCAGTTTCTGTGTTTGTTTTCTAAATCATAGGGTTTGTGGGAAAAAAAAATCCGTGCTGGATTTAAAAAAAAAACCTTCTATGTTGTGGTAAAATATATTTCTTTCATTGTTTTACTGTTTATTTCTTGTTTCTTGCTATTCTTCTATCTGTTGGCTTGTTGCAGATTTTTGGGGCAATTAGATACCTGTTGGCGTATTCTAATTGTTTATTTTTACTGTTATACTATTCATCTATCTGTTGGGTTGTTGCAGTTTTTTTGGGGCAGTTAAATACCTGTTGTCGTATTCTAACTGTATATTGCTTGTTTGATTTTAGTGGTAATTATTTATCTGTTTGCTTGTTGAGAATCTTGGGGCAGTTAGATACATGTTGGCATACTCTAACTGTGCACAGTTTTGAAGTTGAAGTTTTGCTTATGTTCATACACAGATTACGTATTAAATTTTGGTTTTATGAATATTAAGTAAGCTTTTACAAGATTTTCTGGAAATATCTCCTTTAGAGTAATGGTACTATCATTACAATCGAATAATTCACAATTCTTTTTTTATATATGCAGTATAGTGACCTGCATTGGTTGTGGCTCCTGCGTGGTAGATTATATCTATTGTTGTGAAGGTTTTCTTACCAAGTGATACTTGACCATGTGTGAAACCAGTCAGTTTACAGTTATTTTTGGTACCATCTGCATTGTAACGTAAAAGCATTACTATTACGTATTTACTATGTGTCTTTATTTGTAAGGTGGAGCGATTATCTGAATTGCAGGTAGTACATAATCTGCCATGGTTTGCATTTTGTACAGGTTGCTGAAATGGAATTGATTCACAGTTAGGTATGGATACATACACAAAGCGTTAGGGACTTCTTCCTGTGCCACATGGTTGCAGAGAGTGCATGTATGTTTCCACATGTATGAAATCTAAAAGATTTCATTTATAGGTATGTTTTTGTTTTCCAGTACTTGTAGTAAGTACATTAGAATCTTGGATCTTCTTGTGAGTTTATAGTGAATTTGACAATTCTAGCACAGTAGTCCAATTCTTGTCTTATTGCATGAACACTGTAAGTGTTGTCAGGATTGTTGGTTGCATTTCTATGAAGGACTAACATTTGCAAACACAATTGGTCTGTACTGTGTAAGTAAATGTTCTTAAAAATTGGTGGCTATTGGAATAGCAATAACAGCAGTTACATTTGAAAATTTGAATGGACCTGATAGTTCTGTGTGGAAGTAATTTGATTGGAGTGTGTGTTGCATCTTTGAAGAAGTAGTTAGTTACTTTGACTGCTAGATTCTTGTTTGATTGGTACTTGATGAAGTATTAGTTTCTTTTTTTTTCTTTGGAGAAATTGTAGTGATATCCTGTATCGTTTCAGTTTGAAGTAGTTTTCTTTAACAACGTTTTGCTCGGTTTTCAGATGGGGCTGTGGAGTGAACACAGCCTATTGTATTATAGAATGCAAGGAATATCAGCATTTACTTTACTTGCATCAAAGTTGATTAGAAATAGCCCGTCAAGTGTATGTAAGCATGATAGTGCTATCTAGGGTAAGACCTTGTGATTTGTGAATGGTCACTGTGTATGCTAGAGTTAGTGAAAATTGTTCTCTGCGTACATACATGTCTTTGAAAAGAAGGAAGCGGGCTGTTGAGCGTCCCATCTTTTTAAATTCTGATAGCTTGTCAAAGAGAATATTTACACATTGGCCCTCATTACAACCCTGGCGGTAAGTGAAAAACTAGGTCCGATCATGACCCGTGAACGTTAACTACGATGCCATTAGCGGCATCGTACTTAACGTTGCCGCTAACTGCACCAAGGTCGCGCGCATGCGACCTGCCACGCCATAAATACCGGCATGGCGCAAAGCTATGCGAATCACGAACCAAGCGGACATGCTCCTAACGCCATCACAAAGCCCGTTAAGTACCTTACCGCCATGGTGCTAATTACGCCATCGCGAACCAACCGTAAATGGCCATGTGCAGTGTATCCAGCTTCCACAGGTGCACAGAATCAGCACAGGGGGAGGCAATACAGACTCAGCAAGTACAAAAAGAGCACACTCCACCCCTTCCCACACCCAGTCACACTCCACAATGATTCCAATAGGACTAGCAATGTTGGGGCTGGAGGACCTGATAGCAATGCAAGTGCTACAACTACAACTACAACTACAACAACAACAACAACAGGCAGCACAGAGGAGATGCAGGAGGAGAAGGAGGGCAAGTCCATTCAACCTCACTGCTGAGCAGATCCACACCCTGTACCGTTTGGACCGGGACACCATCACCACCATCGTAGACATGACACACAACGACATCGTCAGCATGATAGAAACACCCACCGCCATCCCACCTCTACTGAAGGTAGTGTCCGTGCTCCACTTCCTGGCCACAGGCACCTACCAGCACACAATGGGGCACTTGCATGGCATTTCACAACCATTATTCTCACGTCAACTGATCCAAGTGCTCGATGCCCTCCTCAAGCACACAGACGACCACATCTCATTACCACGGTCTGACCAGGAGATTGCAAACACCAAAGTGGGTTTCCATGCACTAGCCGGCATACCTGGTTGCATTGGTGCCATCGACTGCACCCATGTGGAATTGGTGGTCCCACATGCCATGGAGGTACCGTACCGCAACCGTAAACTATTTCACTCAATCAACGTGCAAATGGTCTGTGACTCCAACAGGATCCTCACACATTGTTGTGCCCGATTCCCCGGATCAACCCATGATTCAATCGTCCTGAGGAACTCCACAATACCACGCTACATGGAGCGACATGCAGGGCCAAGATCCTGGCTTCTCGGTGAGTCTCATGTCATGACCATGGAAATGTGAAGTGGGTAGGTGATCGATGTACCAATGCATACTTTACCTGGCTGAAAGGGGGAGCGGGGGTGATGCATACTTTAGCTGGCTGCGAGTAGCAGAGGCAATGGAGCCAGCTCATACCCTAAAGCAGCACAAACGGCAGCTGACACCTGTAAACATAATGCCTGATGTAAGCAGCCCTACCATGTGAATGAAGGTGTGTCCCAACCATGACACAACCATCTGCAAGTGCATTGTACCGATTCGGACCACATTGACTTTAACGAAATGCACCTACATGCACGGCACCGAACACCATCAACTGAAAGCCCTGTCCCCCATAACTGAGCACAAAGGAGGCACATGACGGACAGAAAATCAATACACCATTACACAGACACCAAGGCCCACAAAATGTCCCTATCAACATCAGTAGTGCTCATTGGGGTCATTATGAGGCTGACAGCAATGTTGCAATGATGTGAGCGTTGATAACACAGGACACGTGCCAGGTCACCAAAACAAACGCCATGAACGAACACAGTGGATGGGCACTCACAAGGCACTTGACCCCCCTGCATACATTGGTTGATGGCATGCAAAACAGTCCATGAGAGCCATGAACATATACCGGTCACATAGTGTGAATCCATTAGTGCATTTAAAAGTGGTACAAAGTAACAGTTGAATGCATGCCATGGTGGCACGTCATGTTTTGAATTAGATGTCATGACTGACACATACATTGTTGCCCACATACAGGTGATGCAGACTATCCCCTGAAGAGGTGGCTCCTTACACCAGTGCGGAACCCACAGAACCAGCACGAGGAGGACTTCAACCGTGCACATACACGTACCCGTGTGGTGATTGAGCAGGCATTCGGCCTACTGAAGGCACGGTTTCGCTGCATCAGCAGGTCTGGTGGGGCACTCTTGTACCGCCATGAGAAGGTGGCAAAGATCGTCATGGCATGTGTCATGATACACAATATGTGCATCAGACGAAATGTGCCCCTGCCCCCTGACGTAGAACTGCAACCACCTGACGATGAGGATGAGGAGGGTGGGGATGGGGCAGCACTTCAGGGAGGCGGCGATGCACAGGAGGGGCGTGAAATGCGTCGTACTCTGATCAACCAATGTTTCTAGCACACGCGGATGTGGGGTGTCACATGGAGATTACAATTGGGGCACTGTGTGTGTCTGTTATATGGACACTGGGGACTGTTCACCAATAAATCACACATCCGCAATGAGCAATGTCCATACATGTGAATTGTGCAAAAAGGAAAAGTGTATTGTAAATGTGATTTTGTTTAACACACCCACTCCCCCCTCCCCCCTGAACTCCCCAACACACCCACTCCCCCCTCCCCCCTGAACTCCCCAACACACCCACTCCCCCCTCCCCCCTCCCTCCTGAACTCCCCAACACACCCACTCCCCCCTCCACACTCCCCCCTGAACTCCCTACAAAGGTGTGAGGAAGTCTGTGATGCAGTGGCTGATGTTGGATTTCTCCACTGGGCGGGCACTATTGGCAGCCCCCTCCCCCGGCCCCCGGCCCCCGGGGCACCCCTGCCTGTGCTACGCAGGTTCCTGCCCGATCGGCGGACGGGGCTGCTTGGTGTTGAACTGGCAACCGAGGAGGTACCTGGCTGCTCATTGGGACGCATGTCCCGAATTGTCTGAACAAGTTCGGAGATCACGTGCCGCACCGTGGCGAGTTCAGCACAGATGTCCTTTGTGGAGGACTGTATTGCAGCCTTCACTGTCTCTGCGCATTGCTCCATTGCTGCCCTTGCACCCCCACATTCTGCCACATGCTCAGTTAGGAGGGAGGAGAGTTGGTGCTGCCGGGTGATGATCTCCTCCAACGACTGTTGATTTTTCTGGCCCATGGATATTGCCAGTGGTATTTCCATTGGGATGCTCACCTCCTGCACATCATGCACTGAGCATGGAGACACTGGCCAATCCTCATCATCTAATTGCCCCTGTGTGGCATCTTCATGCGGGCTGCTTTGGGACAGGTAGGGGGAATGAGGGTGGGCAGTGGGGGGTCCTACATCAATCTCCTCATCATTCCCTGCATCACTGTCAGAGGAAGCTGCAATGGCAGCAGTTTCCCTGATTGTGCTGCTTCCTGCAGAACCAGTCCCTTCTGTGGCCACCATTTGGGGTATGTCTGCTGCTGCTGCTGGTACCATGCAGCCTGCTGGGGTGCCTGTCAGTGCCCTGTCCTGTGTTTTTGCCACAGATTTTGGCTGCTGTGGGGTTTTGGTCTGTACAGCAGAGGTGGAGGGTTGGTTTGCTGGCACTGTGGTCCTGGCCTTCTTGGCAGGTGTGGTGGCAGTAGTGTCTTCATCGTCGAGGTCGGAATTTGAGCCTGTGGTGGAGCAAAGGAGGGAAAGTGTTATTGATGGGTCTGCGGACATTGAGCGGGCATTGTGATAATTGCCATCATTTTGGTTACTAGATGCGGCACATTTGAGGCAGGGGCATACAGATTGTCTCCCTTTTGTGTGGAAATAGCATGGAGGTATGTGGGTGCCTACAGTTAGGGTGTGCATACTGCATGTGTACAGGGTTGAGGTCGGATGTGGCTGTAGGCAGTCTCCTGCTGATGTGTTGCATTTACACTATAGGGCAACATCGTGCTTCACATGAATGGACTTCAGTGACTTTTGCATGGCTTGATTTGAGGCACCTACCTGCATAGCCTGATGTCGGGGCTCCTCTCTCCATTCCTCCTACCCCTTCAATGCTCTCGATGCCGATTGTAGTGGCACAGATTTCCTCCCAGGGCTGCAATTTTATTGCCCATGTTCCTGTTTGCAGATAGGATGCTCCTAACGCGGAGCCGGAGATCATCCCACCGCTTACGGCACTGTCTCGCGTTGCGGGGTACTGTTCCCACAGCACTGACCCGCTGTGCAACTAGGGCCCATATGGCCTTCTTCTTTGCAATTGCCGGTCTGGTCATTTGGGTTGAAAACACTACAGCGGCGTTCTCCTGGAGGGTCTCCGCCAACATGTTCAGCTCTTCCCTGGTGAAACGGTCCTGCCGCTGGTGGTCACAAGTTTTCTTCACAACTTTAGGCATTTTCTCGCAGGAAATATGTAGCTGATGCTTTTTGCCGGTTCTCAGGGTCGGATGTCCACTAGTTGCGGATGATGCCAATGGATTGTGTTTTTAAAGATGGCCGCCGTGCTCTTTCCCGTTCCGCCGCGATGACGCTACTTCCGGTTCCACTTATTTACGGTCACCGCTAATTGCGGTGACCGTTAATTGCGGTGACCGCTAATTACGGTCACCGCTCAGATCGGTGGCCGGGGTGGCGGTAGTGCACCTTGCGCAGCATACGATGCCGGTAGGTGCCGTTTTGGGGGCATTAATGCCATGGCGCAGTTTACATTACCGGCATGGCGCAATGCTCGTGCCCGATGGGTCGTAATGTGCCGCTTTTTACGGCTTCGCTCCAGCACGGACACGTTAGTTGCGCCATGCCGGTAATGTAGAATACTTACCGCCAGGGTTGTAATGAGGGAATGTTGTTGTCATGTGGGTATGTTTGTAAGCTAACAACTGTACCAAGTGCTCCATTAACTAGTCCTTGCTCCACATCTAGGTTACGTTTAAGCATTACTCTACAGTTAAAAGATAATTTTAATATTTTCTCCAAACCAGCTGTGTTGGAGATAGTGTTTACTAGGGTATTTGGTCTTGTTGTGGCTTGTTGACACATGGGTATTGTCATACCATGTACGTCCAGTTTATCTGTGGAGCAAATTTCAATTATTGGTTGCATTTCTTTTTTCAACATTCTTTTATTGAATTTGGAACAGCTTGCAATAGTTGGCATCAAGGACATACAATTGACATTTTTGTGGGCTAATTGTTGCATGACATCGGTAGCACATAAGTTATGGCCATAGAGTGTATTGATGTGCCTGGTTTTTAATATTGATTGTGCTTCTTGAGATAGTACACCAACTCTAATACTTTTTAAAATGTTGGCGTATGTGAGGTCTGCAGACTGACGCATGTTTTCAATTAATTCTCTGTATTGGAAACGTTGCCAAAGATTGACATGTCCTATGCTGCCAAGAGTTTTACGGCACAGTTTGTGCCCTACGGTTTTAAAAATAGGTTCAGCTTTCACTGGTATCAATTGAAGAAGATCTCCTAAAACAATAATGTGTTTTCCTCCAAAGATCTGGTCGTAGTCTGTTTTGAGAACCTCTTCTAATCTGAGGTGAATCAAAGCCAACATTAGGTTGGAGACCATGCTCACCTCATCTATTAGGAGCATGTTCATTTGTTTAAAAACTCTGCGTCGTTCCATTGCAGATTCTGTGGAAACTTTGTAATAGTCGAATTTGTTTTGGTGTTCTACTGGAAGGAGTAGTAATCAGTGTAACGTGACACCATCTATGTTGTAGGCAGCCAAACCTGTGGGGGCAGTTACAACAGCTGACAGTTTATTGTTTGTCAATTGTTGAAGGAACTTGCTGATGATTTTGATTAAGAATGTTTTGCCTGAACCAGCTTCACCACTCACGTATAGCAGTATAGGTCTGTTGTCTTGGCAGGGACAGTTTTTATTTTCATGTTCAACACCATGTTCAATTTGTTTTGTTATTTCTTGGAAAATGCTACGCTGCTCATTGTACAGTTGTGATTTCAGTACAGCAAAGTCTTCTGTAGCTTGTTCATACTGACACATGGTGTTTTCTACTTCTGTCATCGCTAATTATGCCTCATTTGCTATTAGTGGCTGTCCAAGTGGTTTTTGGCTTCCTTTTACAGAAGGTTGACTAGTGTCGGAGGGTCCACTTGTAGTTGGGCCTGGAGTTCTTCTTCGTGTTGCTGTTCATTGTGCAACATTGTTTGGTACTGTGTAAAGTTTACGTTTGTTATAGTGCTTTAATTTGCTTTGAAAGCGTCTTCAAAGGAGTCATATGTATCCAGTAACTCTTCTTCTTTTCTCCATGGTTTAAAAAGATGTAGCAGGGACATGTAATACAGTTCTTTATGTTGAGGAGTTTTTAAAGACAATTTGATATGATTAATTGAGCTGCGTTTGGTAAGTTTCACTAAGCTGCCTTCACAATTTACCACTCTGTATCTATCTTTCTTTTCATCTAGTTTATTATTCTTTTTGTATGTGAAGTTTTGGGCTATGTGGTAGAGACACATGGGGCCTCATTACGAGTATGGAGGCAGCCATGCCCTTAGTAAGGGCATGGCTGCCTCCATACCGGGTTCTATTACTGGGTTCTGTGAATGAGGAATTACCGAGTCATTCTGACCTTGGAGGACCCGGTAATTCCTCATGCACAAAACCATTCCCCATTCCCATTTGAGCCCCCATAGGACTCAATGGGAATGGGGATGGAGCTAATAACGGGCCCATTCATAACAGGCCAATTTTTAGCTCCTTGGTCCCCTCGCGGGACCCAGAAAGGACATCTGGTTTTACGAGATGTCTGTCCCGAGTCCCGCTAGGGGACCTCGTAATTAGGCATCCCGTAATGAACAGTGCCGGTCCCGTACTGGCACCCTTCATTACGGGAGTGCCTGCCTCATAATGAGGCCCATGGTTTCCAAAGTTGTACTCCTGTTTGGGTAGTATGTGTCTAGTAAATTGTTTTTCAAAATGTCTTGGCTGTTGGGATCATTTTTGGCTATTGTTTCTATGTCCTCATATGATTTGAGAACTCTTTTTCTAGATTTAGCAGGACCAAGACTTAGCCATACTATGTTGTCAGATTCTCCATACAAGGCAGTACCGGTTAAACGGTCTGCAGCTTCCTGGCAGCCACATTCTCTATGAGAGAGTATTTTTATGCCTAAGCTGTACACTTTCTGTGATAGTGTTTTGTCAGATGATATGTCGTCCCAGAGGTCCTGGAGCTCTGTTTTCTCTGCTTTGGTTAAGTAGGCTGTGACATATCGTGCAACTGCAGTGGAATTGTCTGCAATGTACTGCACATCTATGTTTGCATTCCATAGGAGGGCAGTGATTGCATTGATATTTTTATGTAAAATGTGTTCTTAGGTGATTTACTTTTGACACTAGGGGCCTCATTATGGGTTTGGAGGTAGCCATGGTGCAATTAGCACCATGGCTGCCTCCAAACCAGGCTCCATTACCGGGTTCCTTCAATGAGGAATAACCACGTCATTTTAACATTGGAGGACCCGGTAATTCCTCCTTGAAGGAACCATTCCCCATTCCCATTTGAGCCCCCATAGGGCTCAATGGGAATGGGGAGGAAGGTAATAATGGGCACCTTATAAATGGCCCGTTATTACCTCTCTCTTCCCCTCGCGGGACCCGGAAAAGATGTCTGGTTTTACCAGATGTCCGTTCCGGGTCCCGCAAAGGGAACCTCATAATCAGCGCTCCCGTAATGAAGGGTGCCGGTCCCGTACCGGCACCCTTCATTATGGGAATGCAAGGGTCGTAATGAGGCCCTATGTCTGACTGAAGACATGAAGTTGTTTACTTGACCTGTTGCTGAAACTGGTCTAGGGAAGCCAAAGCGGCATTTGGTGTAGTATTTCCTTTTTTTTATATTTGCAACAGCAATATTTCCCACATTTGTGTCTTTGAAATTGTAAAATTTGTGCGTGAAGGTCACTATGTGTTGTTTGTGAAAGGATTTGACAAGTGACATATTTTTGGATGAACTGCAAAACATTGGCATCGCTGTCCTGACCAAATTTAGGAGCATCTTTAATCCATAATAGCATTTGGATGTGTGGTGCTCCTCTGGCTTGGTATTCTTTTGTCCAAAAGAAGTGTTGAACTTCTCAGAGGGGAAAAACAGTTTTATTACAAATAAAGTGTAGCATAGCAATGAAGCAATGATGGATTTATCTTTATACATTTACAGGATCTAGAGAGCAAAGTTTTCCTGGTGTTTTTATATATACATGTTTGTTTTATTTTTGTTTGCTATGCATAGGAAATCGTGTAAATCTTCCCATGCATATTCTGCACAACTTAATGTTGCAAACCAAGTGGGTGGGCCAAGGTTTCTTATCATACAGCGTACATCTCTGTGACGTCGCAACAGTATTCTTTTGTACCACGCATGTTTGCTAAAAGATTTGTAATACTTGACTGTAAAACCACATCTTTTTTGCACTTTTTGTAATAATTGCGTAGCTGAGAAGGTGGAATATGTATTCCATGTTTTGTCTGAATCTTGGGTTGTCAGAATACATTCGTAGAGAGCGATATTCTGATGCTGTTATTTGTGTGGGTCCATTATCGTACCTTCCTCCTTTTCCAGTAGGAAAGAGTAGCGGAAAGAACCGTGCTTCTAAACTTTTTTCCCATATGGTGATTGGAGATCCTTTGGCTTGTCGCATTTGGAACGTTTCAAGTGCATCATCTATAGCGTCTTTAGAGTGTGAAGGATGAATTGTATATCGGTCTAAAATATTGGATTCTGTAGTAGGATTTAGAAGTTCAAATTGACCAGTTTCTTGTGACTCTTGAATTATTTCAATGGTTTCTCTCAGGTTTTATTCAATATTAATTACTTTGTAGTATTCATTGTTGTTTTTTAGATATTGCAGGGCTTGTCTAACTTTATGTAAATCCACAAGTTGTTGCCAAATTCATTTGTCTTTTGTAGGTATGCCATTTACTAAGACAATTAAAGATTGATCTATTGGACATTGCACTCCTAGAGTGTGTACATTTTCTGTGAGATCGAATGGTAAATAAACTACTTTGCCACAAAAAACTTTGACTAATTCAGAGGGAGGTAATTTTCCTGTTTTTTGTTGGAGGCATATTATTGCTTGAAATTGGTGCACTGTTTGAATTATGATGCTCTCATATAAATGTAGTTGTTGCAGGGGTTTTGATAGTGGGAATAATTCCAAGTTATTTGTGATAGCTCGTGAAGGCCTTTAGTTGTTGTCAAGTTTTGCAGTGCAGTAATTGCAAAGTATTAAGGGGTCAGTAATGTCGTATTTGTTTTCTGCTATAAGGTAGAGAGCTAATTGGAACCATTTCGAATCTTCATTGTCTTCTATGTTGTACAGTATGTATATACTTTTTGTGGTACTTTTGTAAGGAGTCCAGCAGCAACACACGCACACATGGTTTGGTACTTCAGCGGAGGACTTTTAAACTTTAGTATTTCTTTTTTGTATGTGTTTAATAGAAGGTTGCTATTTTTACAATAGTTGCTAGTTTGTTGTACATCTCTTTCATTTTGTAAGTGGCTTTCAATTCCAAAATATTTTCCTCTGGATTTGGTCCATTTCTTCCTGTAGTTGTTTGGCTGTATTATGTAGAAGATTGTTGTTTAAGTTGGCTAGTGCTAAAGCAGGACATTTAGCATAGTAGAGTTTTTGGACTAGATTTCTTATAGTTGAATGATGTGCTGATATCATTTTGATATGATGGAAGGTGCTTTTGCAAATAGGTCCTGAAATGCAGGCTAATAAATGTTCTTGTAGCCCTGTGTATTTGCGCACTGGACACGCATCCATAGTTTGTAGTATATTCATTTTGAATTTGTCTTTGCTATTTACATACTGATTGAGGAACTTGCGTAAAGATTTGAAAGATTTTTTGGCAATGTTACACATTAGTGTGCACAACCATTTGTAGACTGGACGTTTTAGTTCGATAGATTGGGGAGGTGATCTTGAGTTTTCTGGGGATATTTTTGTGAGCAGAGTTTCTTGTTCCATAATGGTGTTATTAAGTTTTTCATACCCTCGTCCACTGTTATGTATGGTATTTGGGGTTGTTTGCTTTTGTTTATATGCTTCATTAAAATATGGTTCTGTGGTTGTGGTGTGACTCTATTCACATCCACAGATGTTTAAGAAGCTATTTTTGGTGACATTCCATTTATTGAGAAGTCTTTTTTTGTAGTTTAGTAGTTAGTTTTGTTAGTGGTTTCATCCTGTTTAAAACTAAAATAAATAACTTCCTTTTGAAAAGGATTGCACTGTCTACGAGAGCTTCTAGGATTAATTTTCTACAGTAGGTTTTAAGGGTTGTCCATGATTTGTCTCCTGTTTTTAAAAGGTTCTGAAGGACTCTGTGGCGGAACATTTTTTGTAAAACATCTTTTCTTTGGTATGCTTACTTGCCACTACATCAAGAGTTATAGGTCCTGTGTTAGCAGTAGTAGTAGTTGAAGTCGTGTTAATCACTTTCTGTTTGGTTTTACATTTTGATAGAGGAGGGAAGTTTCTGTACTGGAAGGTTGTTTTGTTTCGCTTGATGACTGTATTAGCTGTTTTGTATGAACTTTTTGTACAAAATCTGCTAGAGATGGATGCTTATTTTGGACACTTGTATTTTGATTTGCTCTACTTCTTTGTTGCTTTCTATGGAGTTGCTTTTTGATAGGCATTCTTTCTGTTGGAGAAAAAAAAGAAAGTGTGGGTTGGGCTGTTGTGCAGTGTATGCGCGTTTTGTGCATGAGTGTCTGAGTGTGATGGTAAGTATGATTGTGGAGGTGTGTGATTGTGCAATGGGCAGGTACATCAAGTTGGGAAGGCTATTTGTGTATGTGTGTGTTACTATACTGGGCTTCAGATGACAATATAAAGTATGTAGCTGGCAAGGGGAAGTACTAATACTACATCTAATGGTAAAGGGTTAATATATTTGTTTCTTCTACAACACTAAAATGCTAGTGTGTTTGAGTAACAGTTAGAACATTAAGTTTTGTACTTACTTTTTTGTATGGAAAAAGTAGGATTCTTCTAAGTCCTTGTTCGTACTTCAGACGCTTCTGCTTTTCAGGAGACTGGCGTTCACTGAAAGTGTAGAAGAAAGACTGTAGTGCATATGTGTGTTTATAGCACTTTATGTTAATGTAGACATTGTTTTGCACTTTTCCTTTTCTTTGCCTATTTGCATCCTGTATATTTTATTTAGAATATGTTAGTTGAATATGTTTTTCGAATGAGCATAATAGTAAACGTATAGAGCACACTTGTTTTTTTAATGTTATGTTAATGGATGATAAGAGATAGAAGAAATAATCATATGCATTGTGTGCTATTTTTACATGGTAAATGGTAGAGATTGTACATAAAAGCATTCAATGTATGCCTTTGTGAAGGTGTGGATAATAAAGCAGAAGGATTTGATATAGAGGCAGTGGTGTTGTTTGATGTGTGCTTGAATGAAGATGTATGTAATCATCTTGGCTGCGTGTAATTTTATAACACACTGGAGAATTTTTTTCATTATTATACTGTTATTTTTCACATGTTATAATATGAAACAATATTGTATTGATAGGTGCATGTGTAAACAAAAATTTGGAGAGCTGAAAGCTTTTCAAGTGACACTTCATCATAGCAAATGGGAGAAATGACAGTACGTTCATTTTACAGTTTATACGGGTCAGTGGTATTTACTTTGTTTATATTTTTATTTATTTTGTTTTACATTTTTAAAGTGCTTACACAACCTGTGGGCATCGAGGCGCTGATACAAAAATTGTTTGTTTTTTAGTTGAGTAATTATTTTGTCTTATTTGCATATTTATAACACATTTAAACACCCGGAGGTTTCTAAGCGTGGACCCGGGGATCGAATCTAGGTTGCTTCATGTCGCCTTGCTTTCAAGGTGCGCACGTTGCCGCTGAGCTATGCTTCCGGGATGTATACCTGCAGTCTGTGTTCTTGCATGTGGATGTGCTTGAATCTTAAAGTGGAAATATTGGGAAGTTTGAAGGTAGTTGTTGCTGTAGGTCCTTTGCATTGACAGCCAAAATGTGCTGAGAGTGATCAATAGTACATCTAATGTGCTGATCTGTGATGACAGAGTTAGATGTAGAGTTCTTGGATGTGCTTGGTGGATGATTGTGTGACTGCTTAACAGTAGCCAATGAGGAAATGGTGCAGAGAGTGTAGTGGAAAGGGTAGAAGGGCTGCCCTCAGTGTTACTTACGCGCTCCGCGGACAGCGAGGCTGTTCGCAGACAGGACATGCTACAACCGGGTTTTCCGAGCATGATGTGGGAGTGTATTTTGAGGATTAGCCAATCAGGTGTTGAGGTTCTGCTTCATATTGAGAGAGGCTGTGTGTATTGAAGATGGCGGAGGTGCAGAAAGTCAGGGTGTTGGTGGTTGGAGATATGTTTGTAAATGGTTTGGAGCGGTATGCAAAATCTAGGAATGTGGCTAACCATTTTGAAACAAAAGGAGTGGATGTGGTGTGGAGCACTGTGCCTGATTTGAATTTGCAGGCAATTTTAGTAGTTTGTCAGGATGTGGCTAGGTTTCATAGTCCACATGTAGTTGTCCTACACTGTGGTGCTGTACATTTGGGCTATCTTAGTGGCCCTACTTTGTTGCAAGAACTGCACAATTTGGTTCAGGCAATCATGAAAGTCCTTCCAAATGCCAAGGTTATTTTTTCTGGGTTGACACCTAGGGCAATATGGGACAATAGTTCAGTAGATCAGTCATGTTGTTTTGCAATAATGACAACATTGAGTATGGTAATGTTGATTACTTTAAGGAAGATGGCATTTCTTTATCTTTTATGGGAAATGCAATGCTGTTTTGGAATGTAAGGGTTGCTTTGGAGAAGCTAATGTGAAGATTTTTGGAGGCAAATTAGAAAAATAAATAAAATAGAAAATAAAAGGTGTTTCTGAAGCAGCTGTAAAAAAAAAAAGGCTCTTTTCAGAGCGAACCTCAAAGGGGAAATGGGGCACACTATTTAAATGTTCATCCCCCATGCTCAGATTTTCCAATTTGTCCACGGACAGTGCGGTTGTTCGTGGGCAGCGTGTATTACATACTGGGATTTTGGGGTTGTGAGGCATGTAAATGAGACTGAGCAGAGAAGGGATTGGTCAATAAGGTTTGCTGGGTGTGTTGTGTAAGGAGAGAGTTTGTCAGTAGGTATTTTTCCTGATAGAAGAGCAGATAGCTATGGCTGTGTGTTTCAGAAAGCAGATTGTTTGGATTTTGGGAGATTTGTGGATAAATTGGTTGGAGGTGCATGCAGATCGCTGTGGAGTGGCTGCACATCTTGTATTCTCTCATGTGGAAGTGCACTGGCATGGAATGCGTGGAATGAAGTGGGTGGATTTGGTACCTCTCTGAGCTTCTTTGGTGACACAGCATCATCCAGACATTATTATTATTCATTATGGAGGGAACAGTTTAGGACATGTGTCTGGAATCTCTTTGCAATTTGCAATGAAAGAAGGATTTGGGAAAGTCATGGACATGTATCCAAACTCCAGAGTAATATTTTCCCGTATTGTGCAGAGACAAATGTGGCTGCGTTCTTTTTCATTTGGTCCACAAATGGAGAGATCAAGGTGCAATGTTAACAAGACTGTGCCTTTTTGAGATATGTTGGTATGTCCTCTTTTCCGAATGAAAACATTATGTTTTGTAGCGCACACTTGTTCGCAGAGATGGAGTACATCTTACTTATGTCGGCAATCAGATTTTTTCTGCGAAATATACAAAATGCATTGTGATTTTTTTGGGAATTAGAGCAATCCATTTTGCATTAGGTGTTGACCATTTAAAGTTTTCGAGAAAAAAAAAACACCACAAAAAGGCTCTTTTCAGAGCCACCACTTCCTCCCAGAGAAAAATACATGGTTGTGACAGGGCAGCACTGCACAGTTTTTAGATGTCCGCAGACTTCTAAAAAATGTACAGGGCCCTGCACTATTTATTTGTTACTTCTGTTTTTAAACTGTGAAATGCGGCTCTGAAAAGAGACTTTTTTAAAAAAATGTTGGGGTTTTTAAACACGACACACAAGGAAAGGAGGTGAAAGGAGGGTAAGGAAGGGAAACCAACCACAGGGATAATAAAGGGCAGGTGGACAGAGGGAGATGTAGGGTGGGCCTTATTCATGTAGGTCGCAGACCTTCCTATGCTCCTTGACCGTAGTATTGAAAGCAGTCCGAAGGTTCTCACCCCTGCAGAGTACTGCATCACAGTACATGCATAATATTGTGACACTCAAAAGGTAAGGGTCAACAGCATCATGAATGGCCTGTGAGGCAGCTGGAGGGATGCACTGTCCCACAGGAGTGTCCTTTGTGGTGACAGGAGTGGAAACGGAGGATGCTGCAGAGGAACTCAACCTACTACGTTTATCGCAAGGTACAACCTTACAAATAGCCCCATTGTGGAATGACTTTAGGTGTTGCTTTATTGATGTAGTACCAAAGATATATGAACCAGCCTTGCCACGACTCAGCACCATGTGGCACTGAGTGCATATCACCTTGTTTGCTTGGGCTTTTGACTTTCCATCAACAGTGGTAAATAACCACCACTCCCAACACTCACGAGTGCTAGTAGTAGGCACTTCCACTACCTTATCCTCTTCATCCGTCTCCTCTGCATCCTCATGCCTGTTCCTCTCTGCAGGCCCTTGGAAACGTGGTGGTGGGGGTGGGGGTGCTGATACTGAGGCAGTAGCAGCAGAAGCAATTTGGGATGCCATCTGGAAGGTTAATAACCAGGAACTAGGAATGAGGAACCAAGCACAGCAACAATTTTCCTGTTGTAAATCTTGGAAATCCAAAAGCAGAATGAGGATCAGCTATGGGGTGTGGCTTTTTATAGGGGTGCTGGGGTGCGCTTCATGGACACCCTCGCCGTCGACGAAACTTCGAGCACCAAGAATGGGCTCAAAAAGTATGTAGATCTGCAGGGACATTGTCTGGGACATGTGCAATGGTGAACTTTTACTGTAAAATACCTTGGAAGCAGTTTTTAAATGTTTGGGTGCCTGGACAGTGTCCACAAATAAGGACACATGCTCAGCGTGGGTGTGGTCACATGATGACATCGCGGATACGTTCGCAAATGGGACGGCTGTCTGCAGGACACCAAATGCACAGTGACGGTTATTCGCATGCGCGTGGGTATTCTACGGACAGTGTTCGGGTCCCCGAACTAATTAAAAGTGTGACACACGTGCGCCGGACAGTTGCGGAGAGGCGCGATGTTCATAGGACCCAAGTATGTGATGCGCATATGCACGCGTGTTCTACAAACAATGTTGAACTCCTCGAAAAAAATAAATATGCGTCACAACCTTGCAGACAGGCGGACAGGATATGTGTTGTACAGATATCATAATTCTGGTTGCGGACATTACATTACATTAATGTGTGTTCTAAGGACATCTCCATTTTAATTGAGAACAGTACGAACATGTATGTTGTCCTTAGGACACCCTCATTTGGGTTAATTGCAGACAAGCGGACATCTTGAGTGTTCTGAGAACATCAGCATTTCAATTACGAACAGTACGAACAGGTACATTGTCCTTAGATCACCCCCATTTTGGTTAATTGCGGGTAGGCGGACATCTTGTGTGTTCTAAAGACACCTCCATTTTAATTACAGACAGTACGAACAGGTACTGTGTCCTTAGGACACACCCATGTAGGTTAATTGAGAACACTCTAGACAGCCGCAATGTCCGCGGAAACCCTGACCACCTTTTAAAAACAAATTAAGACACGGGCATATACTAAGAACACATTTAAAATTGTATTATTGTTTAACAGTAGAACAATTAAGAAAGAGGGGGAAGCAGAAACTGAAACAAATACAGGGGAATTAGGGGTTTGGACATGATGTATGGTTGGGAAGGAAGGGATGGAGGTTTCATCATACCATTTTTCTTGGGGGGGAGAGGTGTGGGGATAGTTGGCTGGGACATGGAGAGGCGGAACAGATACATGTGGGACAGTGGTATTTAATGTTTTCTTAAATGTGGTCCACAATACACTCTTTTAGTTGATTGAAGTGTTGTAGTAATAAATCCATTGTCAGTTCCATTCGTTTGAGAGGATCTTCTATTATCTCTTTTGGTATATTAGTTTTATTGGTTATCTGGTCTGTTAAAAAAATGTGTTAAGTACATATGAAGTAATGGTTATTAATTGGCTTACATAGAGAAATGTTGTGTCTACCCTTATTGTCACTCTCTTCACTCATTTCATCTCGTGGGGAATTCTCTTCCAACCATTCCAAAGTACTGGGCATTTCTGTGTTAAAAAAATATATATATATATATATATTAGTTTTAGTGTACATAATACAGAAAATACATAAGTATATGAAATAAATGTAGTGTATTTACTATTTTTTTTACAAACTTTTGCTGTTACTGGTGTCTAAGTATGCTCTAATTTCTTGCTGTGCAATTTCTGTGAGGTAATTCAGTTGGAGGCATATTTATTTTGTTTTGGTATATTCCATTATATTGGACTGCAACTTCAGTGGATGGTTAGTGTCTTACATATACAGTTTTCACTTCTTATTTATTATTAATTGTAATGTATTTATGTGGTTCCTTTTGAATATGTTTGTGTGTTTTTATTGTATGATACAATTATGGAAGATACACTCTAAGTTTTTGGAAAGTGCTGATGGTGACCGCGTGCGCCTGCGGACATGCGCACGGTCCACGGACATCAAAATCACTAGCGGGGCAGGTGGTTTAGTATTTTCTATGTTATATAAATGTAAGTTAAGCAAGTCCTAGTAAACATATGTCACATTTCCATTATCTATATTTATATTTAGTGAAAAGAACTTTGTTAAAGGGACGTAATGGTTAAGTTGTGCTAGTAAAAACCTATGAAATTCAGTGAAAAAACATTGTAAAAGGGACGTTATGGTTAAGTTGCGCTACTAAAAACCTATGAAAATCAGTAAAAAAACTTTGTTAAAGGTTGTTATGGTTCACAGTAAAAACTGAAAAACCCCTGAAATTCGCAAGTTATGGTAAACTAAGCAACCATAGCTTGCACCACCACCGTGCATTGCTAAGACTAACACTCAGGACATCAAAGATGACATCACACATGTCATTGATGACATCACTGATGACATTACATGTGTATTTACTTTTCATGAAAATTCTGTACAAGGGATTATTATTATAATGTTGACAAAAAGTGTCAAGGAGTATTGGAATAAATATCATGAGCTACGTAGTGCATTAAGCAATACATTGATATAAATATCATTCTATTATGAAGTTCTTTCCAGTATACTAAGTTACTCATGTATAAAAATAAGCTTTGTGTGCAGGAGACAAGATGGAGGTGCAATATTCATAATCTTCCCATTTTGGTTAGTGAAATGATAAATGCTTTCTTTTTAGAGTTTTGCGTACTGTGCAACATGTAATAAGTAGCTAATAAAAGCCACTTACTGCATAATTGCATTATTACATACAAAACACAAAGACACAACAACACATACAAATAAGAGTACACACAGGGAAAGTGAAGTAAGAAAAAAGCAGCAGTAGTACCACAAAGTCTTCATAACCTAACTCATTATATTTATGCAGATAATTGATTGCTCTGTTTCAAAGCTGGTACTTCCCCTGTATATATGTATCACGTGATGTGACTGGACCCTAAGGAAAGTAGTGTGCGTACAATGTATACAAATATGAGCATATACAGGGAAAGTACGGTAATAAAAAAACAACAGAACTATCAGAAAGTGCTGGTAACCCTACTGATTATCTTCATGCACAGACAGGATTGTGTCTTTCACGCCTGTGTCTTCCTCTATGTATATGTTTCATATGATGTGACTGGACCCTAAGGGAATTACTGTAAGAACATACTGGAACGATAAGTCTACAAATATAGTACCTTTTGAATGTTTAGTTCCTGACTGTTACTGAAGAAAACAATGTGGCCTAAATATGTCACGAAAGGAAAAAAGAGGGAGCCAGACATGTGATGTCATCAGTGATGTCATCAATGACATTTGTGATGTCATCTTTGATGTCCTGGGTGTTAGTCTTAGCAGTGCACGGTGGTGGCACAAGTTATGGTTGCTTAGTTTACCCTAACTTGTGAATTTCAGGGGTTTTTCGGTTTTACTTCAAACCATAACGTCCCTTTAACAAAGTTTTTTTTACTGATTTTCATAGGTTTTTAGTAGCGCAACTTAACCATAACGTCCCTTTAACAAATAAAAGTCACTGAATATATATATGTGCAACACACCATAATACAATCCCTCCCCATTTTTCTTTTACCATTTTTGATGGTCTACTCACATCTGCTATTCAGCTCGAGTCCCTCGGGCATCGACTCTTCCACAATTGACTAGTTTGCCTTCAGTCCAGAGGGCGCCTTCGGGGACCGGACAGAAATTTCATTAAAGGGGGACCTACCAAACAGGATCTTGAACATGTGCTCTTTTACGATCTGCTTTCCGCAGGAAACTAGAAGATCGTAGTAGCTGGCTAATGGTAGGAGTCAGCGATTGTCCGGGGTCTGGATCTGGGTCTTGATCTGGGCCTAGATCTAAGTCATTTAGACCAGAAACATCCTCCGCTACCAAATGTGCTACAGCACTTTGCATCATCTTCTATGTTCTAGATGAAATTACCAGTAAATATCACAGTCCAAATAACCGGACAGACCAAAGGAAGATGGTAAAATACTGCTTTAATCTCAATGAAAGACAGCAGGGTGATATGACAGCTATAAAGTAGATGCTAAATGTTCACACATGATTTTGCTGTATAGAGTTTATATGCTTTCACATATGTCATTCATGAGGTCATCCTACGTGACATTTCATAAAGGCTATTGCTAGGAGGGATTGGATTAGGGGACCATATCTACTTGTAGAATTCTCTAAGTGTTAATCTCATTGGCTGCCCCTTGTCTGTAGGAAAAGCCCTCAGCTACTTCTACATACGTCAAATACTGATTATAGCAGAGAATATGGCAGCGGGATAATAACTGCATCATTGCGTGTGAAAGTGCATGGCAGGCCTTTTTATTGGTTGGCAACCCTATCCAACCTTGGACTTCCTTCTCCTTACCAGAACGTGAACAGAACGAAACCTAGGTGTTCAAGCTGCGTCAACTTGTTCTTCGTTTTCCAAATTAGTCCATTGCATTTCATCGACATAAAGTTTAGCCAAGGTCTATTGTTTGTAGTTGACCTCGTAGTCTGCTCACTATTCTGGGAAATTCGAGGGAGTGCGAGCACACCACTATCTTAACTCAAGTTCTAATGAATAGCTTTTGTTTTAAGTTCTTCATCACATGTTAGGAGACCACAATTTTGTCCATTTCAGCCTCTCAATTACTGTTATTTGATTTTATTAAGCAGGCTGTCATTACCCCTTTTGGACTTTAGAGACTTGTTCACTCCACCTCACATAGGCTTTTACCTTTGCGGTTCTACAACACTTGGCAGCTGCAAATGTATTTGTCTCTCCTAATCTTAGCAGAAATATATCTCACGCACATGGTCTTTTTATTTGACTCCTTCATGCACTGCACCCATCTCTCAAAATAGCCTCCTTGGCTTCAGACCAACGTACTCCCTTATTCTGCACATGAAAACAGCTTCTTCATCAATTCTTCAATTTGCAGTCCTAGGCTCTCATTTTGAGGTAGCTGGGTTTATTCTTTCACACGGGCCGTCATCCATTTTCTTCCAATGGCCATCCTAAACTTTTTATATTCCTCTTTTTATTGGTCAGCAAGTTACTTCATCTTCTTATTTGCAGGGTTTCTTCATTTTTAGGTACATGTTTCTCTTTGTGCTTCAGTTACATCATCATTCTTAGGTATTGTCATAACGTTTCAACATAGGTTTATACATCTTCTTTGTGACATTATTCTGTTGTTGTCAGACTTTTAGTTAG
The DNA here is from genome assembly GCF_040938575.1 of Ambystoma mexicanum. Taxonomy (NCBI): domain Eukaryota; kingdom Metazoa; phylum Chordata; class Amphibia; order Caudata; family Ambystomatidae; genus Ambystoma; species Ambystoma mexicanum. The sequence continues at coordinate 710,710,596 of NC_090939.1, forward strand.
CATTCATCCATGATTCCCATAGCCGCATCTGGTGACTAACCTCCACTGTCTCAAGATGAGGGTATGTCCTGAATGGCTGTCTGCGTGCATATTTTCTGTCATACAATCGACACGGTATGGACATATAGCATAAACCCATGCATGGGTTTCCAATTGTAGCTCTTCATCTGCTACTCAAATGAGATGGTGGTGAGGGGGAGGCATCCACCTGCTCCTCTACATTTGTGTGCATTCATTCACGTGCATTGCTTTGATGTATGTGGAGGAGAAAGAATGCCCTACCTTAAATACTTGTTTGCCTTGTAGTATGTTGATTTTGTCCAGGTGTGGGAAGGGTTTGCATTTATTTTAGGGCTGTGTCCCCTGTTAAATGTTTTGTTTTGTAAGTCTGCCTTTCACAATCGCTTATTGATGGCTTGTAAGTTTGCTTCTGGGAGTACTTCACTCAGTCTTTCATCTTCCTGGATAATGAGTTGATGTTCCTTGAAATCTTGTCCACCTGGTTTACCTACCAGGCACAACTAGAAGGTATGACTTTAAATTCAATTGCAGTTACTGAGTGCCTTATGCTTTTGTGGATGATGAGAGAAAATACTTATTGGTGAGAAAACATGTTTGAATTCCTTCGAGGCAACAGGAAATGAAATTCAGCAAACTGTAACCGACTTTGACATTGTTATTGATGGATGGGAGCAAATAATAGTTCAAAGAAATGTCATTAGACAACTTTGGAGGAAGGTAAATAAACCACATGGTTTTAATGGAAATGTCAAATCATTTTGACGGACTGGTGGCAAATTGCATGTCTCTGAATTATTTGGAGTCAGGAGCCCATGCTCTTCAGTTCCTGTAACTCGGTGTACCATATTTTTGTGATGAGACCAAATTTTATTAGTTTGGAAAACATCTTCGAATTCTTTGGGTGCAGCTGCAGATGGCAGTCCGTGGCTGCAATTTAAGGTGCCATTTCTTTGCTATGAATGAGAGAAAATTCCTGTTGTGAAGAAAATGTCTTCTAATGTTTTCATGGCAAGAGAGTACATTAAATAGTTGTATGGGATGTGCCAACATGTTGTGACAGATATTATCAAATACTATTTGTAGAGAAAGTCTTAGAACTCTTGATTTTTAAGTAATTTCGGGCCAGATTTGCAAAACTGTTTTCAATTGGACTTTTCCATGTTAAACCATTTTTGTAAATCAGTCTCTAAGTGTTTCATCATCATTTAGTGATAGATAAGAGAACATATGGCCTGAAATACAAACGTTTTAGAATGTGTGGATGCAAGATCAGATTATATTCAGTCACTTTGAGAGTGCTATCTTTTTGTGAGGTGAAAAAAGAATAGCTGTGTAGAAAAGGACTTGAAATTCTTTGGACACATGAGGAGATTATTGTCAGTGTCTGTAACTGAGGGTGTCATGTTTTCTGATGAATCAGGAAAATACTTGTGGTGGAGAAAAACTCTATAGTCAGGAGAGCGCATTCAGTTGTTGCACTAGGTTTGCCAACTGTTTGTTACTGATGAAGAAAAAGGCCAGTTCTAAAGAAAACTGGGTGTGTCATTGCTAGGTGAAGAACAAGAGAAAAAACTAGTTCTGAAATAAAAGTCTTATAGCTTGATTACAGGTTTGGATGTTTTGAATGGAATTGACATTATTGCATACTTTTTGCATGCAGTAACCTGAAGAGTTTGTATGATTTGGAGTCTTGCAGACCCCTCAGTTATTCCCCATTTAAAGCCTCATGGGATTCCATGATAAAATGCTACATTGCTACATGTAGGATTGCCGCATTTGGTAATACTGAATGCATGCATGCTGTTATATGATGCTAATGATGTCATAAAATATGAGACAGTATTAAAGAGTTATAGTAACCCAACTTGTAGTATGGCATTTGGTAAAACATGCAGTATTTCCCAAATATCTTGTTTTTACTGTTGTCACAAAACTGTTAATGAGGCCATTACATTTTTTTGGAGGCAGGCACAGAGTATATTGAGTCATTCTTACTGAGTGAATCATCTTTTAGTGATGAGGCAAAATACCAGGTGAGTAAAATTGTCTTGATAGACATTAGGAGATTATATTCAGTGACATCATCTTGTCATTACCACTGAGAAAGGTTTTAGTGTAAAGAAATATATATTTGTGACTGATGAGATAAAATATCAGTCTTAGAATTTAGAGTGTGAAATATTTTTTGTAGGACAAGGAAAACTACAATTTGCATAGAAAAAGTCATAGAATACATTGGTAGCAGGAAGATATTACGTTTAGTTGCAGTAACTGAGCGCATCGCGTTTTTTGTGATAGACATTAGAAAATATCAGTTGCGAAGAAAAAGTCTTGAGATGTTTTGGTGCAGTGAGTACATTTGATGGAGGCAATAGTTGTGACAACTGAAAGTGATTCATGAGATAAAATATTAGTTTCTGGGAAGAAATATTAGAATTCTTTGTAGGCAGGAGATGCTATTTAGTGGCCATGAGTGGGAAATATTTCTGAATTCCACTACCTCTGGCACAAGAACTCCCTGCATGGGCAAGGCCCCAATGGGCTTCCTCTTTCATGGCTCCTCCACCTTCACCTATTGCAGTCCAACACATTATGGGGTAAATTCATGGATTATTTGCGCCGAAAAAAACAGGATTTGTGCGCCATTCTGCCTGCAAATCCCCATTTGTTAAATAAAGATTTGTGGGCAGAATGGTGCACAAATCCCGTTTTTTGGCGCAAATAATCCATTAATTCCCCCCTAAGGTGTTAGCCTTGCCCCCTATCTTTTTCCTGGTTATCCCATTATTGACACTCTCACCTGAGACGTTTCCTGCGTTGACTTTGGGAGAGTAGCACCTACTCCAACACTCTTTAGAGGAACATTGTTCTTATACAAATCCTTGCAATGAGCTTCCTGATCCTCTGAGAAAGTAACCTCTGTTTTCTCACCTTATTCCTCTATACACAAGTTCACCTTATTATTAAAATTCCTTTCCAAAGACTGAATCTAGATAAACTCAAAAAAGTCAACTGACTGACTAGGGGAAACAAACTGTGTAACCTGAAACTCACACACACAATTGGAAAGGGTTCTCGGATACACAAAGGAAGAGAATAAAATAGCGGAAGGATTGTTTGAGGCACACACCAATCAGAAGCTATTTTCCACAAACAAGCAGGAATATAAACAACATTAGTTGTGTATTATTTTTCTTTTTGTTAAAGGACATTGTGAGTGAAACAAATGAAAGAACTGGCCAAACACAATGCCAAATGGAAATAGGGTAGAAATGTAAAGTGTTGGGCAAGGGTTGTGTGTATTTACAGGGACATAAATGTGAAAGGATCAGAGGGAAGGTGTGGGATTTTTCATGTTTTTTAATAAACTTTTTTGGAGGGAATTAACATGTAAAAATAAATATGAGAAAGAGACTCAATAAACACAAAGACAAAAGGGAACATATATGAATGAATGAATGAATGAACAAGCAACTTCAACTAAAACATCGAAAAAAAAATTAGCAGTTAACTCTTCCAAACTCCATCAAAGCTCATAAAACGCAGATTGTAAGTCTGCCCTGCACTTTCCTGCTCTTTTAACCTAACAAATCCCAAAAGAGAATAGGGAAAGGCAGTTGGGGTTTTATATACCCATGTCCGAACCACGGCAGAAACTGTTAAAGAAAAACCTGGTGTAATGTAGTGGTTCTGATTTGCACATGGAAGTAGAATTGGACTTACAATGAATATGAGTGCTGTTTTGGGCTGTTAACGAGTCCAGCAAGATCTTGTGTGTTTACTGAATCCCAGCCCTGAGATTTGGTCCAAATCACAAGATTGCCTAGGCAGCCGTTTGCCTAGTATGTGTGTCCACATGTATAAGCTGAACTCTTGCTGATGTGGCACAACCCTTCCATTTTCATCGACAAATTCATTTTCCTCTGTATCTCAACACTTTACTACTCATACACTTAAGCTGGTTGTAGCTACGTATTCATGTTTGGGAGCCTCAGAAAAAAGACCACTCTTCTCCTTGAATCTCTGGATTGGGGTTTACGGCACTCTGAGAGCCAAGACAGCCATCATCCCTTTTTTCATCCCTGCTTCTCCCCATCTCGAACCACAAGAACCGCTGGTGCTGTCTTCGGTACTCAACCCAGCTCTTTGAACCAGCATGCTTGCATCTCAAACCAGCTCGGCAAGGCATCATGCCTTGCAGAGACACATCACCTGCTCGGCTCAAATCCACTGCTTATTGCGAGGTCACAACTCATACAACTGGAATGTCAATTACTGACTTAAACCAGCAGTTACATAAATAACTCAAGCGGCTTAACTTCCAGCTTCTGCTTCGCTGGACCGTACACCGGAGTATCAGGATCTGCACTTTGGACCGCCACTGAGCCTCAATTCAAACCATAAAGACATAACTCACCTACCCTACCCAGAGGTTACAACACGACGCGATCCGGCTCAACCCCGAACCCATCCAGTGGATGCTCCATCCTGCACTGCTCAAACACTCCCTGAGCACCACTCTGAGACACCAGATTTGCCCCAACTTAACACGAGCTCCCCGCTTTGATCAAGACAACTGTCTGTACACAAACTCGGCACGAACTGCATGCACAACAGCTCGAAGCCTGTGTCAATGTTGTTGAAACAACAAGAACCGCCAAAAGGTGCCATTGATGGCTAACTGGCCCCTTTGTCCATTATTGGAACCTAGAGACTGGTTAGGTCACTTTGATCCCTCTTGCACCCAAGAACATAACCTTTTAAAAAACATTGTAGCTTTTAATTGCCTTTCAAACCCGATTCATTACTCAGAGAGCTGCCTCTTGCTATCTTTACTGATTCTGTGCTCTTTGCTGAGAGGTGGGTTTTTGTAGTGTTTTCTAGTTAGCTGTTCTTGCATCGTGTGTGTTTTATTAAAGTATGCATATGTTGATAGCATATATTCATTGACATTCCTTTATTTTGGACTCGTATACTTTTCGGTTTGAGTTGCTATTGAATCACATTCACACCCCTCTTGAGAGAATCGCCGTCCCTCGGCGCATTTTACATTTATGATTGTGTTGGCTCTTGGTTTGTAGAAGTGGGAGGTCTGACTAGGCCTTTAGTCTCTGCTCATTCTTTCACTCCTGCAGGGTACAAGTCACTTTTTCACATCCCCCACACCCTTGCAGATGCCTTGCTTCCATGCTCCCCCAACTCAACAGGACATCTACTTTTACCTCTGTACTGTACCTTAAGCACTGTGAGCACCCACTTGCTTCCCAGCTAGGCTCTCACTTTATACATCCCATACATATCAGGGCCCGGAGGGTGCAGCAATGAAGACTTTGAGAAACGATGAGGGGTCCCATTGTGAACATAGGTGCTATAAGTAAAGTTAGGTGATACCTCCATTCCCACTGGACCTATTAAGGGTTGAAAATGCATTTTGAGCCTGTTAGGAAGCACTCCATCTCTGAAGTTGGTAACAGTAACATCAGGGCCAGTGACCAGAGCAGGCACACACAACCCATCCGCCACTTAGGGTATTTGGGCTCTTTCAAAGCCCCCAAGCAAATCGAAGGCCCCTCCTTGCACATGGCCCAAAGCTTAGGGTCTCACTTCAGCATCAATGTGTCCTCAAGGCAATAGTGCAATTCATGCACTGGGGCACAGAGCACACAAGCCTGGTGTGGGGTGGTTGGCTTCCGGACTTCCTGTTGCACACATACAGGTGCAGGTGGGGCTTTTACATGCTGCACCACACAACCATTAGTTGGAGTGGACAGTTCTCATCCACCATTGTGCCTCAACTGGTGTGTGATGATGGTGACAGCCAAGTGACGTATATGTGATTTGGACATGTTCCCTATTTTTTAATTCAAAGGGTATGCATGGTTGCTGTGTTGTGCAGTTTTGGGGTGCACCTTGTGTGCGCTGGTCCTTTGATGGGGATGTGTGGGTGTAGGGTTATGTGGTTTGTGTGGTGCTTCGTGTAAGTACAGCGGTTAGGTTTATTAGGTGCAGGTGCACTTTGAATGGGTGTGGCTCTGTTTCGTGGGTGTATAGGGAGTAGGAATAATGGGTGTAGGTGCCCTTTGCATGTGGGTGACTCTGTTTCATGGGTTTACAGGGATTAGGAATAGTGGGTGCACTGTGCATGTGGGTGACCTGTTTCATGGGTGTACGGGGAGTAGGAATAGTGGTTGCAGGAGCACTACGCATGTGGGTGGCTCTGTTTCATGGGTGTACGGGGAGTAGGAATAGTGGGTGCAGGTGCTCTTTGCATGTGGGTGACTCTGTTTCATGGGTTTACGGGGAGTAGGAATAGTGATTGCAGGAACAATATGCATGTGGGTGGCTCTGTTTCGTGGGTGTACGGGTAGTAGGAATAGTGGGTGTAGGTGCACCGTGCATGTGGATGGCTCTGTTTTGTGGTTGTACGAGGAGAAGGAATAGTGGGTGTAGGTACCCTTGGCATGTGGGTGGCTCTCTTTTATTGTTGTATGGGAAGTAGGAATGGTGGGTGTAGGTGAACGCTGCATTTGGAGTGTGCAGATTTATTTTATTCATGGGGTTGCTGATGGTTGGTACAGGTGCAGCTAATGGTGATTGCTTGTGGGTACTCGCCATGCTATTTGTGTTTGTTTCACTGCATCTGGTGTTATGGGTTGAAATGTGCGTGAAACAATCGGTTTTGGTGGCTCCTGGGTTTGCACTAGAGGCGTGTTGTGGGCATGTCAGGTGCAATCCTATTTTCTTTGCACTGTTGGTCTCTGCTTGCGCATATTCCTTTAAATTGCTTTCTTGCACAATGCCGCACAATCCTAGCACAGGCGCTGTCACTTTTACTCAAGATTTGCAGATTTTTCTGTAAATCAGGCCCTTTGTGTCTAATAAAAGCAAACATATTGTAAATGTATAGGAGAATTATTAAATAATTGTTCATGTCCATGATAACTGGATTTGTATTGTTAAACTGTGTGTACAGAGGAAACTGGAAAGAGATGGATGAGCACATTTTGGCACATCTCCAAAACATTACATCAAATGAAATTGCAACAGACGTTTTTCTGAAAGTAGGATTTCAAAGGTGGCAGAATGCAAGCTCCGTATTTCTGCAGGAAAGCTAGAATAAAAAGACTGAACGAGGGACGGTAATAGAATCATGATATGAGCAAAAAGAAAATGGAGGCCCGACTCTGTCAGCCTTGCACAGTATCTTACAGATACTTCTGAGCGGTAAGAAACACGATTCAACACTCTTAAAAGATGTGAACGGATAAAGAAGAAAGTAGATGATTTGTTTATCAAACAGATCTAAATCAAACTCTACAAGTGTATGCCGGCATATGTACCGATGAGAAGTGAAACATTGCACTCACTGTCAAAAGGAGGGATGCATTGATTCAGTCATCTGCATATGTGGTTAACGTTCTTAAAATATTGCTCTGGTCTGCTACCGTTGCACTGTGTAAATCACATTAAAAAAAATTTAATGTGGTGGAGATTGACCGCCAACGTGCATAGAAGAGTGAAAGCTACTGAATAGGTTTCAAGAATTTGATGAACACCAGGGTTATGCTACTGCATAACTTAATTTTCTATAACGTGCTTAATACTGGAGACCAGTCTCTACGCATGAAACCAGGATTTGAACCTATCCAAGGCAAACACTTTGTCCCTGACCTATCCTCTTAGCCATATTGTCTACAATCTTACATGAAGTCAGTTGTCGACTTTCAAACTTGAGGAGAATTGCTCAACAACAAATGTGATTGACAAAGCTTGGAAGGCAACACAGTTGGCTCTTTATCTTGTGAGAGGGACTGAACAGAATTCATCCCAATGGTCAAATTGAAAAGAGTGCTGAAATTATCAGCGTTCCAGGAATTTTGCACAAGTGCTAATGCAATTAACTACAACACAAAAGTTGCTCAAGTAAAAAAACATATTCTGTCAATTAATTTTTGCACCAGTGCTCCCCACCCCTCTCCTTCCATCCCCTCCCTCCCACTGACCTGAAGTGGGTGCGCCCCGACCCTGGAAAAGTGAAATGAGAATGGAGCATCGCTTCCATTTCCATGATAGCAATGTTAGGTTAGAATTTTCTTGAAAGAATGGGTCGTGCGCTTGTCACGACCCATTTTTTCAAATAAATACATGCCTGTTAGCACTCCAGGATGTAGACCTGGGTTGCTAATAGCCATAATGATGAGTTAGCCATGCTGTACAGACAGTAACCTCCCAGGGCCCTCGTTAACTCGGGCCACAGGCCGTTACCACTCAGTACGGCCCAGGAAACTCACCATTACGGCTTAAAAAAGTCCTGATTTTATGAAAAAATGTGGTTGCATAATGATTTTCTAGTTTGATCATATAAATCGCTATCAATTTTTTTCTTTTCTTTTGAGCATAGTATAACCCCTTAAACCATGGTTTGTAGTTGAGTCCTATACGTCATGATAAACTGGAAATGTATGGTTAGATAAAATTGTTTAAAAACCAATAAAGCAACAGCTAAAATGTAGAAATACAGTCACACAGCAGCTGCAAATAACATAGGAAAAGGGATTATTTTCTGAAAGAAGCAATGACAGGGCCATTGAATGCAGGCTTTATATTTCAAATGTTCTCGTACTTGCCACCATTATTTATGTATATACAACCTGCATCGTCTACCGCAATGCATATTTTATGGCCAATAACTATTGCTCAGCTCTCAAGACTTGCAGTAATGTATTCATTACTTGTTTAATGATACTTACAAAGAGGGCAGTCTATTTTCCATATATTACCAACAATGAATTAGGACATGTATGTAGACTTGTTAGTACGTACCATAAAGTGTGGCGGATCCTGCTAATTTGAAAGTTGATTGCTCTTCTCCTTCGATCTTTTAGTTTCAGTAGGCCATCCTTAATTGTAGACATGGTGGTCTCTGTCCCATGGGAGTGGCAGCAGTGGATTGGATGGGTTGGAGGAGTTTCCTACATAGCTAGATGGCTGGCATGTTGGCCTCTGATGTTTTTATTTCCTTTCCTTTTCTAATGCCAGTCAGGTGGGTATAGATGGCTCTCTTCTATCAATATCTTGAGAATGAGTTCAATCTGACCTCGTTTAGAGGTGCTTGGAAATGGATCTAGAATAATGCTGGGACAGTTGGGATCTTCTTGGCCACTGCCAAATCAAACTGTATCTTGGCATAATGAGCTTCATGGTGTCTCACCTTGGGAGAAATCCATGCCTTTTGTCAGATCAGACTGGTAAGCCAAGACGCCCACCTGCTCTTTTCTCAGATCATTTCTCAAGGAAAAAAAACTAGAGCTTTGTTATCAATGTTAAAATAAACAACCTATGTAGTCTCCTGCTGTTTCCACACCATCATTGATCTTGGTGATTCACTAACAACAAATTAATCACTGTAGAAAGCAAAGAGTACATCTTCAGCTCACAGTAACCTAGCTCACTCCTTTCCTCAAACTGATTAAGAACACACATTTATTTGATGTATGTAAAGCATTTGCCAGGTTCTTCTGGGATGTTCTCTGCACCACACTTTATAGCATGGGCTTCCAAATAATATGATGGTAATTATACTTAAGCTTTATTAGGATCTATTGCCAAGTTAAAATAAGAGAATTGGTAACTAAACAGTTTAAAATCACTTACCCATCAACCCCCCTGCTCTTTGCTATTTACACCGAACTATTTATTGGGGCAATAGTTGACTGTATTGGTAAATTGTTATGCTATATTGATGCCAGAAATATCCAGCAATTATTGGTTATGCAGATGGTTTAACATAGTGGATTGGAAAACTTAGGAAGCCCGCCTCAAAATATTTAAATGATACCAGGTTTGGTCAGCTATGAAATGAATGAGGACACAATCATCACTATTACTTGCAATATTCCGGATTAGAGGTATGGGCAGAGCTCCGGAATAAGCCACTTTCGGTATTGAAATCACATGCAATGCCAAGATGTTATTGGAAGTAAATTTAAATAAACATATGGTTGGCAGTTAAAATCTTATCAACATTGAAAAATGTGCGTATACCTAGCCTTGAGTGTGTTCAATTAGTAAAAGTTAAGATATTGCCCATGTGTCTGTTCATAGTGAGGGTTCTGCCTATTCATCTCAGTCAGAATCACCAGAAATGTTAGACCCAAAAGATTTCCCAGTGTGGATGGAAGAAGAAGGTAAGAGGTTGCAGGGTGCTCCTTATTAAGGCTAGGCAATGAGGCGTCTTATGACTACCTGTTGTAACTGTATATAATCTGGCCTCTCCAGGTTAGCCTAAAATGTGCTTGACATATGGTTTCTATCAGGCAGTCAGTTGGATATGAAGTTGGTGTAGGATCTACTCGATTCTATTTTTATTCTAGTTGGTCAGGCTCATTACATTGAAAGATGAGGCTTAAAGTCAGTGTTTGTGAATGCCATTGATTCATGACATGTTATCTTAATAATTACAGGTGGGTGGCATTTCAACTTGTGAATCGAAATTGGTGAATTTGGCCTCATATTCGGCCAGCTTTTTGGTGGGGGAAAAGGCATTTTTTGCATCAAATTTCATCCATGTGAAACCTAACACTTTTTCATGTGATTTTGCATTTTCAAGGACATTTCAGCTGAATATTTGCCACAAATTCTTGAAGTTTAACAACATTTAGCACATGAAGTGTAACTTTTGAGATGGGAAAAAATGTGGCAAAACTGTGGAAAATTCACACACATTAATAATGGGTAATCCTCTATTAACCAGATGCATGGATGACTGTGCAAATAAGGAGTGGCCTAAACGGTGGATCAACTGTTCGGATCGATCATACGAAGAGGGGAGTCTTTCTGTCATTTAACAAATTGCCAGATAAATAGCAATGATGCAGCAATCCCTCTTTAAGTACAACAACATTGGCAGTTACAGTCCAAGCCTGGGCCAAACCAGATGGCCTGTTCAGAAACTTTGTGGAAAGGTAAAAGTGGTAGTTTAAAAAAAATAAATTGAAGGAACCTAGAACAAGATTGTGCCGGCCACTTTAGGGTGAATGAGGTAATATCCTGGAGGACGTGACAAGTGTTTATTTTATAGCAGATTGTCTAAATCCTACCATAAACATCTGAATACTTGCCACAGTTCCCTTAAAAGCCAAGATGATTTGGATGATATGCTTTGCAAGTTGTCAGAAATTGTCTTATTCTTGAAATGGAGGTGTTGTAAAAATAAGTAATATTATGTATGAAAAGATGAGCCTTGCTGAGACAGATATTGCATTTAGAATTCAAATGAATACATATCTCACATGACAACAGTATTTTCATATTTATGAAAAGTCTGCTTCAATGACATTACATTTAGTTTTGTCGCCACCAAACAATGAATCCGACTCCCGCTGGCATTGCGAGCAAAGCAATCATACTGGGCCTTCCGACAATCACTGAAAATGTGTTTGCATAAATAATGATCCAGAAAATACGGATCTTTTGACTGTCTGAAATGCCTGATCTTTTAACTAGCTGTACTTTTTTGGGAGTAACTGGTTCATGAAACAGCACCTTGTTGGCCTTTCGGTTAAGTGTGCTTTATAAATGGATAAATGAATAAATAAATACATAACTAAATGAGACTGCTGTACACTATTCTTCACATAATGGTCTGCAATTGCTTATTGAGGAATTTGTGTCAGAAAAAACAGAGAGTCACAGAAAACTGGAGGGCAATTGATCAATTGATACTTATTCATTATTAGATGCAGTAACCTCGAAATGTAGCTCCTAGTATGAGCTCTATTGCCCATGATGTATTTGTACTTGAGGAGCTAGGCATGGACTATTTCTGTATGAACTGGTAAAAAATTGTTATACTTCTTTTATATTTTTACTTTTTTCAATTTCCCTTTGCTATAAGGTGGATTCTTTTCCCTCCACCTGGGTATTAAATAAAGAACCAAAAAATAAAATATATACCTGACTGCTCAGATGTTGTGTTTGTAGAGAGAATACACAGTGTAATATTGGAAACTGGTCGTGTCAATTGGATTGGCAAGACATTGGGCCATATTGCATGTTCAGCGGTGAGGGAAGAACAGGTTGTTATTCCATTACTGCCATTTTCTTTGGTGGTAACAGCATTACCACAATTTTTACTGCACTGCCAAACTACAAGTTGGACCTTGAAAGTGCAGGAAAATCTGCAACTTTAAGAAGAGATTTCGGTGGAATTACTGCTCATGCCAAAATCGCCATGGAGTCCTACGGTAATGGTCTGCGGATTTGGTGGTAATTGAGCCTACCTATCGCTCATGTCTGTATTAATGTATCAGTATTCTGCTGGGTCTTCCAGCAGTGTCATCCAGTAACTTTACAGAGCAAATCAGAATGGCTTTTCCGATGCATTAAAATTTACGACCACATCACACCAGCTCTTCTCTCCTTGCATTGGCTCCAAGTCAGTGAACGCATCACCCCTAAAGTTATTTGAACCATTCAAATGGCCTATTGGAACAAGGTCTTCATCTACGTAAGATAAAAGGTAATACAATAATGTCCTTCCAGCCTGCTGAAATGTGCTCAGTAAAAGCTGTTTGTGGCATCTTTGTTCAGGGAAGAACTATTTGGTGGTAAAACTCTTGATGTAACTGGAACCTCATGCTGGAACAAATGTCCCGGTCTTATCAGAGCTGTGGAGAATCAAATGCATTTTTGCAAGGGATTCAACATCTTCCTCTTGAGGAAACATTTGGATTTAACTTGTAAATTTATGGTTACCTGTGGATGGAAGTTCAGTTAACCACTGTGATTGAGGTGTCCCTTACTTCTGCACTCATCACTACCCATTAATTGGACTTACTCTGCACTTATTCACTCAACTCAATATGTAATTGTCCTCCACATGCACTTATCCCTGTTCCCCTTTCCTTGCACTTGACTGATCGAAATGTTTCAGGAACGTTTAAAGCTAATTTTCCATTCCATGTCCTTCTGCTCTACAGGCACTTCAAGCCAGTGGTGCTGGTGATTGAAGAACTAGTTCATAAATACATACATACATACATACATACATGTTGATTAAATTAAAAAGCTTAATGAATACATGGATTTTTTTTAAAAACCTGAAGAGATACCCCTTATTTCTAGCATCTGCCAGAAAACACAGGGGGCAAGATACTGTGATCGAACCTCATCGCCTGGCACCATTGGCTTAAGATAGAAAATACCTTAAACATACAAACTGGTCATAGACTGGGATCCCCAGATGCTATCATATACTGTGAAAATAAATCCAGAGCACAATAGCAGTCTTTTTCTTTTAAGGAGACCCAACTGCTTGACATGTTCAAGGTAGCAAAAAAAAGAGGCCACATAACTTTTCCTCACACAGTGTTGCATGGGAAATGACAGCTATGTGTACAGCCTTCCTGGAACTCCCACCTGTATTGAGGCAACACATTTGGTGTAGATCGTTGTGTTGTTCACCCCTGTTCCCCTCCCTTGCCTTGTCATGCTCTGAAACACTTGTGTATGAGTGCAATATAAATAAAATATATCATATCATATCATATCATATCATATCATATATCATATCATATCAGATCAATTTATGGTTAACAAATTAAAGTTGTGTTTCTTCAGGGTTTTGGCTATCCCACAAAGAGGCCATATTTTCTCCCATATCTTCAGATGCTGGTGGCACTGTTGCAATAGTTCAGGTACACCTTTCAATTCCAACGAATGTCACATCAATCTCAGGTCTGCCTGGGGCTATGATGGATACTCACAAGACAAATCATAACAATGCTTTGTGCACATCTGCCACCACACATACACAGGCACTACATTCCTCTCCAGGCCTTGTGCCCATAGGTGAGGTTTGTCCCACGTAATACAAGATGTCCTTCTCCCTCTTGAACACACGTTCTGTGCTAATACATAGAGTGAAGTTTGCCGACCACCTCTCTGAGGCTGCCCCTGATTTGTTGGCACTTACAGAACTGTGGCTCAACTTCTCCATCCCTATTGATGCCACCTTATCTCTTCCACTGGACTACTCAATATTGTGGGCCAATCGTGCAGGTCAGGGTGGAGGAGTGGCCCTTATGTTTAAAAAACATCTTAACTGTCATATAGTCACTAATTCCAGTCGCGATGACTGTGAAACACTCCTTGTAAAGATTGGAATCTGCCCCCATGTTTCACTGATGGTTATGGTTATATATAGACCACCAAGGAAAATGTCTCACTTTGAGGAACATTCTTTTGACCTTTTTAACCTTATTACTAATGCCAAGACTCTGTTAATAATCCTCGGTGACCTGAATTTATGGACCAAAGACCCCTCAGGTAGGCAAGCTTCCTTTGTCATTAAAGCAGCTCATTTCATTGGTTTTTCACAATGGGTCAAAACTCCTACTCTTATGGGAGGACATACAATTGACTGTGACATAACACATCTTCTTTCCCTCTCTGACATAGAAGTCAGCCCATGTCCCTGGTCAGACCATTACTTAGTAAACTTATATATCTACCTATCAGTGTCTGCTCCGAGAATGGACTGTCTTCCCAGAGTTGAAAAGAAATCTAGACATTTAAAATATGTCACACCCCCTAAACTCTTGGCATTGCTGGTGACCAGGCTAGAGCCTCTTGACCATTTTATAGGCTCATCTAACCTGGTGACACATCTTACATCCACCATCAACTCTGCCATTGAAATTCTAGCTCCTATGAAAAGCGAGACTCATAAGAACACTGGCAAATGATAGTATTGTCACTCTTAGACGTACCAAAATATCTCTTGAAAGGGAGTGGTGGAAGAACCCTTGTCCCAATTCTGTTTCTCATTATAAATGTGTGGTGAAAGAATTTAAAATAGCTATTATAGAAGCTAACATCAGAATTAAGAACGCTCACTCAAGTTCAAGAAAATTGTTCAAGATCCTCTCCGAATTTGAGGACACATCAGCTGTTAACCAGGTTATCTCCAAAGATTAAGCCATTCATAATGAATTTTCTGCTAAAATTGTAGGCCATAGGCAGACCTTTAGAGACCTTCAAGAATGCACCGCTGGGCACAGTGTGCTTCCTCTCGCAGGACTACCATCACCGGGCAACATTCACCCCCAGACAAAAAAAGCCATTTAAACTTTACCCTCTCTTTTGAGGCTGAAATTCTTAAGATTGTCCTCACCATGAAACCTACATCTTGCCTGGGAGACAGCTGTCTGCTAAACATCCTAAGAGGTTCCCTTGAGCTCTTTGTCCCTTGGATAACTAGGCTTGATAATCCCTCCTTCAATGTAGGGACAGTTCCATTGTCTCTTAGTGAGGCCTTGAATAC
Organism: Ambystoma mexicanum; assembly: GCF_040938575.1. Lineage (NCBI taxonomy): Eukaryota > Metazoa > Chordata > Amphibia > Caudata > Ambystomatidae > Ambystoma > Ambystoma mexicanum. The sequence continues at coordinate 710,725,942 of NC_090939.1, forward strand.
GCCTTTGCTTAAGAAGAGTAGCCTTGATCCAGCAGTGGCTGACCCATCACCAGTGTGCCATTCCTCCTTAAAATCATGGACAAAGTAGCAGAAATAAAGCTGCAAGGCCATATTTAAGAACATGGCATCCTTGGGTCCCACCAGTCATGCTTCAGGGCTGAGCATGGGACAGAAATTGATATGATGGACCTAAAATCCAACTTGGCCAGCATAGTGGACCGGGGTCATCATGCCCTGCTGATGCTCTTAGATCTCTCTGTGGCCTTTGACCTGGTGGATCACTCTCTGTTGGTCATCAGACTAAGGGATCAGGCCCAGTGTGCAGTCTTGGTGGCTCAATGGATCTCTTCTTTTCTTGGCCCACGCACTGCTAGAGTAGCAGTTGGTGAGGCACGCTCATTACCTACTTTACAAACCTGCAGTGTCCCACTGAGGTCTTGTATTGCCCCAACACTTTTCAACATCTATATCCAGCCCCTGCTCAGACTATTGGACCACCTGTGTGGGCAGTATAGCAACTATGCAGATGACACCCATGTCATCCTTGAGCCTACTGGAGATCACGCACAGGACTCTGATGCAATTAACACAGTGTATGTTGCAGTACAGACATGGAGGGGTGATAATTCACTGGCTTTAAATACATACAAAAGTGAGCTTCTGATTGTAGCCTCAGGTCTGCCACTCAAGAAACTTGGCACAGCCTACCGCTGCTTCAGCATCGCTTGCAGTTGCATCAGTGTCTCAAAGAGTGTGAAGACTCTTGGCGTGTGCTTAGACGCCAAACTCTCTACGAAAATGCATGTCTCACTCATTCGCGCATCATGCGACTACTCAACAAAGCTTCTCAGTCAAATCGGTCCCTTCATCTCAGTCAGCAACTGCTCCCTACTAGCCACCGTGCTAGTGAACTCAGTTAGCTTATTATAACAGTCTGCTAGCAAACACCACACAAGCTAATGTTCACTCGCTCTCAAAACTGTGCTGTTCATGCCATTTATGGTCTGTTGAAATGAAATCATGTTTCTGACACCAGAAGGGAACTGGACTGGCTTCCCATAGGACACTGAATCACCCACAAAATACTGACTTTGTCCCATAAATGCTGGACCGGTACTAGTCTTAAATACGTGAAGGATTAGAAAAGGGTGAACATATCGGTATGTCATCTGCATTCCCAGGACAACCTTAAACAGTTCCAGCCCAGATGCAAACTTGTCAAGTTTGGCGCCACAACTTTTTATGTACAGGCTCCCCTGGCATGGAATGTTCTACCAGGTTCTATAAGATCGACAGGCACTCTCAGTCTCTTCAAAAAACTGGTTAAGCATCACCTTTACAATCTGAAAACCGGCTGAACAGGCAGCTTTTTTTAGCACCTCCCTCCCCAAGCTATGACTCTCGTTTGTCCGGTCATTGTCTCTGTGATATTTGAGCACCCTGAATCCCATGGGCATCTGTTACTCTATAAAAATGTAATAATAATTGTACAAATACAAAAGCAGCCCAACTGATTGTGAATCTGAAAAAAAGAAGTGACTGTGTGTTGGTCAGACAGTGCACTAGCAAAAACAGTTGTTGCAAATACAATTACACATTTTCTGTATCTATCCTCAACATCAATGGTCCTAATTAAAATAACTTTGCTTGCATTGGCCCTGTTGCATGGAAATTATTTGTAGGAGGAGATTGGACTCAGTCTAGACAAGAAGCTCAGAGCAGCTCACACCATATTAAAAAAACTACTCTTGCCTGAATTTTGAAGGGTGGCATATTTTGGGACTCCATCCTCCTAATGCGTGTATGCTCATTTGCTTCCACTGTCCATGGTTCATTATCCTCATAGATTATGTACTTTACAACTACCTCCTCGCCTTGTGGTTAAGGACTAAGAGATGAGTCAAATTTAAATTTCTGAACAGGCTCTTCTGGTTATCTCCTCTGGCTCTTTGGGTTATCTCCTCTGGCTCTTCTGGTTATCTCCTCTGAAATAAAATGTAAAGGGGTATTATCTAGCAGGTGAATATTCAATCCACATCTTCTAAAAGAGATACAATTGGCACTTCATTGATAACACATTGTTTGCTACAAATAAATCAGAATATGCCATCACACATCATAACTAGGATTCCGGTAAAGCTTCCCTAAAACACCATTTCATTCAATATTTAGCTGATCAAAAGAGAGGGTGGCACATGAAACATGAATTATAACATTTTTTAAAACAACTTGGGAAGGCAGACATAACTATCCCATCTAAGGCGCTATATCAAGTCCTCCTTAGCAGTAGATTAGACTATAACACAATTTAATTAATGGCCACTTCTAGTACTTTCCTTAAAGATATGTTCCAAATACCACAGGGAGGCAAATACAGCAGGTACGTTGCTAGCATCAATCCTTAAAAAGAGGACGAAGATAATCATACAGCAAGTACTCAGGACAACGGTGGCAGAATAGTCTTGTCAAATCTGGAAAGACAATAATTTTTTGCAAAATACTATAAGAACACATGCACCCCAGAAGGGACAATTATTGATGCACTCATTGACAGGTATCCTACAACGGTGGCAGAATAGTCTTGTCAAATCAGGAAAGACAATCATTATTTGCAAAATACTATAAGAACACATGCACCCCAGAAGGGACAATTATTGATGCACTCATTGACAAGTATCCTAGTTAACTAATGATGGTTTTACTGGATTATCCACACTTTCTATATCTTGAGGATCTTTTTTATATTGAAAGAGATTTCCTGTGCAATACCTGTAAATTAGCTGCCTTATAATTAGAATCTGTATATAACTGTACATTTCTCGCCTGTTTCTTGTACAGTTTATTGCCCTTTATGTTATTATGTTATGCATATAATGTCGTGTAACCTAAGTGATGCGCCTGGATTTGCTAGTGCCAGGTGCGCTATATAAATAAATAAAATACAAATAAAATACAAATACCTGGCATAGTAAAATCATTGTCTCTGTCTTCCCTCTGTTTGCCTTCCCTTGCCTCGCTGCATCTTGAAGCCCTTGCGTATAGGCGCGTTATAAATGCCATATCCTATTGTATCATATGCCTGCCATCGGTCGTTTTGATTTTCACTGGTACTACAGTTTGAAATGTGCTGTGATCCACTGCAAAGGCAATGGTAACCGCTATCCTAAAACTCAGACATCATGCAACAGCTCCAGAAATCTCCAATCAAATCCCTTTCCATCAATTAACAATGACTGTAAATTCCTGGTTCAGTCTTTAGCAAAGGTTTTGTAAGCGGCCTTGGTATTTGAGAAACATTTAAAACGGTGGGCTCGATTCTTCTCTACAAGGCAGAAATCTGGCATGGATTGTCAGACTACTTTAAAGTCCTTGGTAAACTGTGATATCAAGATACTAAGGGTTCTATCGTGGAAGTGTTTGTCAACAGCACAGTTTTATCATAGTTAAATATACAAAGACTAATGGATATGTTGCCGGTTAAGTGTTCCCCTCTGACATGGGGAAAGAGTACACTTAGAAAGATGAAATGCCTGACATCTCTATATCCTTCACTGTTGATGTATTGAGTTTGATTACATTTGTTAATAAAACTTTCCAATTTTACGGTGCTAAAACTATGTGGCATGACAATCTGTATAAAAACCAGTTGTTATTATTGTTATAATAATTAAGGAAGAATGCCCCTGTCGCCCTTCTTACACCTATTAGCAATAGGGACCCTCCTTTGATCTATCAGACAGGATCACACATTTAGGGGTATTTACATTGGTTTATATGTTCAGGCATCACATACATATTTCTCAATGTATTATTCTTATCAGAGGCTACTTGGAAGTGTCAGGCGATATACACAATAGTGAGAAAAAGAGATGCCATATGCTTAACAATATTGTGCTCCCCTAGGGATGTGAGTCATCAAGTGTTATGCAGAGCCCTGGCAAGCTAAAATACTGTTATTTCTTTCAGTCAATCTCTAAGTAGCACACTACAAGTAAATACCACTTAGATGCTGTACAAGATTAAACAGTCATTCTCATCCTGATCACCACTAAAAGCTGATATGGTGGAGCAACATATATTGTTATTATTTATTTATTTGTATTGCGCCGAACAGCCCACAGGCATCAGGGCACAAATGAGAAGACAAAGACAAACAATAGACAAACAGTGGTCACAAGACAATTACAGGTACCAGAGTAGTTAGAGCAGTTCACGGCCTAGGCGGAATTTCCTCATGATGGTTAACTTGAAAAGAAATGTTTTAAGCTTCTTCCGAAAAGTTTAAGTGGTCAGTCTCCAGCCTGAGGCTGGTCAGAAGTTTGTTCCAGCTTGCCGCTGCACTGTTTGGGAATGCTCTACCCATACTGTGTTCTTTCTTGTGCATTATTACAGTTATTAGTCCCTGGGCTTCTGATCTTAACGTCCCGGAGGGTTATGGAGGATGATTTTAGATTTCAAGTAGGCCGGTGCTTTGCCATACAAGCACTTATGTGTCAGGGTCAATGATTTAAATTGTATGCAGTCTTCAATTTTCAGCCAGTGAAGGTCACGTCTGGCTTCACTAATATGTTCAGTTCTTGCTTTTTGTTTGATTGTTCTGATCGTGTTATTTTGAATCAGTTGACATTTGTGCATACTTTCTTTACTGGCACCTGCAAGGAGTGCATTTCCATATTCTAGGTGCGATAGGATGGTGGCTCTAGCTATTGTAGTGCAGTTTTTCTCTCTCAGCAGGGGTCTAATTGCTTTAAGCAATTTAATGTAGTATGCACAGTTTTTACTTATGTACATTGCTTGGGCATCTGCGTCCAGGAATGCTTCTAATGTCATGCCAAGTGTTTTAACTTTGCCTGAGACCTCAATACGGGATTCTTTGATTTTAAACACTTGGTAGTCACAGGAGAGTTTAGCCCGCGCCTGGATGGAACCGAAGACCATCAGCTCGGTCTTATTTCTATTTAAGCACATCCATATATTGTTCATCCAATCTTCTATGTTGCTATAGAGATCGTTTAATGCTGTACTATCCTTAGCGTAGTCCCCGCTCAGTTTCACAACCAGCTGAGTGTCATCAGCATAGTTGGTGAAAAACACTTGGAGATGGTCTAGCAGTTTACACAAGAATCGAATGTACAGGTTAAAGAGCAGTGGTGAAAGGCTAGCACCCTGCGGTACGCCACAAAAGATGTTGGATTCGGATGAAAATGTATCTCCCCCGTGTACTCGAGAGATTCTGAGTAAAGAGGACTGCCAGGCTACTGCTTCCTTCGAGCAGTTAGCAACTTTTCCAAGTGCTTGTTGGAGTAACAGGTGATCCAGCAAATCAAACGCGGCACTAAGATCCAGGAGAACCAGTAGGCCAGCCTAACCCTTGTCCATAATCCCCAGCATTTTAGTCTGTAAATCTAACATTGCTGTCTTGGTGCTATGGACGACTCGAAAACTCGATTGTTGTGGGTGGAGGATCTCATGACTATATGCAATAATGATGATGATTGTGTCTGTCAGGTTTACCAATTTCTGGCCTTGTGTCTTTTTTCAAAGAAGTGTTGGTATTCTATGGGACTTCTTAATCAATGCAAAAAGATAAAGAAGATCTCTTGTTAATATGCTCATGTTAATACCATTTTACTACTATGGAGGAACAATTCCCAGATTTCAAAACCCCCAAAACACTCCTTCTAATATTCAAAAACTTCTGCTTATTTCAATGGTAACTTTAACTGTTGGATGTGGCCGTCAATGTCAATTTGGACATAAAATCATAAAACAGTCTCTAAAAGCAATCTAATCCAATACTTCTATTTTGTCCTACAAAATTCTCCTATCAGCCTGATTAAAACTCGATTCTGTTGCTGACATCTGTTAGTCATGTAATGTCTTGACTGGCAACATTTCTAATATACTTTCATGTACTCATTCTCTATGAAACATTGTTTTTGTAATGTCTTACTGTTTACATCAGCACGGCCACCTACTTCTCAATTTGAAATTATGTCTGGCATCACATTGAATGAACTAGCTCCTGAATGTGGTTTTTGAATTTTTGAATTTTTGTAAGGAAAAGAATGGACAAAAACATCAAGATTGATTGTGGACTCGAATGTGTTTGTGTGATTAATAAAGTGGTACATTAAGGTAGGTCAGTATTCATGAACACTGTAGGGGTACAATGGGCTAAGCCAGAAACATTCACATGCCTTGAAATAGGAAAAAGGTCTGTGATTGCAGAAATAGAAGCACTGCAAGAACCAGAATGCAACAATCTGTATTGGAAAGAACAGGAGTACAGTTCGAGTAAAGTTAAATCCAGAATTGATCAAGGAGGTCAGAATACCAGTCTCAGGACACTTCCACAGGTGTGGAGCAAAGCAGCCTAATGAAAGGACCTTGTGAAGCTCTCTGGGCTATCCCTGATGGGAGGATGATACACTCTTGACAATTCACTGTGGTGAGCTTTTCTAATATTCAGCCAAGGTGAGCGCTCCAGATCCTGCACTCCCAATTATCATTACTGAGTGCATCATAAGCCACTTGGGCAATGCAACATCTCACTTAAAAGGTCCCATCCTACCCATGTCCCATAGAACCCACCTTCAATTTTAGGCATCAAGGATTTCCAGCCTGTTAGCAAGCCAGGCAAAAGGCAGATATCAAGGGGTTGCCTGGTCGTCCAGCAAACCCTCCTTGCCTTTAATCGCAAGATAGCAGTCATCTTCACATTCTGGGTACTGTGATCATGCACTTCAGCACCCATGACCACTTACATTTGGTCTTCTTACAATAAACTCTGAACTATGCCCACCCTCAACCTTATCATGATGCTTTCAAGTGAGCGGTTATTTAATTGCATTTGTAACAAGTGAAACATCATTGAATTGTGATGATCACTACTGGAAAATTAATTAATACCATTGGTTGCTACCAACCTGTTATTCAATTGGTTTGGTCACAACCAAATTTTGATTCAGTTGTGTTGGTCAATACCAACCAGTTACTTAGTTTATTTGGTTGACACAGGACTGCTATCAAATTGTGTTTATAGTCACTGAGCTTTTACTTTATGGCCTTAATTGTGTGGACCACCAGTAGATGTTCTTTATGTGTGTTGGTCTCATCCGGCAGGTTATTTAATTGAATTGGTCACTGTTGTCATGTTAGTTAATTGTAATTATAAGAACCGGGTAGGAGCTGAGGCGCTGATCATTACATAGGTGTCTAATTTTCATGAAACCAACTATGTTATGAACACAATAATAGCATAGGCATATACATGTTCACTGGTGATGTTAGTGTAGTGTGCTAGACTCGAATGAAAGAGAAGTCACCTTTTTGGGCACACATATAATATAGTGCTATATGCACAATATCTAATAAGACATGACCATTAATCTAATATCAAAGCACTCACATGAATTCACGGTGTCCAGATCACATTACACAATTTACACCCTTCATAGGCATAATTTCACAGCCGACTCCATGGCCAAGTATTTGTCCTCTTGGGCTTTATCAAGGCTGAACCATAAGTATAGGATTCACTGATATCATAGAGTAATAATCAGTAAAGTGGTGATGACTTGTAGCAGTTTGAATTTTCTGCAATCAATTCCTGTGCATGCACAAAACCCATTCAATGGTGAAACTGAATATCAACATGTGCTAATCCACCTAATGAACATAATGGAATTCAAAAAGCAAATGCCAGCACCAATAATAATGAAAACAGGCTTCCTGATGAACCACATAAGGCACCTCAATCCACCACAAGGTGTTTCAAGAGGCATGGACGTCCTTTGGCTCGTTATTATTTTTTAGAGAGATCTGACACATTCACCTTTGAAGGAGTTTATGAGGTTAATCAGGAAGCCTGTTTGCATTACTATTGGTGCTGGAAAAGGTATTTGGTATACCTATATTTTAGGACAATTGGCCTCATTCAGACCTTAGCTCTCTGGAAACAAGGGTGCCGGAAAGCTTACCGGCACTGTTGTTTCCAGAAAGCCATAATACAGGGGTGCGTGTTAGAGCCGTCATACCCCACAGGTCTGACCCTGCCGGGCACATAGTAAGCAGACCCATCACAGAAGCACAGGCACCGTTAACAACGGTGTGGGTACCTCTGTGTGCCCATTCGTATAGAGTCATATAGGAAGTATGAGAATGGGGGACAACATTTTACTAGTGCCTGACTTTCCGGACCACCGGGCTTGTAATCTCCTGGTGGCACCGGGAAGTCAGGTGCTGGTAAATATTTACGGGTCCGGTGGCAACCCGCTGGTAGCACCGTCATGGTTACCGCTGGACCTGTAATGTGCCCCAATGTCAGCTCTTAAAGCTACAAACAATATGACCTACCTATGCATATTCAATGTGTAGCCCAATGCCTTTGAACAACTTACATACCTTGTGTTTAACTACTTTTGAACTACCTACTATTATTTTTGGATTACAACAAAAGTTGTAATGATACAAAAATTAATAACATGTAAAATTCACATGTGAAGAACACAACTTGTGGCAGAGAATTAGCAATGTGTTTCTCTGTAGTTATGTTATATCTTGTGCAAACGCATTTAAACTGTGCCCATTACCACCATAGTGTTCTTGCAGCAAATCTGTAGAAAAAAATGAATAAAGAAAAAACGAATGAGAAATGTCTCAATTATTTTTACCGAAATTGGTAGGTATTATTGTATATGCATAGTAAATAATAGGTGCGGGGTGGGGTAAAGGTACAGTATATGTTAGGGTAGGGGGTGAAGAATGGGAAGGGGGTCTCACTGCACATTATTTAAAAAATAATTTTCGTTTTTTGCCCACAGAAAATTAGGTAATATCGCCATTTTTTTCTTTTTTTTTTAAAAAAAATGTTCATAGATATCGTTCAATGTCACCCTTTTCACTTCATTTAATCTAGAAAAAATGATATAAAAATATGTAATCATCCAATCTTTCTTAATGCTGGATTTAATACTACCATCTTTCTATCATGGTTGTGAGTGTATAATCACCTGGATGGTGTTCACAATCCTTGTTCTATTCTTAGTCTGGTAGATTAGACTGAATATATGATGAAATATTATTCGGTAATAATCTTGAATCTTGTTTATGTCAACAGTAAAATTATTATATTTTCTTTTTACCAAAGAATTTGCAGACAAATCTTTTTTGTAGTTGTAAACACAAATAGGGTGTGCAAGGGACAGGAGGTTTCCACAAACTTGTGGGCATCTATTGTTTTGCATTGTAAACACCAACTAGTGTCAGGGTTGGTTAATCTCGCTTGCACCCCATAATTTTCATAAAACACTAGTCTAATCTAATGAAATTTGTTCAGGAGTGCTCCTAGTCTACAAGAGAACAGTATGATTGCTGAAAGGTGACATGACTAAGGAGCAGTGCAGTGATTGGGAGTGGGCTATCAATTCAGAATAATATGTACATGTTTCAAATAGAATCATAGCCCCTAAACCCCAGATACAGGCTATGCAATCTTGCATAGGAGACAGCCTCCTATAGCTTGACGCACAGAGGGACACAATCATACACCAACACCGACATCAGCCAGCTTATGAGCATTTTAAAGAAGTATTACAGAAGACAGACCACAACACATAAACACGCCTTCATAATTGCAGCTTCAACTTAAGTGTCAGAAGATAGCAGCACCAGTGGCTGAGAGAACATCAGATTGGCTTCCTCTCCCCTGCAGATCTATTGAAGAAAACAAATGCTCACCCACAATTTTGACCCGAGGATACTCCAATTGTTGGACTGCTAGTGTAAAAATGCTTCTTTGAGGTTAAAAAAATAGCATGAGTCAGGGAGTCTTAGGAGTTAGACATACATGTATGCCATTCCTATACGTGGCTTTGAAAGCACCATGACTAATGTATTCAAAGGGCTCAGGCAAGGGGTAACTTGTTTAATGATGATGTATGTTTCAAGGCAGCGTTATCCAGAGACTTAGGAAAGGGTGGGTGGGGTCTCATGGCTGAGCAGGTAACCTCTGTAGTAGAAAGGAAGTGGGAGGAGGGACAGGGAGAGCTCCTAGTTGGAGAAATACAGCAACAGGTCAATCCCCCATCCTCCTGAAGTGGTTAAGTTCCATGAGAAATACATGTGTCCCCAAAAGCAACCATAAAGGCATCTTCTGTCTGGGGACTGCGTCCATGCGTTCAGTCTGGGTGAAGGTTGCTAATTTAACAACAAAGAGCGATAGGACATGGGAAATACATGAGAGATAAGGTGTTGGGAAACAAATTATAACAGAGTGAAAATGCATGAATGCGTTAGAGTAGGTAGCTGGGTGCAGTGGAATGTTTGGAGGAGAGGGAAAAGCAAATGTTTAAAGAGAGGAAGACGAGACAATAGAAGTGGGAGGCACATATGTGAACAGACAGCTGCATGTTCCTACTCCAGGCTCTCCACATACGCTCCAAACAACCCCTGCAGTATACCACTCCCCTTGAAGCAGCAACCCAAACCCATAGCTGAAACTTAAAAAGTGGCTCCCAAGCCACCCGGAAATGCAACACTGATAAACGAAAAGCACATAAAATAATTGCGAAAAAAGGATGCCCTGTGCTTTGATTATCCCACAATGTCTCCCAACCCGTATTCACGTACTGCTTGGCAGTATGCCAGATCTGACCACCTGAACCCAAATAGTCAGGCAATCAATGCCATTGTGATGGGTCCACCGTACCATATCACCAAGCATAATTACATACACACATGATAATGCCCTTACTAATTATCCTGCAATTTGGGACATGCTTGCACACAACCAGGGAATCCAATAGACCGCACAGTGAATGCCTTTGACCAAGTCACCGCCTCATGTGACTTTGTAGTGCCTTGCACTCATCCCCCCGAGTAATGACTTCTGTGGCGGCTGTTAGCACAGTAGATTTCTAAATGCTTGCTTCCTTGCAGAGGGTGGCACCTGCAATTTGCTCTTCTCCCTTTCTATCTGTTCCTCCTTCTCATTTTCTGTCTTCTTGCTATCAAGTCTTGGATGGCAATGGCAGACGAACACTCCATCTAAACCCCTCTTAGACCTTTTCTTTTCCTGCTGTTACCTTTTCTCCCATTCTGCCTCCCCCTTCTATTTCTTTTCACCCAACCTTTCTTAATATATCTTAATCTGCTCAGAACCTTGGTGTTATTTTTAACTCCTATCTTCCATGTTCCACTTATAGGTGCATTACTGCCCGTCCTTCTCACCTTCAGCTTTTAAATTTTCAGAAAGTGTGGCATTTCCTTTCTTTTAATGCCCGAAAAATCCTTGTCTCCTCGTATATTTTCGTGGCTATTCTATCGTTCCTCTGTTCTGCTTGGACCTCCTGCTACTAATTTGACTCCTCTCTGCTCTATTTATAATTCCACTTTCATCTTCTCTTTGCGCTATTCTCCCATGTCTCTATTTCCACAGCACTTGCATCACTCCTGTGGCTCTCCTTTGCATCAAGTCTTCTCTTAAATGTTCTATGCCTCATTTTTGAGTATCTCCATGGCTTGGCCTCTCCTTATCTTTCTATTTTGTATTTCTATCTATTCACCTTCTCTCTCTCTTCGTTCACAATCACTTTTTGTTCTTGCTGTCCCTCATCCTAAATGTTCTAAATCTCATTTTCATTCTTTTTCCCTATTGGCCCGAAACACTGGAACACATGCCCTCTGCCCCTTGGTTCTCTGTCTTCTTTTCCTCTTTTCCGTATCGATCTCAAAACGCATTTCTGTGCTTGCTGATCTGGTTGTCTCATTTATTTACACTTGATTTGTACTATTTTTTCTATTTGTTTAGCACTTTAGCATATAAAACTATATAAATAAAAACAATAGAAATACAAAAATAATGATTTGCTGGCGCCCCTCCGTGGAAAGAGAAATGGCATGATAACCTGTTCTGTGTTTTTTTCCCAATTTGAGAGTCTGCAGCCATTGGTTTTTGCTCACTGTACTTTTCACAAAGGAGGAATATCTATTTGCATATCAGTCTTTGTCCTGCCCACAAGGGCAGTCCAGCACTGAAATACCAGGCAAACCTTCTTTGAACAAGAGTACCAACAGCAGCGGCAGACACGTTTTTCAGCATTGTTGGTCCTCATCAGTGAGTTGGAGCTGTGCCTCTCTAAGCACAGTGTGCAAGAGTTCTGTTGGTACTCTTGTTTTATACCTTTTGTGTACCAAAATATACAAGAAGTGAATATTCTGGCACAAAGACACATACACAACTTCACATATTTCCCAGTGCCTCGAAAGGTGAACAACACTTTATCCCCTTTCCCTACATCAATATATTCTCCCATCTTCAGAGCACCACTCAATCCCTCCAGACCCCACAAAGCTCCACACCGGTCACCAATTGAGATCTCATTGAAATGCATTCAAGTCCGCATGTATCTGTACTTAACCCCCACAGCTCCAAGCATTTGGCAGTTTCAGGTGAGCAAAAGGGATTTTGAAAGGGCTGATTTGGAGTGAGAGTATGAGGAGTTCTTGATTTTTAGGATTTTATGGATCTGCATTTGTGTTGGTTTGTGTTGTGCAGGATATGGATGCATGAGTAGGCTTTGTAGGTGTGCAGTCAAAAAGTCGAAAACATTATGTCGAAAGACATAATGTCAAAAAAAAAAGGCAAAAGATAAATTGAATTTTTATTTTTTTAATTGTATGTTTATTGCATGTTTATTTTGGGTTCCGGGAGTAAAAAAAAAAAAGGCTAAAACACAAAAAAATAAAAAAATAACCCCCCATTTCGAACAAAAATCAATGTAAAAAAAATGACATAATGTCATTCGATTTTACGACTATAAACCAGCTTTGTAGACTGGTCAAAGTCCCTCCATAATAATGAGTGGTTCAGTCAGGGTGGGTGGAAGCAGGGAAGGTTCCGAAAATTAACAGGATACCAGTGCAGGCTTGTTGGTTCTTTGGTGGTGGGTGCAACTGCTCCTACTCCCCGTCTCACAGCAGATCCATCTGCCTGATCTTTTCCAGAGTTTCCCACCATGCACAAACCCACACAAGCATAGATCAACCGAATCCTCAAAGTCAAATCACTCCTCTTTCTCTAGCTGCAAATTGGCCCCTCCTGAATCTACACCAAAAGTGCACAGAGTGAGTCCACATTTCCTTGAATCAGGCATGTCAGAGGAAAAATGAAGGGAGGAAAAAGGAAGGAACAAGTGGTGTCGGTAGCAAGGGGCATCCTTTAGGTCTGAAAAATATGCCCACAAATGCACAAGCTCCCTGCTTTCCTTGGCATACCCCCATGGACTGAAACTGCTCTGCTTCAAATCATAGGTGAATGAACACCTCTCACCCCCGGCAGCCACAAGCTCCCGATCAGACAACATCCACCTCAAAACACTTGACAAGCCTCATATGGTATCCATATGGTTTTTGGTCCCCCCTTCCCTCCTGTCACCCACTACGTCCAAACTGCTCTTCAACATACATAACCACCCATCAGCCTACACATATTCCAAAGGGTTCCCCTTGATTACTGCCCACGCGAGTGCCTAAAGTCCTACAAAATGGTAGCAGGTAGAAACAAAGGTAAAATTAAATTAAAACTTTACAAAGAAATAAAACAACCCGATGGAACAAAACAGGCACTTTACAGGTCAACCGCAGGATTATAATGAAAAAGCATGTCCTCGGAATTACTACAGAGTGGAAAATTACCAGGGAGAAGCCAATGGAGTCTTATTTGCAAGGCATTCTTGTCTGTTAATAATTAGTAGTGTGGACAAGCATTGCATGTACTATTATATTAAAATAGCATTTAAAGAAATATGCCAAAAGGTACCAAGGGTTGATGATATAGATCTGCAAATTGAGGGTTTGCTTCATAGATCTGAGTGCAACCAGTGGCACTGGTTAAAATCTGACCAGGGCTGACCTGACCTTTCATTCTTCTAAGGTCGCTAAATTAGGCTCCATAAAGTTGTATAATTTTAATCCCAACTTTTACAGAGTTTAGGACTGGGAGGAGTCCACCATGAAAATGAAGTGCTATCTAAAATCCACGTTTTTAAAGTCAAAGGTCTGCATGGATATCAATAACGTATATGTCAATTAGTTTCAAAAGATAATAAATCAAGGTTTATTTAGATAAATTGCGTTGTTAACATTGCCGTTTATTAAAGTTCAAGCTTTATTTTAGAATTATTCCATGACAATCTTTAGCGGGATAATTTAACATTTGTTTTATTGCAAAATGTTCAGGCTCCTTTTCAATTAAATTTAGCATAAATCCACACAAATCTTAATTAAAAAAGGACAATGTTTAATGATGTAATGAATTAAAAATTAGTAAATACTACACATTGAAAGCAATTTCCTTGTAAAATCTAATTTAGAACATCCTCATTTACTCAAGTAATGAGATAATTAATTCTGAGCTTCCTGAGAATATGCCGGTAATTGGGCACCTTTGCAAAATAAGACCTCTGAGATGCCCCCGCTAATATCCAGCAGTATGAGCAAAATTGCAAGCAAAGAAGAACACAAATGAAATGGAGTGCTTCTCAGATAAGAACCAGTTGGTCCAGCAGTCTAATGCTCTGACGATACAGCAGATCTGACAATACGGACAATAGCACATAGGGTTTCACGGCTTTCAATGACTTGCCTTCATCAGAAAGCTGTGTTACAGCCACTATACATTCATTACATGTGACTTTTGGGAGGCAGTGCCATTAGTATTGTGGTTGGTTGGTGCAACCCATGGGAGGACAGGATTGTACACATTTGCCATCATGCAATGTTTTCCTTGACATCACTTTAACATGCATTACAGAAGATAAAAAACACGAAAAGGTGCAGCACAGTGCAATACACATGCTCTCTATGTTGAAGCCACATCAAGGCAAACATTCATTTGCACATGTTCGTAGCTAGGAGGAGTGTGCGTCCACATTACTTACAAGCTTGACCTTTCTTTGCATTGCCTGGCTTCAAACTTACAGTGTTACCAGGGCAATTTTTAGAGAGAAAATATATCTAGGGCAAAACACTAGCACACACACATTTCCCGGCCCCTGAAAACAAACATGCTTGGCAAAGTGAAACTTCCCATTCTGTTTTGCAGTCTGTAGAATGCAGACATCCTTGGCTGCAAGTCCCATTATGCGAAGTAAGTACTATGACTGACCATCTCGTAAATGGAATGGGATATGTGGATATGTTTGCAAGTATGTGTCAACCCTGCGCTACAATCACTCCCTAATCTCATGTCATTCCTGGATTAAAATGATATTTTATTGATTTGCACATAAAAGAGCAGCGAGTAGATAACAACATAGAACACAATATTACAAACATCAATTCATTATAATTTCCTCATGTTTAGGGAATGTGTTTAAAGTAATGTCTAGGTGCAGATTTTGCTGACACAGAAACATCTATTGCTGCCGTGCAATTTATTTTTTCAACCATTAGAAGCATAAATTGGACATGTAATCAATGAGATATGATAGGTTATGTATAACGTGTTTAATACCCAGAGGTTTATAAGCTTGGAACCGGGATCGAACCTGTGGTGCTCCCTGTCGACTTGCTTCCAAGGCGAGGATGTTGCCGCTGAGCTATCCTCCTGAGACAATCTGAGACCAACTTCTTTGAAGGACATGTAATGTTAGGCTAGAGATACACTTCTTGGCCTACTATCCAGATGTTGTGCCACGTTCTCCAAGAGAAGAATGGAAGGTTGGCTGGCTTACTGAGATGGCTGTGCTTGCTGGCTGCATTACCACTTTTTGTTACCTTTATTATTTATTTATTTATTATGATTTGTCTGTTTCTCCTTTGCTCCGCACTTTCCACTTCTCCCCCCTTCCATCCACTTTTCACCTCTCCCATGCACTTGCGCGTTCTCAATGTCACTGGCCCTACTAAGATTGTTGTTTTGTTCTCCCCTGTTCCCCTCTCTTGCCTTGTTGCGCTCTGAATCCCTTGTGTATGAGCGCAATAGAAATAAAATATTAATTCAATTAATTCAAGGTGTGTGGAAGACAGGGATGGGGTTGGGAGGTGAGGAAAGGGGGGCATGTTAAAAGCAGTGAGATTATGTTACACAGCACCAGACAATGAGCACCTTGAAGCTACTTTGAAACAATGTATGGGTGGACGGGAGAGGAATAGGTGGGCTAGGAGATGATCCAGTCATGCTGTTGTTTGATGTGAGCATTTAGGAAAATTACAACAATGCCTATATCTGGAAAATGGGTATGGTACCTGAGCATATGAAGCAAATAGCTGTCTAACAGAATAAATACATCGGCATATAATGCCAACATCAGGTAAATAGTGGAAATTGGGCAAATGATTAAAATGCCTAGCACATTGAGTGAGTTGCGTGAGTTACGGCTGTCTCGATGCAAAAGTGGTTGTGACTATGTATGCATATGACAAAAGGCAGCCGATGATGGCAACCAGGGCACTCAATGAGAACACTGCGTACATCGCGCATGTACTTGGTCATCTGATGTCAATACATGGCAACAAAGAAAACATTTTCAGTATATTTAAGGGAGAACATGATTATGATGTTTTTGTAATGCAGGATATTGTGTCTGGACACCTAGAACACTAAAGAATGGCATATGTTGTCTTAAACTCAATCCACAAAGTCTTCTAACCATAATCTCCTCTAATCCACTTCACTCTATTGTTTTCATCGTCTGGCCCGTTAGCCTTAATATTAAAGAAAAACAACAAACGTAGTAGGTAAAAAGTGTTTTTCTCTACTTGCAAAACTGTTAATTTTCCTGTGTCCCAGTAAATATCATGGGGTGGCCATGTGACTCCATGTCACCAGGACACCGGTTTTCAACACCATTCCTACAAGACCTGGGAAGGATCCCGAGTCATTATGGTCATATCTACAATCTTTAACACATTTTCCAAAAGACTGTTGAAAATTGTATTACGAAAATGCTGTTGTCTCATCCAATTCCTACCTTTCCCAACATGACATCTAGGTGTTCTTATTAGCATAAGAATGCATTCTTAAAAATGAACCAACTACAATGAATTAAGAAGATGACATATGTTCTGTCAGATGGAAAGTTGATGTTCACTTGAATCTACCCTCTTCCTCTCTACGACCCTTCCTAATCCAGAATATGGCAGCAAGATTTACCCTTGGCCTCAAGCCCAGCTAGCGCATCTCTCCTCTCCTAAAAACTCTTGGCTGGCTCCTGTTTGCTGCAGGGATTAAAATCAAATCCCTCTGCATCATCCATAAGACTGTCTGGGGCCAGGGCCCATGCTATCTGCAACTTGCGCTTACTAAATACTCTACCCCCAGACCTCTGCATTCATCTTGTGTCAACTCTCCATGTGTAAAGCATCAGGCTAAACAGACGGCCGGAGGCCAGTCTCTTTCCTCAGCTAGTTCCCTCTTATGGAACAGCCTCCCCTTTCCTCTTCATCTTGAGCTGGACCTCCTCAAATTCTGGAAGCTCCTCAATACTTTCCTTTTCACCTCCTCCTGCCTTCTTCTGCTAATCTCACAGTTGCTGTGATTTGTGACCAGGGCCCATTTGTGTCCTTTGGGGCCCTAGCCTGCCACCTCCAATCGCCTCAGTCTCTGGCTACACACAGCACTGCCCTTGGCACCCATTGGCCTACGCCATTGTAGGTCTGAACTTGACTGCTTATTGCAGCTCAATGCTCCCTAGCACTAACTACACTGAGCACTTACATCTGCTGCTCACCCATGAGCACAGGTACTCCAGCACTTACACCGCACTCCCACTTGTCTCTTTACACTTGCATGTTCTGAATGCTCACAAGGCCTAGTAAGTCAGTCTTTATCCTCGAGTGTATACATTGTTTTCAATCCCTTGTTCCCTCCCTGTTGCCCTCTGTTCGATTTTGAACAAAATTCAATTGCATAAGCGCCTAACAAGGGCTAAATAAATGAATAAATAAAATCAGAAAAATGAACAAGACATTGGATGTCAATTTGCTGCTATGGGTTGAAGAAAATATTCCCCATACAATACCATAGATGTGGCACTTTGCTACCAATCTTTCACTACCTTATGTGATTGTTTCAATCAAGGTCCGGACTTCTCGCTGGTTTTCAACACGTGTTATAAAAGATTAATAAAGTAATAGTTCTTTGATGGTTCAGAGACATTTTGTTTCAAGCCAATCTATAATCTGCCTCCAGGAAACATGGCTTCAATCTCCTCCAATCATCGATGGATATTCAGTAACTTTAAATCCAGCCGAGAAAGGGCCTCGAGGCAGACCAACATCTGGCCTGCTCATCGCTATTAAAAATACACTACAATTCGAGGTATTGGAAATAAATCACTTGAATGGCTAGTGGGAATGATCCTGATTAGTCCAGCTGATAAACCACTAACTTTAATTATTCTAAATCTTTACTGGAATCCAGCAGTGAGGTCTTTGAGTGGTTTCTTGGAGAAAATAACATTGTACCTCAATAAGTTTCGAGAACAATTTGAGAACCCACATATTTTGATATGTGGTGATCTAAGTGCCATCTGTTGGAACAAAGAAGGCTATGAAACGGATGATGATCCAGTTAAGATAACCCCGGCCAGATAGAGAGGCATAAATTGGAGAAGAGCGATGACACAAAGAAACATCTGTATCTTGACTGACAACACAGCTGGCGATAAACCAGGAGAAGAAACCTGGACGGCGAGCAAATCTTGGACTATATTTGTATCTCAGAGAATGTAACAAAATGTTTTACCTCTATGCAAGTAATTCAAAAATTAGAAAGTGACCACAATCTATTGGAGCTGACTTCGCATTGCCGATCAGAATCTAGAATTGATCTACACAATGCACAGATTTAAGTGATGCCTGGACGTAATTGTTTACAAATAACGGCACCAAAGCTACAACAATTACACATCAATCTCCAGGTGCTGATTGACTCAACTTTCCAGAATACACCTAAAAATCTGATAGATTTTGGAGCACTCTTGCAATTGTTTGAAATCAAAGATCACAGTTCACCAAAAGCAAGAGTGGCGCACCGGCATTGTTTTGATCCCGCAGTGGCAGTGCCGAAAAAACAAATGAACAGAGAATTGCGCATATTGAACTTGGAAAAACCAGCCACACATCAAATTCAAGCTAAGAAACTAAAACAAAGATATCGTAATTGGCAAAAAACTCATCATAAACTGACCGTCCAAAGAGATGCTGAACAAATGCTCGATCATATTAAAACCAAAAATGTTGCTAAAATTTGGTCGCTGATCAATAACTTGGATACACCCCAAGAGGCCTTAATAACAACCTCAATCACACCGTCAGAGTGGACTGAACATTTCCAAAAATTCGTCAACGCCAATTTGATTGAGATGGTTGATCAGAATGAAACCCAAGCAAGCTGGGACATATTTAAAATAGATGTGGATTCAGTAAGAGAAACAATTAAACAGATCTAGAGCCCCGGGTCCTGACGGCCTCACAAATGCTCATCTGAAACAAAATCTAGAGCAATGGGCCATGACCATAACACTGCTATTCGCATAGATAATCAAAAACAAAGAAGTACCAACATCTTGGAAATCAGCAATTCTAATACTGATTTTCAAAAAATGCTCAAGATCCAAACTACATCGAACTACAGGCCAATTGCCTTACTCGACATAATTGGTAAAGTATTTGCCTCCTTTGTCGCAAAACAACTAGCCAAATGGGGCATAGAAACCGGTCATCATGATCCCTGGCAAAGTGGCTTTGTTAAAGGTATTGGTACGTCATTAAACCTATTCATAATTAACATCTTAAAGTCACAAACTGAACGATGCAAAGATAAAGAAATCTTTGCTGCCTTTATCGATCACAGTGCAGCTTTTGATTCAGTCAACAGATCTAAACTTTGGCAAAAATTAAAACCGTGGGGATGCCCGAATGCAATATACCAAGTAATCCAAAAGCTGTATACAAACACCTCAATTCAGATCCATTTGGATCGCCAGGGTTTACTTACCAAATCTATCGGAATGAATAAATGTCTCAAACAAGGCTGTAGATTAGCAGCTGACCTCTTCAATCTCTTCACCTCTGATGTTGAGCAAGCATTAGGAAACACGCAAAGTTTTCCACCAAAAATTGGTGAGACTTAAATAGCACGTCTGATATATGCCGACGACGTAGTCCTACTGGACCAGACACCGGTGGGACTTCAGCGCCAATTAAACGACCTGCCAGCCTATGTTCAACTGAATGGATTGAAAATGAATCCAACAAAATCTAGAGTTCTGGCTTTCGGTGAGACGAAAAAACAGCTCAAAAGCAAAAAAGCAAATGTATGGCATGTAAACGGTGAAATAATATTACAAGTAATAGTGTTTACTTATCTTGGAGTCTGTCTGAATGACAGCAAGACTGACAAACCAAGATTGGATGCTTTAAAAGCTAAAACTTTTAACTTGACACATTAAGGAAGAATTCTTCTGAAACGCTATGGTGAGTTCTCAATAACACCACTTCTAGAGTTTTATAGATTGAAAGCAGTCCCGATACTTAGCTATGGAGCCGAAACTGTCTTTACATTTAAATCTGAGAGTTGGAATGTGATCGAAGGCCTCTTTTGGTAAAAATTTCTTAGACTACCTTTGGGTATGCCGATACAAGCTGTGCACATGGAACTGGAACTGACGTCATTGAAGGCCATTATAACATGGAAATCACTGGCGCTCTATCGCAAATACCTAGACCCACCAAAGAAGTCTGGTTTTGAAGTACTAAATGATGTCCTCATGAAAAATCTAAACGAGACTTTACAAGAATGGAGGAGCATTTGCCAGGCTATAACAGCCGATTTAGATGAATCCGACCAGACCTTGATAGAAAATCCAGTCAAGATCAAGCTCAAGCTCTACAGAATTGACTGGATCATCACACAAAAGGACAGGCAAAAGCTCAATCTATATGGAAAGCCCTTCCCGGAAGTGGGGGCCCTGCATACTATTCCTTGATATCTGGATATCTTTCCAAGTGCCTTGATTAGAGACCACTATTTGAGGTTTAGGCTGAACCTGTTTCCCACTGGTGAAATATTATCAAAACGAGCTACCATGAAACAAAACTGTAGATTGTGCCTCCAAGATGAGACCACAGAAACAATGAAATGCCTGGTATTATATTGCAGTGATCTAAATGAAATCAGATCTCGATTAAAGACAGAGTTCATAATGTATAACTCCTTTCGAACAGCTGAAGACTGGTTGCTGGAGCTATTAAGAGGCCCACACTGCGACTCACAATAGCCCTGGTCAAACTAATACTGGTAATCTGCAAGAAACGTAAGAACTTATCAGAGAAAAATAATAAACAATAGTCTCTTGAATCGCCAGGTGGAGCACAACAAAGTTGTTAGTACTGTTCTTAACAGACTTATGAAGCTTTTATTAATTAACTGTTATCTTAACATTTTTGTACTCTTAAATGTTTTGTTTTTCTCAGAATATGTATGTCTAAAGTTGTAATGGCAAAAAGGTTTGTAATATACTAACCATGACATGCCAATAGAAAAAATAAACACATATATCATTGTGCTATTGGTGAATGTCTCATGGGCTCTGCACTTGTTTGTTAAGTGGAGAGAAAGATTGCTAAAGAGAGATGTGTTACTTCCCCCTAAACTGACAACAAGAGGTTGTGGAGGTGGAAGTTGGAGGGGATTCCTGTAGTGGTGAGCTGATTATAGAGGTATGTCCTGATTGTGATGTGGTTTAAAAAAACAGCAGGAGACTGATTTTAAAGTGAAGGATATAAGGAGAGATTCAGTGCCAAGACAAGAGGCCTGATTCCTGACCTTTAGCTCCACACACGATCGTGTGGGTACTGAAGGGCACTGGAAGTGTGGTAAAAAGGTGAGACGCTAGATTCAGATCTGTTCTCTGAAATGAAATCATGGCCACCATATAAAACACACATGGCTATTGAAGATGTGCTGCATCTGCTTATTCCAAGGATACTAAAAGTTTCCATTTACCTGAATAAAGATCCTGCAGCAAACAGTAGCTGTGGTCAGTAGAGGGTTTTTCAGAAACAGAGGCTTGTTGTAGATATGTAACCTGAACTGATTGGCTGATTGCCTTTCGATATTGTGTAGCCCATGCAGACATGGGAACATAATGATGTCAGCGGGACGTCTCGATTTCCTAATTCTAGGTCCCAGATATGATGTGCTGCTTGGTTTGCAGGATGATTCCTTGAGAGTTATCCCAACTCTCCAAGTGGTTGCATGGATGAACGGCCGAGGCATCCCACTGGAATGAGAAGGATAGCTAAGAGTGACAATAAACACACACCAATGAACTGTCCACAACATATATTTTTGAAAATACATTGATATCAGATGTTGTGCATCAAAATATCTGCAATGGATATACAGGAATGTCAAATAACTTTCAAGATAAGATATGTATTATTATTATTATTATTATTATTATTATTATTATTATTATTATTATTATTAGTATTATTATTATTATGCAAAGTGAGCTTGGGAGCAACAAAGTGCTGTATAGGTCCGAGCACAACATTGGTAGGGAGAATTTACCATACCATATGTAAAAAGCACTAATACAACAATACAATATTTGGATGGGGCATGTACAACATAGCCAGAATTGAGGTTGTACCCAGGTGTTGTTGGCAGAGCCAGGTCTTCAGTTCTTTCCTGAACTGAAGGAGAATTGAAGTAGTCGGTTCCATGTGTTAATATCCCCTCAAAAATATAGCCATAAAAATATTGCCATATTTTTGCAGCAATATTAAGGCATGGAACCTGTAGGGGACATCCCCGCAATCCCTGCATTATTTTTAAAGGAGCAGGGACACCCCCGCACCTCCCACTCCCAAAAACCCCAAAAATGATCCCCCCAAAAAATATTGCCTATGGCCGTTCCAGATGACCATACATACGGCGATATTTTGGGTAGGCATAATATTTAGTGATACCAAACAGTACTAGAGAACCAGAGTGTAGCACAAGAGCATAGTTTCTAGTTTTCTCCCTACAAGCCAATTTAATTTCTAGTCTAGCAATGTTCTTATTGACAGATGACCATGTGCCACCCAGTGTTTTGAGTTTGGCAATCAAATAGGCCCAGATTCTTGTTGTGGTTGCCTTGTAGGTGAGTCATGCGGTTTTGAACCAGTTGCTAGCCAGGATTGAGAGCTGGTGCACATAACATAAGGTGGGCGTGATGTGGTCAAATTGCCCAGAGAAGCTGATGAGGAAAGTCGCAGCATGGTGGGCCACCTTGAGGGGGACCAGGTGAGCAACCAGGAGTCCTTGTGAGGGGGCCGAGAAAACCAACAAAATGAGAGATTACTAGGGCCTTCACCGCTGTTCTGAAGTCCTAGGAAGGCAGGAAGAGCCTGATATTGTGAAGTAGAGAGATATGCTACCAATCCATATGAGCCTTTTTCACAATGTCTTATTTGAAGGATAGATTGCTATCCACAATGAAGATTAGGGATTTTGCTGAGTGGGCGAGCTGAGGGTCTAACCTGTCAAAATTCATTTCCTCAGGCCACCTTTGAGTGAGTGCCTGCTTGGAGGGGTGGCCTAGTAGAATTACATTTGGTCTTGATGGGGTTAAGATTTAGATTTGCTCTTGTCACATGTGCTTGAATGGTTATAATGCATTAGTACAGTCAAGCGATACCTTGCTGGACCTTGCCCGTTGGTTACAAATGAGTATCATCTGCTTTCTGGAGTATCACAATGTTGGTGTTGTTCAGGAGGGGAGTATGCTCAGTGGTTCCAAATAGAGTTTAAAGTTGACTGCGGAGGGAAACGAGCCCTAAAGGAGCCAAACGATGATGGTGCAGTGTTTGGACCTGAGGGATATGATCTGGACCTCCAGGTATCTGCCAGATTGGTAGGATGTGAATGATTGCAGGGCATTGCCAGAGGAGCTCATCCTGTGTACAAAGATGATGTGTATTGTGTGATGGTCATATCAGATAAACTAAGGAAGGTCAACAAGTGGGTGTTACTACTTATATCCTCATCAGGGTTGGGCCTCAAACAAATAATTGACCTCACAAGCATCATCAATTCCATATGTAAAAACGCATTCCTCAGTTTTATTACATAGTTAATAAACATTCACTGTACACACAATAATAGTATGAAAAATACTAAAAGTCATACATAAAACCTGACATCAAAATTACACAATATTATACAAAAGACATCAAACATTGTCTTCAGTGTTGCTGTGAACATGCTAATAATAGCGTGGATCAACTCAACATCTTGCGGTAGATTCCAACTCTGTATCACCCTGGTCTTCCTGTGGATCCCTATAGGGTTAAAGACACACTTTAAGTACATTTGCACAGCCTTTTCATTAGACCTAACATTATGAACCCTTACCCCAAAGGTGTACAGGTGTACTATTTGATAATATACCCTTGTGGTATTGCTGTGTCAATTTCTGCCGACCACCTGCAACCATATGTGTTGCTACTAGCTGACATCATGATTGAAGAAGTATCAGTCTATCTTCCTCTCGCTAACTTAAAAGGAAAAAAAATAACCTAACTAGTTGCAGATTCATGATTCCCCAATATCTCTGTTTCTCTGTATCTCACTCCCCAAAGAAATGATGCATGTAGATAATCTTTCCCCACCATATAACTGTGAGGCAAGAACACTTACTTGGAAATTGGTGACACTTGGGAGGTCAGTTATTCATTGGAGGCCCGCCCCAGGGATTGATGAGGATATAAGTAGTGACACACATTTTTGGACCTTCCTTTGGATTATCTAATATAGGCATTTTCCCACTTAGAAGGAGGGGAGTTTACACCACTGTGGGCGTAGCCGATCTGAGATTGGTGTAGTGTGTGATGGTCAGCAGTGCCAAGCCCATCTGAGAGGTCCAAGATGGCTCCCAGACATGAGTCTCCTTTATTGATAAACATAAGGTTGTCATTGGGTACCTGGCTAGTGTCTAATTTCGTGCTGGATTTGGAGAGAAACCTGAATTGGTAATCCTGGAGCAGACCACATTACTTGATGTTTATAGATGTAACTACAATCTTGATGGCTTTGCCAAGAAACCAGAAGCTTGTGGCCAGTCATTAGTTTGCTTAGTCTGCCAAGTCAGGCATAGATTTATTCAGGTGTGGTTGGATTATCCTTTTTAGGACTACTTGGAATTTCCACTCACCGAGGGAGGTGTTGACTATCCTAAGAAGAGCAATACAGATAGGACTGGTACATGTTTTTATATTGTTCGCCAGGAGTATGTTTAAAAGGTTGATTTTAAGGATGTGAACATGAATGAGAGGTCCCTATGTGAGAGGGGAGAGACGTTGGTCTAAGTTTGAACAGCTGATTGGGAGACAGAGAGAAGGGTGTTTAGAGTATTCAGAGCTCACAATTCGGAGCCTTATGGTATCAATCTTGATGATAAAGAACATACTAATTGTCAAACACATCCACAAAATAGTACCACAAAGGGTCCTGAAAAGCGCCTAAAGTCTTGCAAAGTGCCACTAGACGTTAAATGAAATTTGCAGGCCCTTAGGTATATAATTGATGTAACCACAATACCTACAGATTATTTATTCTCTTTCATACAGAAAATGATTCTGATTGGCTGAGTGGTTCACAATGCAATTAAATGGCCCGTGTTAGTCTATAGGCCCAACAAGGGCTAAATAAATGACTCTAATAAATAATAGTCTATAGGCCTTGCCTAGGGCTAACCCTGGGGAGCCTGTGGAACATATGAACATAAAGAATACCTAGAGGTTGTTAAGAGGGACCTGATAAAGCATCCCCATCTCTGCTAAAGACTCAGCACCATGCTGGTCTCATGATTAAAGAAAAATGATTTGATGTCAGCAGCCAGAGGAGCTGTTCATGCTACGCGATGGGCAGAGATCAGCACCGGATCTGTACAGTACAAAAGGAGGAAATCCTTGATCCAAAGATGAGTCATGAAAACCCAAGAAATAGATAAAGCATGAAATAATGGCTCATAGTAAAATGCACTCCAAGATCGCAAGGTGAGTTCTGGGCAAAGCAGCCAGGAAGGTCACATTTTTCAGATGGAGGGATTTGTTGGATCTGCATGTGGACGCCAGAGCCATGAAAGCAGAACCAGGATGTTGGAAAGAACACAGAGCCCTCAAAGAAGATGACCAACTGAAGAAAGGCTATCACAACCTTGTTGGAGAGACTTCAGAGGAGGTTGTCCTTAAAACCAGAGAGGACACAGCTGTCCGGCAGAAATTCCATTAAAAAATGACACTCATACCCATTCACCTTCTTTCACATTCACACTGCATTCTCCACACACAGACCTGCCAATAACCTGCACACACACTGCATTCTCATTCACATGATGATTAGGGCAGTGACACCCTTTCAGACATACACGCCATTCACATGCATGCACGCATATATACATACATAAACATTTGACCTGCATGTATACATCATAACACAAACACACATTACACATACACGAAACAACATTTTGTTACCTGTTTAACATGTTGGGTCCACCCTGATGCTCTAGAGAGTGTCCCGTTTCCTGTCTGCATGGAGGATGCGAACTGGAGGCCTGGAGATGAGGTGGAGCAGCCCCTTCCACATGAAATAAAGGCTTGTGTAGATGGCTGTTGCTGTCAGCAGATTTCCCCATTGGTCCTGCAAGCTCAAACTGGATCACGGCCAATATCAAACCACTAGTTAATCATTTGCATGTTCTCCTTATACACACCTTCCAAATATACACCCAAACAAATCCCTGCCACAAAATTCTCAAAATATTTAGGGTGATTCCCCAAATGTCTGCACTGGGTCAGATCTTTGGCTTGTGCCTCTTCAGGGGCATGCAATAGTGATCCTTGGGGGAGATTCAAACTGAAGGTCACAATTAATTCCATGTTCATTTAGATGTGCTTATATCTCAGAAATGGCCTCTTCCATTTTTCTACAATGGGAAGGCAGTGGTTGAGCAAGATGAAGAGTTGGATGTGATGGTCTTTCCACGGATGTTCATTTCTGAGCCTTCAAAATAATTAAGTAGAATTTTGTATCATCCCCATTGGCACCAACACCTGTGTCTCCCAATAGGCATGTGCAAATCCTTCCATCTTTCTATACTCTCCTGATATCGTTCCCTCCACCAAAGTACCTGGGCTTTTGGCATCACATCCTCTTCCTCTTTCGTTTAATGCCTCCTTCATCAGCAGATTTAGGGTTAAATAGTTAGTAGGTAAACAATCTCATCGTTCCATAATCAGCAATTGTAGGATTAACTAGTTATTAGGTATGCCCTCTTGACTCCGTTCAGGGATACCTCTTTGGTATTCTGATTCAAAGAATAGAATAGTCCATCATCCTACACATTATTCCAGAATCTTCTCAACCTCTTCCTGCAACCCCCGACCCAGTTAGAACTGAGCAGCTTGTAATGTACACCGGTGTTTGATGCTTCTCAAGAACATATTTCCAATGCTGAGTGCTTGAAGGTAGATGATCTGATGACATCTGGTAGGCAGTCAGTTAGTTGCCATGGGGAGACGCCACATGGGCAATGGTAGGAAGCAGTTACGTCTTAAAGGGAAATGATTGGATAATTGGTGAGTTCCGCTATTACCAATAAGCTAAACACACAGTCATAGGTGCACCACAGTTGGGGTTACACCTCTTTTGCAAATGTGCAGCTTTTCAGTAGAGGACAACAAATGTCCTGGAGGGATTCACCACTAAACTAAGGATTCACTGGACCATCGTTGATAGTTGGTGGGGTGTTAGGCAAGGGTGCTAGAAAACAGATTTGCTTAACTGTAGCTCTGCAATGCTCGCCTCCTCAATCCGCCATATTAGATACACCCATATATTTATTTTTTAAATGTATTTGATTGATTTTTAATATGTGTTATTCCTTAATAAAACGCTTTAGCCTCAAAGCACTAATCAAACTAGAAATGGATAGGGTTCCATGCCATTTCATTGCCTGCCTTTTTATCCCCAGGCTTTTTAATGTGCAACTTCCATCGAATGTGCTCGTTTTATTTTTCTTTTTTTTTTTGGAGGGGGGTACCCCCATACAACCCTCCCACACTTATTTTTTGCCATTGCCCACCCGCCCAAACGCTTATCTGCCCTTTCCCACCCCCCTAAAAAATTCGATGAGCACTTTCGATGGAATGTGCACTTTGAAAAGCCTGGGGATGAAAAGGCAGGCGATGAAAGGACGTCGTACCAGGAAGAGGCCCTGATGGAGTAGGATTCTTGCAGATGAACCAGGCCTGCATCTGCTCTGGTCACTTACTGTTCTAGAAATTGTGACACACTGCAGTGTAGATGTCTCTGTGAGAGGATTCTATTGCTGCAAGCAAGACTGATGGGCTCACAGTGTTATGGCAGGGAGGAGATTCCTCTAACTGTTGCTAGAATCTTGTTATTTTAGACTCCTGCTTCCCACAGTGCTGAACACATTTTTTGTGAATATTCATGGACATATTTTGGGTTGCAAACTTGCCCTCATGCAGCTCCTATAAGCAACTGTATGCCTCCCTTTGGTCCCTCACTACTCTTCATAAACTTACTCAGCCCTGCAGCATCCAAAGAATATTTTATCTCTACTTCCAGGCCCCAGTACTACTTATTTATTTATTTATTTATTTATTTATTTATTTATTTATTTATTTAAATGTATATAGCGCGCAAGCAGCCCAGGGGCATTGAGGCGCTGTTACTTGCAATAACTTAGTTACATGGTACACATGATAGCGATTGTTGACACATTATGAATAGTACAAGAAATCATACTGTTGTTACAAATATTGCATTTGGTCGTATATTACAACATACATGATAAGTATTTGTGCTGATGTGTCGGTCCTTATGTGAAGGGTAGTTTTCAGTGTTTTGCGGAAGGTGGTGAGGGAGTCCTCACCATGGATAGTGGGAGGTAGGGCATTCCAGTGAGTGGACGCGAGATAGGGGAAGCTGGATCCACCCGCTTTTACTCTTTTTACTAGTGGCACAGAGAGCCATGCGGGGCATGTTATGGATCAGCCTTTCCATCCTACCCGTGTTCTTCTTTTTCTTGTGGGCGACCTCACATTTCCCCAGACAAATCTCCTGAAAGTTTTTAATAAGTGCAAGAAAAAAACACACTCAAAAGTCAGGTGACTTAATAAATCACCAAACAGTTCACCCAACACTAACAACATTCTCTCATGTCTTGGGTAGCATACCAATGTTTGTGCTTTTGTTGGTACCTATCTTTTGGAGTGTTCTGTGTGTCACTTTTTGAGACTGGTTCACTATACTCTCCTGTCTTGGTTTCTGTCATCCATCAACTAATATATGTAACGCAGCAGAATAAGGAGCATTTCCAGTATTGATTAAACAGAATAATCCAAGTGTGAGTGGAGCTATACATATTTGACTTGTAGGAATGCTTGTCATACGTTTGCTGGTCCGAATATCTATCAGCCATTTTTCTACCAAACTATCTAATGTGTAATTTCTAAAACTTGAGTACTTCCTATTCCAATAGGAAAACAAAAAACAATATATGCCTTTAAATTCTCAAAAGCACCTTCAAAAACCTTTGTTGCTATATTATAAACCTACCTTGGTCATTTTCTGAGTGCAATATCTATTTTGTTTCCTTTATTTCTCTTTCATGTATAGTGCACAGGTGTATAGGGGGTGTCAATCTATAATTTATTTCACAGATGTGTTATTGTTAAGGGGCAATGTATGGTGTGCTATGTTGTATTATATCAGTTCTATAATTATCAGGTTTAATTTATTTGTTTTCTGTAATGTATTATTTACATCATGATTTAAATATATGTGTTGTAAGCACTCTAGGTAGTGTATTTAGCCTTAAGCTACACTGCAAATAGTGTGTGACTTGGAAATAAGGGGCCTGATTCACAGAAGCATATCGTAATGGCCCAATCCCATTGAAAAACGCTCCGCATCAGGCCCAAGAACTGTTAAAGCCCATGTTTTATTTTTTCCCAATATTTGAATATGGTTTCCTTTATTAACATAAAATGGAACAAATCAAGTGACAAGCCAGAAGGTGAAATTGATGTGTTAAAGTGGCCCCCAAATCCCAGATTTGCCAGAGGAATCAGGCACAATCCAAACCAGACTCAATGACGGAGTAGACAAGGTGCATGGCAAAATCCCACTTTATTCACATCAAGACAAAGTCAGCGCAGCATACAAGCATTGCAATCTTGTTGCTCTCTAAATGCTTATAAAAAACAATTGCTTAAGCACTACAAACACAGCATCACTGATGTCATAACATAATATAATTTTACAAAACCTATGAGGAACGGGGATAGGTTAGTAGGTTTGGCTACCTACATATTCCATAAGGGTTTAACATTTTATTTGGTTACACATATCTGATTGCTCCACCTGGAACCACCCCTAAATTGATAAAGATTAAACTGCATCATCCTTACGGCAAGGGGTTGGTTGGCATACTACTTTATGGGCAGCATGTCTCTAAGTATTCTGATTGGTTGACACATTGCTAACCAACCTCAGACACTTGACAGGTTCTCAGGATATTAGCCATATATAGAGCAGGGAGAGAGAAATGTTACCATCCCTCATTCTCAGGCCATGAGACCAGGCAATTACTTTGTACTTGGTCTTGTATGGCGCCTAATGTCTACATGTGTGTTTAGGGAGTACAGCAGGTATCCTGTCTTTGTTCACTTCTAATGGATGGCAGGTGTTCTCCAATTATGGGTCACATGCATAAGGACTGTGTTTGGAATAAATGTATCTCCTATTTATTGAGGTTTTAGCTAATATTAATTTGTGACATTATTTCTATTGCCCCTATGACACTCTTGAGTTAGTCTTCATGAAGTCTTTTGGCTTACCATTTCACTGCACCAGACCATCAAAAAGTTGTTTATGCCCTTCTTAAACGTTTAATTAATCTTGGAGTATACTGCTTGCATTTTGGGAATTGATATCTCGTGCCTTCGAGATACTGACACATCTATAATAAGATGGCTGGCCAACTACAGTCTTGCTTCTGTGACAACGAGCTATATTTGCATGTTGTTCATGTTGCATTCATCTTATACATTGGTCACGTTAATGTTCTTCATGTCTTTGGATGCTATGTTAATTTTCTTCATATCTAAATTCATATATTACCTATTGTGTGTGTTCTTCATCTGCAGTGCATATATGCTTTGTGTCTAATGCATGCTCTTTTATTGTTACAACGTTAGTTTGAATGTTTTTGCTATCTTCAGCTCACATTGTGGAACGGCTGTCTCAGTGAGTAATGTCTCTCACCTTTGCGGTATTGATGCGGGGGAGGGGCAGAGGCTATGGATGCCGTATTCATCTTCCTCCCAAAAGCTGATAATGATGTACATTGAGCTATAAGTATTTGAACTGCATGACCATTATATGACTACACCTGAAATGTATGTCGTTAGATGTGGGGCGAGAAGGGTAGCCACCGGAAAATAATTGCAGCAATTGCATCATGCTTTAAAAAAAATATTGTCGATCCCCTCTCACCCTGCACAATGCTGACCTGCTGGCCTGTCCTTCCAACCCAGATTTTAATCTAGCCATTCACAATTTCCCTAGAGAAGATTGCAATGCACACAGCAAAGTTTATTCCACTGTGCTATCTTTTCCTTGCAATGAGAACGCCTTTTGGAGCAGAAGCAGAAGTACCAGAAAAAGTTATTGTTTTCCTTTGTGAGCTTTATTAAAAACAAAAACAAAAAAGTATTACTTTGTCAGGCAGTTCGTTAAAACAGCCATGCCATGTACACCCTCAAGAAAGTGCCTGCATGTACCATACTGATGCCCACATTTGATACATTACCAAATAATGTGAACATTGCTTTACTCATTGATGCTGACATTAATGAACACTTTGGAGTTGCCCCCATAGCAAAAGGCCGTGTAACATGTCAGTGGGAATTTCAGAAGCAATGCAAAATCTGACTTTGCATTCCCAATCATATTTGGTGTGTTTGTGTGAATGTATGCATGAAAAGACACATACTTGCATGCACGTTCATGTATGTGTCATCCAAGTCTCACAAGATGACGAGTCTGGCTATCTGGACTATCAGGTAGGCTTGGGATGCTTCCTCTACAGATCTGAAAATGTGAACAATGATAGTCGGGGTGTGCAAAATGAATAATGGTGGCCATTGTAACACATTCTGAAGCTGTGTTAAGGCTAGGGCTCTGTGAGTGTCATTGAAGGGCCCAGGTGATTGGCAGCATCTACCCAGCAAACAAGCTATCGTGCTAGGATTAAAACTGTAACAGGCATATTACACGCTGACCTCTGCAGCTGGCACCTTAACAAGCAGAGCTTGTTTAGGTGATTGGGACCTGTAATAGCTGGTTTATCACACTAGCTTATTCTAGGGAATTTTAATAAAGTGCATAGTTCTCCTATGCTTTGCTAAGACTTGAGAACTGCAGTTTACTAGTATTCCATGTAGCTCTGTATAGAATAACTGGAAACCCAGATGAACTAGAATTTGTGAAAGTGCATTTGAAACAGTGGTCGAAGTGAGAGGGATCAGTCGGGAGCTGTGTTCCACTACTTTTATTTTTTTATTGTTAACAGCTCCACTACTTTTTGCATCCATTTGCACCATTCCTGAACTGTTATTTGTGAAGTTAAAGTACACTTCTCCATTTTACCACTGGATATCAGTTACAGCTAAACTGACATCTGTTTCAACTCAATTGACTTTCAACCAGCATGTCTACAATCCTTGAAAAACGTGTTACGCATTGTTCCCTTCCTTCCTACTCTGTCCAATTCCACTACTTTTTTGGTACACTTCTATCACTGATTTGAACTGATTTCCCTTGAGGCCCTTGCTAATAGGTGTTGTATGACTTTTATTTTACCATCCTGTAATGACATAAAGCTGACATCTGGGGCTAGTGTAAAGGGATCTATGAGACGTTTGCAGGTTTCCCATATATTTTAATTAACATAGTAAACAATGAACATAGTTGGAGACTGGTTGTGCACATGGTGGCACAGCTGATACTTTAAAGTCACAGTTGACAGTTGTGTTATTAATGGTGCCTCTCTTCACCATCCCTTTGAGACGCACTCCCATTTACTAGCCAATACAACACATGGCACATGCCTGATAACTAATTTCCATGAATGCCTCAGACGATAGCAACACTTTGTATGGGAGCATGACCATCCTTGCTACACTGCAACTTTAAGGAAGTGCTGCAAACAACACTGAAAGTGGTTTCACAGTGCAATAATCCCAAAAAATATTTTGTTGGCTGTATCTACTCAAGACCGAAGTCTCGGATGAACAAACGTGTCTGTATAGTGCTAATGAGTCGACAGATGTCTGTCTCTGTACACCCAGGGTTGTTTTTTGGAGTGGGAAAAATGGGGCAAAGGTAATTTGTAGGTGCAGGATCAGCTGATCCAAGCCTGTATTTAGAGCCTTGTCCATTTTTATCAAGTACAAAGAAACAGGATTGCACTGAGTCTGTATTTTTTTTTACAATGTTGTCAGCAGAATATTTTAAATGGGTAGCCATTAGTGGTAGATAACAATAGAGATAGCTGTGAATGGTTAACCGGCAGTCACTATTGTTGGTGGGATGTCCCTTAAGATGTGAAAATACTGTGTGATTGGAAATGCAAGGGTTCATTAGTACAGATGTAAAACACACAGTAGATTTGTTTAGGCACATATTAACACATAACTGTACCAGCTAGAACTGTGAGGATACATGGGGCCTCATTATGACTTCGGCGGTAGCCATGCCGCTATTGGTGGCATGGCTGCTGCCGAAATCGGGTCCGGGTTCCCAGAATGGGGAATTACCAGGCCATTCCGAGTTTGGAGGGCCCGGTAATTCCTCCCTCCAGGAACCCGTGCCCGGACCTTCCCCGTTCCCATCTGAGACCCCATGGTGCTCAATGGGAATGGGAAAGGGTGCAAACAACGGGCCGATTACGAGCGGCCCGTTGTTTGCTCCCTCTTCCCCTCGCGGGACCCGGTAAGCACGCCTGGTTTGACCAGGCGTTACTTACCGGGTCCCGCGAGTAAATGCAGATGTGATGTCATCAGTGATGTCATAAATGACATTTGTGATGTCTTTTTTGATGTCCTGGGTGTTAGTCTTAGCGGTGCACGGTGGTGGCGCGAGTTATGGTTGCTTAGCTGACCATAACTGGCGAATTTCAAAGGTTTTTCGGTTTTACTTGAAACCATAACATCCCTTTAACAAAGTTTTTTTACTGAATTTGATAGGTTTTTAGTAGCACAACTTAACCATAACGTCCCTTTAACAACGTTTTTTCATTGAATTTCATAGGTTTTTATTAGTGCAACTTAACCATAATGTCTACGAACATCTGACTTTATTGCGGACCTTCCGGACAGTGCCACATGACCATATGCTGGCGCGCAGCATGATGACGTGTCCGAGAACCCGTACGCACTTGACAATAAAATCTGTGCTTCGCGGACAGTTTGCAACTGCATTTTCTACTGATGTAGGAACTTTCAACTTCAAAATTTCCCTTGCACAGCTCCAACACCTATTCCTACTCATCCATTAACAACCTAGTACACAGTACAAACTTTTACCAAAACTGCTATTTATCTTAAAATGGCATCAGCTAAGCCCATCCCTCCTCCCCAAGAGACACCACCACTACTGTAATCAAAGAGCATGAGAAACACTGCCCCCTACCTTAGAAATAACACAGGCGCAACATTTTCCCCTGTCCACCTGCCCCTCTATATTAGTGTTTGGTGCCTCTTCCCTCATTTCCCTCCTAAACTTTCGTTCTAATCTCTCCTGCCCAAAAACATCCATCCAAAAACAAAATAAATGTTCCTTTAGGAACCACCTTTCACAGTTAAAATATTGAACTAAAAAAATAAATGCATAGACTCCATCTACTTTATATTTCTCAGTAAAGTACATAGACTCAATAAGATTTTCCAACATTTCCATTTACATTTTGTGATATGCTAATTGGAATATTGGGTTGTTCATCCTCCATTCCATGGACTGGAACGGTGGATACCAGCCCGGCGTCCCGGTGTAGGAAGGAAAATCATTTTCTAAAATGGCCACCATGGAAAGGGAAGGTGGGGTTCCATACAGGGCCCCTCTTCGCTTTCCATGGCAGACTGCAGAAGGCGAAGAGAAAACCCTATGACCATATTTCTGCGAGCACATTTTTCTTCCCTTTCAAACCTATCCCAATTTCAAACAACTTTACCACAAAGCCGGTTCCAGGTGGACATGGTGTTACACCTCGAGGGTGATACACTTGAAACAAAGCTTACAAATAGTGGGAACCACTAACCTGGGCAGCCGGTAGTCTCCGAGGGCAGCAACACTGGCGAACGGGAAGGTCTCCCGGGAAGCTCTATTCCCTCCCTGCCGATGAGAACCCTCAGCATGGGTGGAAACACAATTCCCAGGGAAAACCCTCCGGAGGAGAAAAACCCTGCTGGAACACGGCGGCGGATCTGTTCTGCAGTCGACCTCCGGTGTCCTGGATGATTGCGATTGGGGAGTCGGCTGTGGGCGTGCTTGTCCTGAGCGTGAGTCCTGAGCAGAAGACAGGAGAAGTGAGTATTGATTTTATATGAAAAGGGTAAGTGTTCCGATCGAATAGCTACTAGACTTACTCCAAAAACAGAGATTAATGCACACTGCAGTTCTCGGGGAGGTCACCGACCGGTAGAGATTTGTTATGCCTAAGGAAGAAGGAAGACCTTTCCCAAAAATGAAAATAGAAGCGAGAGATTAATATACACAATGGGAGATGGGTAAGGACGAAAGGGAAAGTGATTAATGGGAGCTCCCAGGAAACTGACTTCTCAGAAATGGAACAGAGTGCTGTAATGGGACACGATGATCTGTTACGAGGATCAGTTGGTAGGCTAAGGCGGAGAGAATTTCTATGGGATAATGACATGAGAGAAAAGGAATAGGGATCAGAAGTTGGTTTAAGTGAAGAAAAGGTTTAGTACGCATGAGTTCCTAGAGAGGAACTTACGAAGCGTCATGCTGCGGCGTAGGGACGCGATTGCTTGACTTTCTAGTCGCACTATAAAGAGTCACGTGATCGTTTCGGTACGGATACACAGAACGTGCAATCGCTATGCCGTTGCTTGCATAGTTGGAGCCAGAGTAGTCGGCCATGTTATGTGAGTGGGGTAACTGTATGATACACACTCGTCGTTGTTGCAAAAGCGACCATCGACGGAACAGTGTAACACATGGCCACTTTAACCCCATGTGGTGTCTCTCGTGGTCATGGTCAGTAGCCATATTGGATCATGACCTTTTTCTATGACCGGGACAATCTGGCCACTGCCCATGGCTACCGGCTATACCTTAGTCACCAAAAAGGTATATAACTATTTTTTGTACCTACATTATGACACTTGTTAAAAAATAAAACATGGGGACATTTGCAAAACCATGCTTTCAGATCCTTGCCAATGTTCCTTCCACAAGTTTGCTGGAAATCCACACATGTTTTATTTTTTCAAGTGTCAAATGTATGCAAATACAATAGTCATATAACCTAGCCCCCACTTGACAAAATCCATATAGAGTTTATGAAAACATTTATATTGGGATCTAAAATCTTTTTGCAAACTTTTGTGTCAATTCATCAAATTTCACCACATTTATAAGCCTTTAAAATATTTTGGGACCCCCCCTCTAATTTCATCCCCTCCTGACAAAATCCCACCAAACATTGCAAAAACATGTATATCTAGATCTATAATGTTTTTGCACATCTTTGTGTAGATTCGTTAAATGGCACCCCATTTATAAGCCTTTAAAATAATTTGGGACCCCCCTCTAATTTTGCCCCCTCTTCACAGAATCCCACCAAACTTCGCAAAAGCATTTATACCTAGACCTATTATCAGTTCCCCAACTTAAGTTTAGATTCGTCAAATGGCACCTCATTTATAAGGCTTTATATTATTTTGGGAACCCCTCTCTAATTTCGCCCCCTCTTGACAGAATCCCACCAAACTTTGCAGACCCATTCGGAATCAGGTCAAGAATATAAGTGCAACATTTCATGCAGTTTAATTAAGTGGCATCAAAGTTGTATCCATCCAAGAACTGCACTGCTTTTCACCAACCCTGTAATGCAGAGGTGTGCGCGAACCTCACAGGACTGTTGGCGAACATCCAAACTGTTTGCAGACTTTTGTGGCAAAAACCGCCTGTTTTTTGCCTCATGCAGCCATATCCCATCCCATCCTCATCACCCCTCACCTCCCCAGAGATTATTTGATATGTTTGACAAGTGCAAAGTTGTGTTTTTTTTATATGTTTTTACCGCAATGTCGGCGGACAGCGGCCACTGTCCGCAAATCCAAGATGGCAGGAGCAATGATAAAATGCGACGCAACTCACGCTTCACTCCAACCAATCAGTGAGCATGTTGCATGTCCGCGGACATGTCATAAGACAATTGGCCAATCGGTGTCCTGTCTGCGGAGCGAATAGAGAACTGTGTCCGCGGAGTGGACATAGATATAACATATATTTTTTTTACCTACTTTTTGGTCGTTTTAAAAAAAACTACTGGACGGATTTTCACCAAATTTACAAAATCACACTTTCGGGACCAAGCCGCTGCTTTTACCACAAATTTGATGAAAATCCGTCCAGCGGTTTGGGCTGTAGGCTCAACAGAATTTCTTTCTCCATTCAGCCTAACGGAAAAAAAAATGTGGGACCCCGCCTATAACTTTGCAAAAAAATCCAGAGTGAGCCATATACTTTTTTTTGCAAAGTTTGGTGAGGATTCATCCAGGGGGAGTGAAGTTAAAAGCTGCTCAAAAAGTGCTCTTCCTATGGATTTAGCAACTTAACCATAAATACATGGCCGCTCCCGCAGGCCATGTAATATATATATATATATATAATATATATATATATATATCAGGCGGCAAGACTCCTGTTAATGGTTCTCACACCTTCAAAGGTTCCAACAGGCATTGTGCAAGTGCTTTCAGATTAATCCATATGCCTTCTCCCACTCACCTCCAGTCTTCTGAAATGCTGTGGGTTTCACTGCTAGCGTTCGCGTTCTATTAGTGCTATAATGCAGCAAGCTTCCAGGCGTGGTCAGGTTAGGGGGGGAGCACGTGAGAGGCCCGTCATGTGGGAAAGTGCATCTAAGCTCCAGTGCAACAAGTTAATTTACACGGGAGCCATTTTATCGGGGACAGGAGCGTCTCCGTCCTCTAATCTCAGAGGTAGCCGTAAATTCACACAAAGATGTATCCGTAAGAATAATGACATTCTCTATCAAAGAATGTAGCCAGGTCCCCTTATATTCTGACATAATGTTGTAATAGAAAAAAGTAATATCCCTATCATTTCTATACAGGGGTGGCGAAATATCTCTACCTAATACTTACTCAACAATTTAATGTGCTGCTCACTGTATACCGTCCATTTTTTGTGTCATGGTTGAACGGATTCCACATGAAAGCATCAGAGGGGGCGTAGGTGACACACAACCGGCCATGTTCCACCATAACCTCATTCTCCAATCAATACTCTCTATTCATATACAGTGTATGGTTGGGAAACATACAAGTGGCACAATTTGAAAATTTAAACTAAGCTGTTAATTCATGTAGCGTAAGGGTAACAATGTGCATCAATAAAAGGGCTGATTTATCAGCATTAAGGACCTGGGTGTCCAGGGGACGGCGTGTGTCCATAGATTGGACACCTGTTTTTGTATCTTTGATACCGCCCCAGTTCACACGCACATTACAATATGAAAAAGCAATCCTGTTTCGTAATTCTATTTGCTCTTTCATTTTGTGATGTAAAACAATGTGGTTTTGTGCAGCACAATTTACACCATTCTGGTGGCCTTTTTTCTCTTGTACTTAAATCATCACATTAAGAGGGATAGTAATTGTACTTGACCCACAGCTCTGTGCTACAGAGCGTAACAGCAGGCAGAGCACAACAAAAGCATATTTCATCATCATGATTCGGTTGCTTTAGTCGAACATTAGACTTCAAGCAGTTGCACACATTAAAACAATGGCAGGAATGTCATGAAAATAGCAATTTCTCATTATTTAAGAATATGATATTTAAAAAGATGCAAGGCAAAACCAGTACAATAAAACACGATAAAATGTAGCTTTGTAGGACAATAGAATATTGATATCAATGTTTATCCAATTACTTTATCTATGAAAAATATGCATTCAGTGAACACAAGGGCACATTTGCATATAAATCATTTCCTTTTTAGTAAAACTACTCAATACAGGATTTCGTTTTTAGCTATCCTCTGTGTATGCACGTTCTTCTCCTAAGGATTACTATTTCTTTATTGGTGGACTTACACAGGTAAATGGCTCGGTTAACTGGCAAGATATTCCTCTCTCCCAACGTAGGCTTGAGATAAAGGGACCTACATGTACCATATCACGGACAAAAAATAAAAAGTGATCTACTGTCCTTATTATTCCTACATGTGGGGCGGAGATCTGCCTCCCCAGTATTCCATCTTCTAGCAAGGGTTGCAAGAGGCAGTATTCCTAAACGAAATTTCATAAGTAGAGCTCTTGCATAAGGGGGTTCTATCAAATTGATATAACCCTCTCTCGGAGAGCCAATTTGTGGGACCAGTAATCTCTAGCCAACGTGGATCTTGCGCTAGAAGCTAGCATTCTAGCTTTGGTATTTACATCATATGCTCTTTTTACAATCGTGTCTGCATTAGAGTCAATAGAATCGATGCTAGTGCAATTCTGACTAAAGCCTAAAGAGAACAGTACCGATTTTTAATGTCTACAGCAGGGAACTCATGCCCAGCACACCTGTGCTAGCAGTCGGTCACGTGAGATGAGACCACATTTGGAATTATTTCACCCTGCATTTATTGGGATCTTAGCTAATATTAATGTGAATGTTATGGACCGTTTTACCATTGGGGACACTCTTTTTTTTATTTGTTTATTTATAAAGTTTACACATATATAATCAATCAAACAAACAATCAAAACAATAAATACTCAGCAACAATACACAGAATAACAGAATATTATATATACATAACTTGCAATAAATCAGTAAATACTCAGAAAGTCATCCCACACCTTTCCGTACAACCTCAACTTCCCTTGCCTCTTGTAAACCACCCTTTCCATGGATGCAAGGGCAGACATGCCCTCCACCCAATCATCAAGAGAAGGCGCATTCCGCGACTTCCAGCCCCTGAGGACCAGCTTTTTACCCAGACAAGCTCCACGGAGTAAAAACTTTTTCCGTGACACAGAGAGATCATCCAGCAAATCTCCACCTCCCAAAATCATTGTCAGAAAATCCAATTCAACATCCAAATTCAAAACACGCAGACAGGCACCACAAACATTGTGCCAAAATCCCCGTACACGCACACATTCCCACAACAGATGTTCCAGACTTCCCTGTCCATTCTCACAATACCAGCATTCATCCGAGTCCATCAGCCCCCTCTTAAACATTTGCTCCGGGCTCCAAAACACTCTATTGAGGATCTTTATCTGTCTTGACCGTTCCACCATATCAATTGCACAGAGTTTAACATTCGCACACATATCCAAACACATCTCTGGCGAAATCTCACACCCCAACCTCCTTCCCCATTCATTTCTCAAATCAGAATTTTCCTTATAAGCAGACACAATACAATTATATATCCTGCTAGCAATGGAACAACCACCTGGCTCCCTCTCCATAAGATAGAGATTCACCATTAAACTTCCTAGCTCTGCCACATCACCAATACATCTTTTCAATTTCCTGAAGTCTTCAGTTCTGAAATTATCAATGTGAAACTTTGCTCGTAACTCACGTTCCCCAATCCACCCTCCATCCACCAGAACATCATCAATCCAGAGCACCCCGCCTAGAAACCAATCCGGCCAGAATAAAGACCTGCCCCCGATAGCAATCAATGGGTTCAACCAAATAGATGAGTGAATGGTCCTTGAAGCAACCGAGCCCAACAATTCATGAACCTGTCTCCACGTCTCTCTCAGAAAAACCGTCAAAGGCGATTTATTACATGACTTGTTTGTCGCCGTGAGAATAGCCCTTGGAGGGAGCGGACCCAACATACTTGCCTCTGCAATTACCCATTTATCAGGCAAATCCATCAAAAAAGGCACAATAAAATGACTTGAAAAGGCTAAATGATATGCCCTGAAGTTCGGTACTCCCAGACCACCTTTTTCTACTGGCAACTGAAGTTTCCATAATTTAAGCCTAGGCGGCTTATTATCCCACAGGAATGACTGCAACAAACCATCAATTTTTTTCCAGTAATGTTGACCAATTTTCATCAGAAGCATACCTAGAACAAAATTAATCTTTGGAGATGCATTCATTTTGATAGCGTTCACCTTGCCCCACAGGGACAAATGAAGCAAAGACCACCTCAAAATGCTCATTTTCAAATCAGTACATACCTCATTCATGTTTACCACAACCATCTCATCCACCAGTGGGGTTAGCCATATACCCAGGTATTTCAGTTTCCTTTCACACCATTGAAACCCAATCCCAGTAATCAAGTTCTCGTCACAATATTCTGAAATTGGCAACACCTCAGATTTAGACCAGTTAACCTTAAATCCAGCCACCGCATGAAATCTTTCCAAAACATTCAGCAAGGCCGGAAGGGACACTGTTAAATTCCGTAACAACAAAAGTAGGTCATCCGCATAAAACCACAACTTTTGGTCAGCACCATGAAAACTCAGACCCTGTATCCCCACGTCACTCCTTAAGGCAATCGCCAATGGTTCCATGGCCAAAACAAATATCAGGGGGGATAAAGGACATCCTTGTCTCGTACCCCTCCGTAGCACAAAGGAATCTGACAATTGCCCATTAGTTCTGACAGCAGCAGTCGGACAAGCATAAAGCCAGACTATCCATGAAATAAACTCCTCTCCCAAATTCATACCACGCAATACTGAAAAAAGATAGTTCCAATCAACACGATCAAACGCTTTCTCTGCGTCCAAGGAAAGCACTGCAACATCATCATCCATATCCTGTGCATGTGTCATCAACAACAATAAGTTCCTAATATTGCTAGATGTCCTCCGGCCATGAACAAAGCCCGACTGATTAGTGTGCACTAACTTCACAAGAAGATTCTGCAAACGAATGGCCAATAGTTTCGCAAGGATCTTATTATCAGTATTAATCAAACTGATCGGACGGTAATTCGAAGTCAAACAACCATCTTTACCCTTTTTTAGAAAAAATGATATAATGGCATGACTAGTAGAAGCAGAAAGCAAACCTCCCACCCTGGATTCTATGAACATATCCCGTATAAGTTCTACCACTGAATCAGGTAAGATTTTATAAAATTCAGCAGGCAGACCATCCAGACCCGGAGACTTGCCCGAGTTCAACTTCCCAATCGCAGTTTTCAATTCATCCACAGTCAAAGCCTCACTCAGCATTGCATTCTCCAAATCATTCACTCTAGGTATCTCCAATCCATCAAAAAAGGAACCATTCAATCCATTGACACCCAACTCACTTTGATAGAGTTTCATATAATACTCCTTAAAAGTCTCATTAATCAATTTCGGGTCACAAGTCACCTGACCATTCTCTCTATTGATAGCAGTGATAGATCTTTCTGATTGCTGCTGTCTTAATCTATAGGCAAGCCAGCGATCGCACTTTTCAATAACCAAATCAATAACCAAATTAAAATCACCCCCCAGAATAACATTCCGGCAAGCAAAATCCTGCAGCATTTGAGCAACTTTTCCAAAGAATGAACCATCATCCACTGAGGGAGCATAAACATTGCAAAGAATAATCTGAATTCCCTGAACTTCCACCAAAAGTACAATGACCCTACCCTCCTTATCAGAGCTAGAGTTTAAGACCTTAATCGGGGAATTCTTCCGACTCAGAATAGCAACCCCTCTACTCCTGGACGAATAGCACGAGACAAAAAATTCCCCAATCCATCCTTTGCGTAACATATTAACTTCTTCCAGCAATAAATGGGTCTCCTGAAGGGAATAAACATCACTGCGCATATCATTCAAACAATTAAAAATCGTTTGCCTTTTGAGCAGATTGTTTAAACCATTTATATTCCACGAGGAAACAGACAACTGGTCACCCCTCCCAGATGGGATTGCAAGGGAAAGGAAAAAACAACAAAAAACCAAATAAAAAATACTGTACTTATAAATACCAAAAACCCTCCCCCACCCCACCTGCAGAAGTATGAATACAACGTCAGTAAAGAACTAACAAACCCCAAGCCACCCCCGATTCACCTCCATCTGTGCGCCAATCTTGACTCCATCACTTGCCAAAGTCTGGAATCATTCAAAATCCAAACATAGGCGATCTCAAAATTGTAGCACATTAAAAAGACATTCCGCCGCTCCAGTGTGCATTGTGTATCAACAGTCACAGTACCCGAATAATGCATCTGATGCAGCAAGTCAGCCCGCAAAATTAATCTACTCCCTTTGACTGCCACGGATTGACCAATGCCAGCATCAGTTTGAGGACTGTACAACCCATCAATACCAATTGGTAAGCTGCCGTTCCATGCCTTATGGCTGCCGTTATGTCACATGACTATACAATTATGATGGCAAAAATCCAGCCACCAGCAGTCCATTCGCCAACCACCAACCTCACCCAGACAGGGCAGCCAACAGATGGATTTCCTTTCGTAAGGGACCATCGTACAAATGCTGTGTAAATAAAACATGCCTAATCTGGGAATGCGTGCCCGACATAATGTCAACTGTTCTACTGCAGAACTATGAGTGCTGCCGGGTCAAGAGGGCACAGAACAAAGCCAGAATACGTGTGACTGTGCACGGGACGGTACCGGTGCCCGCAGCTATGTATGAACTGCAGTCCGTAACATAAGCAGGCCGTTTATATGCCATATTCAATAACCACCAGTTCGCGGAAGAAACCAAGGCACGCTGTGCTCGTATTCACCAGTATTCACCAGTACTGGCCGATCATGAAGGACGTGACAAGGGTAAGGGGCACAATGGGGTGTGCCCATAAGATCCCCAAGGAGCAACCTCCCCATACTGTTACAGCTGACTGTGCAGATAGAAATTATAATGAGAAGGAGTGGGGGCACATCTGCTGCAGGCCCGTGCACCGTGCCGCACACGGCTTCCCTTAGTGCATATGTGGTAACACCCACAGACTGATACAGTATGGGCAGCCGGTTCCATCCCCAGTCCATGAAGTCTAGGCCTCCGCAGCGCATCAAGACCGCTACTTCCCACGTACCTTGACATCCCTCCATATTAATCCAACAACCAAAGTCAGCAAACACAAATCCCCATTACCGGTGTGTCGAGCCGCAATACAGCCACTCGTAGATGGAGGGAGAGCCGCAACCCGGAACGCGCATGTTCGCTCCATACGCAGCTCCACCCCTCACCGGCCGCATTACCGACACGTGACGTGACGCACATAGAAATGCAACACCACACATCAGCACGTCGGTTAATCAAGGTCCTTTACTTCCTCCCATCGGAGCGTTGCCGCAAAAGAATCAACCAGCTACATCACAGCTTCGAATGCAGACGAATTTAAATCTGCAACTGAAACCACCATCGGCGCCATTTTCCACGCTAAATGTAAATAAAAAATAAAAAAACACACGATAAA
The DNA here is from genome assembly GCF_040938575.1 of Ambystoma mexicanum. Taxonomy (NCBI): domain Eukaryota; kingdom Metazoa; phylum Chordata; class Amphibia; order Caudata; family Ambystomatidae; genus Ambystoma; species Ambystoma mexicanum. The sequence continues at coordinate 710,770,745 of NC_090939.1, forward strand.
AAAGAAAATTTAAAAAATATAAGAGGGGAGGTAAATAAGAGTTATCAATGTCAAATCAATCAGCAATTGTGCTAGCCGTATCCCAAAGCGCCTCAAGCCAAGATAAAGCTTCTTTCGGGTCAGAAGTTACCCTCTCTCCCTCTGGCAACATCAGGGTCAATGAGTTATATTTGTTCAGGGAGGACTTCACCCTCAGGGATTTTGCCAAGTCTTTCACACCCTTAAAGCTCTTCCTAGCCATCATGACTTCTCTAGGGTAATCCGGAAACACAAATATAGGTTTTCCCTTGTAAGAGGTAGATCCCTTAGACCTAGCAGAAAGTAGTAGACCTTCCTTCTTCCTGGCCAAAACAAAGACTACCATGATGTGCCTGGGTCTAGAGCCAGGCCGTTTACCAATCCTGTAAACATGGTCAATATCCTCCTCCTTCATTGACAGTAGACCAAAGCAATCCTTGAAAATCCCAATAACTGTTGAAAGCAGCTTCTCAACTCCAGGGTCTTCCTCCACTCCAACTAGCCTGACATTTCTTTCACGCAGCTTGAAGTCCATTTCCAGTCTCCGGGTTTTCTCATCATGGAGATCCTTTTTCAAATTGTTATAGGCCCTGTAACTCCCTGCCATCTCAGAAGTAATTGAATTTGATTTCCTTTCCAACTCATCCACTCTGCCATCCAGATGACACACCTTAGAGTTCAGTTCAGCCAAGGTAGTTTTCACTTCTGCCATGTCCAGGGACACTTGTTTCAAAAGCTTATAGATGTCCTGACTGCTAGGATTCTCCTCTTCCATCTCCATCAGTTGTTTCTGTTTCTTGGAAGTAGAATTTTCTGGTTCTTGAATTTTCTTTTTTGAATTCATTATCAATCTTGAAATAGCTTCAGGGAGGGGGATCAGGAGCTGCAGGTTCAAGCTGCTGTCACCTTGGCCAACATTCCGGATCCTCCATTGGGGACGCTCTTGAGTTATTCATTGTGGGGTCTTTTTAGGTTGATGGTTTAATTTGCCTATGGCTTACAATAGCCGACTGTGCTCTTTCATAGTTTAATTAGATGGGTAGTATTCTTTTATGTCCTGGAAATTGCTATCTCATACTTCCACTGCAACATTCCGAATCTCCCTAATTTCTCAATAACCTTTGCTCTGATTACTAGCTATTGCCTGAGCTCTGCATGGACCTGTATTTTTGTAATTTAGGCATTTTCAATTCTCATGAAGTCTTACAGCATTTCATTCATTTTGAAGTGTGCTGCCGCTTCCATTTTCTAAAAGATGGCTGCCCAGAGTCTCATGGGTATGAACCACTGTTGGGGGTGACTAAGTAGCTGTCACCTTTGCTGATGGAGTAGCAGCTTACGTGGGGGGCTCCAATATAAGCAGGGAACAAGTAATAATAAAATAGTGCCCATCCCACTTTTTCCTGAATTCTGTGACTAATGCTGAGCTTAGTACTGAGCTGATGGACTTCTCTTTCACACCCAAAGATAACAATATGTTAAGTCATAAAACATTGAAAGGAAATGAAAGAACTGTCTGTGAGAATGTAATGGAGCATTGTAAGGTGGCATCTTGATCTAAAGCATGGCTATGCAGCCCACCAAAACAAGAAATGGGCTCAATATTGAGTGAAAACAAATGTGCAACTCTCTCAAATCTGGAAGAGATAGACTGAAAATCAAATTAGTGTTCTGGTACATTTTCATATGCCATCGCACATTTTGAGGAATATATGATGGGTTATGATGAGTGCTGTCTTAGGGCCGAATGTAATCCTAATACAGACCATTTTGTTAACATTGGTCTTAGCTCAGAAGGGTGTTGCTCCATTGTGTAGTGTGTCCCAATCATGGATTTTACAACCAATCCTAGTTCTAGCTCAACAACGAGGAGTTAGATCTCACTCCTGTCATGGAACATCAAACGTTGGGCTGCAAAAGAGATTAAACATGACTTGGTAACTTATTTAATGAGTTTCATATTATTCCTTTGCAAGGAACCTCGGCTGCTATTTGACATTGACCTGGATGGATATACATTGTATCTCATCCACGTAACCAGACAAAGTCATGGCAGATACTCTGGCAGATTGGTGACGTTTGTAAAAGCTTATCTTACATTTCTGGTTGAGTTAGTTGTTGAGAACTCTGTTTCTATTGATTTGTTCATTACTCTATGTATTGGCTATACATGTTGCGTAAACATTTTTTAATGAAAATGAAGACAAGGCATACCTTTACCACACATGCTAGACAATTGTCTGAGAGTTCTGCATAGTATCAGCTCACACCAATGATCACCATCAAAATAGTTTGAGAATTATGTGGCACACATCATTACTACAAGGTTACAGGATCGGATGGAAAGTTGGGTGCGTGTCTGCCATCCATGAAAGAACCATGACCACTGATTTGAACTTAATTAATAGTCTTCTCACATTAGACAGATAATTATGTTGCTCTATGGCTCTATGAAGAACTAATGAATAACATGTCTTCCATATTTTTTAGGCAATACACAGAACATGCAACTAATATATGTATTGGATTGTTCAGTAAGGAGTGTAAGCAAGCGAAAGCTAATTTGCAAACCCTGTTAAAAAATAATTGTTCTGAGAGGTTTGACACTGTTTCTCCTCGCCAAAGGTACAAGAAAACGTTTGCCAGAGGTAACACTGGACTGGACATTATAGATTGGCAAGATCATTTTGAGGCAGATGATGAGAAGAAGAGAAGGCCATTTTGGCAACTGATCAAAAACGGACCCAAATATTCAAGTAATATTAATAACATGGAGGCTAATATCGATGACTTGACCTGGATAACATGTCTTTCCAGGCTGTAGCAGGCTCCCGAATCTCCTGATTTACAATTAGAAGTGGCAGACCCAGAACAGTTCCTACAGAATAACATAGGCAGTAAGAACACAAAAATAAAGTTTAACATAGAGGAATTACTGCTTCCCTTGACAAAAAAGTCACACATTGCTACTTTCACCAGGATGGAATCCCAGTTGATTTTTTCCTGGAATTTGAAGTGTGTTCGGGGCCCATTACTAACCAAAATCTTTCATGTAATGCTTGTAAGGGACCACTTTACAGCTTTTTGAAAATTGGCAGTGATATGCCCAACCTTTAAACATGTATAAAAAAGAATACAGAAGCCTATAGTCACATAGCAATAATGGAAACCCAGTTTAAAATCTTTGGGAGTGTTATACTGCAAATAATGATTGAGAACAATTATTTTCTGTCAATGATGAACTGGAGCTGCGTCAAATGAACAAACATTACATTTATACTTTGTTCATCAAAAAGGATGTGGTGTATTTCACCTTTATGGATTTCAGCACAGCCTTTTATACAGTTAAAAGACAATGCACTGGAAGGGACTATAAGTCCTTGAATTGTCCCAATGAACCTCTGAGTGTCCTTATTACTGTCAAGGCACCATAACCTGCATAAGATTTAGGATAAACAGGACATGCACTTCCTTCTTTCTGATTAATGTTGGGGTCAGGCAAGATTGAATGTTTCCCCCTCTTCTCTTGTCTCTTTAGAGTAACAGCTATCATAAAGAGTTGTTGAATTCTGGGGGTGATGCACTGAAAATAAGGCTAACCCGCCCTCGGTCCTAGCCTATGCAGATGTTAGTGGCTAAGATCCCACATTCCCTCCAAGGCCTGATAGATGGCTATACTTCATTTATGAACAAGCTAGACTTTAAAATAAATGCTGCTAAATCCCCCATCATATGCTTTAAACATGACAGAAAGGAAATGCTCCCCCTGACGTTTATTACAGTCAGGGAGAATCCTACTAGTATCAGAATTTGGACATTTGGAGATGTCCTTTTCTTCAAAATGTAATTGGACTTTGCATATTATAATGCAACATGCTAGAATGTCCCAGGCTGTCATTTTTGTACAATATTTAAAGCTCAACCCATAGATTTGTGTCTATGGGTTTTTAATATCAAAATAAAGTCACTGGTCAAATACAGCAATGCATAATGGGGGTTTGTAAGTTCAAGAAAACACATTAAACAAAATGTTTAGGTCTCCCCAACTCTCTATGATATTTTCAGTTCATGCTGAATTGGGGATTTGACGCCCAGATGACTAATTGACTCTAGAAGCAGTTCTGGCTAACAATCTGGTGCAACAATGAGACTTGTCTTAGTTTTTGCTAAACTGTAGTCTCTCTTATGCAGCCCATGTAGGCATTTCTTGGAGGAATTTTGTGAAACAATCTCTGTTGAAAAGTAAAGAAGCTAGGTCATTCTTGGTCTATCCATTGATTTATAAACTTCTAAACATTTCAAAATCAACCTGACAAGGAACTGGAATATGTAGCATGAACATAGCGAACTATTGAAACCGCCCAACAGATGAGATTACATTCTCTGTAGTATTAACATATAATCATATGTAAATTAAAATGTGACTGTGTGCTGATTTCTAAAGCTATATTTCATGTATTACTCTTGAGTGCCATTATTGATACCTGAGCCACATGCCCAGAAGAAAAATATTTGTCTTGCTCCCTTGGAGGATCGTATCATTTTTATATTGTTCTCTCCTGCTTGTCATGCTTTCGGGAGTAGAACTTTGTTGCCAATATTATTGGATTTAGGTTTTAACCAATACTGCTCTTCAATGTCTTATCTGTTGAAAGTTCAAGCACCATCAATAATCTGAGCACTGTTATCCTATCTTTGTCTTGCACTGAAGCATATAGGCACATTATATCAAACGTATATTAATAATAATAAGTAGATTTTAATTAATCTGTATACAAAATGTTCTTTAAAAAAAATTATATGTTGATTGTATTCATTTTGTATGTTTTAGGAAACGGATGTTAACTGAAAATAAATGTGGCTTGACATGACATTTCAAACAGAATTGTTTTACATGCAGCATCCTAAAAGAAAGAAGATTTTTTTCCCAAACTTGTAATTGTGAGGTCCCCGTTCCAGTAAAAATTCCAGATAAATTGCTTGTTGTAATGGCATCAACACTTTTAACAGACCCTGGACACCCAAGTTTTACAGTGGGGGCTCTTATTTACCTACAGGCTCGACCTGCCAGTAGATCATGCCCCTACCGGCAAAGCAATGCTGAAATGACCGGCACCAGTAGTACCAGTGCTGGTCATTCCGGCAAACCCATCCTGGAATGGGAACTTACCGCCATCTCCGCTGATCATATCTTGTTTATACCGGGATATCAGGCAGCAGAGAAGGTAGGGGCAGTTTCCCAGTACCCCGCTGATAATTCAGGTGGGATATCAGGAAACTTATAATGAGGGCCAAAGTATCATAACTATACCATAATAAACACTGATGAGATTTTATCTAAGTTACTGCAACCAATAGTGATGTTATTTTTGTTGTTAAGGTCCAGCTCAGTGTACTATTTGAACAGCCTCTTAATGCTCTTTTACAATCTGTGAACATTTTGAGAATATAAATGGTACTACAAGGATAAAGAGAAAATGTGTGTTTTACATATTTTCTTTACGTTCTATTGGGCTTTATTTTTAGACTCTATTAAATTGTGAGTTACAGCATCCCACTGCCTTGCAACAAGCGGATGTGCTTTGTTAAAGAAAAATAAGTAACACAAAGTTTTCCTCAAACAGAAAAATGATGGCACATTTTTGAATCCTTTGGTTATATGATGGGTGGATGACGTTTCAAGGCCAAGGTTTTCATGTAACGAAATTGCAGTCACCCAAGTGAAGGTGTGAAATAAACATGCAGGGGTCATACCTAGTGCTATGGGCTTTTTCATTTATTTTATGTTATTTCAATTTAATTGGTTTTTATAACGCGCCTAATAGCGTACGTGAGTTCGGTTTCTAAGCGTGGATTCGAGTTTTGAACCTCTGTTACTCTGCATCGTCTTTCTTCCAAGACCAGCGGATTGCCCCAGAGCTATCCTCAACCAAATGTTCATGCTTCGTTGGGAAATGGGATGTTGCCAACAAGTGTGAATCCTCATTTTGCACTTTGGCTTTACACAAAAAAAATAGACTGCCCAAAAGCTTCCCTGGTGCCTGCATAGATCTTTGTAAAAGAAAAGCATCACACAAAGAGGCAAGTATCAATCATGGCACGAGGACACATGGATATACAGGCCGTGTGGGATTGAAGAGAGAAGGACAGCCAGCTGATGGTGGAGAAGGAGTGGTAGAGTGTTTTATAAAGATAATGTATAAGAAAAACAACAGTATTTATATAACTATGCTACACAGGGGATATTTCAGAAACACCACTTGGTTTAGGTGTAGATTATTGAATGCCACATAGCACAGGATGGGTTTCTCTAAATAGACAGGTGTCATTCAATAAACAGATACATATAGGAGTCATAATGCTTTATGAATCATTTGGGGTAACCTTGGTATCTTAGCTTTCTCTTCAGAGAGGTAGCACTTCCTGGAACACTTCCTTACTAGAAAGGTTCCTTCTTAATCTTAAAAATGGACCAAAAGGCAAGTTGTCTTGTGTGTTTTTAGGATGAAAGCTGTTATACCTCACCATGGTGTTTTTATCTGTTTGCTTGCGATATGGCTTAGCCAACAAAGTCTTTGTGGTCTCACTGTAATGAATCGTTACATCAAGAAAATTGATGGCATTGTTGCTATAACTTGCAGTAAACCTTAGATAGCTGCCTTGCTCATATAGCCATTGGGTGAACATTTCTGCAGAGTTTCTATTGCCCTGCCAAATCAATATTATGTTATCGATGAAACACTTCCAAAGTAAAACGTTTTCTTGAAAGAGGTTAGTGGTGGGATAGATCACCATTTCCTCTAGTTTCTCCACATACAAATTTGCAACCCTTGGTGCCACCATTGTGCCCATAGCCGTGCCGTGGATTTGTTTATAAAAGTCATCCGGAAGCATGAAGTAATTCTCTTTAAGAGCCATTTCAAAGCACCACATAATGAAAGAATTGGGTATAGTCGCATTCTGTCACTTAAAATGCAATATTCTTCAATCATATTCAAAGAGGTTTCCTGCAGAATCATAGTGTGTAGGGAAGTGTTGTCCGGACCTGTTAAAAGTTCCTTTGTGGTGTCGAAAGAAATGAAAATCACATGAATCACTACCATTGTGTCTTGAATGTATGATTACATTTCTTTCACAAATGGACGTAAGAACACATCAGCCAATTGGGAAAGGTGTTGTAGCACAAAATATATCCCTGAGTCTCTCCACCTCTGTGAAGGCTTGTCCAAAGTTTTGTGAATTGTTGGTAATATGTAAAAGTTTGGAATCCTCTGGTTCTCTTTAATGAGGAAAATGTCTTCCTGTTTACAAATCCAGCCTCTCGGTTGGGCATTTTCTACTTTCTCTTTTATTAAATGCTTCAATGTCATGGTTGGGTCACCCTCTAACTTCATACAGCACATAATATCCTGTAATTGGCATTAACATTATACAATATAATCCTTTCTATTCAGAAGCTCGTTTGTACCTACTTTGTTTGCCTTATGAATGATTTGTCTGTAGTTTTGTTCCAATTGCCTCTTGTTCACTACTAGTAATATAATTGAAGGTATGTGACTAAAGCCATTTGTCTAACTTTTCAGCATCAACAAGGACCTTCCTTTCAAAGACCATAGCCTCTGCTGAGTGTGATTGGGTAGGGGCATAAAAGTAGACTTACTAAAAAGTTCTGATGCATTTCCTGTACTGAACACATTTTTTTCAAAATACTGTTTCAGATGTATCTTGCCCATATATTGCTTAAACTCTTTCCTAAAGTCAAATGTATTGCATTCATTGGTCATGAGAAACACCAAACCTTCCACAAGCACATCTAGTTCCTTTAGGTTCGGTATGTAGTCTGAAAGATTGACTACAAGGCTCTCCTGTTCAACATAATTCAAGGTTCTATCTCCCAATCAGTTGGATCATGATCTTTCACTAAAAAAGATCTGTCTTGGTTCACCCTGCATCCCCTTTCTTCTGTGGTTTCCCCTCACATCTCCATTTTGGGTCACTCCTACAATTTGTCTCTCTCAAGTTTGGGTCATAATCAAATTGTCTTGGTTCTTCATGCAAACTCTCATCGCTAGAACTTTATGATGTGCTGCCAAACCTCCCTTGTTTGCCTCCAGAATTTGGTCTTACTTGTTCTGTCTCTTCTCTATGTACATATCCATCCTTAATACAGGGAAAACCTTTTTTGTGACTGAATTTGCAGAGGTAATACATTCTTTAGTAGTGTATTCTTTAAAGTCATTTATCTCAACTAGGACCTTGTCTAGACATTTCTTTTAATTCTCTAGTGGCATGATTCTCTTTATCTCATCCTCCAATTTGGTGAATTAAATCATAATAATTTCTGATATTCCTTTTGCTGTGTCAATAATCAGAATGATCCAGTCACTATCACATTTATTAGCATTGTAGCTCTACTGGATGATAAAGTCTTTATTGCCTAGGATTAACCTCAGTTCATTCATGACAGTGTTCCATTTCCAAGACATTCCAATAGAATTGTAACATGTAGTTCTGTTCTTACAAGCCTTTTTCTCATTTGGGTTACTTTGTCCCAATTGCTTAAATTAATGGAGGATGTAGGTTCTATGCTCTTACCAAAAAACAATGTTTTTGACAGTAATTCAGTGAAATGTCTATCATCATAGCTTAGACACTTGTTAGCTGCCATTTTGTTGTATTATGAAACCACAGTGTGTATCCAAATGCAGCTCTTACTTAGCAAGACAGAGTAAGGTCTCACGACCATCAATAATTCTTCAAAACTCAAAATACACACAGAGAGACCCCAGGGTGCAAATTCAAGTGGGTTACCCCTGTACCGCAAACACAATAAACAGGAAACCCACTCGACATCAATTGTGCTTAAATTGTTCTTGATTTATTATTAATCAAAACATATTGTCCTCATATTATTGCTCTTTTTCAAAAGAATGTTCTAGCATTACATTCACATTGTTAATTTGGGATAGTAATGTTACCAAATACTTTATTTTTAAAAAACTTTTAAAAGGAATTTTTTATCACTTAAAGCAGTGCTCACTTATCACCACCTTCACACAACATAATCATACAGAAAGTGCTATGTTCAACATGATACATAGAGTGCATAAGTGCCATACAAAGACTAATTTACAATGTTACCCTCAATGTATTTCTGAGGTGTACTTCTTAAAAAATACATTGGCCGCCTGACATGTTTCTTTCTGTTAGTATAGTGGCTAATCACAGAACGTCATCAGGGGCTGATTCACTCATAGACCGTGATGCTAGGAGTGCTCAAATGGCGTAAAACATCATCTTAGAAACGTAAGTCATGCACATTGGACATTATAGGTATAGGTGTAGGTATGCAGTTCTCTGCATCGATTGCCGTTCATTTACCACCCTTTCCGGCAGGCCAGATAAGGTGGTATCGGCCAATTGTCCATGTTACAGGCCCACTGGTTCAGGTATTATTGCTTAAATAAATTGTCATCACGGCTCCCACAAATATATAATTTTCAGTTAGGTTCCTTTGGATTAGTTTTACTGCTCAAATCTGCCCAAATCTTCTGTAAAAGTAGTATATCGCCAGGACAGTTCAGGCAGAACTAGAACTAGTTCCTGTTGACTCCTAGAGAAATATACTATAAAAAAGCTACAATATTATCCAGATATCCCTTTGTATTCAATTCTGCACTATCATTTCTTAAGAGGGTAATCCATCTGTTTTGGTGATCTGCGCTTAAGCTGCAGGTTTGACTCTGATATACTCATCCTTTCTTCTTTTTGAAGTTGCTAAAATATGTTTTGTTGAAGGGGGTAAGAGATGGCACATACACCATTAAGCATCGATCACACTTCATGCATGGGCTGGTCTGCTTTTCATGCTCTAAGAAATGTTAAAATCAGTACCATTGGGTTTTTTAATATTATAACATAAGGGTTCATAGCAGACATGTGCCTGTGGAAGGTCCATAGATCCCGGGGCAAAACACAGTGACAGATCAATCGTGTTTAAGACATGCTTTAATACTTCTGTTGTTGCTTCTCTGTCCACCAGACATTTTACAATAAGGTGAGCCCATGATTGGCAGGTCATGACTAAAGAAAAGCCAGGATGACTTCTGGCCGATTCAATCACCTGTCAAGCATGCATGAAGCAGTCAGACACCCCTCTGGTATTACATATTACAAAGGAAGTTATGCATTAATGGTTGCCCTGTCATATGGAAATACGGCACAATGCATTTTCAATAAATGGTTGTTTTTCAAGGATGTTGTTTGTGACCTGACAGCAAAGAGGTCACGGTTCATTTTATTTGAAACATGCTAAAATTTACCAGCCATTCATTCTGAAACATGACACTTTGTAACTTTTCGGTATCTGAAAACAGATACAATTTACTGTTTGCGTATTCAGATCAGCTTGACACTGACCATATCTTAACAGAAATCTAACAATCAAAGGTTAGTTTGCCATTTTTCTTGAGCTGCAAAATCCGTGAAATTATGTTGTGTTTGTGGGTTGAAAAAATATACTCATTGTGGTCTACTTGTGAGTTTCTTAACCTATTCCTGCTTTTCACGGGATGTGCCTCCTCTTACAAAGAGCATGTTTTTAGAGATATGCCATCTTTTTTATTATTCTTCAACATGATCCTATTCGTCCAGCTCCTTGTCTTTTAATTCTGTTAAGCAAGCATGGAACCTTGGCATCATGTTCAACCCGGTGACCTGCTGCTAATCTCAAACTGAGACCTTCGCTTCAACAGGATATCACAGAAGCATTGACTGCAGTGGCACTCCTCTGAAACTCTGACTCATGCAGACAATATGTAACCTTTTGGTATCTGTAAACAGAATGACTACAAACTTCTCAACTTACTATTTGCGGCTTTGGGTCAACTTGAAACTGACCTTATTTTAACAGAAATCTAACCATCAAACTTTAACTTGACTTGTTTGTTGAGCTGCAAATCCCCTGAAATTGGGTTGTGTCCATCGTTTGAACAAACATACTGTGGCCTACTTGTGAGTTTATTATCCTATTCCTGCCTTTTAAAGGATGTGCCTCATTTTACAAAGTGTATGTTTCTAGAGATATGCTATCTTTTTCATTACTCTTCAATATAATCCTATTTGTCCACCTCGTAGTCCTCTAATTCGGTTAAGCAAGCACAGAACCTTGGCCTCATGTTCACCCCAGTGACCTGCTAATATCAGTCTTATTTCTGAGGTGTACCTCTTAAAAAATACATTGCTTGCCTGACATGTTTAATTCTGCTAGACAAAGTGGCTCAGCACCAGAACTTCATCAAGGGCTGATTCACTCATAGACCCTAATGCTAAGAGTGTTCACATGGCATAAAACAAAATCTTACAAACCAATGGCATACACATTGGAAATTATAAGTACAGGTCTAGGCCTAGGTATAGGTATAGGAAAAGGTATGGGTTTAGGTATTAATTGCTTGGCATTTCATCCTGTTTATTAAAAACAAGTATGGTATCGGCCCAGGGCCCAAGTTACACGCCCGCTGGCGCAGGTATAACTGCTTAATTAAAGTGTTTAATTAAAGTGTTATCAAGGCTCCTACAGAATCAAATATGATATATACATTAGTATATCTCCCGGACAGTTAGGCATAGCTAGAACTGATTCCTGTTGACTCATAGAGAAATAAACTATCAAAATAGCTTCACGATTAACCAGGTATCCCTTTGTATTAAATTCTGCAGTATTATTTCGTAAGAGGTTAATCCATTTGTTATGGTCATCTGTGCTTAACCTGCAGGTTTGACTCTGAGTCTTAGATACTAGTCAGAGTCAGCGGCATGCTAATCTTCATCTGAAACTTTCATTTCAACAGCATAACACAGACACGTTGACTACAGTGGCCTGCCTCTGATACTCTGACTCATGCAGCTGCCCTTTTGGTCAGTTGTTTGCTATTGCACCATGGAGCATCAGAATGATTTAGAGGACATTCATTGTTGCACTAGAATTCCAGATGCATGATGTGAGGACCATAGTTGAGACCGGATTGCAGAGAGCAGGAAATGCTATGTGCCAGGGCAAAATGAATAGAGAAACATGTTTTTATATAGTTACATTACTCATGTGTACAATGTAAGGGGCAATATATGATTTCCAAATTCTTTAGTTAGCTCAGTTTAATTAGATGAACAATTTCTACAGTGTTACTGTTAGGGAGTTTATCACAAGTTGCTGTCTGTGATAAAAATTGGAAAATCCCATTTTAGGTGACAAGGTTGTAACCCTTTAGGTTAAGCCTGAACTACCCTAAGGTTTAGTAGCAATGGCTGAGCAGTGAGGCTTAGTCTAGGAGGGATATGGTCTGTATTGCGGCACACAGTACCTAGAGCATACAATCACTTCAAGGAAACACTGACACACTAGCAGTTACATACAAATTGTTATTTATTTTGTGTACAATAAGGCTTCAGAAATATGACATGCAGGTACTATTCACACAACAACATCACAGTAGAATAAAAGGTAGCATACTTAAAATCAAATTGTAAAGCAACACACAAGTTACAGAAAACTACTTTTACTAGTAAGCAAACTTAGATGAACTCTTGTAACTTTAGTTTACTCCTACTCAACCTCAGCTCAAAAGTCCAACCCTATACTAAATGAGTTTCACAGAGTCAACTGGGGAACTGCCGGACCAGTAATCAAGGTCTGAGGAGGAAAGAGGCAGGTACGCAGCAAACAGAGCAAAGTCTATGATGATGTCTTCTGGTTTGCAGGTAAGTAATAGTTCCTTTTGGCAATGGGCTGTTCACTCCAAAGGGACTCAGGGTGCCCTGGAGGGGGGTTCAAGTAATAGCTTAACTGCAGCCGTCCAAGAACACATGAGCAATGTAGGAAGACCAAGTTAAGTACCTAGGCTTGGAACAGTACCTTATCAATGGACAACTCGATGCAACAAGTTGGTCCCCAAGGAGAAGCAACAGGTTTTCCAGGTTTCGATTTCCTGGCTTAGTTGACTGAGAACGAACTTTGGAGGGAATAGATGGGTGCACTGAAGCATTGGGAGGCCCAGCAGTGGATCTTCGTGGCACTGGTGCATTGGAGACGTTCACTGGACAGCCACCCCCCTATACACAGCAACACAGTCTGATATGTTGCTGGACCTTCGGGTTCACTGAGTACCAGTCATCCTATCTAGGATGTACTTGTATGTCCAATAAAACAGAAGTGGATGTAACTGCACAATGAGAAGGTGTCATCCAATAAGCAATTGCAGATTCAACAAAACACAGGGCTAGCCATAGACGCTGATGCTGGACGTTCAAGTTCACTGAGCACCAGTCAACACATCCAGGATGAACTCGTAAGTCTGATAGAACAGAACTGGATGTAATTGCTAACTGCACACTGAGAAGGTGTCATACAATAAACAGTTGCAGACTCAACAAGACACAGGGATTACCATAGACTTGCAATCACTTTGCTCAGTCAAGGTTTGGAATTTGGCAACTCAACACTGATGACACTACTAAGCAGAGAAAGACACTGTCAAGCCTGGTAATCAGAACACACTCCACACTACAATGATAATGTCTCTCAGAGCTCTGAACCTCTAAAATAGGGAGATACAGTCATCTCGGCAGACACTGGAAGGTATTCTGGAACAGAGACTCCCTCCAATCCCTCCAATCCGCACAGACACTCACACATACCAATATGCTAATTCTCTCCTCTACACCAAAAAACAATAAAATGCAGCTATACCCGTCCATCAATTTGCCATAGTTTCACGCATACTTATACATCTTCATGAACACCTCAACATTCTTTACAATGCGACAATCCCCCACGAAAAATGGGCTAGCTGCACACATAATCTCATATTGCCACCATACGCTCCACCACTGCCAGAATACAGTTACCCAAGTCAAATTGGCCTTGCTTCCCACATTCTACTGATCTCACACAACCACTGCACCATGTAAAGTATTAGAATGCAGCTACACACCACGTAAACCACCCTGACTGCACACGGGTGTGTTATACATGCCTTATCATATCATATCACATACTAATTGCACCCAAGCACTATTTACTACCCTATTCTCTGCACTGACCTGGACTACGGTCCCCGAGGGCGTTCATCCCACAGTGTTTTGAAATCATACCAATGTAAATAAAAAAGACTCTATACAAGTATACAATAACATGATATAACAGGGTTTAAAAAAATGAGCAACCATTTTAGGCAAATGGTGACCCATGTGTCCCTACTGCAGCTGTGTCAGATGAACTTGTAACAGAAACTAACAGTTACTGGAACATTGAGGAAGGGGATACTACGTTTCCTCTCAGCACTCCACATAGGGCGTAATGTGCTGATCTCACAAAATAAAATATAGGAGGGACAAACTGGTGTCCCCCTGCACAGGTAACTGTAGTTAACTCAGGTACTATGAAAACGGATGTCAATGAGCCTCCAGCAGCACTGCATTGACCGTGCTGCAATAGTAAAAGGTAGATGCCATTAAAATGTATCCAAAAGAGATAAACAGGGTTCTCAAGTACAGAGTACAAGAATGAGTGAGTGTGGAAAAAGGGTCCCACTCACCCAGGAGAATTAGATACAAAACCAAGAGTACAGCACAAACTGCTGGCAGACTGACAGGTGGAGAGAATTTAACTCAAAAAGGAAATCGGCTCTAACAGTTACTCACTTGCATTTTGTAAATCCCAGCCTATCAAAGTAACACCTGAATGACTTTTAACAAAGTAAATTGCCCTTAAACGTTGCTCCTCAACCCCTAATATACACATCATTTTCCAATGGGGTTTTCCCATTGGAAAGGGCTTTTGTAAATCAGACCCAGTGCCTCTTTTTATTGAAAGCCATGGGACTAATTCACAAAAGGAAAGCAGATGCCTTCGATGTGCAGTTTTCACAAGGCAAGAATAGACATGCTTATCTGAGGGAAATAGAAGTACAACTTCATTAAATGCCTCGGCATATGTGTGAATCAGCAATGCAATGGCCTGTGGTGCAGATTCACAGAGATTATGTTGAATGTGAGAAATGTGCACTTCCATTTCCTTCAATGTAAGTGCATTTTACTCATGTAATGTGGCCTTTTATTTAATCTTTCATTTTGTAAGGTTGATGGGTAGAACATGTCTATGAAACATGTGTATGTCATTGTTTGGGTGGAATGAAAGATAATTGGTGTTTTGTACAAACTTACAGAGCTCTTGTTGAAATGTTGAAGCTAGAATTTTTGTTCAGGTTATGAGGAACCTACAGGAGAAATGAAACCACTAGACCATCTCTATTTACAGAACATGTCAACTGTTCTCAATCAGAAGCAGGTTTCCTTTTCTTACCACAACCCTCTCATTGAGTCTTTAGATGGCTCATATTCCCCACCTGGACTCATGCATCAGATGCTCTCACTTCCAGTGAAACAAGGGCTTTTGACCCACTCTAGCAGCAATGTTTTCAGTCCGCTATTTACGAAAAAAGCAATTCATTATCCTACACCAATTATGGGTCTCTTAATTTGCAATGCTAATAGCATGGCAGAGAGTCTCACATTCTACGGCCACTGTTACCTGGCATTTGGAGAGCACCCAATTTGTCTTTGGTTTGGCATCTTTGACATTTGGCAATCTCTCAAAGGTTTAGCGCTGCACATGTCTGAGATTCTGGTAGACCTCAGTTTGCAAATGTATAACGCATGCATGAAGTACATTATACATATGCGATTGACATGTCTTGGACTGCAACCACATAGTGTTGACCAGGCAAAGCAACAGCAAATGATAACATATAACAACCCGTTCTGCGTGCCAATGTTGAATGCTTAATTAGCGTGCCTGTCTGCCAAAAAGGTTGCTTTGTTTGCTGCCTTAATCCACTTTCTGAGCTGCAAGCGTTTTACTGCTTGGGCAAGCAGCCCACTGCCCTCTTGCTTTTTGACTCAATGATCTTTCCCCCATCACTGTCTGTGGTACCCTTCTTCGCTTTGCTCTCACACCACTGTCACCAACAGTTCTTCTTTAGAAATAGAAAGAGGGTATTTCATAGATGTGATGTCATGAATGTTATGGTAAAATTGGTTTATTGTGTTTTAGGTATGTCATTTGGTTCTAGCTTTTGAAGTGGATTTTATAATCTGTGTGACTTTGATGCAATACGTTTTACTGTAGTTTATGTAGTATATTTTATGGTTCAGAATATATGAAATTAAATGGCTTACTTATTCAAAACAACTAACCATCTCTTTATCAAAAGTCGTTCTGAATAATCATTGCTAATATGAGTTTAAACACTTTCAGTGGCTAGGCAATATTCACAATAGGCTTTCCATCAGTTTGAAAATCAGAATGTTGGAAGAACATTTGTGAGTTTGATGTTGGAAGGACAACAAAGGCACACGATTGTGGAAAAAATAAGAACAGTAAAATAACCTGCAAGACACTCACAGGCTAATTCATAGAATCCAGCGCACAAGTAGCGCACGCGGCTGGCGCACAGCGTGCGCCTGCGATAGTCTGCGCCAGGCACGTGCGCTAAAACAGATTTCCGCGCACAGCGTATTCATGGATTTCAAGCTCCCAAAACAGCCGTGGCACAGAGAATCGCAGCGAGCCTGCAGCAGCGCCAGTAACGCCCCCAAGAACGCCCTCGCGCACGGAAAAGCCATCAAAAGCGCTAAATCATCGCTAAGGGCTGCGCTAACCCCGGACCACTTCACAGGGCAGGCAAACAAGGAAAGCAAAGCGGGCAATCTCCAAATCAGGAGTACGCGGGAAGTACTACACGCGACTAGGCAGGGAACGTGAATCACAGGGGTACGCGGGAATCATCACACGCGAACAGCCAGGGTGCGTGTATTACAGGGGTAGCGGGAAGTTCAACACGCGATGGGCCAGGGAACGTGTATTACAGGGGGACGCGTGAAGTAGAACACGCGATAGGCCAGGGAACGTGCATCACAGGGGTACGCGGGAATTATCACACGCGAACAGCCAGGGTGCGTGTATTACAGGGGTAGCGGGAAGTTCAACACGCGATGGGCCAGGGAACGTGTATTACAGGAGGACGCGTGAAGTAGAACACGCGATAGGCCAGGGAACGTGTATTACAGGGGTCCGCGGGAATCATCACACGCGAACAGGCAGGGTGCGTGTATTACAGGGGTAGCGGGAAGTTCAACACGCGATTGGCCAGGGTACGTGTATCACAGGGGTGCGTGGGAATTATCACATGCGAATAGGTTGGGTGGGCCCCCACAGGTGTACCCTGTACACCCTCCCCGGCCCCTGCAGGCAGCCCACAAAACAGTGGACTACCCTGCACACCTGATCATGTCCCCCTGCACCCCCATCCACCAGGGGCACCCTCCACCAGGCCCCCACCCATGTCTCCCACCACCCCCACCCCCCAGCAGTGCAGGGGCACCTGCCATCAGGCCCCCATCCATGTCTCCCACCACCCCCAACCCCCATCCACCAGGGGCACCCTCCACCAGGCCCCCACCACCCCCACCCACCAGCACTGTGGGGCACGTGGCCAGCAGGCAGTCAGGCAGCAGCCGATGGCAGGTGGGAGCGTGCTCAGGGTTCTTGGGGACTTAAATTTGGCCTCCTGGCCAGGAGCGTGGTCTTTCGTGTTAGAACGCGTGGACAGCCTGATAGGGAGTGAATGTGCACCTGAAAACCCCCCACTCATCGCGCGAAAACCCGTCACCAGCATATGTGCGTCAATAGTTACCTGGACGTGCAGTGTCAAAGCGTGTGATTGGTGAAAAGTGAGGGACACGCAGGAGTGTCGAAGCGCGTGATTGGTGAAAAAGGATCCACATGCAGGATTGACAAAGCGTGTGATTGGTGAAAAGTGAGCTACACGCTGGAGTGTCGAAGCGCGTGATTGGTGAACAAGGATCCACATGCAGGAGTGACAAAGCGTGTGATTGGTGAAAAGATACCTACACGCAGGAGTGCCAAAGCGTGTGATTGGTGAAAATGGGCCAAGCACGTACACGCCGTAAGTGACGATGTACGTGTGGGCCTGTATAAAAGGAAGTGTTGAACACTATTTCCTTGTACGTGCTTTTCGTGGAGAGCGAGTGGGTGAATTCGGTACTTCTTGTCGTTTCACACGCGATTTACTTCACGGCGTTTCCAGTTCGTACTCCCTGTTACCTCTGACAGCTCTTTTCTCTTTTTCCTCTTGTACTGGTTTTCCTGGGCCTGTTCCCTCAAACAGTGTCCCCTTCTACAGTTGTCCTGTCTCCTCAGACAGCGTACACCTCTTCTTTTGGCGGGGGTGTTGCCAACCAAAAGTGCTATTTTTTCACGCTCTTTTACCTGGCAGACGGTGAGTCACGCACGTATCTAACATCTGTGCTTGCCCCGTGTGTAGCCTACCCCTTCAGAGGTCAATCTAGGCCGCGTGTGACACGCATACGTTCATTGTGTTACTGGATGCCACAGCGTAGTGCAGGGTTTTCCATCAGCACACGTGGTCTAGGAGGGGTATTGTGCACGTTCCTTAACTTTTCTGGGGTGCCTGTGCGTTGCGTGACCCGTCATCTTTCCCCAGGGGTGTCATATAGCCTTGCCACTGCACTAGGGTACGAATACCATCTGGTACCCAACCCCTTTGACACCCAATTGCCCAGGACAATTGTGCACACCCACTCCCATACGCACAATACCATCAGTGCCATGGTTGGGAGGCGTGCAAGCCGTAAGGGTGGCAAAGGTGGCCGAGCCACACGTGGTGGCCGTGGAGGATCCAACAGGGGACGTGGTTGTGACTTGCAGGGCGCCCCTGTTCCCCCCAGTCTGGAGGAACAGTCAGGGACACCCATGCCCCCCCCCCCCCGTTGAGAGTCATGTGGCTGATACCAACCCTGATCAGCCCATGTCGGACCAGGCCATTGTGGCACCAGACCTGTCCGAGGGTGATTCCATCGCTGACATCCAGGTCAGCAGGTCCACTGTACGTGCACCGGTGCACATTGGTGTCATCAGGGCACGCGCATCTATGCCAGATAGGTCATCTGCTGGCCCCCGTAGCCAGGGTGTGGCTCAATCCACCCCACCTCTCATACACCCTGCCAAGACTGTGTCGGTCCTAGTTCATGCACCTCAGATCAGGCCTGACCCCATCCCACTACCCCCAATGCCTGCACCTACTCCCATGCTGAGTGGGCAATCACACACACCCAGTACAGAGTCCACCACGGCTCCTGCCCCTAGTGTCCACAGCGGCGTAGGACACTCTGGATCCCCACCCCCTTCCAAGCGCAAGAGGAAGAGTGCACGTCCGGCACAGGCTGATGCCCCAGACACGGCTGCACAGTCCGGCCCATCAAGGAAGCCAAGCTTCACAGACGCCGAACTTAATGCACTTGTTCAGTATGTGTCAGATCATGATAGGGAAATGGTCATCGTTGCAGGGTCCAAGACCACACATGCCAGACGCCAGGCACACTGGCAGACCATTGCTGACAGAATAAGTGCCCTTGGAGTAGTGAGGCGCACAGCTAGTGATTGCCAGAAGCGCTGGAATGACCTTAAGCGCAGGGCAAAGGATAAGCTGGCCTCAAGTCATGCCGCAACCTTGGTGACTGGAGGTGGGTCCCCAGCACAGGAAATAGAACTCACACCACACGAGTCCGTAGCTGGATCCTACGTCACCGAGGGACAACTCCAAGGTGTGGGAGACCTCCCTGATTACGAGGCATCATCCGGTGAGTGCACATGCATGTGTGTATCATCCCTGTGCATGTTGTGTGTGTGAAGCATTCATGTTGGGTGCCTGTCAAGGGGGTGTGTGGCAGAGTTGATAGTGGCACCCATGTGCCTCATCCAGTATGTTCAGTGCAACACCATCTGGCCACAGCACTATCCCTACTGGCAACAGTGCACATATGGGCCAACACCATGGAAGTTGCCCTTGATTAGTAATTTTGTCACTACATTGTTGCTCATACTCCCCTGTCTATTCATCTGATGTCTTACATACCATTCCTCTCCTTTCCCCCAGCCATTCAAGTTTCATCTTCACATGCCTGACATGCAATGATACCACATGCTAATGCGTCCTCTGTATATAAATGCCTACCAACATGCAGTCATAATGTGGATGTAGCCTTGAGATCCACCTCCTTCCTGGGTCCTTTGGTACCGTCTGGTTTCGAGCCCCATTCCCTCACACTCCATGCTGCTCTTCATGGTCTATCTTCCATGACTTCTACAGTTCAGACCATCGTGCCCTACGCACGACACCTGCTTGCCAAAAGTCAAATGAGGGCAGCCTGCCCTCCAATGCGACCCACCCTATTGCTGACCAGTGCATCTGAGCCTACTCTAAGCTAACTCTCACTGACATCTGCTCATACATGCCTTTGCCTGTCCCATAGACCCTTCACATGGTCCCTGTCCTCTCTCCTTGCTCCTCTTCCACCATCATAGGTGGGACCCGTTGGGGTGTACTCCTGGCCTCCTTCCAATCCTCAGATACCACTAATGATGTGCATGGTAATGGGAGCGTCTCAGTCCAAGGCCCTTAGGCCAACCTCAATCTCCTTGAGAAATGCTACCCACATCTCATCAACTTCCTTACCTCTCCTGCTGTCCCCCCTCCTCTCTCCTCATCAATCCTGCACTGCCTCCCTGCACCCTCCCATGAACCTTCTCCGCCTCCCACTCCAACTCCTACACATGCGGCACCTCTGATCTCTAGCACTCCCCGTAAGTCCTACAAGGCTGTCAACCTCCTCCACAATTACACTCCTTTCACTGCGGCTGCATCAGGCATTCCTCCGATAACTGTCACTTACATGAGGTTATGCACCTTGACATCCTTGGTCTCATGGAAACATGTCAGACGGCCAGCTCTGTCTGCATCCTTGACCCTCTCCTTGGCCCGCCACCACTGTGCAGGGGGGGTGTGCCCTTGGCTTCCCTGAGGGTATTCCTGCCACTGTCACACCTACTTAGACCTACTCCACTCTGGAATGGCTTGTGTGAGGTTACTGTCCACCACACCTTGACATTCCAAACAGTGCGTACTGTGTCTGGGAAAACTGGTCAAATGTACTACTTCCTTTCTGAGTGTCCTCACCTCTCCTCCTCACTCATGTCCCCAGACACAGAATTCCTCATCCTTGGTGCGGTACGCATCCACCTGCATGCCTGTTGACGCCCCCACCTGACCTTTCAGTGACCTCAGCAACTCCCTCTCACCCTCTAGACTCCCGTCTGTCCCTACTCATTCTGCAGGGCACACTCTTGATGCTCTGATCTCATCTGACTTTCCCCTCTCCGTCCATCTCTGCACTCCTCTCTCCTGGAGTGATCACATTCTCCTCTCCTCCCAGCTCACCCTCAACACCCCACAGGCAAAGCCACCCTCACCACTGTCACACACCTTCTTTGTATTCCGACCCATGAAGTGTGTGTCAGTCGAGGCTCATGCTGCCAAAATGTCCCCCCCATTCAGCTCCCCCTTAGGCTCACTCCCATCCTGACAGGGCCCACTCCATGCTCCACTCCATGTCAGGTACACTGGATGTCTTAGCCACGGTCATGACCACCTGTCTGAAGCCCCATGCCAATGCAGAGTCCTGGCATGACTCGGATCTTGGGAACCCAAACCACAGGTGCCGGGTGGCAGAGAGGGAATGTCCTGCATCATGGCCATCCTCTGGCAAACTGGCCTGCCACATGCTCCAAAGGCAATAGCGCCTCACCCTTCTCACCAAGATGAGATCCCCAATCCAAGGGCACATATCTGCGGCATGTGACAACTCTGCAGGACACATAGAAATCCGAAAGGACCTTGCCGAGCCAGAGGCAGTGTGTACCTCCCCTGTCCCCTCCGAGCCCACAGCACAGCATGATTGTCTCTGTACCCCTATAGGGCACCCCCCCCAGCACTTGTCTGCGCCTAACACCATCTGCCCTTGACGTCAAGTCCTACTTACCTTGTACAGCACTTCCAGCCGCCACTCCCCCTTGCACTTCATTGTGCCACCCACCCCTGCACTTGCGTGACATGAATGACACCAGCACCAGTAGTATTGTTGACTGGCATCCCCTTCTGCCCCACCACCCCTCAGTGCTCCGCTGCACCTACAAACATCACTTGACCGGTGCTTCACGAATGCAAAATTATTCCGTTACAGGTGTTGGGGAGGTGGAATCACAATGTTTACTGCATTATGTTGATCTAGACAAGGCACTGTGCATCGTTGCCAATTTGGACTAGCAGATCCATGTACAACATGTATACTAATTGATGTGACGATGCAATGTCAGGACCAGAGTGGTTGAAATCCTAAAAAGTAGCCCTCCTCTCCCTCCTCACTTGGTGGCTATGTCACATGCCATGTGTGTGATGGCATGTGCCTTTGACATGGCAATCACCGCCCAATGTGTGATGGCAGTGCTAGGCATCAAGGTGAGCAGGCGTTGCTCTCCAATCAGTACATAGTATGCCCTGAGCCTCCCCTACAGACCCAGTGATGGTGAATGCATAGGAGGACTCCCAGTCATGTAGGACATGTGTCGTAGGACTACTGCCTATGTTGTTCATCAGCCCTTGTTGCATGCCATGGTGCTAATGCCTGTTTCCATTTTTCTCTTTCATGTCTTTGCAGGGGACGAAGCACTTGTTGATGCTGGGGATGTGGTGGTGGAGCCGTCCCAGGAGGGCAACCCGGGCCGACCTACCACAAGTGAGGGACGTGGTGTGTTTGTGGGTGAAAACCCACAAGTGCTGCAGGCCGTGCTGTCGAGGGGTGTCTCTGGGGGTTCCTGCCCCGAGCAGTATTCAGGTGTAGACTCGGAGGATGACACCTATGTGCAGTCGCAGGTGAGTGTTCTTGGGAGAGAATCTCCTCTGTCCGACCCACCTGCAGCCAGGCCATTGGCCTCAATGGGGATGTCAGTGTCGGCAGCTCAGCCTCCGGTGGTTACGGATGCAGGGCCACACCACCCAATCTCTGATCCTGTTCCTGGGGCTGCAGATCAGAGAGGGAATGCAGTCCTGCAGCCTGAGGCCTTGCCGGCACAGCAAGGCGCAGTCCGCCTTGCCCCAGGCAGGTGTGGTGCCCGTCAACGTGGTGGCCGTATGCCACCTGGCAATACCGTATGGGAGCAATCCATCTACGGTATGGCCACCCAACAGGCAGCATCATCCGAGATGATTGCACAGGCCATGGATAGGGTGGCCACTTCCATTGTCCCCCCAGAAAGGCTGATGGAGCGACTGGAGCAGGCTACAGAGTCCATCTGCCAGGCACACAGGGAGGATATGTTGGCGTCCAACATGGACAGGCGGGCGGCACTGGCGACTCTGGGGGAATCACTTTCCATGGAGTCCCAGCGCCACAGGGAAGCCCTGAGGGAAGAACTCCGTCACCTCAGGTCGACCCTGTTAGAGCTTGAGGCTTCATCCCATAGAAGGACAGAGGAGCAGCTGGAGCGTCTGACACGGACGCTCTCGGCCGAGATGCAGGCAACTCGTGCGGAGGTCAGGTCATCCCGGGAGTTACTGCATGGGGACCTCCGCATGATTATAACCCAGAACCAGAACTACCAGACCCGCCTGCTTGCAGCCATGGAGGAGCAAACTCGTGCTTTGCGTGGGCTGCCTCCCATTGTCACACCATCTTCTGAGGCAGCTCCCCCACCTCCAGAGTCAGCTGCAGGGTCTGGGCAGAGCCATAGCGACTCATCTCCCACAACAGAGTAGCCGTGTGGGCCACGAGCCTATGGGGTGTTTTCCTTTCCCATGATCCACACAGGTGGATTGTGGCGTGCATCCTGTCCTCGGACCTCATAGGTGGCCCCCCCCCCCCCCGCCGGCCCTTTCATGGCCATTTTTTCTCTTTTTCATTTTTATTTTGCAAGAGTGTTGCCTTGTGTGGGTACCTGGGCATACACTGTATTGTGGCTGGGCACATGCAGGCTTGTCCTGAGTTTGGTTTCGATGCTTGGGTAGCAGACATCCACACCCCTCCTGCTTCCCTTTCCATGGGCTTGCAAAGGGTGTGCCCAAGTGACAGCAAATTACACGGTGACATTGGACTCCCATGACCTGTTGGCCAGTCCATAGTCAATACTGTGTAGACATTCATAGTGTTCATTGTTGTTGCACCTAACTATGCATGATGGTATGATATGTGCCTCTACTTACATATGTTGCTCATGTTTTGCAGGTATTTCACACAGATCTTCACAAGGGCATACTCTCTGGAGTCACACTACATGTCGGTAGATGTGCACTGACACTTTTGCATGGCGCCATCACTGTACACCTGGACGGTGAGGACATACCAGCAGATTCAGGTAATGAGACTACCATTGATTACATGCAATGTGTCTTGTTTGGGTGGGCTTCAGGGTGGGTTGGTGTGTAATTTGATAGAAATTACTCTTACACAGGTGTGTAGTAGTGGCCCCAGGGCGGTTAGCTGCTCAAGTGCGGCTATGTTCCATTTTGGGCACTGCTATTTGTGACACTGGTGTCATGTTGTGATGGCCAGTTTGTTTGCTGTCACATACCATGACATGGTGTCCTCAGTGGCGGGACTGTGAAGGGAGTGGGTGACATGGCAATGTTGTCATGTAGTGAATCGCCTGTGGCAATGCATTGTAGATTGATGGAGTTGTGTCTTTGCATTGTGATGCATAGCTGGTGTATGTGTAGCTAGGGGTGCACACATATTGACACTTCCATGTTAACAATCTCAGGCTGATGTGTATCTGACAGTTCATTGTCAAGTAATTTTCAGACATTGTCAGGTAGAGTCATCATTGATTGTCAGATGGTATGTGCCAGAGCAGTGTGCACTAGCCAGCACTGTGATTCCTAGGTGAAGAAGTTGGCCACCAGTTGCGTACGGGCTGCCTCCCCCCGTGCCCTTTCCCCTCCCATGCGCAGCGGGCGTGCATGTGGTTGTGGATGTGGGGGCACCACCATGTCCACGGGCAGGCCCCGGCGTGTTGCAACGTTGTGCAGGACACATGCTGCCACTATGATCCTGCACACTATTCGGGGTGCATATAACAGCTGCCCGCCAGAACGGTCAAGGGAGCGAAAGCGTGACTTCAGCACTCCGAATGTGCGCTCCACTATGCCCCGTGTAGCAATGTGGGCTGTGTTGTACCTTACCTGGGGTGGCGTGGTGGGGTTCCGGATTGGGGTCATCATGTGGGGGCTGATAGGGTAGGCACTGTCCCCTGCGGAGGTGGTGATGGGTATCATTAGTGGTGTTGTGTCATGACCCAGTATCTGACATGCATGCATGTGGAGTGGCATTCATGCTCACCAAGCAGCCATGTATCTCCATGCTGGCCAGCCTCTAGGTCCCGGCATAGGGTAGACATTCTGTAGATGAAGCTGTCGTGGGTGGACCCTGGATAGTTGGCATATACTGATGTGATGATTCCCTTGCCATTGCATACAACTTGGACGTTGATGGAATGCCAGTGCTTGCGGTTTCTATAGATGTGCTCTGTTGCCCTGGGAGGACGTAGAGCCACATGTGTGCAGTCAATAGCACCAAGCACTTTGGGGATTTGAGCCACACCATAGAATTCCTGGATGCACGTCCGCCTTTCTGCATGAGTCCTGGGGAGATATATGTGCCTGCGGACTGAGGGCCGTGCAGTGATGATGTTCAAGACCTGGTGTAGGCAGCGTGACTGCGTGGCCTGTGACACACCACCCACTATGGCACTTGTCCGCTGAAAGGATCCAGTGGCCAAGAAGTGCAGTACATTCAGGACCTTCTGCAGGGGGCTGAGTGCTTGGGAGCACAGGGTGGGTGATGTGAGGTCATCCTCCCACTCACTGACCAGGTCCAGTATGATGTGTGCTGGAAACCTGTACCTCCCATACACCTGGTCATCAGGCATCCCGAATAGGCTGGTTCTGGGTGTGAATATTCTGGCCCTGACTCTCCTCCTCATCCTCCTTTGGTAGCCCACTGCCACTGCTGCTAGGAACGGTATGTTCATCCTGGCATCTGGCTTGTTTATTGAAAAGTGCGCTAATTAATGCCTTGCGCGTGTAGTAGGCAGCGTGTGAGCCTCGCACCCCTGGAATCGAGTTCCCACTCCAATCGCGTGTATATATTCCCACGCTGCAGGCATACAGGTGCGCTGACGTACTTGCCTGTGTAAGGGGCCGCGCGGCCCTGAAATACACGTACATAGGCCAATGGCGTGTACGCGCACTTTTGGCCAATTACACGCGATGAAATACACGTACATAGGCCAATGGCGTGAACGCGCACTTTTGGCCAATTACACGCGATGAAATACACGTACATAGGCCAATGGCGTGAACGCGCACTTTTGGCCAATTACACGCGATTACACTCAGACGTGCAGGATTTCCACGTGTGCTCCGTCTTCACGTGCTGAGTGGGGAACGCCCGTGCGGATCACGTCAGACGCGCTCACGCGATGAGGGACTCTGGTCCAATAGAATCGCGTATGCGTGCTGACGCACTTACGCGCTAAGGGCCTTTCCTCGGATTTCACGCTGACGTGCAGGAATTTCACGTGCCAAATCACTCCGTATCAAGCTGGCCACCCGAAAACACACGGAACACCACGCTCCTGCCCCGAAGGCCGAGTTACTGCCCCCCAAGTGCCCTGAGCAGCCTCCCACGTGCTATCTGCTGCTGCCTGCCTGCCTGCCTGCCTGCTGCCACCGTGCCCTGCCATTTGGTGCCTGCACATCAGCCATCTGCAGGGGTCCAGTTGCTGTGTCCACCCCTGCTGGAACTGAAGACTCCCAACTGGGATTACATCGCTCCACAGCCCAGCCCCAGGACCCAGTTGCCCACCCACACCTGCCTCTGGGGTTGCCATGTCGGGCACTTCTACATCTGGCACCAGTGGCAACCCCAGGCCAGAGGGGCAGAGGGGCACCAGCTTCACTGCCACCGAAGTTGGTGTCCTGGTGGAGCATGTCCTGGGGCAGTATGATGCCCTCTTTGGATCGTCCCGCGCCAGCAAGGAAGGACGGGAGAGGATCTGGGCCGACTGTGTGGTTGCCATCAACGCGGAGGGGGTGGCAACCCGCAACGTCTTGAAGATCAAGAAGCGCTGGGAGGACTTGAGGTCCAGGACCCTTGTGAAGGCCCGGCGCCTCGTGGAGGGGGGCCGGGGCCACATGAGTACCATCCAGAAGAGGGTCCTGGAACGCGTACGCCCAGCGCTCCACGCCCAGATCCTTGAGAGGGAGACCCGTCTGGAGTTGAGCGGTAAGTGTCCAGGCATCACTGTGTGAGACAGGGCATGTTGCGGTGTGCTGGTTCTATGATACTTGCCTGTATGTGTGCCATGTGCCATATATGCATGTATGTGTGCTGGGACATCATGGTACTGCCTGTGCGACCAGTGATGTGTGACCCACATGGTTGTTGCATGTGTAGAAATGCGGCATGGGGAGCACTATGCAGATTTGGGACATGAGAGCATGGCAGTCTCTGTACCTGGACATGGATGGGGGTGAGGATGGGTGCTGATGCCAGGTACATATATGGTAGCCATGTCTGTGTGCCTGACCTGCATGTCTGTGACTTGTGCATGCCATGGATGCATGACTCATGTGTGTGACAATGCACAGATTCAGTGACGCACCCACCTTACCCTTGTTTTGCCTGTGTTTGGTGTGATTGTGGCCAGATGGATGTGACTGAGGTGTAGTGTGTGCATGTGATATGCATGAGCCATGATGCATGTGAGTTACATTTCATTGAATGTTTCAATAGTCATTTGGACATGCATGGAAATGTGCATGGCATGCACCATGCCTGTTACTGTGTGTGTTTCGCCTGCACTGACCCATGTGTTGTGGAGGGACATGATGGAAGTGTACTTTGACAGGGGTGCTCATCTGCTATTGCTTCCTGTCTAGGGGACCATTGTACAGTAGCCTGATGCTTGTGTTCTTTGTCTCCCTCTACGCAGCGGCTAGTGAAGAAGAGGGCGGAGACGGCGCTGTGGAGCAAGGCGGCGGGGATGCCCCCACGGCTGCAGCGGAAGGGGTGGGTGAGCCCCCACAGGGGCCTGCTACGGCGGGAGACGGTGAGGAGCCATCCAGGTTGGTGGTTTGCACAGAGGAGGAGGAGGCCGACACTGGTGCACACATGGGCCCTGGTGGGAGCATCCCTGCTGGTGCAAGTGGTGCAGTCCAGGGCCAGGGGCAGGAGGCAGCACAGGTCACCGTGGAGGGGCCTGTGCATGTCGCTGTCCCTGACCCTGTGAGTGCACCACCATGCACCAGCAGGGATGCCCCGTCCCAGGCCCGTCCGCAGGTAGAGGGGATGTCCATGTCAACTGACTCCCCTCCACCTGCGGCCGTGGGAACCCCTGGCCGCGTGGAGCAGGTCCTGATGGGGGTCGCGATGCGCACGGCTGTGATTCGTGATGCCGTGCGTGCTTCCCGGGAGGAGCACGCACGTCATCACGAAGTGCACCGTGCCGACGTGGCCCAATTGGGATCGGCCATGTTCGGGGGGTTCCTGCATGTGTTGGCCAATCTGACGGCCCTCTCCTCCTCTGTGCAGGCTATCCACCAGTCGTTCTCCTTGCCGTCTTCCGGCCCAGATGCCACCATGGCCCCCTGTGGACCTGCCCCAACCAATGCAGCCAGCTCGGTGGGGATCCCATCCCTGCCGCAGTTGGGAGTCGGAGGTCCAGCAGGGGTGGACGACACAGCAAGTGGACCCCAGCAGATGGAAGATGTGCCGGCATCATCGGGCAGGGCACGTGCACGACGGCGTCGGTGGTTACCATCAGCCTGGATGCCGTCGTGCTGGCAGAGGCAGTGGCGTCGCAGGCAGCAGCGGGCTCGACGTGGGAGGCATCATGGCTCAGGGCCATCAAGATCGGAGGGGCAGGCATCGGCCGGAGGGCAGGGCAACCCTGGCATGGCGGTGTGTTCCGTGTGGGAGGAGTTTGGCCAGCGGATAGATGCGGAGCGGCAGCGGGCGGAAGAGGAGCGGCTCGCCATGGCCAGGGCGGAGATCTCCATGCATCAGGCATTGAGGCGGGCTGCGTGCCTCGAGGAGGCTCGCAGGGAATTTGGAGAGCACATGGGGTTGTCCCTGCGAGACCTCGGGGCCAGGACTGAGTCCCGCCTCCAGGACATAGACATGGAGTTCGAGGATGCCCTGGCCAACATCACCAAGTGAGCCGCAGGACTAGCCCGCTGCCTCTGTATATAGTTTTTTAGTTAGTTAGTGCTAGGTTTCCTTTATTTGAAATTTTTTTTTGGACCGCTTGGACAATGGCCACTTCTTTGTACATATTTTTTTAGATAGTTAGTATTAGGCTTAATTAGTGGTGTTGGGCTCATGGACCCTTGAACAATCCTGTAAATATAATTATTTTTTTTTTGAGATGATTCATTTTTACTTTCATATTGGTCACACCATGTCGTAATGGTTTATGTTTCATTTCATTCTACTTGTGTTTACTTTGGACAAAATCGATTCTTTTTTCTATCCTTTGTTTTTTGGTTTCTAATTTTTGTTCCCGGACATGGACCTTTTATTTGCTTTCCCAGATAGTTGTCAGAGTTTACTTTATTTTTTTTTTTTAATACATTTTTATATTATCTTACACTTGTGTCATTTTTTCTTTGATTTCTTACATGCCATGATATGGGTTTTGACATTGACTTGCACCCATTGTGTATGTGTGTGTGGCGGACATGTGTTCTTTTGCTTATTTGCCTTTGGGGTTGTGTCATGTGATTGCATTCACTATGTGGGTGCATGCAATCCTTGCCTGGGTGTTTGTGCTGGGTATGCTGGTCATTACTGCCATTATTGTGTATCGTCAGGACCAGGGGCCAGGGGGACATGGGTGGGGGCCTGCTGGCAGGTTGGCCACAGTGCTGGGGGTGGGGGTGGTGGGAGACATGGGTTGCCCATGGGTGGGGGCCTGCTGGCAGGTTGGCCACAGTGCTGGGGGTGGGGGTGGTGGGAGACATGGGTTGCCCATGGGTGGGGGCCTGCTGGCAGGTTGCCCACAGTGCTGGGGGTGGGGGTGGTGGGAGACATGGGTTGCCCATGGGTGGGGGCCTGCTGGCAGGTTGGCCACAGTGCTGGGGGTGGGGGTGGTGGGAGACATGGGTTGCCCATGGGTGGGGGCCTGCTGGCAGGTTGGCCACAGTGCTGGGGGTGGGGGTGGTGGGAGACATGGGTTGCCCATGGGTGGGGGCCTGCTGGCAGGTTGGCCACAGTGCTGGGGGTGGGGGTGGTGGGAGACATGGGTTGCCCATGGGTGGGGGCCTGCTGGCAGGTTGGCCACAGTGCTGGGGGTGGGGGTGGTGGGAGACATGGGTTGCCCATGGGTGGGGGCCTGCTGGCAGGTTGGCCACAGTGCTGGGGGTGGGGGTGGTGGGAGACATGGGTTGCCCATGGGTGGGGGCCTGCTGGCAGGTTGCCCACAGTGCTGGGGGTGGGGGTGGTGGGAGACATGGGTTGCCCATGGGTGGGGGCCTGCTGGCAGGTTGCCCACAGTGCTGGGGGTGGTGGGAGACATGGGTTGCCCATGGGTGGGGGCCTGCTGGCAGGTTGGCCACAGTGCTGGGGGTGGGGGTGGTGGGAGACATGGGTTGCCCATGGGTGGGGGCCTGCTGGCAGGTTGGCCACAGTGCTGGGGGTGGGGGTGGTGGGAGACATGGGTTGCCCATGGGTGGGGGCCTGCTGGCAGGTTGGCCACAGTGCTGGGGGTGGGGGTGGTGGGAGACATGGGTTGCCCATGGGTGGGGGCCTGCTGGCAGGTTGCCCACAGTGCTGGGGGTGGGGGTGGTGGGAGACATGAGCAGGTGTGCAGGGTAGTTCCCTGTGGTGTGTGCTGCCTGCAGGGGCCGTGGAGGGTGTACAGGTAATGCCTGGGAGCACACAGCCAAATCGCGTGTGCAACTTCCCGCGCACCCCTCGATTCCACGTTCCCTGCCATATCGCGTGTGCAACTTCCCGCGCACCCCTCGATTCCACGTTCCCTGCCATATCGCGTGTGGGACTTCCCGCGCGCCCCTGAACTCCACGTACCCGGCCATTTCGCGTGTGCAACTTCCCGCGCACCCCTCGATTCCACGTTCCCTGCCATATCGCGTGTGGGACTTCCCGCGCGCCCCTGAACTCCACGTACCCGGCCATTTCGCGTGTGCAACTTCCCGCGCACCCCTCGATTCCACGTTCCCTGCCATATCGCGTGTGGGACTTCCCGCGCGCCCCTGAAATCCACGTACCCGGCCATTTCGCGTGTGCAACTTCCCGCGCACCCCTCGAATCCACGTTCCCTGCCATATCGCGTGTGGGACTTCCCGCGCGCCCCTGAAATCCACGTACCCGGCCATTTCGCGTGTGCAACTTCCCGCGCACCCCTCGATTCCACGTTCCCTGCCATATCGCGTGTGGGACTTCCCGCGCGCCCCTGAACTCCACGTACCCGGCCATTTCGCGTGTGCAACTTCCCGCGCACCCCTCGATTCCACGTTCCCTGCCATATCGCGTGTGGGACTTACCGCGCGCCCCTGAAATCCACGTACCCGGCCATTTCGCGTGTGCAACTTCCCGCGCACCCCTCGAATCCACGTTCCCTGCCATATCGCGTGTGGGACTTCCCGCGCGCCCCTGAACTCCACGTACCCGGCCATTTCGCGTGTGCAACTTCCCGCGCACCCCTCGATTCCACGTTCCCTGCCATATCGCGTGTGGGACTTACCGCGCGCCCCTGAAATCCACGTACCCGGCCATTTCGCGTGTGCAACTTCCCGCGCACCCCTCGATTCCACGTTCCCTGCCATATCGCGTGTGGGACTTCCCGCGCGCCCCTGAACTCCACGTACCCGGCCATTTCGCGTGTGCAACTTCCCGCGCACCCCTCGATTCCACGTTCCCTGCCATATCGCGTGTGGGACTTACCGCGCGCCCCTGAAATCCACGTACCCGGCCATTTCGCGTGTGCAACTTCCCGCGCACCCCTCGATTCCACGTTCCCTGCCATATCGCGTGTGGGACTTCCCGCGCGCCCCTGAACTCCACGTACCCGGCCATTTCGCGTGTGCAACTTCCCGCGCACCCCTCGATTCCACGTTCCCTGCCATATCGCGTGTGGGACTTCCCGCGCGCCCCTGAACTCCACGTACCCGGCCATTTCGCGTGTGCAACTTCCCGCGCACCCCTCGATTCCACGTTCCCTGCCATATCGCGTGTGGGACTTCCCGCGCGCCCCTGAAATCCACGTACCCGGCCATTTCGCGTGTGCAACTTCCCGCGCACCCCTCGATTCCACGTTCCCTGCCATATCGCGTGTGGGACTTACCGCGCGCCCCTGAACTCCACGTACCCGGCCATTTCGCGTGTGCAACTTCCCGCGCACCCCTCGATTCCACGTTCCCTGCCATATCGCGTGTGGGACTTCCCGCGCGCCCCTGAAATCAACGTACCCGGCCATTTCGCGTGTGCAACTTCCCGCGCACCCCTCGATTCCACGTTCCCTGCCATATCGCGTGTGGGACTTACCGCGCACCCCGGTATGCACGCACACGTTTATTTTTTCTCTCTGCGCGTGTCTGTGTTTGTGGGTACCCCTTTGTACGTCATTTGTCCAGGAGGGCAACAGTATTGTACATTGGTTATGTCTGTATATAGGTGCTATTTGTTGGCGCGCCTTTTAGCGCACATTTCTTGCAGGCGCAGACACGCTACCGCCTGCTTTCTTGTGGCGGTCGTGTTTGTGCCTGTTTGTGCCTGTGCGCTGCTTTGAGCGTGCGCTTTTTTGCCCTATTCTATTCCATGAATACGTGTTGTATGCGAGCGTGTGGGCGTTCCGCGCACTTGTCTCCTGAACTTTCCCCGTGCCGCCCACATTCTTCCCCATTCCGAGTGTTGTGCCCCATTTTATTCCCCATTCCGAGTGTCCCGCCCTGTGTTCCGCCTACTTTAGAGCTGTGCGCTGCGCTCGGAGTGATGGCGCAGTGGCCGTGGCGCACGACGTTGGTTGACCTGTGCGCCGGCCTGCGCCGCGCGCTTTTTCGGCGCACGTCCTCTGCTTTTCTTGCGCACGGACTTCCATGAATCGACGTGCGCTGGTTTCCCTGCGCTTTGCGCTGATTTTCGGCGCAGCGCACGTATTGGCCCCTCTGCGCCGGGATTTTCGGCGCACATTTATTCCATGAATCGGCCTGTCAGTTTTGGGCTCATGTGCCAAACTATCATACATGCTATAATCTGTGTATTGCCTTTGACTTCATATGGCTGCTCATTTGAAAAATGATAGCTTTAACATGACACTCGAAATGAAAGGGAGCATCTGCCGACACCTGTCTATGATGAAATGATCTCTACCAACATCCTTTTTTCAGATATTCTATGAACTACACTAAACGGTTCTACGTTTATCGTCGAAGTACTTTTCATCGTGGGACTTTTCATCTCCACTTTTTCATCGACCAAAACTCTTTTTTTACATTTTTTTTTTATTTATGGGGGGGGTTAGACCCGCCCTTACTTATATAATCTTACCCCAAACCCAAAAAAACACCCCACAAAAAAATATTTTTTTTAAAAAAGAGTTTTGGTCGATGAAAAAGTGGCGATGAAAAGTCCTACGATGAAAAGTACTTCGATGATATGCGTGTATACCCATAACACATAATTTTATACTGTTATGTGTTTACAGAGTGACAGACCTTGTAATTTAACTGTAAATCTACAATATCAAAAGCTTAAAGATATTGCAGATTCAGAAAGGCCCTTGCCCTTCAACAGGAAAGACGGTGATTCATTCATTTTGAATTGGCAGTGGCAGATACCCCCTGCACTATGTACGATTCTATGATGATGTCACAATTAAATAGTTTGTATGGGACTCAGTGCACTTCATTTTGTATTTCTTTAGTGATATCAAGGCAGTGGTGCACAGAAAGGTAAAAACTAAGTGGCCTCCAATCAAATCTCTCCTCTCTGTCTGGACATTACCGGGACAATCAGCCTTTCTCAGGAACCAAACCTACATGAGCATGTTCCAGTTCGGCCTCTAAACACTGAGTTCCCCTGTGCTTTTTTTCCAATGTGTACACGTCTTTCCAAAATGGTTTCTGGCTCCCTCGTCCACAACTGCACCTGTTCTCTTCTTCCTGATGAAACTGAATCTCCATTTCATTAATGCTGGCTGAATTTCTGCGTGTCCTAACTCCCTTATGGTCATACTATACATAGACCCTTACCACACACCATGCTATGTATTGTATTGCAATGTATTGTGATCCAGCACACCTTTATTGATTCCGTAATTGCATTGACTCCTCTAACATTATGACATACTGAGTAATCCACTCCTGAACTCTGATTTGCTTCTAATGTGAACGTTATTCATAGCACGATTTTTCTCTCAGATTATAAGCTTCTAATGAATACTCCCCTCAACCCTGCTATCACCCAAAGCTTATGCTTTTTAAACATCTCACAATTTGAAGTTTTGGAAAATGTTGACATTGGATTAGTAGAGAAACACTGTTTTCAGTCATCCAGCTGACATACAACTCACTAGAATGGGGTTAGGCAGAGATAACAAATCAATCCTCACTGCCAAGGTGCTTGCCTTGGAAGCACGTCCACACAGAGCAACACAGGTTCGATCCCTGTGTCCGCGCACAGACTCCTCTGGCTATTAAGTGCATTATACATAACCAATTACAATTAGAAAACCTACTTAAACCTATATGAAACAAAATCTGCACTTAGTTTGACTGCATCTTTTATGGACAATTCCATACGCTAACAACTCTTGTTTTAAATCATGGCTGCAGTTTTCAAAAAAGCAAACGTCTACTTCCTGCGTTAAAAGTGGCCTAGTTTTGAGTCTGTTTCTTTGTAGACGATATATGAATACATGTACAGCTGGGAAGAAAGGAGCTCATCATTCTTCGTTTAATTATCCCTCCTAGTGGCAGATATACAAGAATTCTCAGAATCTTTGCATCATAGGCGACCTTTGTATCTGCCATGGAAATCTATCTAGTTTAATCATATTTGAGCGGCTCTCTTGTGACTAGATATGCAGGTGTCAGCTGGCACCTTTGAAGAGTATAAATGGGCAGCACACACGTCGGAATGTTTATTCCCTGGGCCCCTGGGCTCTCAATGGGATATGTCTTGTTATAATCGGTCACTGAGGAGGTGCAAGGAAGATGGTATCACATCCAAGAACCAGGAGTGCATTTGCATTTCACGTATTTAAGTGATATTCTGTTCACACCTGTTACACTCATTGGGCTCAGGGGAGCTTTTCTGATACCCTTATCCCCCCAACAGCAAGCACATGGTATATCTGTTTTATTAGAACAAATTAGCACACCCCATACATTGGGAATTGGAAATTACACAAAACATCTGTAATCTCCTTAATGATTTGGTTGTAAAAACAGAGGTATTTTGCAAATAGCCAGGCCTGTATACCACTGTAATTTTATTTGCATAGAATCTCCCAAAGAAGGCATTGCACAGTTTTGCTTAAGATGAAATACAAACAAAGGTATCTTTTTTTTAAGTACTTGGGTCCTTGGGAACAGTCACTTTCTCTGGGATGGTCTGCTAATAAGGTTGACACAGGTTTCCCTAACATTGTGTGTAATGTGAAATTGTTATTTTTTTAAAAGCTTTCCATTGAAATTAAAACAGTATTCATCCTTATCAACCTACTGTTTCTACGTTCACACATAGTATACAACAGTATTCACATCAGGTTCCTCACAATGTAACTTTTGTAGGTGTTGTCCAAAATAAGCTTCTATTCCATCAAATGTCTATTTTTAAAAACAATGTGGAATAGCATTTTGTAATAATGAATATGATGAGTACATTTAATTTTAAGCTGACTACTTTACACACATGCTACTATCCATGGTGCAAATGGCCCTGCCCACATAGTGTGCATCGAACCCATTATTTTGATGTATGAAGCGTTCAACTATAAGCACCACCATAGAACGGTGAATTAAGCATTGGACATCTGTTACTATCCGTGGAACTAAATATTAAAGATTGTTGGTTTGATATATGTTTTATGTTGGCAAGTAGAGTTTGAACATTAACAGTTTCAAGGTGATTTAAGTTACCCACAATAATGCATGATATGATGCCAGATGCTGGTACAGTATGCTAACAGTGTGTTCATGTACGTGAACAATATATTACGAGTGTATAGCCAGATGAGTTTGGCTCTGCACATATTAACATATTTTATATTTTATATTTTCATTCATGCATTTATTTTTGTCATTCTCATTGACTTTAGCATCCTTTCCTGGGGTAATGATTAATAAGAGCCACACCAAGATTGTGATTGCCCTTCTTTGTTCTCAGATTCTCATTCTATTCCAAGTCTTGACAGCACAGACCTTAGTACTGTTAGACCAATTATAAGCATTCCCTTCTGTTGTTAAACCATTGAGAAGCCAGTGGTCTACCTGTTGCCAACACACATTGATCTCTGAAATCCCTTTAGGACATAGTAGTCAACTTTCAGACGGTGTCATATTATAGAGTCGATATCGAGTTTTTTCCACAAAGTAAATTACTACGTGGTAATTTACTTTGTGGAAATGTCATCAACAGTTTTCATCAAAATGTGTTTTTTTGTGGGTTATGGGGGTAAAGCGGGTGGCAGGCAGGGCTTTGAGGTAAAGTTTATTGTGAATGGGGGAGAGAGGACTGGTGGGAGCCCCCCATAAAATAAAGTTCAATGAAAATTGTCAGAGTAATTTCCACGAAGTGAATTACCACAAATGATTTAACTTCGTGGAAAATTACAAGGAACCATGTAGACAGCCAACACTCCTGTGGTGGAAGACCACCTCTGACCAATGGGTGGTGGAGTCGTTGGTTTACTGGTTTTTCTTTTTTCACTGTGGAGAATGTGGCCCTCTTTGCATCCCAGCAGCTTTCATGGGAATTTGGGGAGCAGTGGTGGCTGGTGAACCTTTTTTAATTGAGGGATGGACACATGTCCCAGTGAATATTGAAAGCAACCAAGCATAGCGATGGAGCACAAATCATCCCAAAGGGGCTTGGCGTGTTTTCCCCATGAGAATGTTTTTTAAATAATCAGTTACAAGGGTATATTTTACAGTACCCTTTATTTGAACAAGTTGGTAAAAAGCTTCACAATTTGCAATCGGTTCTATGGTGGTAACACCTGAAAGAATACAATTGATGCCATGTTTCCAACCGTATGGTGGTGCATTTTCTAATGCATTTACATGATCCCAGTGCCACAATATATGCCAGCATTGCCACTGTAATAATACAACCATGTAGTCTGTGCTCATTAATTCCAGTATTGCTACTCTACTAAGGCATGGCCAAACTGGGTTTGCCAGTATTTCCGCTCTAAGATCACAGCCGTGTTGGCTTTGTCCAATAATGCCAGTAATGCCACTTTAAGATTATGCATAGGAGTGTGTAAGTGCACACTCCTATTTTCATTGTCCCACAAGACCAGTGCTGCCTGTGTAAGTGCACATGCAAAGGAGCACATCAATAAACATGCTCATCAAGGGCAATTCATGCCAATTTGTAAACCCACAGGAAGGACGCAGCACATCAAAGCAGTAAACACCCAAATATACGCGCCGAATAATAATGTTAATGGCACATACTTTCAGCCAACACAAATGGGAGGTGCAGTACTCTCAGCAGCAAATGTCCAGGGTGTGGATCAGGCTCACAGAGGCCTAGAGAATACATTAGAAACATGTTAGGCAGAATAAAGGCACACCCTAGAAAGTACAGGAAGACGCGTAAGGCACAGAGACCTTTCCCAAGTTCTAAACGCAGGGGACACAAAGGAAACAGACAAAACACTGCAAAAATAGAGGCACACATCTGTTGTCTTTGCTAACTAATGATTCCAATACACGTGTCCTCTTGCATTTGCCTATTCCTGTTGGTTTTGACACTTGGACGGTACACTCATGTTTCTTTTGCACAATAATTTTACCAAGCCAGTATTGCCACTGTAGGGGCATACTCTGTGGGAATCACATTGCGCAGTCGGACCATTCCTAAGTTTTACTGCAAAATAACTTTCTTGCATGGAAAGAGAATTAGAGTGCCTATCTTGCGTGTGACATATTCCTGCTCAGTGCTGCTACCGTTCTGACTGATCACGCATCCACAGCTAGCAACGTGCACATCTCATAGTGGGTGTAGAGGTGGACATTTGGTAAAATAGCTCGGGGGATGAATGCAAAGCCTGCTGAGATCTGCATCTCACAGTTGTTAAGTCTATCATGATCTACCCACCCTTTTATCATATGACGGTTGGCAAAACTTGTGTGGGTGAGTAAGGTTGGCAATTGCCACATCAGTGCTGACACACCTTAGCGAGCTGTAAATGCTGTAAAGAAAACATACATTATAATGGCAAAGAAGTGACACTGCGATGCTATTTATGACTGGAGTACATGTTTGAACATGCGTCTTGCTTCAAAACCTGATGTGTCTGTTCTTTGATGCATTGTACAATTATATATTTTGGCAAACTAAGTTCAATAAACATGTGTGGAAAATATATGCCCATTGGTAACATGCAGCGTTTCATCTTGGCATTGCACCCCGGAAGTAAGTCATTGAGTAGAAACGTTTGGGGGAGGTATCGCACACTTTGGATTCAGTACATCCAAGTAAAGTCTAAAAAAATATAAAGTCATGGGGTACGTTGTCTTTAATCTCTTTAAACATGTCTTATCATCCACATTTTATTGTCGCTCAAAGATGTTCAACAATCACAAATGCTAATAGAATGCAAGTTTGGATTCAGGCTGGCTCAAGGTAGTTCTGTCTTTTATAATGCCAGTAACAACACAAACAGAAAGGCCGTTGCATTTCAAAAACATGAACATTACACATGCATCAGCATGATTCCAGTTCTATGTGTACACACGGTGTAGAGCCCCACTGCACAAATGCACTACATGCAAACACTGGCACAGGCACATGCACGCCCACATGTACACATGTGCTGACATTCAAACAGCACTCATGGTAATCACATCATTTCATTTTCAAGAGATTTGGTCAGAATGACAGCACACAAACATGTCCTACCCATGTTAAACGTGATTTGGAGCTGACACTGAGTGGCAGATGCTTAGACAGCAGAACGGAAGTATGGACTTGACAGTTTGGGCATCAACCAGAAGAAGATCTCACAACCTTGGCTCATGATGGTGTGGCACCAGGAAGTGGTGGTAATGGAACTTCACAAATCTTCCAATTGTGTTTGTCATTGTTTGTTATTACTGCACGTGACTGGAATGCAGGGGCCCGTTTTCTCCTCTTATGTCACAATCAACGATTCAAATGGAAACATCATGCACAAAAAGACAGAGTGCCCCTTCAAGCCAGAGCCTCGGCGCTTCATTATAATGATCGATGCAGTCATAATGGGCGGCAGCACTTCAAGAAATCTACTGAGATCAAAGAACAATAAAAGACAAGTGGTGCTGCTGGCTGGGAGCTGAGTGATTTCTAGTGCTCTGGCCAAAGGGATATTCTCTTAGCCATCTCAGTTCCCTGCTCTGGCCTCACCTTTTGGCAAGTGATTACTGTACTGCAATGCACATAGTTGCTAAGCTATTCATCTATTTCTGTGATGCATGAACACAACAGTTACCAGGGATGTCATGTGGGGGTTGCTGGGGTCGCACCTGCACCTGTGGTCTCCCTTGTTACCACTAAAAAGAAAACGAAACATATTTTCTTTTTTTTTTGCTTTTTAAAAAAAAATGTAGCTCCTGGACTGTGGCCAACACCATGTGGTTCTTTGTTTCGGGAGTGGCTGGGTTTCTTGTTAAAGCCTCTTAAAAAAAACAGGGGTTTCCACAAGTCCAACAACTTTGAGCAGTAACCCTAAATAAGAAAGAATAGAAATAACAAATAATTTGTCTTTCTGGAATTCTATAACATATTTGGTACACTCGTTAAAGGTCTATTTCAGGCACACTTCATGGGGTGAGACACTGATTTAGTCTGTTCTTAAACACCTCAACTTCACAATACAGACAAAATATTCCAAAAAGCATTTACAGTAGAATAAGCATCCATTTTGGACTATGTATTTTGCTTTTCGCAAGTTGCAGGTATAGCATATTTTGTTTCTGTTGTCTCTGTTACGATCACCACAAGGCATTCCATCTCTGTGTCCTCGGTCACTTGACAAAATCCTTGTGCCTATAAGCGTGTGTACAGTGTAGACCACAGCACATAACGTGGCCCTAGATTTATTGTGTCACAATATATACTTTGCTGTAATATGTCTAACTTTCCTATTTCCATGGCATAGTGTTCAGGATTTATGTTTTAATGTATGAGGTAATGAGTGCCGTGTGAGTGCGGTGCTTTCCCTGCACTCACTAGATTCTTTAATACACAGTTATGAACCATGCCAGCTTGAAAAGTAGATCCACACAGGCTTCACATGTGGCCAACTTTACACCAGCCCTGCAGATTAATTGGCCTGCTGTTAAATCTTAATCAATTACCAGTTTAATGGTATCCACTACAGAGTGTAATTTGCTTTTTTATTTCGCAAACATATTGAGGAATTCTTCATTGGTAATATGAATACAGGCCATACTTCATCCTTGACCCATGTCAATAATGTTACATACTTGGCCTTTGATTTCAAACATTCATCATTCACTATATCAACAATCTGCACTGGTGCTGACATCAATTAATGTGCTGTGCAAGGTAGGATTCCATCTTCTCATCCTGTGCTAGTTGTCACTCGTCCATATACTAACATTTGAGTTATTTCCCAACAATGTGGCAATCCTGGTGTTTCCCAATTGTCTGCAGAGTTCAATGATTTCTGTTCGACCATCCTTATCTGGTATACAGTCATGCCACTGTGTGCCTACAAGAGCATTTGGCTCACCCAAGCTTGATCTTTCTCAATTTTCAGCATTTTTACTTATTCATCCTCATATAGGAATGTCTATCTTGACCTCCATCTTAGGGATGACCATTTTCCTTCAAATGATCCTCTTGTTGTGCAAGCTGCTAGACAGCTGAGACACTTTGCATCATGTAAAAGTATTTATCTTGAAATTAATATGTTGGTTGTGTTCATGGCATATGGGATGAGAGAACATACCTAGCAGCTTTCCTCTGTCATTGCCCCCCGCCTCCTTCATGTGCCAATACCACATATTATTCTTTAAATGGGCAGAATCATCAAGATATGAGTTTATATCCTTAGTATCTTCTTCAGCATCTCTCTTTGCTCCAACAATTTGTTCAGAAACATTAGTGAAAACATTGTAGGAGTATCATCTCTTATTATTTCATCTGTATTATTAAGAAGCAACTATCGGAATGCTGTAATAATGAGGAAGAAAAGACAGATGATTGTACAAAATGAAACTACAAGCATCAATCCAAATGACCGTATTGGTCTTCTCACTGGCAGGGTATTTCTTGTACCCTGGAATATTCACATTCTCTTTTTCTTCTCAATCTATGTATTTAGGTCACCTGTATGAATTTTTCCTTTTTTACCATAAGAATTGCAGAATACTCGCAATAATAATTCTGAAAATAATAACACTGCTTTTAGTATTCCCAAACAATGTAACAGCATCCACGTTTCATCTTACTAAAGGTGGGTAAGACCGAAGAATATAAGTAAAAACAGTATACAGAAATGTGTTCAACGTTACAATTATGGGCAACATGAAGTTTCATATATGTATGTTTTGTTGCTTTGTTTCTGGCACAATGTTCCTTTTTCCGAACTAAAATTGTTCTGGAATTGCTGCAATGTTCACTTCCCTTCGGCCTTCGGAATGACTACAAAGTTCAGAAATGTTCTTTAATCTGATAAGTGTTTATGTTTGCCCTTGGTAGCCAATCATGTTGTCATCCGTGGAACTTCTTCTCTTTCTTCACTGTCTTTGGTTGTCAGAGGGTTAGGGGTCTCTCCGTTGTAGAACTTTACATCATTCAGATGCAGCCATTCTCTTCTGTTTTTTTTTTTTTTTTTTTTTTTAACTGCTGTAGGTGCAACCTCCTCTACTAGGTATGGTCCTTCAAAACAGGTTTTATTCCAAGTGCTCACAGAGCTTTGTGCTAGCACCTGGTTAACAGGGTACAAACTATGCTGTTTCAACAATTTGCTCAGATCACTGGTTTTGCTGTCTTCTTTCTTCTTCGGCCCTCCCCACTGATGTTTGATCTGGTGTCATTTTCTCTCTCGAACACAGGAATGAGTCGGTCCAGTGTCTACAAGAAACAAAAATGTCTTGCCTCCTATGGTTGCTGTGACCCTCTGTTCCTCTTGGGGGTCCGGCATCACAGATAGTAATGAATACATCAGGCGGCTCTGTGGGCTATACGATTGTGGGTATACATTCATCTCAGTACTTGTGTAAGGTTTTCCTCTGACCACAGTTACATTCCCTATCCTGGGCATGGATGCTTGTGGGA
The DNA here is from genome assembly GCF_040938575.1 of Ambystoma mexicanum. Taxonomy (NCBI): domain Eukaryota; kingdom Metazoa; phylum Chordata; class Amphibia; order Caudata; family Ambystomatidae; genus Ambystoma; species Ambystoma mexicanum. Next base: position 710,813,291 of record NC_090939.1, read on the forward strand.
CCCTTTGTTGGAACCCTGCATTTGTATTCCATTGTGGAGTCATTGATTTCTGGGTCTGTTGTTCTTGCTGAGTTTGTATAGGCACTTGCTGTAGATACCCTTCTGGAATTTGCACTTGTGCTGGGCTTTGCTGTGCTTGCTGTATTTGTGGTGCATGTCTCTGATTCTGTGTGTGATCCTGGGCATAATACTCCTAAAGATATTCATTATACTGTGGAGAATAGCACAACCCCCTCTTGGAGCATGCCCCTTCTGTTGCATGCCCCATCTACTTCTACACATTCGGGTTATGTGTCCTATTCTCCCACAATTCCAATACTGCTTTGGCTGTCCTCCATTAAAATCTCTTCCTCCTTGGGAGTTTTGAAATTTCCCTCGTCCGCCTCTAAGCCCATTCCCTCTGCCTTGTGGCCCAAAATGATATCCACCTTCATCTGAAGGATATCCTATATTGCTTGACTGCCCTGACTGTGTTCCTTGTTTTACCATATCTTCGCCACCTGTCAATACCGCTACCTCAATAGCAAGTTTTTCAATTATTTCTGAACTAACTTCACTTCCTCTTGCTTTCTAGCCTCAGCTTTCGTCTTGTTTTACTCTACCAACAGTCGACAATGATGTACAATAGTCGACTGTATTTCTGGCCATGGCTTCGCTTCCATTCCTACCTATTTCTTCATCTGCCGTTGCACTGGCTCGGGCAGTCCCTGACGTAAAATTTGATAAAATAATGCCACTGTTCTGTCCCACAGTTCTCTCATATTGAGACACCAACATTCCTGAATCTCGTGAATAAAGGCAACAGGATCTTCATCTTGACCCTCACCCTTTTTCCATGGCATAATCGCACCCGTGTCTGATGTGTCGGGGTACTGTACTCTAAGCACTCTCCATACATCTGCTCTACAATTTTAAATGGAGCCCTGTCATGTATTTGTATTTGTATTTATTTGTATTTGTATTTATTTTATTTATAAAGCGCAGCCAGGCCCGGGGGCATATGGGCGCGTAAGTTAGATCTGGTTACAGTTACATTTTAAAGCAGTCAACAATGGTTACGTTACAGTTACAGATAGGTACAAACATAGTATTTCTAGTGCGTACAACTATACATTAAATTGCAGAGTGTGCCGGCAATAGTCTAACGTGCTGGGTTCAGGAGGTTAGGCTGTCGTAGAGTCCAGATTGTGAAGCCAGCACTTCGTGTTGTGTTTGAACAGGTTGAATGAGGATTCTGCTCTCAGAGGCACGGGGATAGTGTTCCATAATTTGGAAGCTTGTACAGGGAAGCTAGCTCCACCCGAGTTATGAAGTTTGAATCTCGGTATGGTCAAAGTGTTAGTTTGTGCTGCTCTGAGTGGTCTTGAAGAGGTGTGGGGTATAAGTTGGTTAGTAAGGTATGCCGGCGCAAGGTTAGCCCTGGCTTTGTGTATAAGGGCCAGTGTTTTCAGGGATATTCTATGCTCGACAGGGAGCCAGCGTAGTTTACGTCTGGTCTCAGATATGTGTGCCTTTTTGGGAATGTTGAGGGCAGCCCTAAGGGCATTGTTTTGGGCAACTTGCAATTTGTTGATATTTTTGTGACTAGTGCCCAAGTAAAGAGCATTACAGTAGTCTATTTTGGATAGGACTAATGCTCGGGCAAGAGTAATGCAATTGGGTGCGGAGATGAACGGTCTACATGCAGTGATCATCTTACAGGTGTATGCGGCTGATGATGCTACTGCATTAGTTTGTTTGGAGAAGGATAAGGTGGCATTGATGTAGATACCAAGGGTTTTAGTGTTATTTGACACAGGGATGAGATTGCCTTCTATGGTAAAGGCTTTGAATGAAGGATTAAGATTTTTGAGTTTGGCATGAGTGCCCAGGATGATCAACTCGGTTTTTTCGTCATTGAGACACAGTCCATGATGTGCCATCCATGCTTGTATTACAGAGTAGATTTCATTGAAGGTGGTGCTGTCAGTTTCGTAATCACCCGTGATAGGAATGAGTATCTGGGTGTCATCCACATAATTGGTATACGTGACACCCAGATAGTCAAGGATATCGAAGAGGGTTTTTGTGAATACATTATAAAGTGTCGGGGACATGCAAGAGCCTTGCGGGACTCTGCAGGGTACTGGTGAGGGTTCGGCAGAATCCGTTGGAGAGAAGACCCTCATGGTTCTGTTCGCCAGGAAGGAATTGATCCAAGCCGTGGCTGTGTCTGAAAAGTGTGCTGCAGATTTCAAATGGTGACAGAGTGTTTGGTGGTTGACCAGGTCGAAAGCTGCTGACAGGTCAAGCAGTAAGAGGAGTGCGAGTTTGCCATTGTCTTTCAGGGTTTGGATCTGGGTAGTGAGGTCTATTAGTGCAGTTTCCGTACCGTGTCTCGGTCGGAAGCCTGATTGCCTAAGTCCTAGGAGGTTGTTTGATTCTAAGTAGGCCTGTATTTGTAAATAGGCTGCTCTGTCCAAAATTTTTAATAAGAACGGTACAGTCGTTATCGGCCTATAGTTAGACGGGTTGGCTGGGTCAAGAGTAGGTTTTTTGAGAAGTGGAATGACCCAAGCGTCTTTAAGGTTGTCAGGTACTATTCCAGATTTGAAGGAGGCATTGATGAGGTTGGTAATGAATGGTGCTAGGTCGTGCGCGGCCGCTTTGATGATCGGGGCAGGGCAGGCATCACCTTGGCAGTTTGAGGGTTTAAGTTTCCTGATGATGTTTTCTACTTCCCAGGTTGAGAGGGGTGAAAAGCTGAACGGTTTACAGGTTGATTTAAAGGTAGATGGTTTGTTCGGTAGTTGTTTATAGTCAGGGTCAGCTAGTAGTAAGGATTTTTTTGCGTTGATTTTGGATTGTAGGCGAGCTATTTTATCTAATAAAGCCTTCTGAATATTGCTACACCATAGTGTGTCAGTAACACATTTGTCTATGGGGGCAATGGGGGATTCTAGTTCTTTCAGAATCTTAAAGAGTTCTTTTGTGTTGGATTCCGCTTGTGTAATCCTTTTATTATAGGTATCTTTTTTAGCAAGAAGTATGGCTTCTTTGTAGCTAGAGGAGGCTAGGGTTAGCTCAGTCTTATTGGATACTGTGGGGTGTTTTTTCCAATGAGCCTCGACGGTTCTTTTAGTTTTGCGTAGTTCTCTTAACTGCGGCGTGAACCAGGTGTTAAGGTGACGCTGTGGTTTAGGTTTCCGCAATTTTAGAGGGGCAATGGAGTTCAGTGCTTTGATTATAGCTTGGTTGTAGGTATCCACTAAGACTGTGGGGTCAGCATCTGAATCAATATTATTCAAAATAGGGAGTAGTATAGGTAGGAGTTTGTCAGGAGTAATATCTTTCTTGTTTCTCGTGCAGGTGGCAGGGGCGATGATAGGCACCGGGAGGGGTGTGTTGGCTTTGATAGCAAAGGTTAATTTATGATGATCCGACCAGATGCAAGGGTCATTGGATAGGAGGTCAATAGAGCAGTTGAGGTGGGAGAGCCAGTCTAGTGTTCTGCCTTTGATATGAGTGGGTTCATGGATAATGTGCGTATGACCCAGTTCAGATAAGGTGTTGGCAAGGTCATGGGCGTTAGTGTCCTTAGGGTCGTTGAAACCAAGATTAAAGTCCCCAAGTAAGATGGTTTGAGAATTAGGTTTGGTTTTTATGGTTATAAGTGATGCAATATCCTCTATAAAAGAGGAAATGGGTCCTGGTGGACAGTAAATAAGGTGCAAGGTTGCCGTGTGGTTGGGTGAAAGAGGTAGTTTAATTGATAGGGATTCAGCAGAAGGGATTTGAGCGTCTTGGATGACTTTAATGTCGAAGGTATTTCTGAATATGAGGGCGAGTCCGCCTCCCTTCGTTTGAGTGGTGTTTCTATCGGATCTAGTGATAGCATAGTCATTAGGTATGGCGAGGGCCAGAGATGGGCCGGATGCAGCATTAAGCCAAGTTTCTGTGACTGCGAGGAGATCAAGATTTTCATAAGTTATAAAGTCAGCGATGTCGAGAGCATGGGCAGGAAGAGACCTTGCATTCACCAAGGCTGCTTTGATTAGTTAGTCTTTTTTTGGGGATTTTTCAGATGGTATCGGTCGACTATGCCGAAGGCTGTGGGCTAGATTGTCTGAGTCAATATGGGAATTGCCAAGGTTATGGTCAATATGCAAGTGTTTCATGCTACGGGCTCGTAGTCTAGAGTTTCTGGATAAGATGCTAGGGTGGTGAGAGTAAGGAGATGTAGGTGGGCTGGTTCTAGAATTCAATCTAGCATTTCTATTCAATAGGCTAGGGTGGTGAGAGCATGGATAAGTAGGTAGTCTAGTTCTAGAATTCAGTCTAGTGTTTCTAGTAGCGATGGTGCAAGGTTGGTTAGGTGTTGGTCTAGTAGCAAAGTGGCGTATCCAGAGTGCTGGATCATCCAAGTACGGATTTGCAGGTGTCATGGTGCTGGGCCATGAGGAGAGGGTGGTGGTTACCATACATGGGCTGGTGAATGTGTCTTGATTAGAATGTGGGTTGGGTTGACTAGTCCAGTGTCTACTGTATGTATACAGTAGGTGGATGAGAGTCGATAGGCACCAATACATGATGTGGGTGGCGTCGCTAGTACACAGGGTAGCAGGTGTGGTATGTTAGCGACCAGAGGCACAGCACAGATCGATTCAATGTAGTCAGAGGGTAGCCATAAGGAACAACACAGCAATCAATGTGGTCTGTTGGCTACCATAAGGAACAACACAGCAATCAATGAGGTCTGTAGGTGACCATAAGGCATAACACAACAATCAATGTGGTCTGTAGGCGACCGTAAGGCACAACACAATCAAAGTGGTCCGTTAGCGACCATAAGGCGCAAATGAAATGGGAGACAAATTAGATGCATGACTCATGGGTACCTAGATTTGAGATTAGCATGAGGAGCCAAAAAGGCACTAACTTAAAAAGCAATAGGACACAAATTAAATGCATGAATCAGGGGTACCTAGGTTCGAAATTAGCATGAGGAGCCAAAAAGGCACTAACTTAAAATGCAATAGGACACAAGATCAAAATGTATGAACAGAGAACACAAAAATGTAATTTTGCCAAAGGATGAGAGGGCATAGTAAGCATAGTAGGGATGCCCATCAGTGTGTGGAGAATATAGGGCAGACTGGGGTGGCGCACTGTTGTGGAAGTTTAGGCAACCTTAGCGACCAGTGCAGTGACTGCAGCGCAAGGCAGGTGCTAGAAAGGCAATGTGGAGAGCTGTTTGAGAGGATAGGGTGCAAGGGAGCAGGTAGTATAGCCAAATGCAAATATAAGTTACTGTGTTGTGTTTAGCGCTGGTATACTTGCATACCCTGCTCATCTCCAAATATTGTCAGCTCTCTCTCCTAGAACGCCTGTTAGAAGGCCTTTTACTTCAATCCATTTTCCCGCACCCACAGTTAAATGAGGCAATTTACATTTGAAATTGTCTTTATCCATTCATGGTCATGGCATATATTGTGGTCCTTCTCCCCCTTTCTCTAATAATGGGAATTGTGTATACCCTTGCTCATAATCATACCCATCTCCACTTTTCCAGGTGGGGCTAGTTTTGCCCATCTGTCTGCATCCTGGCAGTGACCTTAACCTGCTCACATATGGCAGGGATATATCCCCTGCAGTGCACAATCATGCTGATGGACATTCAGAATATTGGTGTTGGTTCAGGTGTTTTCTCTTTAGGGTCTTCTACGTCTGGCCATTTATCCCTTTTTCTATGCTTTAGTCTATCGAAAAAACACATGCACCCTCTCTATGCTTTTTCATTTTTCTGCCATTTCTTCTTCTGACTTAATCATACCCCAGCTTGTTATCGTCCCGTTCCTCATCCTCAAGATCTAACCCACCCAAGGACAGCGCTCTATGCTTGTCTACCATTATCTCTTCCAATCTACTTCCTGTTTATTCTAATAAAGATCCTTTGATATCTTCTTTGCTTCTGTAACCATCCTTATCTCTCATTTGCCTATATAATTCCCCTATCGTTGGGGGTATTGCCTGTTTCTCCCTACGGGGCTGTTGTGACCCTCTCTCTTCTTCCCACCATTCTCGTGCATCAACTGGCACTATGCATCTGTTAACAAGATAATCTATTTCATATACTTTTTGTTCCCTGCTCCTTCTCATTTCTTATTCCCTTCTCTTCATCTCCCTTTTCTCTTCATCATGTTGACTTCTTTGCAACCTGTGTTCTTTCATTCTCTGTGCTTTTATTTCACCATGTTTCCTCTCCTCTATACTCTCTTTCTCTTTCTTTTGTTTCTCATACCCTTTTCGTTCTTCCTTTTGCTTCCTCTCTTTTTCCTGCTCTTTAAATGCTCTTTCTTGTTCCTTTTTGTTTCTCTTCCTGTTCTTCTCTTTCTTTCCTTTCTCTAACACCATTGATGCCCTTTCCGTCTAACTTGAGTAATATCTGTCCTCCCATCCATTCGTTTTGCAATATGGTGACTTCGTTGGCTCTGTGCTTCCCCTGTTTCTGTCTCTTAGCTTCCTCTTCTATTTCTATATGTCTGCCTCTTTGCTCATCGCGCTCCTTATGTTCATCATGTGTGGACATATATTTTTGTCCTTTACTCTTACTTTCTTCCATACTGTCTTCATTTTCTAAGCGGAACGTGTGTATGTTGTATTAACATACCCCACTGCTGCCTTTAATTCCTTTAGAGGATAAATTCCCTGTTTATCTTCCATTGTGTTATCTTTTTGTAGGAGAAGAAAGAGGAGCCAAAGGGGTTACATCCTCCTCTTTATGCTGATTGAGCATCCACTCCTTCTCAGGAAGGTCTTTGTTTTCACTCTGATATATCTTCCATAAATCTAAAAGAGCTAACATATTTTTATAGCTTATTCCGCATATATGTAGCATGCACATATATTGTCATGTGTCGTAGTACTATTTTTGATATGAATGTCTTCTTAAAGCCATGCCATAAGTGTTTTATTAGTCATGGCTTTTAACCACTCTGCATGATATTTCCAAATTTTAGGTGTGTATCTTGGTAGTGTCCTGCATAGATGTAAAAGGGGGGTCCCCCTTATGACAAGTCGATTTCGATTGCTAATACTTATGAGGTACTTGAACTTTTCACAACACAAAAATCAATTTGGGCAAGCACTATTAATTGCTGACCTTTACCAAATAAGAGCAATATTTGAACCAATTTTAAAATCTCTATGATATTGTTTCTCTTTATTTATTCGTTAATAATTCTATCGATTCCTGCTGGCCTGTTATTCTATTATTGCCACTGGAAGAACCTTTATTTAATTCATTATTTGTTCTCAATTTGTATCCTCCTCTGATTGACGTTAATCGCTAGATCTTAAAGCCTGATAATCAATTAATTGTATTATTATCATTTTATATTTCTTGGTTTATACATAATAAACGTTTTTCATTGACATATTTAACCCCAAACAAATGTGCAGTTTTCTTTTTCTGTGATCACCTTTTTTTACTTTTCTCTTACTAAATGTTTCTCATCTCAAAATTTACCCCATTTTGGAGTGTAACACACAGTCTTCATATTGGCGCTTTTCTCAGGAATCACTATCATATACTCTGCTTAGAGTTTAATGAGTGTTCTTCTGCCTCCTTGAAACCAGGAATTGAGGTATCTCTCCGTCTCTTTAAATACAAATCATGTTACTATATATTTACACTTGTATTATAGCCCCTCCCCTTTATTTGCCACTTTCGATGCTCTACTTACATCTGTTGCTCAGCTTCAGTCCCTCAACATCGACTCTTCCCCAATCAACCAGTTCACCTTCAGTCCGCGGGGCACCTGCGGGGACCGGACAGGAATTTCTTCAAAGGGGCACCCGCCGACCGATTCTTTCCACACATTTGTTATGTCTGCTGCTCTTCACAGGAAGCTCTGCGATCTTCTCGCTAATGGTGAAAGTCGTCAACTGTCAGAGAGTGTAGATCTGGGCCTAGTTAACTCGATCAGAACCATGGGCACTGCTACCAAAATGTGCACTAGCACCTTTGTGCGTATCTCATGCACAGGAAGGAATTACTATAATAAATGATCTCAGACCCAAACAACCAGACAGACTCAAAGAACATGGCAAAGTACTACTTTATTGTAAGCTCAAATAAAGTAGGGAAATCTGGTGACCATAAGAATTGCAGCTCACTCACTCTCAGTTACTTCTCAATTACACAAAGAATGTATACGTCGATGTACATCAGCTATGACATCATGCTACGTGGCAAATAATGAAACCTATTGATTGGAGGGATTGGTTAAGGGAACACATATACCTATAGTATGTATAAGTGTTCATAACATAATTGGAGGCCCTTTATCTGTTAGGCATGCCTCAAACTAACTCTAAATATGTATAATACAGATTAAAGAGAAACAATAACAGCAGATTGGATTCTGCAACATTGCGTAGCATGCTTCTACATAGCCCTTTATGATTGGTTGGCATACTCTCCTAACCTTGGACATTCGGCTCGTTAGCAGCACGTAAGCAAAATGAAACCCAAGTGTGAGGAACAATGTCAGACCACTGCCCACTTTGGTCAATTAGCCTACCATCTCTCATCAGTTTGACGAAGAGCCAAGGCTTCACCTTTGTAGCTGATCTTGCTGGCTGTTCACTTCTCTGGGACTTTTATGGAAGTGTAGGTACATTGCTATCTTCAGTTGAATCTTAATGAATAGGCCTTATTTATTTATTCATGTATTTATAGCACGCCGACAGCCAGCAGGCAACTGGCACACATAGACACAAGGACATAGTTTGACAAGACAACAAGAAGACCATCAACCAGGAATCGGGTAATAGCAATAGCTTGACTTGGGCAAGCTATGTCAGGAGTCCATCCTGGAGCGATACACAGGGTCAGCTATTCAAAGAGGAGCATCTTCAGCCTTTTTCGAATTGCATCTCGAAGAGTAAATCATTCCAGGCGTCCGCCGTAAGAACAGAAAAGGAATGCCCATTTCCCCTTGCTCGCTTACTACGTGGGATAACCAGGCACCCACAGTTACTTGAGCAGAGAGATCTCAGTAGGTTATACACATAAAAAGTCTTTGAGGAACACAGATGCATCACCATAGCTACATTTGTGGGTCAGGAAGTGTGCCTTGAAGTGTATTCTCTCCTTGACCGCTAGCCAGTGGAGATTCTTCCTGTCACTAGAGACGTGGCCTTTCCTTGAGATATTGCAGACGGTTGTAGGTCATATGGTCGAAAACAAAAGGATCGAATGCCTTTTGATCGACACTAAAAGGATCGAAAAAAATTGACAATTTTTTTTTTTAATGGGGGGGGTTCCCCCCAAACCCCCTTTTTCTTTATTAAAAACATTTTTCTACCAACCCAAACTAAAATATATATATAAATAAATAAATAAAAAAAATTGACCTTTTTTTTCCGACCATTTGACTGTCGATCAAATGGTAATTCGATCCTTTATTTTCTACCAATTGACTGGACACCATTGCAGACCATGTGTACTGCTTCATTCTGAAGGACTTGGGAGTCTCTTTCACACATTTCTTGCTAGCTTCAATCAATAGTGAATTACAATAGTCCAAGCGGGGAAGGTTAATGGCTCTGATATGCATTCGGGGCTCCAAGGTGATATTGAGAATTGTGCACAATTCCATCCACGTGAGTTTCTGCATCAAGGGATGTTTCCAGATGGACTCCTAAAGTTTTCACTTTTTTTACAACTTTTATAAAGTTCACTTCAATTTCCATACTGGCATATTCAGGAGTGAGTTTGTCTGTGAGGAGATGAAGATCACCAGCTCAGTTTTTTGCTGTTCAAACAAATCCAGTGCTTTCTCATCCAGGCTTGCTCTTAAATGTGTTCAAGCCTGTCAGAATCTGTGCTGTAATCCCCACTCAGCTCCATAAAGAGCTAAGTGTTGTCAGCATGGTTTGTAAAATAGATTCCCATACATGTCAACAAATCGCAGAGAGGTTTGGTGTATAGATGGAATAGTGACAGAGATAAACATGCCCCCTGGGGAACACCACAGTGTATTAATTCAGGATCTGAGCTAGCTTCACCCCAACATACTCTAGACCACCTGTTTTGCAAGAAAGAACAGATCCAATCTGAGGTGTCTACCGAACATTTTCCCAGGTGGCTAGCGATGCCAGCAGGCATTCATGGTCTAGCAGGTTGAAGGCGGCCAACAGATCCAGTAAAATCAACAGCCCTGAGCCACTTCTCTCCAGCACATCCAACATATTAGTCTGAAGGTCTAGGAGGGCACTTTCTGTCCCATGGTTACACCTAAACCCTGATGGATTTTGGTGGCCAATACCTGAAACTTCAAGATGCTTTGAAGTTAGAGTGTAGCTATTTTGCCCACGTTTTCCACATAAAGTGGATGTTAGTGATGGGACATAGATTACCTGAATGTGTCAGACATGGTCCTGGTTTCTTGACCAATGGTGTAACCACACCATGTTCAATGGCATCAGGTACTGAATTCCATCTAAACGATGCATTTACAAAACACACCAAAAACGGGATGAAGGTTTTATGTTTGGCCAGGATGAGTTTCGATGGAACAATATCGCCCATACATGAAGTCGGGCTCATATTTCCCGGAAGGGGTTACCATCTCTGTTTCTGTAATAGGTGTTACATTTAAATGAGGGCCGTCCGTATGTACCGGCATCCGAGATTCCAACCGAGTCACAGTGTTTGCATTAGAACTTATTTTGTCACATGCATTATCAATTTTATCTCTAACGGCAGATTGAATCTTCCTACAGTCTACATCAGATGTAGCCTTGTTTTTTAATCTTACACCATGTGTCAGTAGACCACACATTTGTCACTTTCGTCCTTTTATTTACTGCTATTTGATTCAACTATACTGGGTGTTATTACTCCTCTTGGCCTCTGGAGACTTGGCTGTTCCATCTTGCTTTATGCATCCTTAATTGTTCAATACTTGGCACTTGGAAACATTTTCACTTCTGCATAATCTAAGATAAATGTGTCCTTCGTTCATAGATTATACATGTTGACTCCCTTTGTGCCTTCCAACTATTTCTTGATGTGTCATCCTCAGTCTCAGCCAAACAGATATCCTGTGTTCCTTGCTCAAAACTGTTTCTTCAGTCACATTCAGCATTACAGCCTTGGTTTGTCTCTGAGGTACTTTTAAAATGATCCGACATCCATCTTTCATCATGGCTGCTTTCCTCACATTATAGTTTCTACTGCAGCAAACTTCTATATGTCTCATCTACCTTGCAGTTTTGCATATATACATCTGCTGCTTCTCTTCTCACTTATCGTATTAGCAAATTTGATGTCTTTGTTTCTGCATTCATATTTCTCTTGGTACTTTAGCTACCTTATCATTCTTTAAGTATTTGTCTATCATTTCAGTGTGTTTTAGTATCTTCTCTTCATGATGTCACTTTGTTCTTGTCTAATTTCACTTACAGGTCTTCTTTGTCCAATGGTGTATGCCAACATCCTTCTACCACATCAGTGCAAGGGCACATTCGATACGGTTGTCTGAGTTCATAATATTTCTCATATCTTTGATACATTATGTCTTCCTGGTATTCTTCCAGTATGATGGATGTGAGGTGGCTGGTACTAGAAATTACCTCATCTGCTTCTGTACAGGGCCATTTAACATCATTTTAGATTGGTTCAAACTTCCCATTGGTTTGTTTAACAGATTAATAATCCAGATAATGGATCCCCTTGTTTAACAGGTGAAACATATTTTAAACATATGAGAGGAGTTATTCTGCACAATTTGGACTCATATCGATATTTTCGGCCATAACTCTTGATATACATTGTTTACATTAGTAGCTTAGGCATTTTCAAACATGCGGAGTAAGACTACATTTTTAGACATGTCTCATAACTTCAGTAGCGTCTAAAGTTAGAACGTTTTTAAAATGATATTATTTTATTAATAATGGCTACATAGTAATATATATTATTATTATTATTGACATCTTCTTGTGGGGGCATGGTCTCCTGATTTCAGAACAGTTTGAATTATTTCATTAGGTCATTCTGTCACAAAGTTACATAAAACATTGTACTTTGTCATCATAATGTAATCGAAACAGGAGATAAGTTTAATTTCTGCTCAGCATATGGAGGTTTCATTTCAAGAGAATAATTCCACATGCAGATGACTGGGCCTCTGTGCATGATGGCCATCCAGCAATCATGCACAGATGCACTTAATTTTCAGTCTAAAGTTAAAGGTCAGAATTGAATCAAAACAATTTCTTCAAATCTATTGTTTCTGAAAGCAGTCCTTCCCAGTGATGTGATCACCTCAAAAAATTAACTAGCAAAGAAGGCCATGATATGGATTTCCTTGGAATATATTTAGATGTATTATTTAGGTATTTTTCTTAAGATAATCACCTTTTCGTGGGGTGGAGCAAACTTATCAAAGGCCCTGATCTGCCAGATGGCTGCCCTGTGAATATCTGGACCTCCCCACTTCTTGTTTTGGCATGCAATGTGAGTTCAATTACCTTGTCATGAGATTCACTTGAACAAGTTTGGAAAAAGCCAATTTTAGGACAGTGCTATTTGTAAGGTAGATACATCAATTTACAGTATGATTTCTAACATTCTTCTTATTTATTTCTGTTGCATTTAAAGTGTGGAGACCTTTTACAATTGCATCGCATACATCTATTTTATGTCACTTTTACATACAATTACATTGTACTTGGCAAATTTCTTGCTGTTAGGAAAAAATCACATACACATTCAACATCAATTGACACATATTCTGAACAAGATACACATTACAGAGCTGAAAATGATGTCCATTTTCCAGTTAAATCTCTGTGTAGGCAAGGGTTATGATGGTTTGACACCAGAGTTTCTTCATTTTCATGCTGAATGTTGTCCTTTAACCAAATATGTATGGCAAAGGTTTCCACAGGATGGGCAGAACAACACACCAGGCCCCTGGTGTAGCTTTTCAAGTGTGTATAAAACGTGGGCTCACTCAGTTTTAAAGAATGACTTTACAGGCCACACACCATTTTGATTACATTGTCTATTCTCTAACTAAGTGTGAGTCCACGCTTCAAAAGCTCCATAGTATGTGTAGGGAGTTTAGCAGTACACTGCAGGCACAAATGCAGTAATGCAGTAAAGCTCCATTCCATTACCTCATGTTTGGTTCAGGATATAATATTCCACAACTCTTAAATGTACTCTCACAAGAGCAGTAGGTCCCATGAATGTGTGTCTGCTCCATTAAGCTGCCAATCATAATGGTAATGTGTTCAAAACAGCAGATGGTGTATGGATATTGATGTACCCTACACATGCAGCCAGAAATGTATAGCATGAAAAGGGTGCATTCAAAGTTAATATTGGTCCATAATGAAACCAACGCTTGGTCTGTACTAAGCAGAAAAACACAAATCATATCCATATAAATATGATTTATATGTTTTACTTATAGATAATTTGCTTATTTTGTTAACTCCATTATACGCAAAGGTAAAAAAGCATAAATGTTGCTTCAGGATTCTGAAAATTCATTCAAATCTAAATATCTAGTTCTCATCAATGGCACATTTCAATGAAGAGAATTATTTGAAAAATGAATATTCCACTTCAGTATTAATTTTCGCTAATAATTTAGTAGACTATTTTATAGTAAATCTATTTCCTTATTAAATACAAATTCACTGAGTCAATGGAAGCATGATGATGCAGCACCGTGGGTGAAGCAGACCTATCACATGTTCTGTCAAATCGAAATGCTGTGTCAAATGATGTTGTGAGGGTGGAGTTCGCTCAATAGTTAAACTCTAACATAATCGGAAGAAATGGTGGACACCTGAGGAGAGGTCCCATCTGACAGGAAAGCAGCCAATTTAATACCATCAGAATATAATTGATGGCTGAAACCCACTTAAACGTGCCTTTTCTCACATTGGGATGAATGCAGGGGCCTTTTTCGAAATAAGGAACAGGCTACCTGAGAGGGATTTCGAAGTGGGTCCACAGACTGAAAGGATGAGCTTACCTTGCAGTGCTGCCTGAGGCTAGCCAGTGTCCCTAACTAGTCTGGACGTTGAAAGACTAACAAAAATGGGAGGAGTATTAAAACAATAAGTGCAGAATATTTATGACATTTTCCCAAGAATTAATTAAATTCAAGACAACACGTTAAAGTATTTTGTAAGCGTGTTCAAAAGCTAAATCTGTGAAAGGTAGAATATAGTTCAAGATGTATGTGCTTTGTAATTTAATATTAAAATTGAACCCATAGGTAGCAATATCATAATAGGGTTTTTAACCTGCAAACTGGGATAACTGGCAGCCTTAGAAATTTTAAATGACAAATCTTTAGTTTGGTGTCTGTCCGAGACAAAAAAGTAATTGCAATCTATTCCTTAATGAACACATTGAACAATGGTGTTGTGGGTGTTAGCCAAAGTCCTTGAGAATAGTGAGAGAGTTTTACTCTGCTGTCACAGCATTCCACAAGTAAAAGAAAATCAGAGATGCCTACTCCTTTAAAATTGTTTGCATCCAATCCAACATTACAACGGATGTTAAATATTATTCATGCCCAAGCTAGTAACCAATAGATTTTTACGTGTGCAAAATTTCAGATTTGCATCAATCCAAGAAATGGTGCTCTATTTTAAAAAAAACATATTTTCTTGAAGCCAATAGTTGTTAGTGATTTCAGAGAACATGAAGTAATTGAAAAAAATATATTCTGAGAACTGCTTTACCTTTTTAATTTCAGGTGCAGGTGTATTCTGGTAGGCATTATTCTTTAATGCTAATTGATGGTTCCAAAAAGTTAAAACAAATAATGTTAATTTGTGCCTAGATTTTGAAGTAGTTGAGCCTATTGTCTAGAATGGACTTTCCTATTGGTCTTTCTATGTATGGATGCTAGGGTTTGAATGAAAAATATGTTTCATATTATATTTGGATTGAAGACATATATGAGACAAAAACAGGCATGTCACATTTTACTTTTTCTAGCAATCTGACTATATTCATTTGAAGTATTTTAGGTAACTTTACAAGCCTTGCAGGTTGAGGGATCGGCTTAATTGCCTGAGTCATTATTTTAAATGAAACATACTATTAAGATTAAGGTAGCTCTTACTTGAACCGATTCTTTGGAGAAAAGTCAGAGATCTAATGTTCCCTACTGCAACAATGCCAACAAAGTAAATTACCAACCACAGACACTGTAAACATATTCCAAAGACAGATCTCATTACAAAGAGAACTATGCAAGTACCAGAATACAAATTAGCAACAGTCTAAAAATTCACATCGGAGCTATTTTCAGGTCTGCTTATTTGACACAAAATATTATTTTGTTCAAGTTTAAGTGTTCCTCTGCACATCATAAATACAAATTCATTCACAAGTGTTTGTAAGGTGAAGTTAAAGAGATGAAGCTTTATGATAGAACCCAGGAGTTGGAAACAAGAGAAACAGACCTGGCTTTGAAGGTCAATGACCTAGAAACAGGGAACAGAGATGTAATTCCATATCCTAGGACTGCTGGAATTTCAAGGTAAAACAGCAGTTTAACTTCAAAGAATGGGTAACGGTCTTATCACCAGCATCCTGGAAGGATCAGATGCTACTGAAATGTCATTTGACAGGATACCCGGGGGTGGGGGTCCTGCAGGTGGCACAGGGTCGGTATTGGCAAGCATCTATCAAGACTTATCATTAATGACTCTGACTAAACACAGAGAGTTGAGCCTTGGCCCAATGGCTTCGCGATCATGAAATAATGTAAATGTGGTGGTGATGGTATCCATTCTCACTATCCTTCGAATATCAGTGACAGGACTTCAGAATAACTTTGGCTGCAGGCTCACTGTGCTCAGAGAGGCGCAGCTTCACCTCACTGATGAGGTCAACAAGGCTGAAACACGTGTATGGGGTTGCTGTTGGTTCTCTTTTTCAGAGAGGAATTGCCATAGCATTTCGGTGCTGGACTGCCCATGTGGGTGGGACAAAGACTGATATGCAAATGGATATTTCCCATCTGTGAAAGGTACAGTGAGCAAAAAGCGTGTGCTGCAAACTCTCATCTCAGAACAGGTTATCATGCCATGTTCTTTCTGGAGAGAAGCACCTGTTACCTTTTTTTGAAATATATACCAGAGAAGAAGGGCCTAGCAATCAGGGTGTGGTGTTATACCTTGATGAAGTCCCCCGAACCCAAGTTATTGGTAGATGACCTTATATAGATTAATTCCTGATTGAGGCAGTTGAAATTCGTGGTGCAATTTCAAAATTAAAGGCTTGATCAGCTCCTGGTTCAGATGGGTTTACCATAACATTTCATAAAGGGCAGGGGGCATAATTGGTATAATTCTTAAACTATTTAACAGCATCCTGGACAGTGGGGGTGGGTGAGGGGGCTCTGGAATCCTTCATGCAGGCAAGGGTTGTGATAATTCCAAAAGTAGGGAAGGATAATGGACTGTGGGTCGTATCACTGATATCTCTGCTGAGCATAGGCACAAAGATATTTACTAGTGTATTAGCAGAGAGACTTGGATGATACTTGCCCAAATTAATACACACCGATCAAGTAGGCAGACAGGAGTGAGATACTATTTGTAAAACATTGGACCTTCGACCTTATAGCTATTAAAGATGCTAACAAATTGGACCCTCTCCTAGTATCATTGTACGCTGAGAAAGCATTTGATTGGGATGAGTGGCCCTTTCTGGAAAGGGTTTTGCAGAAAATTGGCTTAGTGTCACAGTGGTTTACTTGAGCAATGGCATGATACTCGAAGCCAGTCGCAAAGGTGGTGGTAAACGGGCTAGCATCAGAGAGTTTTCACCTCAGTTGGGGTATTAGGCAGGGATGCCCCTTTTCCCTGCTGACCTTTGCATTGGCATTGGAACAACTGGTGGTGGTAATCTGCAAGGAAAAAAAAATCCAGGATTAAAGAGATATGGGAAAGAATATAAATTGGCATTATTTGCTGATGATATATTGGCTTACATTACAAATCCCAGTACCTCTCTCTCTAGTTTTACTGAAGTTGTTGAGAAATATGACACTTTATCTGGTTTTAAAATTAATTACAGTAAATCAGCTTTGCTCCCTATATGAGAATGTTCAACAGAAGTAGATCAGCAAATCTCTACTAATGGGTTTCAGATACAAACAGATGGCCTAAAGAATTTGGGTATTTATCTCACGAGAAAGATTACACACCTCTATAGCACAAATTACCCTTTTCTCTGGGATAGGATTAAAAAGGACTTCGAACAATGGGATGGGATAATGCTGTCTTGGGTGGGACGTCTCACTACATTGAGAATTAATGTTCTGCCCAGACTGTTGTTTGTATTGCAAGCGCTCCCAATTGGGGAGGGAAGAAATCTTGGGTAACATATTCAACATTGACAGTGCCAAAGGAGAGGCAGAAGCGGGACTCCCTGACTTAAAAGAGTATCAAAGAACAGCACAATTTCGGATTCTAATAGAGCACTTAAGGGAAAGTAAAAACAAATAATGGATGGTCCTTGAAAATGGCTTGTTCTCTCCGGTCACTCGAGGTGAATGGGTGTGGGTTCCATATAAATAATTGCTGACTAGAGTGCAAATACATCTGATTCTCACTAAGCTATGTCATTTATGGAATAATTAGAAAGACATGGAGGGAGTGAATACAATGTTGTCACCTCTTAGCTGTTTGCGAGCCCCTCCTATCATTTATAAAATCCATCAACCCTATTATGAGGATGGATTGGTGGGAGCTCGTCAGTTATGGTGGGAAGGTACATTTGTCTGGACGTAGCATTTCTTTTCTTGCATATGAAAGGGGTATTGATGGACCACCATCTATAGGAAGGTTTGGTCTCCCACAATTGCTAAACAATATAAAATGTACAACTAGAGATTACTACAAAGGTGGCAGTTAACCCCACAGAAGTTGGGCAGGATGTATCCAGGAGTAGGTCTGCTATTCTGGAGAAATTGTGCAAATATAGGAACATATTGGCACATCTGATGGGAATGCCGACAAGTCCAAGTGTTCTGGAAAGAGGTCCTGGCATAGGTAAAAAACATAGATGGAATTATCAGGCCACTTAACTCAATGTTACTATTATTCAGCCTACAACAAAAGGGAGAAAGGCTCATTGGGTTGACACATATGGCGAGAAATGGGTTTCTGTGGGCAAGGATCTGTATAACATTTTTTGGGACAAGACTGCACTTACCAACAAATAGGGAATGGGTTGTGTAAGGAATTCATGGTGGCAACAGTAAAGACAGACAGAAGTGATCACAGTTCAAGGGTGTTTATTGAACTATATGCAGGTTGGAAGAATGCCTGATATAGCCCTAAATCTAAGATGGGAGCCAGCGTTGACCATCAAATGAAAATAAGGCAGTCCTTGTCGCGTTGTGTCAACACAAAATGGTTTAAACTAGGAAAAACCTATTGCCAATTCCTTACACTAAATACAAAAGAGTGTGGGATGGCTTTCAGGAAAAGAAAGAAGTTTTCACAAAAATAATATGTCAGGATGCAGTAGTCTGGATTTTCCTTCCCCACGTTTTGAGCATGTGATAGATGGAACCTCTGAGCACCGCACACTTCTCGAGCTTTCCCAGCACGAGATGACAGTTTTGTTCTTAGCTTATCAGGATCCTCAATGATCAAGTCTCTTTTACATAAATGTCTCTTGCCTTCAAGGGTCAGAAAATAAAAAAATAAAAACATTCCTTTCATCCACCCTCAGTCGGTCACCCCTGAGTCCCCCTCTTCCGGGCGCTGACCCTTCTCAATTCTCAGACTCTCTCTGCTGGGTTCACTATGGCTCTTGATTAGGGTGATTATGGTTCACCACTGGTCCCCCTCTTCTGGGCACAGTCCCTTTTTCCCTCATGATGTTGGGGGATAGTTTTCACAACCTTGGATCTCCCTCTTATGGGATTAGATCCCAAAACAATTCTTCTTGATATCAGGGCTTTCGGTGGTTGCTTCTCCTGGTTCCGAGGCCCTGATAGGTTTTAAAAAGAACACCAAACAAAAGTTCCTTTAGGATCAAACAAAAAGTTCTTTTCGGATTGCGTTTGAGTTGATGGATCCACCCCCGGGGCCCCCTCTTCTGGGTGCAGAGCCCTCTCGAATATCAAAACAGTTTCTTTCTCAATAAGCTTTGGGGCAGGTATCTTTCCACCCCTGAAACTCCATCAGTCTGGCTCGGACCACAAAGGCAATGCTTCTTGCTTTCACAAATCTTCACCAACAATTCCTCAATTGCCTTTTAGACTTTGCCGCTTTTCATTAGCAGCCCTCAGCCGGGATCACTCTTGCTAATCTCCACAAAACATAGTGCATGTGCTTCTTTCCAGGATTCACTTCTCTCAGCTTTCACTACAGTTCATAGGTCAAAGGCTTTTGACGATACAGGGATTTTGCTTGACCTTCTGTATGACCACTTTGACCTGTCTTGGCGGCTCTCCAACGGCCGTCTGGTATCTATAGTTTTACTCAATATGGGATTGACCAGAGTCTCTCGAATTAGCACCCACGTAGAGCCAGTTTCCTCTTCAGATGGCTTTCCCTCTTCACAATTTACAGCTCTTTGAACTTTCTTCAGATGGCCATTTTGCGACTTTCATTCAACACAGTTCGGTTCTTATCGGCTTTCCCTTCGACTCACCGGCTGCGATGAACTGCTTGGCTTTCCTTGTTTCCAGAGTCAAGGCCGGTACCATGGTAGCAGGAGTTTCCCTCGCGCCTGCTTATCAGTGTAGGCATGCTCTGTGTACCGTTGGCATCTGCTGCAACACACTTGGGCTATTGTCCTCAGTCTTACGATTCCTTGGGCTGAGGTTTCGCGGGTCTGTGTCAAAAATGGAAACGTGTCTCTCCTTGTTAGCCTCTCGATATTTGCTGCCTTTTTCTTCCTCTTGAACTGCCAAGCCTTTATAGTTGTCTTGTTGTGCGGTCTGCCTTGCTTGTACTGTGATCTTTTTATCCAACTTTCATCCCAGTGTGGAAAGGAAAGGGCCATCAGGTGTGTGGGATTTTGGTCAATTGCGAGACTTTGCCTGACCCTGGTATTGGGACACGTCAGGTGAACAGCTCTGGTGTTAGTCCGTTGTCTTACGTGTTGTGCAAAAGTGTGTAAGGAAAGGGGGGGGGCTGTGTTTTTGAATGTACTGCAGAAGAGGATGGGGAAAAGGTGTGCAAAGAAGGGGATACCGTGACTTACCCATCAGTGTCCCACTTCCACTCCCTGAGGACCCCCCATCCAGGTGATCCTCCTTCACTGCTCCACCCCCAAGAACTGGATCCAATATAGATGACCGTCTCCTGGTCACTTGGATGACAGATCCCTGGGGTTTAGCCAGGGAGAAACCGTCAGGTTTCTCACAGTTGGCAAGGCCTTTGAAATATATGACATTGAGAGCATAACAGCAATGTTGACAGAAACACATAATCGCTTAGCTCTAGAATGGCTTCCATTTCTATCCTACCATAGACACGCAATTTCATAAGATAGGTGTTGACATATGTAGGGACACACAGGGTTCAAATGAAAGACAATGGAAGCCATGCTCGCATTACTGTCCGTAGGAAGTACTTTTTTCCCTGTACACCTGCGATGCCCACGGTTTGTAACTTGCACTCCTAGTAGAACAAGTACATCAGATTGTCCTGTGTACACATTGTATGAAATGTGGCAACATGGTGGGAGGGATGGGGTGAAAAGGAGGAGTGTATTGTGAATTGAGGATTTGCGAGAATCTAAGACGTCTGTTTTGAAGTTGAAAAAAACAATCTTGATATAGATTTTGTATTTTTACATGACGTATAGTCAAAAACAAATTGTATACTTATTTCATTGCAACTGGAAAATGTCAATAAAGAGATCATTTCAAAAGAAATACAGTATTTACACAAACACGTGCCTCCTCAAGCTAGCATGGCCTGCCTGAGGAAAAGCAATTGTTAATCAAAAGTGCAAGGTGAGGATGTCCTAACACAAAGCAGCGGGCGTTTCATCAACTTCTCGCGAGATTTCCAGCTGCTTCCAAAACAGCTCTGGCTGGTGGAGCTGGGGTCGTTTTGTCGACAGAGAACCTACAAGAGATGGCAATGCTTGAAACAAAGCTTCTAAACCACTGTGACTGCCCATGCGACCCTTCCAGCATTCTGTTTCTAGGCTGTGCCATTGCTCTATGAGACTAACCTTGTGTAAATCACCCCACGCCCAGAAATAAAAGTTAAGGTTTAAATGCTCAGACATTTGACGTTTCTGAATTAACCTGACACATTTCCACAAAGACAATGAGTATTATATAGAGGGGTACTGTGATTTGTCCGGGATCACCGTATCACCCAGTGACAAAGCCGGGATATGCCCCTAAACACTTTGGTTCCAAAGTCTCACATGTGGTTACCTAATCGTCTATCATGACCAAACCTATATGCTCTTTTTGGGGGTGACTTCCCAGCACCCACAATCCTCATTTTGAGGAACCAAGCTCTAAAGCTGTACCATACTGATGATGGCGCTATTTGATGCCACTGTGTTGCTTTTTTTTTAGCATATTAGGTATTACTATCACCAGAGTATATATGCAAGTTTACCAACTTCAGTGAGAGGAAAGGCTGAGTAGGTCATGCCAGAATTTGGTAACGCTCATTGTTTGCGTTGCATTCACCCAAGTCATACCCTTTGCTTCCGGCCCTCACCTCTCCTTTCTTCCTTCCCTCTGCTACATTTTCTTTACTGAAATCTCCTACCGTTTGCTGCCTGCTCTCTTCTACCCATTATTATCTGCCCCTTTCTACCCGTTGATGGCAGCCCTCTTGTACTCTAATCTTTCTTTGATCTTGTTGACTGTTCACCTGCCATGACAGCCAGTTACCAATTTCCCCCTACTAGCCCCTTCATCCTCCCCCATTCTGACTTCCCTCCCGTACACCATGTCGCCTGCCATTCACAATGTCATGCTGCCTGCCATTTTGTACTCCATACTGCTCACTCTCCTGCCCTATGCTACCGCTCATGTTCTTTGCTTCCTGTGCTCTTTAACCCCATGTCTTCCTGCCCTCTATCGTCTTCTTCCTGCCATTTCTTCCACATTGCTCTAGTATCCTTCTTTCATTTGCTACCAGTCCTCCCCTATCAAGTGTTTCCTGCCCTCTTGTAGCCTGTTCTATCTGATATTGCTTCTCTGCGCTGTCTGTCCTCTCCCGCACTGTGCTCTCTGTCCTCCCCTATCTTGGGAAGGCGGTCCTCTCCTACCCTTTGCAGCCTGTCCTATCCAAACCATATTGCCTGCTTTCTCTGACCCCCATGCTGTTTGCTCTCTCTATTTTTCCTTATCAATGCCTGCCCTCTCCTACCCTTTGCTTCCAGCTATCTCCTAACCTGTGCTTCCTGCCCACTTCAACCAAGTGCTTTTTGCCCATCCTTAGCATGTGCTTGCTACTGCGTCTTACAATGTGCTTACTGCTAACCAATACCCTATATGCCCTGTCCACTACTTCACTCGACTTCCTGCTTGATCCTACCCAAACTACCTGCCCTCTCTTGTCTCCTACTGCGTGAGCTCTTTTGCCCTGTGCTGCTAGTTCAGTGCTTCCATGAACTGCCTATTTTCCTACTTTGTGATTTTGCTCCTCCCCATGCTATGTGTTTCCTGTTCATACCTACTGCTTTTACTGTCCCCTTTTCGACTGTGCTATAGGTCCTGCATTCCTTGTAGTGCCCTGTCTCACTTGTTTATCCCACCTGTTACTACTTCCCCCAACCTGTGCTGCCATCCCTATCTTGCACCATGCTATCTGCCACCCTCCTGCGCTGTGCTGTCACTTCCTGTACTACCATGTGATGTGTGTTCCCATACCACCCTGGGCACCCTGCTACATTCTGTTCTGCCTGTCCCAGACTACGCTGAGCTTCCTGTGACATCCCACTGTGTGATACTGGTACCACAGTAGCCCGTGCGTCGTGCCTCATTCTACACTGGCCTTCCTTTGCCATCCTACGCTGTGCATCCTGCAAGTTCCAAAGATGTGATGCCTCACCCATTCTACTCTGTGTATCTCGCTTCATCCTATTCCGCGCTCTCTCTCCCACCATGTCAGCAAGAGATCAAGAAGGAGCCTGAGAAGCCAATCAAAACAGACAAACTGCTAGACATTCCGCGGCTAACAAATCCAAGCGTAGAGAACTGCAGTATGTGTGGCAAGAAAGCCTGTCGATGAGTATGTCAATCCCTTCCTCAGTCAGCTCATATGTGTCCCGTCTCATCATGTTGGGGCCAAGCCACTCCTTCGTCCTTGAGAAGAGGCCAATAAGATGAGTAACAGAAAACACTGTAGGAGATATCCTCACTGCACTTACAAGCAGTAGGAATCCAGAATGAATTGCTATATAAAACATTACATTATGTGGTAATAGCTGACAGCTGGCGGATGATGGGCAAATGTCTTTATGTTGATCATTTTAAATCCACAACTGATGGCTTTACCAGGGATTGCTTATATTTATTTCTTTTCGGATCATTTCTCAAGTGGGGTTTTGAGCAGGCAAGCAGAGCACTGAATAATGAGGCCTGGGGAATGTTACCCCTCCCTAAACAGAATAACGCCTCTTTTTCACATTCCCTGTGGGGCTGACTATTACTCCACAGCCAGTTTTTGCTGACTTTTTTCAATCCCAAGACTGACTAAAATGTACCTCCTATCCCAGTGTTCATTAATGAGAAGTAGGGAGGGGCATGTTAAACAAAAAGGAAGGTCCTAGGAACTGGGTACAAGCCTAGGATTATTAATCTCATTTCGCAATATTTACATGAAACAGACTCCGGCTGAGGTCGTAGATAGCCCTTTGTTTACAGAGTTAAAATACTTGAACGCGAGATTCATATCATGTAATTTCAGCTAGGAAGTGGGTAATATTAGAGAGGATATAATCGCGGGGTGCGTGAACATCAACAATCAAAACATGTTTTATGGCCAATGGACTGAATACAGTTTCTGTCTTGTGATTGGTTGCTCAACTGCAATGCAATGAAAAGAAAAATCACATGGTGTGACAATGTGTATCGGTTCTGCTCATTATGCGACCAAGAAGCGGATGGAATTGGTGATATCCCAGTGTATGATTCAAAGTTCATATGCCGGTGTCCTGCACAGCTGAGCTGTTTCTCGAGAATTGGAGAGCACTGTAGTATTCTCGTTCGAAACTCGCAGCTACACTTCCTACTCACAGAAAAATGAATAATGGCGCCTGAGACTTCTCAAGATAGCCTGGCCTGCCTCAGGGAAAGCGATCGTTAATCGAAAGCCGAGGAAACCTTAACACAAAGCAGCAGGCGTTTTATCAACTTCTCGGTGCTTCCAGAACAGCTCTTGGCAGTTGATGCTGCGTTCGTTTTGTCGGCAGACAGCTTAAGCTAGATGGACTTGCTTGAACCAAAGCTTCTGAACCACTTTAGTAGCCCCGGGCAGCCCGTCCATCATTTTGTAGCTTGTCCATGCTATTGCTCTAGGGAGACTAACATTATGTTGATCACCCCACCCCCAGTAGGGAAAGTCAAACTCGGCCATTTGACGTTTGAGAATCAAGCTGAAGCATTGTTTAATGTATTTTATTTCATCAGGTGGTAGAAATGCAGCCTATGGATCCTCTAGAAATGGTGCACACAAACAATGGATGTGACAGGATGGCTAGGCTCGGCAAACTGGAAAGGTTCCATTTGTATCATAATCTGATGTGCTTATTAATTGTGGATCTCCCCAAAATTCACACAAATATTCGACTTTCCAAACGGCCTGCCTCAGACTGCGCAGAAAATGTTCATGGTGGCAAGACGGCAAAAGCAATGAACCCGTTAGAGGGAAAAAATGTTCTTTATTTATAAAGTGATATTTTTACAAAGACTGGTTCTTAAAAAATGAAGCAATAAAAAAAAAGTTACTTTGCGAAATAGCAAATTATTTCAAATTAGTACCCGGCAAAGGTCAATCAGAATGTAACACACATGCTGATTGGCCCTCACCAGGGCTTTACCCGACTGGGAATCCCTCTGCAGAGATTCCTATCCTTTGTTTCTGGCTGGGTGGGGGGGGGGGCTTATTGCTTAAATAAACATCAATCATGTTTTAAAAATGAACTAGAAGCAATTCCCTACTGAGGGATCTCATTCTGCAAAGTATCACATTTCTTGTTGATGTTAATAAAAGTAAAAAATGTTTTACACAACCCTGCAGAAAAGCCTCTTCGCGTTCATGTTGCTAAAAAGCTGACAGAGAGACAGACTGCTGTAAAATGCCCCCATGTCCCCTTGTTTTTTTCAGGTATAAAGCCATCGTGAGGCCTATGGACATCCAAGCCAACAATGCCCTGATGAAGATTTGCATCAAGGCCACCCTGATCTGGATTCTGTCGATGATGCTCGCCATTCCAGAAGCAGTCTTCTCCGACCTGCACCCGTTCCACGACAAAGGCACCAACAAAACCTTCATCAGCTGCGCCCCCTACCCGCACTCGGATGGACTCCACCCAAGAATCCATTCCATGGCCTCCTTCCTCATCTTTTACGTCATTCCCCTTTCCATCATTTCCGTGTATTACTATTTCATTGCAAAGAATTTGATCCGTAGCGCCTACAACATACCCGTGGAAGGGAATGTCCACGTGAGGAGACAGGTATGGCTTTCTTTTTTTCCCATTCATACATTCATATGCGACAAAACCTGTTGAAAGAGTCACACATTTTAAATGGAAGTCTTATTTTTCTTAGCAAGATTTAGAATGCTATTCTTAGTTCAATATTCCCTTGAACAAACCCCAATCCAAATGAATTCATGTTGAAGGACATTGCAGTGGAATAATGTCATTTCTTTATATACAATGATGAAAAACAAGTGTTTAATGCAGTGCGCACGTATGAGCTCATTAGGCACGCAATTAGTGGAGTATTCTTTTCAGTGAGGAAAAGGCTGTTAAATGGTATTGATTTTGCGACTCAATCTGCTTTTAATGCAAATCAGGAAGCCATGTTGCGTGTAGAGAGGTTGGTGAATGTACATATCCCTCATTGATGGAACAATTATTTTAATACATCTCAGTAGGAACGAATAATAGATAAATAATGAGGAGGCATCAAACGTAAGGGTTCTTAAGAATGCCAGTCGAATTATAAAACTTTATTTTACTTCAAACATAACGAAATGTAAAGTTTTTGGAAGCACCTTTGGAAAGTAGACAATTTAGTAAACACAAATACCACATAAATCACTGGAAAGTGGGCAACATACATTACCACATACAAATCAAAACATAAAAATAAGAATTATATGAACAGTTATGTTCCAAATTTTCTGTGCACAATTCAATAAAGAGGAAAAGACATTGGGCCCTATTTATGGAAATGTGAGCAGAAATCCTGCAAAGGCGGCTCGCCGAGAAGGACACTGCGCGACCCTCTGCGCAGAAGAAAAAAGCATGCCCGCGTATTCATGGAATTGTTCTCGCAAAGTATTTGCATTTGCAAGTCATGGCTGGAACGCCTCAGACACGCCCACATGCAAAGCAATAACTGCCAGATCAGCTATATTTGCGCGCTCCCCTGGGCGCAAATGCATACACCCTTCAAACAGTTTGTGGGATCCCCTGCAAACAGACCTGCATCTCGGGGACCCTATGCTGGGTCCCCCGTAACTTTTCCTGGCACCCCGACAACATGCGTATGGAAAATCGTAACTCAGTCTAAAGTTGGAAAATCTGCAAGCGAAACACTGTAAGCGGTTACTGCGTCACATTACACTGCTTACGCACACCCCTAAACTACATCGGAACCCCGGTTGAGTACACGCACCCCGAAATCTGACATGCAGTCCCACTTGCATGATTCTTATCCTACGCACAAGTGTACTTACGTCTACCTTTGTGTGGCGGATCGTCTTGAGGACTTGCATAGCCATTTCCCGGCAGAGTGGTTGCGCAATCGAATCCATTAATATGTTTTGTG
Source organism: Ambystoma mexicanum (assembly GCF_040938575.1). Lineage (NCBI taxonomy): Eukaryota > Metazoa > Chordata > Amphibia > Caudata > Ambystomatidae > Ambystoma > Ambystoma mexicanum. The sequence continues at coordinate 710,840,329 of NC_090939.1, forward strand.
GAGCGGAATAGTGGGCGTGCGAGGGAAAGCCCACTTTTTCACATGTTCTTCCCCATTTTTGGTGTTCCGCCCCCTTCCCAACCATCTGCACAAGCCACACCCATGCTTTGCGTGGAGTTTCACGCAAGACCCTCGACAGCTCGCACAGACGTGCTGAGCCAGCGCAAACTCAACGCAAGTCCAGGAAAAGTACCTTGCATTTTATTCCATGAATCGACGAAGGCGGATTTGCATGAGAGCTGCGCGCGCAAGTACCCTATTTTCTGCGCAGATAATTCCATGAATCGGGTCCATTGGGCTCAATTCATTTTCCTGTTGGAAATCAGGACATGCCTATGAGCATCCCAGATTAGAAACTACTTAATTATACCTGTGCTCCGAGACCCCGAACCAGCCCATAGAGTTGGGGTTTGCTCAGAAGCACTTTAAGACAAGATAGCGGCACCCATGAGATGCATGGGGGTGCAGATTTATTACTCCAACACCAATCAATAAGGACAACTCAAACAGTTTGGCAAAGGGAGTCAGTTTAGTGACAAGTACAAAAAACGTGGAGTTATGAATATCAGCAATGGTGCGATCTTCCTTCTCGCTTCAAGTCCAATGAACTTCATAAAAATCCTAACATTTATACTAAAACTCATCATCCTTGAGGTGTAACACTCAAAAATTGACATGCAATTCTATTGGTTAGGAAAAGATAACTTTACTTTAGGTATTATAACTGTATATGGTAATGGAGTGAGGGGATTGGGAAAACACTGCCAGGTGGGAATCTAAGCCCTTCCTTCAAAAATGACTACTGCAGACATCACTAAAAGTATGATGTCCCATTGGTTCTACTAACTATAGGACCATAGATTACTTGGTCCACTGTGATTTGGTTGGCACCAACCCCCATTCATACTTGTTTTACTTTGCTTAGCAGCACGCAGAATGGTCAGCCAGGTGCAGGGTGCCTCTCAACTCACCCGGCCTTCCTCCAATCAATCATTACTTTAGTGGCTATGTGTCAATTATTTTGCAGTGGTTGGCCTCGAGACTGCATCTTCTGCCTCGATATCTTCTCCTGGCTCACAGGCATGCATAGGTGTGGGGATCTTTCTCTGTTCGTTCAGCTGGTCACGTGATTCAGACAGCGTGGAGTTGCCTTTTCCTCAACAATTTGTGTATTTGATTTTATGTTCACCCAACACCTGCCTTCACCTTCTAATCTTGCCTCTTCAAAGCAGTATATTCTGGTCCTTGCTTCAGTAGTTAATTGTAGCTACTGCTCGTTCATTTTGATGGATACGACCTTGGTTCCTTAGGCACGAGTTGCCTCTACTGAGTTTCGATTCTGCTCAGCTCCTGATTTCGTTGACTGTAAAACCTTTCTCGAATGGCCTTTTGTAATTTTGTTGATTCTGCTTTTTGTGCAAAGTGGAAGTATACATCATATATGGTGCTTTATTTGAGGTAAATATGTATATGGCGCTTGCCGCACTATCCCTCTACTAAGCATAGCAAGCTGCACGATTCACTTAGCTTTTCTGCGGTTCCAAGCATATGTACACTTGTAAACTAGTCAAATATCTTTGCGTGCTTACAGCTTAAGCTTCTTTTATTTGACATCGCCTTCACACTCTAAGTTTACAATATCCTTGTTCATGGCGTTTCGTCTCTTTATGTCATTCTCTGGTCGTCATTTCTTCTACATGTGAGTCAGTTTTAGGTTCTTGTGACCTCACCATTCATCTTCCATTAAGACCTTTTTGGTTTCTTCAGGGACTGCACTCAGACGATTTTCGTTCTGTTTCATTTGATGATATGGTTTTCTCAATGGATACCTTACTGTCCATGGTTTCCTTGGTATTGGTACTTCAATAAGTGCTATTCTTCTGATAGGTACTGGACAGAGCCCTACTTCGGCTCTCTGCTGGTTTTATTTGCTCATCATTTGTCACATATCTCGGTGTGAATGTTCCTGGCACTTCAAAATGGGTGATTGGAGTGCTGGCTTTATTTGGGACCTCCTCTACATACCTCGTTCACAAAGGCTAAACATTCAGCAATTTTAGAGGTTTCTGGATCATCCCTGGGATGCAGTTGAAACCATTATTGGTGATCCAATTTGTTGATGACCATATTAAAGGTTATTTCAACATTTCCAGATCTGCCCATTTCAGGCTTTGTCAATCCTGTATTATGTGGCATACGCTCAGATTTACTTGAATGAAAATATTTTGTGAATAAAGCCCAGTGTTTGTTTGTGATGAATTACAAGGAAAGGCCTAGGACAGCAGTTATTCTGGCCACAGTATTTGTTTGGCTTCTGCAGATGTCAAAGTGATACTTTCATTAGTGGTTTGCAAATGCTGCTTCCAGATTCAGGATTGGTGGAGCGGCGTGTTGACTGGGGTGGCACTTACTTATGCAGGGGTGGCATGAAAGCACACACATAATGATCATAGTTTGGGATAATGGGTTGGCCAATCAGATCCACGGGTAGCACATGCCACCGCACCCCAGGCCACTCCATACGTATTTGGGCTCATCTACTTGACTTTATTCTACATGTTTTCAGTCCATTCTCCTATTCTTATACCTGAGGTATTCAGAACATGCTGCCCCTGATTTGGTAATCCCACTGCTGGTCGGTCTGCCCCTGTGGCCAGCGTAGGGAATGGGCTGGTGCAAGCACAGCAGAGCCCAAGCAAAGTTTGTCTTGTCTGTTTGTGGTCTATCCCGATGCCAGGGGCTAGTCCAGGAAACGTCCTAGATTGTTCCCAAGCTGAGCTCTCACGAGGACAAGTGTTGCTTTAGAAGACTTGGCAGGCACCTGAAGTCTCACATCCTACTGAAAGGCTGTCCAAATCCGTATATATGCCTTGCAATTCACAGACATATTTGTGTTAGGGTGAGTGCTGTGGCTGACAAAAAACACAGAGCACAACTTCTAATTGTCAAAGGGTTTCCCTGCTCAATCACTAGCACAGACCTACTTGAAATACAAATAAAAAGTTTGGCTTGTTTTGTTACCAAAATGCTCGTAGCTTTCATGCAAATTGCCAGTCTTAGGTTCCATGGAGAGACAGGGTGTTTTATGATGTGCCTCTGCCATGGCCCTTGACCATGCCCCTGGGCCCGAACCCCACCCTTCCTCACAAGGAGGAGGGCGTTTTCATAATATTTTTTTCTTCCAGTTCCGGCACAGCTTCTGGAAGAAATCTGCCTGCATGTATTGAGGTAGCTGTTGAGACTTTGCATTGTGTAAAGTATGCTTGTATTCACGTGCAATGTGCATGTATGTGCATGTATGTGCATGTACAATGGACGACTTGTTTCATTTTCATGGAAACCTTTCATTTTTAGCACTGGCCTAGTAGACAGTCCTGCACCATTTTGACCCCCTTCATGGTGTGAGGCATATCATGCAGTGTGGGGATGTTTTTAAGGATGTCATCGCACCTCCATGCCTTCCTTTGCCTATTGGTGAGCTTATACCTGGTCCATCAAACACCGAGTGGAATGACTTTAACAATGTCCACTCTGACTACCCAGAAGACAAGCAGGGGAACAAAGAATGGAGGGACAAACTGCCTCAAATCCTAAAGTTTCCACATAGCAGTAACAGCACACAAAGCACACTGCCTAATTTAAATGTGCGTGTCATTTTCTTCCGCCCCTGAAAACTATAGAGTGCAGTACTCCTCCAACAAATTCACAGGTATTGAATTAACTGAAAATCAACAAGTGTCTCAATGGCATGCACAGATCGGTGTGCCCTGTTACCAAAATAAAATAAAACTATGCCACCATATACAAATTGCTGGGTATTGTAAGAGGATGCCGGCATCTCTGGAATAAGCGGTCAAATACATAGAAGAGTAAAACGTGTTGAAACATAAAAAAAATCACTTACATAAGAGACACCCAGATAAACTTCAATGCACCATGTTAACCAGTGAATATAAATAGAGGGGTATTGCTGGGTCAACAAGTCATAATTAGCATCCGGTGTGTCCTTGACCCTGTGTAATGAGGCTCATTAAAACATTTAAGACCCCAATCTAGCATGAGAGACTTGGCGTCATAATCCCCTCCCATAAAGTATTCATGGATCTTAAAGAGGAAGCGTTGTAAAGTTTAATGTGTGCATGGAATCAATCTGTGAGTTGATGTGCAATCTCAATGTTGCAGGCCAATGGCATGTGGACGATAAATGGCAGCAAATATATCTCTCAGCACTGTCATTCAAAAATAGTTAAGATCTCCATTGTATCAGAGGTGGATCCCTAAAGATAATCCCCAATGAATCTCATTATTTTCTTCCCTATAATTTAGCTAAATTAAGGGAGATGAATTAATCTCAAAAAGAGGCAACGCAGGAAAGTAGGATGACTAACTGTAATCAAGTGACATAAGTCAAATGCTTCTGCTTACTCTTCTGCAGCTCTCCATGCCTGGATGCGACACCACCATCCTTTTCTCCCTAGAAGAAACACTTTATTTCTGAAAGTTACCATTCTCCACTTGACCAGGCAGACGCTTGTCCAGCTGAGGGTTGATAGTGCAGCTTTACTTCAAGCTTCTCTTCTCTGCCTCCTCCTCTTCCTCTCTCATTCCTGACCGTTTGTCTGCTATTCAGGCATAGTGCACTGCTAACAATCTCTGCCTTAAAGACTGAGATCCTTCTCATTGGGACCCCAGCTTCCTCCTTCCCTCCCACATACTGGCCGCCCTCAATTGGCCCCCTCCTCTCACCCTTCTGTGAGGAAAAACACATTGGTGGCATCTTTGACTCCTCTCTCTCCTTCTCTACTCGCATCACAGACCATGTCAAGAAGGCCCACTTTCAGCTGCATCTCCTCAGAGGCATTCTCCCTTTCCTCACCTTCCTCCAGAAACTCAATGTCTCCAGAGCTCTGGTCCTCTCCAGGCTGGACTACTGCACAGCATCTTCCTCAATCTACCAAACTCCTCCCTTTTCCCCCCTTCAACTAATCCTGAATAGGACTGCTAGTCTTATCCTTGACCTCGAGCCCAGGGACCACATCTGCAAGGATCAAGTTGAAGACACTCTGAATAATCCACTAGGCTTTATGGGGCATGGAACCCAGCTTCATCCACTCTCTCTCCCTAAATATCTCCCTGCTAGAGCCCTTCTATCTTCTAGCTGCAAATTTCTGCAGATCGAACGCTTTGCAAAGCACAGACTGGGGGGTTGAGCTCTTTCCTCAGTAGGTGCTTCCCTCTGGAATGGCCTCCCTGTCCCTCTCAGACTTGAGCGAGATCTCCTTAAATTCAGGAAGCTTCCCAAGACCCTCCTTTTCTCTTCCTCCTTCCCTCTCCCACTCCCTGCGAAAGTACCCCTCTGCCTCTTGACTGGCTGCCTGGTTCCTTCAGATTCATACAGGGCACCAGTCTACCCCTGCACTTGTTCTCCACTGACCCCCCTTCCCTTACCTGCACTTGCCCTTCCGGGCTCCCTCCTCCTGCACTAGCCTGACTGGGCCTGCACCTCTTGAGCCCCTCCAGTCCAGTACTTTGTACTTAGTATGTGGACCTTCTTTCCCCTGCACTCGCTGAATTCTCCTGGCGCTGTCCACCTGGCCTTCCCAGGCACTCGCTTAACCCATGGACCCTTCCACCCACCGGCACTTCCACCTGCCCCTCTCCTCCGCACTTCGTGTTACTGCACTAGCACAATCCGAAAATCACAAGGCCAAGTGTTTTGTCATCCCTGCCCCCCTTGTCTCGTTGTGCCTTGAAACACGTTGTGTATAGGCACATTATAAATACCCAATAAATAAACAAATACAATGCAATGCTACCTTATCTACCAATGCTACATAAAAGCCAAAGTCCCTAAATATTGATTCCAGATTGCTTTTAGAAGTAGAGAAAGCAAAATAAATTGTTAAGCCTACCAAAAGTGCCTGCTTTCTATAGAAGCTAGCGTAGTGTACAGATTCCTGTGAATTGCCTTCACAAAGCAGTCCTCTGAAAGCCCACAGCCAATGCTATAGAAACCATGTGAAGTCAAAATGGCCTTGCTAGTTCCCTACCGCTGTAGGGAAAGGGTAAGTATGCAAGTCTCCATTTGCAATGCAGTCAGGGAGTGTTCCAATATATCCTGGAAGTTGCCAACAGCCAGAACTGCTTGCCTTTTAGAAGCAATTGAATACACTGCTTCAAATCTATCATCATAAATGTGCACATGTGGGCAAATCGGTGGCCCACAACTCTGACAGATGCAGCTCCACATGAATGTGACGTCTTGTTATTACGATATCTAAAATGGATCTAGTATCGCAAACTCTCAATAATTCCCTCTTTCTTGCTGATGTGCTAATTTCCCCTTTTCTTCTCTTTGGAGTAAAGTTTGTGCTATTGTCATTTTCTCTCACCGCCATCTAAATCTGCTGCATCGGTGCATGGCCCTCTTATGGCCCTCCAACCTCATGGCCACCTGCTTGCATGTGTGATCTTTAAGACACGTGTTACCTTTCTGTGTGCATACGACTTCCTTCAACATCACTCTCCATTGAAGAAATTGCTCTGAATAATTTATATTAGACTCTATTAAAATCTCTATTATAATCTCCTAGACATAATCTTCCTCGTCTTATTTTCTTTTTATGCCCTACCCCCCTCTCTGGAGCAGAAAGCTTCTGACCAGTCCCAGAATCCTCCTGTTCATATCAAATAAACCTGGGGGATATGATTACCATGGAAAGAGAGGTGGGTGCCGAGTATCAGGATGAGAAAGAGTACGACTAGGAGTAATGAAGATTTCTGGTAAGTGATCAGAACATTACCTCCAAGTCCCTCTTTCTCATCCTAATATATACATACATGAATTATACCTTTAAACAAGATTGGGCCAGCCCATAGCAACACCCTAGATATACCCAATAACGACAACCCCAAAGAGAATTACAGAAGAATATCCAGGAAGAAGGGAGAACCAAGAGATGAGAATCCCACAGCCCAGTGATCCCATCACTGCGGGGTACAGCAAGCACAAAGGAAATACAAGGACATACTCCCTCCATAAATCTGTACTCTTAAAATAATGAGGTGGAAGGAATTCCAGAACAGGAGTGAGGAGAGCTGAGAAGGAACCAAGTCCAGCACATTCAGACAAGCAGATGACATGAACCTGAAGAGCAGCATCAAGACTCATGTGAACTAGTGAGGCAGCCTCCTGAGAAGCCATTCAGATCATCATCTCAATTCATTAAAGACAAATGCTCAAAATAAGACCAGATTGGCAACCAATAACACCCAATCAACCAAAGAAACTCATGTCCTCCATCCTTGCTTCACAGAATTGGCCATCCTTGCTAGACAAGTGTGGGGCAACACCCATCCAGGCATCCATCAACTAGGAGAGGAGAGAAGCCCGGGGAGGCAATGAAGCCATCTAATCTGATCACCCTAATGGGACAAACCAGAATAGACCGGGGGTACCCTAGCAGAGATGTGTAATCCTACACCCCAGCATAGGGGAGAAGTAGAAGGCCATCCTGGAAACAAAATTCGAGAGGAATCATCTTCCCTAGAATGTAAGAGCAGGAGAAGCCACCAGACCCAACCTCAAAACGCAGGGAACAGGGTACATGAGGAGGGTGAAGATCACCATCCAAAAGCACCCACAAACTCAGTAGGCAGCCCCATATTAGAGAAGCCCCACTGGGCACACAAGTAAAAGGAGTCAGGTCAACAAATGACCAAAGTGCAAAGCTTGATACCCAGACTTCCAGCGCCAAGAAGGGGGGCTTTCCAAATGAAGTACAAAAGAGCATGACAGGGGCAAAATTGGCATGTACCTAAGAGAGACCCCAAGCCACACACTCACAAGTCCTGTTTAAACATGTAAATAAATGAATCCCAGCAATCCCATGCATCACCAGGCATGCATGGGCATGTTCAGTGGTTATGCAAACACTAACTGACCAGTAGCTGTGGTCCAACAAATCCAGTAGTATATTCAGGGTGAGACTGAGCTTGTGAAACCAAACTGGAATTCAATCCACTTCTTTTCCTGCCTTTGTGAGCTAGAAGCCAACAAGGCTGTGATAAAAGTACAGTAACTGTGCACTAATGGGTAGTGTCTCCTACTAACATTTTGCTGCTGACAGCACCATAGTAATAGCCAGTATCAGTCAACACAAGAAATCAACAACAGTTTGTGCAGATGTGGAGCACTACCAGCCATATGTGATCCCAGGTGACTGTCTGTAGGAAGGGGGAGATGCAGCAAAATGTGTCACATTACATTAAGGTCAGGAGATCATGCTTCCTTGTCTTGTCTCACCTCTGTAGAGGAAACTATGTATTGAAGGGTCTGGAAAGAGGCTGTGCGTTCTTAGAAAAGGCAAAGGCAAGCTGGCAGGGGCTCAGCTCCGAAGACTTTAATACCCCAGTTCAGCGGTTAACCATCTCCTCTGTTTAGTTGCCAATTAACCTTCAAATAAGGTATCAACAGGCAACTTACATTACAATTAGCTACGCGTCTTGTTCATGGAAAGGTTTTTGAATGGAGGGACTGTGACTAATATGTTACTACTAAGTATTTGTTGCAGCGTCAATTAAATGAAACTAGAAACCAGCCAGGACACATGGGTACATATCACAATCCATGTCGGTGGAAGATATCCACAGGCATGCCCACCCACCTGCATGTTTCTTCAATCATGCGCTACTCAAAGACACATTGCACACCACCTCAGCCATTACAATGCAGTTATGTCCCTTGACAATAATTTGGTCTAGCTGGGCAAATAATCAGTCTCCTGCACTCGCATACTCTACAAACAATCGCACAGCACCCCTCCACAAGCCAGCTCAACATGGGTCGCTAGTAGGGACATAGTCACACCTACCTACCACAAGCATTCTAATCTCCCATACCATGGACTTGGCTCCCCCACGGGTGTTTGCCTACAGCACTTTGAGTGCATACCAATGGGAAAAGGAGCTTTACAAATGCCAAATTACATTACATAAATTTCATTACGTAGCTATCATCCAAATGCACAAATTCACAGGGAGTTGGTTTCATGGAAAAACACTGTCAATGTTAAGTTAACTGACCCTGAGGAGAGTCAACTGTGACAATATATCCAACTGCATGAATCATTGTCAATAGAAATCACCCACAATCACTTTTCACAATAGTTTTGGAACTTTGAATAGTAGAGTTTCATCGCTAGATACGCTGAGACGTCCACCCCCGATCTGCTCGTAAACACATTCTGAAGCAGCGTATTCACTTACCCAAGGAAAGGCAGGAGAAGGAATGCTGGGATGCCTGCCATACCCAGCGTATTGGCCATCCTGCCCTCCCCTCTGGTGTCTCCTCCTTAGTAATCCCTGCTCAGCACCACACTAACCAGGCACTGGCCAGACATCTACCAAGCAGCTTCCCACATAGGAGTTACATTGCACTGGGTGCATCTGTATGTTCTGGAATGGCCACCAGAAAGGCTGGGTATTCAAAAGCCTGCTGCAAGTACACATCGCTGCAGCGTAAGGATAGGCAGAAGTTGAACCCACTGACAGCACACCATAACATATGAGCACGCGGAAGAGAGCGCAAGATGAGCTAGGGCAGCTCTTCTGAACACATGCATACCTCATACAAACACCCCGCCAACTGCATGCAAAAGGTGTGTCTTATGTCCAATGATGAACTGCAAAATATTATTTCCCTGGTCGTATATTGTGATTTCTGGTTTCTGCCAAAAAGACTGAATTCAAAAGTCCGACACCTCCAAGTTCTAAAACAGATACTACTCATTGTTCTACTTACCAAAGTTTGACTTTTGGTAAGTAGAACAATAAAAAGGACTGCAGGTGTCTGCAGTTACGGAAAATAAAGGCTGCCGGGGATGTGGGTGTGTCCCCTGCAACACCCCGCTCACTATAATATACAGTATAATGAGCAGGGGTTGCGGGGGACACCCCTGCAGCTGACCCGAAGAAAAAAAAAAAAAAGGAAAGGACCCTGCAATGCTGGTTCCCGATCACGGAAGTGAAAGGGAACAGGCGTTGCAGTGACACAGCAAGACTGAATGCAAGGTAAGTACGGGGGTGGGGGGTTGGGGTGTGTTGGGGTGTGAGTAGGGGTGTGGGTGGGGGTGTGGGTAGGGGTTTGGGCACATCGGTAATGTTCTGGGGAGAAAAGACCAAAGATCATTTCAATAAAATTATCTTCTTTTCTCCCTCAAACATTTCAGCTTTGGGCATTCAAACCCCAAATCCTGATTACTCGCCCAAAAGCATATTTTCAAATAAGTGAATTCTAGCTTTGCTGTGCCAATTTAATGCACATGTACTGATCTTCACTTGAGCCAATTAACATATTTTCATTCCATGAGAACTACCTTGGATTAAGGTACACCCAAGGGGCTATGAGAGTGAACCCGGAGTATCAAAGGGAGCGCCAAACCCATTTCTAACCTGAGAAATGCTAGGCAATTCTCCTCTGAACAAGAGTACCAACAGCAACCCCAGACATGTGAACATCTTTATTGGCTGACGTTAACCTATTTATTTGCTAACGTCATCCTACGTGGTAAACTACAAAAACGTAGTGGTAAATGAGATAGGCTTAAAAAGAACATCTAGGTATACGTTCCACAATAGTCTAAGAGAGTGATAGGCTCCTTAATGTCAGGTGGGATTACAAAGCCCACCCTTCAAACAAGTCACTATGAATGTCACTAACTACACAGCATATCATTGGCTACACAGACTATAGGGCTCTTTATTACATGGCCCCCTTCAATTGGTTGGCACTCTTACATCCATCAATACTTTTCCACCCACGTCAGCAGCACGCAGTCTGGACCTCCAGGTGCTGGTGAGCTGGTCATAACCATAGCTTCCCACCAATTATCATATCATCTATCATCACCTCAGTGGTCTGCACGTTAATTAAGTCTTTGAACTTGTCCTTGGAAATGTTCTTTGCTCTAGCGAATACATGGGAGTAGAGGCATGCTCTGCCTCTCTGCGTAGGTGTTGTTCATCATGTTTGTCCAGTTGCATCCATCCATGTGACTGAAGACCACAAATGTGACCTCTGGTGCATTTAAAATACTACTATTTAATGAACCTCTGATGTCTTCCTTGTTTTCGTTCATGTCTTCTGAACAGGAGTTTCATTCTTTCACACGATTGTAACTAATATCTGCTCATTCCTGTCCGAAAAGACCTTGGCTTCTTGGGGGTGATCCAGCCTCGCCTTTCTGAGATTCACTTTTGTAATTCAATTGTTTTTCAACTGCGACACACTGAAAAAGGCCTTCCATCTCTGGTCCAGCTCTTCTATAATACGTAGTGGAATCATTCATTCTTTATTTACTCCTATACACCTATATATTGGCGCATGGCGCAATCTATTCACTACATAGCTAGCCTCAAGGATACTTGGTCTGCTTGCGTTTCTTTGCATCTGTACACATGTAAAATAACTTGATATCTTCATCCTTTCTGTAGCATAAGCCTTTTCATCTCGAGCCCGAGATGTCACTTATCTTTGATACTTTCTTGATGCCTTATAGACTATCTTCACTTTCGTGTCTCTGCATCTCTTCTAGGTGCGTCAGTTTTACTTCGTGCAATGTCACCAATCTGCTCTCTTGCTCTTTTTTCATGCTTCTTCTGGGATTTCATTCAAATGGCCATCATACTGCCTTGTGTGAAGGTATGGCTTTCTTAACGGGAACCTTTCTTCCAGGATTCTTCTTGGTGTCAGTATTTTCGCTGGTACTGCACGTGTTTCACACGCTGGCTCTCAACATATAAGCAATATGGGTGAGATGCTTGAGGTGGGGGTACTAAGCTCCTCCGCAGAAATGCTCTTAAAATATCTTGCCTTTTAAAATAACAAATCAGTAGCTCACACCCTAAATTGCCAGGGAAAGAAAATTAGGCAGTAAAGGTTTTCGGTGGATAAGAGTCCTTTGATATCTATGGAGGGCCTGGGGGTGGCCCTGAGGGTGAACCGAATCCTGGTCAAGTAATAATGGTAAACTGTTGGCAACTTGAGAGCTATGCTCACACGGAATAAGACCTATTCCACATGACTGCTTCAGGGAAACACCAACAGGCCAGCAACAGTGACAGTGCACTAGATTAGAAGCATTGCATCGAATGGGGATGGGAAGGGAAGGGGATCAATGGATTTCAACCATTACTGCCCAGAAAACCCTTGGGGTCTACCTTTCAAGTTACTCTCTGATCTTGAAGTAAACCATCCATTTAATACGTCAGCGAGCAGCTGGCAATCTACCCAGTATCCCTCTGCCTGGGATCTGCTGGCACCAGAGTGAGTACAACCGCCCCTGATGAAGACTTTTGTCAAGAATAAAGGCTACAACTACTCTCTGTCAGCATGGTACACACTTATTTTCTTGATTAGACTTCTCCCTCAGAATGTATTTTATGCAATACATCAGAGCAAAACAGAATGGCATCTGAATATTTTCCCCCAAACGATATTAAACATGCATACCTTCACTCTTGAAGATTACAACCATTACAGCGTATCACATTCAAACGAATCCTCACTTATATACTTGCAAATAGCTCACTGTTTTTCTGATGCAAAAGGGTACATCTCTGCAGGTAGCAATGGTTGCATACCTTTGCACTATTTTGAGGATTGGTATTCTTGAGGATTCTGCCAGCTTCTTTTCTATAGGTCATTTGCTGTATACCTTTATGCATTCCAACAGGTCTGCACACATTGCTTGTCAGATTTCTGTCTGTGAAAAACTGTGTCATGATCAAGCTTACAGAAGAACATATTTGTTCAGCAAATTTTCCATCAACAGCATTGAAAACGGGGTAGGGGTGCAAGCTGTTTCTTAGAACCCACATTGCCTGCTGTCTGCCAGATAGACAATGGAACTGAGACACAAGGAAATATACAGTTGTTCCAGGGCACACATGTTGTCAAGCGGGTGAGCCAGAATTGTTATGATCTGGCCACTGGTAGGCCGTTTAGAGCATCGAGGATGATGGAGACTAGATCTGGTACTGTGTGAAACACACAACCATAAACTCCCCATTATATTCCTTCATTGGCGCCCTGACTTAAATGGGCTTGTTGAAAGCTTGCTGTACATTCTGACCACTTTCCATGGAACACGAAATTCACCAGGATTGGACAAGATTGATCACATTTCACTGCAGTGCTATTTTGTTGTTACTGGACTGTGATGCTTGTATTCTTGCTATTAAACGGTTTGTCTGCTTACAGTTTTTTTTTTTTTTTTTTTTTTTAATTGCTACGGTTGCCCAAGCTCCTCATAGCAGAGTTTCTTAGGTATTTGTCTGCTAAAAAATTGCAGATGTAAATGCAGTCTTTCCTTTAGACTGCTATTGATTTTGTGTCTCATCCTATCTTATTTTATTTGCTAAAAATACAGATTCCACCACCATCACCCATACACTTTCATGCTGACCTGATTTTAAATTGATTATTTTCATATATTCGGGTATTTCCCTTTTACGTGTGTTCATCCATTAGGCATGCCCTCTCATATAATGTGTTTTATTCTCTGGGTAGCCCATTGTGTGATGTACTTTCCTCGTAGCCAGCCTGCGCTGTATGGATATGATGTCATGAGTATTCATAGAGTGGAATGTGGTGGGAGTGCTCCTTTGGTGACGGCTGGAGAGAGGCTGGCTGAGAGCGAGGGCGGCCGGTGGGTGCCCCTTTTACCTACCGGTGTCTTGTGTCCTGTGAGCTTTGAGGCTGACATATCCTGCATCTGTAATAATCAAGACGTTTCCGTTTTACCTGCGGCTCCTGGTCCTATGCATAACTTAGTGAGACCATATAAAGACACACACAAATAACATATTATTAAACTATGAAGTTAAAGGTAAAGCAAAATCCCCCCGCTCCAGTCTCCAAAATACTGTATCATAATTTGGGGCTTAGCGAAGGAGACACTGGCCACCCCTTGCAAAGAGTGCAGCAGAAAAGCACAATGCACAATGTGCCAATGCCTCGTGGCAGTCAGTTCACTACCTTGGGTTCCCACCCTCCTGGCCCGTTTTACCATCTATATTGATAGGCGTGCAGACAACAATCGCTGTCCCTTTTTGCAGTGTTTTGGCCTGTTCCCACATGCTTCCAGGGCTGCCACTCTCTACTACAGCGGAACGCAGTTGGTACGCCCTTTCAAACCTTTGTCCTTTTAAATGGACGTCCTGTTAAGCTAGGCCAAAAATATAGTATTCACAGCGTTCTGATTGGCCTCCACATTGCTTTATTTTCCTGATGCACCGTCCCTTTGAATGGGACACGTGTGCTCATGAGTTCATGCAAAAGGCTGATGGTCCCGAATCACTTTACCTGTACCTCTGACACATCATTTCTAAGTGGGGGCAGATGGGAGCCTTAGGGAGTGGGGGTGGGGGGGTTACAGGTCTCTTTAGTTTTACTTTGGCAACTGACTGTGCGATGCATCTGGAGCCTGGTGCAGGCTTTGCAATACTAACACGTGGTCCCTTCTTGCTCAGGATTTTAATGTCTTCAGTGCTTGCACACTCTTGGAATTGCCTCTGTGCTACCACTCCCTTCTCCACTGCTGCTGATCACCCACCCACCCCTGCTGAGTGCACCAGCTGTCAGTCACTCACGAGTAAGTACAACGCTTGGTACAACAATGGAAATCAGAAATACACCCCTGATCCTCGCCAGCGCGGTTTATCAGAGTGAGGCCCTGAAAAGAAGATATTAATATTAATGAAGCATGGAGAAGATATGAATGAAGCATGTAGAAGGTATTAATGAAGCATAGAGAAGATATTAATAAAGAATGGAGAAGATATTAATGAAGCATAGGGAAGATATTAATGAAGCGTGGAGAAGATATGAATGAAGCATGAAGAAGATATTAATGAAGCATAGAGAAGATATTAATGAAGCATGGCTAATGAAGCGGTGCACACTCACACAAGGACACATTCCCGCAATATTTACAAGGGCAAACATTACATTTTTTAGGATGTCAAGAGCTCTGAGGCACGTTCTGTAGACTGTGTAACATGATGTCACATCTCAGAGCTATTATTTTAGTTTCCATGATGCAGAGACATTCCTGGAGGGGGGCAAGGAGGGTGCTGAGGGGTCTATACCTCGGATCTTTCGTCTGTAGCTCTGGATAGAAGCTCAGTGGCTACAGCCAAAAGGCTAGCTATTCCTGAGTCCTGACAGACCAGGCATTGGCGTAGCCCTGGATCTTTTCCAGACCCAGCAGCACCCCTGCACCCACAATGACAGGCTAATCACCTTCTTATTGCAATTAGTAACTGACGATATTATGACACCCGGAAAACATATGACAGAAATATTGAAACTGGCTGTCACCAGCTGCTTTGACTGAACTTTTGACTTTCCACAACAGCTGCTTTTATTAATACGTCAATACCCGGGCTATTAGATATTCATTCCGACTCACTTGTTAGATATATTTGGATAAAAATAAAGGGCTCGTCCAAGTCGTGTAAGAGCTATAACGAGACAAAACATAACCACAGAAACTATTGTTTTGAAACGGTGCATGCAGTGTCCTAATTTAAACCGGATTTGCCAGGCACATTCGCTCGTCCATATCCCTGAGTGAAGCCGAGTAACCTCCCACATTGTACCCACCTGTGACTTGGCTGCCTGCCCCAATTGTGGGTTCCCGAATAGAAGAGTAGGAAGCTGCTTCTTTGGCGCAGCGAGCTGGGCCAAAATGTTCCACAGAGCCTTCCCCATGCAGAGAAAATCTTCTTTAATCATCCATGATGTTTAAAACGTGAGATTGTGCATGCAGCAACCAGCTTTTTCTAGAGCAGTCTGTTGTGCGTGCTTCCTACTGGAGGGGTGGGCATGTTAATAGGACCGGCATACAAAGTGAGTAACAGTTTGACTGTGCCCATTGCCAATGCATATCAAAGCCTGCGGTTGGGCCAGCATCCCCAATCCCACCCCGGTCTATGAGAGGCAGAGGCAATGGGCAGGGTCAAAGTCTGTTTGCAAATACAGGTGCGCATGAAGCTATCGCCCCACTAGGACTCATTCCCAGCAGTTTAAAAAAGTCTCCATAATGCCACCTGCACATCAGAAGTTTGTAGTGCGGCTTTCCAGAAAAGCGCCCCTCTGCCCACAAATGCACAATTCAGACAGGCAATGCTACCAAAGATTGAGAGTCCTGGCTGCACCGTATTAACAGTGGGAGTGGCTCAGATTAGGGAAGGCACCACCCTCTTCGCCCCAATCGACGAGCTGCCACAAAATAAATGATGTTGGATTGGCCTTTGGCAACTGACTCGATGGGATTGCTAACAGAACTATAGGAAATCACCTATCAACCTGAAGGGACTGATGAATAAATATCTAGGAACTTTGGGTGGACTGACAGAGTCGCATCACAATATCATCAATGAACATCACATTGAACAGGAAGGAACCACAGAACCAATCAAATAACATTAACTCTTTCAATGGAAGAGACCAGGGCTCAAACACAAACCGCAACACCTCTACAGTCTGCAGCAAGCACCCAATCACCAAGGATATGGCCACTTACAGGGGCAGTGAACATACAAATGCTCCGACTGGTGAGTTACTCAGCACAAGGACAACATTACCGACTTGTTGATAGAGAAACAACAGATGACTGGTGGCGGCCTTTTCCGTCTCTTTATGCCCACTGTAACTGCACAGTCTTACAGCTCTTGCCCTGTGCCCCAGTGCCCGTTTATATGCCAGATCATTTGAGTATTACCTTGGGGAAAGTAGAATGTGTTCTCTCTGCCCAGAAACAGGGTAAAGCTGCAGGCCCAGATCTCATTCCTGAGGATCTTTTCAGTGATGAGGGTGAAATATGGGCACCTATCCTTTGTAGAGTTTTTAACTCTATTATTAGGAGGGTTCAGATACCAGAGTCCTGGTGGAAGGCCGAAATAATTCTGCTGTACAAGAAGGGAGGGCGGAATTTACTGGCAAACTACTATCCCATTTCCCTATTGGATAGTTCAGGTAAATTATTTAGGAAGGTTTTGTTGTCCCGGCTGCAGGATTGCGCCAATAACAATGATGTTATCAGAGACCTTCAGGCGGGATTTAGGAGGAAAAAGAGTACACTGTATATGTTGATCCAGAAATACGTTGTATTGAATAAGATGAAATTGTATGCTGTATTTTCTGGATCTTAACTGCATTGTACTCAGTATCCCAGGAAAAATTGTGGGGTATCCTCGCCTATCGGAACGGCCCCTCCGATCTGATAGAAATAATCGGTCTACTGTATTCAGAAAACAGTTCCTCTGTCCATTACGGGCTGGCAGGGGAATCAACACAGTCATTCCTGGTCACTAAGGGGGTAATGCAAGGATGCACTCTGGCCCCTAATTATTAATTTTTATATTCAGGAGGTCATAGATGCTCTAGTGATGGGATGTCAGGATTGTCTGAAAATGTCCCCCAATAAATACGCCAGCATTATTCTATACAGGTGATGCAGGTCTTTTGTCTACCACTCTGCAAGGCCTGAAGGCAGCCTTGAAAATATTTAACCAGAAAAGTAGGGAGTTACACCCGCCCTGAACCTATATGGAAAACAAGTGTTACCTGCAGCTGAACTTTGGGGCTACACCAACGTAAAAGAAATTTTCTAAAGTGAACTTAAGTGCTTTAAAAAGTTATTATTACTGCCCAATAGTGCTCCCTCCACTTTGGTGGTCATTGAACTTGACATAATCCCTGTGGCCACTGCGTTCAAACTGTACTATTCTGGTTAAAATTGCGTTCCGAAGAGCAGGGACGTCATTTCACCAAAATTCCAGGGGTAGCGGAAGTGACATCAGACGACCCTTGACTCCCTGATGACATCACAGGAAGTGATGTCTTATGACCCCACCCCGAAGTGATATCACGGGAAGCAATGGAACACGGCCTTTCACCCATTTACAAAACAGGAAGTGGCATCACACAGCATTGTACACTACGAAAAATATGGTTACAATATCACTATAATGTGATGTACATTTCATACAAGAATGGATCGCCATATGTATCGTTAAGATCAGTGTGTATAGGCCCATATTACCAAATTACTGTGAATGCATGCAGTGCAGACGTCCATGACCACATTATAATGATGTGTTATTATATAGCACTTACGCTTAAGCACTTTATATAGAAGAAATATACACCCAATATCACCCAACCTGTGCTGGTACTCATTTATCGACCTCAGAAGGATGAAAGGCTGAGGTTGAGGCATTTAAGAACAGAATAAATCACTGCCTCACCCCCTGAAGTGTGCCTGAAATAAACCTTTAATGAGTCTAGCAATTATTGTATAGAATTCCAGAAAGACACATTATTTGGTATTCCTATTCTTTCTTATTTATGGTCAGTGCTGAAAGTGTTAGACTTGTGGCACTCCTGTTCTTATTTTTCTTATATTTCAGGGCCTGAATGAGAAAGCCAGCCACTCCAGAAGTAAAGAGCCACGTGGTCGCAATGGTCGCAAGGGAGACCACATAGGTCGCTAAGGAGACCTCAGAAGTCGAAGTTGCGACCTCTGGAGACCCCTAAATGACGTCCCTGCCGAAGAGGGTCTAAAAAATGTACGCTCTGCATTGAGACATCTTATGTTACTAGACGGCGGAAGCTCTGTAGCATGGCTTTGCCATTTGATAAACGTTTTGAAAGAAGCTTGCGAAAGTGATTTGTGGTCCAACCCGGAGAGTAATGGGTAGGTGCCAAGAGAAGAAATAAAGCAGCTTTGGTCAATAAAGCACAAGATGAATTACTATATTTGGCCATGGAACAAAGAAAGGTCCCGGATTATCTCGAGGTTTCCCCCTTTGGTCATAAAGCCAATTTTGATTATGTCCGGCGGGCTTTTGAAAGTTAGCAATACTTACGCTTAAGACATGGCACATTACCAGTGGCAGTTTTGACCCAATCATGGCATGTTTCTAATACGGCACCATGTCCTATGTGTGGGAATTTAAAAGAGCCAATCTTATATGTTTTGTTATTGTGTCAAAATTCCTTGCATCTTAGGAGACTGTACCTGAGACCAGTATTACGAAAACTGGGGGCTTGGGATACCAAATCAACATTGACTCTGCTAAAAGTGAGCCCAGACCCCTTTGTGGTGTTTGTGTGTGTACGCTATATTCATAGGACATGGCTTTTAAGGAATAAAAGGTTGATATGGATGGTAAATGAGCAGTTTCAAGTACATCACCTCTCCTGGCACGACACCAGACAAAAGGCTTGGGTTGTATGCACCGCTCATCTAGAAGACACCCCATTGTTTTAATACATTGGTTTAAATGTAGCCTGAGGCTGCGAACATGCTCTCCGCAGTGGTTTTATTGGTTACCATTTAGCACAAATTTGACTGTTTTATAGATTTACATACCATGAATGTTGTAATCACTTTTTTTCCCCTATGTATGTCTATCTGTACATCCGCTGAGGAGCTTTTTATGTTTTTGTAAATGATGTATGTAATTGTTTTACTTTATGGTGCACGCTAAATACATGTATATTGACTGACTGATAGAGAAATCAACCCTCAATACAACTACCACAAAGGGATCCTTAAATTCAATGGCACTAGAGCTATGGAAGGAATGGCTCTGGTTATTAAATGCCATCCAGCCTTCGCAATCATCGACAGCAACAATAAAGATGTGAATCCACTGTTAACAGCACGAGCAAATAAAGGTCACGTGCATAAAAACAGCTGTAAATGAGTATAAATAACTCCACAATGACGCCTCAATCAGATGTGCCTGAATCACAAGTGCACACTCATTGTAAAATGAGCAGATGAGGAACCCCATGACTGGAAAATCAATTAAGCAATAAGCAAGCACCAAGATGTGTTTACCCCTTCTGTCCCCACAGGACATCCCCAGCCCCTCTGGTCACCCTGTGATGTTCCCTTGTGCCCCCCACCCTTCTCGCACACAGGTGTTGCCTATTTTGCTTGATTCATCTACCCTGCTCCCGGTGGGCCCCCTCCAGCCTACTTCTGCAGGAGTCTGTCCTGATACATTCTGATTTCACCATCATCGTCTTGTGGCCAATGCTGGATTTGACTTTTATGGACTTCATTGATTCACTGTGCGTCACCCTTTCTCAACTCTCATGCTGGACCTCCTTTGCATCTTGTACTCATAGTGGCCCTGAATCATGCAGTTCCCATCTTCATCTTGCATCCTGGCATGCAACATTATGTGTTACTACTGACTTCTGCAATTGTATTTGCTCTTCCCTCTTGCTTCTCCACTCTTTTTGACGCTTACCCTCTGTTCTCTCCTCCTCTACCTTTCTCCCTTTTCCTATCTCCTCCCCTCCTCCACTCCTCCCCTTACTTTGTTCTATGCTGCTACTCTATCAGAATTGTCCCTGGACGTATTATGATAGAAACCTAGTCTGTCTCCTCCCCCCTCCCCTTATATCCCCCCCCCACACCCCAGCAGTATCTGAAATGTCGTCAGGCCTAGTACGATAGCCAATTGTTTTGTACCTTCCCTCCCATTCAGCACCTCTCTCCCTCACCTTTTGTTTTTCTCCGGCTCTACCAGAAATGTCATCAGGCCTAGTACAGTAGTCGCCTGTCTGTTTCCATTTCCTTCCCACTCTCTCCCTCCCTTCCTCATCTATGTCTTAGCTCTTGTACTATCTGAAATGTCGTCAGGCCGAGTATGATAGTTAATTTCACATCCTTACTGTTCATGGCCTGTAAGAATGTCATTGTCCTTTCCCTTGTTCCCTCCTTTGCCTTGAAGCGCTTTGAAACACATTGTGCATAGGTGCTATATAAATAAACTATCATATAATATCATCATGTCATATGGTCACAGGGTCTATGCTTAGACCAACTATAAACAGATTAATACAGATTCAAGGTTTATATCTGTCCTAAAGTTATATAAATTGCTCGTCTACGTCTAAATATTGCAGCAGTTTCTGGGACAAACATCTCTCTTATCGAACATCTGCTATGGTACATCATGTACTGCACATCATCAATGGACGCCTGATATAACTGTGAAAGCTGCTGTTTAATGGTTGGTCACTAGGGGCCTGTTTAAATTCACAACAAACACCCATTCACATTCTCTTCCTCCCTCCCCCATGCAATTTCTACTTCTGGCAAGCAGTCAGCTTCAAGGTGTGTTTGATTGGGGAAATGCACACTGCTTCCCCCAGTTCTTCCTTATTAAGGTCATGGCCACTTCCAGATGTTAATGTTTTCAGTGAGCATAAATGTGCTCTGGATGGTTTGCTGTACCATCAATTCTGAGGAAAATATGTGTCTTCCGAAATTACCCTGATTATCATATAAGTGGGACTTTTCAGGAAGGACATGAAAACCCTTTTCTTCAAAGAACATCACATCAGTCGCTGATCGCTTCAATCCACAACAATATTAACTGTTCTTTCTAACGCGCTTGACACCAGAGACCAGATTCTAAGCGTGAGTCCAGGATTTTAACCTGTGTTGCTGTACTTTGTCTTGCTTCCAAGACAAACAAATTGGGGGTCATTACAACCCTGGCGTTAAGGGTTTGACGGCACCGTTAAAGTAGGGTGCCGCAAAGGGACCTCGGTGCTAATTATGGTACCACAATTTGCGGTACCGTACTTAGCGCCTTCCCCAGTCCCATTGAGCCCTATGGGGCGAAAATGGAATGGGGAAGGGCCATGGTGAAATGGGGAAATACCGCCCCGCCAACCTTGGAATGGGGCGGTATTTCCCCATTCCACCATGGCGGACTTGTTACAACACCGGCACCAACCATGGTGCTAATAGCGCCAGGGTTTAGCGCCGGGGTTGTAATGAGGGCCATTGCCCCTGAGCTATCCTCCCTGACAGTTCTCACAATAATTCTCCCCTATGCTGCTGACCCCAGTGCCGCTATCCAAACTAGCCCCTCTGCTATTCCTGTACCCTACTTGCAACTCTCTGGGATTATCACCTTTGCTGAATGCTGTGTGGCTTCTCAGTAAAGTTTGTGCATTTTAAATCCCATACATTCATCCCATAAAAAGACATTGGGATTATACTGGTGGTTGCTCAACACTGGCCATGTTAGGCGTGAAATAATAATTATGTACCTCGTCCATGTTAATCTACGGGCACCCACAATTGTAACGGGAAACGTTTCGAATGGGTAGATAGCAGACATGTGCTGTGATAACAAGTGATATATCAATTAACCAACACATTTTGTACAAATGTCCCGCTGAAATGAAACACAAGGTTAGGTTCTTCCCAGTCTGATTAATGTTGATTACCTGTCTTTAGTCTTACAAGAGAACAGAAACGTGTGCTGCTATGAAGTGAAACAGGAAGTTGATATTTGCCAGACTCTTAATCCAAATGGAAATACTCAGAGTAGACCTAAGGGCCAAAACCACAAGGAGTCTTAACAATCATATTGCTATGAAATGCAGTGGGAGGTGTCATGAAAACAAAGTACTGCCTTTAATTTCCTAACTAAATGCAGGCTTACAGACCTAATAAAGACATAGGGCCTGATTGTACCCGGGCAACCAATTCCTTTAAAATGTTTCTCTTTGGTGCCAGGCCTAATGCTCCCTGGTTAAGGACATAACGGAAAATCACTCTATAGGTCTGTAATCAATCAACAAACGTCAAGACTTTATACCACTTGCATAAAGGTTCTGGAAGATTGTGTTAGACAGGATATAGGATATTGGATATAGAGAGGATATAGGATATTGGATATAGAGAGGATATAGGAGTGAATATAGGTATATTGAAACACGTGCAAGTAGGGTACATACAGAAGACTATCACAAGTGAGGAGGTGTTCCACCTGCAGTACTTTAGAGTGACATTAGTACTTTTAGCTTATTGGCTGACTTGGCCAACCGAGCCACATATGTAGGCCCTATTCTGGTGCCAATCTACCTCTGATGCACATCAGACACAACCCCCCGATACGCTGGTTATCATTTCACTACAATGTGGCTGCGTGTCTTCACCAGGGCCCAAACCTCCCGCAGCCTTTTGAGCTGGACATGGCCACAGATACACTGTGTGATGTAGGCAATGCTTTCAAGCACATAGGCGCTCTTCCCTGTAACAGAAGTGGCTGCCCGGTTTTGTTCCAATCTGGTGCAGTAGCGATAAATTGGAGACTAGGGTAATACCTGGCGTGGGTGTCATGAACTGGGTAAGCGCTTGATTTACTTGATGACCCCTGAGTCAAACAGGTGCCAGATCTCGATCTTCTTTCGGTTTCTACCAAAATAAGCAGGTTATCATGAAAAAGAGAAGGACCTTCTTATCCCTCATCAACCTCAAATGTGGTGGAATCATCTAGAAAATATGTCAGTGATATCTCGCGGCATGCGGAACATCAGCAAAGCTCATCTCTGCTGCTAGGGTATTTCATGATGATTACTGGGTCCAGGTATGTTAAGGCAGCAATTGATGATTTGATACGGTTTCATACAACATGTGTTCATAAAAGCATTGCAAAATGCATACACAAAAGGCATACATTCATTTTCTCCCAAATGTGTCTAGTTAGAAATAGACAATTTAAAATTACAGATAAAATCACAATACAATATTTACAAACAGAAAGTACAACTATAATACATATTCCGTTATGGGTTGTTAACTATGCAATTTAGCAGACCATTTTTTATAAAAATAACATTTCATTTCCAGGCGTTGCTACAGCAAATATGAAAGCACGATTTGATGAAGATTTACAGAGCAATTCTGCTTGTGAAAAGTTCGGATTCCATTGTTATTAAGACAAACTTTATATTTAACATTCTAACCAGTAATGTACAGTTGCAAAGTAGGACAGCAATCATCAATGCACTTGTTTAACTCATTGTTCGCCATCGCTAACAGTAGAATGTTAAGATTAATTTCAGTAAATAGTCTACTTTGGTGAGACATCTCAGCAAGTTCTAATTAGTTCTCATAGACTAAGATAGATGTTCCCACAAAATTACTTTTGGGACACAATGTTATGGAGGCATTGTCCTAAACTCTCCCCTTGTGTTCACACTATATATGTAATTATAGCGTTCTAAGTTCAAAAGATCCTTTCACCAAAATATTGACCGCATGGAGAGTTCTTTCTGAATGGAACTCTCACGCACCTGCCGAACACGAGTGCGTGCAGGGGCTGACAGGCATGTTGGGACCCGGAAGCGCAGGATGAGGAGAACGGGTAAGTGTGTGGGTGCGTGTGTAATGGTATGTGTGTTGTTTGTATGTATGCGTTTTATATTCGGGTGGTGGGAGGGGACTGGGGCTGAAATCCTGAAATCCTTCAGGAGTGGGTGAGGGTGGCGATTGTGGGGGGGCAGAGAGGAAAAATCGGGGGCTGAGGGGGTGAAACCCACTGAATATTTCAACAACCAAAAAAAGCATTTTAAGAGGCTCAAGAGAAATAGACTGATTTTCAATGCCAGATTTTCTTTCGATTGTAAACACAGCATTGTAAAGGTCTTTTTCTCTTGAGACATTTAACATAGAACCAATTATAGCTCACTGTTTTGTGGGACTTATATGCTGTGTGGGTTTGTCCAGATATCTTCAAATCTCTATTCAGCCTCTTACCCTTTTCATCCATGATAAAGAGGTGCCCTGCTCATATTTAAACTATTTTTAAGGGCATCTATAAACAAGGGTTCTCCCAGAAATGGTTCCAATAAAGCCGCAGCTTAACACATAAGGTCTATTCAAAACTCATCACCCCTCGTTTGGATTGAGGGTGACCAAACAACCTCTGGATAAAGTTATTTTTTGTTTGGCCTGAGAACGATTAATAGTTTTGATCACACAAAGTGGATAGAGGGAGGTGGAGAATTCGGAGTTGGTCTAACTGCCGTTTGCCCAAGTACATATAAGAATCTTAGAATTGAAAAGACATAATATGTTAAATAGGGATTACTCTTTTTGATTTACCCATTCCATTTAGTAGCTCCAATTTTTCAGAGTTAAAGGAAATCAAAACAATGTACTTCCTCTATTGCGTCTCTACTCAGTCTCAGATTGTCTTTGTTGTACTTATTTGGAGAGCAAACCTTTGCTTTAGTTTTGAGACAGTTGATCTCGAATCCCTTCTAGTGCAAAGCTTGTTACATCTATGCAATTGTTTTTTAGCCCACCAGGTGTTCAGTAAAAAAAAAATAACTGCATCATGTGCATACAGAGTTAAACACACCATTCCTGACTCAAGCTTAGTGGATCAGCAGGAAGGGATGATATTTGTTCCACCATATTGAAAATATACAGACAGAACAACTATGAGGCCAGAACATAAACTTGCTGTACACCCTTATCCTCCAGAAAGGCCCAGGTGGACTAGCCACAGCACCCTATCTTATACTCCCCGAATTCCAACTATACAATGTTATGAATATGATCTACCATATATTTAACATCTAAACTTTTACAGAGCTCTCCATGTAGAAGGCTATCAAAGGAGGTTTTGGGATCTACAAAAAAGCATATATAAATATTCCTTTCTCAGAACAACATATTTCTGAATTAACAATGAAAGACTGAAAACCGGGTTGACATTGCTCACCCCTTTTTGAAAACCCACCTGGAGCTAGTTAATTGCATTATCTTCCTCTGGCCACTCTTTGGGCAATAATGGTGGGTGAAAAATCATTTGTGCAACAGGGATATGTCCTGACTCCCATATAAGTATGTGTATTAACAATCTAAAAGATCAGGTTTTCACCTGGATCCATCAACTTTGAAGGACTTCCATCCTACTATTGATGTGCGCCAAAGACGCTGCCTTATTATAAAGCAAAACCTCATTCCAAATGTTGCAAGACAGGGTTATGGATCACTGTGAGAAGAGGAAAGTAACTACTAATCTACACAAATCATCATTTAAGTGTTTTAGCATCTGATTCCACTCCACCACCTTTTTGAAATTCAGATATTTGCACTAGAATATTGAAAATGATTAATATATGGGGACCAGATTATGTACATCATTATCATGAAACCAACAAACTGGGAAAACACAATTGCGTACCTTCAATATTTAAGAGCAAGTTTAATTTTTAAAACAATATTTATTGGGTTTGGCATGATGACTGCCTTGGATGCCTACCACACTAAAGAGCTGGAGGAATCTTTATTTTGTATTGAGCTCTTGGGTTAGTACAATCTTCCTCAGATAGCAGTAGGAACTATTATACAGATGAATTGATAACAACCTAGGAGACATCCCAAGTCGTCTACAACATTAACTCTGCACGTAGATCTTGGGTATCAATCAGGTAAAGATCTGGCCATGCTGGACTCATTTTCCTTTTGGTGCACCACATGTTAGCAGCAGGTAGTGGTGACCATGTGACCCTTTCTGTAAAGTGTTGGCAGGTTTATCCTGTTAAAAGGGAATCATGTTGTTGATGATATTATGGATACAACATGTGCAAGACACATGGACCGGCTGAGAAGCCTAATGAGAGAGGTGCACCTATCCACTTGCAATGTGATTATCAGAAATATGTGTGCAAGTATGTCAAATTAAAGGATGCTATTGTGTGTGGGTCCTGAAGCCTTATGAACAAATTATTCAATTTTTTGTTTTTCCAATATAATGCACTTGGGAGCAATATTTGAACACCATTTAAACAGCCATTGAACATTTCACTTTTCTTCTCACTGGTGTGACATTTTCATTGAGACATATCACCATCATGTGTGGGTATCAGGTAATATTATCCCCATATATATGGTCGCCGTAAATAATATCGCCGGGAAAAGGTTGTGGCGATATTATTTGTGTGACCATATATATGGGGACGGGGGCAAAACATTTTTTTAAAAAAAACCTTTGGGTTTTACGGG
This sequence comes from Ambystoma mexicanum, assembly GCF_040938575.1. Classification (NCBI taxonomy): domain Eukaryota; kingdom Metazoa; phylum Chordata; class Amphibia; order Caudata; family Ambystomatidae; genus Ambystoma; species Ambystoma mexicanum. The sequence continues at coordinate 710,867,238 of NC_090939.1, forward strand.
GGTATCCCCCACATGTTCCATGCAATAATGTCGCCACAAAAAACGGCAATTTTTCGGCGATATTTTTGCATGGCGAGATTTTTGTGGCGACATTATTACATGGAACCCATGTGTGGTCCAAAATCTCCATGAGGTGTGGCCAATAGAGTTGTGTGTGGCACTATCTATTGTTTTGCCACTTGATGCCTCCTTGTCATTCAGCTGGGTCCATTATACGTGCTAATGTATGCAATGTATGCAATGCACATGGGTACACCATTGTCAGACACATAAGAGCTTAGGTGCGCATCATACTCCGATCATTGGTAAATGAAAAGTTGAAACACTTGCTCAGGGGAGTGAGCAGTCTGGAATGCTGGGTTTGTGTGTAAACATTGATGCTCACGTTTAGCTTGATTTACATTATTTTCTAAGTGTAAACACTTACTGTGGAGTACTATAGGTGCCTAAAATCTGATATGCAGATTTGGTGAGGCTGGAGAATTTTATCATCAGTATAAATGCATGCATTTACGTATTTTGATCCCTCCTGGGCAGCCTGTGCTCATAACTGAACTGACAAAGGAGTTTGGAGGTAGACTTCCTACTAATTAAAATGGCCAAGTTCAGTCCCTGGTGACAAAACAATAGTTTTATGCTTTTATTGTGCACAACACTGGCAAGATTACAAATTAAGGGCCCGATTCATGGAAAAGTGTGCAGGAATTCTGCAACGCCTGCACGCCGAGAACATCACTGCCCGATCCTTCGCACAGAAGGTTTTATGCATTCTGCGCTTATTCGTGGAACTGTTTGCTCAGAGTGACCGCATACACAAGTCGCGCCAGAAAGCCCTCGACAAATCAAAAAACAGCCAGAAACAGCCACCTTTGCATGCTCCCCGGGCCTGAATATATGCACCCTCAAAACAGTATGTGGGGTCCCCCGCAAGCAAGCCTGCATCTAGGGGACCCTGCGCGAGGTGCCCTGTAACTGTTACCAGCACTCCGACGACATGAGTACAATTTAGTGTAACTCGGTGAAACTCTGAAAATCTTCATGCAAACCCCCGTAAACCATACCTGCACCCCACTACACTGCATACAAGCACCCCTAAATTAGATCATAACCCCGGTTGCATGCACGCACCCCTAAATCTGACACCTGATCTTGCCTCTGCATGGTGATTCCTGTGCGCTTTGGGTGGCGGATAGTATGAGGGCTTTGTGTGGCCATTTCCCTGCTGGAAGGTTGGACGGTCGGATCCCTCTATACGTATTGTTCCATGCAATAGTGGGCATGCAATGGACTGCCTGCGAGCTGTCCCTTGTAATGCCTGCTTTTCGCATGTTCTTCCCCATTGTTGATGTTCCAAGCCCTTCCCTGCTCTCTGCACAAGCCACATCCATGCCCTGCATGGTGTGCTGCGCAAGGCACTCATCCGCTTGCAGTTGAGTGCCAGGCCGACGCGAAATCCTCACAAGTCCAAGGAAAATCCTGCGCATTCCATGGATTTACAAACAGGATTACGCATGCAGTTTGGTGCGCAAGTTCCCTATTTTCCGTGCAAATAATTCCATGAATCAGGCCCTTAGATGGTTTTCCCAGTTTGCAGCCAATTAGCAGAATTTGGCAAGTGTTTACTGTAAATTTATTTTCAGGAGGCCAGTTGACCTTGGAAATTGTACATGGTCTCCTTCTTGTGATGTTGTTAGTGTTCAACACAATACTGTTGCTATTTAAAATCTGAGAGTCTCAGTTTCAGATTTTCCCACAATGATGTGCATTACTGTTCTGCTTCTGTGAAGTTAGCTTTCTGCTCAATAAATACAGAAAACAGATACAATTAAATGAAACAACATACAAGGAAATGGCAGATGTGCTTGCATGTAGTCACATCATATTTGAAAGCTCTGCCCCCGCTGTAAACAAACAATGCTGCTTTCATTTTATTTTGTGCAACACTGCAAATCTTGTTTTGGGATGTGTGATGAATCTGGACAATTTGTCTCTTCTCCCCAGAGGTGACCTAACCCCCTTTGAGTCTAGGGAAATGAGACCGCTAAGCAAGACCATCCCTAATAATATTTTTTACCATGAAACTCTATGCAAAGGTTTTAAAAACGATACCAGTGAGTTCTAAAGGAACTTTGAGTCCAGTGCAAGTTGGGCCAGGAAGAAGCCCATACCGAGGCTGCTGTGGCTAGTGTGGCTGTCGCCGAGTGTGGCTGTATTCTCTTCAATCGAATACAGTGGACTAGGTACAGGTGAGGCAAGAGCGAACTGGCGTAGAAATCCTTTGGTATAATGATCTCTACTCTGTCAGCTCTTGAGCATGAGTGCTCTGCTGGTAAATATTATTCTCATTTTATTTTTATTTGTTGTTTAAGTTCCGACTTAGCTCAGAGAAGGTTGTTGAATTAACTACTTTAGTTTTAAAACATGTTATAATATTAGTATTATTATTGTCATTCTGAATAATGATGATAATAACTATGTGCAAATAGCATTTTATTTTTAATATTAAAGTATAATACTATCTTCTGAATGAATTGTTCCATCGTGTATCACATTCTAGTATTTGCAGCCTTGGTTTGTTTCTTGGACTGCAGTCAGGTGTGGGAGCGATGGCACAGCATGTGAGCTGTGTTCAGTAGTAACATCCCTGTAGCATCCATCTATGGTAATCTCAATTGCAACTTGAAAACGTCTATGTCCTGCTGTGAAATTGTGTCTTTTTATTTTAACATTATTGTGCTAATAATATTAGTTTTGAAGTGCTTAATGTGGAGTACAGAGGCAACATGAGCCCTTGCCTTCTTCTGAATAACACCCACGTGGATAACAAATTGTATTTAGTGCCGTGTGTTGGTGTGTAAGAGTGTTTGGGGAGGGTGGGGGAGTATGAGATAGGTTCAATGTTTTGTTTTTTTATGTGCTAGACGTTTTTGTTGCGTTCGATTTGTCCACGGAGAACACGGCTGTTCTGACATTTTGTAAATAAACTAAATGGTGGGGTGTTTAGAGGACGGAGTATGTGTCATTTTTCTTCGCAAGGAAGGTAAAAATGAGCTATGAAGACTCGCGGTGTACTTAATTGTTCGTAAATACACAAACTGGGGGAGTCCTCAGGACGCTGTCCGTATTGTAATCTGTCTAGTTGAATGTGTTCTAAGAATTCTCGCGGTGTCCCGAAATTACACAAAATGGGGGTGTTCTGAGAACGTTGTTTGTATTGTTCGTTGTCAGGGTGAAAGTGTTTTAAGACCACTCCTTTTGTCCGCTAATAGTACAATTTCCTATGGGCATCAACCGACTTTTTGTCCACTAAAGAAACGATAAATCCGGCTGGTGTGCGCCGACATTATGTGATAATCCTATGACTGGCGCTATTGACCTGGCTGACTTGCTTTTGTGACACTAAATCATATCTCCCGCCCCTAAGCCTGATATTATCAAAGCATTCATATTCCCCACCTCTCTCCGTGACGTTACAGGGTGTGCCATCAAACGCGCCCAGTTCTCTGCAGTCCTAAGTGACTTTACACAGAACCCGGAAGACAACACATATTATGTCACAACACAGCGCGCCATAATTCGGAATATGAAACAGTGATTTAAAAGCAAACAGCAAGATTGTAAATTTTGTAAAGTACATTTATTTGACATCAAATGTTTAGAGAATATTCAGCAATTTGCATTTGTCTTTGTTGTAGATCCGCAAAAGTTCATGTTGAGGCACGCAATGTTCCTTTGCGGTACAGAGGGTGTTAGATCAGCTTACAACTCAGTGCACCACAATTCGGAATATGAAACTGTGGTTTAAAAGTTAACAGCAGGATTGTACATTTGGTAAAGTACATTTATTTCACATGAAATGTTTAGTGAATATTCAGCGATTTGCTATTGTCTCTGCTGTCGATCAGCAAAAGTTTATTTGGAGCCACGCGTTGTTCCTTTGCGGTAGATGGGCTGTTGGTTTATGATAAAAGCAGTAAATGGTTGCTCTGATAATCGGAAGGTTGCTCCAACAACGAGCCATTAGGCCACTCTATTGGTTGGTATGTTGTTTGTAGCTGCTAGTACTGCGTAAGGGCATATTGGTCCTTGGCGATTGTCCCATAAAATGGTGAGGGTCATGAAGTTGCATATTTGGACTTGCACCTGGCAGTTGAAGACCCCATCCGCTGGAGTCTGTAAATCGTGACATAGGCAAAATGGGGCCACATACCTGTTTTAAAAAACATAAATTAGTCTCACCAGCCGATCTTCATTAAAAATCATCATTTTATTTATTAGGGCGTGAAACTATTTGCTATCGAAGATAGTGCAATGGAGTATGTTAATAATAAAATAATAATATTTTCCCATTCATATAGCGCTAAGAACCATGAGGTATGTAAGCGGTGCTTATTATTAACCACGGTGTGTGGTGCTCATTTATTGACCATGAAGGATGAAAGGCTGAGTTTGGCCTTGCCGGGATTCGAACTTGCGTTAGCAAGCTGTGCACGGATGTCAAAGCGAGCTTTGTACTCGCTGTGCCACTTGACAGGCTACAGTGAAGTGGCACAGCGAGTAGAGCGCTTGACCGCCTATAGACCGGTTAAATTATTTCTATTAACCCACCCTGTGTAGTCTGCCTTTTTCAGAGCCCTCTGAACGACAGGGGATCAATTTGGCGGTGATAGTGCGCGGTGGAAAACATTATGCCACTTTCAACAAACAAGTTCAACTTGAGCGGTCTTTAATGCTACGCTATTGTAATTATATTTGGTATAAAAGAGCCAACTTCAAAGGGGAAATGGGGCACACTATTTAAATTTATATTCACCACGCTCAGATTTTCGATATGTCCGCAGACATGGCGGTAGTGCGCGGACATGAAAATCACTACGAGGGGGTTAGTATGTTCTATGCTACATGTATATGAAGTCAGGGATATTATGGTTAAGTTGTGCTACTAAAAACCTATGAAATTCAGTAACAAAACTTTGTTAAAGGGACGTTATAGTTAAGTTACACTACTAAAAACCTATGAAATTCAGTGAAAAAACTTTGTTAAAGGGACGTTATGGTTCAAAGTAAAACCGAAAAACCCCTGAAATTCGGCAGTTATGGTAACATAAGCAACCATAACTCGCGCCACCGTGCACTGCTAACACTAACACCCAGGACATCAAAGATGACATCACAAATGTCATTGATGACATCACTGATGACATCACATGTGCATTTACTTTTCATAAAAACTCTGTACAAGGGATTCTTATAATGCTGACCAAAAACTGTCAAGGATCATTGGGATAAATATCATGAGCTAATTAGTGCATTAAGTAATGTATTGATATAAATAGCATTCTATTATGAAGTTCTATCCAGTATACTAAGCTACTCATGCAGAAACATAGGCAGTGTGTGCAGCAATCATGATGAAGGTGCCATATTCATAATCTTGCCATGTTGAATACTGAAATGATAACTGCTTTCTTATTAGAGTTTTGCATACTGTGAAACATGTAATAAGTAGATAATAAAACCCACTTAATACATAATTATTACAGACAAAACACAAAGAGACAACAACACATACAAATATGAGTATATACAGGGACAGTGAAGTAAACAAAAAAGCAGAAGTAGTAGCAGAAAGAGTTCATAAGCTAACTGATTGTCTTTATACAGAGAAACTATTGCTCTGTTTCAAAGCTGCTACTTACCATATGTATGTGCGTCACATGGTGTGACTGCACCCAAAGGAAAGGAGAGTGAGTATAATGTATACAAATATGAGCATATACAGGGAAGGTAGAGTAATACAAATAAAACTATGAGAAAGTGCTGATAACCCTAATGATTATCTTCATGCACAGAAAGGATTGCTCTCTTTGAAGCCTGTGTCTTCCGCTATGTATATGTTTCATATGATGTGACTTGACCCTAAGTCTACAAATATAGTACCTTTTCAATTTTTACTTCCTGACTGTTACTGAAGAAAACTATGTGGCTTTGATATGTCAGTAAAAGATAAAAATGGAGAGCCAGCCATGTGATGTCATCAGTGATGTCATCAATGACATTTGTGATGTCATCTTTGATGTCCTGGGTGTTAGTGTTAGCAGTGCACGGTGGCGCGAGTTATGGTTGCTTATGTTACCATAACTGCTGAATTTCAGGGGTTTTTTGGTTTTACTTTGAACCATAACGTCCCGTTAACAAAGTTTTTTCACTGAATTTCATAGGTTTTTAGTAACCATAACGTCCCTTTAACAAAGATTTTTTACTGAATATATATATATGTGCGTATATATGTTAGGTGGCTTATGAGCTGCAGGATATCTCAATTCATCAAAGCTGATGAATATTTATTGCAATGCTGGGAAGTATTTTAGAACATCATTGCAGATACACTGCCTTTGAGAAAGTGTTGTGACAGGTACATAAATCCATTTAGTTTGTGAAAAGGCAACATGTGTACATGCATCAGTTGTAGACAATGCATCTGAGACTGATTCTTCACTTTATGGGCATGTCTCAGTGAAATGTGCTTATCATACATTAGTGTGCGCATCACGCAACCCGTATGTAATGTATGCAGCATCTTTGCGCGACTGTCCGGACCCTTCTGAAATGCTCGGGTAACCTTTGAGAACCAGGTGGCTTAAGTCTTTTCTGAGAAAAGTGCAAATGAAATGACTGCATTCTCTGGGCTCCTTTCATTTGTGCTACTTTTTAGTATATTGCCGAAATAGTGTAACTATAATATAACATTTCGCAATAAAACGACAAAAGGATTTTGTAGTTACCAACCTTATATTACCTACAGAGATCTATCAAAATGCAGTCAAGATATTCCAGAGGAACATCAAGCAGAAACATCAAAGGCCAAAAGCATTTGCATTCGTATGTCAATACAGTCTCTTAAGTCTGATTGAGCTGTTGTTGCTGGGAGGAAGCGGTTTGGTGAGACACCAAACAGATCAACTGTATGTGGCTCGTGCGGCGCGCTGAGGCGGAGTGTTGAGGAGTGCAGTCTAGACAGTCCGACCAAGGAAGGGAAGAGTGAAAATTGAACGGCAGCTTCAGTGGCAGAGAAAAATGACGGGGTGAGTCAAGCATCCCCTTGCGAACTTGACACAGTGAATAGGGAGGGCAAGGCGTATCACAAAGAAACATTTAATTTATGAATACACTTTGAAGCAAAATGACTGCAAACGCCCTGCCCAATTTTCCTGTGATGAAACAGCCTGAGCCGAATGTGATTATAAACTCTGCGGCCAGACAAATAGCCCCCGTGGCCTCAGGTCCAAAAGAGCAACCTGTGGGTGTTCGATGCAGGATATTCCTACTAATCCGGGGAAAAGAATACAGGGAAAAATTCCATAACTTCCAAGATGAGTTCTAAACAAACATATTCCATCCCACCTGCATTGCTGAAATTAGACTTGGAATCTAAGAAGGGATTATTAGCCTTGTACGGTTTTTGCAGATTCCATCTAACCTGTCCAAACTGCCTAACTGAGGGGGAATCCGGAAAGCGCCTACTATGCAGGATGATGTAACATGTAAGTGGGACTCCATCTTTATTTGGAATGAATGGCTCCCATGCATTAGAAGCACCCGCATACTCTTAGGAGCCTACGCCGATGCCACAGCTCTCGCCTCAGGTACTGCATCCCTCAGACCTTTGCGTTAGGTGGGCACTCGCTGCTTCTTGCTCTCAATTGTGTCCTTAATTCATTAGTTAAATGTGAAAATATTAATAATGGGCCCGATTCATGGAATATTTGCCCGGGCAAAGTGCGGGCAAAGTAAATTTTTCCTGCAAAAATGGCTATGCAATGACTTTGCCAGGACTTTGCACGGCAAAAATACACTTTGCACGGTTCGATGAATCAGGGTTTGTGTCCACAGTGCAAAGTCACTTTTCAGCAGTGCAAAGTAATTTTGAACCGGGCAAACATTCCATGAATCAGCCCCATTGAGTTTAAGGACCCCAAAAAAATATCCTATATGAAATCAATGTCAAAGGGAACTTTTTAGAGGGGTTAATTTGTGCAAAACAACAAAAGAGCAATCAATATAAGTCCCTTTTGCATCAATCTGCGGCTAAACCGTTGTCGCACCAAGAGTCCCCAATATCATCCAACCAGTGTTAATCCTTTATAAAGAGCTCAATAAACGCAACAAAAGGCTTACGAGGAGGGATTTCTCTCGATTGAAGTCGCACATGTTAAACCGATAGATATAATTAAAAAAAAAAAAAATAAGAGTCTTTTAAGGTCAGGTCCTGCCAATGTACGCATGTTATAGGTTCACGTGCAGGAACTGCGATAATGCCTTATGTGGACTCCCAAATACCCAAGCAGTCCTAGCTCATGCCCCATACTCATCATATGCAGTACGCAGCCTCAGAAAACCAGGTGCTGCCATCAAGTACCAGGTGTAGCGTCGATTGCCCGAATACCTCTATTTTATGCCATGAAACATCTGGGCCGGGTGGATAGCGCATGGGCAATGCGCTCACCTTTGAAATGAGACGATACAGAGCAACACAGGTTTGATCCCCGGCTCCGCGCTTAGACACCTCTGGCTGTTAAGCGCATATTAAATAACCACATGCACATGTTTTACACCACGCTACTAAGATTTCTGACTTTTCTTTCTGCCATGAGCAGAGACAGTTTTTTTGTGTTGAATAGCGTGTATTTGCAACACCCTAAATTATGGTATAAAACAATCTGAACTTGCGAAAGGAATCTTTATCGACATGTTTTGGGTAAGTTGAGTGTGAGTTATCCTCTGTACAGCAATTGATAACATAATCTTTCCATTTGGTAACACTTTAAATAATACATCTTAATCTTAACCTACTTAAAATATTCGATTTCTCAACATTGGAAGGCTGCAGGATGAACACATTACAAGCAGAAAGTACTTAAACCACTGCGCTATCTCCATCCTTCATCTCGCAATATATACAATAGGGCTGTTTTGCAAAAATGTGGAAAATTAGACAGGGGAGTGCTTTTTGCAATGTTGTGCCGCGCAAGAAATAGAATGGCACACTTAAGCAAACTGTTAATTACCCACGTTCATCAAACTGAAAGTATGCAGAGTAAGGTAGCTTCCCTACACATTCATAATCCTAAAGATTCCAGGGTCAAGTGCTTTTTTGGAAAAATTCAAAATTTCCTTAAGTCAATAAATCAAGGTTGCACTCCACAGTTGTTGCTTGTGATGGTGGGGCCCACACTGTACAAAGATGTGTAACTTTGAAAATATGAATGAACAGTCCACACATTAGTGTGGAAATCTAAGTAATTAGATTCAGGAAACCAGTGTTCTTTCACTGAGCAATGAATCATGTTTTGCCTTTTGATTGCAAAGGTTACTCGACCAGGGTTTGCAAAGGGAGTGCCTGGAGTACCAAAGGAATTGCCTTGGGCAACAGCTACCATCCCTGGTGATTCAAAATGATGTTGGCTTCACAAGTTCTTCATGACCCTCTTCGCTATGCTCTGCTCTCCTATATACAGCTCCCGACCTTTTTCTTTCTCACAAGGGTGTTGCTAGGTCTAGAAAAGATCCAGGGCTATGCTAATGTCGGGACTGTCGGGACTTGGGGACAGCTAGCCTTTTGGTTGTATCCCCTGAGCTTCTATCCGGGGCTACAAACAAAAGACCCAGGGCTATATCCCCCTCAGACACCATAGCAACGCCTCTGCTTTCTCGTCTGATGACTGTTCATCCTACTCTCCCTCCAACATCACAAGGCTATGTGACATCTTACCATCATTTCCAACACTACCACCTCCTTCAACATTCTCTCCACTTCCGACAACTCCTCTCTCACTTCATTCCCACTTTCCCCCTGAGGTCCTACTGATCTTCCACTCATCACACCAGTTCTGTGCACCTACTGACCCCTTTCCTCGCAAGCAATTAAGGACCTTGCATCTATCACACACTCACACCTCTTCAACCTCTCTCACTGGCATTTCCTGTGACTTATAATACAACCACCATCATCTACATTATACGAAAATACCCACTACTAGAACTAACAGCCCCTCGTTCTATAGACGTGTCCCTCTTCTGATCACAACCTGGAAATCCTTGAGTGAGCTTTCTTCAACCACATTGCGAGCAACGTTAAGGAACAGGCTAGCTATGACTACTTTCAATATGGATTCAGGTGTAAACATTCTGCTGAAACAGTGCTCCCTCATCTTACCAGCATTCTTACTACAGTCCACCACTCCCACGTCTCCTACATTCTAATCCTCCCTAAACCTTTTCCTCACTGGACTTTAAGGACACAGTACTTAGATGGGTTGCCTCCTATTTCTCCAACTGCTCATTCTCCTCAACTCGAACCATTCCTTATCTACACCCCAATCTGTTGCTATCCAATCATATTTTCTCGGCCCACTCTTCTTCATGCTCTACCCTACCTCCCTGGGTAAGCTCATCTCCACCATCACCTTTCATCACCACCCCTTTGCCGATGACACCCAGATATTCTTCTCCTTTCTCTCTTTCACCCATTATGTTTCTCAAAAGATCGCCAGCTACCCCCCCCCCACCACCACCCCACGCCATGTGTCACTAGATGGCATTATGATGCCTGATGCTGAACTCTTCCAAAACAAAATATATTTATTTGTGCCTCCAATGATCATGCCTTCTCTTTCCCATGGTCATCCTCGCTCCTTCACCCAGGTTTTGCAACCTTGGTGTCCTCTATAACAGTGACCTTAGACTATGATAGTTTCTTTCGCCTCTATTGTAGCTTCTAGAAACTTCCTCCTCAACATTACAAAAATGTTCCCCAACTCACACATTAGTCAACCAAAACACTAATCTTAAATCTTTTGATCAGTAAACCTGAGAACTGCATGATCCTACTTCTCAGTGTTCCCCTCTACCCCTTTCTCTCTGCTTAAAAAAGGCCTTAACTTTGCTTCTCAACCCGTCCCCAAAACACGCCACAATCCTCACCCAGCTCTGCACACTGACACCATGCTAGCTGGCACTCAATGCAAAATTATCATCTCTTTATATTCCGTATTCCTCTCTTCAAATACATCCCTGGACTTACACCTGCACATTGTGTGAGGAATTGCTATCTGGCAAGGGCTTAGAAGCACTGGCGGTTTTTATTTGTATTACTTATAAAATTATATCGGACATTGCATCTCTGAAATGGTGGTCTGCTAGGCAAACTCCCTTTTCCTTAAGCTCCAAGCCATAAGCATTGTGATACATGTGCCCTGCTGAATCAGTCTCCTGATCCGCAGCACCTGCTCTTCAGTGGCACAGAGCATGCATAAAGGTCACAGGTGCCCTTTTGATAACTATTGTGACAGCAAAGTCAATGCAGCGCAGAGGCTGCATTTAAAATCTGCACGTCTGTTGCAAAAGTATTTATAATATGATGAGCTGCCAATCTGGTGGCATTTTAATCTTTAAACATAAGCCAACAATGCCTGAATTGAGATATGTTGGCTAGTAATTCACATAAAGTTTTTAATTGTTTTTTTTTTAATTAGCTTTGGTTTATTTACAAACCTTTTAGATAAGAACATACAATTTTTACATCACAGATCAAATCAAATGCACCAGCATCTCCTGTATTATCTAAAAACCTCCTCAGAACAGCCCAGTCAAAAACACTATTACAGCTTCAGCTAGATGGACATTATCTCCAGCTATTAGAACAGCCCAGGACTCTTCCATGGACAACATGGTGTTACATAAAAAGTTTCACCCAAAGATAAGGTTCTGTTAGACCTTTGCAGGACAGTAAGATTGGCTTAATTCTTTCACTAACACTCTACAACATTTTCCATTTAGGGATAATGGTTCTCAATCTATTTTGCTTCACATATCACATTAATTCCTTTAAATGATGTCCTAGGCCGGCAGGTCGTCTGCATAGAGTAATCTATTCAATAATCGCCCCCACCCCGCAACCACAGAGGAAAAGACAGAGCCAAGACCAATGACTCATCAAAGTCTGAGATAAAAAGAATAAACAGAGTAAGGGCCAAGGGGCATCCTTGCTGCAAGCACCTAGACATTGTAATCTTCTCAGACAAAAGCCCCACTCTGCTCAACCGGACCCTTAAAGTGGTATTTGAGTAAAAATCAGCAGGACATTCCGAACTCTACAATTTTGCCCAGAGAGGACTCCTGTCCACACTGTCAAAAGCCTGAGTAGAGCCTTAGCCCTTAGACAGCATTCTTGCCTTCAAGATGTTAAGTATGAAGGCATTGATCTTAGTCCCTATTCCCTTTGTGAAACCCGGCTGGGATATGTCAAGACTCCCCACCGATCTTGCCCACTCGATCAATCTCTCCAAAACCATGGAGGTAAAGATCTTTCCGACCACACCAAGAAGGGTGATAGCACGGGAGTTCTTAGGGTTCGTTTCATTGCCCTTCTTGTAGATCGGATTTATTACTGATCAAGTCCATGACTGCAATGTTGAACCTGTATCCAGGACCTGGTCAAACACCAACATCATGAAGTCTTCCACATTTCTGGGGCTTTTTTTAGGTCTGCATTGGACAGACCACCTGGTCCTGGCACACAGGATGAGCTTGCCCCTTTGACAGGATATCCTCTCTTCCCATCGGCAAGCGCTCACTGATGTTTTTCTTAGGATTGTACCCTCTGCCTCTCCCACAAAAAATGTGGAGTAGTGACCAATCCAGACCCCTTATGCGACCCCTGAAGCCATTGTGGAAGCTTGAGTCAGGTTTGTGCCATTGATTAGGCACCATATATCTTTTGGTCCTAACTTGCAGATTAACCTAAGCATTAACTAGCGTCATGATGTAACATGACCGCCCTATGTAACATTAACTAATTTTGATATTTCTGCTTATTGTTTTTCTGCTCATTTAAAAAGACCTCCCTGGATTGGGACTTCACCATGTGTTTTAGGAGTTGCCTGAGCAGCTTCATCACCCGTACTGTTATGCCATCACACGTTTGTTGGTAAGCACAACCTATAATTGGGCCCCATCGCTTAGTTACCATACATTTCTATAAAATAGGGGGGTAATCGAGGTTCCAACACACTTAATCAGGCATCCGGAGCTGCTATCTGGGCTTTATATTGGGAGATCAAGGAAGCCATTTTGCCTTTGGACATGCCCAGCATATTCTCTCCTTCATTTCATTCCACCCCACTAGGATATACTTGTCTATAGGCGCGTTACAAATGCCATATCATATCATATCATATCATATACATTTTTGGGCCCCAAGATTAACCTTGAAAATCATACTCACTAGATTGTGATCACTGTTCACTGTTTTCAGTATTTCAAATGTCTGTACAAGTAGTAGCATGTTACTGCTAAAAAAGGCATAGTCCAAGGTTGAGCACTGGGAACCTCTGTGCCAAGTTGGGTAGCTAGGCATATCACCTGGGGTGCAGCCATTTAACATGTGCAAGTCTCTTTCCTTCATCATTTGTAACCACCGGTGACCTGTATCCTCCGCCGGGGAGTGTGATCAAACCTCTCTGTGGAGACACTCCTATAATGGCTACAGGATAAGTTCAGGTCACCGCAGATTATGATGAACAGGTGTCAGAACAAATGTATGCAGAATATATTTGGTTTCTCACTCCTTGCATGGATTTATTGTCAGAAATGGTTGCTGTGTCCAATATAGTTTGATCAGCATAGCTGTGTTCATTCCAAAAGCTCCTTTTGATTCCCATTTCAGTTCCACAATCTGCATATAAGGGTTTGTATGTGCCAGGTCTCTTAAAGGCATACGAGATTGTGTTTCTCAAAGTTCAAGTCACCCTTATTAAACAGATGAGAATTGTCCCTGTGTGTTTCAAGATATCAGGTTCAATATTTCAGATGAAGGGGAAATATTTTGCTAGGGAGAAGCATTGGTTGATTCACATAATTATTAAAGCCACATATGATGTGTATCATACACATGTGAACACTGTGAGCCCAGGCCAGCCTTGGACAGGCTGAGGGTATTTTCCTTAGACTAACTGTCTCTGCTGCAACGAGCAGGACAATAGCCAGAAGGAGGTGACTCTGTTTGATCCTTTGTGAGATCAGGCAACACCTCTCTCCAGCCCGGGAAGGTCTCAGCTGGAGCTTTCCTGGAAGTATACATCAGAGGGCACACCCTAAACACAAGGGCATGCCACACACATAGTGGTGCATATCAAAGGACCTTTGAAGCTTTGGATTGACAAGGGCCAGTGTTGGAGGAGCCAGAAGGAGATCAGCATAGTTTGGGAAGGATCCACTATTCTTATTACCACTGCCACCTACATTTCCTTTACCACAAAACACTTTGAGTATGGTGCAATAAGGCGAAGAACTCTTGTCAAAATGACAGTGATTGGACCCCTTAAAGCAGGCTTGCTTCCCACTAATCTCTTGGGGCTTTGACCTATAAAAGAGGGGGTCTCTGATTCACTTTTGGACCACCCAGGACCTATGGAAGAATTAATTTGGACATCTTCTAGGATAGTTGATCTTTCCAAAACACTGAGCCATCAAGGTGAAGGAGTGCTCCAACTCACATGGCACACTGAGGGTCACTTGCTCAGCATGAATGCCTGCCACTCTGCTTACAAACGTCCGTAGGCTGGGAGAGCAGAGACTGAAAGGAGTCATCCTGTCCTAGATCTCCTTGCAGTGGTTCTTACGGAATCCTGCGGGCCAGCATAACCATGATCCCAGTTTTCACTGCATCAAATGAATCAAACTGCTTTTAAGTCATATTGGTTGCATTTGAACCAGAAGGATCTTCTAGTTCTGCCTTTGACACTCACTTTGAACCACCATGCACGCATCATCGAAGTGGCTTAGACTGCAGCGCTCCAGTAAACCCCATCACTGCTCCGGCTCGAGCACCAGACAGTGCAGAAGACTTTGAAATGTCACCTCAAACCCAGCAACGAACACCCTGGGCTTTGTATCACAGCTCGACTCAAACTATTGGACCATTGTGTCATACGTTGACTCACACTGGTAGTATTTCAAACAAAACTCCCTTTTCAAACTGCTCCTGGTGTTCCATTTAACTTGCCTCGCTTGATGCCACCTCAAACTCACCACCTGGGAACAACGTGGCTTGGCACCTTCAAACCTGGTCCAACCGGTAAGCACCACTGTTTGAAGGATGGTTTGAAACTATTGAACTATTGAACCATCAAATGAGGCACTTTGAAGTGATCAAGTTCCACTGATCCAGCTTTTAGGGCTGTAGAGACAGCGGTTAAGTGTGTGATGAACCCATGGTATCACAAGTAAGGACACAACACAAAAGAGCAAGTTCAAGGGTGTTTATTATACACATTTAAATGGGCTGGAGATGTCCTACCTTGCCTTAATACTAAAATGGGAGTAAACTCGACCATTCAAAATAAGGAAAAACAATCCTAGTCTGTCTTAGTCCAAACACAATAATAGTTAAACTAAGAAACCTATTGCTTGCCCTAAGCTTCTTGCCAGGTTTCCGGAGGTAAATATCCAGAATACCTTCACCATTACATTCTGCATTTCTCTGTCTTCCTTTTATGAGGGTGGGTTTATAGTGTTTTTGATAGTTGAGCGTACAATTGATTTATATATTGAGTGTATATTTTTTCATAGAACATTGATCTCTATTCTTTTATTGTGGATCTGTTGTACTACTGCATTGATGTTTGTATTGCTACTGGATCACCTTCACACCCCTTCTTAGAGTGCACACACTAAACACAAGAACTAGGCTCACACCAGGACATGGCACACCAAAGGACTTTCTTAGACTATTGCCTTCCTTGACCCATTTTACCACAAATAATGAAGGAGGAGTGGAGGACAATAGTCTAGCATGAGAAATAATTAAACATAAGAAATAAAGAGACACGTGCTTAACCAGGCTGAGTGGCAAACAGGCGTTTTATAAGAAACAAATGACAGGTGAAATTTGGAGAGACTGTCACAACACGTCTCAGGGAATCACCATGACCATCTCTGAGGATTAGACACATGGATCAGTTTTAAAGACAGACTTACAATATGAAATGGCATTGGCCCGCATCCAGGTGGAAGCTACCGGATATTTTGCATAACAGCAATGGTTTCTTGCAAGATATTGCTTCTAAACGGCAGTTAAGTCTTGCAGTTTCTACCCTTTCATAAGTGGGTTCATCGAGCATCGCTTTTGCAAGTGTTATATTGAAAACAAGATCACAACAACTGAATACCAAATAAGGTCATGATAGAAGAAGAGAAATAGTGAAGTGGAACATCATGTTGCTGGGGCTAAGCAAGTTGTGCCAGGCCTGGAGAGTGTGCATTGTGTAACAATGGGTTACACAGGGCTACACAGAATGGGCATAGGGGCTATTCTGCCACAACAGAGGTTTCTGTATCCCATTATCTGTCCAATGAGCTACTTTTTCACAGATCCGGTAAATCTGTCCAAAAGACACCCTATCCTGGGAATGCGTATGGTTCCTGTATTGTTTTCCATGCATGACTTTTCTGGTTGAAATGCCACGCCAAATAAAATTCAATAAATGCAATGGTTATACAAGAAGTGGGTAACAAATAAGAACATTACTTAATTTTGAAATGTTCATTCTTTGTTAGTTATTTGTCAGATGTAGGCTGTCCCAAACCCTCGGGCCTCCTTCACAATAAGAAACAGGCAATATTTCCTTGGTATCACTGTACCACCTCTGTCTAAAACCCACCTTTATAGCGGTGTCCTCCAAGTGAGACCCCTTTCTGTGGGAAGCACCCTGCAGGAAAGAAACAGGTGGTACAAGGCTCCAGATAAGACATAAGTAGCAGGTAAAGGTGGGTGTAGCAGCATTCATTAAAGCAAGGAGCAGGCGAAAAGGGTCATACAAATTGTGGCACATCATACTCCTGCACTGAGAGAGCTTATATTTTGCCCAAGGTGTAAGTGCACATGCACGCATTCTCAACCATCAAAGCAATACGTGGGCACAAACTGTGCAGATAATCACACATTGCTCCGATTTCCTATTCACATTTCTTTCTAGTGTTTTGTTTACTGGTGAAAGCCAGAGGGGGAAAACATTATTTCTTGCCCATGCAATACAATCAGCTGTAAAAATGTTAATCTGTATTGTGTACCCAGGTAAGACGTTGTTTGCACAATTAGGCTACCGCCATATTTATTGGGCTATGGCAATACCCCCATTTTTACTGCACCACTGAATTCCAAGCACGACCGTGAAGTAGAGGACTGGCCTCCAGCAAGCTGTTTGAGGTAAATCCTCCACTTCAGTGGCCAAAATGTTGGATTTGCCACAGTCATAATGACCACTCACAGGAAATCTTCCAAATGCCGTATTGAGTCATATGTGTTCAGAAAATATGAATAACACTGACATTGCACTACTCAAAATGTGGCGGTGATTCCACCACAAGTGGCAACAATGGTAACTATGTATGGTAGTATTTCTAACGAATTTCCACGGGAATTCCACCAAATTTAGAATGAGGCCCTTTGCATGGTAAATCACGAAGGTGAAAAATCACAGACCAAAAATGTGAAATAGGTCAAAGGTAAACAGTCAGACAATAAAAAAGGCTGACTAAGTCACAAGTGGATTTTCCATGGGTGGGAGTGGGGAACACAGGTAGTCCAGGTAAAACCAGCTTCTCTGTGATACCACCCCTGTAGGTGACATATGGGACATTGGAGGATACCTGATGGCATAGGATACACGCCTGTATTGGTTCTATAAGGACATCAAACATCAACGGAATTTTCACAAAACACTGAAAATATCCTGAGGAGAAATGAGGAGTACAGACACCTACCCCTTCTATTTCTCTTTCTCGCATATTTTCATTCCTGTATTTGAAAATGTATCTGCAGGGCCAACTTTAACAAACTGAATTCTGTTCTGCAGGAGACCAATGATGAGTAGGGGTGAAGATGCCCATCAGCTCTCTCACTTCTACAAACCAAGAGCCAACACAATCATAAAGGTAACACATGCTAAGTTAAGAAATATACCTCCTTCACCTTTTTTGGTAACGTGGGCCAAGGGAAGGCTATGCTCTTAAAATGGGTTTGAATGTGATCCAATTCTGACCCCAAAACAAAGTAATGCAGTCCAAAATAAAGGGAATGTCCAATTAAGGTTCTCCAAAAATATAAACACTTTAATAAAACAGACCATCTGCAAGTCGAACAAAATTAAATTACTATGCAAAAACCCTCCCCAAAGGAAAGAACAGAAAAGATGTGTCAGAATTTACAAAGTGAGACTCTTAGTGTAGTTTCAGGGGTGGTAGGCAAAGTATTACCATAAAAAGGATTTTGGGTTAAAAACAGGAATGATTGTGACCTAACCGATCTCTCGAGTGCCCAAGGCGACCGTGGGGGCAGTTCAATGTCTCAGTTCCTGGATTCAGTACTTGGTTGGCCGACGCATCAGACCCGGCTTTAAACATTTATGTGAGCTGATCAGGCCCAGTCGGGCATGTATGATTGTGGAGGCCCTGGCAGCAAGCAGCGTTGAGTAGGGTCGAATGAGGGCGCTCTGTGCGGCCAAACATCGTTGGTTTGAGGATGCAAGTCAGAGCTGTCCCAAGAATGCTTCACAGATGGCCAGGACAAGTTGGGCTTAGGCCGCTGGGATAGGTTGTTGAGTGATGCTCCAGTGGTTCAAGTCAGTGGACAATGATCATTGAAGCAGTGATCAAGGGTGTGTCGATGTGCACTAAGTGAGGCAACCGTTCTCGGCTATCTGGGTTGAGCTGTAATTGTAACACCTGATTAGAGTCTGCAAGTGACCCTAGAAAGGTTTGGTTCATTTTCCAGCGTTGAGCAGTCACTTCGTGCCTTACACGTGGCATGCTTTGCTAGCAATGAAGGCAGTGTCCAGCTGGTTTAAATGTAGAGCAATAGTTGTTTGACTGTTTGGAGGAACACAGACACCAGCACCAGTGCCTTCCCTATTGTGCAGGATGACGTGACAATGTAGAGACCAGTTTGGTGTGATAGAACAGGGAGATCCTGCTGGTCTGGCCCTCCGGTTGCTGTGAGGGCATCACAAAGGACTTGAGGACAGGATACTACAGTTTAGGGTCTGCTCATGTGGCACAGAATATCAGTTACAGTATGTTTGGTGCTGGTTCACAACACTGGTCACTCCCAATGGTCTCTAGGAGTGGTTAGGGGACAGACTTTCCTTATTCAATATCTTGACTGTCATCACTGTGCTCCAGTGGCTTTGCTTTTGGTGCGGCGGTCGAGTGGGCATCTTGCGACCTTGGAAACTGATCTGAGTCATGAGCAGAGAATGTGCTGCAGATCAAGTTGCTGGTGCAGCAGGGCACAAGTAGGCTATCCTTTTGGCATGGAGATGCGTCAAAGGGGGATATGGTTAGTAGATTATCCCTTTGGACAAGGAATCGCCCACCATGAAAATCCGAAAATCGGGGGCTTTGCACCCTTTCCAGATGGCAGTTCCTCACAGTGTGATGATGACATTGAGAAGTGGTGGGAGCGCTTCACCTGTGATGACCTTCATAATGGAGGAGGGCAGCAATACCGCCTTAGTAGGTGGTGGGTTTGAGAGCTGCAAGAGTGTTGGTCAGGTCTTCTGGAGACATTTTTCTCAAATTTGGTCCATCTTGATATGTTGCATCCTCAATAATTGCAAGCCAAACCATTCCAAACAATGTGCATACAAGGGTGGATAATGGTAACACACAAATCATGGAACAAACACAGAATTACTACACTAGATCACATATAATAAATAGTAGAGTGGAAAAACACATTGAATTTCCTAGTACGCATGTTCCATTAGTTTTACCATAACCTATGTACCCACATTCAAGTAAAGCTCAACAATTAGACCTACTAGTGCAGCAACATTTCTTATGACAGACTAGACCATTCTATCTTATAAAAATGTGCCCAGAATTACAGAGACAGAAATAAATATGTTGCATTTTTTGATACTACAGACATCCAAGACATCCAGATGTGTAAGCAAAAGACTTTGGGCCTCAACACGAGTTGGGCGGTATCCCGGCTGTAATACCGCCCAACTGTAATAGCGTTAGCACCCACCAGTCCGGCAGTATTACTGCCAGATCACCGTTTGGATGTTAACTGTAAACGCCCATTCCCCATTGGGGTCAATGGACCCAATGGTGAATTTTCAGCACTAATACTGCACGCTAACACAGCCGGCAGTAATACAGGGTGCTAAATTGGATTTTCACATCCAGAAAAGAACTGGAGGTAAAACAGATGATTTAGTGCCCAACTAGTGATAGGGCCAGCCTTTAAATGTGGTGGTAATGCCATTACCGCCGCATTTAAGGGCTACAGCCCAACTCGTGATGAGGCCCTTTGGCTCGGAGGAAAACAAAACTGAATAAGACTTGAGTTCTTGCAATTTCTATTTCTTTTAGCATTTTGCAACTCTAAGAATAATTTTCAACTTTCCAATTTCCAACTTAATGGAAAGCACTAGCCTGAGTTGGAAAACACACCATAAATATTAAAAAGTGTTCATAGAAAGACAGTAAACAACATTAATGTGCCAGCAATAAATTTGATCCTACAAATGCCAGATTCCAACTGTTGGCTAAAAATCAAGTGGACTCAGTGCTCAGCCATAAGAGAAATCAAAACAAATATGAATTGAAAGAAATACAGAAGGGTTTTCCCAGGACTGCAATAGAGTCTCGTGTGCTGTAGACACAACCCAAAATAGGTTTTTGATTATGCTGCAGAACAGAAAAAATGCATAAACACCAAATTAAGAGAAAATGCCTTTGCTGGAGTTCCACAATTAACAGCGGTGTGCACGGAGGCAGGGATTTCATTTTACCAAAACACCAGCAGTGGCGGAAAGTGACATCACACTATCCTTGACCGCTGATGACATCACAGGAAGTGATGTTATTTGACCCCATCCCAAAGTGACATCACAGGAAGCGATGGAACCCAACCTTTCAACCCTTGACAAAACAGGTAGTGGGATCACATAGCATTGTTCTAAGTACACCACGATAACTATGGTTATGATATAACTGTAATGTTTCATGCAAGAATTCATCACCGTATGCATCATTAATATTAGTGTGTATAGGCCCATATTACCAAATTACTGTGAATGCAAGCAGATATCCAAGGTCAAATGATTATGATGTGTTATTATAAAGAACGTACGCTTTAGCGGTTTATATAGAACAAATATACATACAATATCACCCAACCTTGGCCTTGCTGGGATTCAAACCTGCAACCTGCATATCACAGACACACACATCACAGCAGCGAGCTATCAAACCACTGAACTATCTTACCAGCTATAGCTACCTTACCGGCTATGGTAAAATGAGCAATTACATGTCTGAATGTTCTCAAAGTCAGAAAGCAAATTATACTCTGTATGAATAAACTGGTAACAGATTTAACAGCAGGCCAGTTCATCTGCAGGTCTTGTGCAAGGATGGGCGCTGGTCAAGCCTGCATGGATCTATGTTTTTAGGCTTCAGAGGTTGGCAAAATACATACCATTGAGAGGGTTCATAACTGTGTATTAAAGAATTTAGAGTGGCGCTGGGAAAGCAGCGCACTCACACGGCATCCTGTACTCTGGGCACTCGTTACCTCATCCATGGAAACAAACATCCTGAACAGCATGCCAGGGAGATAGGAAAGATAGACACATTACAACAAAGCATTAATTTTGGCACAATGAGAACAAGTGCCACTTTATGTGCTACGGTAAAACAGTTCTAAACTGTACACAAGCTTTTAGGCACAAGCATTTGGTCAAGTGACAGAGGACACAGAGATGGAATGTCTTGTGATGATCGAAACAGAGACACCGGCAGAAAAAAACATGCTATAACTGCAACTTGTGAAAAGCAAAATACACATAGTTTTTGTCAGCATTGTGCATTTGAGGTGTTTATGAATAGAATAAATCAGACTAAATCACTGACTCACATCCTGAAGAGTGCCTAAAATAAACCTTTAATAAGTCCAGCAATTGTTTTATAGAATTCCAGAAAGACTATTTGCTATTTCTATTCTTTGTTATTTAGGGTCACTGCTCAAAGTGTTACACTTGTGGAACCCCCTTATTTTTTAAGAGGCCTGAACAAGAAAGTCAGCCACTCCAGAAACAAAGAGCCACATGGTGCTGGCCACAGTCCAGGAGGTCAATTCAAAAAATAAAAAAGAAACAAAAAATATTTCTTTTTTTTAGTTTTTTTTTTTAGGGGTGCAAGTGAGAGCTCAGGGGTCAATATTTGCAGCCCCTGGCGACGCCTGAATGACGTCCCTGACTGAGGGACTCACAGAACGGGTATTCTGAAAAGGATCGAAATAGTTGGATGCCATCTACTCATACCAGGCAGTATAGCTGTATTCAATGATATTTACCAATCCACTATGGAATAATATTGCAAGTTATACAACACAATCTATAACCATGAATCTTAAGTAATCAATTTTGCAAAACCCGAAGAAATTGTTCCATTAGATTGCGGAGATTAGCACACTGAATGGACAAAGAAATTAACTTTAAGAATTAAACGGAGAGTGTTGCTCGAAAACAAGTCAATAATGTGGTTGCTGACAGTCTATGACATACTAGAAATGTTGCATTGAAACTCTTGGCCCAGATATTGTCCCTGGTATTTAAATCTTGAGAGGATAGCTGAGGGGCAGCACTTGCCTTGGAAGCAAGACAATGCAGAGTAACAGAGGTTCGATCCTGGTCTGCGCTTTGAAACCTCTGGGTATTAAGCGTGTTATAAATAACCAATTACAATTACACAAATATATGAATAGCTTATTTGTAAACGGATATTTGCAGGAAAAAAAAAACTGTTACTGAATTGGAAATCTGTAAGGAAACAGAACGTTAGTTAGAGTTGTGTGGATACGATGAGCATTGCAACCCATAAAGGTATCCTCTATGATTTCATGTGGGCTACTTTGACTCTGGGCATGTCCAATCTCTTTCGATTTTTCCTAGTACTGTTTACACATTTCTTTGTTTAGGAAAGGCCCTTTGAGTAGGCATTTTGAGGAAAGCATTGTCGTGTGACGTTGCATATGTTCTGAACTACTGTTAATTGCAAAATGTGTAAATAAAAGAGATGTGATTTTGGAGATACTGAGTTTAACGCGCAACCCAATACAAACAGTCAAGGAATAACACAATGGCATTCCGATGCCTTGATCCAATAATGGCACGTTTGCTTAACGCTAATGTACCTCGAAAATCAACAGCCAAGAACATGTGACACAGGATGTAGGCAATAGTCAAAAGATTTGAAAGTTTCCCTAGGGTGAGGTACCATTATACTTTTCTAAATGTAAAATATTCACCGTAATGATGCCTTGACGTAAGCATTGCCCAAACACAGGCTTCAGTATCACGTAACTCCACAGAAAACCTCAATGTGCCACTGATACCCTGGGGCAAATGAAAAGAATAAACCCTCAAAAGGCTGAATGAAGATATTGTTACATGGATGTGCACCTGGCTGCAGTTGCGCACATCTTTGAGCCTCACTTAAGAGTGCGCGGTTATGGCCTCTGGTAATGCAGCCAATCTTTGACCATTGCCAGAAGACGTAAGCATGAGTCCCAGAGAACCTCCCTGGGGAAATACAATATCATTGCTTTGAAGCACTTCACCTGTGTATACCGCTCTATAAATAAACAATTACAATCACCTGCAGTTATAGGGGCTGATTCATGGAATTTGTGTGCCGAAAAACGGGGCTTTGTGCGCCATTCTGCCCGCAAATCCCCATTTGCTAAACAGGGATTTGCAGGCATAATGGCGCACAAATCCCCATTTGTTTCGGCACACACACTTTTTCCTGGCATCCCAAAACTCTGAATCTGGCCCTTTGATGGCATGTAAAAATTTAAAACATCCCTTTTCTGTGACGCAACCACAGTTATCAGTTTAATGTTCAAAACATCACATATTTAGAATTCACGTTTCGTTCCTCGTCTATAGAGAACCGAGCTTTAAATGATCCTAGTGGGGCTGATTTTAGTTTCTTCTGGCGAGGGGCAGTTGTCGGTTAATGCCTCAAATGCCCCATTCTCTCAGATTTTCTGTGAAGACACGCTTCTGTGTTTAGAGTATGCAATGGCTTAGAACTCCGGTTTTCCTCTCTTCTTTAGACAAGCGCACATGCGCTGGTACAGTCGAGAATACAGAGCATTACTTCTTATGCATAAGCACCAGGGGCCCGATTACAGAAACGTTGCACCGGTGGAAGTGCAAAGCTTGCACGGAATTATCTCTGAGGCAAAGTTGGCCCTATTTTTGAAAACAATGGGACACATTAGAAAACGATTGCACCATGACAAGTGCAGTTTGGTGGGGTATAAGCACCAGGCCAAAAAAGACAGAGGGCTGGGAGAGAGAATGGGAAGTACATTACAACATTACAACACAATATTTAAGAGTAGAGGGGGAAGAGGGAGGGGGACAAACCTACAATGCCCCATGAGCATTTAGAACGTTGAAGTTCAGAAAGGGAGAGGAAAGAGAGGGTAAGTGCTGTGGAGTACAAGCCCATGGGTGAGCCATAGACGAAGTGATAGAATGTTGAGTGCTACACAGCCTGGGCCAAGGGAGGTATAAGTGCGACTCTCCGGAGCAGAGGGTGTGCAGATGCAAAGTGCTGTGGAAAGTCAGGAGCTGGGAAGAATTTGCGTGGGAGGTCAAGGCCCTGAAGATGCATAAGTGCTGATTCAGCAACTGTGGGATTAGCAGAGGAGAGAGGAGGGAAAGAGGAGGAAAAGAGGAAAGTCTTAATTGAGGGACAAGTTCAACATTAAAATAGGATAAACAATATTGTGTCACTACCACTAACACTATTGCATCAATATGAAGGACATGCAATACATTGGGCAGATAATAAAAACGTAATGCCACTCAAGCAAGTTGGTTTCACAATGGGAAGGTCCAATCACTGATCTATGTTTTGTCACAAGTGAGCAGCAAAGTTCTGCAATTTCATGCCAACAATGTGTATAATGTGTTGATCCCCATGTGCTTCCAGCACATTTGTTCTAGTACAAAAGTAATACCTTGGGTATTGCTAGTAGCATATGTTCCCTTTCTGTACATACAGTGAATTGGCGACGGCCATTGGAGAACATAGTGGCTCACTCACGGCACATTATTCTTCCAAGTGGTCTAAGGCAGGATTACAGAATTGGTTCTCTTTAATCTGTTTACATTTCGCATCTCTTGACTTCTTCCACAGATGACTGGAAAGGTCCCTGTTCCGCTGGTTACCGCTGTGTTCATTTTTCAGGCTCCACAATGACTCCAGTAGTCTCTTCATGCATTCGAGGCCTTCTCTGAAT
Source organism: Ambystoma mexicanum (assembly GCF_040938575.1). Classification (NCBI taxonomy): domain Eukaryota; kingdom Metazoa; phylum Chordata; class Amphibia; order Caudata; family Ambystomatidae; genus Ambystoma; species Ambystoma mexicanum. The sequence continues at coordinate 710,892,628 of NC_090939.1, forward strand.
GAATTTACCAGAAGGTTAACATCATTAAACAAAAAATCACTGTTTTGGGGGGGCTGCAGCTCTAAAAGTTGCCGTCAATAGAAACTGTTGGGTTACATGGGTATCATAGGGCAGGTACATGGGTAAAACACGGCGAGGACCACATATCGTCGATTTGTCACATATCTGCCCTTAGAAAGGAATCAGAGAAAGCCCCTATTCCACTGGAAAGTAATAGAATAACGTATTTGTGACCAATCTATTTTTAAAAGAATTAGCAAAGAAGTGTTGACAAATTTCGTTAGGTATTCTCGCATACACACAGCCACAAGTGAAGTGCTTTGAAGCACTTCACGTGTGTATAAGCACTTTACAAATGAACAATTACAATATGGATCATTTGGGTCTTCAGGCCTACACTGCAACCCAAGTGTCACTCTTCCCTTGCAGTGCACACATCTGCACAGTTACACATTAAAATGACTTTCCCAGAAGGCGATTATAATGCATTTTACCACTGGATTTATGGTTTGATCTCCACTCAGATTCCATCACTTGACAATGAAGTTCTTTCGTCACTTTGTGTTCACCCTCAAACATTAACTGAAGCTAGTTTGAGGAAATGAAGCACCTCTTTGACAGCTTGAGCTAGCATGATGAGACCTCCCTCTCCTTCTTCGCCACCCACACAAACAAAAGTGTAACGCACTACTTGAATGTTTTTCCATAAAGGCCACCACCTCTTCCTTTGATTTTGTCTATGCCACATTAAATAGTTAAAATCAGTGGATATCTCTCTGGTTGTACGTATATTGAATGGTTCTGCCAATCAATGTTGTCAAGCAGAACAGAAGACATAACCTGGCCGTCTTAAAACTCCCATGGAGACTAATGTGCCAACATTATGGGCCTCATTACGAGGTGGGTGCAAAGGGATACCGGGCACCGTTAAGGACATCAGTGCCGGTAATCCCTTTGCGCCCTATTCCGAGGTCCTTTAGTGAGTCCCTTCCTTAATGCCTGGTTTTACCAGGCGTTATGGACGGGGTCCGTTAAGGGACTTCAGAGCTAATAATGGTACCGCAATTTGCGGTACCGTTATTAGCGCCTTCCCCCTTCCCATTGAGCCCTATGGGAGCTGAAATGGGAATGGGGAATGGCTTTTTCAATGGGGATTTACCGGTCCCGCAAAGGTCGGAATAGACAGGTAAGTCCCCATTGAACGAGGGCGGACTCGGTACCGAGTGCGGACTTGGTACCGGTATTGGAGGTAGTCATGGCGCTAATAACGCCATGACTAACTCCAACCTCGTAAGGAGGCCCTATGTTTTGAAACGTTGTTTTCCCAGTTAACATCACTCAAGAAGATTCCCTGTGTTAGATTATGACTGACAAGACTGTAGTGGACAAATTCATCAAAAGAATCATTTATCTCTGCCAAAATGTATTATTACCAATGATTCTCTTCACCATGAAAAGAATGTATTCATTTTCGGAAAACTGTGACTTATGATTGAAGTCTCTTAGTTAATAACCGATGATAGTTTTATTTTCTGCACCACGTGATAATGTCCGGTTCCCTTCTGTGTTCCCTTTATTTTTCCTGGCTGGTTTCTCAAGCTGTTGTATGAAGATTAGGTTTTCTACCATGAAATGTTAATTTACTAATTCCTGCATATGCGCTTATTTCCTTTTAAATGTGTACAGTGTACGGATATATTGTTTTATGTTATGATATGATAAGGCATTTATAACCCGCCTATACCTAAGTGTTTCAAGGTGGGACGAGGCAAGGGAGGGGAACAGGGGGAGGACAGAGACAACATTCTTACTAGCCCAAGTGAGATTGAGATTGCGCAAGTGCAGGGGAGCGTAACAGTGCTACTCCTAATCGGTCAAACAAATGCATTTGAATTTGGATATGTCTTCTGGATTTAAGGAGCGGGTCTTCCTTTGTGTAGCATACAGACACAGCTTTCCCTCGTATGGCTTCTCTGCAGTGATCAGAACAACATGGTGCTGAGGCAGACTAAATGGGAAAGGGTCTAAGGATATGTTCACTAGGGAACAGCATCTGGATAACACAGGAGAAACCATGTTTAACACCAACAGTCCGACAAGTGACCAGTGTTCTTCTCCTATGTGCATCAATGATGGAAACTTTTGTTGCCATACATGTCTTCCCTAGCTGGATGTTCTCTAACAAAATTTTCAAGATGTTCTCTGGGGAGGAACATGCTAGGATACCACCTAAGATTCAACCAATGAAGCACTCTGCTACAAAGGGAAGTCTCTCCCCTCAAGAGGATAAATGAAACTGTATTTTTCTTTATCCAATTCCATGACTTACTAATTATATTTTGTACATTCTTGCTTAATCTACTGGTCTCTTGTCTCTAAATCACCCTTAAGAAAAATGTCTGTCTCTGTCTCTTGTTTTGACCCTCATTACGAGTTTGCCCGTATACTGGTGGTAATTCCGTCAGGATACTAGCAAATGGTAATACCATTACCAGCTCTCAGTCTGGCAGCATTACTGCTGTATTGTGAGTGCCAGCGATGGTGGTAAATCCCCATTCCATGGAGTACTATTGGACTCCATGTGGGGGATTGTCTGGTATTACCGGCACCAGTAATACTGGTTCTGGTGATACCAGCAATTATTGCTGGTAAGTTGTCTGAATGAGCTCCAGCTCTTAACTGAAGGTCATTTGTGGCACCTCACTGCAAACTTGTAGTTGTCCGGTGCTGAAGTTTGCCATTAAACGGTAATGCCATCATGTTAATTCCACACCCGACAACTCGTAATGAGGGCCCTTAAGGTCCCTTATTCCAAATTCCCTTCTGTGAAAAATTATCCACGTTTAGCATAGCTGTAAACCTCTCCTTTGTTCCACAAGTCAACAACTTTGATGAACAAACTCATGTGTACACCCATACATCTGAAAGTCATCTTCTTCTACTTCTTGTGTGAAACTAAAATTCCAATGCCCCCTTTACATGGACCAGGAGCACTCCATCTCCCCAAGCTACGTTGTTGACTGGCACAGGGCTATACATGTGTCTGCCGTTAATAGATGTGCTCTGTTTAAAATGACAGGTCAATATATCATCAAACGTCATGGGACTTGTAGTGCCTTTTTAAATTTTATCTGAAAACCGATTTGTTCAATACCATCACAAATAACCTACATTCACTAATTGTTTCTCAGAACAAAGTTACAAAATGGTGTCAGGCATCCCCAAATGTATTACATCTTATCGCAGTGATTAAACTATGGCAATTTGCAAATCCTAGTTTGGTAGACTTAGCACAGAAGCCTTTTCTTAGGACACAATAAAATAATACATCTTGGCAAGCTTAGTAGCTGCCCGCACCTTTCCCGTTGGGTGCTCTGCCATTAGTTTAGCACTGAACCTTGGATCAAAGTGAGCTGCTGCATTTCCTTGTTTACAGAGCCTATCAGTGTTGACCTAGAACGGTTTCTGATGCTGCCTGCAGAGATCTGATAGCGGTTCTCAAGGTCTCATGTTTCCTTTAAAACACATGGTTAACACTTGTGGACAGGAGGATTTCGTGTTGAAATCTTCAAGAAGAGTCACTGAAGTTTGCAGATTGCATAATTGTGTAATGAAATTGGCAGAAGGGAGTGCTTTATACATCAAAACAATAACGGCATCATTCAGGAATTCACCTTTGCCCATTGTGATTGAAAGCACCAGGAATTAGTGAATGGACCATCGTGGTTTTACACTTGTTAGAATTCCCACACTTACTTGTATCTGACATAAATGCCCCATCGGGGACAGGCTGTAAAACAAATCCTTAAAAGTATACACATTTAGCAACAGTTACTAAAGAAAGGGACTCAAAGGTCTGAAATTGGTTAAGACATGGCAGTATGACAGGTCTTGAGATTCAGAAGACGCCAATCCAGAACTTACCCCCATACACACAAACAGAGTTCATTAAACATAGAAAAATGACCTTATTTAAGTGCACTGTTACTTTTGAAAAAAACGACATTCTCTTCCTTTTGGAATTCTATTAGCAGAGTGGCTTCCAGGGGTGGCTGAACTTCTGTACATGTTTAGGCGATATTTTCAGGCTATTGTTTTCCCACCAAAAATGTGTGAGACCAGTGAATGTAAGCAGGTCACATCAGAGCAATGTTCAATCACAAATAATCAGGGAGAGAGATCATATATTCAGTCCTTTGATGTATTCCTACACACTCACAAGTGCAAAATGTGTTGCTGTTAGGTCCACAGAGTCTTTGACCCAAAGTTATTTATTCAACAGATCAAAATATTTCATCAAACAAAGTATATCTATATATAACCCATAATGGATACTGTGTCAATTCCAGAACATGGTGGTAAAAATGTGTACAATCTAATTCAATCAGAGAGATTTAACTCATAAAATACATGTTTCCTTTCATTCTAGACAATACATTTACATAAAAATATGTGCTATCCAGAGTATAATGCCTTTCTGAAATACAGAGAAAACAGTGTGACATTGAACACTGAACATTGCACAAGGAGGTCGTCAACACTATAATGTTTCGGCCAGATCAAGCTATTTCTTGAAGGTTGTGTGAAATAGGCCTTCTTCAGGATAGGAGGATGATGTGTTATCAGTGTCCATTGGATATCGTTGCTGGTTATTTGCTGTGGTAAGTGCTTGCAAAAGGCCCTCTCTTACAATGATGGAAGATACTGGCACCTCATTGCCACATCAAGAAAGTGATGCTTGCAAGAAATCCTGTCTACCTTATGGCAGGACAATCCCTGGAGCCATGCGTCTGGGATTGTCTACTGGGTAGAGAGTGGGTGAAAAATCCCATGTAGCCAGAGCGTGGTCGGACTGGAATATTATCCAATTGTGTTGAACCTTGTCGGCAAAAGCAAAATAGGCAGCTGCCGAAAAAAAATCTGCTGGGCAAAAGCATGCTCCTCACTGCACTGTTGTTCATGTCCCATGGCAGACATTGAAGAACACAATGCATAGCTTGGGAGGCTGTCAAGACAGACACAATATTAATGACTGTCTTGTGGTCCTCTGCCAGCCCCTGGAGGGCAGTGGGCTTATTTCCTTGGTGGAAATGACCCACCCAAACCTTACTAAATATAGAACAAATACTGTGTCTAGCATGGGAACGAGATGGTTTTTAACAATGAAAAGATTTGTCACTCTATACTGCTGTTGCAAGTGAGGTATGTTCATTTTCTATTTTGCAATGTCCGCCATCTCTATCTCTACCTGTGGTGCTCCCCTGGGCTCTCTCCCCTCACCGTGGTTTCTCAACCTCTACTTAGCCCCTTTAGACCACCTGATTTCTACCTTTTCCTCTAATGTTCACTGTTATAAAGATGACACTCAGCTTTCCTTTAGGCTCACCTCAGTCTCCTCTCTCACTCATTCCTGACTGTCTATCGATTCAGGATTGGTGTGCCTCCAATGATCTCTGCCTTAATGCCAGTAAGATGGAGATCCTTTTCATTGGGACCCCTGCCCTGCTTTCCCTCTCTCATTGTGGCTGCCCGCCTTAGGCCCTCTTTTTTCGCCTTCCAGTGAGGAAAAAATGTGGTGTCTTCTTCGACTCCACTCTCTCTTTCTCTCTTCACATCTCAGATGTCACCAAGAAGTCCCACTACCAGCTGCACCTTTCTCACTTTCCTCCAGAAGCTCACTGTCTCCAGAAACCTGGTTCTCTGTAGGCTGGACTACTGCAACAGCCTCTTTCTCAATCTGCCTTCCTCCACTCAGGGATCGTATCTCTCCAGCCCTGTAATCTCTCCACTGACTCCCAGTGGCTGCAAGAATCAAGTGCAGGACCCTTTGCATTGTCCATAAGGCTTTTTGGGACTGGGGCCCACACTACATCCAACGCTCTCTTCCAAAATACCTTTCTTTCTTGAGCCCTTCACTTCACCAGGCAGAGAGTGGGGGTAGAGCTCTCTCCTCTTCAGGTGCATTCCTCTGGAATGGCCTCCCTGACATTCCCAAACTTGAGCCCGACCACCTGAATTTCCGGAAGCAGCACAAAACCTTCATTTTCTCCTCTGCTTCCTCTCTCTCCCTCCCCTGATAACCTACCTGACCTACCTGTCTACTGTACTGACTGGTTGCTTGGCTACCCTCAGAGTCTCACTGGGTACCATGCTCTTTCTTGGTCAGTCACCCTTGCACTGCCTCTGGGCCTACCACACACTTAGGTGTGGTAACTGTAACCCCACAGCCCCTTGTTCTTCTTGCACTACCCATAGCCGTGCTGTACTGGCAGCACTTACTCAGAGTATGGCTGCCCTGTTTTCCACTCCCCACCTCCCCTCTGCCTTCACTTCCCCCCTCCCTGTCCCCTTGCAGGTCTCGTTCTTGCACTTGCACGATCTTTATGACACAAGACCTAGTAGGATTGTTTGTCTTGGCCTCCCTCTGTCTCCCCGCCCCACCCCCACACCCCCTTGTATTGTTGCACCTAGAAACACTGTACAGGCACTTTATAAATTACTTATCACATCATATCATAGACAGGATTTGCAATGATATTTGTTCCATCTCTAATCTGGATCTTGGGTATGGAATAAAAAAGGAAATGTGTTCACTGCTCCTACAAGGGCATTTTAAGTCCCACCAATGCATGAGGTTGCGTGCATTAGTTGTAGCTAATGCAAGTGGCCAAAACATAGAATGCATTTCAGAGGGTACCACGCTGGAGTAAGGTACACCATTGGGAGGGTCAATGCCCAACTTCTTTAGGGCAATACAGGAACCTCCACAGTTGAGCAAAATTGCCTTGCGAGAGGTCAGGTTTGGTTTTTCAATGGTTGCTTACTTGTCATCATGCTGTCTTGAATTTTTTGTTCAGATGTTCCTTGAAGGAGAAATTCATTGGTCAAAGATAAACCGAGCAACTAAGCATTACATCAAATGATGGGGGCGAGCTATTGGTGGGCATGTCAGCAGAGTGGAACTTGCTCTTACTCTGGATCATGCCATTATCCTGAGGATTGACTCTATACAGTTGAGCTTTAGACACCTTTTGTGGACATCCAAGTTTGGATGGTGTCAGTGCAGCTTTATAGCTCTGCACCAACAACGTTTTTAGAGTTAGTTAAGTGCTGTTTGGGTACTGGTGTAAGGTGAAGTGTTGTTTCCATAGTGGGAATATCAGAGTTTCCTTGTATAGGGAAAATATCATTGGATAGAGTGTGACATGTCATACAAATGTCAATCCACCCTCTCTACACAATCCTATAAAATTAATCCTGCTTCATAAAGATGAATGATGTAATCCAAATATAAATTCACAGTTTCACCATCATTTCTACTCATTTGCTCACCATCCAATCAATCAATTAGTCATAGCAAGATCAGACATCTTTTAGGAGTGAGTGTTTTTGATGGGCAAACCAGCTGACTACAATAGCTTGCATTGTCTTACCCTTCGGTAATGTGAGCCAAGCTCAAGTATGACTCATTAAAGGCATGATACAACCAGATCAAAAACCACGGTACAATATTCTAAATTCCAAACCAATCTAAACAATCATTTTTATTGTCTAATTATCATAGAACTGACAAAAGAAATCCCTAGAAAAGCATAACTGTAAGTATTATAGAATTAGTCAACGGAATTACAATTAACATGGGTTCCTGGGAGATCAATATTAATTATTGATAAAGTGAAAATGTTCAGTGGGCCCAGATGTTCCTGGTATACCAGAAACACTGCACTTACTCCAAGCCAAACTCAATGACGAAGCAGACAAAATGCAAGGCAAACCTCACCCTTATTATCATCCAAATAAAGCAGGGACAGCATACAAGCATCAAAATCTTTACTCTCTCTCCGAATTCATACAAATTAACATCCTACATACTTGTGACGCATCATCTCTTGCATCATACATTATCACTATTTCACAAAAACTACGGGGTGTGGGGATTGTTTAAGGGATGTGGCTACATATGGATCATATAAGGGTTACACAGTTAATTGGGTAAATGATATCTGATGGCTCCACAAGACCTTCCTAATATTGATAAAAGGTTTTTAAAAAAAAACATTAATTCTAAGAAAACTAGTTGGCTGCCATAGTACATGGTGGGGGGCATAACACTTAGGGATTTGATTGGTTGGTTTCTTGCTAACTAACCTTGGACATTTCGCCTGGTCATCAAGATATGCACCAGACTGGTAGTCGGGGGAGAAAGGCTCATGAACTGTCTTCTATTCATTACAAAAATTGCCCATCCCTCATACTTTAGACCATGAGCTTAACAATCAGTATGTTCTTGACCTTGGGTCTGTGTGTGCCTTTTAGGGAGTGCCACATGTGTCCCATCTTCTGCTGGCACCTACTGAATAGGCAGTGTCTTTCAATTATGAGTCACATGCTAGACGACCATCTATGAGGTGGAATTACCTCCTAATTTTTCGGTCCTTTATATTATTAACATTTGTGATGTGTTTTCTGCTGCCTCTAGGGACTCTCTTGAGTTATTCTCCATGGGGTCCTTTTGGCTCACTGTGCCATGGCCTTCAGCTACCAAGGGTCAGGTGTGCTCTTGTACGCGTATATTAATTGGGGAGTATCCTGTCTATGTCCTGGGAATCAATATCTCCTGCCTTTGATCCACTGTTCTATCCAACCTATCTCCTTCTGGCATTGGCACTAACTGCTAACTACTGTCTGAGCTGTGCACAGCTCTGTATTTCTATGGATTCAGCCTTTTGAGTATTCTGAAGGCCGTGTGGTTTTTGTCTATTTAAAAGCATTCTTTAGTGTCCATTTTAAAGAAGATGGCTGCCCTATTACACTCTTATTCATATATTAAAGAGCTATACTTGTGTGTCGTTCGAGTTGCAATCAGGTTATAAATCGGTTATTTTAGTGTTCTACATATCTTGTGTTGCTATGTTAATGTTTTTCATGTATAACTGCACATTTGACCTATTGTCCATGTTCTTCATGTGGAGTGCATTTCTACTTTGTGTCTAGTGTGTGCACCTATTGAGATTACAACATCAGCTTGGCTGCTTTTGCCATCTTCAACTTAGATTGCCTCTGTCTTGTTGTACCTGCCTGGGATAAGGGTGGTATGGTTGCCTCTCTGGTTGATTTTTTGACCATACTCTATCTTACGCTCTCCCCTGTATACAGCTCTTTGGGTATCCATATTTTACTCACCCATTTCAGGTCACCTCCACGTCTCACATAGTTGTCAATGGTACATGGCATGGAATTACACACCCCAGAGATGTCACAACTAACACAGTGCTCTGTGTAATTCTGGGGATCAGGAGGATACCTACATAATGACTGTGGGTGCTATATGGCTATCTACTTCTGGGTTACGGAACTTGAGTATCCAAGTTTATAACTATTTTCATTCCCACTTCCTTCTTGGCAGTCTTTTTGCATTGGCATATAGCTATTCTCAAGATGGAGAATCCCTGTAGTACTAGAACCAGTATAGCTCCTAATGATTTAAATGGTTAGCCAACCCGGTGGGTGTCCAGGAGAACAGATAACTGAACCAGTCATCATAAAGCAATGTCATCCACTTCTTCCAGCTTTTTTGTGTGCAATTCTGTCAGGGTGTATATTGCCGCTACGAGGGTCCCATTATCTTCGTAGTGGGTGGATTGTATTTGCAGCAAGAAGGTCACATTCTCACACAACTGCCCCCTTCATAGCTGTTATTAAATTGAGGACATACCTATTTTGAAGGGTCATGAGCCTTATTGCTCTCAGCTCTTCCTTATGGCATTGAAGCCTTTTTCAGTCGTTTTTTATTGTCTGTAACAGCTCCCAGCAGGTTATTTACAGCCACTTGGCATTTGTGTTGGCTTGCAAACCATGCAGTAACGAAGGATGCAAAGCATATTTCTGTTCTGCCAAACAATTTATGCTCGTCTGGTATATCGTTATATACCTTTTCCATTTTGCTTTAGAAATAGTTACTCCTTGAGGAACCTCTCATTTCTTAAGTGTGGGGGGAATCACCAATCTACATCTTACTCTTGGTTAATACTAAGGTTGAACAGATTATCCCCACCAGGGAGCACTGGCCTTCTCAATTTGGGGGAAGCTTCATGTATTCTTTTGAACTACAGGTCCAATAGTGGTCCATTAGTAGAGCTGTGCCTATTTTCATAACAAGCATAGCAAAGGCATGTTTGCACCCGTGGCTTTCCCCTACTTTTATTGCGCCCACATTTCTGAAGTATAAGGTCACATTCTTCAGTGGTATTATGGGTAGGGGTCCTGCTTCATCTTCTACCCATGTGAATAATTTGGAACTTCCCATCCATTCATTGAGGCATACATAATGTTAATTCTGTACAACCTCTACGGGTACTGTTAGGAGTGCCTGCCCCTTACAACCCATCATCCCTTCAACCCATCATTCTGAGGTGAACAATTGTCCATATATTAGTAACTGAGGTATTTCCCAGCACTAATGTGTTAGGCAGAAACCTGTGCAGTTCCCTTAGGGACCACTGCAAAAAGTTTAAGACCACAGGAGTTAGCAGTAAACCCAATTGGTAGCAGTCTGCACCACCCAGATTTACCTGGTAGCTGTGGCTGAACAGACAGACTTCTCTCAAGAAGAGTTAGGCAGTATATAGAGTATACACAATAGGGCTAAAAATACAGTAGCACAAGCAAACACTGACCAGAGCTTTGGTATAAAAGTATATTATTATATATTTAAAAACACACTTGTAAAAATACACTGGCACTAATATGTCAAGCAAGTTCAAACACAGTCCCTAAAAGTATATACACCTCCCTAGTTAATTATTCGATAAGTCTAGGTTAAGACACCACTTATTTAGCAAAACAGAGGTGAGCGTGTAACCGTAGATGGCACTCCAATAATTTGTTTAAAAAGGGAGAGAAAAGGCAGAAATAGGAAAAACACAACACTTTTAAGAAACCACAGCAAGTCAAGAAAGGCAGAGTCTACTTTAGAGCAAAAAGTTCATAGCCCAGGCCCACTCTTGGAGAGAGCAAGGCGGAATGTGCCCAAGATCACACAGTGGAAATGCACTCAAAGTCTTTGCAGGAAAGTCAAAAAGAGGTTAGATCAAGTCAGAAAGATAATGTTAACAGGTAAGAGGTCACCCCAGGATAGAGAATCAAGGATTTACAGGACACCTTGGACAGTCTGTTGCAAGGGAGACCAGGCGGGACACAGTACCTGAAATGGTGAGAAAGCTCCAGCGGGGGCAGTTGTTCCTGGCAGCAGGTGCAAGTCTGGGCTTCGTTCAGGGCAAGAGATGATCTCAACTTGGAAGAAAGCTGGAGGTCGTTGCACTGCCAGGGAAGAAACCAGCCACGGAGTTTCCCGGTTAAAAGGTACTACCCTTTTATTCACGGTGGTGGTGAAGCGTGGCTATCCAGCCGCCGGGGTGCTTGGCACGGGCGATTAGACCACGAGACGGTCCAGGAAGGCGAAAAAGGTGAACTGGTTGGTCCCACCAGCTCAAAGGGAAGAAGACTCTCCTGGAAGAAGATCTCCTCTGTCGTCGGGAAAGTGGTGAGTTTCGTACAGCAGGGCTCCACCGGTGTTGTCGTCGTTGTAGATGGCTCAGCTTCTCCCCTCTTGGGATTCTTTAGGTCCTGTGGCAACTTCTGAAGTTCCAGTCCCCAAAGCCCTGCTTTTATGCAGCAAAACCCCCATTCATCAGCCTAGCTGTCACTCAAACATGATAAGTGGTGAGCCGGGCGGCTCACCACTGGGCCAATCACACAGGAGTGCGACTTGAGTTGCCAAGGCAACTCAGTCCAGGGTGCCTAATCCCCCTCCCACGCATCCTGTTGACCCCAGACAGAGTGGCACCATTTGGAGGGCTTCTGTGGAGAAGCCCGCTAAAAAGTGGAACAAAGGGCTCGACTTGGGTTAGAGTTTCAGAGGCGAACACAAACTCCATTTTAAAACTGAGTCCTGGCAAAAAGACCCAACCGAGGAATAAATATTAAATAAATAACCCAGTGGTATCTTTAACATTGCACCAAAAAGTGGTGCGTTAAAAATGAATGGGAAAATCCCATAGGAAATATTCTGGTGGAATATTTCGCATGGTATCCACTGCCACCAGCCAGAAACTCAACAAGGGGGGACTGGACAGTGCCCCCTTGGAAAACAGACCCAGGGGCAATCGAATTACCCCTACCAGTACTTCCACAATATGATGGTTTGTACTGGTTCTGTTCACAATTTGAGACTTGTAAAGCCAATGGTGACTTTACATGCCCTGGGAGACAGTAGTCAGTCCCAGGGTATGGAGTCTATGTTTGGGGGTCACTATGACACCCCTGTGTTACTGCACTGAGGGTGCTGTGTAACACACATACCAAAAACACATGAAGCCCTATGGAGTAAAAGACCCCATAGCCCATAAAACACATTACATAGTCAAAGGACATTCTCAAATCATGTCTAAGAGTGGGAGAAAAAGAGTCTCACTCTTAGCAGGAGAAACAAATAAACCCCAAAAATCCAGCAAAGCTGCTGGGGGACTCACTAGGTTTGGGAAATTAGCCTTAACAGAAAATTCTCCCTAACATGAGGTATTTCTTTTCCAGCTACATTTGTGCATTGCAATAACTAATTGTCTGCTCTCTTGACCTCTCCTCTATCCTGGCCTTCTAGGGTATGTTGCATCACTTTGTTTGTTTGTTTTAGCATCATCCATCATTGCTTTAGTTTTTATATAACTATCCTCATGATGCAACATCTTTTTTTGCCATCCAACGCTAGGTCACCCAGCTTACTTGAAATTGTCTCTTCTTGGTGCAAAGTGCTAGGTTTGTTAGACAATGTGCTCTGTGTGCTGGTATTTCTGTGGCTATGAATATTCTGGAAGCACTCATGGCATAAGGTATGGGACAGCACACAAAACCACACAAAACAGCTCTCAACATCTCTCTCCCCACTTTGTGCATATGCTGATATCAGAGGTTATTGGTGACATGGGCGGAATCATCCATATATTTACTCAGGTCTATTGAGTCATCCAGTACACTTCTTTTTATCCTTTTAATCTGTGCGCTCACTTCAGGGAATTGCTTCGGGGTTATTTCACTTGTCATTATTACAGGGGTTAGGCTCATGTTTACTGGTTTAGCATTATTATAAATGATCAGTTGTCTTAATTCAACAAAAACGAGGCAATAAAGACCACAAAATGTGAAGAACATTGCTAAAACCATAATGGCCAGCAAATCTATCTTCTGTTAACATCTACCGACATAGTTCCATGCTCATGCCAAGAGGGAATATGTAATCGTGTTTAGTTCACGCATGGTTCTACTAAAGAAAATGTTTTTGCCCTTCTTCCTACCAGGGCAACCTCTGGGCAAAATATAAGCTCTGCTAGTAACCTCAATATTGTGTTGTGGATTCTTGGGAGCCATGTTATCAGTATCTGTACTCCATAAAGATACACTTCTGGGTTGAGTGGCACCTTCCTCTGTGCCTTATGACCATAAAATGTTATTAAAAACTCTTGGACATTCACATACGGAATCCTTGAAGTGGAACATATTATTCCTTTGTCAGTAAATTGTATGTTCATGTTTAATTTACTCATCAAGCCTTTCCCTAATATATTTACAGGTGTCTGGTGGTAATATAACAATGGAATAGCTAAGTCATGTTTAATGGGTAAGCTATCTGTACACAGAACCGTTGTTGTTGCCCGAGAAAATCCTGTATATCCATGGATATACCTGACATAGGGATGTTCCCTCCCTCACTGTTTATCTATGCCTGCTGGGTCTGCATTGGTGTTTGGTGTGTTTGTATCATTGCCTGCTTTGTCTGCATTGACACTTGATGTGTTTGGAATGGCATTCCCTTTGATTTTTAATTTCAATTGTTGAATTTGCTGTGTTTGTTGCATTGGTGACATTTGTATCTTATACTGCGTGTGATCATGGTCATAATATGTTGGTGGCTCTGAGCTGTATGGTGGGGGATATGCTGGCCCCCCTCTTGTGTCAACCTGCCGCCAGTTCTGTTGAATTCCGCCCTTGCTTCTGCATTGATGTGAATTATGCCCTATTTTCCTGCTTGTCCAACACTGTTGTGGCTGTCCTCTGAATCGTGGTGGCCCTCCACTGAATCCTCCTATTTGCTGAGCTGGAAACCTCAAGGTGCACCCCCCTCGTCCCCATGTGTAATAGTTATATTCTCCTCTCCCTACATCATTTGCATTGGGCCCTCACTCCATTTGCTGTGCTTCCTGCATAGCTTTTGTTTTCTCCTGTGTTTGTCAACATGGCCCCTTGCATCGTCAGTTTTGATCATTTATTTTGCACTAGCTTTGCTTCTTCTATTTTCCTTTCTTCGACTTTCTTTCTATTATTCTCTTGTTTCAATCTGCAACTATGAACAATATTTAACTGTATATCTTGCCACGGTTTTGTCTCTATGCCCACAATTTTCTATAATTGCCGATGTACTTCTTTGGGAGTCCCAGACTCAAAATGTGTTAAAACAATTGTGATATTTTTATCCCATGGTTCCCATGTCTCTATTCTTCACTTCTCTTGAATGTCCTGTATGTATGCTGTGGGGGTTTCCTCCGCCCCCATTCTCTATGTCATAATTTCCTCCATGTCTGATGTGTCTGGATACTGTATTCTCAATGCCCTCCAAATCTCTCCTCTGCAATTATTGAAAGGCACCCTGTCATGTTGTGTATTTTGGGCTGTCACTCCAGGGTACTACACCTGTTTCCAAATGTCTACCGATTTCTCACCCAGTAAAGCGGCATACAAACTCTTGAGGTCGCCTACTGCTGGAGTCATTCAATCTGTCATTCCCTCTAATTCATAGATCCATTTTCCTGTCCCACTCTGAGCGCGTTATGGGTGTCTGAGTAACACTTCTTACCGGTAAGGAGTTGGACTGGAGGTGGGACAGAAGCTATGGATGACGTATTAATATGCCTCCCAACAAAAACATTGAAAAAATGAGACTTCGGTCCTGCAAAGTAAATATTTCCCATCTTGTTTACCATTCCCATCAATCATGTTGCTTGTATATTCACCAAATTATGAGTGGTACGGCAATATGGAGACCCTAAGGACTCCATTGTGTTTGGTGCATTTTCTGTGGGTGGTAACTATTCCTGCAGTCTGGTCTACATTTTTCCCAAACTGCCCCAAACGTACCTCTGATTCTGAAACATGACAGTGCATTAAAAAATGGGTTCTAATTCCAGCACTCCTTCCACAACTAAATATTACAAAATATTTAATCTGAGCACTCATTAATTCCTCCAAAAAACTGTTTGCTACGCCAAGATTTCATAATAAGGTATTCCATAATATTTACTTACTTTGCATCTACTGTGCATTGCACATGAATTTACTATCATCTTAAGAAGACACTTTTTAGCAAAGCACATGTTCATTTGCAATGATACACATACTTAATAGGCCACAGATTTGCATATACTTGACAACATTGATCCTAATCTAAACAAACTATACAAAGACACTAAATAATCAAATTGAAACAAACAAATGATACACATACATATTAAAATAAAACATGTTTTTAAACAAATGATATGGAATAAACCACTGTTCAAAATAGTATTTGATGTGTTGATCTGAATTCTAAACATCACATCCTGATTTTGATTGATTCAAATGTGAGATTCGGAAGTTAGTTTGAGGAGGCAATTTAAAAAAAATACACAGCTCCAATGTTCATGGATTCTAAGATATTTAAAATAATTAAACAGTAAGAATGGGTGCTCAGTGGTCAGATAGAGGTTCTCATCTCCTTTGGGGAATTTTATACCATCTATGACTTGGGTGAAGTCATGTAATGTTTTCAGTTCTTGTATTCGTACTTTGCTGGCATCCAACTGTTCAAAGTATTAAAACTAAACTGTAAGGGTGAAATTTCAGGTTCAGTATGTACTTTGAAGCCATTTTTCCCTCTGTATCACTGATACTTTCCATGTTTATAACGTTGTTTTGTATTGCAGTGTGTGCCAATGTTTTGCTTACGTCCTCCACACAGCAATTTCCTGAGGAACCAAATCCTTTCTCACGATGAGAAAGATGATGTGCTTTGTGCTTGACCTTTTATTCTTGGAACTGACTTCTCTCATTTCAGGATTTTAAGTGTGCAAGAACATAGACTCTTTTATAAAAGTGTACACCTCCATAGCAGGCTGTTCCTTCTGGCAAAGGGACTGGTGTCTCAGAAGGTGATAAAGTCTTGCATCTTTGTGCTTACTTTGGTGACAGCACATAAACTATCTCTATCTGCAGCCTATAGGAATTCTTCCAGGAGTGACATGGTTGCAAACAATGCCTTAGTTAGAAATAACGGATCCACCTTTCCCCATTTTTTGGATGCCTGTTTTCCTTATAAAAAGGCTTGATTTTGATGGACCTTCTGTGCCTTTTTGGTTTTAAGATAATCTTGTGATGACGATCAGTGTTGAACATTTGCCAAAGTGTCTTTGAAACGGGTGCTACATAAAGACGGATGCCTAGCTCAGTGCCATTAGTGTTCAAAGCAATGGCACCCGGCCCCTCGTGAAGTCCATGGGCCTGTTGTCTGGGCTTCATGTTTGTACTGCATCTGAATTTTGGTCAAGCTTTGGATACTAACATTGCCAGAAAAAAGGTGCTTTCATACATAAACACAAAACAAACCTCCAGGGACCTCTAGCTTATTGTGGTAAAAAAAAAAATACTTTTATCTTGCATGTTTAACTAAAACAATGATATCTAAACATGCTAAGCTATTAAACCTGCAAGCCAAGTACAATCCCAGTTCCGGCTTCTGTTTTTTACCGGAGCGGCAGCGCCAATAGAATGGAAGGGATAACAGATGCTGTGCCTGAAAGCAGCTGCAGTGACAGTTATGCCCCAATGACACCTCTGTTACCTAAGGGCGGCAACAGCTGGTACACAACATAACATTGCACACCTTTTGGGCAATAGACAAAGAACATTGGCAGGCAGACCCCCTTCCTCCACCCCGTTGTGCTAACTCACCATTAAAATCAGGCACAAAGCGCTATCTCGTTAATATTGTGCGATAATATGTCACATGTTGCTGACGTGACATACGCCAGTTAATTAAAAAAGATCATGAGGGCACAAGGCATAAACAGCATCCCTTCTCAAGTAGCAACAGTTGTTCACAACATTATGCATATATGTATATCGTCTGCTTGCCCTTTGATCTCTTTCCTAGTTGCATGTCACTGTGCATATCACTTCATTTATGTTATTTGTGTACATTCATCTGCGTCAGCGGGTTCAATAAATAATCAGTGTAAACTAGTACTGGGCAAAAACCTTTTATCAATGCAAAATAGTTTTAATGTTGGAATAAATATACTGAAACATGTATATAATTAAGAAAAATGGCGTCCTTACACAAGTGTGTATGGGATTTGTAAAGCGTGGACAAAGCTGGGGAGGGAACTGGACTTCAAGGTATTTTTATTAACCAATATGCTGAGTTGGCCCTGTCTTAAACTTGCGACTGCTAGGAGGGCACACACGTTTGGCGCAAGCTCTGAATACACTAAGCTTTCTTATTGAGTTTTTAAAAAAGTGTCCTTTGCATGACACACACAATACCCCATAGTATTAGCATAATATTAGCAGGGACCACCAACAAAAGTACAGTATTTTCAGTGCATGTGTTCCAAATAAAGGTGCAGTCTCATATTCGCACCCACATCGAAACATGATTTGTAGCAAGAATACATCATGCAATGTGTGTGAGAATTAGTAGTTTGGTATACGGGAGTCTGTGCTCAATGCAATGCTGCATTGAGACACAGATAATTATCACAGTCTGATTCCTTCCTCCATGCCATCACAATTCATCATTATATAAGAGAAAGGATTGTGCGTGTGGAAAGGTGGGGGGAAAAGATCATGAAAAAAGAGAGGTAAACAGCTGGAGAATGCAACACATGGAATGGGATTCCATGTATGAAGTAAAGGTGACCAGTAAGGGAGAGAGGTAGGAAAAAGAGGTGGGGTGGCACGAGGTACTACAAAATGAGTGAGATGGAAAGCATGAGGCACTATATTCTGACAGAATGGAAAGGAAATCGGCAGTGTCTCTTGTATGCAGCGAGTCACAATTTCCACTGAGTATCTGGGTCTCATTGGGACTTCAGAGGTTGAAATCACACATTAGACCTATACCGTGAGAAGCATTATGTTATGCTATTTGGCTTTTATTCTGTGAGGATCAACACCGTAGTGGTCTTAAAGTGCTGAGTCCTTCCTTGTCCATGGTTGAGTGAATTCTGACCCCATCCCAGGGTGTTCAACTAAACTGTAGTACGAGGGATGAGAGTAAAAGGGACAGTGAGAAAATGGGAAGAATTAGCTGTGGAGAACGGGTGAACAACATATGACAAACCAGGGTGATCAAGCATTTGGGTAAAATTACAACAGGTAGAAATGCAGGTGTGAGCCGGATGTATGTACGAGATATGTAGCTGTTCGAAGGGAAATACAAGGTAAAGACCAAGCAGGAAGTAGGAGAGGCCTTAAGGGCTACCTCCTCCTCTTTATAGTGTTCACAAATATCTTAAATGTGTTGAGTAGCTTTTTTAGTACTAGTTATGGATGTGTGATGGCCTTGAGATGTGCTCGAGAGTTCCAAATAGTTGTTTGGGCGACTCCAGTTGCAAGAAATGCCCCAGAGCACAAGAGTTGGCTATGAATAGGTGATTATGCAACTGAATGCAAAGGGAAAGGTAGACAAGAAGGGATCCAAGTGTGAGCCAAATTCAAAGGCCTCAGGTCTTGGAAAGAAAATACATGTCTATTCTTAACTAAAATGCTACTTTAGGGGCGCAGGTCAATAGTTTCATGGAATTATCCTTAATTCCTCAGACGTCATATAGGTGTTACATTTGTATGCAGATATCAGTTGTGTTAATCAAGAATACAGTGTGCAGTAAACCTTTATTAGAACAAGGCAAATGAGTTGCATATACATATGGTTGGGTGAGATGGAGAGTCATACAGTCGGGAATGAAATGAGTCGGGGGTACCGCAAAATATGACAGGAGAATATAATATTGGTAGAGGTTAATTCTACGTAAACCTGTAGAGTACACACGAGTCAACATGAAGTTAAATATATAGAGCAAGGGGTATCCAAGAAAACAACCTCCCATTGATTGTGTGATATAGTACCGCTTACATAGCACAGTGAAAGGGGCGGTTAGGGCTTATGTGCTGTAAAGAAAGAATAACACATAATTTATACAGAGACTGTAAGTAAGTAGGATTTGAGTGGCCGGGTTCTGAGGGTCATTCAACCGCTATATACTGGGTGGAGGAGATTTGAAATTAGTCAAGAGCTATTGGTAGGTTATAGGCCATGATTTGATGTCTCTTTTAAATTGTAGTTTGGGCACAAAGGATGTAGTGTGAGCTTGAAGGTGAGTTTGAGGGAAGGGATAAATGTGTAAGCCTTTAAGTGCACATGTTCTAATACCAGACACACTGACTTGTCTTGGCACAGGTTGAATTACATGTTCACTCACTTTCTAATATTTTTAACAATTGCACAATAGCAAACTTTCACAAATACATTAAGCTAATGAGCAGTTTCCTACATTAGCACCTGTGTTCACTGTGATCCCTCGATGAAGTACTGCTCGCTACCACAGACCCATCATGCCTCCACGCATCATACATGTCATTGTTCTGCTGAAGAAATGAATTGTGCTTCTCCAGAATAAAGCTGTAAGTACACACACCTTTCATTACCCTTTCCCCTGCCACTACAATGATAAATCTGAACTAAACCACACAGTCAATTGTACACACTTGTTGCAGCACCACATACTCCAATCACTCAGGCCTTTGTGTACCCCAGGTGTCCTCTTCTACTGGCCCCAGCCTCAGCTAATCCATGCACCCCACCAAGCTACCCTACCCTCAAGGCAACCCATCTCCCTCTGCCTCAAGCCGACAACAGGATATGTAACAGTACATTCCAAGGCACATCTGTAAAAAAAGAAACGTTTGTAGGTTTTGCCAAAGTTACAGTGAAGGGGCATGCTTAGCTACAGCATTACTCTGTAGAGAGGGGAGGAGATACCAAGGGAAAGAATGAAAAGGCTGATCAAACAGCAACCGGATACGACATGAACAAAATAGTGCAAATGCAACAGTAAATGAGTGACTACACTCCAATAGTGCAGGGAAGCAAACCAAAAGGAGAAGATTAAAATAGGATGTGCCTAATGCTAATGGTCAAGAAATATACACACAAGTAGATAGGCGTACCATTAGTGTCCCAATAAGTGAATGTATATTTTGTCAGGGAAAATAGAGGAAGGCTGAACTAAACACATTGAAGAAATACAGAAAGGGCACTTGTGATGGATTCTCTGACACCTCCAAAAGAAGTGTCTTTCCTAATGGCAAATGTCACGCTCTATAATAGTACTTACCACTATAATAATCAAATACCTCCCGACACAAGTAACACTGCAAGAACACAATCACTGAGATAATATCAGACAGCACAATTCTGTTCTGCCATTTGCATCAATGGGAGCTGAATAAAGCCACCAGCCTCAACATGGACTTTACTCATTTTGGATACGTGAGGTCATTCATCACATGGCGTCATCATTGTTAACACAATCAACTAGCAAAAGAGAATATCGGCAGATGTACAATTGGTCCAGGAAGCATCTTCTATCCAAATTGTTTATTAAGGGTGAATGGATAGAACAGGAGCATGAAGCATGGCAATCTAGAATGATGCAGGAGGTTATCTCTATGCATGAGGATATGTGGCAGGATAATGGCTTGTAACATCAGGCCCTGACAGACTTCATGACACAGACCACCAGAGATGAGCATCTTAAAATGGCTCAGCTCACAGCATATATGTACTTTCATCTGATAATCATGGAAGAAAGATACCAGGAGAGTGTAGCCTCTATGAAAAACCAAACTGAGCTTTTGGATCTAGTACAGAGAGAGTTAAAGCAAGTAGAGGAGAAAGTGCAATAGAGTCGAAATTCTGAGTCAACATTAGAAAACATTATTCAGCAGCTGAAAGATGAGCTAGCGGTACAGCAGCAATTGAATGTAGAACGAGAGTCCCAATTTTCTGCGCTGAGAGAGGAATGTCAAGAAGGTGTTGAGAACCTAAGAGAGAGTCAACTAAAATTGAGTCAACAAATGGTGCATAATAGAGCTTGCTTAGAGGACATGTGTGCATTTCTTTTATTAGTGTTAGCTTCAAAAGAAGCTTTTTACCATTTACAGTTCAAATTCAGCATGAAAAGAAGAAAAATGAGAAAAAAAGAAAAAGAAAAAGAAAAAAAATATGTAAACAAAAATTCCATAACTCTGAAAACATTCCATAGCTCTGAAAACATATAATACAATTATTTCAGTCAATTGCTGTGAAAAGGAAAAAGGAAAAGGGGAGAAAAATAAAAGGAAGGAGAAGAAAACGGGTAAAAGGAGAAGAGGGAAGGACCAGTTCAGCCACAGTTGGCAGCTTCTTTCAGTCTTGTTATGCAGAAAAAAACTTTCTTCCTCACTTTTCTCCATCAAGTTTTTTAAAAATGATTGATACCATCTCTAGCAGGCCAAAAGTTATAGATAACCTTGAGCCCTGTAGCAGCTGTAACCAAACGTCTTTCTTTGTTGAAGTTCGATTGTTTACAAAAAATCTCCCCAGTAGATTGCGACGAATGTCCATGATGCCCTGACAGCTCATGATGAGATGGCAAAGTGTTTCCATTGGATGACCACAGAGTCGACATTTATAGTCTCTCGTACTTTTTTGTTTTCTTGCTTCAAGAATTTCTTTGGTCGGAAAGATGTTGAAGCGAAGTCTGAGAAATTGCTGTCGCAACTCGGCCGAAGGAAACTTACTCAGATACAGCGGAGTTAGGCCTTGCTTGTTCAAAGCAATGCAGTATTTGCCATAGAGTTTAGATGACTGCGCCAGCACTGAGGACTCGATCCAATCATGCTCATACAGCCGTTTCTTTACAAGATCTGGATTTTCAATATGTAGTTTCGCAGTAGAGTCTATTGAGTCCAACAGGCTCAAACATTTGGTGCTCCATTCAACAAGTAAAGGCTCTCTTTCTGACTTCAGTGCTTGGCCCAACAGTCCAAAACCACTATCTGGTGGAGGCAGTAAGCATTTGCGATAGAAAGATAGAGTTTTCCAGCTGACATAAGTAATGAGAGAAGTCAATCCAAACTCTTTTCTTATTACAGCCACAGGTATACAGTTAGGGAGGTCAAGTACAGCTCTCCAAAATAGGCCCTTTAAGATTTGCCATATCTTCCAGCTCATCTCAAGAGAGCACTCAGCCCCATAGGTCACAATGGGGATTACCTTCATTGTGTAAAAACGGAGCAAAGGTGTCAATGTAAATTTACAATATCTGCGTTTGATCAGTCTTGCCTGGGCTGTCAGCATCTTCAATTTGCGCCTTAGCGCTATTTCTCTTGGAGCTTCACTATAGCTTGCGTTGATTGGGGTGCCTAAATAAAGCAATTCTGATGTCTCTCGGATCTGGTCACCATTTATGTGCCACCCCTTAAACTTCATGAGGTTGCTTCTTGTCTTCCCCAAGGTAAGCACCATTGATTTGGTGGTGTTTACTCTTAGGTCATTGGAAGATAAAAAGAGAGCTAGGGCATTCAATCGGCGCTGGAGCCGGATTGGAGTTTCATCTAGAAGAATGACTTCATCTGCGTACAATAAACGATTAATTGGGGAGCCCGCAATACAAGGGGGAAAGCATCTAATTTCCGTAAAGGCTTCACCTATGTCTGAGATGTATAATTTAAAGATGGCTGGGGCTAGTCGACTCCCTTGCTTGAGGCCCACTCCTGTTTTGATGGAGTTTGACAGGTCTCCCTTTTGGTTCAGCTTGATTTGAATGCTTGTGTTGTTATGAAGGGCCTCCATAGCCTCGCCTATGTCAGTGGGGCACCCCCAGACTTTTAGCTTCTGCCAAAGTTTCTCTCAATTTACTGAATCAAAGGCTTGAGACAAGTCCACTGATGCGAGATATACATTTTTACTGTCCTTTTTACCGTTCTCAGATTCAGGTAATTTATCAGAAAGAGGTTTAACGATGTTCCGATTCCCTTTTCAAACCCTGCTTGCCAGCCAATCCCGATGTTTTGATACCCAGCTCCAGGCCGTAAGGTGATTCAAGATCAGAGCTGCAAAAAGTTTGCAGATAACATCCCAGAGGGCGATAGGTCTGTAATTTGCGTCCACAGACCTACCACCCTTCTTGAAGATCGATACAATGATGGATTTCATCCAGGTGGCCGGGATACAGCGTTTTATTTTCACCAGTAGAAAAAGTTGGTGTAAGAAAGTTGCCCATTCCTCAGGATATTGTTTTAGTGACAGATTTGTGAGGCCATCAGGTCCCGCCGCTCTGGAATTGTTGGACAATTTAATTAGGGCGAGGATATCTTCCCTTTCAGTTTCAAACTCCCAGTTTGAGCCAGCGTTTTCTACAGCCTTTGAGGCTTGCAGGGTAGGCTTTGAGAAGAGCTTGGAGAAATGGTCCATCCAGTCCTTCGCTGGAATAGGGTTGGAAATGAGACTCTGTTGAGGTGCATCTAGCATGTTAAAGATTTGCCACATTTCACTAGAGTTTTTAGATGCAACTAATTCCAGCATATGTTCGGCATTCGATTGCAATAGAGATTGCCTATTCTGTCTTAACCAATTATTGTGTGCAGTCCTCATTTTCTTGACAGACACAAGTGATGCCGGGGAAGGATTTTTCTTCAGCGCTCTTTGCAACTTTGTTAGCTTCCTTTTTCTTGTGGCAACCTCATGGTTGAAAGTATATTTGTGGCAAAAGCCCTTTGATCTTCCTGGGCCAGATTTTTCGCTAAAGATGGCCAAGGACAGCGTATAATCTATGTCTTCCGGCCTGCCATTGTCTCTTAGATTTTTAGATAATGTTGATACATTTTCCCTCAGTAATCTTACTCTGTTTCTTCCAGGCTGTACTTCCAAGGCATCCCCATCTAGCAAGACTCTGATGTCCTGCCCAGTTCAAGTGTTAATTTCAACATGTTGTGGTCACTCTGTGGAGTTTCCATGATCGTTTAGGCCACTACCCTACAGTGAAGGCTATCGGAGGCAAGAAAGTAGTCTAAAATGTGAGAAACTGGCCTTCTCTTCCAGGTTGGATTTGGTGGGATGCCCCCCGATGTAATGCCATTTAGTAATCAGATATTTCTCAGCTGGAACTCCTTCCTAAATGACAGGCCTAGTTTTTCAGCTTCTTGTAGCTTGCTTACATAGAGATTTATGAGAGCCCCACAATTATTGAAACAGTGAATATTTAGGTCCCCATATAAGATCACATTCAAGTTGGAGTAGTCAATCATTGCAGCATCGACCTCCTCCAGTAACTGGTCCATGAAGTTCTTGGCTGCAAGATTGTTGCAGTTCCAATACAAGTTACACAAAAGGATCCGCTTCATAGTCTCCTCTTCACCAATTTGATATACCAGTAGGGTGATATGAATAAATGGTGAAATGTTCTTTGCCCAGGCCACCCGCAGGCCACAGCTTTCGTTGATGGTGGTCAATAGGCCTGCCATTGGTGTACCCTTCGTGCCTTTTATTGCTGGGTTCATAAGGACGACAAAGTCCTTGATGATAGGTTGAACATACAGCCACGTCTCCTGCAAACAAATGACCTCAAAATCTTCCAGTCGAATGCTACCATCACCCAGTAGATGTTTAAAACCATGCATGTTCCAACAACCCAAGTTGATGTAGGGTGGGGGATAATTGTCGCCTGGGCCCTGGCATTATGATCTTCTGGTCAATGAGCTGGCCAGCCAGTCCCAGTTGTCCCCATCCCTATCACCCCTGGTCCCTCGTGGTACACCGGAAGTGTTCTTTGAGGCACTATGGTTGTTGATCGTGATTCTGAATTTGCCCTTATTTTTTTTACTCGATCCTTCATCACATCTAAATTGGTTTGTTTTCAAGGAGCAGTCGCTGTCCATGTTGTCTGTCTTCCCGCTCCCCGCATCAGGATTGTAGCTGTTAGGATGATGAGATTTAGTGGGCATTTGGTCATAGAATTTGGCCTCATCTTTTCTGCCTAGGTTCGAGGTTGATCTAGCAGTTAGGGAAAACCCCATGTTCTTCAGTGGTTCAGAGTTTTGCTGTAGTAGAGTTTTCACATCCATGGAAGCAAGATGTATTATGGCTTTATCATAATTTGATTTATCCGGAAACTCTACTAATGATAAATCCTTTTTGTTGAGTCTAGAGAGTGCATCAATACTGCGGAAGAGCCTCAAGATGTTAGCTCTATTTAGAACTAGATTGTCTTTGTTTGTTTGTTTGTTTGTTTATTTGGTATAGCGCAAAAAACCAAACCCGCAAGGGTAACTGGGCGCAGGCAGCACAAGGATATTGAGAACTTGGTTACAAGACAAAAAACGGTTATACAGATAAGATGAACGCATATACAGGCAGTACAGAAATACAGAAATGCAGATAGAGCAGGTTGTCTAGAAATCAGTAATCTAGTTATACTCATCCGCAGTCTCTAGAATAAGTGGCGGTAAGGTGGTCAGGCTAAGTGTCGATGGAACGAATCCAGGTGAGGACTTTCCGCCTGAAGCTAGTGTAGGGTTGGTCCATTCTGAGATCAAGGGGGAGTCTGTTCCAGGTTTGAGCAGCTATGACCGGGAAGCTGGATCCGCCTGCTGTGCTCTTTTTATATCTGGGCACCACTAATGTGTGGGCATTCGTCATTCTGGTGGGCTGGATTGAGATTCTCTTGTTGACTCTGTTTACCAGGTAGGGGGCGCTATGTTGTTAAGGCATTTAGAGGTAAGGGATAAGGTTTTAAGCGCAATCCTGTCTTTGATTTTTAGCCAATGGATATTCTTCCTAGCGGTGGAGATATGAGCTCTGTTAGGAATGTTTAAGGCTATTCTGATAGCGTTATTTTGGAGCGTTTGGAGTTTGTCATGGATGTATTTGTTAGAACCAGCATATAGGGCATTACAGTAATCCAGCTTGGATATGATAAGTGCGTTAGCTAAAGTAATGCAACTAGTTTCTGTTAGGAATGGTCTGCATGCTCGGATCAGTTTGCAGGTGTATGCAGTGGAGGATGCTAGTGAGTTGGTTTGTTTCTTGAAGGTGAGCGCTGAGTCAAGATAGACCACGAGAGTTTTAACTGCAGGCATCACTTTGATGACATTATTGTCTATGTTAAATGAAGCATAATTAGGGTCCAATTTTTTGATGGCTAACTCTGAGCCGAGGATCAGTAACTCAGTTTTGTCGTCGTTCAGGCAGAGGCCGTGAGATGCCATCCATGCCTGAATGAGGAGATATATCTTATTCACTAAGGCTGTGTCCGCCAAGAAGTTGCCCGAAAGGGGGATAAGGATCTGCGTGTCATCTGCGTAATTAGTGTAGATGACACCCAGTCTGTCCAACTTGTTGAACAAAGGCTTAGTGAAGATGTTATACATCGTTGGAGATACACATGATCCTTGAGGGACACCGCATGAAACTTGTGTGGGATCAGCAGCTGCTAGGGAGGAGAATACTCTCATTTCTCCGGTTTGCCAGGAAGGATTGTACCCAGGTTATGGCATCACTTGAAAAATGAGCGGCAGAACTGAGGTGATTGCATAAAACTGCATGATCTACCAAGTCGAAGGCCGCAGAAAGGTCAAGGAGGAGTAGCATAGCTGATTTGCCATTGTCCTTCAACTCGTCAATTTGGGTCTTGAGCTCAATCAGGGCTGTCTCGGTACCATGAAGGGGATGGAAGCCTGATTGCCGAGAGCCTAGTAAATTGTTAGCTTCTAAGTAATCCTGAATTTGCAGATACGCTACTCTGTCGATGATTTTGAGCAAGAATGGGACGGTGGTGATGGGTCTGTAGTTTGTCGGTATAGCAGGGTCAAGTGTTTGTTTTTTTAGGAGGGGGAGCACCCAGGATTGTTTTAGGTTAATATGCACTAGGTTTGACTTAAAGGATGCATTAATGAGTTTAGAGATGAAGGGGGCTAGATCTCTAGCTGCATCTTTTATGATTTGGGGAGGGCAGTTATCTCCTTTGCAGTTGGATGGTTTTGGAGATAGTATGATTTTTTCTGTCTCTAGTATGGTTATTTGTCTGAAGCTGAATGGGTGAGGAATGTTAGGCTGGTTTAGGGGCGGCTCTGATTGAGGTATGGGTTCAGTTTGCAGGAGCAGGGCGGCTTTTTTATTTGCAATTTTGGTTTGGAGCAGACTAATTTTGCCCGCCAGGGCATTTTGTATATTAGTGCACCAGAGTTTATTTTTAGGGATGTTATCAGTCGGGGGTATGGGTGATTCCATTTCCCGGAGGATAGAGAATAGTTCCTTGGTATCTGATTTAGCCTTAGATATTCTGTTGTTAAAGGTATTCCTTTTGGTGGTTATAATTTCCTTTTTATACTGTTTGGCAAATGTGGCTAATTTGATTTTGTTCTCCACCGTGGGTGAGTGTTGCCAAATTGATTGTAACTTTCTTTTTTGAATTCTGAGGTCTTTCAGCTGTGGTGTGAACCAGTTGTTCAAATGACAGAGTTGTTTACTTTTGCAAGTTTTTAGTGGGAGCAATCGAATCAAGCGCCTTAATCATTGTGCTGTTGTAAACTTCCACAAGCAGAGTAGGGTCTGTAGTATTGTCTAGATTGTCGAGTGTGGGGAGAAGGTGTGGTATGAGTCGTTCTGCTGTGATATCTTTTTTATTTCTGGTGGGGAGAGGCGGGGCCATGAGTATAGGTTTGGGTCGGATAAGGTCAAGTGAGGCGTTGAATACAATTAAGTAGTGGTCGGTCCAAGATTGTGGCAGAATGTTGGTGATGCTAATGTTGCAATTCTGATCAGCAACCCAGTCTAAGGTCCCACCTTTGACGTGAGTGGGGGAGGAGACTTTTTGAGTTAAGGCATAGTCATTCAAGAGTGTAGCAACGGATAGGGCGTGTTTGTCATTACAGTCATTGAAGCCCAAGTTAAAGTCTCCCAGTAGTAGGATTTGAGCATGGTCTTTAGTGTTATTGGTTAAGATACTAGTTAGGTCATCTTCAAAGGATCCTAGTGGTCCAGGAGGTCTGTAGATGACGTGCATAGTGAGGGTACAGTTGCACGAGAGGTGAAGTTTAGCAGTAAGGAGTTCACATGATTGAAATAGTACGTTAATAGCTAATTTGATGGGTAGAGTGGATTTGTGGATAATGGCTAGGCCACCTCCTTTGGTGTGAGGTCTGTCAACTCTTAGTAGTTGGTAGCCATCCGGTATTGCTAGCATGATGGCCGGGCCAGCCGCCTAATGGAGCCATGTTTCGGTTATGACTAGTAGGTCTAGGTTCTCATTAGTTAAGGTGTCAGAGATCTCTGTAGCGTGGGCTACCATAGATCTAGCATTGACTAGTGAACCAGTTAGTGATAAGGTATTGGCTGGTGTAGTAGTGGGAGGTTGTTTATTTTTGGTTAGGGTGTCTCTTTGTGACAGAGTCTGGTTGGATGTTGTGATAGGGGCAGATTTGGTATGTTGCGAGCGTTTGTTTGCTAGATCAATGTAACCTCTGTGGTTATAGTAGGATGATGGTTCATGTAGGCCGGGCAATCTTGCCCTCAGTCTCATGTTTCTATCTTTAGGAGGGTGTGAGGCAGCAAATGCAAGTGCCATAGTGGTGAGGAGGCTCAGTATAAGGTGAAGTGTTTGGTGTGGGGAAGTTTTCATAGTGGTCATGGGCAGGGAAGAGTTGGTAAGGCAACTCCAGGTTTGGACTAAGGGTGTAGGCTGGTGGCGTGTGCATGGTGTGTGTCTAAATTAGTTATGGTAATTGGGTGGCAAGGAGGGTGAGCAGTCTAGTGAGAGTCTGTGTGCTGGAATTTAGGTAGTCTAGGCGGGAGCAAGAGTGCTAAGACCTAGGTAGGCAGGCGAGCTGGGCAAGTATAAGTGGTGGCAGGCTGGCAATGCAGATTAGCTAACTAAGGCAGTATTTCGCCTAGATGCGAGAGTTACAGCGCAGCCAGAAATCACATTAAAAGCATAGTAAAAACCGGGGCAGTGTTTCACCTAGATGCGAGAGTCACAGCGCAGCCAGAAATCACATTAAAAGCATAGTAAAAACCAAGGCAGTGTTTCACCTAGATGCGAGAGTCACAGCGCAGCCAGAAATCACACTAAAAGCATAGTAAAAACCAGGGCAGTGTTTCACCTAGATGCGAGAGTCACAGCGCAGCCAGAAATCACATTAAAAGCATAGTAAAAACCAGGGCAGTGTTTCACCTAGATGCGAGAGTCACAGCGCAGCCAGAAATCACATTAAAAGCATAGTAAAAACCAGGGCAGTGTTTCACCTAGATGCGAGAGTCACAGCGCAGCCAGAAATCACATTAAGGAACAACATGTAACTAGTGCAGTTCACAGTGAGACGTTATTTGCAATGTTTGTTCATACATCAACTGAGTATCAAAGGAGTTGCTAGAGATAAATATTAAGGAGGTGATTAGCTAGAGAATATGGGGCATAATACTTGGCCTGATGATAAATAATCATTACATTCTCACGGCATGTGAGTCAACATCATAAGTCCTCAATGTCTGGTGGGCACCTATATAGTGGTTGGGTTGGGCAGCCGAGCGCAATAAGTTTCACATGTGGCCACAGAAGACAGTTAACACTTGTCACAAGGCAATCGGTAGTGACAAGGTGATGCTGAAAGTAAAGTACCTGTTTGTCAGGGGTTCCGCCAGGGATACCACGCTAGCCGGCAGTGATGCAGGGTGACTGGCCGACGGCCGGAAAGGCAGGACAGGCAGGGACAGGACTAGAGCCTTTGTGCAAAGCCTCATAGGGGAACGTCCCATAGGTGAGGGGAAATCGAAGCTATGTTTCTGTAAGTGAAGCTTATCTGAAGAGGGCCAGGGAGTCTGGCAGATGGCAGTCACGGCACCGAACAGGCACAAAACAGGTGCTGGATTAGCCTCTCGTGAGCCCCGGAGTGAGGGGGCCGGCCTCGCCTGCCGGCGGCCAATGGGACAAGAGGTAGGCTCGGCAGCCAATCAACTGGCTGCTGGAGGCCTGGATTCGGCAGATGCGGAAGCTGCATTCAGGGAGCGGCCATCTTGGAAAGGCAATGAGCCTCGTAGGCTGTAATGGCGGTGGGTAGCTTGGTTGTGGCCTTTGTAGTGCAGGGCAGTGTGGACAAAGCCTCCACATTCAGCGTAGGTGAAAGAAAGGCTCATAAGCAGCTGAGCGCGGGCGAAATACGTATTTTCAGATAAATTTCGCCGGAGCAAAAGCGCTTACCAAAAGGAGGTGCGCTCATGCCTGAAGACGGCTGATGCAGTCGTTGGTCCTCTGCTCCTGCAGGGACATGGTCCAGAGCTCCTGCTCCTCGGGTGGGTGGGGGGACTGCTGTGCAGGCACAAGGCAGGTGTTGGATTAGCCTCTCGTGAGCCCCGGAGTGAGGGGGCCGGCTTCGCCTGCCGGCGGCCAATGGGGCAAGAGGTAGGCCCGGCAGCCAATCAGCTGGCTGCTGGAGGCCTGGATTCGGCAGATGCAGAAGCTGCATTCAGGGGGCGGCCATCTTGGAAAGGCAATGAGCCTCGTAGGTTGTAATGGCGGTGGGTAGCTTGGTTGTGGCCTTTGTAGTGCAGGGCAGTGTGGACAAAGCCTCCACATTCAGCGTAGGTGAAAGAAAGGCTCATAAGCAGCTGAGCTTTTAATACAAAGGATTCTGCGTGGTTCCAAGCAGTAGGAATCTGAAGTAGTTTCCTTTCCAGGGCTGTTCTCACGTTGTCTGTTGTCCGTGTTATAGTTCTTTGTCAGCCCCTTTGGTTGCTTTGCTTTGGCCCTACTGTTTTGATCCTGCGTCATAAATCTCCTGCCCAACGGAAGCAGTGAATCCTCGCTGGAGGATCTATTCATTTGACCTCTGGATACAATTCTAGTTCTGGATTGAGGTTTTATAGTCGAGGGCTGGGGCATTTTTTTAAAATCCTCGCAGTCAGAGTCACTAACAGACTCATCCTCAATGCCTTCGAAGTTGATCGCCTCCAATAGGATGCTGGGTGAAGATGCCCAAGCATTGTTTGTTTTTAATGCCTTAAGGCGATCTTCCAAGGAAGCATCAATCTCAAGGACCTCGTCCCAATCAGCGGAATATACCGAAAGGTTCATTAGATCCTCCAAATCCTCTGAGTTTAGGATATGTTTAGGCTTATTTATGGAATTTGGGGCAAAAGAGGACTTTCTGATTTCGTCTATGTCTTCATCCGATTCCATGCTCGTAAAAGAGTCTTCATTTTATATCAATTGTTGGTGTATTTGTTTTGGATCTTGGATGATGGCCTGTTTAAGCGCCAAGTCCTTGAAGTTTTTCATTGCAACAGGTGGACGTGATTGTTTGCTTTTAGCAGGTTTATTTGCAAAGTTCACATGTTTAGTTTGTTTCTTGGACTGTATAGGTGTCTTTCCAGAATTGGAACCAATCTTAGTGGCAAAACTGGGTCCCATATCACAATTTCTGGAGATGTCATATGTTTTAGGAAAAAGTGAAGGTGCAGATGCAAGAAGCACAGGTGCCATAGTAGATCCAAATGGCAAGGGATTGGATGAGGCGGACCTAATCTCCTTTGGTTTTTTGGCGTTTCTCCCCACTGTGTTACTACAGTCATGGTATGTCTTAGGGGGAGACTGCTTCGAGGTCCCCGGGATCTGATTGTCTTCAACTCCCACAAACTTCCATTCCCCTGGATGGAGCATTGGGTCGTCTGGGTATGACTCCTTGCATGATCCATTGATGGGTTGTGTTGAGGGCTTCTTGGTTCCATCCAGAGAGGATGCAGCAGGGCCGCCAGTGTTGACCGTGCTGGTAGTCAATAAAATTGGTGTAGCACCCAAATTCATAGCATTTCCCCCAGAGTTTGTCAGTGTAGTGTTTAGATCAACATCGAAGATGGGACCATTTTGGTTAGTGCTTGACAAGGATTGCCTTCTTTTTTCCTTGTCTCTAATTAGAGGTTCCAGGATAGTTTTCAAAAAGTTTGTAATGTGCTCCTCTTGCTTGTGTTTATTTTCGGATAAAGCTGATATGAATCCTTCCACGAAGATCATTTTGGTGTGTAGCATTGCGATCAGGGTGGATTGGTCTTTTAGTTGGTCCATGATGCTCTCGTACAATTTCATAAAAGGACTCATGGTGACAGAAAATGCCGCAATCATATTGGCATCTAAGAGTGCACTCGATGAAGACTTTTCCTCTACCTGAGCCGCAATCATGTCCAATAATAAATCTTCATCAGATATTGAATCATTGTTCCTAGGGTCGATCTCAACTGATGAAGAAAGCCTGCGCCGTTTCCTAGGTCAACTTGCACCTAGTAAGGTGGAAGGATCTATGGGCCTTGGGGACTTGGCTTTAGTTGTGTTCTTTGTTCTCCCACTGTGCTCAATTTCATCTTCTTCACTATTATTCGCTCTCTTACCTGTTCGAGAAGGAGAGTTAAGCGCCCTGGAGTTTTCCCTCGAAGGAGCTACTTCCTTCTCACAAACGATTTCCAAGCCAAAGCTGCCAGGATTTTTCTCTGGGTCGATTGTGGTTATGTGATGAATAATTGAGGTTTGCCTAGTTTTTCCAGGGCACCCCTCTTGGTTTTTCCGTGGGGGGGGCATCCCCACCTTTTTACTTAGGCAGAGAGTCTCAGCAGTAGGCAGCAGGATGGATGGGGGTCTTGAAGAGGAATCACTCTGTGAATAGCATAGGTTCCCAAAATTGGAGCCAAAGCTTAGGCCGCTAGGTTTCCATGCCTGTTGCCTAGGAGCCCCTCTATTGGAGGTTTTATGGGGTTCGGGCTCCAAGGATTTGGGTGGACCGGTGGGTGTAGCCGTATCACAGGATATAGCAGCTATAGGTAGGTAGACCTCATCATCTATAATGACCACAGTCTCCTTATGAGGTTGAATTGAACCTGGGCGGTGTCCTTGTCGGTCGTTGGACAATTTTCCTCAATCTCCTGTGGCTCTGTTGTAGTCGCCTCTAGGTCAGGTTCCACATAGACGCAGGAATCATTTAGCTGGTTTTGTAGTGTTGCCGAATTAGCCCCATCGCCGAGGGTGTTTTCAAGATCCATGGTATTTTTGGTATTTTTGTCAGAATCTGTTTTCTGCCCCACTACAACTAGAGCCTCTGCCGGATGATTTGTGGTAGGCTCTAGGTCGAGGCTATCGACTAACCCTCCGCCCGTGGTTTTGTCTGAACTAAGTGGGCCTACAGCTGTCATTGCACCAATGATTGGGTCAGGCAAACGAAATTCACAGCCACTCATGCTAGGCTGGGGGATGGCTATAGTGTGTCAGTTGTCAGCTGTAGCTATGCCAACTGCAGCTATAGGCTATGGAAAGAGCACTGTAAAAAGTGCATGGATCTTTCCTAGCTTCTTTATCCTGTTCTTTTTTGACAATAGACAGTCAAAGGCGGGAACAAAAGCAACTTTATTTTAGGGCGCAATGGAGTAGCCGCAATGTGAGTGAACAAGTAGGTGAAGGTGGAGGGAGCACTCTATGTGGATAGGGGAGCTCAAGGACATGTAGTCCACAGTCACTCCTCCTCGAACAACACTGTGATGCAGGGGGAGCTCAAGGATGTATAATTTACAATCACTCTATAATCGCTCTACAATCACTCCTCCTCAGACATGTGTCTGTGCTCTATCCTTAACAATAGTGCAGTATAGTGTTAATGTTGATATTGGTGCAAGGAGCTTTTATAAAGCTGTAGTAAAATCAGCGCGAATACAGCATCGATGGCGGCATCTAGGGCTTCTTACCGTGGTCCTCGTTATGTTTGTCTCTGCAGCTGCCCACAGACCACAGCTGCCCACCTGCTCAATGCGGCTCTCCTCCAGACAAGGTCCAGCTCTCCTCCAGAGCTGCATTACTGGGAGTGATGGGTGGGGGTGGGGTGTCTTGTGGGGACCGCAGCCATGGTCGTGGTGCTCCCAGGCTCCCAGGGATGACAAAGTTGAAAAGTGCGGGACACGGACCTTGGGACTCGACACTCAAGTCTCGAGACTCTGTAGTTTTCGAAGAAAGGACCTGAAAACGTTCAGTGAACGCACGCAGAACTCAAGCCGCACCTCTCAGCTCGTCAACAACAGCAAACAGCAACAGAGACCGCCTCTGAGTTCCTTGTCGTTATTCTTACTGACCTATAAATGTGTGCATTTCAAATACAGATTAAGCAATTGAAAGAGGAGAATTGCCAGTTGATCATAAGGGAGGTCCATTCTCAGGCAGAATTTCGATCAGGAGCACCAGAATCTGAGCGCTATGAAACGACAGATAGATCACCTCAGCAAACAGAATAGCACATTGTGTCAGGAGAAAAGTGCCTTGTGTCAGGAAGTGTGCCAGTTAAAGACAGACATGGAGAAAAGCGAGTCATGTTTTTAGGAACTGACTGACATGAGGGTAGAAAATTAAAATTGAATGCGACAGGTGAGGCAAGCAGAATTTGACCTAGAGCAGGCAACACACTCCAAAAAGGTGCAAACTGAGGAGATGAGTCTCCTGCAAAAGAAGAGGTCTGAGTTTTCCCAGATAATGCAGGCCTCACAGAAGGAAAATGAGTCCCTTTGTGAGGAGAACAAGGGACTCAGTGGCCAAGTAGTGTCATAAAGCAAGGTAATAGAAGCTACTCAAGCCCTAATAGCAGAGCTCAAAGCTCAGGCCTCTATATATTACAAAGAGACAGGGGTTGAGAAGCATAACTCTGAGAGATTGGAGAAGGAAATGGCAAGATACAAACAGGCTTTGAGGCACCTCAACCAGTTAGGGTATGGAAGGTCAACCCCTGACCACGGTGTGAGGTCCTCTTTGCCAGATGCCTCAAGCCAGCTCAACACATTATATGCCCAGGGCGCTGCTAACGTCATGCCTATGAGTTTTCAAGAACAGGGAAACATGAGGCAGCTGGACTCAATCAGGCCTAGTATAAATGAGCCGGAAGGCCATTCCCTATCAGATATTGACGGACATTCATGTTTATGCAGGTTTAAAAATGCCCTAGCAGATACTTCTGACCAGGAGGACTCCTATGATGAGAGAATCAGGGAGTTAGACTAGCAGAAACATAAATTGCAAAGGGGCCACTTGGTCTGCTTTGCAGACATAGAGGAATCAGAGTCCAGGCCTCAAAAGAGTGTTTTGAAAACCTTCACCCATTTAGGGAGGTGGGGGTAATTCTCCACCACACCTGGAAGAAGGGAAAGGATGATGTATTCCCCTGTGCGAAAAGGGGAGCACAAGGGAAGTGACCCAGAGAGCCCACAGTACCACAGGGGAGAAGAGACCAGACCACGTCATTCTGTGAGGGGTTCCCAGTGTCATGGAAGCAGGGAGCACCTAGGGGACAGGGAGTGGACCACAAATAGTAGCAGCTCTGAGTCAGAGGGTGAGTGAACTCAGGTACAGCGGAAAAAGAAGGCTGCCAAACAAAAGAGAGGTCTTGTAAAATACCCAATTCGGCAAATCAAAGCCATCAGAAGCTTCATGACTCCCTACCACAAAAATGCCAAATATTCCGTATGGGAGCATCTGGAGCTGTATGACCAGATGATGATGTCATTTGGCATCAGAAATTATCAGAATTCCATGGAGTTTGTCAAATGGACATTCTCCCTGGAATACTCCAGCTTTTTTGCTGGGCTGGAGGATCAAGTTCATCAAAGATGGTCCACCTATAAGGTGGCCATCTTGAAGCATTTCTCTGTGCACAGGAACCCTCAGGAGGCCCGCAAGGTGGCCTACAATCTGCAGTGTGGAGAAGATCAGACACCTAGAGAGTCTGTGCAAGAACTAAAGTGGGCATTTGCCCAGACCTCTAGACGGATGCGCACAGATAGCCGGGAGTTCATCAATATTTATTTCCATGTGCTCCCCAAATATATAATGACCCAATTAGTAAGGGACTTCCATGAGCGTAGGACCCTGGATTGGGTAATAGAACAGGGTACCGAGATTTATGAAGTCCAAAAGCCATCAGAGAAAAAAAATAACCCAAAAAACCCCAAACCATCAAACACCCCTGATGCTGCCAAGGTGGCAGAGGTGAAAAATACCCCCATTTTGGACTTGGAAATGGGGGGGCCCTAAACATACTCCTCCCTCGAATAAGCCAAATGAGAGGCAGAGTAGACCCTCTGATTCATCCCAATTGGGTGGGTGCCAGGCAGGGTATCCAACCAACTATTCACCTGACTCTGCTACCTATATTAGCCCGAGATACAAGGGTAACAGACCCATTTTGGGGTATTTTTGGACTCCCCAGGCACAAGGGGGCTCCAATCAGGTAAGTACGGCCCAAGGATACCTCCCTCAATACTTCCCTCAGGGGGGAAGAAATATTCCACCCTCCAACTTAAGTTTATTTCCCATGTACCCTCCAATCCCCAACTTCGAGAACAATCCTCCTCTCTCTCCACACTTTCAGGACAAAAGAGCCCCAAGTCAGGGAGAAAGGAGACAAAGGATGGAGGGTTATCAAGGAAGCCCTCAATAACCAGGCTACTCTGAGAGAAGGGGCAGCTACCCTTCCCGAGAGCAGCAAAGGTATGACTCCAGACCCCCATACCAACCAGAAAGGGTGTTGCAACTGGAGCGCCAGGCCCAAAGTCTGACACAAGAACTGGGTTGCATGTTGAGGGGTCAGCAGAGCCCTCAAATCGACATGGCTGCCCAGAACAGCTCAAACACAGGGTCTGGTGCCCCGGAGCAATGAAGGGGAGAAAACCCTGACAACTAACAGGTTTCAGAGGAGGAGGCCCAGGGGCAAGGGGGTTTGCCAAGCATTTGAGGAAACTTCCTTCCTTACCCGAGAAAACTCCCTAGAAACCTTTGAATCTGAATCCAAATCTCCTACCCCCGAAAAGCTAGAAATTAAGGAAACAGAGGGTAAGTAGGAGAAATTAAGGGCCAAAGAAAACCCATTTTGTGGAGGAAGTCCATGTCATCCCGTTTGAAGGAGAAGAATCCCTGGAAGATTCAGGGAATAACATCTTCTCTTTCAGGGATGGAGGGATCCCTCTCAAGGAAAAAGGGGTCCCAAAAGACCCTAACTTAGACTGGGAATGTATGGAGACTGACCCAGAACCACCAATTCCTGAACCTCCACAATGTCGCCCGGAGACTAGGAAAGAAATGAGGGATCCTCCCCCCAAACCAGTTTGGGCAATTGTCTCCAGGAAAAGGGGGACTGCAAAGAGAAAAAAGGGAGAAAACCCTGACAACTAACAGGTTTCAGAGGAGGAGGCCCAGGGGGCAAGGGGGTTTGCCAAGCGATTGAGGAAACTTCCTTCCTTACCCGAGAAAACCCCCTATAAACCTTTGAACCTGAACCCAAATCTCCTACCCCTGAAAAGCTAGAAACTAGGAAACAGAGGGTAAGTAGGAGAAATTAAGGGCCAAATAAAACCCATTTCGTGGAGGAAGTCCACGACATCCCGTTTGATGGAGAAGAATCCCTGGAGGATTCAGGGAAGAACATCTGCTCTTTCAGGGATGGAGGGATCCCTCTCAAGGAAAAATGGATCCCAGAAACCCTAACTTAGACTGGGAAAGTATGGAGACTGACCCAGAACCACCAATTCCTGAACCTCCACAATGTCACCCCGAGAACTATGAAAGAAACGAGGGATGCTCCCCCCAAACCGGTTCAGGCAATTGTCTCCAGGAAAAGGGGGCGCAGCAAAGTTTCAGGGGAAAAAGGGGATTTTCAAATCTCACAGATATCTGGGTGCCAAATTTTCTTTACTGATTTCCTGACTCCGACACAGAAAACTGCCCAAGATCACACAGTGTCGGAGTTCAAAATAAAGAAATTAACTGCCAGGCTGGCTCAAAATGCACACTTTCTTTGCCCCTTTGTGGAGAGGGAAGGGAGATTTTAGGCCTCCGTCAAGCTACAGGTCAATGTGCATTCACAGCACTTGTGGCTACTGGATCCCAAGCCATCCTTCTGTCCCAAAAAAGGGCCTTTGACCAAATGAATTCAGGAAGGGGGAGAGTCCCCAAATTCCCCTCACAGCTCTTCCTGGACAACTCCAAAACTTCTGCGGAAATGATATTTCCGTCAAGGGGATTGCAGATCTGGAGATCAAAATTGGGTGACATAGGGTGAAACACCCGGCAATAGTCATCACTCCAGAGGGCACACCTTGTCTCCTGGGGAATGACCTCCTCCGGAGGTTATCACCCCTGATTGACTGCATGAGCAAGGTCCACTGGACACAGACTAACCGGCCAATCAAATTGAAACAAAGTACCAATTACTTGAGTTTAAATGTCACATGCCATATGGTCAGACCAAATCAAATTTCACTTAAGGAACAATCAAGTCCCATAAATCATTGTCATCCCTGTAGGACATTAAACTGGTGTTGGAGACTCTTCTCGATTTTTGAAAATCAATCTTCTTCCCAGTTTTAAGTGGCATTCCACACTGGAAGGAAATACCCAAAAATGTTACACCAATCCACAATCTGAAGAAAACCCAAATCCCATGATAAAAGATGATGAAAAACCAGCTGAGTTTGACTGACATCCAGAAAAAGGGTGAACAGTTGTTCCTCCCTATTCAGGTAAATGAGAGGGGAGCCTGTTCTTGCCAGAGTATGCCTGAATAATGGAACAAGCTTCATTAGAGAACCGTTTTTCAGGAAACTCTCAAAAGATCAGACCATTCCCACATTAATGTTGATTGATGAGTGGGAAATGAGCCTGGAAACTCCCAAATCCAAACATCTCCCACCTAGCAGGTGCATGGTAAAGATTTCCATTGGTGACAAAGGTATAGAACATAATTGTTGGGCTGTGAGAGATGTCCCCTCTACATTTTCTTAGACAATGACATTCTCAATCTATTTGCAATTAATCTAGACCTAATTAATTACAAAGCCTGGTCCTGATTTGGGGGTAACCACATTGGGTTTGACAACCCTGAGAAAGCATTTTGATTAGCCCAATTGCTGCTGTATGCAGTTGAGTTGAAGTTCAAATGGGAGAAGAGGTTACCATCCAAGGACAGGTACAGCAATTCACAATTCCCCTAAAAATTAAGCAAGGACAAAGTCTCAAAAACTAGGACGGTTATATACATTTGAATTATCATCTTTAACAGCAGGGTTGTATTTGAACCCGACACCACTAGTTGACCTAGAACACAACACCATTTGAATATTGGTGGATATCAGCGACCCTAGTAGTATCACTTTGGGGACAGATTTATTGAAATGGCGGTTGAAGCCCACATTTTTTCCATTGACTTAGTGAATGAGATCATGGGACCAATTCCAAATGACTGTTAGCTCTGTAAGGACAAAATACCTCCAGAAAAGATATTCACCCAGGAAGGCGGGAATTTCTTGGTGTACTCTTCCTGTCTGTACGGTGGGAAAGAGGTAACTTGCAACATCAGGAATGATGCAGTGGTCAACTGTGACTACCTCCCCTCCTTGAAACCTCATGTCCAGGCCAACACCATAACAAGCGATCTCTCCACTCAACTGGAGGATACCGCTGAAATTGCAAAACCCAAGGTATTTCCAGGTTTCAGGCAGACAGTTGAGGAACAAATCAACCTTGCTGATGCCTGTGAGACAGAGGAGCAAAAGCAAAGGCTGAAACAGGTGTTTTGGGATTTTCAGGAGATTTTTGCCAGGGACTTGTACGACTGTGGTCACACTGAGATACATTCAACCTCCATACCAAAGGGACCCTGGGATGGCCCTCATATTTGTAAAGCAATACCAGTTTCCTCTCGCGTCTATGGAGTCACTCACAGAGATTATAAAGAACTTAGAATCCTGTGGGATAATTTGTCCAGTCACAGTACTTTTAATAACCCAGCACTGGGGTACTCAAACCCAATGGCCAATGGACACTTTGCGCAGACCTTAGGGAGTTAAAAAAAACGGGTCCTCATGTCAAGATGGCCTCTTCCCTACATCGATCAGGGAGTTGCCCAGATCCAAGGGTCAAAGGTGTATACCGCTATTGAGCTGACCAACTGTTACTGGACAGTACCCGTGAGTCGGGAAGACCAGTATAAGCTTGCCTTTACCTCTGGGGCAGCAATACACGTGGACCAGAACCCCCTTTTGATACATAAACTCTGGCAATTAATTTAACATCTTTCTGCATAAGGCCATGCCTGATGTGGGCGAAAGGGGAAACCTGGCCTATGTAGATGATGTTCTAATCAAAAGCTCAACTGTGGAGGAACATATAGCTGAAATACACTATGTTCTGATGCAGTTGCAGAAAGCCAGATCAAAACAGTCCTTTCAGAAGGCACAGTGGTGTAAGACCCGCATGAACTTCCTATGGCATGAAATCACCCCTGTGGGTCTTAGTCCCCAGGCGAAAAAAGGTGGAAACCTTATTGAAATTAAAAGACCCTATGACTCTGCATGAAGTATGAAGCCTCCTGGGACTTACTTATTATAATAGATCATTCATAGAGGACTATGCAGAAGTCACAAGACCCTTGGTCCATTTACTAAAGGGTGGGGTCAAGTGGGAGTGGCATGCAGAACAATCCGAGGCAGTAAAACAACTGAAGGGAAGCCTTTCCCAAGTGCCTTGTTAGGCTTACACCATCAAAAACAAGGAGTTCTTCTTGGAGACAGGGTTCTCAAATACTTGCTTAACAGCAGTATTATACCAAAAGCATGACAAGGTCAACAAAGTAATCTCATTTGTGAGTAAGACTTTGTCCACTGTGGAGGAAAAATTCAATGACTGTGAAAAGGCACTCCTGGCAACGGTGTGGGCATTGAAGAATTACCACCCATTCATCCAGGGGGAGCACATCATTGTCGACACTCCTCACCACCCCTTGCAATATCTCCAAAGTGACCGAATCCGGACAGGGAATGTGAGTAATTCCAGAATTACTTCCTGGATTCTGTCCATGCAAGGCTTTCTTGTGGTGGTCAGATAGGGGCAAAACAAGATGAGCCCCCTTGCGTAAGGTTTGGCTGACTTGCATGACTGTGCTCAAGAAAACTGTCTTGAGGACGAAAGTCTAAAGACCCAAGACAACATGGAGGCTTACCTTACTTCCCCAAACAAAGTCTATGAGGAAGACATGTGCCAGGGGATACCCACAGTTTATGTGGATGGGTGCTCCTACCATGTCGACAATCACAGGGAAAAAGAACTGGTGGCTGGCATTGGGAATGCCTGGGTGAATGATGCCCCAGAGCCCTCTGCTGGGTACAAGAACGGTCCCCAAAGTAGTCAGGTGGCAGAGTTGATGGCAGTACATCAAGCCATCCTCACTGCCATGCAACACCAACTCCAAGAACAGGTCATAATCACGGATTCAGATTATGTCAGGAATGGGTTCGCGGAGCACCTGATAAATGGGAAAAATTGAGGCATGCTGTGTGCAAATAACAAACTGCTCAAGCATGGGAAGTTTATAGAATCCTTTGATGATGTGGGCACCGCTAATGAGATGACCATCTACTGGAAATAGATCAAAGGTCACTCCAAAGTAGAGGCACCAGACAAAACTGGAAATGACTTGGCTGACGAGTTGGCCAAAACCAGAGCCATCCACAGGGATCTCATAGAGAGTGAGTCCCTGTTGGGGAAATCCAGGTTGCTGATGTCACTAGGTCCCAAACACATGCCCAAAATGCACTCTCAATTGCCCAGTGGAGTAAGGATACCCCAGATGCTGATTTGATTATGGCACAAAAAGGGGATATGAGTATTGGGAAATTTGATTATCACATTGAAGACCCTGTGACTTTTCCTCTGAGCGGATCTGATTATATCAGGAAAGAGGATCTCCGGGTGTTGATGAAGTTTTCCAAAATGTTCCGAATCCAAGATGGTTTGTTGGTACGGCGATCCATCTCTGGATATGATCAATAGGTGGTAACTAGCTCATTCCAAAGCCTGATGTTAGGTCATGCCCATGATGCGGCCAGAGCCGGTCATAGGGGGTTTAATACCATTTTGGAAATCTTGCGAGAGGTTGCATACTGGCCACACATGGGTCAGGACGGCGACCAATACTTTAAGGGGTGCCTTGTGTGTGCTCAGTTTCAGCCAAGTTCCCACACACACAGAGCTCCCCTACAGAAAAGGGGAATGACACTGCCTTGGTCAGATTTGCAAGTAGATTTAATTGGGCCTGTGATTCCCTCCTCTAGAGGAAACAAGTACATGTTGACCGTGACATGCTTGTTTACCAAGTGGGTGGAATGTCTCCCGGCCACAAACAGGCAGAAACAGCAGCTGCCCTGATGATCTTCTCGTGTTTCGGCCTTCCCCAAAGGATTGATTTGGACCGAGGAAGTCATTTTACCAGTGAGGTGATGACAAAGATGTGGGAGATACTCAGGCTAAAGAAAAACTCCACATTGCCCAATGTCCTTGATGAAGTCAATCTTCATGTATAGCTGTGTGGCATCATAGTATTTGTGGATGGTGATGCTGTGTGTGGCTAGAAGGGCTCTCAGTGGGTCCATGTATAGATTGAAGATCACTGGGGAGAGGGTGGAACCCTGTGGGACTCCACAGGTGAAAAGGAGCATTTGCAATCTAGTGGATTCCATCTGAACAAACTGCTGGCACTTGGTGAGGTAGGACTTGAACCAGCGTAGTAGAAGGTTGCTTATCCCCATGCACTGATGTAAGGTGTCCATAAGCGCCTGGTGGTCTACTGTGTCAAAATCAGCCAAGAGGTTGAGTAGAACCAGGTTGCAGCGGTAGCAGTCTTCAAGGATGTTGAGGATGTTGTCAACCACCTGTATGGTTGCTTACTCCGTGCTGCATCTGGGTCTGAACCCGGATTGGTGTTGAGGAGATTGTTGGTGTTGATGTGTTGCTACAGTCGTGCGGCTACTGCTTTCTCAGATGATTTTACCTGGGAAGGGAAGATGGTTGATGGGGTGAGAGTAACCTAGGTTGTCGGGATCCAGAGTGGGTTTCTTTAGTAGAGCAAGGATTTGTCCTGTTTTAGGGTTGATGGGAAGGTGCCTTGAGTTAGGGAGTTGTTGATGATCTGCAGGTAGTGAAGGGGAGTTTCTGCGGCCAGTGTCTTGAGGGTGGATGCTGAGAGTATGTTGTTTGTATAGATGTGTTTTTGAGGGTGGCCAGGGTTTTTACCAGGTCCTCTGTTGACTGGGGTGGTGTGCAGGATGTTGAAAGGCGCAGCAAGGTGGTCATACCAGGCAAGCGGGAGAGGAGAATTGTAGTGGAGGGAGCACAGTGCGGTGATGATTAGGTTGGGGATGTTACATTTCTTGTGTGTTGGGTCTTCCGTGTTCTGTGTGAGGCTGAGAGTGTTGTGAAGGCCAAGAAGAGCTTCCTTTGTCCGTTTGCTGGCCTTGTTGCCTGGGAGGTTGATGTTGCCTAGGAAGATGTTGGTGTGCTTGAGGGAAATGCTGCTGAGCAAGCTCGGTTAAGTCTCAGATGAAGTCTGTGTTGAGTTTGAGTGGTCAGGCGATCAGTGGGAAGGTGACAGGTCTTGGTGTCAAAGTCATGTGTGGTGATGAGGTTGGTGATATCTGCTGCATGGGTGATAGCTGAGCAGATGTTTCAATTTCCATGTTGCGGCCAGTGACGGGGTGCTAATGGGCTTTTGGGGCTAACATGTGTGAGGTTGCTGCATTGTGGAGACCATGCCTTACAGGAGGGCTGAAGTCGTTGAAGTTGGCATTGCCTGGTGATGGTTGGGATGGCCTGTGGGTCCTCTCTGTCCGAAAAGGTCCAAACAGGAATAGCCCTTTTCTTCATCTGCCCTTCACTTCAGACGCCTGGGCGAGAGACAACCTTGATCGAAGATTTAAAAGCAGAAAGGAAGAGGCAGGGCTAAAATGCTGGGTGGGGCTTAGGTCATGTGACCTAGATCCACTTGCATCTGCTCACCAACTGCAGAGAAAAAGAGGCTGGGGGCTGCTTAAGAAAGGAAAAGGGTTGAAAATCTGAAAGGCACCAACAGTTTAAAGTGATGGGCAGGTGAGCGGGGCTTAGGCCATGTGACCTAGATCCACTTGCACCTGCTCACCAACTGCAAAGGAAAAGAGGTTGGAGGGATGCTTAAATAGGGAACAACGGCAGCACAATAGGAAGGCATCAACAGTTTAAAGTGATTGACAGATGAGTGGGGCTTAAGTCACATGATCTAGATCCACGTCACCAACTGCTGTGTACGACAGACTGCTTTCACACCAATGGGTTTCCTCTCCCCGGGTGTCTGTGTCTGATTGGTGTGGCACCCTGAGCCATGCATTGGCCTGCCTCCATCTGGCCCCACCACTCCTGTCATCAAATCGGAAGGGATTTAAATCTCTGTCAGGACAAAGCCTGTCAAAGTCTGGCAAATTCGCTGTGTTGCTGTCTGCAGTTGTCTCCAGCAGATAGCAGCCTTTCCTGGGTCTTACTATGCTGTTTTCTGTTTTCTGCTACGTTTTCCTTTAGTTACCAACCTGTGCCGTCTTCGTTTCTAGACTTCAGCCAATTCCTACGCCCACCCCCACCATCACCAAGGACCATTGGACTGTGTACAATTACT
This sequence comes from Ambystoma mexicanum, assembly GCF_040938575.1. Lineage (NCBI taxonomy): Eukaryota > Metazoa > Chordata > Amphibia > Caudata > Ambystomatidae > Ambystoma > Ambystoma mexicanum. The sequence goes on from NC_090939.1 coordinate 710,937,295, forward strand.
GGCGTATTTATAATCTTTCTCTTGCTGTTTATTTCTGTTTGCCCTGCTTTCCTCACTCTTCTTTGCCTGCTTTTAATGTCCACTTCCATAGCCATCCCTCTACTTCCCGCAACTATGCTAATCTTATATATCCTCTTCTGACTGACCCGTCCCACACCTTCGATGTGGCACTTTGGTACTTTTGCTCCCTCAATAATAAGGCCCACTCGGTCCTATATCTTTTCTCTCGCCTTCATCTCCACTACCTCTGTCTCACAGAAACTTGTCTGTCTCCTTCCAACACTGCTATTCATGCTGCCCTTTCCTCCCTTTTCTCCCATACCCCTGCCCTTCTGGACGTGCTGGTGGTGTCAACATTCTAACCTCTGCCTCAGCAGCTTCTTCTACTCTTTTTATGGCTCCCTCTCCCTTCTCATTCTTTGAATATCATGGTTCTTTCTTCTGTTGCCCATCTCTGTCTTTCATTGTAACATATCATCCCCCTGGTTTTGTGTCCACCTTCTACGTTGAACTTGACGGGCTTCTCTCTACTCTTCTGCCCTCTACTACCCCTCTCTTTCTCTTGGGTGACATTGGCGTCCATGGTTCGTCTACCCATGTAACCTTACACCTCCTCTCTTTTCTTGATTCTTATTCACCATTACATGTTCCCACTCCACCTTCTCATAGATCTTGATCCTCACTTGACCTTATCTTTTTCACCATCGTTTGATGGAGAAGAATCCCTGGAGGATTCAGGGAAGAACATCTCCTCTTTCAGGGATGGAGGGATCCCTCTCAAGGAAAAATGGATCCCAGAAACCCTAACTTAGGCTGGGAAAGTATGGAGACTGACCCAGAACCACCAATTCCTGAACCTCCACAATGTCACCCCGAGAACTATGAAAGAAATGAGGGATGCTCCCCCCAAACCGGTTCAGGCAATTGTCTCCAGGAAAAGGGGGCGCAGCAAAGTTTCAGGGGAAAAAGGGGATTTCCAAATCTCACAGATATCTGGGTGCCAAATTTTCTTTACTGATTTCCTGACTCCGACACAGAAAACTGCCCAAGATCACACAGTGTCGGAGTTCAAAATAAAGAAATTAACTGCCAGGCTGGCTCAAAATGCACACTTTCTTTGCCCCTTTGTGGAGAGGGAAGGGAGATTTTAGGCCTCCGTCAAGCTACAGGTCAATGTGCATTCACAGCACTTGTGGCTACTGGATCCCAAGCCATCCTTCTGTCCCAAAAAAGGGCCTTTGACCAAATGAATTCAGGAAGGGGGAGAGTCCCCAAATTCCCCTCACAGCTCTTCCTGGACAACTCCAAAACTTCTGCGGAAATGATATTTCCGTCAAGGGGATTGCAGATCTGGAGATCAAAATTGGGTGACATAGGGTGAAACACCCGGCAATAGTCATCACTCCAGAGGGCACACCTTGTCTCCTGGGGAATGACCTCCTCCGGAGGTTATCACCCCTGATTGACTGCATGAGCAAGGTCCACTGGACACAGACTAACCGGCCAATCAAATTGAAACAAAGTACCAATTACTTGAGTTTAAATGTCACATGCCATATGGTCAGACCAAATCAAATTTCACTTAAGGAACAATCAAGTCCCATAAATCATTGTCATCCCTGTAGGACATTAAACTGGTGTTGGAGACTCTTCTCGATTTTTGAAAATCAATCTTCCCAGTTTTAAGTGGCATTCCACACTGGAAGGAAATACCCAAAAATGTTACACCAATCCACAATCTGAAGAAAACCCAAATCCCATGATAAAAGATGATGAAAAACCAGCTGAGTTTGACTGACATCCAGAAAAAGGGTGAACAGTTGTTCCTCCCTATTCAGGTAAATGAGGGGGGAGCCTGTTCTTGCCAGAGTATGCCTGAATAATGGAACAAGCTTCATTAGAAAACCGTTTTTCAGGAAACTCTCAAAAGATCAGACCATTCCCACATTAAAGTTGATTTATGAGTAGGAAATGAGCCTGGAAACTCCCAAATCCAAACATCTCCCACCTAGCAGGTGCATGGTAAAGATTTCCATTGGTGACAAAGGTATAGAACATAATTGTTGGGCTGTGAGAGATGTCCCCTCTACATTTTCTTAGACAATGACATTCTCAATCTATTTGCAATTAATCTAGACCTAATTAATTACAAAGCCTGGTCCTGATTTGGGGGTAACCACATTGGGTTTCACAACCCTGAGAAAGCATTTTGATTAGCCCAATTGCTGCTGTATGCAGTTGAGTTGAAGTTCAAATGGGAGAAGAGGTTACCATCCAAGGACAGGTACAGCAATTCACAATTCCCCTAAAAATTAAGCGAGGACAAAGTCTCAAAAACTAGGACGGTTATATACATTTGAATTATCATCTTTAACAGCAGGGTTGTATTTGAACCCGACACCACTAGTTGACCTAGAACACAACACCATTTGAATATTGGTGGATATCAGCGACCCTAGTAGTATCACTTTGGGGACAGATTTATTGAAATGGCGGTTGAAGCCCACATTTTTTCCATTGACTTAGTGAATGAGATCATGGGACCAATTCCAAATGACTGTTAGCTCTGTAAGGACAAAATACCTCCAGAAAAGATATTCACCCAGGAAGGCGGGAATTTCTTGGTGTACTCTTCCTGTCTGTACGGTGGGAAAGAGGTAACTTGCAACATCAGGAATGATGCAGTGGTCAACTGTGACTACCTCCCCTCCTTGAAACCTCATGTCCAGGCCAACACCATAACAAGCGATCTCTCCACTCAACTGGAGGATACCGCTGAAATTGCAAAACCCAAGGTATTTCCAGGTTTCAGGCAGACAGTTGAGGAACAAATCAACCTTGCTGATGCCTGTGAGACAGAGGAGCAAAAGCAAAGGCTGAAACAGGTGTTTTGGGATTTTCAGGAGATTTTTGCCAGGGACTTGTACGACTGTGGTCGCACTGAGATACATTCAACCTCCATACCAAAGGGACCCTGGGATGGCCCTCATATTTGTAAAGCAATACCAGTTTCGTCTCGCGTCTATGGAGTCACTCACAGAGATTATAAAGAACTTAGAATCCTGTGGGATAATTTGTCCAGTCACAGTACTTTTAATAACCCAGCACTGGGGTACTCAAACCCAATGGCCAATGGACACTTTGCGCAGACCTTAGGGAGTTAAAAAAACGGGTCCTCATGTCAAGATGGCCTCTTCCCTACATCGATCAGGGAGTTGCCCAGATCCAAGGGTCAAAGGTGTATACCGCTATTGAGCTGACCAACTGTTACTGGACAGTACCCGTGAGTCGGGAAGACCAGTATAAGCTTGCCTTTACCTCTGGGGCAGCAATACACGTGGACCAGAACCCCCTTTTGATACATAAACTCTGGCAATTAATTTAACATCTTTCTGCATAAGGCCATGCCTGATGTGGGCGAAAGGGGAAACCTGGCCTATGTAGATGATGTTCTAATCAAAAGCTCAACTGTGGAGGAACATATAGCTGAAATACACTATGTTCTGATGCAGTTGCAGAAAGCCAGATCAAAACAGTCCTTTCAGAAGGCACAGTGGTGTAAGACCCGCATGAACTTCCTATGGCATGAAATCACCCCTGTGGGTCTTAGTCCCCAGGTGAAAAAAGGTGGAAACCTTATTGAAATTAAAAGACCCTATGACTCTGCATGAAGTATGAAGCCTCCTGGGACATACTTATTATAATAGATCATTCATAGAGGACTATGCAGAAGTCACAAGACCCTTGGTCCATTTACTAAAGGGTGGGGTCAAGTGGGAGTGGCATGCAGAACAATCCGAGGCAGTAAAACAACTGAAGGGAAGCCTTTCCCAAGTGCCTTGTTAGGCTTACACCATCAAAAACAAGGAGTTCTTCTTGGAGACAGGGTTCTCAAATACTTGCTTAACAGCAGTATTATACCAAAAGCATGACAAGGTCAACAAAGTAATCTCATTTGTGAGTAAGACTTTGTCCACTGTGGAGGAAAAATTCAATGATTGTGAAAAGGCACTCCTGGCAACGGTGTGGGCATTGAAGAATTACCACCCATTCATCCAGGGGGAGCACATCATTGTCGACACTCCTCACCACCCCTAGCAATATCTCCAAAGTGACCGAATCCGGACAGGGAATGTGAGTAATTCCAGAATTACTTCCTGGATTCTGTCCATGCAAGGCTTTCTTGTGGTGGTCAGATAGGGGCAAAACAAGATGAGCCCCCTTGCGTAAGGTTTGGCTGACTTGCATGACTGTGCTCAAGAAAACTGTCTTGAGGACGAAAGTCTAAAGACCCAAGACAACATGGAGGCTTACCTTACTTCCCCAAACAAAGTCTATGAGGAAGACATGTGCCAGGGGATACCCACAGTTTATGTGGATGGGTGCTCCTACCATGTCGACAATCACAGGGAAAAAGAACTGGTGGCTGGCATTGGGAATGCCTGGGTGAATGATGCCCCAGAGCCCTCTGCTGGGTACAAGAACGGTCCCCAAAGTAGTCAGGTGGCAGAGTTGATGGCAGTACATCAAGCCATCCTCACTGCCATGCAACACCAACTCCAAAAACAGGTCATAATCACGGATTCAGATTATGTCAGGAATGGGTTCGCGGAGCACCTGATAAATGGGAAAAATTGAGGCATGCTGTGTGCAAATAACAAACTGCTCAAGCATGGGAAGTTTATAGAATCCTTTGATGATGTGGTCACCTCTAATGAGATGACCATCTACTGGAAATAGATCAAAGGTCACTCCTAAGTAGAGGCACCAGACAAAACTGGAAATGACTTGGCTGACGAGTTGGCCAAAACCAGAGCCATCCACAGGGATCTCATAGAGAGTGAGTCCCTGTTGGGGAAATCCAGGTTGCTGATGTCACTAGGTCCCAAACACATGCCCAAAATGCACTCTCAATAGCCCAGTGGAGTAAGGATACCCCAGATGCTGATTTGATTATGGCACAAAAAGGGGATATGAGTATTGGGAAATTTGATCATCACATTGAAGACCCTGTGACTTTTCCTCTGAGCGGATCTGATTATATCAGGAAAGAGGATCTCCGGGTGTTGATGAAGTTTTCCAAAATGTTCCGAATCCAAGATGGTTTGTTGGTACGGCGATCCATCTCTGGATATGATCAATAGGTGGTAACTAGCTCATTCCAAAGCCTGATGTTAGGTCATGCCCATGATGCGGCCAGAGCTGGTCATAGGGGGTTTCATACCATTTTGGAAATCTTGCGAGAGGTTGCATACTGGCCACACATGGGTCAGGACGGCGACCAATACTTTAAGGGGTGCCTTGTGTGTGCTCAGTTTCAGCCAAGTTCCCTCACACACAGAGCTCCCCTACAGAAAAGGGGAATGACACTGCCTTGGTCAGATTTGCAAGTAGATTTAATTGGGCCTGTGATTCCCTCCTCTAGAGGAAACAAGTACATGTTGACCGTGACATGCTTGTTTACCAAGTGGGTGGAATGTCTCCCGGCCACAAATAGGCAGAAACAGCAGCTGCCCTGATGATCTTCTCGTGTTTCGGCCTTCCCCAAAGGATTGATTTGGACCGAGGAAGTCATTTTACCAGTGAGGTGATGACAAAGATGTGGGAGATACTCAGGCTAAAGAAAAACTCCACATTGCCCAATGTCCTTGATGAAGTCAATCTTCATGTATAGCTGTGTGGCATCATAGTATTTGTGGATGGTGATGCTGTGTGTGGATAGAAGGGCTCTCAGTGGGTCCATGTATAGATTGAAGATCACTGGGGAGAGGGTGGAACCCTGTGGGACTCCACAGGTGACAAGGAGCATTTGCAATCTAGTGGATTCCATCTGAACAAAATGCTGGCACTTGGTGAGGTAGGACTTGAACCAGCGTAGTAGAAGGTTGCTTATCCCCATGCACTGATGTAAGGTGTCCATAAGCGCCTGGTGGTCTACTGTGTCAAAATCAGCCAAGAGGTTGAGTAGAACCAGGTTGCAGCGGTAGCCGTCGTCAAGGATGTTGAGGATGTTGTCAACCACCTGTATGGTTGCTGACTTCGTGCTGCATCTGGGTCTGAACCCGGATTGGTGTTGAGGAGATTGTTGGTGTTGATGTGTTGCTACAGTCGTGCGGCTACTGCTTTCTCAGATGATTTTACCTGGGAAGGGAAGATGGTTGATGGGGTGAGAGTTACCTAGGTTGTCGGGATCCAGAGTGGGTTTCTTTAGTAGAGCAAGGATTTGTCCTGTTTTAGGGTTGATGGGAAGGTGCCTTGAGTTAGGGAGTTGTTGATGATCTGCAGGTAGTGAAGGGGAGTTTCTGCGGCCAGTGTCTTGAGGGTGGATGCTGGGAGTATGCTGTTTGTATAGATGTGTTTTTGAGGGTGGCCAGGGTTTTTACCAGGTCCTCTGTTGACTGGGGTGCTGTGCAGGATGTTGAAAGGCGCAGCAAGGTGGTCATACCAGGCAAGCGGGAGAGGAGAATTGTAGTGGAGGGAGCACAGTGCGGTGATGATTAGGTTGGGGATGTTACATTTCTTGTGTGTTGGGTCTTCCGTGTTCTGTGTGAGGCTGAGAGTGTTGTGAAGGCCAAGAAGAGCTTCCTTTGTCCGTTTGCTGGCCTTGTTGCCTGGGAGGTTGATGTTGCCTAGGAAGATGTTGGTGTGCTTGAGGGAAATGCTGCTGAGCAAGCTCGGTTAAGTCTCAGATGAAGTCTGTGTTGAGTTTGAGTGGTCAGGCGATCAGTGGGAAGGTGACAGGTCTTGGTGTCAAAGTCATGTGTGGTGATGAGGTTGGTGATATCTGCTGCATGGGTGATAGCTGAGCAGATGTTTCAATTTCCATGTTGCGGCCAGTGACGGGGTGCTAATGGGCTTTTGGGGCTAACATGTGTGAGGTTGCTGCATTGTGGAGACCATGCCTTACAGGAGGGCTGAAGTCGTTGAAGTTGGCATTGCCTGGTGATGGTTGGGATGGCCTGTGAGTCCTCTCTGTCCGAAAAGGTCCAAACAGGAATAGCCCTTTTCTTCATCTGCCCTTCACTTCAGACGCCTGGGTGAGAGACAACCTTGATCGAAGATTTAAAAGCAGAAAGGAAGAGGCAGGGCTAAAATGCTGGGTGGGGCTTAGGTCATGTGACCTAGATCCACTTGCATCTGCTCACCAACTGCAGAGAAAAAGAGGCTGGGGGCTGCTTAAGAAAGGAAAAGGGTTGAAAATCTGAAAGGCACCAACAGTTTAAAGTGATGGGCAGGTGAGCGGGGCTTAGGCCATGTGACCTAGATCCACTTGCACCTGCTCACCAACTGCAAAGGAAAAGAGGTTGGAGGGATGCTTAAATAGGAAACAACGGCAGCACAATAGGAAGGCATCAACAGTTTAAAGTGATTGACAGATGAGTGGGGCTTAAGTCACATGATCTAGATCCACCTCACCAACTGCTGTGTACGACAGACTGCTTTTACACCAATGGGTTTCCCCTCCCCGGGTGTCTGTGTCTGATTGGTGTGGCACCCTGAGCCATGCATTGGCCTGCCTCCATCTGGCCCCACCACTCCTGTCATCAAATCGGAAGGGATTTAAATCTCTGTCAGGACAAAGCCTGTCAAAGTCTGGCAAATTCGCTGTGTTGCTGTCTGCAGTTGTCTCCAGCAGATAGCAGCCTTTCCTGGGTCTTACTATGCTGTTTTCTGTTTTCTGCTACGTTTTCCTTTAGTTACCAACCTGTGCCGTCTTCGTTTCTAGACTTCAGCCAATTCCTACGCCCACCCCCACCATCACCAAGGACCATTGGACTGTGTACAATTACTGGCGTATTTATAATCTTTCTCTTGCTGTTTATTTCTGTTTGCCCTGCTTTCCTCACTCTTCTTTGCCTGCTTTTAATGTCCACTTCCATAGCCATCCCTCTACTTCCCGCAACTATGCTAATCTTATATATCCTCTTCTGACTGACCCGTCCCACACCTTCGATGTGGCACTTTGGTACTTTTGCTCCCTCAATAATAAGGCCCACTCGGTCCTATACCTTTTCTCTCGCCTTCATCTCCACTACCTCTGTCTCACAGAAACTTGTCTGTCTCCTTCCAACACTGCTATTCATGCTGCCCTTTCCTCCCTTTTCTCCCATACCCCTGCCCTTCTGGACGTGCTGGTCGTGTCAACATTCTAACCTCTGCCTCAGCAGCTTCTTCTACTCTTTTTATGGCTCCCTCTCCCTTCTCATTCTTTGAATATCATGGTTCTTTCTTCTGTTGCCCATCTCTGTCTTTCATTGTAACATATCATCCCCCTGGGTTTGTGTCCACCTTCTGCGTTGAACTTGACAGGCTTCTCTCTACTCTTCTGCCCTCTACTACCCCTCTCTTTCTCTTGGGTGACATTGGCGTCCATGGTTCGTCTACCCATGTAACCTTACCACTCCTCTCTTTTCTTGATTCTTATTCACCATTACATGTTCCCACTCCACCTTCTCATAGATCTTGATCCTCACTTGACCTTATCTTTTTCACCATCCCTATCTCTGCTTCAGTTACTGCTTTCCCAATCTACAGTTCTGATCACTCCCTTCTTCCGTTCTCCATTTCTCTCCATCCTTCCTCTTCCACCTCTCCAGTAATGCCCACACAATGTGTGGCAATCCTTTTCTTTGGCTTCCACACCAAAACACCAACATTATGCAACACTATAATGAGACACATTGACGCACTTTGTTAATTAACCTTTGTGTATTTAGCTCATGAAGTCTTACAATGTATTGGAGCTGCAGCCGGGACTGCATTATGACGTTGATGTTAGAGTCTTTTTATTGTAAAACGTTACATTGCAAAGTCTCCCACGAATGCATGGCGTTGAGGAGCCAATGCATTGGCTGACGTCTAGCTGTTTCCATCTGGCGTCATCGCCCCCTGCTGTGAAAGGAAGACTTCATGACGCACCAAAAGCTGAACAGGGTGCATGCAGAGTGTGTTGATGTCGGAGGAGGCAGCTGGATGGCAGCCACTGCACAGGCCATTTAGTTAATGGATTCTAAAAATCTTCAAAAGGTTTTATTTTTTACTTTGGCATGAAAATACCTCTTCTAGGATATCTTCTTGGGCCATATCAGCAGGATGCAAACCTTAGAATTCGAGACCAGAGTACACAGACGTTCAGCACTTTATTGTAGATAAAGCGTGCACTGCATAGTTTCAAGATAGGCATGTGGGATATTTGTATGGCAAATACGGCATGTGAGTACGTGGTCATGTAGAGCGCTAAATGTGTCACCAATGTACCGTGAGTTGCAAAGAATCGAACGTTTAACAATGAATGGTTTGATTTTGGAGCTTGATGTCCCATCAAAGAAGCGTACTGAAACTGCCAGGAAGCAAGACAAATACAAAAATAAAAATGTCTCACTTGACATAGCTTTTTCAACACAAAAAAAATCACAGCAATTTGCTAGATCTATTTATTGCGGCATGCAGTGATTATGTCAAATACAAAACAATGAATACAAAATAACGAATTAAAAGAATTATAATAAAATAAGTAATTTTGAAAAAAACTAAAATTCGGATTGTGATTGGGAATAGTGGTTTTGGGGGTGGGGGAAAGTATTATTGAAAAAAAGGGGGGAATTAAGGGGAAGCCCCCCAAAAACAAGAAATTAATTAGTTAATTTGGAATTAGTTATTTTATATTCGTTATTTTTTCACTGGTTATTTCATTAGTTATGACTGTGTTAGGGAGAATTCTCATTTCATGGCTAATTTCCCTTACCTATAGAATACCCCAGCAGCTTTGCTGGATTTGAAGGGTTTGTTTCATTTTACCTGCTAAGAGTGAGACTCTTTTTCCCACTCTTAGGCATTTTTGCTATGTGTGTGCTAGGCTATTTTTTGTGTTTAATGCCTGCGGGATTTTCTCTCACCTATAGGAACCATCTTTATGCACATGTGTTACACAGCACCCTTCGTGCCGTGACACAGGGGTGTCGTAGCGACCCCCAAACAAAGACTCCATACCCTGGGACTGACTACTGTCTCCCAGAGCATATAAAGTCTCCATTGACTTTACTAGTCAAATCTTACGAACTTAACCAGTACAACCCATCTTACTATGGAGGTACTGGAAAGGGTTAATAGTTTTTCCCTTAGGTTCATTTTCAAGGGGGTACCTTAAAGTCCCGCTCTCTAATGTTTCTGGCTGGTGGCAGTGGTTACTACCAAAAATATTCAACCGCAAATGTTTCCCTATGGGATTTTCCCATTGTTCGAGGCTAATACTTTTACTGACAGCCTCTAACATACCGCCGATTTATTTTATTATTAACTTAACTCCGGTAGGTTTTATTTGCCAGAACTTTAATATAACTTCTTTCTCGAGTCTTACTCTATACTCCTAACCCAGGTCAGGGATCCTTTGTTCGCTCTTTTGGCAGACTTCTGCTGAGAAGCCCTACATTCGGTGCCTCTGAGTCTGGGGTGGGTCTGTTGTTTGGGAGGGGGAGTAGAACCCCTGGACAGAGTTGTCACAGCAACTCAGGTTGCACTCTAACCTGATAGGCTGGAGGGTCTCCCGCCAAGAAGACCACTCCACTGTGTGAGTGACAGCTAGGCTGTATGAATGGGTCTCTTTATGCATAAAAGCAGGGTCCTGAGGACTGGAAGGGCAAGACGTTGCCACTGGAACTACGGAACAGAAGGGGAGAGAAGCCACAAACATCTTCAGCATCTACACCACCAGTGAAGCCCTGCCGGACCGTCTCACCACTTTTCTTCCACACGACGAGAGGAGATCTTCATCGAAAGAGCCTTCTTCCCTTGAGCTGGTGGGAACAACCAGTTCACCCAGCAATTCTCTGGACCTGCCTTGGTTGAATCGACAGTACCCCGCACTTGGAGACCTGATAGCCAGGCAGTTATCGTCCCGGACCGCGATTAAAAGGAGCGTACATTTTAAACTATGTTTGGCAGCACCGCGGCTGGTTTCATCCCTGGGTAGCGCAGTGACTCGAACCTTCCTCCACGACGAGAGCCTCTCTTCCTCTGCTGGACCCCTCGAACTGCAGGAACTACCAGGAACAACCGCCACCGCAGGAGCCACTTCTTCACGTTTAAGGTACATTGTTCCACCAGGCCTCCCTTTCCTTGTGGTAGCCCTAAAGGTGTTTTAAATCCTTTATCTACTTGTTGGGTTGGCCGCCCTCTCTCTTAACATTGTCTTTCACCTTGCATCTACCTCTTCAATATTTTTCTACTAAAGAATTGACTGCAGCTACAAGAACATTTTTGCTCCTAAGCTCTTGGTCCTGAACCACTGACTCTGGCCTATTGATTCTGGCTGATTTGCTAGATCTGCTCTCACTAGATTGGTTTTCAATGAGAAATGTGTTGATGCACCTAAATCTTCTAAACCCCTCTTCCTTCCTACTGTTTTAACTTGTGGAGTGCCATTTTGCTCAGTTTTCATTCACTTATCTTTCTGCTAAAATGTCACTGTGCATTACCTGTTCACAAAACTTCAGGGAAGTGTTGCTAGGGGGTGCCTGAAGATATTTCAGTTTAACTTGTACTTTCCCTCCATTTCAGTAAATTGTTAGAGTGCCATTTGTAGTTGGTTTTCACTGTGCCGTTTTGCTCAGTTTTGACTCTACCGCAAACTTGTCTACAATTGAATAGGGAGTTGTATATGCTTTTCCTTGACTAAACTTGACTTACTTTATCAACTGTGATTTACGTGTTGAACTAGATGTGTATAGAATAAATATATTCTCTTTTTGATACAAAGCTTTGGTTAGTGTTTCCTTGTTCCGTAGTACTGTGATATCTATTGTGTAAACCCTGAATACTGCTCATCTCCCTCTTGAGATAAGTCTGACTGCTCAGTCACAGCTACCAATTAAATCTTTGTGGTACAGACTGATACCAAAGGGGATTTATTGCTCTCACTTGTAGTCCTAATCTGGTGTAGTGCTCCCTAAGGGAACTGCACTGGATTCTGTCTAACAAACTGCATGTAACCTGTATTGTCAGGTGAAAGGAGAACCGTGCTATTTCTCCAGGGAGCGAATGCCTCTCCCTAGTTGTGGTGATGTGCTGCTTTCATCTTCACTAAAAATAAACTGGTAAAACAAATTGCTGTGACCTTCATTATAAGGGAAGGCCATTCATTCCTTGGCTTTGTTCGGAATGCCCAGGAGAAAGGCTTAAGAAGCTGTCATTGATAGGCTGATAACAATTCTCAAACCATTTATTCCACTACATGTGCCAAGTTAGTGACATGCAATGATAACCCAGAAATTATAGAACCTGGTCTAAAAAGGACGTGGGAAAATGGGAGCACGAAAGTAACAATTCATAAATATATTGCATTGTAGTTTTCCCATCTGCTTTTGAACTCAGAATGTTCGCAATGTAGTCAATACCAGAAGTTATTGGCTGCACCCTGAACATGCTGATTGATTCGGAGAAAGGGAATAACAATCACCATGTGCAATAACATTTATCACATTGCAAGATTTATGTTGTTTTGTAGGGATAGGGGAAACACCAATTTGCTATAGTGTCTGACAAAGCAAGTGGTGATGGAGTATTGAATAAGGGATTTTTGACGCCACACTTGACTCCTAGCACATAGAATGTGTTTTGTGTAACTACTGTAATGTACTGAGTGAGGTGGGCTCTTCTAAGATGGAAATTAAATCAATGACAGACTTTGATCCTGTTGTCTTTCTAGCCAAATACATAGGTAATCTAGCAGGCCGGATGGCCACCCCTAATCCAGCCTAGTTTCCAGATCGAGCCAAATACATCGCAATGTAGCTCACTGATAGCCAATAACTGTGCCCAAACCGCTCCCATGAGTTCCGGTAGGCAGGCTTCATTCTTGCGGACCAATAGGAGTCCCTCAATATCATGGTGACACTTGCAGGGCTCTGCAAGTTTCACGAGATCCCATTACGTAGCCAGATCACTTCCACTTTCTCTTTGAGGGCTTTCTTAGACTGAAAGAGAGAAGGGTACAGGGCAAGCACACAAGTGTGTTACACTGGAGCTTTATTGAATCTTGCTGTAGTATGGTTATGATGTTTGCCAGTGCATTAGAGGTCAGTATTTTTAACCCTATTTGTCAACAATTTATTTTTGTGTGTTTATCAGAGCCCTGCTGTCATGTGTTCCAGTTTACCTTTACTTTACCTGTACTTTACCTCATAAAACACAGAACATGTTTCACTATATTTTCATCTCTTCACTTTCCACTGTGTCACCCCAAAAAGTTTTTAAAAAAAGAAAATTGTTTCACTTGTGTATTTCTAATTTCCTTTTACTGGGTGTTTCTTCAACTAGGCCTTGCATGACTTCTTCCATTTGCTTCCCTTAGTTACCTTCATTTCTGTGCCTGGGAACTGCCAGTGAATCGATTGGTTTGCCCTAGCAAGTCACGTGTCTATGTTAGTTTTGTCTATCGTTAGTTGATCTTATGGAATCAATTACATCAATAAGTAGGGCAGTGATTTAAACGGGAAGTTTGGAGGGGTACATGCCTGTCATGTTTATGGGGCTTGGTGCCAGTCACCAATAGCCAGAGGAGGTGTTGCCTGAAGGAAGGTGAGAAATCAGCATATCACCTGGGAAGGAGAAAGCAGGCAGGACTGACAGTTGAGGATTTCCTGCTATGACAGGGGGAGGAGACTAGGAGGATGCATAACTTAAAACAGAGGGTGTGCTAGCTTTAAGCAGGGGCGTAAGAGACACATAAAATCTGGGGGGATAGGGGACACCTTGGGGATTTTGCTACAGACACAAACCACAGAGTAACATTATCTGTCAATTTATTTGTAGTGAATGATGATCATGCATATTTGTTAAAAAAAAAACACGTTTTTGCACGTTCTGTTCGCAGGATAAATTTTGTTGCTATTGTTTGTATGTCAACCAGATCCATTATATCTTTGTGTATATTGCACACAGAAACATGATTGAGTCTAATGTGTAATGTGAATATTGGCGAGGTGGCTCAAGACAGACACCCAGCTCATCTGTGCAATTTTGGATGCAAGCGATACAAAAGACCGACAAATGAGAGTTTTAACATGATAATACCCACTGCAGAAACACAGGTGTTTCGAGTGCCAAAGGTTAATCACGTTTCCAACAGAAGTGTGTTTTTAATCAGAGCACATGCGAATTGCACATGGGATAAAGTATATTGCAGTCACTGACCGAGGAGAGCCTTGACCACATATAGGAACGCAGCTGAAGTTCGAATCAAGGTCAAGCAACATACACTATACTGTGCTTTTGTGCGTCATAGCAGAGTAACAACCACTTAAAATGCATGGTCACCCCACTATCTGCTTTAATATTTGCAAGCAAATTCGAATGGTGGCAGAGAATCTGACAGAGAAAGCCAGAGCACATTAGACGTGGGGGCGGGGGCAGACCTTGTTTAGTCCAGTCTGCATGAACACCCAAAACTGTGAGAGGTGATATAGGAAGACAAAGGGAGAGCCTCAACAGGAATGCAGGGTAATCCACAAAGAGAGAATGTTACGCAGCATGAGAACCTACCAATGTAGCCCCCAGAGGCGACTTCCCCACATCAAGGCACTCAGGTGAAAACTGTGCTTTTGAAAGAGGCTACAATGAGAGCACCCGAAGCTGCTTCATGTCATTACAGGAAATAGGAGCGTGTAATTAATGAACTATTGCTTTCAAGCAAACACATATTCTTTCAGCAAGGTGATAACCCCAGCACATGCTGAATCCCAAAAGCAGAGGATTGCCAGCGCTCTAAGGATTGGCTCAGTCTGGGCTGGATGTGGGTAGCATTGCAAGGGCACTCCTAGAATCTTCCATTCAGGCAAGGAATGTTTTAGTGCCACTGTCAGGGGTTATTCCACGGAGCAATTCCTTACTACTGTCGAGAAAGTGTGGCATAGCCTAGGAAAGCTTACATGCTACAGTGAAACATTGTCCTGTGTAGCGCGGTAAGCTTCGGATTAAGGGTGGCAGTTCTGCCAGGTTGCAGAACATACGTACCTCTGTTCACTTTCCCCATTAAAGTGACTTAAAAAGAGTTTCAGTCCTAAAATGTATTCTTTTCAACATCCCTCCAGCTAGAAGATACCTTCCACCAATGTGCTTTGATTACAAAGGTAGGTAACCTCCAATTCTCTCCCAAATTTCCACCATTGGCGATTCCCATTGTTGACCATTAATGGTTAGAACAAGAGACACGGGCGGTTCTGAGACTTCAAAGCCTGGACATTTTCTAGGCCCCCTTTATGCATGCACAGCAGTTAGGGGCTGGCAGCAGACTTTTGACAGGTGGTGCACGTGCACACCAAAGAATTTAAGGGGTGCAAGCCAGTGGGCTGCCATGAGATTACCGACTGGCCTCTTTGCCTTGGCAGTTTCACGGATGTTGAAAAGACACACCGAGCACCTCTTAAGCCAGTGGCCAGTGCTAAGCTTTTCAGTGATCCTCCAAATACCACACCTCCCCTAATGCCCGCACTGTGCTGCAGTTCCCCTATTGCGTTTCAGGGTAGCTGCAGGTGACCGGGTCACCGTGACCCAGTCCCTGATGTGGCATGGGGCCAGGGTGGGTCACGGTACGAGTACAACTGTTCTCCTTTCAGGCAGCCGACCCGACCCGTCACCACACCAATAGGCAGAGGGGCATAAGAACAAGAGGCAGGGTAGCATAAAACTGGGACAGAGAAGGCCCGGAGACACATAGGCAAATGTGGAAGAAATAAAAAGCAGTGTCTATATTTTTAAAGGTGGATCCAAATTAAACACTTTTCCACCTATCCAATGAACAGCCACTGACCTCTGCCCACACCCAAATCCCTGCTACAGGTATACCTCATGCCCACACCAGAACGCCTGCTGCAGGGATTCCTGTGTCCACACCAGAATCCCCGCTGCAGGGCTACCTCTGCCCACAGCAGACATCCAAGCAAGCAACAAGTGAGACTGCAACCACTTGAATTTCGCTGGTCGCTGCTGCAAAAGCAAATAGGACGTGACAGTCCCTGCCCAGCCTGAGACTCGGCACCCAGCATCGCTGCCTCAGTCTGCCTGCTCGCTCATGCTCCGTGCTCACTTCGACGACGGTAGTCCACAACACTGTGACTGGACTCCGGAGGCTGTGCAGCAATGCACTGCGCAGGGGCATGCACAGTTTGTTTCTTGCCCAGGCAGTGCTTGGAGTCATATGCGAAGGTGTGTGGCTCGGGATGTGGCACGCAACGAGCAGAACTTTCGTCTTTGCATGCAAGTGAAGTTGCAAGCAACTGCCCAGCCAGGGCTATCACAAGGTGTGTGAGGCCCTCTTACCATTTTTTGCACTGGGCCAGCGGCACCACCGCCGCAAACAGGAGACGTGAGAAATCTCCCCTTGAGTTTATGTGGAGGAGCCCAAAAATGGGTAATTATTACAACTGCAAATCAACTACAGCAAAGTTAGATTTCTGTACTGAAGAAATATTTATGCCAGACTAACTTTTTATCACATGCATAAAGATATATAGGATTGTATGACGGCGTGCGGTGCGTCATACCAGCATTAAGGAGCATCCTGCCCCTGTGTGCACATTAAAACACACATCATAAACAGTGACAGATAGATGATGTAAAGTGGCAGTTGGTGCATTTCTGAACTGAAGAGGCTTAAATGTTTGTATCAATTATGCAGGATCGACAAAGTTTAGTGAGGGAGACCAAACCGAACAAGGGGGTTTGAGGGGTGTCTCTCTCCCAAGAAAATGTTTGAAACATTGGGTTAAAATGATGCATTTTACGGCACTTCCTTTGCAAAACTGGGTAGAAAGCCTTACAATTTGCAATTGGTTTTGTACGGAAGCACATAAAAAAAACAATAGTTGCAAGTCACCAACCATGCACAGGAACATTTTTCAATACATGTCATGCCGTTTTTGCAAACAAAATATGCTTACATAAAAATATATTTGTGCTGGTTGTTCCCATGTATGTCCATTCAGGCTGCACCAATATTTGCCATTATTACCATATAAGGACTTAGCCAAGTAGTATATTTGCTTTACCCTTGATGCATGGTCCTGTAAATCAAGGGCAAAAAAAACAAGCATTGGCAATGCTAACAGTTTGGGCGTTTGCTTAGGCATGGGAAAGGCACTGCTGTATTGGTATTAACTGGCTGTTGATGGTAGCAGGTACAAAATGGTTTGAGTACCTGAGCATCTAATAGCAGTGCCTGGCAAATGCCTAATACTTATGCACAAGCCAAAAGTGTTGGCTTTGCCGTTGCTTGTTTTTAACAGGACTTCAGTGAAAGACACGTGGTGCTTTAAATCAAGTGGCTGTCGGCAGACCTGGTCAAGACATTTTTATTACAGCAGTAGTGTGTTTACAACTTCAATTAGTCATTAACTCTCAGAAGGCTCGTTTGAGAAACCACTCGCAGACAATTTGAGGGCAAAGTTTGATGGTAAGGCTTGAATGAAGTTAGCTCAAAGAGTTCCAATCAGGAGGTGTTTTGGGTGGGGGTAGGCAGGAACTGGATCGGAATTGCCATTGGGATTAGCAGGGCCATGGGAAGTTTTAGGCACTGTGGAGCCCAGTGTGGGGGCAAGCTGGCTCCCCCACCGCTGGACACATTAGGGCATTTCTCAAAGGGTCTGTGCCTCTCAGAGGTCAGCAGGGCTCTGATTAACCACTGACAGACTCTGCTACAGCCCTATAGGTCTTTCAGAGGTATTGGGCTGTCAATATATTTATTCTTAGACCAGTACATTGTTCTTAGAGTGGATCACAGGGTGAGATGCCTGGGAGGTTTGAAGTAGGCACATTTTACATTTTCAGATTTGCTGCAAATGTGGAAGGCTATAGCTAATTTCAATATCAGTGTTCTTAATGCAATATGTGGATTCTTCCCTCTGTTTCAGAGTGGTAGGAGGCACCCCTTATTCGTTTTGGTTATTAGGTGATGCCTAAGCGCCACCTATGAGCCAAATCTATTAAACTGGATTACATATAGGAGAGATATACGTTATCAGGAGAGGCACACAGCTTGTGGGTGTTGTTTGGTTATTGACTCACCCATTGACTACCCCATGCTAATAATCCCAATCGCCATACCAACCTACTACCTGCATCTTCCCAACCAAAACATATCCTCATGAGAACTCTTTGAGCAATCTCTATCAAACAGTAACACCAAACTTTGTGCAGTAGAGGGCCTTACAGTGTTATTTCTGAGCAGGCTTCTGAGAGTTATTGGCTCAACTCCCCACCTATCCTGAGACTGGGGGATCTGCTCCCTCCTTTTTCCTCCACTGTTTGCTTGCATATCCATTGCTACCAAACTGCCTCACCTCCCCCACCCCCATTCTTTGCTCCCCGATCCATTGAATCTCTGCTTTCCTCAGTGTGTACTTTCTCCTAGTACTTGTAAAGCACTTTGCTGCTTGCCGAAGCACGGTCTGTGCTCAATAAATACCCTAATAATAATAATAGAAATACAAATAATAATTGTAGTGGTAATTGTGCTACTGGTGTAATAGAACATGTCTTAACCAAGTGTGCCTTCAGGCACTTGATTTATAAGTAGTGGGTATGTCCTTGCATCTCTTCCTTGCACGAAAGTCAAATGAAAAACAAGCATTCTCAAAGACAACAGTTTTGGATTGTGTATAGGTATCATTGGCATTGGCAAGCACTGGTATCATTTGCCCAGGTGTTCACACCATTTTCCAGCCGTTGTTGGATCATGGTCAAGTATCACTCTTCAGGCAGTGCATGCCAAATGCCAATCCCTTGGCTACTCAAAAGCCAAATCTGTTAGCTTTGTCAATGCTCGTTTGTAGTGGTTTCATGCAGTACATATCACTCTTCCGTGTTATTGTGGGTTCATGCAGACCATATCATTTTTCCATGTTATAGTGCATTTGAAGATGGAAAGTTTATATTTTACCCATTTCAAGTGTGCTTTATAAGAGGAGAAATGCGCCTTAAACCTGAGTGTGGCTTGGAAGGTTGGCAAGAGTACATCCCACCCTGTTAGAGTTTTGGAAGGTCGGACACACTCATTTTGACCATGGTGTGGAAGGCCAGCAGCAGGTAAGTTTTTTTCTGGTTCTTTAGCTTAATAGGAGCCACTGCTCCTTCTAAAAATGATGTTCCATAATCGATTAGTAAAATCTACGCCATCCTCGCGGTCTAACTCCCACAGCGCGCGTGTGTGTATGTGTGTGTGTTTTTGTGTGTGTTATGTGTCACCTCAGTCACAGTGCACAAGCTCTCGGAGTCTTTGACCTGCTACCGCCCTACTTATCAGGGATATAAAGCTGTCATGCCAAAAGATGGGCCACTGTCCAATAGCGGCTAAGCTCGCTCAGCATTGCCAGAGCTCCATTAGACAGCATTCCCTGGGCCTCTATAGGCGTGGAATGACAGTCAGTTGTTGAATGCACCACGAGCCCCTCCCAAGTGCGAGGCCTGGCGCAGTTTGCCCTTCCTGCACCCCCCTCATGATGGCCCTGTGCCCAGCACTGGCAGCCATTCCTGGCTGAGCCAGGAATTATGTGCAGCAGCAGAGAGTGGCAGTGCACTGTCTGTGCACAACAAGAGATTCTGGGGGGACATATGCTATTATATCCCCCTACTTAAAATTGTGGGGGGATTTGTCCCCCATATCCCCCCATGTATTACGCCCATGCCTTTAAGGGTGATAAGGGAGAGGAGTAAGTGGTTCTGACAATGGTGGGTTTGCCAATGCAACATACAAGACTTCAGAGGGGGAGGCCATGGAGGTAGGACTGATGCACCAAGTGATTGTGTCACGGTAGGTCTTAAAAGGACTGAGCAGTGATATGTTACTTATTAAACAAGGAGGATAAACTAGACTTTTTGCTGGATAATGCCTTTAAGAACTTTAATGTTGGAGAGGAGATGGTGGTAAAGTAAGGAGTGTGTGCATCATAGATGTTGGGATGCTCAAGACAGACAAGGGGAGGGTGGTGGTAGTGAGTCTGAGCAAGATGGAAGAGTAATACGTGTAGCCGAAAGAGGTGGGCCCCCAGCAGATATATCAGGAGGAGGAAGGGACTGGGGCACTGGATCTCAGCCTGCTCTTCCAGAGGAGGCAAGGCCAGCACAGGCATGACATTTCAAGTTTCAGTCGAGTCAGGGATTGGTGTTTTGAGAATGGCTCATTTGGAGATGCAGAAAAGCCTGCTTGCTGCGATATGCGGCCTTGTGCTATTAATTAGTATTGCCAGTGACTGTTATGGAAGCATGCATTTCAGGGATTGTAGAATGTGCTGTGTGGTAAATCGGTCATATTAGTTGTATGATTGGTGTTTTTCAGCAAAAGGGTGGCTATCATACAAAGTCAACATTTCAATACTTGTTAATATCTTTTTAGTTACAATTACAAAGCACATGTGTGTCAAGATAGTGACATAACTCAGTAAGTAAAGTGTCATGGTGCTCATGTCTCCAAGTTCTGTGATAATTAGATCTGCAACTGCCAGCATGATAAGGTGGTATGACAGCCACTCTCTTGTACTAAAGGGGCCCTCAGGGTTGTCAGTCTTGCCAAGGTACCAACAAACCATTCAAAGTAATCCAGGGCAGGCAATCTTGGCCTCAAGCTATAATCTAAGTGACTGTGTATTGTGCCCTGGGAGGGTTCAGTGGAGAAACATGCCCCTACTCTTCCCTGTCATGCCCAGGTCCTCGCAAGTTACACCTTGAACAGTTGACCTGCCTTGCATTCTCTTGGATCATTATTCCTGACCCTGAGTGTAATTGTGTCATCTTTTTCCTCCAGCTGCTTTTCTCTCACCCTTCAGTCAATCGGGACCTCCTGGACATTTCTTTTTTCTCTATCTATGTTCTTGGTCTCCCCTTTTCTATGTTATCTTTGCGGGTCTATGTTTCTGCTTCTCTCTAAGCATTCAACTATTCCATTCATCTCATGGTGGTCCCTCTCTTTCAGCTTCCAAATCTCTCTCAACTTCCTGTCAGCTCCTTCCTTTTCGTCACAACAATCCTCTTTTCCTCCACACTCTCGCCTTACTGTGTGCATACTGAATATCTGGCAGAAGCGAGTGTGTAGGGCAGTGTGGCTTGATGGCAACATTTCAAGGTCCTTTCGTTGCGTGTTTCCTTGCGTGGTTTTGACTGCGGTTGTGGAGAGTCAACGCGCTGTTGAGGCATCGCATCACAGGGGGTTTTGCGTATTAGCCCTTCTGCCTTCTGCCTTTCCACTCCTGTGCCTGGTGGCCTCGGGCAGCCAGGTGGCGGCTTGGACAAGGTGCTGGGTGCTTGGAGAAAGTGAGGCGAGGTGTGACCCCTCCAAGTACAGCTCGCCTCGCCCCGTCGTAGTATCAAAACCTGCAGTGAGTACAAACCGTACCGCGCAAGCCAACAGCACTGCAAAGAGGGGGTGCAGGAGGGCCGCAACATCACTTGTTCCATGCCCTGTTTTCGTCTTGAAGCACCCTGTTGAACCTACAAAGCGTCGGAAAATGTAGAAGCAGCACCTGGCTAACAAGCTCCCCCCGCCCTTAGCCCTCAGTCACCCAACCCCCTAAAACTGTAATAATATTACAACAAGGGTGTTGGGCTTTAGGGAGACCTGATAGCAGTAGCTGGAAGTTGCTGCCAGCTGAAAGGTGCTCAGCAGTTTCTGGTCTCCCTGAAACATGTGGGATGGTGGCTTCATTAACCCCACTTATTAATCCCTAAGATAAAACCATATTTATTTAGTTGGGGTGACTGAGCCCCAGCTGTTACAACTGATGGATACTTGCTGTTGCCTCAATTAGGTGTCCAGGAAAGTGCAAGGAGCTACATAGAGAGAGTGTGTGCCCTTCACTCAGCCAGATGGGGGTGAGTGCCCAGAAAACAGAAACATCCCGCCCTGGGCATAGGAACACATGGACAACTCTTGAATATCCGAAACAGCCTAACATCAAATGGGCCTTGAGAAGCTGCAAGGTTGGAACCGAGGGTCGGCCACTAGGTAGGGGGGTCTTGCTTGGCTGCACTGACTGATTACAACAGAACAGGGGCATGGTGGCTTTGTAAGTCTGTGGGGGTTCCTGTGAGGCTCCTTTTGTCCCCATGCCAATAGTAGCAGATCCCCTCACCCCCACAGATTCCACCTTTTCCATGGCACACCAAAGTCAACAGCCTTTTCATTATCAGCTGCTGACAACTATGCGCCATACCAAGGGGAACAAGCAGGGGAGTTATAATGATAACCATAATGGTAACGATCTCCCTGTCCAACTCCTGCAATCCCCCCAATCCCCACTATTGAGCTCTCCTAGTGTGAGGATAAGTGCCCTGACTTTAATGCAGATAACTTCCCAGCAGACACATGTGTACATGGATAAGTGCAGAGTAATTGTCTGCTCTGCCTGGTGTTAAATGCTTCCCCACTATAACAGGGGTGGGACGTATTTCGGATTGATCAATTCTGGAAGCACTGGAGAAGTCCATCGACAAGTTGTACAAGGAGAACTGCCTTAATGTGGAGGACTACATTGCTTGTATCGCGGAAGGGAAAAAAGAAACAGGATGCATAGAGGCTGATGTTATCAGGACTGGGCCAATATTAGTAGGGGTTTAGATGCTATCATGCTTACAAACCCGTGCCGCTGAAGGAAGCTATAACTGAAACATTATGAACACCCATGAGGATGCAAGTGGAGCACCCAGGGGCCTGGAGGAAATGCAGATTCAGAGTGGTAAACGGGAGGGTACCAAAGTGTCATTTAAGGTTCAAGAGGCTAACCCAGACGACCTGGAAGGTGAAGACCTGGACACACTGGGTATTCTGCCTGTTTATGAGGATTCTATGACTTCCGGGGTGGAGCGATCAATCAGCCACTTGGCTTTTCCAAAACAAGGAACTAATAGCTCAAGAGTAACTATGGCAGGGATGCTACTAATTGAGAGTACTATGGTGGATGTAGCCCAGGCCCTGGCAAGTTGCAAGAAGAGGCCAGTGTGGACAGGCATTCCACTCCAGCGGTTGGTCTCCTTTGTTGCTTCTCATGCTAAGCTTGTGGGGGATGACAGGATCTCATCGGTTCTTGAGACCTCCAAAGTAGCTGGACCCGTAGCTCTGGGAATGCCACAGGGCAAACAGGTCATCAGGGCTTAGCAACAGGGAGGATAAGCAGCCTGGATCCACAACTGAAAGGTCGGAGGCTGCTGGTTGTAAAAGAGAGAAAGGACAGGGAATCCCTCAGCATGATCAGGATAGATATGGTTTGAACAAGGTTGTTTTAAGAGACACTCACCACCCAAATCAAGCAGAGGATGTGGCTGAACCTGCCCAATGCTTACCTAAGGTCACCATGGGAGGAGGTGTGATGGGGCAGTTGCTATTAAATACCATGAGCAAAACCTGAGTACTGTGGCAACTAAAGAACCCATTAAAATCCTGCAAGACTGCAGGCACCCGACACATCTGGAAGTCCCCTCCAAGAATGGAGGGAGCAAAACCTGATGTGACATTCAAGGGACAAACCCATGGGAATAAGAACTCAAATAAAGAGGATTTTGTGGCAGTAATACAAGGAACGATGGGTTTTCCTGCGGTTTCATTTAAGAATTTTTAGCTCAGTATGCATCCTATCCGATCATATGATTTGCGGAGGGTGCATTGTGCATTTATGTTTTAATAATGCACAGTTCTGGGCTTGCGTATTCCAGTGCAGGGATGCCCTAGCATGGAGGGGGATTGAAGTTGTTTGCGATGTCAAACACGCACAGTGCCATATTCACAATCTCCGGTTTGAGGAGATCAGCCCAATTCACCCTGGGGTGCCTTGGAGAGTGGTGTATTGAGAGGTGGGACTGAGATGGGTATGCAAAGTGAAAAAGCTGTTACAAGCAGGAACTGCTTGATTATTGATCTGAACCCTAAGTCAATTGGACTACACGTTGTCAGCGGTTCAAAAGACGAATTGGGTTCTGCCAGCTCAAGCAGGTGGCCCTCATTACACGTTTCCCTGAACTATGCCAGTGATACCGTCGATGCAGTAGTACTGTTACCAGCTACCAGACTGACAGAATCACCAACATATTCTGACTCTGCGGGTGCGGGCACTCTTCAAATCTGTAAACTGTAAAGGCATGACGGTAACACCTGCAAAAGAGAGAAAGGCCAGTGCTCCTGTGAGAAAACATGCCGGTACGCGCGGTACCGTCGCCAAAGTGACAGAAACACCCTCAGCATTGGCTCTGATGTCAGAAACACCAACAACGGTAACACTGACAGCGGAAACTGCATCATTGCACAAACTGGAAGTTCGCCAGCTGCCATTTTGGAGAATTTGATCCATTTAAAATCAGGCCTGTGCTGTTGTCATCCATCTACGGAAACAGCACCAAGATGTCCGGAGGATTCAAAACGAGGCTGCCTGAAGAAGAACTGACTGCACTCACAGACCAAATAGTGGCGAATGCAGAAACACTGTTTGGCCAGGCCAACCAGGCGCACCATCCAATGCCGCAAGTTAGCCATATTGGAGGAGTGGGCCAGCAAAGTAACTGGGTTGCGGCCTGTCCCCCAAACCCTAAAAGACTATTGCAAGAGGTGGGCCAACCTGCAGCTGCGGGTGCGCTACCTACGGGCAGCCCACCGTCGCATGTCCATGGCCAAAGGAGGTAGGGCAGTCTCTCCCATAAAGTTGATGCCCTGGCAAGATGATGCAGCTCAATAATACATCTTGAGGGAATCAATGGCATGCTAAGCCTGGAGCAGGGGCCCATGGGGATGGCAGTGAGTACAACAGGTCACACCTGAATGCCCAGTATCACACAAATTGTGCACACACAACAGATCAGGGAAATGTGTCCAATGATAGGGGTACTGAGTTTAACGTAAACATCAAAAGTCACTGTGCACACATAGATGACAGGGGTCGCGGTGAATGTTATGCATGCAATAGCATTGTACACAAAAACCATCCATGCACATGAGCACTGGTCATGTGCACAATGGCATGATGGGATAAATAGAACATCACAAATGCACACATAACAACAAGCCACCGTGCCATGAGTTCCACCAAAATGGACTCACACCACATATGTATGCATGCACCCATCAATGCTCAATTCACCACCACTCATCTTGTCCAGGTGAGAGAACAATGTAGATATTGTGTAATGCAAGTGCATCAGTGTCACACACAGGCATCTGACCACTTCCTCATCTTCTCCTAACGGGCACATCCACTGACAGTGGCAGCGCTGGACCATCCTCAGGCCATGCTAGATTTGGTTGGGCTGCCCAACGGACCACCCCCACCACATCTGTGGCAATGCCTGCTCCACCGACCCAGTCAGCTGGCCAGGCTGCACAGCAGACACCATAGGCCCAGCCAGAAGACCATGCACAACAGCCTAACCCATGGGACCAGGCAGCCGACCAGGCCCAAAAGTCAACACCGTTGGCCCAGGCAGTGGCACACTCCAGACGCACATATAAAGCACCCATCATTCATCAGCCCCCTGCCTATCACAGAACCACCTCTGATGAGGCCATGACAGCAGATGGCGGGCAAGACACTAATGCCTCACCAGAGCGCTACACCTACCCAGCTTCAGTCCCTCAACCCTGCACAGCCCTCCACAACCGCCAATGACCACCATCCGTGAGATGGATGAATGCATCCGTTTGATGGATGGAGGCCTGCCACAATGAAATGGCAGAAATATGCAAGGACCTGACCGAATCTAGGCTCATATGGGAGTGTATAAAGGCAACCAGCTGGCACTTTGCCCGTGTCCTGGGCTGCACTGCATCAGCCTTCATTCTCCTGGCACAGAGTGTTTGTGAGGGCAATGAGAGCGTGTCAGCTCTTGCCGATTCTGTGGCACTCTCCCTGCAGGTTAACCAGGAGAGTATGGGGCTCAGGGATCAGACCTCTCCTCCAGTACCAACACCCCTGCAAGCTCAGTGCAGAGCAGCCCTATGCACACAACTAACGGGCACAGACCATCTTCCATTGGCAAGGGTCATGCCATGAAGGCACAGGGTGTGACACTGTAGACTTTGATATGAAATACGTTGTTGGGGTGTGTGGGGAGCAGGTGGTGGGTGTGGTGGCAGGGGGTGGTGGGCAAGGTGTTTAATCTGTAGACTGTAGTTCATTTCAATACATATATTTCAGTCAATCATTGTTTATTCGGATCAATTCATTCATCAAACACATGAAATAATACGATTCAATCTAAACTGTCCATTTCATTTCACTTATATTGTACAGTGTCTGCGTTTGAAATCCTTCCCGGATTCCTTAGAATCTAAAAAAATTTTGAAACACACTGCATAACCGCCTCAACAAAAAAAAGAACAGCAGCAAATTTAAAGTGCGCAGTGCATAATCCATGCGATAAAATGGGCAATTGCATGTTCCATGGATTGTTCATTCTGTTTTGTTCAATTGGGCCAAAATCTCATTTCTTTGATACATGGCTCTTTTCAAAGAGGATAATAGAGCTCAAGCTGTCAATACAGAGTGCGCTGCCAACAGAAAAAGCACTGCTGGCATGATGGAGCGAATGTTGGCAGACCAGCACACCGGCAACAGAGTAGACCATCTAATGGTATTGTATGCTGGGAAAAACAGCAGGGAGGTGCTTCAGGTCCTCTCTATCTGCACTACACAACAGGCAACCTGGAGTATTTTGATGACCAGACCATCTTGCTGTAGTACCCCTCAGCTGTAGACAATCGAATCTAGCAAGCGTGATCAGCCAACAAGCTCTGCTTTTTGAGCTCCAGAAGAGCTAATGCTGGCTCTCATTCACCCTTCTGATCACTGCGTGAGTTCTATCCGAGTTTGTGATGAACTCCGTGAAGTCCCTTTACTCCTTCATTGCCTGACACAAAGCTAATTTATAGGATTGCATTTGGCTAGGAGTCAGCAAATTATCAGGAGGCAATAGTGCCCGAATATTGCTTCGAAACAATGCTTCATCGATGAAACCCAGCTAAGGGATATTTTTAGTCACTTGCAACAATGAGTAGACACTCCTTATTCAGGTGTATGAATTGTAGTGAGTCAGCACATGAAATGCAGTGATGCAGCATGGGTAGTGCACAGAGTGGGGGCCTCAGAGGAAGTTGTCTATGTGTTCTTGTTTGACTATACGCCTGCCCTGGCACCCATGTGCATGTGTCCGTGCCTGGCTGGTGCTGCTTACACATCATCATCATCATCTCCACTGTCTGGTGGTTGTATGTCCAGGTATTTGGGCAGGGATATGTTTCGTCTGATGCAGATATGATAATATATGATATGATAAGTCATTTATAACGTGCTTGTACACAAGTGTTTCAAGGCGTGACAAGACAAAGAAGGGAGCACAGAGGGAGGTCAAAACAACAATCTTACTAGGCCTTGTGTCATGTAGATCATGCAAGTGTTTGGGGAGGGAGGGAGAGAAGTCCCGGGAGCAGAGGGGAAGGGAAAGTAAAGGTAGCTCATAAGTGCTGCCGGTAAGTGGCTCATAAGTGCAGAGAATCAGAGGATTGTAGGGTTGCAGATACAGACCCATAAGTGCAAGGGAGGTCAGGAGGCAGTCCAAGGCAACTGGACATGCAGGAGCCTGAATCCAAAGTTCAGTGGGTGGCCAGGTGACCAGTGTGCGGAGCAGTCAGAGACATGAGCAAGGGAGAAGGAGAGAGCAAAAGCAGAAGAGAAAAGGAAGGTCTTGAGTTGCTTCCAGAACCGGAGGTGGTCCTGCTCAAGTTTGAGAGAGGCAGGGAGGCTGTTCCAGAGGGAGGCTCCAGCAGAGGAACGTCATCTACCTCCCCACTCTCTGTCTGGAGAAGCGTCTGACCCTCATAGATCTGGAGGTGGATGAGCGTAGGGCTTGAGAAGGAAGATGCTTAGGAAGAGAAAGTTGGAGGTAGTGTGGTCCATGGCCCCAGAAAGCTTTGTGGGTGTTGAAAAGGGCCTTGAACTTGATCCTTGCAGTCACAATGTGCCAGTGGAGAGATTTCTGTGCTTGAGAGATATGATCCCTGGGCATGAGGGCAAGGACACGTCTTGCAGTCTTGTTCTGGATCAGTTGTAAAAGGCGGAGAGTAGAGGCAGGTAGATTTAGAAAGTAGTCTAGCCTAGAGAGGACCAGGGTTCTGGAGACATTGAGCTTTTGGAGGAAAGTGAGAAAAGGAAGAATACCTCTGAGGAGGTGCAGCTGATAGTGTGACTTCTTAGAGATGTCATAAATGTAAGGAGGGAAAGAGAGGGTGGAGTCAAAGATGACCCCAAGGTTCGTAGCCTCTGGAAGGAGCAGGTAGAAAGCCCAGGCTGGGCAGCCAGATATTTAGCAACATTGCACAGGCCAGGACTATCTGCCTTACCTTCTCTGGCCTGTACATAGGTGCATCTCCCGACCGGTGTAGGCATCCGAATCGTGCCTTCAACAATTCAAACGTCTGCTGGATGGTTGGCCTGGTTCACACATGGGCATGATTGCATGCCATACCCTCCAGTGACTGTGTATCCCTCGGCAGGGTCATTAGCCAGGGCAGCAGTGGATATCAGGAATCACCTGCAAGGGGGGAAACACAAGGTGAGCCATGGCATGCATGTGGCAGAACTGACGTTCTCATAGCATGTTATTGTTTTCCTTGATACATCATGCATCTAACACCATGGTAAGTATGTGCGTCATGCACCGTGCTGCACCATATGACGGCCAATGTCTGTCATTCATACCATGCTGTGTTGTACTCCCTGGGGTGGATATCTGTCGGTGGGACTACACTAGCCACCAACAGGCCCTGCATGCATATCTACATGGTGGGGTGTGGTATTCACCATGCCACCATTCCAACAGTGTCTGCACACATAACATGACACCCGCAGTGTGGTCTGGGCATACACTAATATGCATCAACACAGCATGAGGTCTTACATGCACATTGGGCCCGGAATACACATGACATCACAGTAGCTGGCAATGGCACTCCTTGGTCATGTTGTCCATCTCCCATTCTATCCCACTGAACACCCCTGTGCTTGTCAGATAGCAGTCACAATTGTGTACCGGGCATTCAAATGGCAATGGTTCACTGCATGGGGCACTTTGACGTTCGCATTGACTGTGTACATGCATGGCAGGTGGTGCACAGCGGTCGTGTTGCCTGTGACTGAGGGTTCTACACAGTCAGTGAATGCATGCATGCACCTCGCAAGAACATGCCCTTGTTGGTCCGGGTGGGACAGTGCACTACAGGACATAATTTGGTGTTGCATTCTGGTACCTGTAGTGGGTTGCCTGTTTTAATCCTCAGAGTTCATGTATGTAATAGCCACTGACTGACACAACAAAAATCTGGAGATACACAAGTGTTTTGTGGACTGCCTATTGGGCATGCAATGGTTGTTCCCGCTGATGCACTGTGGTTGTGGGACATGCATTTATGTCACCGCCCCCCTTTCGCCTGTGACCCATGCAGCAATGTGTGTGTACTTGTCCATGTACTCACCCAGCATCCAGGTCCTTTGTCGGCTGTGTCGAGCCACTAATGCTGGCACAGTACTGTGGGGCAGCAGTGTGTGATGGTGAGGTTGACATCACAGGTCATTTGTACATTGAGGGAATGGTACTGCTTCGTGTACACCTCCTCTGTGGCGTGGGAGGGCACCAGCTCAACATGTGTGCAGTCCAATACACCAAGCACATTTGGCATGCCTACAAGCATGTAAAAAAAGGCCTTAGTGGCATTTACCTGTGCCAGGGTGTTTAGGAGGGCAATGTGCTGGCCCATATGGTACAGGAAGGCTGCAAGTACTCTGGAGAAGGCAGCCTGCGATACACCATACAGCTGGCCCACGGAGTGCTGGAACGTGCCTCTGGCAAGGAAGTTCAGGATTGACAACAGCTTCAACAGTGGTGTTATGGCTGTCTGGATGACAATCCTGCACCCTAAGTCACCCTGGATTAGGTTCAATAGTTTGTGTATTGTCTCCCTGTTTAGCCAGTAAAGGGTATGTATCTGTCCATCTGTCAGGGCCCACGTTGTGGCTCTTGTGGGGGGTATGACTGCTTGCCTCTGCTTCACCACCTGCATCCCAGCCATCATCCTCCTCCTCCTCCTCTTCCTCCTCCTCATCTCCCAGGCCTCTTGTAGCCATTGGTGTTGCTCCAGCTCATTCAGCTGCACTAGCATGTAGCACCTCCATGTCCATTGCTACCACTGAGAGAGGCAGCATGGTTGGGTTGAGGGTGGTAAAACTAAGAGTGTGACGTTTGGGGGAAAGGAAAACAACATGAATAAAGTGGGAAATGAAAGGGGTTACAGTGGAGGTAGTAGACTTGTATATGTATTTAAGCATGACATTTTCAAGAGATTGTAAGTGGTCACCACATGTAAAACATCAGGGAGAGAGGGCCAGAATTGGACTTCAGTGCATTTGAAGGTTTTATTTTAAATATTGCGCCCGAAGTTTGGACAAATGTATCGAGGATTTTAAATGTAAAGTTTTAACTCAAATGCTCTAAGGCAGTGAGATTTGTGGCTGCTGTTCTTGTGAACCCCTTAAGGTCGTCCAGCTGCAATTTTGGCACCAAATTCTGGGGCTGTCGCCTGGTTGCCCAAGCAGTACATTGAGAATTGAGCTGGGTATCCAGAGTATCACCTCCGTGGCAGAAGCAAGACAACTAGCCTATTTTGCAAAAATAAAATGAGATGCAGCTGCAAACCTGAATCTTCAGTTGTGCTTTTCAGTTATGGAAAGCCTCGTGTTGGTATACAAGCCGGTCTTGTTACGAGATTGGAAGCCGGCTTTGGGAAAGATTCCTGGCTGGAAGAGGATGAGTCAATTATGACCAGGTAACAATAGAAATCAAAACCTGGTCTAGAGAAAATTGAAGCGGGTGGATTGTGGGAAAATCCTTGCTTTACCTTCCCTTGCAGCGTAGGCACAGTATAAGGGTAGCCTATGTGCCCAGATGTCGATATTAGATTTAGAATCTCAGAGGGACGAAGACTCTTACTTAAATCCAGGTTAAACCTGCTTGCAATGGCGAAAAGAATTAAATGGTCAAAGGCTTCAACAAAATGTAACTGTGTTATGGGTGCGCATGAGGATCTGGCGCATTTCATTTTGTTATGCCCATTTTATAAAAGGGAGAGGATGAGATGGCTGGGACCTCATTTTTTAGCACTAAATATAAGGTCTTTTAAGGAGGCAATGTTTTTAATGTTTAACTGTACTAACCCACAATTTATCTACGACCTGATTAATTATTTAGGTCAGTCTTTAAAGAAGAGACTTTACAAAAAATACTTTGGTGTGGGTCTCCGAGGAACAGTCTAATTCTGATATTAAAAGCTGTAAATGATGTGGTTTTACTAGCACAAAGCTGTATTATACTTAAGCAATGAGTCCCGAGCAGGGGGGCATTAACACTTCAGGTAATGCCCTGGGGGCAATAGTATCAGGCCTGAGCGAAGACTAGGGAGAAGAAAGTCCCAGAGATTACATTCAGTGACTAACTAAATTTGTCATCTAATGGTCTCCGTGTAGAGGATAATACCGGTGAGCAGACATTCCCTGAGCTGGATGGAGGCAAACTATTAAATACAGTGGCTGTAAGTAAGTCTGCAGCACACGTGCCATTTTTTGGGCTGGTTCTAAAAAGGAGAGAATTGCAATGACCAATTTTCATGACATGCATGCAATTGACATTTGTCTTGAGTGAGTATGCGACTCATGACGAGATAAACAAAGACAAGGCCTTTAAGTAGATGCAAGTGATGTGTCTTCTTGCTGCGTCTAAGTAGGAGATCATACAAAGGAAAATAGTTATTTGGAGGGGAGGTAATACAGTGTATTGTGGAAAGGCTATTTATTATTCGTGATTTTGAATGTATGTATTTTAATCGAGTGCCCATTCCTTTTATGGAAGGTATGAATTGAAGTGGTTTCGATTTTTAGAATGTGTATTTTATTATATTTCATATAGTATAATGTTACAAGGTTTCGAACATGTGATAATGAATTGTCATTTGTTTGCTTGTATTTTGTGTTGCGTTCAAGGAAGGCTTATTGCTAAGATAAAGCTTGATGATGAAAATTAATGTTCTGCAACCGAATGTGTAACTTATGTAGAAACTACTAGGGGGACGTAGGGGGGGGGGATCCCACTGTCCACCATGCATGACATATAACAACCCAATACTGCATTTCCTGTCAGTGATTAGGAAGAGGGTGGAGAATGCCATTTAGCAGCTACCACACGATAAAGTACATATTGCCCATATTTTTGATACTGGGGAGAGGTGGTGATCGTCCCGAGCCGCAACAAATCCAGTGCAGTATGCAGTGATATTAACGAATGAATAACACATAGATTTTTTCAACTAACCCAAAACAATGGGAACAAATACGAATTGGTAAGAACTATATTACACAGCCACAGTAGTAGCTGTGTAGTTATGGTTAAATTGCTAATCCCATAGGAAGAGCACATTTTGAGCGGCTTATAACTTTCTCTCCCTGGACGAATGCTCACCAAACTTCGCAAAAAAAGTACATAGCCCACTCTGAATTTTTCTGCAAAGTTTGGTGAGGTTTGGTCCAGGGGGGGGGGAGTTATAGGGGGGGTCCCAAAATGTATTTTTTTCCCATAGCGTGAATGGGGGAAAAACTTGGCACACACCTACATCCCAAACCGCTGGGCGGATTTTCACCAGCAGGAGCAGCAGCTTGGTCCCGAAAGCATGCTTTTGTAAATTTGGTGAAAATCCGTCCAGTATTTTTTAATAAAATGAACAAAAAGTAGGTCTAAAAAAATGAGTGATATCTATATCCACTCCACGGATACACTTTCCTGTTTGCTCCGCGGGCAGGACAACGATTGGCTAATTGGCTCGCGTCATGTCCGCGGACACGCAACGTGTCCGCCAATTAACTGGAGTGAGGCATGATGTGCATCAGATTGTTCCGATGCACCCGTCATCTTGGGTCCGCCGACAGTGCGGCAGCGAACAGGTGAAATGCAGTTTTGGGGGAGTGTTTTGGTGTGCAAGAGTGCTTGGGGAGGTTTGGGGAGTAGAAGATGGGTCAAATACTGTATTTGTTTAGGTGGCAGGTGCTACAGATGTATTCGCCATGCCCGCGCTGTCCGGGATGTCTGTAATTAGTGAAAATGAGGGGTGTCCTAAGGATAGTATTCCCGTCCGTGCTGTCCGCAGGCAAGTTGAAACTGTTCTAAGGACACGCGCGGTGTCAGCGGACATAAAAATTGACCATATGCCACAGTTAAAATGTTTGATTCTATGGGTGTGATATGCTGCGGTGGTTTTGGCCAAGGCCTAGAGTCTTGGGTGCATGGGCAAATGCCCTGGCCACAACATCTGCAGCATATCACACCCATAGATCACACCCATAGAATCGAATATCTATCAAATATTTACAAATCTACAGTTTGTGTACTGTTTGATTTGTATAGTTTGTATGTGAGGTTTTGGCTACGTCATGTCATTAAGATTGTAGAGTTTGGTAACACGCACTGTGGTATAACATATCCATGGAAGTGAACATTTTGTATTGTGGTGTATGGTTAGATGTTTGCTTCAATGGTTCTGTTATGCAGCAGTATTCATGCATTCTATTAGAATATACTTACTGTTTGATTTTTTGAGATTGGATATATTTTTTTCATGAGTTGGGTAACTGGAGCACATATTCTTTTTCTATTTCTGTGGTAAAAGAAAAGAGCATGTTAGTGTATGTATTTTATAAAGACTTATTACATTGCATAATAGACATTTCAGCTTTTTTTCGACCCTGATATTTAGTAGTTTACAAACCAGTGTACTGTGCAATTAGCTCAGTTTCTGTGTTTGTTTTTCAAATCATTGGGTCTGTGGGAAAAAAAAATCCTTGTCGGATTAAAAAAACTCTTTCCTTGTTATGCTACAGTGTATTTGTTTGTTTCAGTGTTCACTTGTTGTTTCTGGCTAATGTTCCATCTGTTGGTTTGTGGCAGATTTTTGGAGCAGTTAGACAACTGTTGGCGTATTCTAACTGTATATTTTTTGTTATAATTTAGTGGTATTCATTCATCTGCTTGGTTGTTATACAATTTTGCGGCAGTTAGATACCTGTTGGCGTATTCTAACTCTTTCTTTCTTCTTATAATTTCGTGGTATTCATTCATCTGCTTGGTTGTTATACAATCTTGGGGCAGTTAGATACCTGTTGGCATATTATAACAGTTTATAGTGTTTTAATTGAAGTTTTGTTAATGTTTAAGTACAGATTAGTTATTAAATTTTGGTTTTAAGAAGATTAAATAAGCGTTTGTAAGATTTGCTGATAATCTCTGCTTTAGAGTAATGATACTATCATTACATTCGAACCATCCACATTTCTTTTTTATATATGCAGTGTAGTGACCTGCATTGGTTGTGGCTCCTGCATGGTAGATTATACCTATTTTTGTGAAGGTTTTCTTACCAAGTGATACTTGACCATGTGTGAATCCAGTCAGCTTGCAGTTGTTTTTGGTACCATCTGCATTGTAACATAGAAGCATTAGTATTACATATTTACTATGTGTTTGTATTAGTAAGGTGGAGCGATTATCTGAATTGCAGGTAGTACATAATCTAACATGGTTTGCATTTTGTACAAGTTGCTGAAATGTAACAGATTCACAATTAGGTATGGATACATACACAAAGCGCTCATTAGGGATTTGTTCCTGTGTCACATTGTTGCAGAGAGTTCATGTATGTTTCCACATGTATGAAATCTGGAAGATTTCATTTATAGGTATGTTTTTGTTTCCCAGTACTTGTAGTAAGTACATTAGAAATTCTTGTGGATCTTCTTGTGAGTTTATAGTGAATTTCACCATTCCAGCACAGTAGTCCAATTCTTGTCTTATTCCATGAACACTATACGTGTTGTCAGGATTGTTTGTTGCATTTCTTTGAAGTACTAACATTTGCAAACACAATTGGTCTGTACTGTGTAAGTAAATGTTGTCAACAATTGGTGGCAATTGAAATAGAATATTCATTGCTACATTTGCGTAGCAATTTACACCAGTTATATTTGAAAATTTGAATTGACCAGATAGTTCTGTGTCCAAGTAATTTTTTTGGAGTGTGTGTTACTTCTTTGAAGAAGTACCTGAGTTACTTTGAGTAACAGGTTCTTCTTTGGTTATGGTAATTGATGAAGTATTAACTTCTTTTACTCTCTTTGGAGGATTTGCAGTCAGATCCTGTTGCATTTCTGTTTGAATTAGTTTTCTTTTGCAATGTTTTCCTTTTTGTGGAACAGGATATGTTTTTAGATGGGGGGTGTATAGTGAACATAGTCTATTGTATTCTAAAATGCAAGGAATACCAGCGTTTACTTTACTTGCATCAAAGTTGATTAGAAATAAACCGTCAAGTGTACGTAAGCATGATAGTGCTACATAGCTCATGCCTTCTTTAAAGACTGTGTTACCAATGTCTATCAATGCATTGTGTTGGGTAAGACCTTGTGATTTATGAATTGTGACTGCAAATGCTAGAGTTAGAGAAAATTGTTCTCTGCGTACATGCATGTCTTTGAAGAGAAGGAATCGAGCTGTTGAGCACCCTATCCTTTTTACTTCTGAAAGTTTGTGAAAGAGAATATTGACAAACTGAATGTTTTTTGTCACGTGGGTATGTTTGAAAGCCAACAACTGTGCTCCTTTAAATAGTCCTTGCTCCACGTCAAGGTTACGTTTAAGCATTACTCTACAGTTTAAGGAAAATTTTAATATGTTATCCCAACCAGCTGTGTTGGAGATAGAATTTTCTAAGGTATTTAGTCTTGTTGTGGCTTGTTGATACATGGTTAGTGTCATACCATGTACGTCCAGTTTGTCTGTGGAGCTAATTTCAATTATTGGTTGTGTTTCTTTTTTCAACATTCTTTCATTGAATTTGGAACAGCTTGCAAGAGTTGCCATTATGGACATACAATTGACATTTTTGTACGCTAATTGTTCCATAAAATCAGTAGCTCATGAGTTATGGCCATAAAGTGCATGGATGTGCCGGGTTTTTAATATTGCTTGTGCTTCTTGAGAGTACACCAACTCTAATACTTTTTAAAATGTTGCCGTAAGTGAGGTCTGCAGATTGGCGCATGTTTTCTGTTAATTCTCTGTATTGGAAATGTTGCTAAAGATTGACATTTCCTATGCTGTCAACAGTTTTACGGCAGAGTTTGTGTCCTAAGGTTTTAAAAATAGGTTCACCTTTCACTGGTGTCAATTGAAGAAGATGTTCGAAAACAATAATGTGTTTTCCTCCAAAGAGCTCTTCGTAGTTTGTTTTTTTAAGTACTTCTTGCAATCTGTGGTGAATAAAAGCCAACATTAGGTTGGAGACCATGCTCACTTCATCTATCAGTAGCATTTTCATTTGTTTTAACACTCTGCATAGTTCCATTGCAGCTTCTGTAGAAAGTTTGTAATATTCTAATTTGTTTTGGTGTTCTACTGGAAGGAGTAGTACTTGGTGTAAAGTGACACCGCCTATATTGTAGGCAGCTAAACCTGTCGGGCAGTTACAACAGTTGACAGTTTGTTGTTTGTCAATTGTTGAAGGAACTTGCTGATGATTTTGATTAAGAATGTTTTGCCTGAACCAGCTTTACCACTGATGTATAGTAGTATAGGTTTGTAATTTTGGCAGGTACATTCTTTATTTTCATGTTGTACACCATGTGTAATTGCTTTTGTTACTTCTTGAAAAATGGTGTGCTGCTCTTTGTTCAGTTTTGATTGTAGTACAGTTAAGTCTTCTGTATCTTCTTCATAGTGACACATGGTGTTCTCTACTTCTGTCATAGCTAATTCTGCCTCATTTGCTATTAGTGGCTATCCCAGTGGTTCTTGACTTCCTGTTACAGAAGGTTGACTACTGTCGGGAGTGTCCTTATCTAGTTGGGCCTGGAGTTCTTCTTTGTGTTGCTGTTCATTGTGCAACATTGTTTTGTACTGCGTAAAGTTTATAACAGTGATAGTGCTTTCATTTGCTTCGAAAGCGTCTTCATAGGAGTCATAGTTTTCTAGTATCTCTTCTTCTTTTCTCCATGGTTTAAAAAGTTGTGGCAGGGACATGTAATATAGTTCTTTCTGTTGAGGAGTTTTTAATGCCAATTTGATATGATTAATTAAGCTTTGTTTGGTAAATTTCACTAATCTGCCTTCACAATCTGTCCCTCTGTATCTACATTTTTCATAAGGTTTTATATTATTTTTGTATGTGAAGTTTTGGGCTATGTGGTATAGACACATGGTTTCCAAAGTGGTACTCCTGTTCGAGTAGTATGTGTCTAGTAAATTGTTTTTAAAAATATCTTGGCTGTTGGGATCATTTTTGGCTATTGTTTCTATGTCCTCATATGATTTGAGAACTATTTTTCTAGATTTAGCAGGACCAAGACTTAGCCATACTATATTTTCAGATTTTCCATACAAGCAGTTCCGGTTACACGATCTGCAGCTTTATAGGAGCCACATTTTCTATGAGAGAGCATTTTTATGCCTAAGCTGTACAATTTCTGAGATATTGTTTTGTCTGATGATAGGTCATTGCAGAGGTCTTGAAGCTCTGTTTTTCGCTTTGTTAAGTAGGCTGTAACATATTGTGCAACTGCACTGGAATTGTTTGCAATGTACTGCACATCTATGTTTGCATTCCATAAGAGGGCAATGTTTGCATTATAATCATTGATATATTTTGATTCTTCTGTTCTTTTTATGTAATACGTGTTCTTCGGTGATTTACCTTTAACACTATGTCTAACTGAAGACATGATGTTGTTCACTTCACCTGTTTCTGTAACTGGTCTAGGGAAACCAAAGCGGCATTTGGAGTAGTATTTCCCTTTGTATTTGTATTTGTGATGACAATATTTTCCACATTTGTGTCTTTGAAATTGTATAATTTGTGAATGAAGATCACTATTTGTTGCTTTTGATGGAATTTCACAAGTGACATATCTTTCGATAAACTGTAAAACAGTGGAATCACTGTCTTGACCGAATTTAGGAGCATTTTTAATCCATAAAAGCAGGTGGATATGTGGTGCTCCTCTGGCTTGGTTTTCTTTTCTCCAAAAGAAGTGTTGCACTTCTCTGAGGGGAGGAACAGTTTTGTTAAGAATAAAGTGTAGCATAGCAATGAAACGATGATGGAACTATCTTGAAACATTAACAGGATCTAGAGAGAAAAGTTCTCCAGGTGTTAGTACATCTATGTTTGTTTTGTTTTTGTTTGATATGCGTAGGAAATCATGTAAATCTTCCCATGCATATTCTGCACAACCTAATGTAACAAACCAAGTGGGTGAGCCAAGGTTTCTTACATACAACGTACATCTCTGTGATGTCGGAACCAGTACTCTTTTGTACCACGCATGTTTGCTAACAGATTTGTAATGCTTGATTGTAAAACCTCATCTTTTTCTTGCACTTTTTGTATTAATTGTGTAGCTGACATATTTTGAAAGTGGGTTCCTGATTTTAATATGTGTGCAACTCCGTAACATAGAGTTGCTAGTTCACTTTCAATGAGTAGGTGGAATATGTATTCCACATTTTGTCTAAATCTGGGATCTTCTGAATATATTTGTAACAAGCGGTATTCTGATGCTGTTATCTGAGTGGCTCTATCATCATACCTTCCTCCGTTGCCAGTAGGAAAGAGTAGAGGAAAAGCATGTGCTTCTATACTTTTTTCCCATATGCTGATTGGTGACCCTTTGGTTTGTTGCATTTGGTATGTAGTGCATCATCTATGGTGTCATTAGAATGTAATGAATGAATTGTATAATGATCTAAAATATTGGATACTGTAGCAGGATCTAGAAGTTCAAATTGACAAGTTTCTGGTGACTCTTGAATTATTTCAGTTGTTTCCCTTAAGTTTTCTTCAATATTTATTTCTTTGTAGTATTCATTATTGTCTTTTAGATATTGCAAGGCTTGTCTAACTTTATGTAAGTCTACAAGTTGTTGCCAATTTTTTGTTGTCTTTTGTTGGTACACCATTTACTAAGACAATTAAAGATTGCTCTATTGGACGTTACACTCCAAGAGTGTGCACATTTTCTTTCAGATCTAATGGTAAATAAACTACTTTGCCACGAATGCCTTTCACCAATTCAGAGGGAGGTAATTTTGCTGTTTTTGGTTGAAAGCATATTACTGCTTGAAATGGGTGCACTGTTTGAATTATGATGCTTTCATATAAATTGAGTTGTTGCAGGGGTTTTGGTAGTGGGAATAATTCCAAGTTATTTGTGATAGCACATGAAGGAGTTTGGTTGTTTGGCTGTTGTCAAGTTTTGTAGTGCAGTAACTGCAAAGTATTAAGGGGTCAGTTATTTCGTATTTGTTTTCTGCTATAAGGTAGAGAGCTAATTCAAACCATTTGGAATTTTCATTGTTTTCTATTTTGTATGTGTTACTTTTATAAAAAGTTCTGCGGCAACACACACACACATGGTTTGGTAGTATTTCTTTTTTGTATGTGTGTAGTAGAAGGTTGCCATGTGCAGAATTGTTGGTAGTCTGTTGTAAAGCTATTGCATTTTGCTGTGGCTTTCACTTCCAAAATATTTTCTCTGGATATGGTTGATTTCTTTGAGTAGGTCTTTGGGTGTACCATGTAGAAGAGTGTTATTTAAATTGGCTAGTGCTAAAGCAGGACTTTTAGCATAGTACAGTTTATAGACTAGATTTCTCATAGTTGAATGATGTGTTGATATCATTTTGATATGATGGAAGGTGCTTTTGCAAATAGGTCCTGAAATGCAGGCTAATGAATGTCCTTGTAGTCCTGCGTATTTGCACACTGGACAGGTATCCATATTTTGCAGCGCTTTCATTTTGATTTTGTATTTTTCTTTCAAATACTGATTGAGGAACTGGCATAAAGATTCAATAGATTTTTTGGGACTGTTACACATTGACGTGCATGGCCATTTGTATACTGGACGTTCTGGTTCAGTCGAATGGAGAGGTAATTCTGAGTTTTCAGGGGATATTTTTGTAAGCAGTATTTATTGTTCCATTATGGTATTATTCATTTTTTCATAACATCGTCCACTGCTATGGATGGCAATTGTGTTTTTTTGGTTTTGTTTGTATGCTTCTTCATTGAAATATGTTTCTGTGTTCGTGGTGTGACTCTATTCACCTCCACAGATATTTAAGAAATTATTTTTGTTGACATTCCGTTTATTGAGAAGTTTTTTTTTGTAATTTAGTAGTTAGTTTTGTTAGTGCTTTCATTCTGTTTAACACTAAAATGAATAACTTCCTTTTGAGAAAGATTGCACTGTCTATCAAAGCTTCTAAGATTAATTTTCTACCTAGGTTTG
Organism: Ambystoma mexicanum; assembly: GCF_040938575.1. NCBI lineage: Eukaryota > Metazoa > Chordata > Amphibia > Caudata > Ambystomatidae > Ambystoma > Ambystoma mexicanum. The sequence continues at coordinate 710,977,692 of NC_090939.1, forward strand.
AAGGTTTGTGCTTGATTTGTCTCCTGTTTTTATAAGATTCTGAAGGACTCTGTGGCGGAACATATTTGCTAAAATACTTTTTGTTGGTATTGTTACCTGCTAGTATATCAAGATTTATAGGACCAGTTTTAGCAGTAGTGGTAGCCATATTCTTGATAAGCATTTTTTGTTTCGTTGAACATTTTGATAGAGGAGGCTAAGTTTCTGTACTGGAAGCTTGTTTTGTTTGACTAAATGACTTAGCTGTTTTGTTTGAAAATTCTGAACAAACTCTGGTAGAGCTGGATGCTTATTTTGGACACTTTTATTTTCATTTGCTCTATTTCTGCGTTGCTTTCTACATACTTGCTTTTTGGTAGGCATTCTCTGGGGACTGTTGAAAAAAAAAGAAGGTATGGGTTGGCCCGTTCTGCAATGTATGTGTGCTTTGTGCATGAGTGTCTGAGTATGATGGGAAAGATGTATGTGGTGGTGTGTGATTGTGCATTGGGCAGTTACAATTAGTTGGGAAGACTATTCTTCTATTTGTGTGTTACTAAACTGCGGTTCAGATGAGAGTAGAAAGTGAGCTAGTGGTGAAGAGAAGCATTAATAGTAAACTTAATTGTATAAAATTGAAACAGTTCTTTGTTTTGTAGTACTGACATTCTAATGGTTGAGTATGTTATTTGTGTTCCAAAAAACAAGGATTTGTGTGTCATTATGCCTGCTAATCTCTATTTAATAAATGGGGATTTTTGGGCAGAATGGTTCAGAAATCGCTGTTTTTTTTGGTGTGCAAATTACATGAATGAACCACAGAGTGGGCCTCATCACGAGTTGGGTGGTAACGCCGGCGGTATTACCGCCAGCAGTACTAGCCCTACCACCAAACCCCCGGCACCATTAGTGCCAGATCACGGGTTTGGCGGTAATGGAATTCCCCACTGAGCCCATTCGGGAATGCCCCATTCCCCATTGGGCTCAATGGGGAATTTTCATGCTCTTACCGCTGGTGGATTTCCCGCCGGCGGTAATAGCATGAATTTATGGCAGATTTCCCCCGAGCTCAGAGCTGGGGTGAAATCTGCCGAAGCCCTGTTTGGCGGACCCTTAAATCCGGCGGTAATAGCGCGACCGCCGGATTTAAGGGTTACCGCCAAACTCGTGATGAGGCCCAATGTGTTTGAGGAACAGTAAGAATATTAAGGTAGTATTGTACTTACACTTTTTTTTTGGAATGAGCAGGTTTCTTCGGATATGTTGTTTGTAGTTCAGATGTTGCTGATTTTCAGGAGAGTGGTCACCACTGCAATTGTAAAAGAAAGAAGTTAGAAATTTTGTGTGTTTATAGCACTGATGTTAATGTAGACATTGATTTTTATGTTTTTGTGGTAGTATTCTTGTTTGATATCTGAACATAGTGTATGTATGCATTTCATGTGTCTATGTGCAGCCTTTATGTTTTATTTACAATATGGTAGTTCAACATGCTTTGCAAATGAGTAGAATTTTAAGTGCATGAAATTCACTTGGTTTTTTAAAGCTGTGTTGTAGATAGCAGACAGGTTTGGAAGTGACAGTTGATTACAGTAGATGGGAAAAATGTCAATAAGTTCATTTTATAGGTAGACATGCCAACAATCGGGAGCCCCTGAGAGGGAGATTTCACCACAGCAATCGGGAACATTTATTTTTCCCATATGATTGCATTGGGATTAGCATTAATTTAGGTGGGAGACAGTAAGAAATAGTGTGATTTTTCAATGAAAACTCGGGTGGCTCGCGCCTAAATCGGGAGCATTGGCATGTATGTATAGGTTATGTGGATGTCAGTAAAAAATAGTGCGATTTTTCAATGAAAAATAAGGAGTCTCGCGCTTAAATCGGGAGGGTTGTCATGTATGTATGGGCTATGCAGGTTTAGTGGCATTACTCTTTTTATATGGATTCATAACAGTTGTACGTGTACTGTGTATAAAATATGCATACCTGTTTTTAGTATTCATACATGTGGATATGAATGCAGCTGTAAGTAGAAATCTTGGAGACTTGTAGAGTAGTTTTTGTAGTAGGTGCTTTCCAATATATGAGACTTGTACTCAGAGTGATCAACAGTACATTTGAAGTGCGGAACTCTGATAATGGAGTTAGATGTAGAGGTGTTGGATGTGATTGGTGGATGGTTGTGTGACTGCTTAGCTGTATCCAATGAGGGAATGGCACCGAGGGTGATGTGCAAAGGGTAGAAGGGCTGGCTAAGAGTTACGTGCCGCGCGGACACCACAGCTGTCCACGGATAGGGCATGCCACAATCAGGGTTTTCCAGCAAACCCAGGTTTACAGCAGTATGCTCAATGCAGGCATGTGGCAAACAATTTCGATGTTAAAGGAGTGGAGGTGGTGTGGAGCGCTGTGCCTGATTGCAATGTAGAGGGAATTCTACAAGTTTGTGAAGATATGCGCAGGATGAACAGTCCCCATCTGGTCGTTTTGCACTATGGTGCTTTCCGTTTGGGCTACGTCAGTGCCCCTACTTTGTTGGCAGATTTGGAACAGTTGGTTCAAGCAGTAATGAACATGCTTCCAAATGCGAAAGTATTTTTTTCTGCATTACTACCTACGGCAATATGGGACAATAGTTCTGTTTTTTATCCTCAGCAAAACATTGCTAGATGTGCAATCAATCGAGGCATGTCTGCTTTCATGCTTAGAGCTGGTATGTTTTTTTCTGTAATAATGAGAATATTGATTTGAGTAATGCTGTTTATTTTGAAGAAGATGGTATTTCCTTATCTTTTTTGGGAAATGCCATGCTGTTTTGGAATGTAAGGATTGCTTTAGAGAAGGTTATGTGAAGATTTTAGTAGTAAAAGAAGAAGAAAAAAAAACAACAAAAAAATACAAAATAACAGTTGTCTGTCAGGCATCTGCAAAAAAAACCCAAAAAACTGCTCTTTTCAGAGCCCACCTCAAGGGGGAAATGGTGCACACTATTTAAATTTACATTCACCGCACTCAGATTTTCGATATGTCCGTGGACATGGCGGTAGTCTGCGGACAGTGTGTATTACATACGGGTATTCTGGGGTGGAGAGGCATGCAAATGAGAATGAGCGGAACCAGGGATTGTTCAGTAAAGTTTACTGGGTGTGTTTTGTAAGGAGAGATTTCGTCAGAACATTTTTTTCCTGAGGGAAGAACAGATAGCTATGGCTCTGTGTTTCCGAAACCAGATTATCTGGATTTTGGGAGACTCATGGATACATTGGTTGGAGGTGCATGAAGAACACTGTGGAGTAGCTGGAGATCTTGGATTCCCTCATGTGGAAGTGCACTGGCATGGAATGCGTGGAATGAAGTGGCTGGACTTGGTACCTCTCTGTGCTACTTTACTTTAGTTTTGTTAGTGCTTTCATTCTGTTAAACACTAAAATGAATAACTTTCTTTTGAGAAAGATTGCACTGTCTATCAAAGCTTCTAAGATTAATTTTCTACCTAGGTTTGAAGGTTTGTGCTTGATTTGTCTCCTGTTTTTATAAGATTCTGAAGGACTCTGTGGCGGAACATATTTGCTAAAATACTTTTTTTGGTATTGTTACCTGCTAGTATATCAAGATTTATAGGACCAGTTTTAGCAGTAGTGGTAGCCATATTCTTGTTAAGCATTTTTTGTTTCGTTGTACATTTTGATAGAGGAGGCAAAGTTTCTGTACTGGAAGCTTGTTTTGTTTCACTAAATGACTTAGCTGTTTTGTTTGAAAATTTTGAACAAACTCTGGTAAAGCTGGATGCTTATTTTGGACACTTTTATTTTCATTTGCTCTATTTCTGCGTTGCTTTCTACATACTTGCTTTTTGGTAGGCATTCTTTGGGGTCTGTTGAAAAAAAAGAAGGTATGGGTTGGGCCGTTCTGCAATGTATGTGTGCTTTGTGCATGAGTGTCTGAGTATGATGGGAAAGATGTATGTGGTGGTGTGTGATTGTGCATTGGGCAGTTACAATTAGTTGGGAAGACTATTCTTCTATTTGTGTGTTACTAAACTGCGGTTCAGAAGAGAGTAGAAAGTGAGCTAGTGGTGAAGAGAAGCATTAATAGTAAACTTAATTGTATAAAATTGAAACAGTTCTTTGTTTTGTAGTACTGACATTCTAATGGTTGAGTATGTTATTTGTGTTCCAAAAAACAAGGATTTGTGTGCCATTCTGTCTGCTAATCTCTGTTTAATAAATGGGGATTTGTGGGCAGAATGGTTCAGATATCGCTGTTTTTTTTGGTGTGCAAATTACATGAATGAACCACAGAGTGGGCCTCATCACGAGTTGGGTGGTAACGCCGGCGGTATTACCGCCAGCGGTATTAGCCCTACCACCAAACCCCCGGCACTATTAGCGCCAGATCATGGGTTTGGCGGTAATGGAATTCCCCACTGAGCCCATTCGGGAATGCCCCATTCCCCATTGGGCTCAATGGGGAATTTTCATGCTCTTAACGCTGGTGGATTTCCCGCCGGCGGTAATAGCATGAATTTTTGGCAGATTTCCCCCGAGCTCAGAGCTGGGGTGAAATCTGCCGAAGCCCTGTTTGGCGGACCCTTAAATCCGGCGGTAATAGCGCGACCGCCGGATTTAAGGGTTACCGCCAAACTCGTCATGAGGCCCAGTGTGTTTGAGGAACAGTAAGAATATTAAGGTAGTATTGTACTTACACTTTTTTTTTGGAATGAGCAGGTTTCTTCGGATATGTTGTTTATAGTTCAGATGTTGCTGTTTTTCAGGAGAGTGGTCTTCACTGCAATTGTAAAAGAAAGAAGTTAGTAATTTTGTGTGTTTATAGCACTGATGTTAATGTAGACATTGATGTTTATGTTTTTGTGGTAGTATTCTTGTTTGATATCTGAACATAGTGTATGTATCCATTTCATTTGTCTATGTGCAGCCTTTATGTTTTATTTACAATATGTTAGTTCAACATGCTTTGCAAATGAGTAGAATTTTAAGTGCATGAAATTCACTTTGTTTTTTAAAGCTGTGTTGTAGATAGCAGACAGGTTTGGAAGTGACAGTTGATTATAGTAGATGGGAAAAATGTCAATAAGTTCATTTTATAGGTAGACATGCCAACAATCGGGAGCCCCTGAGAGGGAGATTTCACCACAGCAATCGGGAACATTTATTTTTCCCATATGATTGCATTGGGATTAGCATTAATTTAGGCGGGAGACAGTAAGAAATATTGCAATTTTTCAATGAAAACTCGGGTGTCTCGCGCCTAAAACAGGAGCATTGGCATGTATGTATAGGTTATGTGGAAGTCAGTAAAAAATAGCACGATTTTTCAATGAAAAATAAGGAGTCTCGCGCTTAAATCGGGAGGGTTGGCATGTATGTATAGGCTATCCAGGTTTAGTGGCATTACTCTGTTTATATAGATTCATAACAGTTGTACATGTACTGTGTATAAAATATGCATACCTGTAGTTAGTATTCATACATGTGGATATGAATGCAGCTGTAAGTAGAAATCTTGGAGACTTGTAGAGTAGTTTTTGTAGTAGGTGCTTTCCAATATATGAGACTTGTACTCAGAGTGATCAACAGTACATTTGAAGTGCGGAACTCTGATAATGGAGTTAGATGTAGAGGTGTTGGATGTGATTGGTGGATGGTTGTGTGACTGCTTAGCTGTATCCAATGAGGGAATGGCACCGAGAGTGATGTGCAAAGGGTAGAAGGGCTGGCTAAGAGTTACGTGCCGCGCGGACACCATGGCTGTCCACGGATAGGGCGTGCCACAATCAGGGTTTTCCAGCAAACCCAGGTTTACAGCAGTATGCTCAATGCAGGCATGTGGCAAACAATTTCGATGTTAAAGGAGTGGAGGTGGTGTGGAGCGCTGTGCCTGATTGCAATGTAGAGGGAATTCTACAAGTTTGTGAAGATATGCGAAGGATGAACAGTCCCCATCTGGTCGTTTTGCACTATGGTGCTTTCCGTTTGGGCTACGTCAGTGCCCCTACTTTGTTGGCAGATTTGGAACAGTTGGTTCAAGCAGTACAGAACATGCTTCCAAATGCGAAAGTATTTTTTTCTGCATTGCTACCTACGGCAATATGGGACAATAGTTCTGTTTTTTATCCTCAGCAAAACATTGCTAGATGTGCAATCAATCGAGGCATGTGTGCTTTCATGCTTAGAGCTGGTATGTTTTTTTGTAATAATGAGAATATTGATTTGAGTAATGCTGTTTATTTTGAAGAAGATGGTATTTCCTTATCTTTTTTGGGAAATGCCATGTTGTTTTGGAATGTAAGGGTTGCTTTAGAGAAGGTTATGTGAAGATTTTAGTAGTAAAGGAAGAAGAAAAAAAACAACAAAAAAAATACAAAATAACAGGTGTCTGTCAGGCATCTGCAAAAAAAACAAAAAAACTGCTCTTTTCAGAGCCCACCTCAAGGGGGAAATGGTGCACACTATTTAAATTTACATTCACCACACTCAGATTTTCGATATGTCCGTGGACATGGCGGTAGTCTGCGGACAGTTTGTATTACATACGGGTATTCTGGGGTGGAGAGGCATGCAAATGAGAATGAGCGGAACCAGGGATTGTTCAGTAAAGTTTACTGGGTGTGTTTTGTAAGGAGAGATTTTGTCAGAACATTTTTTTCCTGAGGGAAGAATAGATAGCCATGGTTCTGTGTTTCCGAAACCAGATTATCTGGATTTTGGGAGACTCATGGATACATTGGTTGGAGATGCATGCAGAACGCTGTGGAGTAGCTGGAGATCTTGGATTCTCTCATGTGGAAGTGCACTGGCATGGAATGCGTGGAATGAAGTGGCTGGACTTGGTACCTCTCTGTGCTACTTTAGAGACAGAGCATCATCCAGACATAATTATAATTCATTTTGGAGGGAACAGTTTAGGACATGTGTCTGGAATTTCTTTGCTATTTGCAATGAAAGAAGGACTTGAGAAGGTCATGGACATGTTTCCAAATTCCCAAGTAATTTTTTCTCGTATTGTGCAAAGACAAATGTGGCTGCGTTCTTCTTTATTTGGTCCACAAATGGAGAAAGCGAGGCACATTGTCAATAAGGCTGTTTGTGCCTTTCCAAGAGATGGTGGCATGTCATCTTTTCACAATGAAAATATTATGTTTCGTAGCACATACAGGGGGTAATTCATAGAATTCAGCGCACAAGTGGCGCACGCGGCTGCCGCAGAGTGTGCGCGTGCGAATCTCTGCTCCAGCTGCGTGCGCTAATATCCATTTCCGCTCACAGCGTATTCATGGATTTTAACTACCAAAACCAGCCGTGGCGCACAGTGGTGCAGCGACCCTGCAGCAGCGCCAGTTACAGCCCCAAGAACGCCCCTCGCGCAAGGAAAAGCTATCAAAATCCCCAATCCAGCGCAAAGGGCTGCGCTAACCCTGTACCAGTATACAGTGCCGCCACACAGCACACGGCAAGTGGGGAAAGTGTATTACTGGGGTTCGCAGGAAGTCTCACACATGATAGGCCCTGTGCAAGTGGGGTACGTGTATTCCTGGGGTGTGCGGGAGGTTTCACACACGATCGGAGCAGGGTACGTGTAAATCGGGGGTGCGCAGGAAGTTCCACACGCGATTGGCCCTGTGCGAGTGGGGTATGTGTATTCCTGGGGTGCGCGGGAGGTTTCACACGCGATCGGAGCAGGGTACGTTTAATTCGGGGGTGCGCTGGAAGTTTCACACACGATTGGCCCTGTGCGAGTGGGGTACGTGTATTCCTGGGGTGTGCGGGAGGTTTCACACGTGATCAGAGCTGGGTATGTGTAAATCGGGGGTGCGCGGGAAGTTACACACGTGATTGGCACTGTGCGAGTGGTGTACGTGTATTCCTGGGGTGCGTGGGAGGTTTCACACGCGATCGGAGCGGGGTACATGTAAATCAGGGGTGCACGGGAAGTTCCACACGCGATTGGACCTGTGCGAGTGGGGTATGTGTATTCCTGGGGTGTGTGGGAAGTTTCACACGCGATAGGCCCTGTGCGAGTTGGGTACGTGTATTCCTGGGGTGCGTGGGAAGTTTCACATGCGATAGGCAGTGTGCGAGTGGGGTACGTGTATTCCTGGGGTGCGTGGGAGGTTTCACACGCGATCGGAGCGGGGTACGTGTAAATCAGGGGTGCACGGGAAGTTCCACACGTGATTGGACCTGTGCGAGTGGGGTATGTGTATTCCTGGGGTGTATGGGAAGTTTCACACGCGATAGGCCCTGTGCGAGTTGGGTACGTGTATTCCTGGGGTGCGTGGGAAGTTCACATGTGATAGGCCCTGTGCGAGTTGGGTACGTGTATTCCTGGGGTGCGTGGGAAGTTTCACACGCGATAGGCCCTGTGCGAGTGGGGTACGTGTATTCCTGGGGTGCGCGGGAAGTTTCACACGTGATTGGCCCTGTGCGAGTGGTTTATGCGTATTCCTGGGGTGCGCGGGAGGTTTCAAACGCGATCGGAGCGGGGTATGTGTAAATCGGAAGTGCGCGGGAAGTTCCACACGCGATTGGCCCTGTGCGAGTGGGGTACGTGTATTCCTGTGGTGCGCGGGAAGTTTCACACGCTATAGGCCCTGTTTGAGTGGGGTACGTTTAATTCGGGGGTGCGCGACAAGTTTCACATGCGATTTTGCTGTCAGAGCGGTTTACGTGAATTTCGGGGGTGTGCGGGGAGTCCTACCCGTGAATTGGCAGTGTGGGTCCTCCCAGGTGTTCCCTCTACACCCTCCATACCACCAGGGGACTACTCTGCACCCCTGGTCATGTCCCGCAGGCAGCCCATCCACCATGGGCATGCCCCCCAGCCAAGCCACATGTCATTTTGCACTACTGATCACCAACTCATGTCCCCCAGCACCCCCACCCCTCAGCAGTCAGGGGCACCTGCCAGCAGGCCCCCACTCATGTCCCACACATGTCCCCAGCACCCCCACCCCCCCAGCATTCAGGGGCACCTGCCAGCAGGCCCCCACTCATGTCCCCCAGCACCCCCACCACCCAGCAGTCAGGGTCACCTGCCAGCAGGCCCCCACTCATGTCCCACACATGTCCCCCAGCACCCCCACCCCCCAGCAGTCAGGGTCACCTGCCAGCAGGCCCCCACTCATGTCCCACTCATGTCCCCCAGCACCCCCACCCCCAGCAGGCAGGGGCACCTGCCAGCAGGCCCCCACTCATGTCCCCCAGCACCCCCACCTCTCAGCAGTCAGGGGCACCTGCCAGCAGGCCCCCACTCATGTCCCCCAGCACCCCCACACCCCAGCATTCAGGGGCACCTGCCAGCAGGCCCCCACTCATGTCCCCCAGCACCCCCACCCCCCAGCAGTCAGGGTCACTTGCCAGCAGGCCCCCACTCATGTCCCACTCATGTCCCCCTGCCCCCACGTCATGTCGATCCTCAATCATGGGCCTAATGGCCAGCCGCATCACACCCATGCCACCCCAGCCCAAAGACCCAACCAAGTATTGCATCCACCCACATAGAAATACCCATTACATGATACAACCTGAATGGCAAGTATGTAAATGAACACATGTCCGTCACACACACACAATGGGTGCAAGTGAATGTGAAAACCCACATCATGACATGCTTGAAATCAATGAGAGAATACCACACACTGAAGTATGAAACACAAATGTATTGAATCCAAAATGAATGTAATGAAATGAAAACACACAATAATGTGAAGAAGAAATAAAATGCAGCATGTCCAGAAAATAATCAAAAATATTAAATGAGAATCCAGAGAAATCCAAATGAAAATGTGTCCAAAGTCTCAGTCCAACAAAGCAAATCCAACTGAAAAAAATAAATGAAATCCATTGCTCCATGGTGAAATGAAAAGAAAAAAAAGAAAATCCACTGTATACTATATACAAATCACCAATCCAGGGTCCATGAGCCCAACAAATGAAAGGATACCTACAAAAAAGACTACCTAATAATGAACAATATACAAAAACGTGGCACATTGTCCAATCACCCCAAAATAAACAAAAACAGAATGGAAACCTAACACTATCTAACTATTTACAATGGCAGCGGGCTAGTCCGACGGCTCACTTATTGATGTCCCAGGCCAGGGCATCAACGAACTCCCGCTCAATGTCCTGGAGGTAGTCCTCTTCCATGGCCCCGAGAGTTCGCAGGGACGATGACATGTTCACCTCGAACTCCCTGCGAATTGCCTTGAGGCACTCGGCCCGCCTCAGGGCCCTCCGCATGGGGTTCTCCGCCCTGACAATTGTGAGCCGTGCCTCTTCCGCCCGCTGCTGCTCCGCATCTATGGCGTGGCCCAACCGCTGCCACATGGAAGACACTTGAAATCCGGGGTGCTCCTGCCCTATGGCCGATGCCTGCCCCTCCGATGTTGAAGGCCCCGAGCCATCATTGCTCGCACCATGTTGTTGCTGCTGTGCCTGTGCCTGCCCCCTGGCTCTTGCTGCCTGCACGTCCTCCTCCGGCTGGGGTGCAGTTGTCGTGGTGGCCACCCCTGCTGGACTTCCGACTCCTGCCTGTGGCAGGGATGTGTTTTCCACCAGCCTGGACACTGGGTCAGGGGCAGCTCCACAGGGTACCCAGGTGACACATGGGTGGGAAGATGGCATGGAGGACGACTGGCGCGTAGGGGGTTCAGGTGAGGAGGGGGTCGCAAGAAGGTCCAGCACACGGAGAAATCCAGCACCGGTGACCCGTCCCAGTAGGTCAACTTGGTCAAAGAGGCATGCAAGACGATGTGCAGTCTCTCCACGAAAGGACTGCAGGTCACCTCGCATGCCCCGTTGACGCAACGCTATCCCACTCAGGATAGACTCAACACGATCCCAGATAGCCACGTCTGCAGGGAGAGGAAGGCCAGTTGTTGTGCGCTCATCCCCTCCCTGAAAATGGGTCTGGACGTAGGCATCCCTGCTGGTGCCAGATGATGCAGTGACAGGATCGGGGACAGGATTACACACAGGCACCTCCGCAGCGGCCTGTGCTGCCTCCTGTCCCTGCCCCTGCACTGCACCATTAGCACCAGTGGAATCCCCACCTCCAGACCCCGTGTGTGTCCCTTCCGCAGCCTCCTCCTCCACCAAACCCCCCACCAACCTGGATGACTCTGTGCCATCTTCCTCCATTGGACCCTGTGGGGTCTCAGCTGCCCCTTCTGCTGCTGAGGAGTCCACATCCAACCTCTGCCTCTTGGACCTACCCTCGGCAGCTGCGGCCTGGGACGCAGCACCAGACTCCTCACTCCCCGACGAGATGACAATCTGGGAGGGGAGCCGGGCCTTGCGTCTCCGGCTGGTGGTGTGCTCCCTGCTGCTGTGCTCCACAGCAACCTCTCCGCCCTCTTCATCAGTTGACGCTGCAGACAGGGAGAGATAAAACACAGACATCAGGCCACTGTACAATGGACTGATACACACATGACAGCTGCACATGAGTGGCAGTGTCAAACTTCAGACATGGTATCACACTCCACGACACACATGTCATTTGAACTCACACACATGAGCATTTCCACAGTAATGTTGCACCAGGCAGCAACATCCATACACATACAACAGCATGAACAGCCGAAGGTGAGCCTGACATCACATGAAACAGAGGGAGTGCCCTAGACACGCACACACGCCACCACACTTACATGCATGTCTACATCTCCTCCAACTGTCGCAGTGATGCGATCACCATACATGCCACATCTGGCATACAGCCTTCTGCATATCAGTGTCACGTGCATCCATGTTGCATCACAGTTGCACACTTGTTAAATACAGACACATGCACATGTACACAGTGCCGATACATGCAGCAGGAACCACCATCCATGTGTGACACCACAACCATGCCAACGTACATACACAGAAATTCAAACATGTGTGCTACAACACCTGCATTTGCACAGCATGCTAACCAAGATGGTGTTGTGCCCGAAATGGCAACCCCAGAGGCAGGAGTGGGTGGGCAACTGGGTCCTGGGGCTGGGGTGTGGAGCGATGGTATCCCAGTCGGGAGTCTTCGGTTCCAGCAGGGGTGGTCACAGCAACTGCACCCCTGGCTGACGTGCAGGCAGCAAATAGCAGGGCACATGGGCAGCAGGCAGTCAGGCAGCAGCAGATGGCAGGTGGGAGCGTGCTCGGGGCTCTTGGGGGCAGTAATTCGGCCTTCTGGGCAGGAGCGTGGTCTTCCCTGTGTTGTTGCGTGGCCAGCTTGATACGGAGTGATTTGGCACGTGAAAAAATTGCACGTCACCGTGTAATTAGAGGAAAGGCCCTTAGCGCGTAAGCACATCAGCACACGTACGCGATTTCATTGGACCAAAGGCCCTTAGCGCGTAAGCGCTTCTCTGACGTGACTCGTGCGGGCGTTTCCCTCGTGACGTGGCAGCGTGTGTGGAAAAACTGCACGTCCGTGTGTGGATGCGTGTAATCCGAGTAAAGGGCCTACATGCATAAGTGATATGACGTGACGCACGCGGGCGTTTCCATCAACACGGGTGCATGTTCATCGTACACGTCCAAAAACTGCATGTCCGAGTGTCAGCTCGTGTAATTGGAGGAAAGGGCTTTAGCGCATACACGCGTAAGTGACGCTGTACGTGTGGGCCACTTTAAAAGGTACGTGTAGTACCCCATTCCCTTCGTGGTGAGGCAGCCCGTACGCAGCTGGTGGCTAATTACTTCACCTAAAATCACACCCCTGTAGAGTGCAGACAGCCCTGGCACATACCAGCAGACAATCAATGATGATGACATAAGGGACACTCAACTGTCACAACCATACCATCCTGTGATTGGTCACCTGGAAGTGTTACATTGTGTGCATCCCTACCTACCCAAACACCACCAATGTTGTGTCATCAAAGGACATACATCTATGCTGCGAAATTCATTACCCCTTTGCTAAATACAACATGAGAACAGCGCCATGTCACCCAACCCCTCCCCAGCTCCACCACCAAACACACCATGGCATGTCATACAATGTGAAAGCAAACAAAGTAATGCACAAGACCTGACACAAGTGTCACAAAGTACACTGTCCCTAATGGAAACTGCCCACACACAATATGCTCCCAGTAATGTATAACTAACAGCACACATTACCAAATACTTACCAACAACACAATGCTGCAACACACCATGGAAAAATGCAAAAACATGACAGTACTAAGTTCAAGTAGTGGTAGTCTTACAACCTGAATGCGCCAGCACATAGACCCCTTACAACTGTAGAGTGTTGCTGCCATGCAAATGTCTCAGTGTACTGCATACAACATGAACTGCATCTGCAAAGTAGACGGCCTTGTGAAGACATGAGTAAGGAACCTGCAGATTAGGAGGAAGACATGGATGCACAAGCACATATCAATACACCATGCAGTGTACAATACAACAACAATATCCACTCGGGATGTCTACACAGTATTGACTACAGACTGCCCGCACAGCTCATGGGAGCCCAAAGTCACTGTGTAATTCACTGTCACTTGGTCACACCCTTTGCAAGCCCATGGAAACAAGAAGCAGGAGGGGTGTGTGTCTCACGAACCCAAGCATCTAACCCAAACTCAGGACAAGCCTGCATGTGCCCAGCCGGAATACAGTGGATGCCCACGGGAGCCACACAAGGCAACACACTGTAAAAAAAAAATAATAATCAAAAATGGTCATGTGGGGGCCAGGTGGGTTGCGGAGGCCACCCAGGAGGTTCGAGGACAGGGTGCACACCAACACCCACCTGTGTGGATCTTGCGAGAAAAAAAATACCTCCTTGGGCTCATGGCCTGCATGGCTATGCCATTGTGGGAGAACTGCTGTCGCTCTGCTCATCCTCTGCTGCCGCATCAGGAGGCGGTGGCACTATGGGAGGCAGCCCACACAAAACCTTGGTATGGTCCTCCATGGCAGCAAGCATGCGGGACTGGAAGGTCTGATTCTGGAGGATTAAAGTGCAGAGATCCCCATGCAGCACATCACGGGTTGCCTGCATTTCTGCACGCATGGCCTCGCGTGATGCCCGGATCTCCTCACGTGTTGTATGCAGCTCAGCTGAGAGCGAACGTGTGAGCTGCTCCAGCTGCTGTTCTGCCCTAACATTTCGGGAGACCTCAAGTTCAAGCAGACTCTGCCTGAGGTTATGGAGTTCTACCTTCAGGGCTTCCCTGTGGCCCTGGGACTCTATTGATATGGATTCGCGCAGAGTCTCCAGTGCCGCCCGTCAGTCCCTATTGGACGCCAAAATGTCTTCCCTGTGTGATTGGCAAATGGAGTCTGTTGCCTGCTGTTGTTGCTCCATCTGCCTTTCAGGGGGGATAATGGAAGTGGCCATCCTCTCCATTGCCTGATCCATCATTTCTACTGATGCTGCCTGTTGGGTTGCCATACTGTACATGGAGTTTTCCCATACATTATTGCCTGGTGGACACGGCCACCGCGTCGACGGGCACCAAACCTGTTTGGGGCAAGGCGATCTGCACCTTGCTGGGCTGGCACTGCCTGAGGCTGCAGGACTGCATTCCCCCTCTGATCTGCTGGCCCAGGAACAGGATCAGATGCTGTGGAGTGTGACCCTGCATCTGTAACCGCCAAAGGCGGACCTACCAACACTGACATCCCCATAGAGGGTTCTACCCCTGGTCCAGGTGGGTTTGACAGAACAGAATCCCTGCCAGAAACACTTACCTACGACTGCACATAAGTCTCATCATCTGACTCAGCCCCTGAATAGAGGTGTGGGGAGGTGCACCCAGAGGCACCCCTGGACAGTATGGTCTGCAGTAGCATTGGGTTTTCACCCACCACCACACTACGTCCCCCACTGGTGCCCAGTCGTGCCTGAGATTCCTCCTGGGTCTGCACCATCTCCTCAACTTCAACAGCACCAAGTGCGTCCTCATCTGCAAAAACATGAAAGACAACAAATGGAAACAGGCATGAGCACCATAGCACACACATAGGCCCTGACAAGCCAGAGATCCAGTACATGAATTACACACGTCCCACATGACTATAACCCTGCCATGCATGCACTGTCAAAGAGTTGGAAGTGGAGTCAAAAAGGCAGACACTGGGGAGAGCAATATGGATATGCAACACATTTGCAGCATGTTGGATAGCACTGGCATCACACATCAGGCTGTGAGTGGCATGTCCAATACACATACATAACACATGCCACCACACAGATGTCATGTAGCATAGCCACAGTACATAGCAAAACTAAAGCAATATGTCAGTGAATGAGTAATGTCACACATCCATGTCACATCGACATGATGCGAAGATTGATGCTGAATAGTGTTGCAAAATATGCATGTGCCACACACTGAACCACATCCAGTGTCCAATAACACAGTCATTGTGGGCTGATCAATGGTTGGTCCCTTTGACATCACAGGAAACACCTGTCATCTTCCACATGCAAATAGGCCCTTATGAAAATGTTCTGCAGGCCAAGTCTCCATTGGCCTTAAGGGTCTAATCATTAACATAACCATGTGAAAATAGTGCCCCATTATGGGCTGTGAACAATGACCGAAACAAAGCACATATGTCTCAATAGTGCAGAAAAATGTCTAGCAAAAAGGGGAGAGTGGAAACAATCAGCAGCAATGAACACTTACAAAATGTGAACTATGTAGTTGCAAGATGACAGTTCAAGGTAAAGTGCACTAATGTGTGCCTAATTGACAACTGTGGGTAGAAGGGATACAGTCATACCCAAAATCCAAGGCACGTGAATTTATGGGAGGAAGCAAATGGGTGACCCATAACACTCAGGAGTACACACCCTCACCTGGCACTGAATCAGAACCCATCACCCAAACAACATACACATGGATTACACACACACGCATGGCCACTCACTGGACAATGCTTCGTAATCAGGTGGATCTCCCACACCTTGGATCTGCTCCTCTGTGACGAAGGTCCCAGCAACAGACTCATGTTCAGTGAGTTTGTTGTCCTCTTGTGGAGACCCACCGCCAGTCACCAGAGTAGCGGCATGATTTGAGGCCAACTTGTTCTTTGCTCTGCGTTTCAGGTCATTCCACCGCTTGTAGCAATCATCAGCTGTGCGCCTCACTAATCCAAGGGCACTTATGCGGTCCGAGATGGTCTGCCAGTGTGCCCTACGTTGACCAGGTGTGGTCTTGCACCCTGCAGTCACCAACATATCGCGGCTATGTGCCGACACATAGGTCACAAGTGCATCAAGTTCTGGGTCATTAAAGCTAGGCTTCCTTGACAGAGTGTGTAGCCGTTTATGGGGTCTCAGCCTGTTGAGCCAGAGCACCCTTCTTCTTCTTCAAAGGTGGAGCGGAGCCTGAGTGGATTATGCCACTCTGGTCAGTAGGGGCAGAAGCGCAGGTGGACTTGGTACTGGGAGTGTGCAAATGCACAATGACCATAGGTCTTGGTGCAGGCATTGGTTGCAGGGTGATGTTGGCAGGGGGAACGTCAGTTTGATGGACCTGGACCGACACTGTCCTGGCTGGGAGAGTCAGAGCTGAGGCGGATGGAGCTGCAGCTGCCCCTGCAGCCTCCCACCCCGCCTACTTGGGGCAGCATTTGACATAGCTGCCCCAGATCCACGTGGCTTGGTGACAACAACTTGCACCGCCACACGTGGCCTAGACTTGCTGACCTGGAAGCCAGCCTGGGATTCATCCTGTGCCAGGTCAGGTGCCACAATGGGCTGGTCCAACAAGGGCTGAGTTGGGATGGTGTCAGCCACGTTTCCCTCAACCATGGGGGGGCAGGAGTGTCCCTGATTGGTCCTCCACACATGGGGGTCTAGGTCCCCTACCATGCCCACCATGGCCACCTTTTGAAGGTCGGCCACCTTTGCCTCCCTTACCACTTGGTCTCCTCCCAACCATGGCACCGATGTTTTTGTGCACATGGGAGTTGCAGTAAACAATTGTCCTGGGCAATTGGGGGTCAAAGGGGTAGGGTACTAGATGGAATTGTACCCTAGTGCTCTAACAAGGCTGTCTGTGACCCCTGAGGGAAGATGACGGGTCACGCAATGCACAGGCAGCCCAAAATCGAAAAATAACGTGCACGCAACCCCTCATAGAACACGTGCGTGAAAAAATGAACCCACACTACGCTGTGGCACCCAGAAACACAAAAATAAGCGTATGCGTAATACACGCAGCCTACAATGACCTCTGAAGGGGTACGCGACACACGGGGCAAGCACAGTTGTTAAATACGTGCGCGACTCACCGTCTGCCTGGAAAAAGAACATGAAAAATACGCGCAACACCCCCACCTAAAGAAGAATTTACGCTGTCTGAGGAGACAGGACAAAAGAAGAAATGAACGCTGTTTGAGGAAACAGGCCCAACAGAAAATCGGAAAGAAGCTGTCAGAGGTAACAGGGAGTACAAACTTGAAACGCTGTGAAGTAATCGCGGGTGAACCGACAAGAAGTACAGAATTCACCCACTCGCTCTCCACGAAAAGCACGTACAAGGAAATGGCATCCTACACGTAGCTTTTAAACTGGCCCACACATACACGTCACATACGTGTGTACGTGGGCCCTTTCCTCCAATTACACACGATGACCCTCGGACGTGCAGTTTTTCCACGTGTGCTCTGTCATCACATGCTATGAGGGAAACGCCTGCGTGCGTAATGTAACTTACGCGCTTACGCGCTAAGGCCCTTTGGTCCAATGACATCGCGTACGTGTGCTGACGTGCTTACACGCTAAGGGCCTTTCCTCGAATTACACGCTGACGTCCACTTTTTTCACGTGCGAAATCACTCCGTATCAAGCTGGCCACGCGAAAGCACACAGAAGACCACGCTCCTGCCCTGAAGGCCATTTTTCTGCCCCCCAGAGCCCCAAGCACACTCCCACCTGCCATCTGCTGCTGCCTGACTGCCTGCTGCCCACGTGCCCCGCTATTTGGTGCCTGCACATCTGCCATCTGCAGGGGTCCAGTTGCTGTGTCCACCCCTGCTGGAACAGAAGTCTCCCAACTGAGATACCATCACTCCACAGCCCAGCCCCAGGACCCAGTTGCCCACCCATGCCTGCCTCGGGGGTCGCCATGTCGGGGCAAACACCATCTGAGACCACTGGCGACCCCCAGCCAGAGAGGCAGAGGGCCACCAGCTTCAGTCAGAAGGAAGTTGGTGTCCTGGGGGAGCATGTCCTGGGGCATTATGATGCCCTCTTCGGAACGTCATGCGCCAACAAGGAAGGACGGGAGAGGATCTGGGATGACGTAGTGGTTGCCATCAACGCGGAGGGGGTGGCAACCCGCAACATCAAGCACGTCAAGAAGCACTGGGAGGTCTTCAGGTCCAGGACCCTCATAAAGGCCCGGTGCCTCATGGAGGGGGGCCGGGCATGCATGAGTAACATCCAGATGAGGGTCCTGGAACGCGTAGGCCCAGCGCTCCACGCCCAGTTCCTGCAGAGGCAGACCCATCTGGATTTGAGCGGTAAGTGGCCAAGCATTGGTGTGTGAGACAGGGCATGTTGCAGTGTGCTGGTAGTCTGATACTTGCCTGTATGTGTGACATAGGCTATGTATGGATATGTGTGTGTAGGGACATCATGGTCCTGCATGTGAGGCCAGTAATGTGTGAACCACATGGTTGGTGCATGAGTTACAATGCTACATGGAGAGCTGTATGCGGAATGCACACATGAATGCATGGCAGTCTCTGTTCTTGGACATGGAGGGGGGTGAGGGATGGGTGCTGATGTCATGAACATGTATGGTGCACATGTGTGTGTGTGTCTGAGAAGTGTGTGTGTGACTTTGAAACGCCATGGATGCATGTGACTTTGAAGGCAACATCTTGGTTAAGAGAGTCCCTATTACATGGATGCTGATCTTGATTGCAGGCGGCGGGACTGTTTCTGCATGTGTGTTGCGTGCATTAAACCATGTGTTGTGGAGGGACAGGATGGAAGTGACATTTGACAGTGCCACTCATGTGTTTTTGCTTCCTGTGTAGGGAAATGTTTTACTGTACCCTGATGCTTGTGTTCTATGTCTCCCTCTACGCAGCATCAAGTGAAGAAGAGGGCGGAGACTGCGCTGTGGAGCCAAGCGGCGGGGATGCCTCCACCTGGCGGCGACGCAAGGCCCAGCCACCGTCCCAGGAAGTTCCATCATCTGGGAGCAAGGGGGCTGGTACCGCGTCTGCCACTACGGCTGTACCGGAAGGGCCGGGTGAGCACCCTCAGGGGTTTCCAATGGCAGAAGATGGTGCGGAGACATCCAGGTTGGTGGTCTCCACAGAGGAGGAGAAGCCCGCTACTGAGCCGCACATGGGGCCTGGTGGGGGTAGTACCACTGGTGCAAGTGGTGCAGTCCAGGGCCAGGGTCAGGAGGCAGCACAGGTCACCGCGGAGGGGCCTGTGCATGTCGCTGTTCTTGACCCTGTGACTGCACCACCATGCACCAGCAGGGATGCCCCGTCCCAGGCCCGTCCGCAGGTAGGGGAGAGTGCCATGTCATCTGCCTCTCCACTACCTGCGGACGAGGGGTCCCACGACCGTATGGGCTCCGTCCTGGTTGGTGTCGCGTTGCACACGCGTGTCATTCGTGATGACATGCATCCTTCCTGCGTGGAGAACACACGCCATCACGAAGAGCAGCGTCGTGACGTGGTACTGCTGGGAGGGGCCCTGGTCGGTGGGTTCCTGCATGTGTCGCGCACTCTGGCGGACCTCTCCTCCTCTGTGGAGACTATGCGCCAGTCGTTCTCCACACCGTCTTTCAGCCCAGATTCCACCAGGGCCCCCTGTGGACCTGGCCCGACCAACACAGCCAGCTTGGTGGAGCTCACATCCCTGCCACAGTCGGCGGTCCAGCAGGGGTGGTCACCACAACTGGAGACCAGCTGATGGAGGATGTGCAGGCACCATCAGACAGGGCACATGGACAGCAGCAGCAGGAACAGGCTCTAGGTGGGAGCAATTATTGCTCGGGGCCATCAACATCGGAGGGGCATGTATCGGCCAGAGAGCAGGAGCACCCAGGAATGGAAGTGTCTTCCGTGTGGCAGCGGTTGGGCCAGCGGATAGATGCGGAGCAGCGGCGGGCGGAAGAGGCGCGGCTCACCATGGTCAGGGCGGAGTTCTCCATGCGTCAGGCGTTGAGGCGGGCAGAGTGCCTCGAGGCAACTCGCAGGGAGTTGGAACAGACCATGAGTGCCTCCCTGCGAGACCTCGGGGCCAGGGTAGAGGCCCGCCTCCGGGACATTGACATGGAGTTCGATGATGCCCTAGCCCGGGACACCACAGAGTGAGCC
Organism: Ambystoma mexicanum; assembly: GCF_040938575.1. Classification (NCBI taxonomy): domain Eukaryota; kingdom Metazoa; phylum Chordata; class Amphibia; order Caudata; family Ambystomatidae; genus Ambystoma; species Ambystoma mexicanum. The sequence goes on from NC_090939.1 coordinate 710,998,004, forward strand.
GCAGGACTTGCCCGCCGCCATTGTATATAGTTAGATAGTGTTAGATTTCCTTTCTGTTTATGTTTATTTTGGGGCGCTTGGACAATTCACCACGTTTTTGTATATAGTTTTTTATTAGGTAGTCTTTTTTGTAGGTTTCATTTCATTAGTTGGGCTCATGGACCCTGGTTTGTTGATTTGTACATAGTTCACCAGTGGATTAATCTCTTTTTTTTTTTATTTCACCATGGAGCAATAGATTTCACTTTCTTTTTTCCCTTGGATTTGCTTTATTGGACTGAGACTTTGGACACCATTTCTTTTGGATTTCTTTGGATTATGATTTCTTGTTTTTTTTCTTTTACGGACATGTAGCGTTTCTTTTCTTATTCCCATTGTTATGTGTTGTATTTTCATTACATTCATGTTGTGTTTAATACAGTTTTTTCTTCATACTTCCATGTGTGGTATTATCTCATTGGTTTCATGTATGTCATGATATGGGTTTTCACATTCACTTGCACCCATTGTGTGTGTGTGACGGACATGTGTTCATTTACATACTTGCCATTGGGGTTGTATCATGTAATTGGCATTTCTATGTGGGTGGATGCAATACTTGGTTGGGTCTTTGGGCTGGGGAGGCTGGCCATATGGCCTATGATTGAGGATCGTCATGACGTGGGGGCAGGGGTACATGAGTGGGGGCCTGCTGGAGGTGCCCAAGACTGCGGGGTGTGGGGGTGCTGGGGGACATGAGAGGGGGCCTGCTGGCAGATGCCCCTGACTGCTGGGGGGTGGGGGTGCTGAGAGACATGAGTGGGGCCTGCTGGCAGGTGACCCTGACTGGTGGGGGTGCTGGAGGACATGAGTGGGGGCCTGCTGGCAGGTGACCCTGACTGCCGGGGGGTGGGGGTGCTGGGGGACATGAGTGGGGGCCTGCTGGCAGGTGCCCCTGACTGCTGGGGGGTGGGGGTGCTGGGGGACATGAGTTGGACATGAGTGGGGGCCTGCTGGCAGGTTTACCTGACTGCTGGGGTGTGGGGGAGCTGGGGGACATGAGTGAGACATGAGTGGGGCCTGCTGGCAGGTGACCCTGACTGCTGTGGGGTGGGGTTCCTGGGGGACATGAGTGGGGGCCTGCTGGCAGGTGACCCTGACTAATGGAGGGTGGGGGTGCAGGGGGACATGAGTTGGTGATCATATTGCAAGGTGACATGTGGCTTGGCTGGGGGGCATGCCCATGGTGTATGGGCTGCCTGCAGGACATGACCAGGGGTGCAGGGTAGTCCCCTGTGGTGTGGGCTGCCTGCAGGGGCCGTGGAGGGTATAGAGGGAACACCTGGGAGGACCCACACTGCCAATTCACGTATAGGACTCCCCGCGCACCCCCGAAATTCACGTACCCCGCTCTGACAGCAAAATCGTGTGTGAAACTTCCCCCGCACCCCAGGAATACACGTACCCCACTCGCACAGGGCCAATCGCGTGTGAAACTTCCTGCGCACCCCAGGAATACATGTACCCCACTCGCACAGGGCCAATCGCGTGTGAAACTTCCCGCGCACCCCAGGAATGCACGTACCCCACTCGCACAGGGCCAATTGCGTGTGAAACTCCCTCGCGCACCCCCGAAATACACGTACCCCACTCGCACAGGGCCAATCGCGTGTGAAACTTCCCGCGCACCCCCGAACTACACGTACCCTGCTCCAATCGCGTGTGACCGTGAACCCCAGTTATACACGTACCCCACTCGGACAGGGCCAATCACGTGTGAAACTTCCAGCGCACCCCCGAAATACATGTATCCTGCTCCAATCGCGTGTGAGACTTCCCGCGAACCCCAGTTATACACGTACCCCACTCGCACAGGGCCAATCGCGTGTGAAACTTCCCGCGCACCCCCAAAATACATGTACCCTGCTCAAATCGCGTGTGAGACTTCCAGCGAACCCCAGTTATACACGTATCCCACTGGCACAGGGCCAATCGCATGTGAAAGTTCCTGCGCACCCCAGGAATACACGTACCCCACTCGCACAGGGCCACTCGCGTGTGAAACTTCCCGCGCACCCCCGAAATACACATACCCTGCTCCCATCACGTGTGAGACTTCCCGCAAACCCCAGTTATACATGTACCCCACTCGCACAGGGCCAATCGCGTGTGAAACTTCCTGCGCACCCCCAAAATACATGTACCCTGCTCCAATCGCGTGTGAGACTTCCCGCGAACCCCAGTTATACACGTACCCCACTCGCACCGGGCCACTCGCGTGTGAAACTTCCCGCGCACCCCCGAAATACACATACCCTGCTCCCATCACGTGTGAGACTTCCCGCAAACCCCAGTTATACATGTACCCCACTCGCACAGGGCCAATCGCGTGTGAAACTTCCTGCGCACCCCCAAAATACATGTACCCTGCTCCAATCGCGTGTGAGACTTCCCGTGCACCCCAGGAATACACGGACCCCACTCGCACAGGGCCAATCATGCGTGAAACTTCCCACACACCCCCGAAATACACGTACCCTGCTCCAATCACCTGTAAGACTTCCCACGAACCCCAGTAATACAGGTTCCCTGCTTGCTGTGTGCTGTGTGCTGTGTGGCGGTCCTGTATACTGGTCCAGGGTTATCCCAGCCCTTTGCACTGGATTGGGGATTTTGATGGCTTTTCCTTGTGCAAAGGGCGTTCTTGGGGGCGTAACTGGCACTGCTGCAGGGTCGCTGCGCCACTCTGCGCCACGGCTGGTTTTGGTAGCTGAAATCCATGAATACACTGTGTATGCGGAAATGGATTTTAGCGCACGCGGCTGGCACAGAGATTTGCACGCACACACTGTGCGCCAGCCGCGTGCACCACTTGTACGTTAAATTCTATGAATTACCCCCTTAGTGTCCTTAGGACACCTCCATTTTGTTTGACTACGGACATCCCGGACACCGCGCGTGTTCTTAGGACAGTTTCAACTTGACTGCGGACGGTACAGACAGGTATAGTGTCCTTAGGATTCCGCCATTTTGTTCATTTACGGACATCCCGGACACTGGGTGTGTTCTAAGAACAGTTCCATTTTTGCTGCGAATGGTACGGACAGGTATAGGGTCCTTAGGACATTCTCATTTTCTTAATTATGGACAGCCCGGACAGGTGTGCTGTCCGTGGACATTTTAACTGCTTTTTGAGAAAAAAAGACACAAAGAATTTCATTAAAAGAAACATAATATTTTTTTAAATTATATACATATACACAATTTATGAAAGAGAGGGGGAAGCAGAAACTGATACAAATACAGGGGAATTAGGGGTTTGGAGAGGATGGATGGGAGGGGATGAAGGGATGGAAGTCTCATCAAAACGTTTTTCTTGATGTTGAGGGTTTGGGGATAGTTCACTGGGACATGGAGAGGGGGAACAGGTACATGTGGGACAATGGTATTTATTTTTTTCTTTTATGTGGTCCTCCAGAAACTGTTTCAAAACATTGCAATTTTCCTTGAGCATGTCTATTTTCTGTTCCATGCATTGCAGAGTCTTTTCCAATGTGTCTTTTAGTGTATTATTTTCAATGTTTGTATGGTCTGTTAAAAATAAAAATATATATGTTAAGTACACATATAGTAATGATTATTAATTTGCTTATGTAGAGAAGTGGCTACCATTATTATCACTGTCTTCAGACATTTCATCACATGGAAAATGTTCCTCAAGCCACTCCAAAGTACTGCACATTTCTGTGTGAAAAACAAAAATATGTTAATTGTAGTGTACCTAATACAAAAAGTTTAGAAATATATAAGAAAAATGAAGTCTACTTACTAGTTCCTGGTAAATTGTATTCGTACTGTTGTGTAGGTCTATTGTTGCTTCTAGCTCTGCAGTTTCTGTGAGGTAATTATGTTGGAGGCATATCTTTTTTGTTTTGGTATATTCCATTTTACTACATATGGTATTTAAATGGATGGTTGATGTGTTAGAAATGTAAGTTCCACTGCTTATTTATTATTACTTATAATGTGTTTATGTGCTGCTTTTTGAACTTGTGCAGTTTTTATATGATATGATAGAACAGTTTAAGATACTCCCTGAGTGTTTGGGATGTGTTGATGTCGTTTGAGACCGTTCGCGGACACACGCACAGTCCACGGACATCAAAATCATTAGCAGCCAGTTCAGTATACATGTATATAAAGTAAGGGATTCCTAGTAAACATCTATCAAATTCACACTATGAATATGTATATTCAGTAAAATAAATTTGATAAAGGGAGGATATGGTTAAGTTGCGCTATTAAAAACCTATAAAATTCAGTAAAAAAAACTTTGTTAAATGGACGTTATGGTTAAGTTGCACTACTAAAAACCTATGAAATTCAATAAAAAAAATTAAAGGGACGTTATGGTTCCAAGTAAAACCGAAAAACCCCTGACATTCTTCAGTTATGGTAAGCTAAGCAACCATAACTCATGCCACCACCGTGCACTGAAAAGACTAACACCCAGGACATCAAAGATGACATCACAAATGTCATTGATCACTGATGACATCACATGTCTGGCTCCCCCTTTTTTCCTTTACTGACATATCTAGGCCACATGGTTTTCTTCAGTAACAGTCTGGAACTAAAAATTGAAAAGGTTCTATATTTGTAGACTTATCCTTCAAGTATGTTCTTACAGTAATTCCCTTAGGATCCAGTCACATCATATGAAACATATACATAGGGAAAGCCACAGCTTGAAAGACAGCAATGCTTTCTCTGCATGAAGATAATCAGTAGGGTTATCAGCACTTTCTGATAATTCTGTTGTTTTTTTATTACTGTACTTTCCCTGTATATGCTCATATTTGTATACATTGTATTCACACTACTTTCCTTAGGGTCCAGTCACATCATGTGATACATATACATAGGGTAAGTAGCAGCTTTGAAACAGAGCAATCATTTCTCTGCATTAAGATAATCAGTTAGGTTATGAACACGTTCTGCTACTATTGCTGCTTTTTTGCTTACTTCACTTTCCCTGTATATACTCATATTTGTATGTGTTGTTGTCTCTTTGTGTTTTGTCTGTAATAATGCAATGCTGTAGTAAGTGGGTTTCATTAGTTACTTATTACATGTTTCGCAATACGCAAAACTCTAATAAGAAAGCAGTTATCATTTCATTACTCAACATATCAACATTATGAATATTGTACCTTCATCATATATGCTGCACACAATGCCTATGTTTCTGCATGAGTAGCTTAGTATGCTGGATAGAACTTCATAATAGAATGCTATTTATATCAATGCATTGCTTAATGCACTAAGTAGCTCATGATAAGTATTCCAATGACCCTTGACACTTTTTTGTCAACATTACAATAACAATCCCTTGTACACACTTTTCATGAAAAGTAAATGCACATGTGATGTCATCAGTGATGTCATCAATGACATTTGTGATGTCATCTTTGATGTCCTGGGTGTTAGGCTTAGCAGTGCACGGTAGTGGCGCCAGTTATGGTTGCTTAGCTTACCATAACTGGCGAATTTCAGTTTTTTTTTGGTTTTACTTGGAACCATAACGTCCCTTTAACAAAGTGTTTTTACTGAATATATATATATGTGGTTGGGAATGGGAATAATAGTTTTGGGGGTGGGAGAAAAGTATAAATTAAAAAAGGAGGGCTTGGCGAGGAACCTCTGCCCCTAAACAACAAATACAAATTGTTTTTTTTTTCTCTATTGTTTTGGGTTCGTTAAAAATGCATTCTTCATTTATTCATTTGTTATAATCACATGTAACCGTCCAGTGTACTTCCATGCACTAGCAGGAGATATTGGCATATAGGGGGGAGGTGTTTCACATCAGCCACAGATCTGTTGTTTGCATCAGGATGCCAGCGTGTTGTGTTCTGTATTGATAGCATCAATCTCACATTCGACAATTCCTTCTGGCAGACCTCTCTTTAGTGTGCAAGAGGAAGCAGTGAATTTTCAGGTGCTGGAGCCTAAGAAAGAAAAGTTCCAGTCCCTCTTTCTTGTGTGGATGGGTGAACGTTGTAGATTACATCTACTGATGAGCCAGGAGAAACATCACACTGAGTAGAGGAGCATTACGTGGAAAGTTCTTGGTCTCCACCACTACACACATCCAATGTTGATGACTGAGAATAATGACGATGATGTGCAAATGAAACGTCATGGCCCATCCTAGTGCTGGCTGCAAAGGGTCGATTCTGGAGATCTCTGGTAGCAAGAAAGAGGAAAAGGAGCACAATTCCACAGCTATAAAGACATGAGGGCTGGACAAATATACATTTGACCTATGTAAAGTGTCATTCAAAAACATCCTGGCAGATCTTCAATCACAAAAAAGTGAGTACGACAGATACACTGCCAACACCAAATCCTTAATTGCAGACAGTTGAGCATAGTGGGACACATCGCAGCCCATCCTACAAATGCAAAAGGCGGAATTTCCTCATTCAGCATAAAAACAGCATCATCTCATCACTTGCACTCTGTGCAGGAAAGCTGGGAGATGAGGAAAGTCGGAGGTCGACGTGGGTACCCATCTTTGCAGATGCTTATTTAGCAGCACCATGCACAGCACTGGCATGAACTTTCCGAACCTCAACTCCAGCCTTCCCAACTCAGCCACCAACCATTATACCACCCATAGCACACGCTGCTATCTCAAGAATCATGTCTGCAGTGGCATACCATGGAATGCCACACCTTGCCCTCATTTCTCCAGTGATGCATGGGGCTTAGTAGTTTTCACACTCTGTGCAGGTCAGTGTGATGGAGGCCTGTGATCATGGACACAATATCACTTGCCACACATCAGATTGTTTTATCAACAGTTCCCTGATGTTAATGTTGTCTACGGACTTCTTGCCCTGTTCTTTAGAAAAACAAACATGCTTTCGTTCAGTTTGAGGGAAAAGATGATCCTGGCTTAAAAATCTCATTTTCATCCAAGTATACCCTGGGATTGTACCGAACCGAGGGGTTCACTTTACAGCTGGACAGGCACTAGATCACAGAGAGGGCCAGCGAGTCCACCTCACCATGGGCATGTGCACAAGTGGACAGAGCATTGACTACATTGATGGAACTGCACGATGGGAGACCCTCATATCCCCAGCCAGTGAAGAGGGGTCCAGAAGGAAGTGATGGGGACAGAGGCCCGTGCGATTTGTTCTGCTAGGGATTTGATGGTAGAGGTGACGTGAGGGGGGGGCGGGCGGCATTTAGGATAGGTCACCCTGACGCCCATGGGCATGTGGTGCGGTGTACAATAATTTTTTAATACATAAATAAATAAATAAAGTGAAGAAGGTTGTGACACAGTGGATCAAATACCCTGCTGCAAATACACATTGGCAAGACCATACATGTCACTTGCAGGGTGCAACTGACACATTTCATGAGCAATTGCCAGCTTGTGAATGATATAAATCCTGTCTCCCAGAAGAACAGCTCACATGTCTGATGTGCTAACACAGCACGAAATGTGCTGCACCATTTGCAGAACTGCCTAGCATTGCGAAATCACAACTTGAAGACCGCAAATGACAGCAACTGGACTCCAACGTTCCACGTATTGGAACGACTTTGTGGACGTTGCAGGGCTATCGCCAGTCATTGAAATCATGACGATAGAACATATATGAGTCATTCAATACCCATAACAGTGGCATCTGTAAAAAGATGATCCTTTATGTGTTGCTGCCTTTTCAGCAGGACACTAAGAGGGTTAGGCGACACACTGCATCACTCAGTGAGATATATACACCAATATACCTACTGGAACTGCACCTATCGAACGTCATAAGCACCAATGATTTAGATTTTACGGTGGAGGTACTGCAGCGGTTGAGTGATGTGGCCTCAATGTTGTGTGAGACCCACATGTAGCCTCAATTTAAGCTAACGTTGAATACCTTCTTGTACAGTTTCTTGACCGACATATATACCCAGAAATATAGCCATTTTTGCTTCCGTCACACATTCGCAATCCAGCAGACATGAGCAAGCCTCCCGCTGACAGATCACGACCGGAATAAGCAAGTTGTCACGGCATCCAGTGAAACAAATTTGCATCCGACATAATCATGAATCACCAGAGCCACCCCAAATAGAGGAAACCATTGGAATACGAGGTTGGGGTGATTGTGTGTGCAGAGATGTAATCTCCTATGGCTGACAGCATGGCAAGATATGCTGTGGCCCTGAAGAAAGTGGGTAATATATTTTGAAACCACTGAAACCGGTAGGCCAGCAGTGACCGCAAACAAGAAGATTGGGATACTATTAGAAAGAAAGTTTTACCTTTATTTGTAGCACCACTCCTTTCTGCCCAACAGGGTGGAAAGTGATTTCCATCAACAATACACACTACACCCTCAAGAACTGTGGGTACTAGGTGTACTGTTGTGAACACTGCCAAATAATGGTATGTCACTTTTATAAGTCACGCCAGAGCAACCTACCAATCAGCTCTGAAGTTATTTTAGAAGTGTAAAGAAGCAGAGCAAAGAAACCGATTACATTTGAACAATTTCATTTGCGAAGCCGATTAGACACGGATTTAGTAACAAATTATTGAAAGTCATGCTTGGTGATTAGAATATAGATTAGGGCAAATTTCTCTTTTCTTTACCCTAAACCTATATAAACGGACCACCAGCGTTGGCTAGGGATAGAACATCCATTAGAGTTTAGTTAGAATGTTGGAGGGCAAGATATACTTAGGCTACACATCTGGTAAAAATGCTTTAAATAACGAATTAATTGTAAACCTTGGATACTTAGTTTGTGTGATACAACTTAAAGCCTACCAATCGAAATTTGTAAGTATTGTGAGAATTGATAATTTCTTCAATAAAGCGTCTCTGCTGCTTGAACAGTGCTCTAGTGCCTTTCTGGGTCTTGCTCACACTTTGTACATTTTATTAGCGCACGGAGATCGTTATTAACCGCCGCTGCGTTAATTGGAATGTTCAGAGTGCAGTCAATAGCTACTGGTATTGACTGCATTGTGAAAATTCTGACTTCAAATGCAGACAGGAAAACAATAACAGAATGTACAGGCAAGGTCTTTATGAGGACCTGTTTTTTTTTCATCCTATTTAACATACTAAAGGGAAAGAAAAAACACGGGAGCATGCTGTGACTTTTATTAAAGAGAAACTGTTTCGTTTTACACAGCACCTACTGCATTCTCTTGTGAAATCCTCTCCAGTTCCAAAATGTTTGCAATTGAAATGTTCAACTTATTAAGACATCCATGTTATTTAGATACAGCAAATTATAACCACATTTAAGTCACTGACTTTGCCGATTTACTTTTGAATTATTAAACCATTGGTGTTTACTTCACCACCAAAACACGAAGACATGATTTGCTAGTACAACTATGTGCTAATAGCCTTTTAGACCTCAGGAGGGTTCATTATCGCTTTTGATAATGACCCTATTCGGACTTATGGCCTTCAGCGAAATATGAAGGACTCAGAGAATAGGAAATTCAAACTGCATGCTGAACAACTTTCAAGGAGTGAGGGAAATGTGAATTGGGGAGACAAGGAGAATTAAACAATATAAAGTGTGAGGCTAGGATGGGAGGGGAAGGTAATGGGCCAGCACATCAGATGGGGGACTCTTTATTTGTTCATACATACAAGTGTAGGACTTAGACAGCTGTGGAGCAGCAGGGGGTGGAAGCAAGTTAAGGCATCATTTGTGAATGAGAGGTGTGAAGAAGCAAGATAAGGGAAACAAGTTGCCAGGTTACAGGATTAAGACAGTAGTAGAACAGACTTTGGCAAGGCGATATCAAATAGTCTATAGTGCACAGGGTGTGTTAGAGTCAGACTCATCAGATTTGTGGAGAAAGGGAATAAGGGGGAAAAAACAGCATAGAGGCAAAAAGACAAACTTTGCTGGGCTAGAAACACATAGATGAGAAGGTTCTCAACTTTCCAGTAAATACAACAAATGATGGTTTGTTTCGGAGACATATCTTGAGTATCAGAGCTTCAGATCTGTATTTAAATGAAGGAGAGAAACATGCATACGAAGGTCAAGGGGTAAAATGGTTAAGCGATTTGGGGCACAGCAAAAGGCTTGATTTACAGTTTTCTGTTTTTTTTTTTTTTTAAGTTATAGACTTCTTATCTGATATCACATGAGCCACCACAGCATCCTTGGGACACTCTGTTCTAGTTCCCTGGGGAAACCCGCACCCCCAATTGCAGGCAAGGTGGGGTTGAGCTCTAGAGCTGTCAGTTGCATCAGTTCCCCTTGTTCGGATCCACAGCCACCCTTTCCACCATTGTGGGATGGGCAGACCACACAAGTGTAATAGCTGCTGCTGCCATTGTGGCCAGTATAACTGGCTGCATTGTGACTTCCCAGACAACTGCTGCTGACACGGAAGTGGTGAATGACCAACATCTACAGAAGTGCCCCCTTGAGGGTAAATTGGCAGATGGAGAGAATGCCAAATGGGCCTTATGGATGCTTTGTGACAGGATGAGCAGGTACCTGGGCCCAAAAGACGGAGGTTGGCCAGGTGCACGGTGCCAAGAGAGAACAGATCAGCAGGGGAGAGGGTGAGCAAAGGCAGATGAAAAGAGGAAGGTCTTGAGGTGCTTCCGGAACCAGAGATGGTTCTCCTCAAGTTTTAGAGTGGATGGAGGCTGTTCCAGAGGGAGGCCCCAGCCGAAGACAGAGATCTACCCCCAGCTCGTTTCTTAGAAAAACGACTGTACCTGAGTGAGTTGGAGGTAGAGGAGCGAAGAGCTCGAGAGGGGAGGTATTTGCGGAGGGATAGCTGAAGGTATTTTGGACCCAGGCCCCAGAAAGCCTTGTGGACAATGCAGAGGGTTTTGAATTTAATCCTTGCATCCACTGGGAGCCAGTGAAGAGATTTCAGAGCTGGAGAGATACTGAAAGATGTTGAAAGTATATGTTCTTTTTCCTGAATGTTGTTCGACATTGCCCCTATGCAGAAGGGTATGGTCACTCTCCTTCTACTCTTTCTTCTCTTCCTCCTCTGGCTGCTATTCTTTCTGCCCCTCTTACCCCATACCCATCCATCCATTCATCTTCATCATCATGCCACAACCTGCCACACCTTCACCTTTGCCTACCACTCATCTCCCTTATCGTGTTCCACTTGCTACTCCTCAAACTTCTGCCTGGACAACAACCTTGTCTTCTACCTCATGCTGACCATCCCTCATTCACACCCTGCCCTTCCATCTTTTCCTTCTCTTGACACTTCTTCTGCCCCTCATCTGCCTCACTGCTTTCCTGCTCCTGCTGCTTCCCACTGCAAACCTCCCATTACAACAGCTCTTTAATTGCTCCTGCCATCTCCTCATTCCCACACTGTGTCATTTCCTCATTGGACACACAGCAACAGTTCCTGCTCTTGTCACCTTTTAACCCAGCATTTCTGGTAGTTCCCCAATGATTCAATGCTATGGATATCTGCACTCTTTCCAACTCCACCTGGCACTGTGGTGTTTCTTAGTGTTGGCTTTACAACTTCCTCTTCCACCAGGCCTATCATATGTACAAATACAAAACCTGAAACAGGTATGGACTGTGTCCTATTGTGCTGGGGAGAGGGAGTATTGTGTGCCAGTGAGTAGTATGTGGTTAACCCTGATACCATTACATATACTAGTCAAAGGTGAAAAGACCACTCGCGCTCCGCGCTTGGCAGGTAAAGTGCACAATAATTGTCCAGATATAAAGTGTCCCAAAGTCTTCAACTGCTTGGTATTCCAGTTTATTGTCTGATATTTAAGTTAGCAGGAACAGCCAACACGTGTTTCGACTAAAAAGTCTTCTTCAAGGAAAATGGGTATCTCTCTGCATTACCCAAATGTTTTTTTTTTCTATAGTTTATCAATAAGTAGATGGGAGCGTTCCTTTGAAGTAAGTATTAAATGATATGGATAATGCTAAAGCCAGCCGTTCCACGCAAGTGGTTTTTTCACCTATCATATGTACATGTTCAGATGAGGCATCAGCTTCAACATCGATGGACGGTGCAGAAGCTCTCATCTGACCCAATTCATCCTCATCTGAAAACAATACGATCCAGTCTGACCTTTTTTCAGTAAATCTCTAAAGAAAATCTCACACAAGTCAGAGCAGGGAAGAGGTGAACGGTTCTGTGTCATTTTACCGACAACAGTTTTTTCGAACTCATTTTTTAGAGGAAATTACTTTGAATAAATGAATCGAAAAGTATTTGTTTCTATTTGGTGTTTCCCCCATCCTCTCATTCCCTATATTATTAACCCTACCCCAACCCCCTTTCCACCCCTTTTAACCCCTTAACGCCACCCCCCCTTATATATCAATTTGTTTTTTCAAAGTACTTTCTTTGAAAATAAATTAGTTTGAAATACGATTTTGGTGAGAGGAGATAAGTGAAGGGTTTAAATAATATCCCCAATTGTCGAACAAAGATATTCACAAATGGTATCACAAATGTTTTCACGAAGGATTTATTAGTTTCAACTTTTTGTAGGCGCATGGTAGGAAGCAGAGTAAAACATTGTTTTGAAGGGGGTCACAAAAGTGTTCACAAACGGTGTCCCAAATAGTTTAAAAAAGGAATTCTTTTATGTATTGATGGGTTTAATTAAGTATTTATTTTCCATCGGAAGCAGATAGGCAGAGTTCCAAAATCACAAAGGGTGCAAGTCACTTAGCTTTTTACAAATGGCGTCATAAAGAATTTTGCGTCTTTATATTTTGGGTGGAAGGAGGAAAGGTAGGCAAAAGATCACTTTTAAATCACAAAACGGTTTCACAAAGGGTTTCTCAAAAGGAGAGTAAACATGTAAATGACTTCACAACACTCTCATAATAAACCTTAATAAATCACAAATAGAAATACAACTATAAAAACAAACATATTATGAATTGACAATGGCACAAGCTGTTCCGTGTGGATGAGTCAGGTTCCCCCTCTAACAACCAATCTCCCTGGCTCTTTTACATGGCAACCAAACCAGCCTAAACATTATAGATCTCTGATTGTCTCACAAAATAGCTCTCAGAGATCGCAATTACAAAAACGCAGGCGATTGATTGCGATTTTAGAAATCTAGGGTATTTGCGAAAACTTGCAAACTCACTGAATCCTGAGTAAGGGATTCAGTTTGACTTGCACGTTTGGTGAGGTACAAGTTTACCCAGCATTAGTCTTTACTAGCCAGGCATTTATTTCTTTTCCTCTTAGGAAAGAAATCACATGTGCCACTCCTATCCAGTAAGTGATTTTGTGCTCATAGGATAAATCCATTGGTGCCACACTGAAATGGGTCACTATGATTTTCTGTACCCTCAGATTTACTCTAAACTCAGGAAAAAGCAGGTTTCACTCATCCTAAACCTCACAAGAATGTGCCTCAATTCAACCTCTTTTGAGCAAACAATGAGGACCGTTTGAGAAGTTTGATTGAATTGAGACGGCCAAAAGGCTGATTACTGCTGTGGCGGCCTCTTTATTGTGATGAGTGTTGCTAGCAGCCTCATATCAGCATGAATACCACTAAGGAATAGGTTGCTGGAAGAGGTGCTAAAATGGTGGCATGCATAATAGAAAAGCACAGGAAAAGATGCAGAAAGTCCAGTGGCAATTGGTCCAACATATACCAAGATGAGGATGGAGGAGGCAGTCTGGCGATGTAGGTCTTTCTACTAAATGGATGACAAAGCACTTCATGAAGCAACGGGGGCGGGGGGTTCTCACAGATCTCTTGCACTACTATTAGAACAATGAGGAAACAATGCTCGCTGATTGCAATGTCTAGCTCTCTTAAGCAGAAACTTATCACTTAAAAAAAACCCAGGGGGACCATTACATCTACCTCAGTATGAATGGCGGAGATGCACTATTGTTATTATTAGTGTTATTATTCTAAATATGTGTAATTTGTGTATGTACATAATTTTTGTTGCTGCAACTAAGCCTTGCAATCTCATGTAAATACTGCGCACTGTTACCTGAGGGTATGCTTGCGCATTACAAATTATAAACAAACAAACAAACTATACAAGACCTCACTGTTAAATCGAGGCATCCCTACATATTACAGGCCTCAACGCATCTCTTCAAAGAACATGGCATGGAGCGATAATCAGTGGAACATCCACTTTCGAGAAAGGGTTGGCCTTTTCGCATTGCTTAAATTGTAAAGAAAATGAGAGACAGGGCTCACATATTTTCTAACACGCCCATTACACGTCAGGATGGCCAGCCCCCCACCCCCTTTTAGCACCGCCCACGGCTGCTCCTCACACTGTCAACATATATGGGATTTACGCTGCACCACCAACCGGCTTACTGTGGTTGGTGGATGTATTCACTACGGCAGATGTGTGATTTACACATACCAATCAACCTACACATAACATAACATACTCGTTGTGTCTTGACATGCAACAAATGTTTAAGTGTGTCTTTAGACCCAATCATCATTTACATTTTGCTCCAGTTCTATAGGAGTTTATTATGTGAGTGGCAGTTAAAATAATAAAGTTGCCAAAACACTACATAATCAATCTGAGGCTGAGACAATAAGTGCCGGGGCTCAGAAATAAGTGCCTGGACTGAGCTCTGGCAAACACCCTCAGAAATTAAGCAGTGCTTTTCCCCCACTAGCTCTTGCCAGCTTTGTGTTGCCATTCCCATATTCTTTGAAATGTATCCTTAATCTTCTATTCGTGTTACTGCACTCCATGCTGTACAGTGCTCTGTTGCTTACCAGCTAGCGTTGCACGATATAAAAACCAATTGACACACACAGACATTTTTTATTTTTTATTTTTTTATTTAATGCTTCTGGCTAACAATCTAGCCCTTTGTATACACATTACAACAATTAAAATCAACATTCATAAAACAATGATTACCCAATATACACAGTGTACAACAGAAGCAGTATTAAAAAGAAATGCAGAAAAGGAGCAACAAATACACAACTTTCAGAAGGCCACTGCATGTTGCATTTACCCTTTTCTATAAAGCTGTAATTTTGAGAAGAAAGCATTCCCAGACATGCATGGACGCAGCCACGATCACCAAAGAGCCTGCAGAGTATAAGACATTCAATACAAACCTTATGAAACACCACCGCAGTGGGTCTTCTTGCATTACCAATAAGTGGGAGCCTCTCTCATGAAGGAATGCCAGTATAAAGCAAAACTTGCAAACATGTTTTCGATTGGCCCATATTACTTTCTCAAACAAAACAGAACCTGCATTGAATCACCACATAGAAAGATCTGGAAGGTGTTACAAACCTTCAGCTGACCACTGACCTTTGGAAAAGTCTGCAACGTATGGATAACATGACTCTGGCTGCCGTCGATGGCCAATTGGGGAGACTTCCAGGAATGGATTCTATACAAAGCGTTAAATGAATAGCCCACATTGAACATGATTTGTTGATCTTGTTAATAGTGGTGAGTGTACACTGGCATGAGGCCCAATCTTTAAAGACAGTCCGATGCTCAGACCATGCCCTGGAGTCTATTGGTATACTGAAGCTATACAAATGACTCTCGGTGATGGTCACCAACCTTCTACTCGGGTCCGCGTCAACTAATGAGATGTTCAATTGCTCCCAATCCTGTGATTGCATTCTCTTGTATGGTTGCGTGAATATCAGTTGACGTTAGAGGATGCAAACTGGTGGAAACTCACTTGATACGTCTTCGATGCATGTAGCGATCATCAGTAAACCTTAGATATATTTTTTGTAAATTCACCCAGGTGCTTTTTGTGCTTGGTCAGTGACACAAGGCCTGGAGCATTATTCAGTTGTGTGCCAATGAAACGGCTGCAAGATTTAGTAAGATCTGAATTTTGGGAAATACTAACCCGCAGGGGGGCAGGGAGGTGGGGAGGCCCTCAGGCATTATCTTCTAGACCAGGTGTTTGCAACCTTAGCCTCGCCAGATGATTTGGACTGCAACCAGCCACCATAGTCAATGGCAAGGGATCACAAGAGTCACAGCCAAGAACATCTGGAGAGATTTAGGTTGCAGACCCATGTGATAGGCAATTGTCTAGGGCACGAGCAGCAACGGGCCACCACGATTCACCACATTCTCCCTAGAAGCTTGTAATCAGGCTTCTTTGTAATACAGGGTGGGTTGGCCGGAATCGCGCTTCGCCTGGGGTGTATACATTTTTGGACAGGCCCTATTTCACTGTGTCCAGTCTTAACCTTGCACAGCATTGCTCCCTATTGGGATTCACCCATCTAAGTGTTCAGCTTTAAATGACATTCCCTTTAACTCTCTCTTTGTTACAACCCAAACTCCCCCTTTGCTCTTGAACCTGAGACAAAAAGCGCCACCTTCTACCTTCACTATCTGAACAAGTTGTCATTTGGAAATGTACTTGCCTGGTCGCCTTCTTGCATCCCTGTGCATACACGGGTAGCTCTCGCTTCTTTTGTCAATTTGCGCAGTGCCTGAAAAGAAATCTATTGCTCTGGCCAATTCTTCAACATTCTAATGAGCACAAAAGGCCCTTTTGTGCGATTTTCTGGTTGTATTGACGTGTCTTTGTGTGAAGCACCAACAGCATGTCCCTTCCTTTTCAGCCATGGTTCTGTCGCGCCACCCAGATCCCCTCAGATCCTCCTGCCAGCTCTGAGACCCCAGTATGAGAAAAGCACAATGATTGAAGATTCTGCTCCCCTGAAGCATGGCAGCATTGCCTTTGCTTGGACAGTCTCAGCAGCACACATCCCTTCATCAGCAGAATCCCATTCATTAACGTCGTGAACAAAGAAGGGCTTGCGTGTACTTGGCTTCAGTTACTTGGACAATACAGTGAATGCAGAAAAAAGGCAGAGAGAGATGTGTTGGCACAAGAGTCAATCAAGCATCTGTTTTCATTTGTTACAACCAAAATATATATGAAAGGCACCACTTTCATGGACCAATTATGAACTGCTGTTACTGAAGCTTTGTTTTTTTAACATTGCCAGAATACAATATCATCTTTAAGATCTTTCCGAAGCTTCTAATGCAGGGTTGTCCAACTCTAGACCCCGAGGGCCTGGATCCTGATGGGTTTTCAGGATAACCCTCATTAATATTCATGAGGAAAAATGTGCATGCATTTAGTATCACTGTGCCTCATCACAACTATGAGATGGGTGGAAAGTTGGGGATAGACCTCCAGCTCTGAGCTGGGGGTAATTGTGCTGAAAATGGCCCATTGGGTCTAACGGACCCAATATAAATAAGGACTTAGTTTCGTACTGCAACTTGGGATCCGGCGCTTATAGTGCCGGACCAAGTTGCGGTAATGCTATTTGTATCGGGCAGTATCCTGGCAGATTTAAAGCTGGGATACCGGCCAGTGGTCCTGAGGCCCATTGCATGTAACTTTATCGCATGAATTTTTTAATGAGGGTATCCTAAAAACCTGACATGAATCCGGCCTTCGAGGCATGGAGCTGGACAACCCTGTTCTAACGCATAACCCACAGTAGGTGCTAACTATTCATCTCTTCTCATCAGAATCCCCTTAGCTGCTCCTATTGCAGGGGTTTTTTGAACCGCATTATAAATCCAGAAAAATTCCCAGAAAAAAATGCTGGTAATTTTGGCACCATAATTTTTTCCGAAACGACAAAACATGCGTTTGCTGGTGGGGGCTATGGATCTCCCGGCAAGCCTGACCTGCTGGTAAATCAGGCCCCTACCGGCAAAGAAATGTCTGAATCACCAGCGCTGGTTATACCAATGCCGGTGAGTCAGGCAATCCAATCCCATGGAGTCCTATGGGACACCATGGAATGGGAACTTACACTTACACTTACCGTCGTCTCCCCCACCCGTAATATCACAGTATTACTGGGATATCAGGAGGCAGAGACGGTAGGGACAGTTTGCCGGCACAGTAATAGCAAACTTCTAATGAGGGTCTTTTGTGCTCATTCTACCTTTCTCAGCACCCTGAACAAGCAACGATATTGATGGAAGCGTGTTTGCATTTGGATCTTTTCAACTGCCCTGCTATATTATGCGTAAAGTAGCCAGCTTTATCCTTTTAATGATAATGATTGCAAATAATTACATTGCACACACTCCATCTGAAATATGACTCATCTGATGCAAATGGGACCCAGCGGCATGAAACCAGTGAAACACTGTAACACTTTGTGTAACAATTATTTTGAGAATGGCTTCCATAGGAAGCAATTAGCAACTATTTAGATTTCTGAATTATGTTTCATTGTACTGTGATATCATGGCAGATGATTATGGAATTCATAATCAACAGCCACGATGTTGTAAGGGGTTACATTTAAATTGCACTTAAAAGCCAAACGGTTGGCAGTACTAACGCACAATCCGACCCAATACAAATGATGACTCTGAATTTTCACCTGAGGCAAAGCAATTCATAGTGTTTGAAGAACCACGTTAGAGCCTAAAAAATAGAGCGCACTAAAGTGTCACAAATAAGCCAACCTTAATGGTTCTCATGAGGTGCACATTAAGCACCTTATGAAGCAAAATTAAAAGTGATGCTAAAGCATCCACTGTGAGGGATGAATGGGCCAATAACAAGAAAATTAAGTACACTTGCAGTCGTTAACTGCCTCCACAATCTCATCTCTCTCCCAGGGAAGACAGAAATCCCTCTGTGCAGCCACGCAACACCATCTTATTTTGCCAAACTATGGCCTAAAGGCCAAAAAGACCTAATCCCAGCACTTGGTCGGGTTACCAAACAAAATAACCTGGGAGTTATCGACCCCTGTATTTCTGACAGCATATTTCATCCATAGTAAACAGCTGCCACTAATCCCTAAAAGCCTGAAAAAAATCTTTTAAAACCTGACCCATTGGCCCCGAAACTCTATTTGGAGTGGTTTGTCCTACACTATAAATGGGGAATGGGGTTTGGCACAGTTGAATGCAAGGTTGAACTTCTAGCAAGCTTCCAGGTCTCTCACGATGTTTCGTCATCCAATCGGGAGCCTTAGAACGTGAGTCGAAATTCAGGCTTATTTGTCAAGTTTGTTCAGCCAACCAAAGCCCTTGCGGATGAACTCATCAAGCTTTTCATGTTTGAAAGGTATTTGGAGTTCTTTGAGCAAGTTCTATGGATTCTTCATGGTTTTTAGGTTTTAGGTGTTGTATTTTGTCTAGTTGGATGGGCTATGGTGTATGTCACTGGCTGTACCTCTTTGTGTTTGTTCAGTGTGGTCTAAGTTTGTTATTAGATTCCCCAATATGAAGAAGAAAATACGAACTTTGCTTTCTCTCAAATCTATTTTCACTTTTGTTTCCGCAAATAAAAACTAAAAGAAGTGAAAACATTTTGATATCCATAAACCTAACCACAAAACGCAAACACACCAAAACAATTGTTTACCGTTCTCTGTTTCCAATCTCATGTTTGATTTTGCTGTCAATTTCCTCTATGAACTCATGGTTTCATTTTTTTGTTTTTGTTTTTGAGTACTATTGTGCAGGGTTGCTTCTCTAGTTGGGTGTTGACTTGTAATGATATGATGTGATAAGTCATTTATAACACGCCTGTACACAATATCCAAAATCAGAAGAGACATGCACTGGCTGACTATTGAAGCAAGAGTCATTTTCAAAACTCTATGCATCACATTCAAATGCATCCATAAAAAAGACCCCAGTTATCTGAATTATGCCATAACTGAGAAAAAAACACACAAGAACACGAAGATCTAATAACCACCTATTGTTAACTGTGCCCCGTTTCAGAAACACCAGAGCAGGGGGCAGTAGTTTCAAACACCTAGCACCTAAACATTGGAACTCCCTTCCTGGCAGTATCAAAAAACAGGATACATTCACAGGATTCAAAAAACTGTTAAAAACGTATTTTTTTTTAACCAATATTAAGATAAGCCACTATCTCCTTAGTTGTAAATATTCCTGTATGTTTATGGTTGTTTTACTGTATCGTATCACCTTACAAACTCATGTATGCCTTTTTCCATGCTATAATTTGTGATTCAACATTACTACAATTGTGCTGTAATTACTGTTTTCTACAAAGCTGTCTGTAACCTCGCCATGATACCTAAGGGTCTGGACGTGTAACAAATGTAATAATAAATAAAAATAAATAAACAAGTGTTTCTAGGCACAACAAGACAAGGAAGGACAAAACAACGATCTTACTAGGCCTTGTGGCATTCAGATTGCTCAAGTGCAGGAAGAAGGGGGAGAAGTGCCAGGGGGGAGGGAGGAGGGGAGAGTGCAAAATAACTTGTAAGTGCTGCCGGGAGGTGGCTCATAAGAGTCAGGGGACAGTCCCTTAGGTGGTTAGGAGGCCCTGGGGCAGTGCAAGGGCAACTGGTCATGCTGGAGCCTGGTCCCGTATGTTCAGTGGGTGGCCAGGTAACCAGTATACGGAGGGAGGCCCCAGCCGTGGACAAAGACCTACCCCCACTCTCTTCCTGGAGAATCATCTGACCCTCAGAAGTTGGCGGTGGATGAGCAGAGGGCTTGAGAAGGAAGATGCTTAGGAAGAGAAAGTTGGATGTAGCATGGTCCCCGAACCCAGAAAACATTGTGTATGAGTCAGAGGTTCTTGAATTTGATCCTCACAGCCACAGGGAGCCAGTGAAGAGATGTCAACTCTGGAGAGATACGATCCCTGTGCTGCTGGCACTGGCCCCAACAAGAGGCAGGAGGTACTGTACAATATGCAACTCCTGCCTAAAGCAGGTACACCCATGGTAGAACATCACAGAGGGACACATTCAGGTGGCAGACCTGCTTGGTAGCCCACTCAAAAGGTTGCAGCTTGGAGCAGACACTAGACAGCATCTGCCAATGTTTGTATGTAGGGGGTGTACAAATTGTGCACATAGCACGGCTTCAGCGGAGTGGTGTATACATGGAGGACACACCAGGGATTACAAGTACGGTGGAGGTTTAACAGAGGAACTGGGGTGGGTAAGAAGAGCAGGGTGGCAGAGGAACACGGAAGGGGATGGGTGGAACTCCAGAGCGGGAAAGTAGAGTTAAATGGAGTGATCAGTAATTAAGCAGATGTCCTTTGAAGAGTAGGGTTTTCAGGTCTTTCCTGAAGTGAAGGATGGAAGATGGCCAGTCTTATCTGTGGTGGTAACGTGTTCCAGGGGCCAGATGAACAGCAGGACAATGTCTGTTGCAGTTAATCTTTTCCAGCGTGGCAATGGTTACACATCTTTTGCCGATGTGGCCTCCTCAGATTGGTGTGTTTCTCAGGCATGTTGAGTGGTGATTGGGTTATGACTACTTTTTTAGGTTATGCGGGCAGCCTTGAACATGATGTATGATGGAGTAGCGGATTGTGGGTGGTATGGTGTCAAGAATGCTGCACCGGAAGCTCTGCTCTGAGTGTTGTAGCAACATGGGATGTGACTGTAGTATTCACGAAGCCTTTCCAAATGTGCTGTGTAGCGTTCCAATTAGCACCCATTGAGGTCCTCAGGTTGGCCAGTGGCAACCTGTGGCACACCTGATGTTCATGTGGAACATTCTTGGCATGGATAGTCGCATCTGGGTTGTGAGCTTATATTCTGGGCCATAGCAGCCATTTTTCACACAGGCTGACAACGGCTGATAAAGCGGGTGACCTAAACGTGAAGGATATGTGCAAACCAGGGGTTGTGCGTTGTCTTATTGATTTGTAAAGGAGCAAGGATATGCGTTCCATTGCCAGTTATTTTGTTTACATCCCCTTAGACAAAGAACGCCTGGTTTCTACTCCAACAGTTACTTTTATTTTCTCCTGACTTCTGGAGGTGTCTTACAAAATGAAAAGTCACATGCATGTGTCTCTCACACTTGCCCATGTTGCTCTGCAGCATGGGGAGTCCCTCTTGTTGAGCACACACCAGATGCCATGTGTATGCTCACAAATTCAAGTAATGGAATTCATCACACAACACTGTGTTAAAAAAGCCTGCTCTAAGTCTAACTCTCTGAATCACAAGTGGCACATTACATCTTCCTCCCACTATTCCATCTCATCTCTGCTACAGTTTCTTCCCCCGTCTATGCATGTCCTAGGCCTGGCTATAGCAATTATCTCTTGTGTCTCAGAGAGCTGCCTAATACTGAAATGGAGCCCCCTCCACATGTCCTTCTTTAAGTCATTTCTTAGAACTTTAATGAGCTATTTAAAAAAAAAAAGGTTGTTCAATGTTTTACCTGGTCAAATCACTTAAAATATTGGTTATTCAATATCCTAATGAACAAGTTCTTCCATGCCTACTTCCCAAACTTGGTGTGCTAGATACTCCCACTTCTACACATGCTCCAGAAAATACCAATAGTCCAGGTATTAAACGCTACCTCTTCCTAGGCTATTCCAACTCATGCCCACTACAGTTCATCCCCCCTCCCCCAAATGTACCAATCCAGCCTCCAGCAACCACCTTCTGCTTCTCTGAAAGCTGCCAAGGACAGAAAAGGAGCCCCATCCCGTTAAGCCATGTGTTGAAACCTTTAGAACTTTCATGAGCTTTAAATAAATGCTTGTTGAATGTTGACATCGTAGAAGGACTTCAAAATCGGGCGAATCAAGGTTCTAAAAAACAAGGTCATCCAGGCCTACTCCCTAAACACGGTGATTAAGATACTCACTGCTATAAACATAAACTACAACATGCAATCTGCCAGGCATTCGTTTTGTCCAAACTATATTATTGCAACAGCCTCTCCAAGAAAGTGATTGCTTGATGACAGTAGATACCAGATCACCATGGGTACATGGTAATATTTTACAATAGCCTTTTCAAGATGTCTCTGCCTACAATGTATGCTAGCTCCACCACTGCAAAGCTCACGTTTGTGATAAATGTGCCCACAGTGTGTCATTGTCACTGGAAAACACTTGTATGCCACTGGTGCCAACAGTATATGTCGTCATTACCACTGTAAAACATGCTCAAGATATTGGTGTCCCCAATATATGTCATGCCATCATTGTCAGCTTAAATGAATTAAGCTGGTGCAAACAATATTTATCAACACTCTCATTTTAGTACTTTGATGACACTAGTGTCCTCAATTTGTGGCGAAATCGTTTCCACCTTAAAACACTTTCAGGACTAGTGCCGTCACTATTGTCCATCATTGTCACTTTTAATGAAGTTCATGATACTGCTGCTAACCAGAATGCCAGTGTTGCTATACTTAACAGTTCCATGAGTCAGGTGCTACTAATAAGTATTCATTGCCACTTAAAAATACTTTCAGAAGACAATGCACGTATGCCCCTTCTTATTGCTCTTCAAGGTATTTTCAAAAGGATAAATACTGAATTTGAAAAAATAAGGGAGAAAACGAGAAATAAAATCGGCACTACGCAGATAGCACTAAAATTTACGGGAAGTGTCTGACAAAAGAATTTGAAAAGCAGCCTGCTCACAGGGAAAAAAAAGATAAGAAAAGCAGCCTGCTCACTTTAATTTACTAGAGCAATGTCTAGGAGAAAGAGGTCAAAGGGCCCGATTCATGTAATATTTGCTAGGTTGAAGGTGAATGGGCACTGCTGAAAAGTGACTTTGCACTGCCAAGACAAACCTTGATTCATGGAACCATGCAAAGTGTATTTTTGCCGTGCAAAGTGCGGACAAAGTAATTTTGTACTGCAAACATGACTATGCGCTGACTTTGCCCGGACTTTGCACTGCAAAAATACATTTTGCACGGTTTCATGAATAAGTGCGTGTGTCGGCAGTGCAAAGAAACTTTTCAACAGTGCAAATTCAATTTGAACCGAGCAATTATTCCATGAATTGGGCCCAAAGTGGATTGGCACGCATTTTGAAGACTTTCTTCATGTTATTGAAGTTCGTATTTTTTTCTGTGCCCGCCCAATATGCTTGGGAAGGAATTTTAAAATAAAGGTGCAGACTGGTTAAATCCCAGAGCAGCAGACTTTGTAATGGAAATACTTGTTTAGAGCCTCTTATGCTTTATAGACGCTGAAGATCCGCAATACCATGCCTTTTGTGGTAGCACAGCCAGTCCCGCTTGTTTGGCCAAGTTTGCATGGCAATCTGGGACTTGTAGGCCGATAGTCATAGGAAAACAGAACCACAAAGCTACAGAATGCAAAGTGCAGTTGGCTGAAAAACCAGAACTGGTGTCTCCCGTGACACAAGGCAGAATTTCAGCTTCCCCTTGAAAGACCAAAGAAATATCAAGGCTTAGTAGCACAAAATGAAATACGCCAATCACGAGTAGAATCTTTTATTTCTGTACAGAGTCAAAACAAACAGATAGCTATCTGGCTCCCAACACCTCGCAGTGTGTACTAGCAGACATAGTGAGGGGTGAGAATGATGTACATCTAAACACGGACACTTTTATACAGTTTTCAAACATTTGTCTAGCCCCTCTCTAAACGAATAAGATATATGCTAGGGTTCGTGCCCAGTTCACATGTCAAATATTACAATATTGTACAATGGATTTAACAAGTTTGCATGTTCATGAAGTTACAATGGTGGTGTTGGTTCTCTGATTCATAGTAAGCTTAGTTTCAAGAATCACTACAATGTAGTTCAGCAAAAACACACGGTCTGAGTCTGTTTTACATTGTCTCATTGTTTATATGAGGATGAGGCTTGTGAGCGCAGACAACACTAGGATTGCAGTTCATTTGAGTCACAAGGTTTCTTTGCATAGAACAAACAGTCTGCTCTCGGTCAGCCTAAATGTTGACACAACTCAAAGGTCGTTCGGCTCGGCTGGAAGTCGAAAACTCAGTCCACCATTTTAGAACACAAAACAAGAGTAAAAATCAAAATGGCAGACGTTTCTTAAAATGGCGGCGAAGTTGATAAAATATCGGAACATTTCAGACGCGGTTTTCTGTGTAACGCGAATGGGCTTCGGCCAATATTCATAACAAGGCGGTATTATACGAATACGGTTGCCTGCCAAAACAGCCTCACTTGGGCCTGTAGACCTTTATTTTGAGCGCACATTCATGGCATCACAGAACAAGCTTACACACATGTTCACTCCGTCAAAGCAAATGCAGACATTTTCAGACATAGTGTACAAGGAAAGCAATTAATTATTTTGGGGTGGATTCCCCATATCAAGAAAGTCAGAAGTGACTACCTCACTACTTAAAAGGAGCACACCATGCAAAGTATTTACACTAACAAGGTTACATTATCCCAATATGTTATTTTTTTTATCACAGGTATCAAAACTTTCACAGGAGTATTTTCGCCTTGCATGTATTTGCCGGTGATGGATACAGTGCGAGCAGACCATCTCAGAAGCGATAATAACCACTTGGAAAAAAAGTTCCGCATGGCACACAGTGACACACAAATAGACCAGTCTGAAAGTGACTCTCTTATCCCTTGCCTAAAACATCAGTTAGCTGACAGAAAAAACAATCGATGTACAGTCTTCTTGAAACATAACACCTTGCACACGCTGGCCTAGCGTGCGCACGCGCAACACACACACACACACACACATACTAATCCGAACTCACTCACTGCACAAACAACCACACATAGTCGCAAACATCAGCATTTCACCCTGATCCCCTCACTAACACGCCCACAGGCAAAACACAACTTGCCTCAGGTTTGGCCCTGTCCGCCTGTGCTCCACCTCCATGTACCAGGAACCTGAAAGCATTTGCGTAACAGGTTTAAAAGCCCTGGCCTTGCAGATATTGTGCATGCTAGGGCACTGAAACATGAATGTCCAAAGGCTACCAAATCGGCCGCGATGAGAGAAAGGTGCATAGGAGCGCCCCCTAGCTCTACAGTAACCCAGCAAGCATTTCCAATGGGCCATGCCTAGATGGTAGATCTGTGCACCCCAGACAGACATGGCCTACAACGTGGAATCCTACAGGAAGATTAAGAGTGCACCACTCTGCACTAACTATCTCTGATTTGCTCTAGACTGCTGGCTCCTTCATAATGGGTGGATGGGTGGTAGGTTGCCACCCAGCCGCCTATTATGGACAAACCATCCCCTGCTACAGGCTCCAATGACTTGGGACACAAACTCTTAACAGGTTTCATTCCTGACTTATAAAAGGCCAGCCACTTGATCTGTGACTCCAATCAAAAAACCTGAAATTCAGGAACTGCTAAAAACATTTTTATTTAAGGAGAATTTTCTATCTGCCACATAGCTTACCCTTATATTTCCTCAGTTTCATGTTGACACACGTATTACACATTACTGTTTATTTATTGTAACCAAGAGTGGAGTGTGTTGTTTCATGCAGCATGCTTTTAATGGCTGCTTACTCTGCCTGTGTGTAGCTTTGATGTTCCGCAACTTCCTCCTCCTGCTTCTTCTCCTCTTCTTCCCTACTCTGAATTATCTTGTATATATGAGACATTGGGCATAATTACAGTAAAGCCGGCAGGCTGCCGCCAAACTTGTGAATTATACCGGCAAAGCGCAATTACCAGGGCATTCCGGTCCTGTCGGACCCGGGAATTGGACATTGACGGGTGTCGGTATTTATTACTCCCCATTCCCATTTGAGCCCCAGGGCTCAATGGGAATGGGAAGGCCGTTAGCGCCGGCACCGTTAATAACGGTGCCTGTGCTACCGGGTAGGCATGCTCACGGGTGCAGTTATGCCCAGCAGGACGGCCCTGCTGGGCTAACAGGCACCCACGGGCAGACACACGTAGTTTTCCAGTCCAGTAACTACGGTACCAGCAAGCTTACCGGTACCATAGTTACCGGACCAGCAAACTTATAATGAGGCCCATTGTCCCTCATTATACGTTTTCCGGTGTGGAAAAAAGGTGCCGGTAACAAAGTTTTCCGGACCGACAAACTACAAGTATGCTGGTAGGGGCAGTGAACTACTGGCAGGCCACACCACAGGGTAGTTCAAGCCGCTACAGGCAGATTTTTCACTGAATCACCGGCAACGTTACTAACAGTGCCGGTGCTTCAGTATTCCCATTCCCGTGGAGTCCTACGGGACTCCGCCAGAATGAGAACTTACCGTTCCTCCGCTGCCCGTAAATATCGGTAACAGTAAGTCAAGGTTCTTGGTAGACCGCCAGTTGAACCGGCAGCCAACCGGCAATCTCATAATGAGGGATTGGCCCTCACTATAATTTTGACGGTCTGAAAATAAGGTGCCGGTAATAAAGTTACCAGTACCTTTTCTCGACTGCCAAACTACAAGTCTTCTGGTAGTGGCAGTGAACTACCGGCAGACCTGACCTACCGGTAATTCAAACCCCTACCGGCAGATTTTTCACTGAAGCACTGGCACTGTCACTAATGGTGCTGGTGCTTCAGTGTTCCCATTCCTGTGGAGTCCTATTTGGACTCCACATGAATGGGAACTTACCATTCTTCCACTGCCGGTAACATACCAGTATTACTGAGATATCAGGTGGCAGAAACTTTATGCCAAGGTTGCAAGTAGGCCGCCGTAGACCGGCCGCCTACCGGCAACTTCATAATCAGGGACATTATCTTTATTTTATTTGAATTTCTGCTTATCCCTTGCCCTACCCAGTGGGTTTCAGAGCACCTTACATGGTTCAAAGACCAAAAAGGGGGGTGTTGAAGAAAAAAAGTTGCAAAATATTTTCAGTATACAAAAGGTAGATTTGGATAGACAAGTGGTAGCAGTGGAGGAGAAAAGGGTTCTGTGTGGGTAAACAGGTTGTTTTGAGGCTCTTTCCGAAAGTGATGATGGAGGGTGCAGATCAGAATTGAAGCAGTAGGATGTTCCATGCCCTGCATGCCCAGTGAGTAAATGCTTGTTTTTGTGTGCAAGTTAGTTTTCAGAGTGGAATGTGTATATTTTGTCTGCTGGCTTGTCTGGTGTTTGTGTGGGTGATGGGTTTCGGTTTCTTGAGAAGGTAGGGTAGGGTTTTGTGGTGAATGGCTTTGAATACAATTCAGAGTCCTTTAAAAGCAATTCTGAGTGGCATGGGGGCCAGTGAAGCAGGGGTGATGTGTGAATGTTTTGGTAGGTGGAGGATGAGTCTGGCTGCTGCTTTTTGTATGGCTTGCAGTGGGGCAAGGGGGCTGTTGGGGATTCCAGTAAGGAAAGCATTGTCTTGATCCAGTTTGGAGAATACTAGTGCTTGGACTGTGGTGCAGAAGTCGTCAGTGGGAAGTATATCACTGATCTTTCTTTAGATGTGTAGTTGAAGATTTCAAAACACTGAAGAAAAACATAAAATTAGAAAAACATCTGGAATATCTTGGTGAGGAATCAGTGAAGCCATCAAGGATCTAGCCCTTTGAGTGCACCTTTCCTCCTTTTGACCAAGGGAGTTTGAGAAAGTCGATCCTCTAAAAACTTGATTGGATATTTGGGGCAAAAACATCGAGGTGGTTTAACAGTTAGACATGTTATAACGAAGAGTAGAGAAGGTCAGAGAAGCTCAGAGTAAAGAAAGAATATCATTTCCAGGAATAATCCAAATCAGATGTACTGTTTGAAAGTGTATTTAATCAAAAACTAGCATCATCTGTTTATAACACTTCTGAAAGCTTTCTGCATACAAACCACAAAGCTATCAAATATGTACATGAGCAGTTAATTGTATTCCTTCCTTACACAACTACTCAACCAAACCCCTACTTGTAGATAGACTTGGCTTTGACATTGCTTATTTTCCAGATTATAATCCAAATTCCTGGTAGACCATAACAATGGATTGCACTTGGCTCTTGTCGATACAGGACAACCGGGCACAATAGACACAATGGCAATGCTCGGCATTCAGTGATTATTTGCATACCCAATGCAGGAACCCCATGTGGGAAACCAGTTCAGAGTTACTGCGCAGGGTTCCTGCACACGGGCAGTGAATCCTATCCTGGCTGGGACTCAGCATGGGAATATGTGGAGAAAATGTTTTCTTCATCTGTGTGCGCCAGGATATAAATACACTTTTAAGAGCAAGAGAGCAAGATCCCTTGACACCACACCTGCCCCTTTGCTGTTGGATTTTAGGAGACTAGTGAGAATAAAGACACCAAGTTATTGATTGTATGTGATGCTTGCCTTGGACACAGTATTGCTGTCCAATCACATGTTTAAGTTGTATAGGCCTGGATAAAGTTAAATGATAGGGATGGAAAAACTTTGTAGAATATGCCCTGCAGAAAAGTTGAGATTTCCTTTGTGGGGACAACCTACCTATGGGATTCCCCAAGGGTCGAACAGTCCCGCAGGCCCACCATCAAATTACAAGGGCCTAGTCTCGAGAAGAGAGTTCAACAAGCCAGTTGGCGATCCTGAACCATTCTAAAATAGGTTGTAGGACCTTGCTTACTTTGTGGGTTTTATCTGGGTTGCCAGCTAGCAGTGGACCGGACAGGTTATACTTGATGACTTTGTAGTACTTTGACCCCATTCTTGGGAGACGAGGAGTGCTCAGGAGTTTTTGAGAGGAATTTGTAATTTGTTAGTCATATTCTTGGTGTTTCTTGATACCTGTGTTACCCAATGCTAATGTTTGTGTGTGTTCTTGAGACACCCCATCTAATATTCAATGTATGCCCTTTTGTCCCTTAAAAAAACTTTAACAAATACAAAGCAAGTTCCTTTTTTAGATTCTCTTGTTCCCTTTGTGTCACCGCAAAAAATAAAAATCATAATACACATTTTCTTCTACCTTTTCTTTCCTGTAACTGTGGAAAAGCATTTCTTTTCGAACCTGAGGTGTACTCCTGTGCTGGGCTCACTCGATTTCTTAACTGTTTGTGTGCTTCAAGAAAGCTTTTCCATGCTGTATTCTTGGGAAAATCATTTTCTTTTTCATTTGTTTGGCCTCTTGGACCATGACATCTCAGGCACATTGGACACATTTGGGTGTTGCATATTTAAACCTTAGGAAATATGTCCTTTTCTTTGGAAGGAGCAGTGGCAGGAGAAGATGAGGTGCAGGAACAGGACTAATCCTCAACCGCAGCATTAGATGTAGTCCCTGAATAGGAGGCATACAAAGGTTGAAAGGGAGTTTGAGGTGTGGAATATAGGGGTTAAGGAGGGCGAGGCAGTGGTTGGGGAGGAGAATGGAGCTTCCAATTTGTTGCAGGTTGTGGGGCCTGGAGAGTCAATCAAAATCTATCTGCAGAAGGTGGGCCAATGCCTTTGAGCTTGGACTTGGTGGGGAGGCGGTGCTCATAGAGCAGCAAGGAGAGGTAGTCACAAAGGACAGAGGAGAAGGAGGAGGAGGTGGTGGTAATGCAGGAGACTGAAGAACACCCTATTGACAAAGTAGAGATTGGCCCTAAAGAGAGTAAGACTGGGGCCACTGACTCATTGTCTGGCTATGAGTAGGGGGCTCTTTCTTTCCACAAGAGCGTGAAGTAAGTCAGAGGACATCCACATTCTTGACATCACCATCCATCTGGTAATGTGTGTGGGATTGCTTCAGCTTCTTGAATAGTGTGACTGTCATGTGAAGGGAAGCGGTGTAATATGCAACCTTTACCAGATTAGAGTTCCTTAGGGTAGCCCAAGTAGGAGTGCTTTTGGCACCTGCTTGGTGCAAATCACTTTATGCAGTCACACAATGATGTGTTCAAGGAGTGCACATCATGTCCTACATACAAAGCTATTGCAGTACCCTCCTTCAGTGGGGAGAATTGCCACAAGGGAGTGTCAGATGACACACCAGCTCGTCACCAATCATGCTATCAATAACAAGTGACCACCATACCCCCTACTCTGGGCCAGCTCAACCATCTCCCTGAACCCCCAGGGCAAACTCAGCCTAACCCAGTCTCACCAACGATTAGCAGGGCCACTTTACTGCTTCTAGCAGCTCTGCTTTCCGTTGATGGTAGTTGAATTCAAGGTATGGTGCCATTTGGGCAGAACAGGTGAGGCAGAGCAATGAAGATTTCAGGCACATACTCTCTCTATTGTCTGACCCTTGTTGGTTAATGTGAGCTGGATGATGAGCTAGTTGTGGAAGCCATACAGAAGCACATGCCCTCTCTTCTGGATGCCTTGTCTAAAAAGTAGTACATAGGGAGACACAGTGCATTCAGAGAGTAGAAAATAAAGGCATTAGTAGCTCAACTGGTTGATTTAACCAAATACATGTAGGCAGAGTCCCCAGTTTGTGAATGGGGTACTAGGACTCAGGTGGCTCTTTTGGTTGTAAGAGCCAAATAAATTGCACTTAACCACTACTGCCAGAGTCAAAGTCTCCACCGTTTTTCACCACTTTTCACTGCACCACTCCATCTACGTGATTGTAACTGGCATGCATAATCCTCTTCATCATGTGAGAAATCTGTTAAGTGGTCTTCCAAAAAGTGGGTCTCCTGATTGCTTTCACAAAATGTAGTGTTCTTACAGGGTTTTTGAAAATGTGTGAATCAGAAAGATTATCTGGTGTAATCGTGCAGGATGGTTGTACAAATGTGTCATTGAATGCAGTTCAGTGTTGTGTGGGAGGCTGCCATTTCCCCTTTCTTTCGCCAGAAA
This sequence comes from Ambystoma mexicanum, assembly GCF_040938575.1. NCBI lineage: Eukaryota > Metazoa > Chordata > Amphibia > Caudata > Ambystomatidae > Ambystoma > Ambystoma mexicanum. The sequence goes on from NC_090939.1 coordinate 711,029,523, forward strand.
TGCTGATGATGGATGATGCTATCTCATATGGTCCTACATAGAAGAGTGGGCCATATTAGTACGTCTATTCCCTCATGAGACACTTTCATTTGCATATATGGCAGGTGGAAAAAAGTGCTTGTTGCATTTTCACTGAAAAAATATCCCCACACAGCCAATTTCTTGGAGGGCTGAGTGGGCCCTAACCCCCATCCCTCTTGAGGTCTGCTTCCGATACTTTGTAATGGATGATGTGTGGTTGCTTTGGGGGGACAGTGCTAATGATGTGACTTGCAGCAAATTTGCACTACTTCTAGCATGTGCTTTTTCTGACGCCTGTTACAAAGACTGTACACTGGTTTAAGGAGGGTGTCTGAAGCTTGCTTGCTGCATACAGTGCCTGCCCTTGAGAGTTGCCTGGGTTCTTCAATGCCTCCACCATCTTCTTCTGTCACTTACACTTCCTTGCTCTGTAGTATCGCCAAAGTTGAGATGTCTGGGTCTGGGAGGGGGTGCTGTTGCATGGCTGTAAAGATAGCCGCCGCCTGAGAGAGGCGATGCTGAATATCCTGCTCCACACTGCCTGCCAGATGATATTAACACCAGCATTGTACAGGTAAGACTGCAGCGCTCTTGAGGATATGTTTTCTTCTCCTCTGACTTACCAACTTCCGCATAAGTGCCCCTGCTTCCTGAGGTCCTGCTGACACTGCTGGGTGTTAAAATAGACTCCACCTGGACACGGTAACTCCTATACCTTTGCGCCCTGCTCCTGGAGTCAACTGGACATGCTGAGCGCATACGACTAACACCCAGAGGAGGATGCCTGCGACGGTGTGGTGGTCCTTCCCCCACTGACACTCCGGATTATATACTGCGGCTCCGACCAGTGGGGGGAGGTGCCGTGGGAGGTGGAACTGTGCTCCTCCTGCACAGGCAGCTTGTTGATGGGCTCCAATCCCCTGTGGGTGGCCATTAGGAGCCCAACGCTGAGGGGCCCCTCAGCCTTGAATCACCACCGGCTGCCCCCCCACAGAGGACTCCAGCATTAGTACAGCCCAGTGTTTCTCTTCTACTGCTGCTGGCTCCTCCCCATCCCAGCGGCTCATACACCGGCCCGAGGGTGCGCCTCAGCCTAGGCCAGGGACTGCAGGACCACATACAACATGCTGCATCGAAACACACAGCACCATAGGCCATAAGCACATCAGATGAAGCCCTCGGGAACAGCGCCTGATCTCTGACACTCCTCCACTTCTGATCTGTGAGACCACGGGTCGCTGCCTGCACACCTCATCCGACCCCCGATTCTGGCCCCCTTCTGCTCTCCCCGACCATCCAGGAATAGCCCCGGATCACACAGCTACATGCAGAAGGGCACAGTTCTCCCAAATTTCAATATTGCTTTTTCCCGGCACATCCTGCTGTGGCTGCACCCCCTGGACATCTTTCCTCCTGATCCCGGCATGGCGCCTAATGGTTAGGGGCCGACACAGGCATTTCCAGCACCACCCCACACCTATGAGTTTCTGGAGCAAATATTGGATCGGCTCCTGGCGGGACCCCAACATAGTGGAGCGGTCCCACAGCACCTCAGGCAATATTGCCCCTCAACACGGTGTGTGGAACTGATGCCCCTTGACATAATAAGGGGTAGCACATCATCCTGAAAAGTGGGCACAGAGTAAATGCAGCCTGACAGCAGCCCCCACGCCACACCTCTTTCTTGAGCCCTAACAAAATGGGAAACCACAGGAAACAAGCAAAGGTGGACCAGTTCACAAGGCAAGTGCAGCCACCCAACGCTACCCCTCCACCTTGGCCCATGCAGAGGTTGATGTGGCTACACTAAATCAGACATTATTGAGCCTGAAGTATAGCACATGCTCCCTTGGATCGAAAATTGACATGCTGGCCTGCAAGGTGGAGAACTCTTCCATACAGATTGACAAGCTCTGCAGTCGAATGATGGATGCGGAAACAGCAGATCGGAGACACAGAGGACAGGGTTGTGTCCCTACAGAATGAGGTGGTGTCATTGCAACAATCGGTAAGGCGAGTGGAAGCAAAGAATGATGACCTGGAGGGGACATCAAGGAGAAACAATATCCGCATCGTAGGGGACCCGGAGTCCTCCCACGTAGACAATATGGATCAATTTGTCAAAAATCTCCTTGTGGAGATACTCAATCACCCCCCGGTGTCCTCCATTTTCCAGGTGGAAACGATGCATCACTCCTTAGCAGCCAAGCCACCCTCAAGAGCTCCAGACAGACCCATTATTGCTCGCATCCTAAATTACAGGTATAGAGATGTGCTCCTACGGATCCTCTACCATCAGACTTTTCCCAGACTTCAGCCAAGAAGTCCAGGAGCAAAGGAAAATCTTACAAGCCATGAAGAATAAATTGAGGAAGAAAAATATCCGTTACACCATGCAGTTTCCAGCTAAGCTACATATAGTCCACAAGGATAAAACCCTGTTTTTCACTACTCCTGCCTCTGTGGATCAATTTGTCTCAGAGCTGCCAGATAATGAGGAGCCTCACGATGACCCAGATTGTCTGCTGGCCTAAGTTATTTTTTCCTACAGCAGGCCACCCCATTCAGGGGTTCTCTGCCCTCACCTAGAGGTGGGCAGGCACAATGTTGGAGAGCATATAGTGGTAGCACTGAAGTGTACGAGCACTCCAGCTGTGTTCGGCACCCCATTGATGCGGCCAATGCATCTTGTTAAGTAGGTGGTGCTTAGTTGGGATGGGGATTGAAATGGAATGTTTGTGTTTCTGGTGTGGGTGGGGGGATGTTGGGGACATTATTTACTGGGTGTGGTGCACTGGTAATCTAGGTTGTTCGCTACAGCGTCACAATGTTGATGAACGCGGAGGGTATAAATATCATGAACTGACAGTGACTATATTGTCCATTGTGGTTGGACTTTCAGAACCAAATTTTGATGTCCTGTAATTTTCTAACTGTAATGTTCTGGAAAATCATCACAATCCAGGTAGGTCGTGGTTTACTTACACCACCTCGACCTCGTACACCACCAGATCCTCACAGAACATATGACGGCCTTAGCTGCATTCTCCAGCCACGCGACCGCCTGGGTCCAATCTTTCCTAGTGGACCGAACCACACAGGTCTTCTCACCTGGGTCCTCTGCCCACCCCATCCCCATCCTCTGTGGCATCCCACAAGGTTTGTGCGTCTCGCCGACCTTATACAATATCTTCACAAAGCTATTGTTTAACCGCCTGGACAACTTGGGTGTCACATACACTAATTATGCTGATGATACCCAGGTCCTCATCTCCCTATCAGGATGCTATGAAGAGGCATTTGCACGGATTAACAATCTCTACCTGGAGATCCAAGCCTGGATGGCAGAACATGGTTTATGCCTTAACAACGAGAAAACTGAGCTCCTTCTTGTCGGCTCCCAACCTCGGCTAAACAATCTAGACCTCTGTTACGCCTCTATCAACATAGATGGTAACCTAATCACAGTGGCCAAAGAAATCAAAACCCTAGGGGTTTACTTGGACTCCACTCTCTCGCTCAGAAAACAAGTAAACGCCACAGCCTCCTCCACGGCTTACACTAACAAGCTCAATAATGCTTGCAAAGCCTTCCTCTCACCTGCCAGTTGCATTACACTAGCCAGTGCGCTAGTGCTCTAAAAAATCAACTACTGCAATGCTCTCTTCCTTGGCACCACAGAGCGCAATCTGAACAAACTACAAGTGCTTCAGAATAATGCCCTCAGAGCGGCCTTAAGTATCCCGCGGCACTCACACATATCCAACTTCAGGCAAGATGCTCACTGGCTCCTGATTCGAGACAGAATCACCTTAAGATCTCTCGTTATCATCCACAAACGCCTCTCTAATGACGCCCCCAAGTACCTGGCAGACATGTTCAACAAACGTGCATCAGCCAGACCTACCAGAACACTGTATTCTCATTGCCTAGCCATCCCAAAATTCTCCCTAAAAAAAGCAGTCAGATCCAGCTTCCCAGTCCTTCTTGCCAAGCTGTGGAACGCTATACCCCTGAGCCTTAGAGCTGAACCATCCTTCTGGACGTTCAGAGCAAAAACAAAGTCCTGGCTCGCAACAAGAATGGCAACAAACAGGAGTGACAGGGGATACCAGGCTTATCTCTATTCTATGATCTAACCTGGAAAGAACCATTATATTTATTGCAACATAAAAGATCATAGAACAAGTGATTCTGTGGGTGAGATCTGAAGTGGTACATACATCTATATAGCCAATATCTCAGAAACACCATAAGGTGACAGGGTGTCCATATACATAAAACTAGTGAGGTGAAAGGATTCAATTCACTTCACTGGACATGTTGAAATATTAACAATTTTATTAAAGTATAGAAAAAACATCACAATAAAATGATCTTGTTTTTCTAAAAATCATCAATAGTGCCAACATCAATGCAATTCTAAAAAAGTCAAAGGAACAATTGAACTATCTGATTTGACACAAAATTCTCATATTATCCAAGAAAACATACACCAGACTTACCTCATTCACACTCTATCAGACTACCTAACATCACAATTATTTCATTCCATTATAACATTTAAATCTCAAATATAAAACAACACTCTAAAATACAATCTCTGCTCATTACAAATAAGAACAAGATCCTAACAGATAAGTGACCAACAAATGTGTAATGTAATCCCAATAACACAATATACTGTGATTAACAATGCTGCCAACAATAGCATCAGATTCCCCAACTCAACATGTTTTTTTCTGTGCTAATATCATTCAGCAGAACTTCTTCAGGGGTAAGTAGGTCCAGCGTATTCAAGGTAATATGTATGAAGGTACAGACATGTAGACAACATCAGGAGCTCACCTGTAAATGTAAACACAGAAACACACTCAATCGGGCTAAGTGCAAATGTCTGCCAATTGATGTATGCTACCACTGCGCCATTAATGAACAGAGTGCAAAAGGGGGGCGGTCACTACCCCACAACCTCCTTATCCGACAAAGGGGTCACTTACACCAGAACGGTACAGTGACAGGGAGACCATGTAAATTAGTTCAATCCTCACAAACACCACCACCAAAGACACCGTGTGACACATCAGAACATCCAAGGTCAGGAATCATCCACCTTGATGGAATATCACGACGCGGAAGGACAACGGGAGAACCCTCTGCTAGGGTCAACAAGATACAGTCATGCTAATGCTCACGGTAAAAGCATGCAGTGTCATAGACACACCCATAATTTACAGCTTCTCTAATCAAATGTAGCTGTGTGGACACAGAACCACGTGTAGTGGCGAAGAGAACAATGAATTACACCAACGGCTCACACAATCACCACCCAAAACAGGTTAAACCAGTGGGTAAACAAGCCGTCTATAAACTCACAGCCCACCAGTACATCCAGTTTGCAATGGCGCGTCACTTCTTAGTGCAGAACCGTAGCACTTGATCATTTAAGTGGATTGATCAAGCGATTCTGTCGATACCCAAACGGTAAGCTGCCCGCTCAGTCAGGCTGTAAATGCCACGCGGACAAGCAACATGGCAGAACCAAAGGAAAAAACAAAGGGAACAAATTATATCAGAATCCTCATTATAATCACCTGTGCACACATTACAAAGATCCATACACATTCTTCAAAGCAAGGAGAGGCAGACGTAATGTCGACCATAAGGTGACTAACCTTTTATTAGGAGAACGCACATCCATAACAGGATGTTAATGAGACTTCCTCAAATTCTTTCACATCTCAATAGGGGGCCCAGAGGTCATGACCACTATTGTTCAATCAATCTAGTGCGCGGTCAGTTCTCTGCATTATAAAAAACAACAAACAGTGCTATCAGTCACCTTTCTGCTATGTAGAGCGTTCGCCGTGCATACGCCAACAATCCTTCATTTTGTTAAACGAGCGTCATGCGGTAGTATTTGGCTTAGCACCGTGGCCCTCCCCATTACAATCAGTCTGTCATATGTCCACAGAATAGATATAGCCCTCAGAATTAAGGATCAAACGGGCCCGCTTACCGCCGTAATTCGTACGAGACACTCCGCACCAACGGCAATGATTACACAAGCCGTTGGGAAAGCGTTTGTTCCAAGTATATATGGTTCACGTGATTACACGTACAGCCATGTGATGACCGCGTAACGTTAGATTCAACGTGGGCAACTCGAACACGGTGGACATCGTCACGTCACACTAATACAGATCCGTAGACTGTGAGCCCATCTAGCCCGATATAATTACAACCTCAATGCTTAAGGTAAAATCTGTACCCCACATGAATTGCTCTGGACTAAATGATGTGGGTGAACACGGCGAGTACCAGACACTCACCACCGTGATCACCACTCTCAAATGGTACACCACTAACTGGCCAGGTTCCGGATATTATATATTCCAATCAATTAACTCATTCAAACCCAGCAAGTGACTTCTACTCAAAAAATGAGTTTCATCTCTTCCCTCAACAGGGTCTGTTTATCTGTTGACATATTATTAGTTAATGGAATCTTTTTAAGCACAGTCCACCTCAGATCATTACAACCGTGGTCACGCATAATGAAGTGGCCCACCATGGGGGCCGTTAGGTTCCTGGTTCTGATACAGTTCCTGTTTTCATTAATTTGGATCTTGATTTTACGTTCCGTTTTCCCAATATATAATTTGGGACATGGACACCATATGGCGTATACCGCATTGCTTGAGTTGCAATTGGAGAACATTTTCTGTTCCCATGGTCTCGGTCTCGGTAACCCGATATCAACCTCAGTGATGCGACTAGTAAACTGACAACAGACACAGGCCCCACTAAGCTTAGGCATACCCCACTGTTGCTAATATCATTCCTGCTCACCAGTTCATTAACATTACGTTGCCAACAAGAATGCCTGCACTGTCTGTCTTACTAATCAATGTATTTTCTTTCTGTGTCTGCCACTTGACCACTTTGTAACCCGGTCATATGCACTTACTGTTAGCTTTTTTGTGGGTCCATAATTTGCTGTAACACGCTCTAAGTCTCTGGCGCCTAGTTCCCTCAGGGTTCGGCGCGCAGTATAAATAAAGAAACTAAACTAAACTAAACTAAACCAGTCCCTTTAGTCCTGCTTATATGAACAATTGCCTGATGGAGGAGATCGATATCTGTTTGTAGTGGGGGAGAGCCTTGGCTTGAGGGTTCTGTTTGTTAATAAATATGCCCCTGATACGCTTCGCCTTACTTTTTTCCAGATTTGTGCAGCACTAACCCACAAATTCCAGTCATACAAAATCATATGGGTAGGGGAATTTACCATGACATTGACAGTGGACATGGACCGGTCCCTCACTACACAAACAACAGCTACCAGGGCTGCCCTTGCTTGGCGGGATATAGCAGATTCCATGGGACTAGTAGACATATGGAGGCACACACAACCAGGCGTACGCAAATTCTCATTCTACTCCAGAGCACACTGCCCAACCTCACGGATTGATTACATAATGCTCTCTCTTCCCCTCACCCATACCACACAATGCACCAAAATGTTACCTAGGACCCTATCTGAACACTCTCCAGTCTTGGACAGTCATCCCGATACCAACATCAGTGCACTGCCTCCCTCAGTGGTGCTTCTGTCTTCGTGTCCTCAAGCATGCCATCTTCCGCGACAGGCTACGTGACGACATTGACGAATACTTTTGTAACAATGTTGGCTCCATCACAGACCATTGTACAATCTGGGAGGCCTTCAAGGTGGTTATTAGGGGCTGCTGTATCTCTAGGGAAGGTGGGTTCTTAAGTGCCTGTGGATCACCCTCTAAAAGCTCGAGGGGGAAATACAGGATTTGGAAAACAAACTTCAGTCACAAACTCGGGGGTCACAGAGATGCTGGGAGATAAACATCATGAATTCCCGGAGACAGCACAAAAAGAGGATACATTCCTGGGGGATCCAGAATTGATGGCCAGCTATGCAGAGGGTGGCAGACCTAGCCACACCCTAGCCTGGGCAATATGCAGAGAGAGAGCACAGGGTGATATTCTAAAGATAGCAGACCCCAATGGGGCACTACTTCGTGACACTTCCGAAATTAATGCAAGGTTGCAGAACTATTATGGGCAACTATATTCATCCCAACTATTCATATACTCTGAGGATATCAGGCTAACCTGGATCGAATCACCCTGGGCTGGCTTGACCCCCTTTAAGCAGACCTATTAAATGCTCCACTCTCCACAGAGGAAATATACAGGGTTATAAGGGATCTTCCTAGCAGCAAAGCCCCCAGTCAGGATGGCATCCCCTCTGAGTTTTATAAGGAATACGCAGAGATTATCACCCCTCACCTGTGTAGCATGTTTGAGGCCTCCTTGTCCGTCGGACTCCTCCCAGAATCGACCAGAATGGCCATAGTCACCCTATTGCTCAAGCCTAACAAAGACTCCCAAAACTGTGCCTCATACAGGCCTCTCTCATTGATAATAAAATATTGGCCAAACTACTGTCGGACAGGCTTCTCCTTCACATGGGTGTACTGGTCCACCTGGACCAGGCGGGATTTATCCCGGGCAGGTCCACGCAGAACAATTCACTGTGCCTTTTCTCTATAATGTACAACATCAGCAAGGAGGTCCCTAGAGTGGTCGCTGCCCTCGATGCAGAGAAGGCCTTCAACTCTGTTGAGTGGCCATTCTTGCTTGAAGTCCTGCGCAGTTTGGGATTGGGATTACAATATATAAGGTGGATCTGCCTACTGTACACCACCCCACAGACAGTAATCCTTACAAACCAGCAGACATCGGAGACTATAAGCGTGTTATAAATAATCTATCATATATTGCCCACAAGAGGAACGCGGCAGGGGTGTCCATTCTCTCCTATCCACTTCGCCCTGTCAGTCAAACCCCTCACCTGCGCTATCAGAGAATTTTACTCACAAAGGGGGGGACCGTTATATTTACATGTCTCTATTATCCCACTCTACAGGGATGATATGTTACTGTACATTAAACATCCCAAACAGGATTTCCAGCCTCTGATGCAGGAGATCACAAAATCTAGGGGCTTCTCTGGCCTGCGCATTAACTGGACCAAATCTGAGATCCTACCCTTAACCCCTTCGGTTGTCCCAGCGGCTATCGGCACTGACTTTCTTTGGTCCCCCAGAGGCATAAGATACATATGGATTGTCGTCTCCACATACCATCCCGACTGCTCGGAGATAACTACATTACATCCCTTTCACAATAGAAGCGTAAGGTGGAGGTGTGGATCCGGCTGCCCATATCTCAGGCCACCCATCTACCCCTGGCTAAAATGGTGATGGTACCCAAAATGCCATATATGCATTCAACAAAGTCCCACTGGTCCTCCCGATGATATTGGAGACGTATGCACTCAATGCTGACCAAATTGGTATGGGCGGGTAAACATACACAGGCCGCTCTCAACACTAACTCTTCCCTATGAATCAGGGGTACTAGACTACCCGGACATGCATGCCTAATGCCTGGCCGCCCAGATCCAATATGCGGTCTGGTGGTGCCCCCCTCTGTAGAATTCCCCGTATCAAGCTGGAAAAAGCAATTGCTCACCCACACGAGTTGAAGTGCCTACTCTGGGGGCTCCCGAATGTAGTCCTAGAAACGAGGTACAGCTTCTGGAGGTAAGCCACTGGGCCTAGGATTGAGTGAACACAGAGGCCGGTATCCCTGGCAATTATCATGCAGATTTTGCAATATTTGTGGTTGACGGGTTCCCCCTCACCTTTGAAAAGTCCTTTAACGCACACATTCAGAAACTCAAGGTACAATCTTTGGGTGACATAGTGCACAATGGGCAATTCATACAGTGGTATCTCCTTAAGAACCAGGGCCCTTGGAATGCGGTGTCCCTCTTATTCTATTTCAGACTTGGAGAAACACTTCAGGAAGTGTGGGGCAACTTCCCGGTTGCACCAGATGCTTTCCCATTAACGCACTTCTTGAACATCCCGCCCACCTTCACTATCATGGTTTCAGCCTTATATAAATTGATCAAATAACTTCACCCAACACCCCAGGTGCTGTTCAGGGCTAGGTGGGATGGAGCATTGGGAGTTCCCCTTCGAGATGAGCAGTGGTTATCTGTCAGTAAATCTCCCTGAATGCAAAGTTTCGCTTGATTCAATTCAAGTTCATAAACCAATCCTACATTTCCTCTGCATGACTACATACATATTATGCGTCCTGTCCAAGGTGCAATGGTACCAAATCAGATGTTATCCACATGGTCTGGAACTGCATGCATACATTTTGGGAGGGGGTGTTCAGTACAATTAAGGCAATGGTCCCAGGATGCCCCCAGGATTCCCCTGCTGCCTGGCTCCTGGCGTTGTTCTCCACCCGAAGCAAAATTGAAAACGAACTGCTTGCTGTGGCCTCCGTGGTGGCTAGAGCAATAATTGCTAAGTCTTGGATGAGACAGAGATCACCTACCATGAAGGAGTGGCTGAATTTAAGATGTGTGAAATGGGTGAAACAGCCTATGCATTCAACCTTCACTCGGATAGTAGACCTGTGGACTACTGGTCCTCCTTCCGATTGTATATGGTGGATGAAGAGGTAACCCCAGACTCCTAACTGATCACGGCCCCTTCCCCCCGATGAGCCATTAAGGTAACTTTCATTACCAGCCTCCACATCCAACAGGGGTAGGTTAAAAGGCAACTGGATGAATATATGACTTTAATGCACTGTGGTATCCCTCCCAAGTACGGGAACTGTGCCATACTTGATGATGCCTTCCTCCCAGGGCTTTGTTATATGCAAACTGTCAACATATTTCGATACTTGCAAGTAGACCTCGGTTTTGTGACAGATAACATCATATAGTGCACCAAGAAATGTTGGGATGGGCAGTGAGTGGGATGCAATTGGGGGGTTTCGAATGTAATGTTATTAAGCTGTAATTCTGAATTTAAAAATAATTTTAAAAAAAAGTCTGGATCTGGATCTTGAATCAGAGGATGGTGCATACGTTTAGTCATGTTTTTCATGGTCATATGTTCCCAAGAATTTAAGAGGTTGGGAATTTTCAGGATTAACCTTTTCCTCAGCATGCATAGATTCATCTTTGTTGCTGAGCTAATATCGTATATTATCCCTCTTGCTCCTCAGTTGGTGGTCGCGCAACTTCCCCTGCTTCCTCCCAAATATCATCCTCTGACACATGATTCATATTCAAAATTGTTCTATGCATGGTTACATTTCTTTCCAATGCACCAGATTTGATTTGGATACCCCTGTTCTTTGCACAGGAAGCAGTTGGCACCTTATGGTTGACTGATATGTTCAACACTGAGTGCCATATACTATCTGGTCTTCTCCAATCCAGACAGGAGCTACAGTAGCAGGTGAAAATCTGTCAAGGATGGCACTCTTTCAAGAGTGGCACAGGGCCCCCAGGTAGGGTTTGGGCGGCTGTGTTGATGTAAGGTGACAGATAAGTACACACACAGCAGGAAACTGATCAAGAAAGAAAAGTAGGCAACTGTAGTTGTTGTGAACAGAAAGGGGCAGGAAATACAAAGATACAAACAAACTGGATTCCCTCTTGGGGTGTATGCAGATATGGAAAAAAGAGTGTTCCACAGACCTTTGGAAACTCCAGCCTTCGGCCAGGATTACTATTACAGAGGCCCACTCTGTCTGCTCATGGCTGGGAACAACAGCTGTGGGTGTCTGTTAAACAGAAAACACGACAAGGGAAGGGGCAGAGGTTGTCAACCTAAGACACAAGAGAGACAAGAACAGAAATAACCATTGACAAGGAAGTCTAAGAGAAATCTAGCAGAAGGGAATGAAGGAAGAAACAGTACAATAGAAATGGGTAAACTAAAGGGGAGGACAGAGGAGTCAAGGAAGAGAAGGACAGGGATCAAGAACAAGGGGTTGCAAACAAGGAAGAGAGCAAGGGAGCAGCAGCCAGGAAAGAGGGGGGCTGCAAACAAGGTAGCAGGGCTGCATTACCAAATGGTACAAGGTACAGAAAAAACTGTAGTGGATTGCAGAGGACTGTAGTAGGCTGTTAGGCAGAGAGTCTAGAGGAGCAGGACTGAGAGCTGTAGTAGGCGGCAGACAGAGAGCCCCGAGGAGTAGGGCAGCAAGGAGCGAACCCAAAGGAACAGGGCGTAGAGCAGAGAGACCCAAGGGTCAGGGCTGAAAGCAGAAGAGAGTAGCAGGCTGCAAGGCAGGGAGCCCAGCGGAGCAGAGCAGCAAGGAGCGAGCTCAGAGGAGCAGAGCAGCGAGGTAGGGAGCCCAGAAGGCTATGGCTGTAGGCAGCAGGGTGTAGCAGGCTGCAAGGCAGGAAGCCCTGAGGAGCAGGGCTGTGAGGCAGGGAGCCCAAAAGGCTAGGGCTGTAGGCAGCAGGGTGTAGCAGGCTACAAGGCAGGAAGCCCAGCGGAGCAGGGCTGTGAGGCAGGAAGCCCAAAAGTATAGGGCTGTAGGCAGCAGGGTGTAGCAGGCTGCAATGCAGGAAGCCCAGAAAGAGCACTGGAACAAAAGCAGGAAAATGCAGCAGCAGGAACAGCATACAAATTCGAGACAAAAGGCAAAAAGGGACTGGGAGGACTCTTGATGCAAGAGACTGAGCTCCTGCAGGCAGCTGCTTAAATACCGCCCTGCCCTGTACTGAGGCAGGCTAATTGGCAGCACCTGGAGCAGCACACCTGAATACAATCTGCCTCCTCCCTCTCTGGTCCTGAGATGGTGGAAGCAGCACTGATCCCTAAGGCTTCTGGGGATTGTGGTTCCAATGCTGACGTAAGGGAATGGCCAGGAATTGATAGCTGTAGCAAGGTGCATTGTCGTACATGTAGTTAGTTGAGTTATATAAGAAGGCACCAAAGTCACGCAAATGGGAATTAAGTACCAAAGTGTGGATAGGGGTTGTTCCAAGAGTATTCTGAAGATAAATGAATAACAAATAGTCCATGATGGTTGCCAATGTGTGCGCCCATGGCGCAGGCATGACAAAAACATCCAACAGATACAGGACATCCACAGACCATTACACCATTCCCAACCACATCTGGGTCATGCAGTAGATTTAGATTTGTTAATATGCACTTCCCTTTAATAAATGCACCTGGAGTTGGCAGTGTTGTGTCCTTCTCCACATTCACAAATAAAATGTATGTGGAGAGGTGAGTGTGGCTTTCCTCTATTCCTAGTAACCACGCATGGTGTTCTCAGCTCTCTGTCCTTCTCTCATGCCTAGTAAAATCAATTGGGTATCTCAGAGATTTGGCTTTCTACCCTGCTTACAAAATGCATGTAGGGGTCTCAGTGCTTTGGCCTTCCCCTACAAACAGTGCATGCACATGGGTTCACTGTGCTGTCACCTTCTCCTCCACTTAGTATATGCACATTGAGTTCTCAGTGCTTTGGCAATCTTTAAGCCTGTAAAATGCATGTAGGTTATTTGCCACCGATCCCCGGCTCTAAAATGTCCATCCTAACAATTATCAATTTCATTCTACTCGAACGTCACTATCCTACATATCCTTTCCCTAGCCAGCATGAGCAACTCCTGCCCCTTTACATGCCAGTCATCTTCTATCCCAAGTTTCTTCTCACCTGTCTCTATATGGATATGGGATTGAACTCAGTAGAACCTCATATCTTGAATCTCCAAATATTTTGCAAACTTTGCTGTGGGGGAACCCAGGGAATTTCTATGGGTTTCAGTATAACTTGAGCCTTCCCACTCATGATTATTAAATGGAATGGCATTTTGAAGTGAGAAAATTAGTTGGCATAAGACTGGAACCAGTAATCACTTGTTAATGCTATATCTTAAATATATAACTGATAAACCTCTAGGTAAAGGTAAATACTGGTGTTTTCTCTAGTGGAGATGCTATGGGTGGTTGTGATGAGGTGGACGCTATGCCCAGGGTGACCAACATAGAATTAGGTACAATGATGTATCACAACCACACTGCGCATACACATGGAATTCAATTGCATAAGAAATGAAATGCAAATCCAAAAAGCTGACACGTGTTTCGACAACAAGGTCTTCTTCCAGGCGTGTCTGTATTCAGTGCCCCCACTTTTGGGAATTGTAATGAGCTGTATTGAATGTAATGTATTACCCGCATTTGCGCCGTTCACAACTTGATCTCACGTCTCTAGCAGCTTGCCGCGCTTGAACTCTCTGATCCAATTGAATTCCATGTGTATGCACAGCATTTTGAAGTGGCCATTAACGCTCTGTTCATTGGTCTTGGACTACCTTACATTTGCATCTGCATCACCAATTACTTCCATCCTATGCACTCTATTTGGTCTCATCCCATGCATACTGAGAGCACAAGCAGTCTATCATACTGTAGATTCAACTTGATTTTAGAACTTGTTTTTTCCAGCTCTTTATTAAGTTCTTGAATCATTGATAGGCCTTTTGGCAGTGCTTGTGCTAGTGAAATGGAGGAACATGTGCCCCGCGAGGCTTTTTCTCCCCTGCAGGTGTTTTGTATTTGTATTCATGTATACTTTCCTTGTGAGGACATTCGGTCTCTATAGTCAAAACCATCATATATGTGACAAAGAGCATGAGCTTCAACTTGCTCCCTTGCCGCTGTCCTTCTGCCAGACCTACTTTTGCTCACTACATTGAATTACTGGCCCTGTTGGCACGATTCACGCAGAGAGAACAGCCTCCTACTACTGCTGTAGCCAAAGTCCCTTCGAATCATGACAAAGAGTGAGTAGTGACTAGGCCCAGACAAATGTCAGTTTTGCATTATTCAACATGAGATCTAGCACTGCAGCCAAGAGGCCACATTGATTTTCTGTAAAGAGCTAATCACCTATTTGATATTTGCAAGTGCAGCCTACTTGAATTAGTCAACTTCTCAAATATTTCTTGTTGGTTCTTGTTGGTGTACCAGTGGAGCTCAATGCTTTAAACAAATATACTGTTTTAATTTCCCGGAATTCAACCTCGTTTTAAGGAGTATAGTTTAGGTGTATTTTTAATCTAGAGACTGCCTTTTCATTATTTATCAGGAACACAATCAGGCTCATTTTCGTGTCCCCTGCAAATTACGTGGATTTGCCCATTGATGTAAGCTGTCCCCTCCACATAATTGTCATTGCATGGTGGAGTGCAAAAGTAAAGTGTAAAAAGGTGGAATACACACTTGTAGGCCATTCTTTCTGCACTCCGTCATGCAAAACGAGTAAACGCTGCCTGCCATTTACAATGGATTCCTAAAGAATCCGCCTGCTTTTTGCATGTGTAAAATGTAGTTTAAAGATGTGAAGGCCGGCGCTCTGTTACCAGTCTTTAGCTTCTCCTCCTAACGTACGTTTTCATGACTTCATCAATCTTCAGGGAGGCTGAGTTTCTTTGTTTTTTCAGGCGGGTCTGCATTTCTGTTTCAGGTATGACAAGTTAATTAGCTCTGAGGATTCTGGTACTTGTATTTTTCGCACTGGATTTTGCTGGCAGGTGACTGGAAACAACTCCCTCCATAGCACAAATATTCCCCTTGATGGGGGGAGGGGGAAATCCATGGTTGTGGCTTTCAAATGTAAGGCAAGATGGCCCTGCTGCACTGCCTTGTGAACCCGGGACTCATGGAACAATGTTTAAAGATGTGAAGGCAGGCGCTCTGTAATTCCAGTCTTTAGCTTCTCCTCCTAACGTACATTTTCATGACTTCATCAATCTTCAAGGAGGCTGAGTTTCTTTGTTTTTTCAGGCGGGTCTGCATTTCTGTTTCAGGTGTGACAAGTTAATTAGCTCTGAGGATTCTGGTATTTGTATTTTTCGCACTGGATTTTGCAGGCAGGTGACTGGAAACAACTCCCTCCATAGCACAAATCTTCCCCTTGATGGGGGGAGGGGGAAAGCCATGGTGCGTTAGGAGGAGAAGCTAAAGACTGGTAACTGAGCGCCTGCCTTCACACCTTTAAACATGTGTGAAAAGTAGGCAGATTTCATAGGAATCTGCAGCATTTGCGCCAGCATGAAAATGCAAATGGCACAATGGCTGGAATATTTGCATGGTGGAGATGAAGAGTGAGGCAGAATTGTAACTTACGAGCTGGCCCTCCTCTGTACCCTGCAAATTGTTAGTAATGAACCATGACATAAAGGAAATGCATAAAATAATGTATGTAGTGTTTTTACAGATTTTATTTATGTTGTGGCTTATTGAAAATGATCCAAGTAAGAATACAAGGTCACACAACCACTCTCAAAAAGGGCCCGGATCCGGGCAGTCAATCAAGACATTCAAAAATATAGTTCTTATCAGGGTATCACAGGAGTACTTCAAGGTTGGTAAATAATAAAGATGAGGTTGTCAGTTGATTTTCATATAGTATTTTATCGGAAGAATAAAGCTGTCACTAATATTTCCTTAGTGAGGGAGCATTTGCCGCAACCCATATATATTTCAGACTAAAGCCAATGCATTTCGGAACATTTTTCCTTCATCAGGGCTATGTAATTCAACATTGAAAAAATAATATGCCCTTTTTGAGAGCGGTTGTGTGACCTTGTATTCTTACTTGGTCTTTAGCTGTTGGTGTATTTTAGGTGTCTCCAGACTTGTCACAGCCAGCTCCATTCAAATATCTACTATTATACATTTTTTACCTCTACATCTACCTGGATATATAAAAATTTCTAAACTAGTGGTGCTCACTTACTTCCCTGTTTATTGAAAATGATCCCCAATGTCTGTTCTGCTTTTGACCCATATGATAAGAGACAGAAATGATAGCTAAGACCCTAACTTGGAACCCTGGCTTGGATCCCAGCTTTCCCCTCTTGACCACAGTATGTGATCCTGCGCACATTCATTTTTATTTCATTGTGCCTTAGTTCCATTTTCTGGTATCTCTTAGCAGTGTTTTCATTTAGTGTGTGTTATGAAAAAAATATTCTGTTAAATTATTAGGTGCTGCAGGGTGCAAATTTAGCCCCGGAGTGACAGAGACTGAGAGGCAATGCAAGGTTCTATTGTAAGAATCAAGCTGGCTGATGTTGAAACCCATTGGAATATGCAGGCCAGTTCAAACATTGATATCCAACATAAGGTCTAGTGAAGGAACACAAATTGATCTAGTTCAACCTTTCCAAAATGGCCTGGCGCTCAAGTCAAAGACAATATGCCTGAGAACTTAAAACTGCTGGATGCACCCAATGCATGGCAAAAGACCTGTGTGGCTGAAAATGCTGTTTTCATAAAATATGAAAAGCTGCCATTTCATTTACGGAGACAGACAGTAGCATGTCACATTGACTTCAATGCAGCACAAGTCTGTGATGCTGAAATCTAAAGAGAAGCCAAGCACTTTGCATTTGTCACAAATAAAACATTTACTGTTGAACATTCAAAATAACATAAATGAAAATGAGAGGTCTACTTGTAGAAGTGAACGCTAGTTTGCTATATTAACTGTGGCCTATGTGTGAATAATGCTGAAAGTGAGACTCATATATTTTTAATTATTGTATTCAAGAAAGATTTCATTTATGGATGACAGGCCCAGATGTGATACAAAATGGCATGATTAAAACACATCTTTTCAATTTAAAATACTATTCTGTTAGAATTATGAATGTAGCTAGTTTTGCCCACTAAACTGAAAGGTCTGCCACCTCTGAAACTTTGACCTCAATTGATTTGGCTGAGGCCCACCAGGGAAACAGGTCTGTTTCTGTTAAATGCTAAGAAATACAGCATTTGAGATCAAATCCATGGAGGAGTTAGATACGGAAAATCAAGGCCTGACCTCTCTCCCCATAAACTGCGTTAGCTTCAAAGAAAATCCCAACACCCTGCCTTCCCTGTGAAACCAAATTGACCCAAATTAATTTTCTCATTCATTCCAAATTCCCCAAACCCTGCATTTCAATTGAATCTGTGTTCCCCTTGAGATTTTCCAATTGAGTTAATTTCAGTTAAGAAATACATGTCATTCAATTGATGCCACTAATTTGCATTTGTGATTATTGTGTTGTGTCATTTGGTTGGTGGTGGTGTTCTTGTGAGTTGTTTAATATTAATTGTAGAAATGTAATTAAATATACACTATTATTTCTGTACACCTGCCTAGTTTGTAGCTTATTGGTGATACAGAGAGCATCTACTGAATGGTGTTATACAGGTTGGAGCCCTAACCAAATCGGAATATGCTAAGCACTTTTTGGTGCAACACCTTCATTGGGGGAGGGACTCCCTGAGTTGAGAGTGACTGTCCAATAAACCGTGACAGTATCACAAAGTGCAGGAAATGCAGCACACAATCAAGACACTCCTGCAGTAACAATTTATTATAGATTTTCTTATAAAGATCTTATGAGATTCTTTCAAGATCTTCAATAAATCCCATTTAAAACATATAAGAGTTTATACAAATACAATAAACATGTTGTTGACATACAAGCTCTTATTATAAATCTCACTAGTTTCTCACAAGACCTTATCCGCTAGTTGTAAGAATCTTATAATCCATTTGTGTATGGATTTTCTTTAAATAATTTGGGGCATTACCCCATCAACAGTATGGCTCTTACCTAGATTATTATGGGGAAAATCACATTATGAAAAGCAAAACTACCCTCTTCCTTCACTTGAATTATTTCTCATTGAACAGTGTTTTTGAAGTCTTGGATTGTATCATCCTTTCTTCAGGTACCTTCCAGTTATTCCACAAGCGTCAGTCATTCACAATCCTAATTTGTCTAAGTGTCCCTTCACTACTTTTTTGTCTTTCATCACTAGTAGCTTTTTGGTATTCCATGTTTTTCCCCTTGGTTCCAGGGAGATCCCTTCTCCAGGGCTCATGGTCTCTTGAGTGTCCACTCTCTAGTGTTAAGGATTTCAATCAGGCACACACCCGGTCTCGCCTAGCATGTAAAGCACAGATGAAATACGTATTTATTATGTCCATAGGTTCAATATTCTGAGTAATATACCACTCATATCATACCTGTCTCAAAATAACCCCCAGGTCACAGTGGACCAGGAATCAGGCTGGTTGGTAACAGTAAATATGTATTTATTTATTTAAAATTGAAATCACACATAAGTTTATATATAGTTATGGTTAAGGAAGAGCACTTTTTGGGCGGCTTATAACTTCACTCCCCCTGGATGAATTCTCACCTAACTTTGCAAAAAAAAGTATATGACCCACTCTGAATTTATCTGCAAAGTTTGGTGAGGATTTGTCCAGGGGGGGCTACTTTATAGGGGGGGGTCCCAAAACTTTTTTTTTTCCCTTAGACTGAATGGGAAAAAAATAATTGCCCGTGCCTCCAGCCCAAACCGCTGGACGGATTTTCACCAGGAGCAGTGGCTTGGTCCCGAAAGCGTGCTTTTGCAAATTTTGTGAAAATCCGTCCAGTAGTTTTTTATAAAATGACCAAAAAGTAGGTAAAAAAATGTTTGTGATATCTGTGTTCGGTCCGCGGACACACTTCCCTGTTTGCTCCGCGGACAGTGTCCTGATTGGCCGAGCGGCTTACGTCATGTCCGCGGACATGCAGCATGTTCGCTGATTGGACGGTGTGAAGCATGAAGCGCGTCAGATTTTCGGTAGCGCCCGCCATCTTGGATTCGCGGATGTCCGCGGACAGCACGGTGAAAGTTTGTTCAAAATGTGTATTTAGTTGAGTGTGTTGTTGTTTTGGAGTGTTTGGGGAGGATGGGAGGGTATGAGATAGGTTAAATGTTGTGCTTTTTTATGTGGTAGACGTTCTTTTTGTGTTCAATTTGTCTGCCAACATCACGGGTGTTCTGAAATGTTCTAAATAAACTGAATGGGGGTGTTCTGAGGACTCAATATGTGTCCGTTTTGTTCGCAAGAAAGCTGAAACTGTTCTAAGAACACTTGCAGTGTCCTGAAATGTTCGCAAATAAACCAAATGTGGGTGTTCTGAGGACGCTGTCCGTATTGTTCTGTGGCAAGCTGAATGTGTTCTAAGAACACTCGCGGTGTCCTGAAAAAACAAATTTATAAGGAACAAAGTTATAAGATATTATGGGTGTGATATGCTGCAATGGTTGTGGCTATGGCATAGAGTGTGTAATATACTTACTGTTTGGTTTAGTAACTGGAGTACATGTATTTCTTGTTAATTTATGTGATAAAAGAAAATAGCATGTTAGTATTAGTATTTTGTAATTACTTATTACATTGTATAATCAACATTTTTTTTTTTTACCATCATATTTAGTAGATTACAAACCAGAGTACTGTGCAATTTGCTCAGTTTCTGTGTTCGTTGCTAAAATCATTGGGTCTGTGGGAGAAAAAAAAATCCATGTTGGATTAAAAAAATACCTTTTTCTGTTATGCTAAAGTTTATTTGTTTGTTTGTTTTCAGTGTTCACTTGTTGCTTCTGGCTAATGCTTTAAACATTGGGCTGTTGCATTTTTTTGGAGCAGTAACATATTATTTATTTGTTTGGATATCATAACATTTTAGAGCAGTTAGATACCAGTAGGTGTATTCTAACTGCCTATTTTTTATATATTTTAGTGGTATTGATTTATCTGTTTGGATATTGTTACATTTTTGGACAGTTCGATACCAATTGGCGTATTCTGTCTATTTTTTGCTCTAATTTGCTGGTATTCATTCATCTGATTAATTGTTGTAGAATCTTTGGGCAGTTAGATAGCTTTTGGAATATTCTAACAGTTTATATTTTTTACTACAAGTTTACTTAGGGTTTAAGTACAGTTTAGTTATCAAATTTTGGTTTTAAGAACATTAAATAAGCGTTTGTAAGATTTGTTGGTAATCTCTGATTTAGAGTAATGGTACTATCATTACATTGAAATCATCCACATTTCTTTTTTATATATGCAGTGTAGTGCCCTGAATTGGTTGTAGCTCCTGTGTGGTATATTATACCTATTGTTGTGAAGGTTTTCTTACCAAGTGATATTTGACCATGTGTGAATCCAGTCAGCTTGCAGTTGTTTTTGGTACCATCTGCATTGTTACGCAGAGGCATTAGTATTACTTATTTACTATGTGTTTGTATTACTAACGTGGAACAATTATCTGAATTGCAGGTAGAACATAATCTACCATGGTTTGAATTTTGTACAAGTTGCTGAAATGCAATGGATTCACAATTAGGTATTGATATATATACAAAGCGTTCATTGAGGATTTGTTCTTCTGTCACATTGTTGCAGAGAGTGCATGTATGTTTCCACATGTATGAAATCTGAAAGATTTAATTTATAGGTATGTTTTTGTTTTCCAGTACTTGTAGTAAGTACATTAGAAATTCTTGTGGATCTTCCTGTGAGTTTATAGTGAATTTCACCATTCCAGCACAGTAGTCCAATTGTTGTCTTATTCCATAAACACTATACGTGTTGTCAGGATTGTTTGCTGCATTTCTGTGAAGTACTAACATTTGCATACACAATGGGTCTGTACTGTGTAAGTAAATGTTGTCAACAAATGGTGGTAATTGAAATAGAATATTCATTGCTACATTTGCGTAGCAACTTACACCAACTATATTTGAGAGTTTAAATGGACCAGGTAGTTCTGTATCTGACTGCTTTTTCTGGGGTTTGTCTTCCTTCTTTGAAGAAGTACCTGGTTTACCTTTCCTAATTGATTCTTTTTTGCTTGTGGTACTTGATGAAGTATTAGTTTCTTTTACTCTCTTTGGAGGATTTGCAGTGACATCCTGTTGCATTTCTGTTTGATTTTTTTTTCTTTTATAACGTTTTACTTTTTGTGGAACAGAATATGTGTTTAGATGGGGGTGTATAGTGAGCAAAAACTAAACTGTACTTAAACCCTAAGTCTATTGTATTCTAAAATGCAAGGAACATCAGAGTTTACTTTACTTACATCAAAGTTGATTAGAAATAGACCGTCAAGTGTACGTAAGTGTGATAGTGCTACATAGCTCATGCCTTCTTTAAAGACTGTGTTACCAATATCTATCATTGCTTTGTCTAGGGTAAGACCTTGTGATTTATGAATTGTGACTGCGTATGCAAGAGTTAGAGAAAATTGTTCTCTGCGTACATACATGTCTTTGAAGAAAAGGAATCGAACTTTTGAGCGTCCTATCCTTTTTACTTCTGAAAGTTTGTCAAAGAGTATATTGACAAAATGAATTTTGTTGTCACTTCGGTATGTTTGAAAGCCAATAACTGTACCCAGTGCTCCATTAACTAGTCCTTGGTCCACGTCAAGGTTACGTTTAAGCATTAATCTACAATTTACGGATAATTTTAATATCTTTTCTAAGCCTGCTGTGTTTGAGATTGATTTTTCTAAACTATTTAGTCTTGTTGTGGGTTGGTCACACATAGGTAGTGTCATACCATGTACATCTAGTTTGTCTGTGGCACTAATTTCCATTATTGGTTGCATTTCTTTACTTAACATTATTTCATTGAATTTGAAAGAGCTTGCAAGAGTTGGCATTAAGGCCATAAAATTGACATCTGTAGCACATGCATTATCGCCATAAAGTGCATTAATGTGCTGGGTTTTCAATATTGTTTCTGCTTCTTTAGAAAGTATACCAACTCTGATACTTTTTAAGATGTTGGCATATGTGAGATCTGCAGATTGATGTATGTTTTCTGTTAATTCTCTGTATTGGAAATGTTGCCAAAGATTGACATTTCCAATGCTGCCAACAGTTTTAAGGCAGAGTTTGTGTCCTAATGTTTTAAAAGTAGGCTCACCAGAACAATAATGTGTTTTCCTGTAAAGAGCTCTTCATAGATTGTTTTGAGTACTTCTTGTAATCTGAGGTGAATCAAAGCCAAAATTAGGATGGAGACCGTGCTCACTTCATCTGTTAGTAGCATGTTCATTTGTTTCAATACTCTGCGTAGTTTCATTGCAGCTTCTGCAGAAAGCTTTTAATAGTCTATTTTTTTTCTGGTGTTCTACTGGCAATAGTAGTAATCGGTGTAACGTGACACCACCTATGTTGTAGGCAGCAAAACCTGTGGGGCAATGACAACAGCTGACAGTTTGTAATTTGTCAATTGTTGAAGGAACTTACTGATGATTTTGATTAGGAATGTTTTGCCAGAACCAACTTCACCGCTGACGTGCAGTAGTATAGGTTTATAATTATGGCAGGAACATTCTTCATTTTCATGTTGTACACCATGTGCAATTTGTTTGGTTACCTCTTGAAAAATGCTATGTTGCTCATTGTTTCGTTTTGATCGTAGTATATTTAAGTCTTCTTTATCTTCATACTGACACATGGTGTTTTCTACGTATATCGTAGTTAATTCTGCCTCATTTATTATTAGTGGTTCTCCCAGTGGTTCTTGGCTTCCTGTTACAGAAGGTTGACTACTGTCAGAAGTTTCTTTATCTAGTTGGGCCAGGAGTTCTTCGTGTTGCTGTTCATTGTGCAACATTGTTTTGTACTGTGTAAAGTTTAGATCAGTTATAGTGCTTTCATTTGCTTTGAAAGCATCTTCATATGAGTCATAGTTATCTAGTATTTCTCCTTCTTTTCTCCATGGTTTAAAGAGTTGTAGCAGGGACATGTAATATACTTCTTTATGTTGAGGAGTCTTTAATGACAATTTGATATGATTAATTACATTTGGTTTAGTGAGTTTAACTAAGCTGCCTTCACAGTTTGTCACTCTGTATTTACCTTTTTTTTTCATCAGGTTTTATATTATTTTTATATGTGTAGTTTTGGGCTATGTGGTATAGACACATGGTTTCCAAAGTATTACTTCTGTTTGGGTAGTATGGGCCTCATTACAACCCTGGCGTTAAGGGGTTAACGGCGCCGTAAAAGGCTGCGGCGCCGTTAAACCCTTAACGCCAGATTCCCACTTTAACGCCTGCTTTTTGCAGGTGTTAAAGTCCATCCCGCTAAGGGACCTTGGTGCTAATTACGGCACCGTAATTTACGGTGCCGTAATTAGCGCCTTCCCCATTCCCATTGAGCCCTATGGGCCAAAAATGGGAATGGGGAAGGAGCCATGGTGAATGGGGATTTAGCGCCCCGCCAACCTTTTAATGGGGTGGTAAATCCGCCATCCACCATGGCGGAATCCGGCATGGACCATGGTGCTAATAGCACCATGGTCCAACGCGAGGGTTGTAATGAGGCCGTATGTGTCCAATACATTGTTTTTTAAAATGTCTTGGCTGTTGGGATCACGTTTGGCTATTGTTTCTATATCTTCGTATGATTTTAGAACTCTTTTTCTAGATTTAGCTGGACTAAGACTTAGCCATACTATATTTTCAGATTTACCATACAATGCAGTACCAGTTAAACGATCAGCTGCTTCATATGATCCACATTCTCTATGGGAGAGCATTTTTATGCCCAAGCTGTATAATTTCTGAGGCACTGTTTTATCTGATGACAGGTCATTCCAGAGGTCTTGGAGCTCTGTCTTTTCTGCTTTGGTTAAGTATGCTGTGACATATCGTGCAACTGCAGTAGAATTGTCTGCAATGTACTGCACATTTATGTTTGCATTCCATAAGTGGGCAATGATTGCATTATAATCATTGATATATTTTTCTTCTTCTTTTCTTTTTATGTAATATGTATTTTTAGGTGACTTAACTTTAACACTATGTCTAACTGAAGACATGAGGTTGTTCACTTGACCTGTATTTGTAAATGGTCTAGGGAAACCAAATCGGCATTTGGTGTAGTATTTCCCTTTGTTTTTGTATTTGCAACGACAATATTTTCCACATTTTTGTCTTTGAAATTGTAAAATTTGTACATGAAGATCACTATTTGTGGCTTCTGATGGAATTTCACGAGTGACATATTTTTCAATAAACTGTAAAACAGTGGCATCACTGTCTTCACCAAATTTAGGAGCATCTTTAATCCATAAAAGCATGTGGGTATGTGGTGCTCCTCTGGCTTGGTATTCTTTTCTCCAAAAGAAGTGTTGCACTTCTCCAAGGGGAGGAACAGTATTATTACAAATAAAATGTAGCATAGCAATAATAATAATTCTTTAATGTGATATAGAATGAAAATAAATTCAAACTTTACACATATATTGATAATCATTCATATAAGATCAAACATATAAAATCATAAACATAAAATCATCAATCATAGGTCACTGCTATTAACATCTAGTACAAAAACATAATTACTGACCACCTTCAATATCGTTTGCCAGTACTTTAACTGTTTGTAAATAATCCTGAGCAACTAAGTATTAGGTATTGATGATTGGGAATGCTTGAGTTCCCAATCCAGGTTCTATCTGTTGCCAGACATTATAGAGTGCTATAAATAGATGCATGTTGGTTGTGTTGGTACAATACTGCCAGAATGGAGATTTTGGTATACTAAGAGGGTCATGCACAAATTCCCCTAGGAAATATACAATGGTCTTCTTTAGTGCCATACATTGCGTTAGAACATGTCTGGCTGTCTCTGGGCACAAGGGAGATTTGCACACTCTGCAGGTTCGCTCTGCTATGGGAATATTTTCCCTTGCTCCTATGATAGATAAGGTGGGTAATTGTTCTAATCGAAACAGAATAATGAAACGGCGGAGTCTTCTGGTGGGACATAGGAAAAGGTAGTCCTGCGGTTTCATGAACTTATAAACTCTGTAGCATAGCAATGAAGCGATGGTGAAAATATCTTGAAACATTAACAGTATCCAAAGAACAAAGCTCTCCAGGTGTTAGTATATCTATGTTTGTTTTGTTTTTGTTTGATATTTGTAGGAAATCATGTAAATCTTCCCATGCATATTCTGCACAACTTAATGTAACAAATCAAGTGGGTGGGCCAAGGTTTCTGATCATACAACGTACATCTCCATGACGTTGAAACCAGTACTCTTTAGTACCACGCATATTTGCTAATAGATTTGTAATATTTGATTGTAAAACCTCATTCTTTTGTTGCACTTTTTGAAATAATAGCTGTCATATTTTGAAATCCTGATTTTAATATGTGTGCAACTCCGTAACATAAAGTTGCTAGTTCACTTTCAAAGAGTAGGTGGAATCCACACTTTGTCTAAATCTGGGATCTTCAGAATACATCCGTAATGAGCGGTATTCTGATGCTGATATTTGAATAGGTCTATCATCGTACATTCCTCCTTTGCCAGTATGAAAGAGTAAAGTAAAAGCACGTGCTTCTATACTTTTTTCCCATATGCTAATTGGTGATCCTTTTGTTTGACGCATTTGGTACGTTTCCAGTGCATCTTCTATGGTGTCATTAGAGTGCAAAGGATGAATTGTATAATGGTCTAAAGTATTTGATATTGTAGCAGGATCTAGGAGCTCAAATTTACTAGTTTCTTGTGTTTCTTGAATTATTTCCGTTGTATCCTTCAAGTTTTCTTCAATAGTAATTTCTTTGTAATATTCATTATTCTCTTTAAGATATTGCAAGGCTTGTCTAACTTCATGTAAATCTAACAGCTGTTGCCATATTTTTTTGTCTTTTGTAGGTACTCAATTTACTAAGATAATTAAAGATTGCTGCATTGGACGTTGCACTCCTAGAGTATGCACATTTTCTTTTAGATCTAATGGTAAATAAACTACTTTTCCACAAATGCCTTTTACCAATTCAGAGGGAGGTAATTTTGCTGTTCTTGGTTGAAGGCGTATTATTGCTTAACATGGGTGCACTGTTTGAATGAAGATGCTCTCATATAAATTAAGTTATTGTAGGGGTTCTGGTAGTGGGCATAATTCAAAATTATTTTTGATAGCACCTGAAGGAGTTTGGTTGTTGTCAAGTTTTGTAGTGCAGTAACTGCAAAGTATTAAGGGGTCAGTTATTTCGTATTTGTTTTCTGCTACAATGTAGAGAGCTAATTCAAACCATTTAGAATCTTCATTGTCTTATATTTTGTATGATAGGTCTACAGATTTTGTGTTACTTTTATAAAAAGTTCTGCGGCAACATACACATGGTTTGGTACTTCAGTTGATGTACTTTTAAATTGTATTATTTCTTTTTTGTATGTGTTTAGTAAAAGGTTGCCATGTGTAGAATTGTTGCTAATTTGGTTTAAAGCTATTTCTTTCTCTAAGTGGCTTTCACTTCCAAAATATTTTTTCTGGATATAGTCAATTTCTTCAAGTAGGTCTTTTGCTGTACCATGTAGAAGAATGTTATTTAAATTTGCTAGTGCTAAAGCAGGACTTTTAGCATAGTACAGTTTATGGACTAGATTTCTTATAATTGAATGATGTGTTGATATCCTTTTGATATCATGGAAGGTGGTTTTACAAGTAGGTCCTGTAAAGTAGGCCAATGAATGTCCTTGTAGTCCTGTGTACTTGCGCACTGGACAGGTATCCATATTTTGCAGTAGTTTAATTTTGATTTTTTCTTTGCTTTTTACATATTGATTGAGGAATTGGCGTAAAGACTTGAAAAATTGTTTGGGAATGTTACACATTGACGTGCATGGCCATTTGTACACTAGATGTTCTGATTCAGTTGAATGGAGGGGAAATTCTAAGTTTTCAGGGCATATTTTTGTAAGGATTACTTCTTGTTCCATTACGGTATTATTCACTTTTTCATAACATCGACCACTGCTATGTATGGCAATTGTATTTGTTTGCTTTTCTTTGTACGCTCCGTCAATAAAGTATGGCTCTGTGCTCGTAGTGTGATTCCATTCACCTCCGCATACACTTAAGAAGTTCTTTCTGTTGACATTTTGTTTATTGAGAAGTCTTTTTTGTAATTTAGTTATTAGTTTTGTTATTGGTTTAATTTTGTTTAACACTAAAATAAATAACTTTCTTTTAAGAAGAATTGCACTGTCTATCAACGCTTCTAAGATTAATTTCCTACGATAGGTTTTAAGGGTTGAACCTGGTTTCTCTCCTGTTTTTTATAAGATTTTGAAGGACTCTGTGACGGAACATTTTGGCTAAAATACTTTTCTTGGTATGCTTACTTTGAACTTTATCAAGATTTATAGAAGCAGTTTTATCTGTAGTGATAGCTGATTTTCTGTTAATTGTTTTCTGGTTTGTTTTACATTTTGATAGAGGAGGCAAAGTTTTTCCACTTGAAACTTCATTTGTTTCACTAAATGACTATATTAGCTGTTTTGTTTCAACTTCTTTCACAAATTCTGCTAGAGATGGATGCTTATTTTGGACACTTTTATTTTCATTTGCTCTACTTCTGCGTTGCTTTCTATGGACTCAACTTTTGGTAGGCATTCCTTAGGATCTGTTGAAAAAAATAAAGAAGGTATGGGTTGGGGTGTTCTGCAATGTATGTGTGTTGCGTGCATGAGTGTTTGAGTAAGATGATAAAGATGTATGTAATGGTGTGTGATTGTGCATTGGGAAGTAAAACTAGTAGGGATAGGTATTCTTTAATTTATGTGTTACTAAACTGGGGTTCAGATGACAGAAAAAAGTAAGCTAGTGGGGTGGAGAAGTACAAATAGTAAATCTAATGTATACAATTAAAACAGTTGTTTGTTCTATAATATCCAAATTGTAGCGGTTGAGTTGGGTAATTTGTGTGTCCAAAAATAGGAATTTGTGGGCCATTCTGTCTGTAAATCACTGTTTAAGACATGGGGATGTTTGGACAGAATGGTGCACAATCTCTATTTTTAGGCACATAAATAGCATGAATTAACTTTACAGTGTGTTTCAGTAATAATACAAATATTATTGTGATATTCTACTTACTTTAAAAAAAATAAATGAACAGGTTAATTCTTAGTTCTTTGTTCAAATTTGGTTGCTTCTTTTCAGGAGAATGGTCTCCACTGCAATTGTAAAAGAAACAAATTAGTAATTATGTTTGTATATAGCACTGTTTTTTAATTTAGACATTGATTTTTTTAATTGAAATCCTCAGCGCCTTCCTCAAAACCATTAAAACTATCTTATTTACATAAGATATGTCGAACAAGTTCAATACACATGATATGTTCTTAATGAACAAATTGTATTGTAAAGACTAACTTTAGCAAACAAAATATCTTTACTATGTTTCTGAAATTCATAATGTACCACTGAATACCACTATTTCTGTAACTAAGCTCTTCCAGGTAATAGTGTCTCACTGTCATGCTTAAATTAAAGTAATTGAATAAATAAAGAAATAAAACAAAAAATATTAAGTCAGTTTGAAAATGTGTTCATGTATTGTACAGAAAATATGCATACCTGTAGTTTGTGTTCATGCATTTGGATATGCATGGAGCTGCAAGTAGAAATCTTGGAGACTTGTACAGTATTTCTTGTAGATGGTGCTTGCCAATGATATGACACTTGTACTCAAAGAGATTCACAGCACATTTGAAGTGCTGATCTATGATGATACAGTAAGATGTAGAGGTCTTGAATGTGATTGGTGGATGGTCATGTGACTTCTTAGCTACATCCAATGAGGGAATGGCACAGAAAGTGAAGTGGAAATGCTAGAAGGGCTGTTCATGTTACGATATGTCCGCGGGCATGGCGGTAGTTTGCGGACATCGGGCATTACATCCAGGGATTTTTGGGTTCAGAACTCATGCACATGAGAATGAGCACTGAAAGGGATTGGTCAGGAAAGTTTAGTGGGTGTGTTGTGCCAGGAGAGAGTTTCTCAGATACTCTTTTTGCTGAGAGAACAACAGATAGCTATGGCTGTGTGTTTCAGAAAACAGATTGTTTTGATTTTGGGAGATTCATGGATACATTGGTTTAAGGTGCATGCAGAAAGCTGTGGAGTAGCTGTAGATCTTGGATTTCCACATGTGGAAGTACACTGGCATGGAGTATGTGGAATGAAGTGGTTGGACTTGCTACCTCTTTGTGCTAGTTTGGAGACAGAGCAACATCCAGACATAATTGTAATTCATTGTGGAGGGAACAGTTTAGGACATGTGTCTGGAATTTTTTTGCAATTTTCTATGAAAGAAGGACTTGGGAAGGTCATGGACATGTTCCCTAATTCTCAAGTAATATTTTCACGGATTGCACAGAGACAAATGTGGCTTCGTTCTTCTTCATTTAGTCCACAAATGGAAAAAGCAAGGGGCAATGTTAATAAGGCTGTTTGTGCCTTTCTAAGAAATTTTGGCATGTCCTCTTTTCATAATGAAAATATTATATTTCGTAGTACATACATTTTTCGCAGAGATGGAGTCCATCTTACTTATGCTGGCAATCAGATTTTTTTGAGAAATATACAAAATGCATTACGACCTTTTTTAGAATTACAGCGTCCATTTTGAAGTAGGTGTTAAGTATTTATAATTTTTGACATACAAACACTTCCCAAAGGCTCATTTCAGAGCCACCACCTCCTACCAGAGAAAATTGCAATGGTTATGATAGGGTAGCAACCCAATTTTTTAGATGTCTGTGGACTGTCCGCAGACTTCTAAAAAATACAAAGGGCCCTGCTTCATTTATTTTCACTTCTATTTTTTAACTGTGAAAGGCGGCTCTGAAAAGAGCCTTATTTTTTTGATTTTTGTAATTTTGTATTTCTTTTTGTTTTTTTATACACGACACACTAGGAGAGGAGCGGAAAGTAGGGTGAAGGGGGGGTCCAACCACCGGGATAAGAAAGGGCGAGCTGAGAGAGGAAGATGTAGAGTGGGTTTTATTTGGGTAGTGAGCAGGTCTTCTCATGCTCTGAGGCGATAGTCTCAAAAGCACTGTGAAGTTGTTCCCCCCCTGCAGAGTACTGTGTCACAGTACATACATACAACTGTGACCCTCGAAAGGTAAGGGTCATCAGAATTCTGTATGGCCTGTGAGGCAGCTTGAGGAAGACGCTGTCCCACAGAGGTGGTCCTTGTGGTGACAGCATCAGAAACAGAGGATGAAGTAGAGGACATCAACCTACTACAGTCTTTGCAAGGTACAACCTTGCGAATAGCCCCAGAGTGAAATGACCTCAGGTGTCGCTTCATGGTAGTGGTCCAAAAGATGTACGAACCGTGCCTCTCGCGACTGAGTATCACTGAATTTCATAGGTTTTTAGTAGCACAACTTAACCATAACGTCCCTTTAACAAAGTTTTTTCACTGAATTTCATAGGTTTTTAGTAGCACAACTTAACCATAACGTCCCTTTAACAAAGTTGTTTCACTATATATATATATATGGGGCAGCAATCACCAATGTGGTGACAATACAAATCAGAAAATAAGTAAGGCAATTGAATTCACTTTTGAGCAGCACAGAAGATAAAACTCAGGGAAAAGACAGTTTTGGTGTGTGAACAGATAGCGCTTAGGTTAATATTTCCCCCTGCAAAGTTATGAATTCACACATGAGCAATTCTACACAGGTGTAAGTGATCAGCAGGTATTCAGGAATGAACAACAGAATACAATGTTGGAATATATCTTCCCTCCCCAAACAAGAGAGAACACGTTTTTGGAACTTGGACACTTGTAAAAACTGACAGTTGGAAATGGCTTTGTGAATGATGAAAAGTGTGCAAACATGTTTAAATTGATGAAAAGATTCCTATGGGAGCAACACTAGACATGTCCTAAAAAACATGAGCTGCAAGATAAACAACAGTATATACTTTAGATCGGAATGGAAATTGAGAAACACTTTGGATGGGAAAATACATGTGAAAAATGTGAATTTGCTGCAAAATTTCACTATGCGATTTTTAATTAAAACGGGTCAAATACACTGTTCCAATGTTTTGGTTGTGGGTGTAGCTAAGGGTCTTAGGTTTATGTGAGAGTTGAAATTACGTTTCTATCTATAAAATTGAAGAAGTTATGTATGTTTTAGTGAGAGGCATTTTTGAAAAATTAGAACAGAGAAAAGGAGAAATTCGGTTTTAAAAATGACACATTGGGTTTATTTAAACTATATTAATGACTAAGAAAAAGAGAATGCCACCCGTGAATCTCCAGTACGCACAGCCAATTGTAACTCTTCACGTATGATACTCTGGTTTCCGTTCTGTATGGGAATTACTTTATTTAATCCAAATCACTATTGTGGTTTGGGTTTAATGAAACAAATGAGAAAATATATCAGCGCAAGAATAGTTCTGACAATATTAGTGGTTCTGGAGTTAAAAATGGAATGGGTTAAGATTTGTGTAGGACAAGACAAATATATGCTGTGGGTTAATATGATTCCTGTTTATACTTACAGTCCACTGTAAATTAAGTTTGGACTGTCAGGGTTCTGGTCATCCCGGATCGGGTCTACCAGCAGCAGGGCAGCTCTGGCAGGACAGTGAATTGGGAAGTTCCCGTCAATTTGGACTGCACCTCTGACTGGATTTGGATTGGCCCTTCTAGTCCTGGACACAGTAGATTAGCAGGATGGCGAGTTCAGTGGGCAAGCATGAATGGTAGCAAGCCAGACTGGATCAGAAGTAATTTCCTTTAGGTTTGGGATGGTTGGATTTGGGCCTAGGTGAAAAGAGTTCAGCAATTACTGAGGCCTGGGTTTTGCAAAGAAGTCTGGAATCAGCTGGAAGATGATTAGTTTTGGAACAGGGCGTCACGCGGCAATACGAATGTAGTCAGGAATCAGTGTCTATGTGTGGTGAAGTTCCTATATTTATCATGTGAAGTGACATCACAAAGTTTATGATACGGGCAGAATTTCAAACCACACCCCTACGTCTGTGAGTGGTAAAAGGCACTTGCCTTGTTCTGGCTGGAAGTCAGAAAAGAGCTGTCATGTTTATGATGTGATTTAGGAACTCCCACATTGATTGAACCACAATTTAACTTTTGCACAAATGCACATTTCTCTAATTATACCCCGTAATAAAATCGGACACATACATTATATATATATTGTGAGGTATCCTTACGTCCAATGCCCATCTCTGTGAGACCTGTCTTTGTCATTCTGTGGAATTTTGTCCATTTTAATCATAATGGTTTGACCTAACAATTTCTAATGCAATACATATCTGGGCGATTACCCCTAGAACATGGGTATACAATATCATATTTGCGACATCAATAGCTTTGCCACAATTAGGGTTTTGTTGTAGCCTTGGTACCTTATGTAGTACAGTGTTCCCTAATGTCTCCACAGGAAGAGCATACAATTTGATTTACAACTACCAATGTTTAGATTTGTTCTCCTTCATGTTGCAAAGTTAAAGGTTTTCAAAACTTAATCACATATAGGCATTTAAAACAACAGATTTCTTTGAGCAGGGTTTTTTTTCTCTCCTTTCAACAAACAACAGCTGTCAAATCCCTTTGATCAGGGTGGGGTGTAGAGGGAGGTTTTGTGCCCCTCTCCAAAAGGGGTCAATGCTCAGACAGCCATTGTCCTTGGCTTACCCAAAGACGAATGTCTAATGCAGTCTTTGTTCTAAATATGCGAGAACCTCCGGCATCACTTGAGCCTTCCTGGTAGCAGCATAGTGTCAACATGAAGTGTCATATTTCCCATGCTGGGCATTGTCCAATCAGAATTAACCAGTTAACTCCAAACTGGGTTACTTTAAGATTCACCTACAATCTTTCATTTAAGAGATATAAAATGAACAGAGTTTATAGGGGATGACTATCCCCCCTTTCACCTCAATGTGGCTAAAAACCTCCCTTGGATCTTTTTAAAACCCTTTTGTAGTTATCACCCCAACCATCCCTTTCCGTCTGATATTCTGCCTTCTCCCTTCCATCTCACTCTTCAACCCCTCCATCCCTTGTCTCTGGCTTTCCTTTTCCTTCCACTCATGAGCTCTCTGTTTTTTCCCTCCCCTCCTCTTCATCCACTTCCCTTAATCTCTCCCAGTGTCCTCTCAAGCGGCATGTCTCCTGACTACCTTTCGCCAACCTTCATCCTCCTGCTCATTCAAATCTCCCGCACATACTCAGTGTTTTCGCCTGCTCAGTCTCCAGGCTCCCCCTACTCAGTGAATGCTAGTGTTGCTTAGAAAGGGGACTGGTCCCATCTCTCTGTACCTCCCCTAGCTAATTTGTTTCCTGGGTGCAGATAATTGAAGTTTGATTGCTGGTTGGTTTGTGTTTTAAATATAGCGACATTTGTCCTACCTCTCTGGCCATGTCCCTGCTTCCTGTTACCCCATCATTTATGTTCATACTTACACATATATACAGTAGGGATGGTCCATTGACACCATGCTACCTGGATTACTGGTGCTCTCCTCCTGCATTATCTGATGTGGATGAAGGATTTTCCTCAATGTAGAGTGATGTGCAGTAACACTTTTTGGGCGTGTTTCTATGCGCAGAATGGGATTACCATAATAAACAGTCTTAGACCCAAATAACTGGACTTACTCAAAGAATATGTCAAAGTACTACTATATTATCAGTTCAATAAAGTAGGTCAATCTGGTGAACAACTAAATATAGTTCACACTCACAACAATAGTTTGGTTACACAAAGGCTTTATACCTCAATATGCACCAGCTATGATGTCATTCTACATGGCAAATAATAAAGCCCATCAGGTTTATGGATTTGTTACTGGAACATATCTACTTATAGCGTAAATAAGTGTTAGTGACTTTATTGGCTGGCCCTCCTCTGGTTAGCAAGCCTCGAACTTCCCTCTAACTACATATAATACAGATTATAACAGTATAACAGTAGCATATTGAATGATTCACCCCTATGCTTACCGACCTATTCATCACAACACACCTGAATAGACCACGGCCTGAAAATATCTGGTCCCCCCTCCTTTTGAACTCCCTTCTTTCCCTTTCCGTGTTGACCCTCTCAAAACAAACTATTTACCGACCACTTGGAGGCAATTATTGTTATTGTTAAATGCTTCATGTTGAAGTTGTTTATTGTTCATTAAATGACTGGCTTATATAGACACATTTATTCCATGCCGCAGTTGGCACCCACTGCCACACTGCTGTTGTACCTATTATAAATGCCAATAAAGACATTTTAAAATAAATAAATTACAATAGCATATTGGCTCATGCAGCATTGTATGCACATTGTTGCATTGGCCCTCATGATAGGTTGGTATCCTCCCCCAACCCTGGACACTCGGCTCACTAGCAGCACAAAAGCAAAATGAAACTCAGATGTAGAGAACAACGTCAGAATACTATCCACTTGCCCAATTAGTCCATCATGTATCATCGGTCAAGGCCCTAAACCAATGCTTCTTCTTTGTCGTTCACCTTGCTGACTGTTCTCTGCTATGGGACTTTCAAGGGAGTGTAGGTACACCATTATCTTCACCTGGAGCTTAATGAATAGGCCGTGTTTTCGAGTTCTGAATCACGTGTGAGGAGACCATGATTTTGCCCATTTCGACCTTTTATTTAGTGCTATTTAATTCAATTAGGCTGGGTGTAATTACTCCTCTTGGCCTCTGAGACTTGGTTGCTCTACCTCATATAAGCTTTCTGCATCTTTGATTGTTCCATACTTGGCACCATGCAGATGTTTTCTTCTTCACTTAATTTAAGAGAAATATGTCTTACGTACATAGCTTATGCTCTTGACTCCCTTTGTGCCTTGCAATTATTCCTTGATGTGGCATCCTCGATCTCTGGCCAGCAGCTGTTCTTTGATCATGCATGGAATTGTATTTCCAGTCTTTCTCAACTCTGCAGTTCTTGTCTCTCCCCATTAAACTCTTCACCTACTGTCATTGAGAGCCGGCGTCCATCTTTTCAACACGCCCGCTTCACCCATCTTATGTTTTCTACTGCTCAAGCTTCAATATGGCTCATCTACCTTGCGCTTCTGCGTATACACATCACGTACTCATCTGATTACTTATCTTCTTTGTGTCTATTTGTTCCTCTTACTTGCACGTATGTTTACTCTTGTTTCATCACTTTGCATCTGTCAGATCTTCTTCACAACTCCTCGATATTCAGTGGTGCTTGCAAATCTCCTGCTACCACCTCAGTACGAGGGTACATTTAATATTGTTGTCTGAGTGCATAACATCTCTCATACACTCTATGTGGTATTGGGGTGATACCTGGCATTGCACACAGTGTCTTTCTATTATTCATCCAATATGACAGAGGTGTGGTGGCAGAGTCTATCCATTGCATACTCGTCTGCTCCTCTACAGTGATGTGTATGAGGTTTCTCCAATTTCCTCATTGTATTCTTGACTGTCTGCTTGACTTCTCGGTTTAGTCAACCTCTCCACAGTCACGGTTAACAGCAACTTACCACTAACCTCACCAGAGGTCTTTCCCAGGTCTGCCCGAAAGCAACGTCTGGGTTTCGAGTAGCCATGGGCACCATATCACTACCGTGTAAAGCGACAGTCCTTCCGGGTCTTTCAATGTAAAGAGCCCCAGCTTTGTCACCCACCCTCCCCATAGCATGATGGAGTTACCTATGGGATCCTCCCTATGTCTTCCTCGGACCCACCATTGCAAAGTGGTTGACATCAACACCTGCCTAGGCTACCACACCATCCAATCATAGGGTAAGACAGGGTCATCATCACATACACTGTAGAACTGTATTGTCCCATATGCAGTGGCAAGAAGCCAATTGTAACATAGGTTGCACGCTGAAAATGATTCATACCTCATATAACAATAATATTGACAATTACAAAGTACACAATGCAAACTTAATAACCCTTGAGTTTATGTATTGCAATATCACGTGCTCATAGAAAAGTGAAACAGATAATATGTATATATAATGGTATATGTGTAATAAATTAGTCTACATCTATATATATTAAGTATCAGTACCCTCTAACAATGTTAGATACAGGCTTTCTTGGCTTTACACTAGTAACAGAGGCAGTCACATGTTTTTCGGAAGTATATGTAATATAAAGTTAATTGGGTGCTCTGTTTTCATGTTTACTAGTTCTGCCTACTTGGCTTACCAATGTTTTTTAAATAAATGAGTTTTGGAGTTTAACATCTAAGTCTGACGTCATCATTTATTGGCTTGGTCGGCAGATAGTGTTCAACTTCCATTATTCTACCATGAGCGAGTGATGCTGAGGAAATAAAGTGGCCAGGAACTCAATTCATAATGCGAACAAACAACACAGCTAGACGACTTATTAAGAAAACACATGTTATTTTGTGTTCAATGATCTTGAACAATCCTGAGGTCTCCTGCCCAGCGTCCTAGTATTACCGTGAATATTCGGAATCCCTCCGCCACACTGGTAATAGGGTGATTTCAACCCACACTCATCAATACAGCACATTTCTGCATCCGCCCCTACCTCTATCCCGCTAACAGTCATCCCCATCCGTTTCTTTGGCTTTTTTACAGTGCCACGTGCAGGGAGGCTAACAGTTTGGGAAAAAGGGCACTTTACCACACCAATTACCCACCTTACCTTAAAAACGGAGGTATAAAAAAAAATCCAAATTGATGTCACAATGTCATTGTACATATATGAACAAGATGTCAAGCGTTCCTCCTGCATATAAATACTGCATATAAATATAAATAAGTAAGATCATTTAAGACAATGCAGACATTTTTGTCAGTATAACTTATTGCGAACGAACATCACCGCTAGCCTATTATCAAACATCAAATGGAGAGGAAAAAACTACCCTTTTATTTTGCATATGTAACCGCCACATTCACTTTTCCCTCTTGGGTCTGCCCTAATATTACGATAATTAAAAAGTGAACATTCTAAAACAAACACATTGTACTATTTTTACCTAAAATGCACAATACAATCGTTATATTCGCATCCGCCACAAACGCTGCACAATCGAAGTCACACCTGATCACTTTCCCTACTTCCACACCCCCATGGGCGTAATTGTAGGTGTGTTTGTCCCCCCACCTTTCATGGCACACCATCTGGTCCCCATTCATTTGGCTGGGGCACCTTTTTTTCAGACATAATGTCCCCCCCCAACATTTTCAGCAAAGTTACTCCACTGCACAACTCACCAATCCGGTCTTCCAAATCTGCCCTGTCTGGACCGCTCCACATTCAGAGAAGGAACAGAAGCTGAGAAAGAGGAAGGCACTGCATATTTGAACTCTGGGTTTGCATTTCAAGATAGGTCGTTCCAATTGCTTCATTATTATTATTATTCTGATCGTTTGGTTTCATTACTTTATTAGGTCCTTTGAGCAAATGTAACTCATTATCGATCGATATGATAAGGGAACAACCGCGAAACACGTGTGAGGTTCTCTGTTGGCTTTCCCTTGCCTTTGCATGTGGCATTTGACGCCTTCTCCATCTGTTTCCAATGTCCTCAGTGGCCTATGTATTCGCTCTGGCACACGAGTCCCATCTTGTACCATGCAGTGCTTGCAATGATTACCCTGCACATCTGATCCCTTCCACGCTGCTTCCTTGAGTGCCTTCAGGGCTGCTGCTGTTTTTGATTTGTTTATGATTTTGCTCTTTGACTTTGCTTTTTTCAAAGAAATATATGCTTTTAGTGGTAGGTCTGGTGAGCTCCTCATCTTCCGCATTTTTTGTTCTTAGCCTTTTTTAGATTTCCTTTTTTTCAGGTGGGAGGTTTAATTTTTATTTGCAAACTGTTTCTCACACTCGCCTCCGTGCCCTGCACTTGCCTCATCATCACTGCACTTATAATGACCCAAGAGAGTGGCATCCCTCTGCACTTACCCCCGTCTCCACCGACTGGGTGCACTTGACCTCCCCCTCTGCAACCGTCTTTGCACTGCACGATCCAATTGCACCATGCTTGAAGATCGTCTGTCTGTTCCCCCGTGTCTTCACTGCCTGCGTGGTTACGCATTAATTGCACTTGGAAAAACTGCAGAATCGTTGTCGGACCTATTTGATGTTATCCCCACTGTTAATTGTACTATATGCACTTATTCTGCATGTGCAGACTATTATCGTTTCAGAATTTCAAGGGCTCTGAACTACTGTTGTTTCTCCCCTTGTGCCCGACCTTCTTGAGTGCTTTTAAACACTTACATTGTCTATAGGCGCTTTACAAATAAGAATTACCATTACCATGACCATTATAACATTGATCTGCCAAATATGTATATTAATTGCAAATCCTTTGAAGGCACACCCCGCGGCCTCTATTTCAAATGGCTCCGTTTGGATCTGATTGACTTGGCAACCTGCAAATTTGACATTGAAAGCCATAAGGGGGCTTGAGGTATTTATTACCTTTGATATTTGTATTTCAAACTTCTCAATGTGTGTCACTGTGCAGGCGCAATATGCTCTAATTCCCCTGACTTCCATCTCAATAACTGTATCCACTTGGATGGAGACATTGTGCATCATGGATCCATAACCTTGTTAATGCTATTTGCTACAGTTTCAGCCTTCCTGGAGGGCTGTTCAAAGTAAGGCGCCTGGGAACGTTTGTTAGCACTGGTAAGTATCATGTTTGTGGTTCACACTTCAAAGTATTTTATTTCAAAGTGATTACTTCGAAATATTGGTTCCATGTGTTAATATCCCTGCAAAAATATCGCCATACAAAAATATCACCATATTTTTGTGGCGATATTAAGGCATGGAACCTGTGGGGGACACCCCCGAAACCTCTGTATTATTTTAAAAGGAGAGGGGCCACCCCCACATCCCCCACTCCCACAAAACCCTAACATTATCCCCACTAAAAATATCTCCTATGGCCATTCCCGACGATCATATATACGGCAATATTTTTGGTGGGGATAATATTACCTGATACCGAAATATTACTTCAACTGTTTGTATTTTCTATTTCTTCTTACATTTTGGCGTGTCCCACCCATGGCCCCCTGCACCTTCACTACTACCTGCATCCCAAACCCCTACCCACCCCCGTTTTACCCCTTAGCCCACATCTACAGATAATTGCGCACACTGAAACCACTGTGTACCCTTATACCATATGGATATCCTATATATTTGGCCTGAAGACAGATATTCTAGACAGAGTGGCCTACCTGCAAATACAGAAGCACCTGGAGGACAACAACCTCCTGGGTCTCAGACAATCCGGCTTCAGGCCAAGGCACGTAACAGAGTCAGCCCTACTGGACCTAAAAATCCAGATGGACGAGGCAAAGGACAAGGGTAATCTAGCCATTCTCTTACTGCTAGATCAATCAGCAGCCTTCGACCTCGTCGACCATCAGATGCTCACGGAACATCTGATGACCTCAGCGGCCTTCTCTAACCAGGCGACTGCCTGGATCCAGTCCTTCCTAGCCAACCGAACCACTCGGGTCTTCTCCCCGGGGGCCTCAGCACTCCCTGTCCCCATCACCTGTGGCGTCCCTCAAGGCTTGTGCGTCTCGCCGACCCTATACAATATCTTTACTGAGCTATTGTTTGACCGCCTAGGTAACCTGGGTGTCACATACACAAACTATGCTGATGATACCCAGGTTCTCATCACCCTATCAGGGTGCTACGATGAGGACTCCACCAGAATCAACAATCTATATTTGGAGATCCAAGCCTGGATGGCAGAGCACGGTCTATGCCTCAAAGACGAGAAAACTGAGCTCCTTCTTGTCGGCTCCCAATCACGGCTAAACAAACTAGACCCCCGTTACGCGTCCATCAACATAGACAGTAACCTAATCACAGTAGCCAAAGAAATTAAAACCCTTGGGGTTTATCTAGACTGTACTCTCTCGCTCAAAAGACAGGTAAATGCCACAGCCTCTTCCACAGCTTACACAAATAAGCTTATCAACGCCTGCAAACCTTTCCTATCTCCCTCCAGTTACATTACTCTAGCCAGAGCGCTAGTGCTCTCAAAAATGGACTACTGCAATACACTCTTTCTGGGCACGTCAGAACGCAACCTGAACAAACTACAGGTGCTTCAAAATAATGCCCTCAGAGCCGCCATCAGTATCCCACGACACGCCCACATCTCCAGCATCAGGCAAGATGCTCACTGGCTCCCTGTACGAGACAGAATCACTCTCAGATCCCTCGTCATTGTCCATAAATGCCGATCCAATGATGCACCCAAATAACTGGCAGACAAGTTCCACAATCACACATCAACTAGACCAACCAGAACGTCATACTCACATTGCCTTTCCGTTCCCAAATTCTCCCTAAAAAAAGCAGGTGGTGGCAGCTTCCCGGTCCTAGCTGCCAAACTATGGAACGCTATGCCACTAAACCTTAGAACAGAACCCTCCTTTTGGACTTTTAGAGCCAAAACTAAAACATGGCTTTCCAACAAAAACTCTGCTTAATGTACTTCTTCTCCGCACGTCCTTGTCGACCATCTTGTAATCTGGTCTACCACACGTATTGTTGTTATTTCACAGTCTGTATTGTATATTTTTGCCATGTTGTAACTGTATCTGTTACCCCAGGGTTCGGCGCGCGGTACAAATAAAAGAAACTAAACTAAACTGAATTAGGTACCTGAAGACTGGCATTTATAGCTTGCCATACATGATATGATATAATAGGTTATTTATAATGCACTTAATACCCAGAGGTTTCTAAGCGGGACCTGGGGATCGAACCTGTGTGGCTTTGTGTCGCCTTGCTTCCATGGCCAGCACGTTGCCCCTTAGCTATCCTCCCGAGGCATGATATCTCTAACGATTGTACTCAGAATATTTAAAACAGTTTCAAATACACACACATGGATGTGCACACATGGTTTATGAGTATTGGCCCTGATCACACATGGGTTTGGGGGGTGAGGAGGTGGTTAGCCATTTGAAGGGTTCTACTGTTTTAATACACAATGAAATTAGCCTGAGTTATAAAAGCATCTAAAACGATATAGTCTAGTTATGGAGCATGAACTCTCCCTAGATCCGTGATTAACGTGTTCTTCGTATGACAGATATTTACAGATGTCTCATATTCTTGTTTTTACCAGATGCCTTCTTAAAACGCAGTTACGCACCGTCCGTATTTGTGAATGAAGCAAGCACAGGTCAAAACATGTCATGAAGGATTAAAGATGTTGGGGGACCTTGCTCTATTGAGCAGACATCTGATTTGTTTTACAGAGGCGGACAAATGAAACTTTTTATTTCGGGGCCTTTTATAATAGAGTCAGACTCGCTCTCTGTTCCGTCCTTTAATGTTAAGAACACTTAGGGCCTGATTCATGCAATATCTGCTGGGTCCAAAGTGAATTTGCACTGCTGAAAAGTGGCTTTGCACTGTTGAAAAGTGACTTTACACTGCTGACACAAACCCTGATTCATGGAACCGTGCAAAGTGTATTTTTGCCTTGCAAAGTGAGGACAACGTCAGCGCATAGTCATTTTTGCAGTACCAAATGACTTTGCATGGACTTTGCACGGCAAAAATACACTTTGCATGGTTTTTTCAGCAGTGCAAATTCACTTTGAACCGGACAAACATTGCATGAATCGGGCCCTTGGAAATGGCATAGTACCTATTTTTAATGCTCAGTCCAGGAGTCTGTAGACAGTTCTGGGCAATTCAGCCCCATTCATGGGCATTTCAGCCCAGCTGAGGGGACATTTTGCATTGGCATTCACACTGACTAATCAGTGCAAATATGGCACGGAACTGCGTGCACCGGGAATGAACCGTTGGTTGCACTTTTATGGTGTGTGCAAAGATTAGTGCTAAGTTTCCCATCAGCAGTGCCTGTCACCAATCAGATTATGGACCTGATTCTCGTTTTTTAGCGTGGTGCAAAAAGACTGCACTGCAAAAAAACACGGTGCACCACTCTGTGAATCAGGGCGTTTGTTGGTAGTGCAAAATCACTTGAAATTCCACGAATCAGGCCCATACTCTTGCGCCATAGCCTGCAGGGTCTCCTCCACAGCACGAGTGTAATTTGCACCCTTGTTGCAAGAAGACAACTGTCGTGTATTCCTTGGGGAAGATAATGCTTCAGAATTCCTGCAGACCAGGCGCCTGTTTGGGCACATGGGGGAATTCACTTCTTTTTAACATGGCATCCTGCTGTGAAACCTGTGAGTGAAGAAGGGGTCAAACACATTAATATAAAGTGGTAATGGGCACACGGGGAAGATGGGTTGCTGACTGGAAAGGACTGACTGCTGTAGGAGAAACTGCAAGAGAACTTTTACCATAGTGTGTGCGATGAGCCCCCTGACTTCTTTGAACCCACACGGCAGCACGTGCGTGCATTGCGAATGCCTGCACTGCATGCTAAAAACAGTGCGTGGCAGTAAACAGAGGGATATGAAGCGCAGAAAGCCACGCCAGATCTAAAAACGACGACCGCCAATCTCAAGCTGGCGGCAGGGACAGAGCCGCCATTTGATATTGATGGAGCTGTCAGGATGCTTCCGGCTTTCCACGTCTTTCTTTTTACTGTTTCTAACTTCTTGGAGCAGACTCGAGAAGAGAATACCGCATCTCAGCGGAAAGTTACGGTGTGCAGTGTCTCGCATGTTACGCGCCCACACCTTAGTAACTGCATGCACCATAACGACTTGCGATATTTACACAGAGGCTACAGATGCAATGGTTGACTGACAATAGTAACACACGCATGAAAGGGGGTTGCCAGAGCAGACAGCGAAATAATAACACAATGAATACCGCAGAGACTAGGGCAGATGCGTGTACTTTCTCCCAAGCAATCACGCAGTTGAACACTATCTCCCAGGTAAAGCAGCTCTAACTGGTGTGCCCAGAGTGCACTGCTCAAAATGACACACACCAATATGCACTGATAATATATGTTTGTTGAAGGGACATTTGAGTTAATGTATGTATGTGAAAAAAAACCTTTAATAACTTTCGTGCATAGCTGCAACACTATGAGACACCTTTATTTATAAACACCATGGACATTCAGTGAAAAACAAGTTTGTTTAAGGAATGTTATGGGTAAGTTACACTTGGGACATTATGGTTTGGCTTGCACTATTAAAACCTTGCACATCCAGTAAACAAATCTTTAGTAGAAGTAAAGATTTGGCTGCAGACCATCATGTCAATACCGTAGAAAGTAATCGCCATTGTAACTTCTGTCCTCATCATGCGCTGTACAGGCCGTCACACATGACATCACAGATAAACATTACACATAGCATCATCAATGTATCACAAGCGTGTTAGTGGCTTCTGCAAGTGTTGTTGCAGCACAAGCACCCCTAGTTCTCACCTATCACCCACAGTTAACACAACTGAACCGACGTGTCAATGTCCACCAATTAACCTCCTTCAGGGCTGAAGGACTGCAAGACCACTTCAGAGAATCCCCCTGAGTGCATATAAGCAAAGAAGCTACTCCTCTATGCTGTCACCTGATGACTTTCCCCTTCTGTATATTCATGAAGTCACCTCCAATCTTCACTCCGGTCTTCCCTCAAATCTTGACACACTCCACCTCTACCTGCCCCTGACTCTTCTCGCCCTAAAGTCTTCCCCACTGCTCTGCTGAAAGGCTGTGGAAAAATGTCACTCACATGCTGATCTTGGCCTTCTTTCCTCTCCACTCCTCCTAAGACTCCTCTTTAATGCTGCCC
Organism: Ambystoma mexicanum; assembly: GCF_040938575.1. NCBI lineage: Eukaryota > Metazoa > Chordata > Amphibia > Caudata > Ambystomatidae > Ambystoma > Ambystoma mexicanum. Next base: position 711,073,939 of record NC_090939.1, read on the forward strand.
ACAAACTGCTATTTCTCTGATCTTACTCTCCCCCTCTCTCTCTCGTCAACCACACCATATTTTCCAACTTCTTAAACATATACTTTTCCAACCTCCCATGTATCCCGCCCTATAGTCTCCTCTCAATGTGCTATCCATATCACTTCTAACGTCTCTTATAAATGTTCGTCTTTCACCCCCATTCTTTGCACGCTAACTTGCCTCTTTTTCTTTCATCTTCCCTCTTATCCGCTCTCTCTCTCTTTGATTCTAACAGCTCACCCAACTGCCTCCCCTTTGATTCTAACATTTGCTCCTCCCCTGGCCAACAGCCCACTTCAATCACTCCCTCTCCACCTCCCCTTTCATTCTACCTTCATGCATGCAGCCATTCGTCCTATTCTAAAACCCTGCCTTCTTCGGCCCCACTCTTCCAGCCAATTTCCACAGCATGTATCGCCTTTCTTTTCTCTCTAAAGCGCTCAAGTGTATTGTTTATGCACACGTTTCCTCTTACCTGGATCAAGCTTCAATTCTTCCTGCTGTCCAGCCTGGATTTCGTCCTCTTTCCATAGAAACGCCCTCCTTCACGTCCCTAAATATTTCCTCTTTGGCCACCATGCTAAACTCTTTTCTAGTCCTATTCTATTCAATCTGTCCACTGCTTACGACACTGTTGATCTCCCTATTTTTCTGCCCATGCTTCCCTCCCTCAGGCTCTGTCGCTCAATGGTTCCATGTCTACCTCACTGATAGAACCCATTCTATCTTCTGGGCTGGAAACATCCCCTCCCCACTATCTCTCTAATTTTCAGTTCAACGTGGCTTTTTTCCAGGCCCATCCTTGAGTTCCTCTACTGTCACCTTACACCAATGATTCCCTGATTTGTCTTTCTAGTCTATCCTTCTCTAACTCTCTTCACACTACTCTTTGCAAGTGTGTCTTTTCTATCCCATCTTGGATGACTTCCGTTTTTCTCCACCTCAACCCTGCCAAAAGTACTGTCCTTTCTTGCTCCATTCCTTCTTTGCCTCTGCTTGCTCTCTGCTAGTCTCCCTCCAAGTTTCAACCTCATCTCGCAACCTCAGTGTCACATTTGACTCTTCTAGCTCGTTTACTCTTCACATCTTTAATACCACTCGACCTGTCATTTCCATCTTTATAATATTCAAAATGATCACCCCTTGTCTCATTCCATGCCACTAAACTCCTTTGCTTCTCTCTTGTTTTGTCCCCTCTTGACTAATTCTCTGTTCTCATAGATGGACTCCTTGCCTGGACTAATGTTACTCCTCTTTGCTGCGTTATTTATTCTGATGTACATATTCTAATCTCTCTCCCTCACGTGCCTCTGTCATTTCTTCTCGTCTCTCTGTTTCTGTACTTCCTTTTGAATCTCACCTACTACTCTATGTCCTGTGTTCAGTACACAAATGCATCTATGGTCCTGCTCCACTTCCTCTGTCTTCTTTGACTTCCTCTTATCTAACCCATTTCCCCTCTTCAAACACCATCACTTCACCTCCTTTCTGTCTGTAAACCTCCATGTGCTCCATTACGCTTCTATGCATTTTACATCCAATCCCCTACGTACTTTTACTCACTGCCCCTATTGATATGATATGATAGGTTATTTTTAAGGCGCTTAATACCCAGAGGTTTCTAAGCGCGGACCTGGGGATCAAACCTGTGGTGCTCCCTGCCGTCTTGCTTACAAGGCAAGCACTTTGCCCCTAAGCTATCTTCCCCAGAGCTATTCATCCGCGCTTCTACATCTCTCAACATATTCTGTTCCTATCTCAAATCTCATCCCTCCTTGCTTTCTGACTCTTAAATGATATACTATGGTCTACAATGTACCGTCACTGCAGATTTTATCTGCTGTTTATTTCTAAATAATTCAAAGCAAGGGGTGTCTTCTTGATTGTTTGGTGTTCCATTAGAAATTAGATAAGGTGTTATTTAAATGATTTTCACTTGACATTTCAACATCTGCCAATCTCCTGCTGCTCAACATATGCCTAACACAGTAATATTGTACATATGTATTGAAGACTATGAAAGTGTAAAACGTGTGTGCACAAATCCGAGGTTTGGGTTCAGTATGAGGACCTTGGTACCAGGGGTGTAGGAGACCCATAAAATCTGGGGGGGACAGGGTACAGCTTGGGGACTTTGCGTTTTTAATTTATTTATTGTGTTTTAGTCAAATAACTCGACTTTTCACAAAATTAAAATAGCAGTATGTATTAAATTACATACATCATCACTGTATAAAACAAGAGAAAAGAAGAAAAGAAAACCGAAGAAAATTAAGAAAAAAGAAAAGCAGTTCAGAATATAAAATCCTCCCAGCGATGGACATTTAGAGAGATCTTTTATAATACTCTCACCTGCGCTTTAAGTGCAGATGCTTGATTAATTTTTGCCAGCCCATCCTATCCTATTCCACTTGAGCTCCTTTACAGCAGTGGATGGGCTGCAATCATACCTCAGCACCAGGGTATTCATTGGATTTACATGGATAGCAGAACAAGTGCTGTTTTGAATCTCAAGGCTCTGCTTTATTTTTGTCTGGGTCACCAAGATGGCTTATGGTGTCCGCTATTAAAACTTGTCTACAGTGCATTAGTCAGCTGGTAGTGGGTATCAAAAATGCAGTCTTACAACAGGCATTGGCAACGCCAACCATTTGGGCTTTAATGTAGGCATGGAAAAGGCACTTGCCAAGCACTGCCATAGTGGTATTTGGTACCCACTGATGGTAACAGCTGCAAAATGGTGCAAGAACCTGGACATTTAATAGCAGTGCCTGGCAAATGCCCAATACGTATACACAAGCAAACACTTGCCATTGCTGGTTTTTAGCAGGGCTTCAGTCAGGGAAATGCATAGTGCCAATAGAGTGGATGAAGATATCCCTGGCTAAGACATTTGTATTACACTAGTATGTTCCCAGCTCCAAATAAATTATTAACTACACAGGGCTCTGTAGTAAACATCCCTTAAGTCAGTGGCTTTATCTAAATCAGAACTGGCACTTTGCGAGCCCTTTATAGAACATTATAGTGTTTTTTAAAGGAATAGGTTATGACGTAAAAGGAGTCTGCGGCCCATGTGACATCCATCCACCAAAAACCCATCAAAGTTGCTAAAATAGCCAAAATAACATGATGCTGCGTCGCAAGGCAAGATTCCATGCACCCTGGCACCAGCTCACACTACAGGACAGGTCAGAGGTGAATATATACCTCATTTAAGGTTAGTCCTGACTTCAGATCTAGGCTGCAGGTAGGATTGAGTGAAAAGGGAGTTGATGCAGGAACAGCCTGCTGTGACTGTCTCTTCCTGGAGAGGAACAAGACAGGAGCGCAGATGACACCGGAGCAGTGGGAGAGCGTCGAGCCCGAGCTCCCACGTTTCCTCTAATAAATCCTCCCCATGCCGGCCTGCACCTGGGAGGGGGGTGACTCTGTGTATTATCAGGCCCAATGAATGTGCAGACAGGTATGGTGTAGTGTATATAGCTGCAATTATTTCAGCAAACGACTTCTAAACATCCTCGTGCAGGCCTTGTGAGCTTGGAACAAGCGTTAGAAGAAGACGCATTCCTGACTGCACCCTTTATCTAGGAATATGAGGCGAGACACCATTCTTCCTTGTACAAATCTCCCCTCTGTACCCTTCTCTACTCCACGTTCTTGTCTGCTGTACACCCCTTTCTCCCAAGTCTCTTCCCTGCACCCCACACCAAGTCACTCCTCTGACACAACACCCTCTGCACTTTCTCCTCACTTGTCTGTACTTCTCTCTCATTTGCAAAACCCGAAGCACCTCCTATGCCATTTCTGCCCTACACCACTCTCCCTGTGTTCTGGTACTTTCCTGCACCCCTCTCTCCCCTCACTCACTTGTCACCCTGTGCTACAAACCATCCCTATCTTTCATCTTCACTCTGTTCTTGGTTCCATCGCTCCCCTCCCTTGCTCTTCTCTTTTTCTGTCCTCTTCACCCTTTCTACCCTTTTTCACTTTGCAGTCCCTCCCTTCCCATTCCCCCATGGCCAGCACCCCACAACTCTCATCTGTACACTTACTCAGCACTTTCTCCTCAGTCTTCAGAGCACCCTCAATATCCTGGCTTACATTTCTCAGGTTTTCTCTTGCATGCCTTACATGACCAACCACTCCATATAGCTCTTAGAATAAGCTGGAGCAGGCATGCCAGATCCACAACCTTTAAAGGGCCCATTGATACCTGCAAGCATTAACTCTTAAGAAATAGTCAGAAGCATGGATATTTGGAAGGGGGGACAGACAGAGAAGTCACTAAATCCATTTACTGCCGAGGCTCTACCCCCAAAATCTGATTGCACTACGACCATTCAAGTACGCTAACAGAAACAGCCAGGATGAATAAACAGGGTGAAGCTTAGCCAAGACCTACAGAAGGTTTGCGCCTGATATCTTTTGAGAAATGCACAGGATGGGCATCAACAAATTATTTATTTTGGGCAGGGACTAGAGTTCAGGTCTGTGCTGGTAATATTTTGTTTTATGCAATATAATAACACTTTGGTCGTAGTGCTTCATGCTAGATGCTTTCAGCTTGTAGGCAATGAAATAGCAGGTATTATTACCCTCATTTGAACGGTACTGAATTTATGAAAGCTTAAGTGGACCAAGCTGCTGATGGGTTTGAACTAGAGAAATGCAGGTAGCCCTCATGTCAGAGACCAAGCTTTACGTGTGGTAACATCCAAACTTCAAGCCAGTGTGAGTTGGTGGGAAGAGGTGGAGGCGTGTGCCTTAAGAGAGTCCTACTGATATTTGAGTATACATCAATGGTTTTCCCTTGCCTACCTTAGACATTACTATGGAAAAGAGCACACATTCCACGTAGCGGCCCTTCTGGATGGCTCATCCTCATTTTACTTTATATGGTTTCATGAGTATTTCGTATGCTATGTCAGGCTGATATCTCAGGCGGTGTCTGCACTTTGCAAGTCAGGCCTGGGGCACAGGGACATCTTGGAGAAAATCCAGTCTTTGCCAGATTGTGTGATCCTGGGCGAATCGTGTGACCTCACTACTGCGCATTTCGTTTCTCTATATGTTTACTTGGGATCACCTAGAAGTGACTCAGTTGGCAATGTACACTATAACGAAATGCCTCAATCGTAAATGTTCTAACAGAGTTTCTTGTTGCTCCATGTATGCCAAGCATGTTGAGTGAGTGCAAAGAGGGACAAAGTGTCACAGCAATAGATGTCACCTCCAGCTGAGGGACCAGGTCTCACTTTGGGAAAGAGGTTATAGATACATTAATAGAATTTGTAATGTTTTTTTTTGCAGAGAAACGTGTCAGGTGCGGTCAGCTTGATCCAACTCTAAGGAAATAAACTAGAAACAATCTCAAAGTAACCTGACAGTTTAGGGGCACTAGTGTAAGCAGCAAAAATAATCATCATGCCCTTCTCCTTAAAATGGCAATACATAATATATTAAACAGTGTTCTGCCTGGCATTTGTATAGAAACTGCATGTACATGTCAATACCGGCTCCCATTGTGCACCTTTGATCCTCCGCTGTATCGGTGAATGGCCTCTGTATTTTGTTTGTGCAGTCTTGCAAGCCAGTGTTGGCCAATGCTTGGAGCTTAAATGTGAGCCCTGGCTGCCTATCAGTAAGGAAGAGCCATTCCAAAGTGATGTTCCTCTTTGGCAGGGGCACACTTTCATGAATTGAAAAACCTGATGGCGGCAGGGCCTCAGGTTTTTTAATTCATGAAAGTGTTCCAACGTCAGATGTACAGTTTCTAAACACGCGCAGCGTGTTGCAAACTGATCAGGGCATCCTGGCCTCTTAAAGTTTCATCATGAAACATTAAGAGGCCAGGATTCCTGATCATTTTTGCAACGCGCCACGTGTGCTTAGAAACTGTATACCTGATGTTGGCAATGGCACATTCCCTCTAATAAATCCTCCCCATGCCCCTCTGCACCTGGGAGAGGGGGGCCACGCCACTTGACTTACCTTACGGTAGCTGAGGACTCAGGTGGAGGTCGAGTCGCAGTCGGACTAGGAGTCTGTCTCACTCTGTCTCCTTCAATAACTCATGCTGTCACAGAGTCACTGGAGCATGTGTCGCTGCCTGGCTTCTCATTCGTTCAGGAAAAACAAAGGCTGAGGCTGCGCATCAGTGCGCTGCGCATGACACCTGCTGTTTGTCCCCCGGCCTGTGCCCGTTCATTATGCACAGGCACGGGGCACCGCAAAAGAAGTTGCAGATAGTCTATTTTAACTTTGCAAGCTGACATCGTATTTTACACGCTGCAGATACTTGCCTGGTGTTCCAGGGACAGCTAAACCACCTGAGCCTTCAAGATGGGCGAATTCAGATATTGGTAGTGGTGATCTCATTAAAAGCAAATTGGCTCACATATATTCTGGCGTTAATGAGGGATTACTAGTCCGCCCACCCTATTCTACATTATGAAAAACCTTTGGTTTTTCGTGAGGGTGAAGCTGATCCCAAGGAGGGTGGCACCCCTCAAACGAGGTTGATGTGAGAGGTGTGTGGCTTACTTTTGGCGCTTTGTGTAAACACATTTTGGAGAAATCTTTATTATATTTTGACCAGTTTGTCAGGGGCGCAATTAAGTCATTCCAGTCAGCACCATTTGAGAATGTCCTTAAGTACTACCTTGTAGGAAGCCTGCAGATGTTAATCTCCCCCATTTTCAATGTCTCCCATTTTACTGTTGTAAGCGAGATAAAGGGCTTTGTTGGGCACATGTGATGAGATTGACTCCTCTTCTCTACTGGTCTTTAAGAGAGACCAGTGCTTAATAATGTCCACCTGGGTGCATCGCCTATGTAAGGGACTGCTTTCCACACAGGTTTACGCTTTATAAAACCAAAGCATTCATACATTACACAATTCCGTAGCAGACATTTGATGGCCATCAGAGGAACAGAGGGTTATGTAGGCACAACCAACTGCCCCAGCCCTAGCACAGTCTCTGACGTACCAGCATCTATAATACTTCTGGAATATTATAAATCAGTTTTTCTTTTACAGCCCACAGAAGGATACATGGACGCACCCGAACCACCTGACACGTGACTGCCTCTACTCCCCCAGCTCCGCCTTTCAACGACAGATTTTATGCAACACCCCCTCCACCTACCAGCGTTGTGCTGTAGTTCCTTTATCCCCTCCCCCCTTCTCTCTCCCGACCGTGTATCGGCCCCAGTTTGTACTAGGCAGCGTATGCTGGTTCTCCAAATATTGGACTGAGTATTGTAGAGTGCCAGGAATATAAGAAAGCGCTAATATATCGCCATGAGGGGAACATTTTTTTCTTTTGGGACTAGGCTCATCTTTTAAGGTGAATCATTTCTTATCAAAATGCTTCCAAAAATCTCACAAGAGGTGACACAGAGTGTTGGCATGGTGACTGATGTGGCCAAGAAGGGACAGCGGCCTGGCAACAAAGAGCGTACCTTGGCATTGACCGGCCGAGGAAGTGGGGGCATTCGTGGCAGTGGCACATGCAGCTCTCCATGCAGAGGTGATGGAGAGCCCGGGGAGGGGCAAGGGTGGTACCACTGCAGTGGAAGGGAGGTGGAGGGCACACGGGTGCCGCTGTGGCACTGCATACAGCGGGGAGCGGTGGGCGAGTCACCTTGTTTGGCAGTGCATGCATTGTGGCCAAGGGGTGAAGGGAGGAGGCAGGGCCCGCAATGGGGCATTAGGGTGAAAGGAGTCAGAGGGGTGTGTGTTCTGGCATTACTTGTGCTTGATGGGGGAGAGAAAGCGTGTGTCTTCACACAGTGCGTGTAGTGGGGCGCAGTTAAATAGATGGGCTGTGTTTCATCACTGCATGCAAGTGTTAAAGTGAGCTAGGGTGCGTGGGTTCTGGGGGTGCTTTCTTTAGGCGTTGCATGCATTATGTTGGGGATTGTGGGTGATCTAACACTGCATGCATTGGGGGAAGAACGTTACATGGTATGTGTGCTGGCACTGTATGCATTGTGGAAAGAAAGATAGGTTTTTGTTGGGGCACTGAAAGCGGTGGTAAAAATATGGTGTGGTCTGCCACTGCATGTGAGCAAGGAAGATAGAGCGAATGTGAATGGGGGGCAGTCAGAAATGCGCCCCCTTCCTCGCAACAGCCCTTGACCCAGGACTACAGCGACCAAGACACCGCATGAAAAGTTGTGTGGGTTCTGGCACTGTGTGTACTGGGCAGCAGGGAGAACACCCGGCGTGCTCTGTTATTGCGGGCAAGGGGCGGGGTGTTCTGGTCCTGGACCCAGTGAGGTGTTTTATGGCACTGCAGGAATGAGACACATAAACGTGGCATTGAGGTGAAGGTGCTAGAGCAGGGGTCTCCAACCTTTACGTTAGCTAGAGTTACTTGTAGTGGAGGCCAACAGTGGAGAGATACTAGTGGGTGATATCGGGGTGGGGATATTTATGAACCTCGGAATTTTTACCAATATATTTTTGGCCCGATTATTTCCCCTCTATAAACAGATGGAATAACATATGCCTTCACAATTATATTAAGAACTTTAAAAACCTCTTTGTTGCATTTTTATATATTAGTAGCTGTCTCAAAAAGACAGATATTTGTTGGACTACCATACAAATATCCTGTCATTTTTGTGCCCCTTCCTTTGCGTTTTATGGAGGCTTTCTACGTACTAGGCACACTATTGTTTTCCAAATGTGCATTTCACACTTCCATTAAAAAAAAGTAATTTCGAAATTGAAAAATGCTGCTTGCGTTCACTAGTTTTCTTTGAAATGCTTTTTTTGTCAGACACCACACATACTCTGTTATTTTGTGTGCCCCACTGTGTTTTATATTTATAAAGTTGTTATATGCTTGTCAAACTGGTTAATCACAAATAAATGTTTGCTGACAGCAGTTTTTAGGAAATTAAAAAGTGGGTTCATGGGTGCCAACATTTGATTTTCACTACAGGGGCAGAAATTCCCCCACCTCCACCCGGAATATAAGCAAGCAACCAGCCCAATCCAAACCCTGGCCAAACACATTTTATAACACTTTTTTTTATAAGGCATTGCTAAAAGTCATACGATCAACAACCTGTAATTTTGAATATATAACATCTCAGTATCGGTCTGTCAACCTGCTAAGCTACCCTGGTAGGCTTCTACTGTACAGCGTGTCTATGGATAACTTAATGTACTAAAAGTGGGTGTACCTGTGTCATGGAAGTAATTTAAAGTGGAAATGTACAGTGTGGAGTTTGGAAAGAAGCCACATGAAAGAAATTGCACAATTTTTTAAATATTATTTTGAAATTTTCCAGGTGAGCGGCAGTGCTACTGTGATATTTTCATTGCATGGTCATAATGATCCTGCCCCAGCCCCTCCGACATCTCTGGCAAACAAGAGCAGTTTGCTTAAGTAAGACAATGTCGAGGGGGCGCACAAGGCCAACTGTGGTACTACAGGCGGCCTGCAGAAGCAGAACATGATACTGACATCTGTCAGTGGGGGTCATTACGACCCAGGCACTAATTGCGCCAACTTTACCACCATGGTGTAAACTACGTTTACACCATGGTGGATGGCGGATTTACCGCCCCATTCCAAGGTGAGTGGGGCGGTAAATCCCCATTTCCCATCTTCCCTTCCCCATTCCCATTTTTGCCCCATAGGGCATAATGGGAGTGGGGAAGGTGCTAATTACGCCACCGTAAATTACGGTGGCGTAATTAGCATCATGGCAGGTTAGCGCCATGGATTTAAATGGCTGCTAAGAGCAGCCGTTAAAATCAGAATAGGCGTTAAGGGTTAACGACGGCGTTAACCCTTAACGCCTGGGTCGTAATGAGGCCCAGTGTGTTTACCAGCAGCTCCACATGGCACAGCAGCCAAGTTCCCAGCCTGCAATTTGAACAATCAGGGTTCGGATCCTGAACACAGAAAATAGCCACAAAACACACCAATAAATAATTTAACTTAAGAAAGTGTATATTTTTCGGTATAGACTGCTGCATTAGAGAAACACATTCTGGGGGGATAAAAGCTATTATATCCCCCCCACTTAAAATTGTGCGTGGATTTGACCCCCCATACCCCCATGTCCTACGCCCATGCTTGGTACAATTATTTTAGGTGAGAGAAAAAGCCTTTTGGCAATTTGTATGTTCACATTTTACTTTCACTTTACACTTCTGCCAGCAGAGTTATTGGGCCTCATTACGACCCAGGCGGTAAGGGGTTAACGGCAGCGTTAACAGCGCCGACCCTTACCGCCTGAGTACGAGGTCCCTTAGCGCCATGGCGCTTTTAACACCTGCTTTTAGCAGGTGTTTAAATCCATGGCGCTAAGGGACCATGGAGTTAATTACGCCACCGTAATTTACGGTGGCGTAATTAACGCCTTCCCCACTCCCATTATGCCCTATGGGGCAAAAATGGGAATGGGGAAGGGTAAATGGGGATTGGGGACTTACCGCCCCGCCAAGGTCGGAATGGGGCGGTAAGTCCGCCAACCACCATGGCGTAAACGTAACTTACCGCCTGGGTCGTAATGAGGCCCATTGTATCTGATTTCATTCCAAGTGAATCAGCAACACGTGTGCCTGATTTCCTTATAGGCAGGGATTCTGTGTGCACTAACTCTGGAGATTAGTGAATGAAATGGTATCCGGTCATTGTAATCGACAACCAAAGCATCGACAGCCATACCATCAAAAAAAGCATCTAAAAAAAAAAAAGCATCTAATGCATTTTTTTTAGATGGTAAAGGGTTTAGTTTAATACAAATGGGGTTTAAAGGTTAAAAAAAGGGGGGTTGGTATGTTAAGTAGGCAAACATGATGTCAAACATTTCCTGTACTCTGAGTGAATCAGCACATATGTTTTGTTTTTTTTCTACAAACAACAGTGGTCATCATCTACCTTCTAAGGACCTCAATTTACATTACACGTGTGGTATAAATTATTGTGAAAACAGAGGAATTGATTTAAGTCGGAAAATTAACAAAATTCCAAATGTAGCCTTTCATCCCTAGAAACTGTAACATATATACACAAGGATGAACATGTGTTGAGAGTGGACCATGTTGTAAACTCCTGAAGGGCTAGACGCAATTCGCAATTTTTAACACAACAGTTTTTGGATAAAATAATAGCTATTCCAGGGCAGAATCACAAGACAGTGCGCGAATGTTCGATTTTGAACAATCAACTCTACCTTTTTGAATGTTCAAAGGCAAAGTTCGTTTTACTTAATACAAACGTTAAAAATAAATTTGATCACTGTTAAAATTGGAGTTATTTGTCAAAAATGCTATGATTACATTCTATGACATTTTAGTAACCATGAAACGTATTTAAAAGTTTTTTTAGAAAACATTTTCAAACAACGTCATCATCATTAGTGAGATGTGGATGCAGTAATCAAGGATGATGCTCAATAAGAAGAACCTCTTAACTTTAAACATAAATTAGTGGTTTTGCACTCTATTTTTCACATAAACTATTTAATGTGACATACTTCTCTATCAGTAAAACACAGCATTTAAACAATCACATTTTATTTCAAATGTGTACAATTATAAAATGGGAAAAGTTACATTTTACTAAACAAGACACTTTTTTAAAATTATTCTTTTTATTTGCATTTTGTAAACAGAAAAAAACAGTAAGTCAGTAAAACCAATACAAAATATAACATAAGAGAAGAAACATCACATGTAAATAAGATCTATGCATTTCTCCAGTTTCGACTATTAGAGACCAACCGGGTCCCTGCACTCGTGCCGGTACCGGTTTTTGGCCTGATGGGCCTCCTAGTTGACTTGTTGTTAGTTCACTTCCTTATCGACTTATTCCAAGTTACATGGGTGCGTTAGTAGGAAGTCGGGCTATAAACGCATATGTTAATTCTCTACCCTGAATAATGACTGGTCAATGCTCGTTGAATGGAGTTACCTCACCGACCGATACCTGGGTTTCTTCCTTTCCTTGACTCAAGTAGTGCATGTATGGATCCCATTTGTTGGGTGTGCTTGAGCGGGAAGATGATAAGCCCCTATACCCAGACTCCATATCATTGCACCTCACCACATCTGAATGCCAGTTCTCTATTTTGGGGTATGCTGGACCCTTGCAGTGTATTGCCACCCTCCTTTTTGCTGAAAGTATGAGTAGTCCCGCGAGTCACCTCCTGCACTTGGGAATAGACTTGGTGTAACCCATGAGTGTTGTCATAGTATTTAAATCAAGTTCTACACTGATAATCTCTCCGATGACTTTGCATACTTCCTCCCAGAAAGTGTACACGGTGGGGCAACCCCGTGCCATGTATATAACATCCGCCCTTGGTTCCTTGAATCTAACACAGCTGGAGGGTGCATCTGAGAAGTAGTTGTGGATCTGGACAGGGCTCTGTAATAGAATTGATGTAAGTATTTCCAGTGGATTAGCTTGTACCGAACATTTATAGCTATGTCCCTAGTTCCCTCACAGCATTATATCCACTCCATCTCGGATATCTCGTGTCCCAGGGACAGTTCCCACTTTTCCTTTGGAGATGAAAGTTGTGGCCTACAACCCAGAGTCATAGCATACATGACGGAGACCACCCTTCTGTGTCGCTCCCCTGAGATTATTTTGTCAAGTGTTGGAGCCACAACTTGCTGTTCCCCGGAAGGTCGAGAATTTCCTATGGAGCGCTGCTTTCAGACTGTAGTCCAGTAACACTTCCAAGGGATTAAGACTCTCCCTCGCCTTTGGTGCGTCTAGTGTTATAAACCTCCCTCGCCTTTGGTGCGTCTAGTGTTATAAACCTCCCCTCGGGGAACAGGTCGCGGAAGCTGTTTATTTCTAGTTTCTGCATGAGATTAACAAATCCCCTTTCTGAGGTAAGCAGTATACCCGGGTTGAACTGCACTGATATTGCTGGGGAGTAGAGGACCTCTGCTCTATGCGAGTCCATGCTGCGCACGTGAGTTCAACCACGTTCCCTGCCCTGTTCACCCTTTCAGGGGTGGTAAGGATACTGGATCGCAGCAAGAATGCCAAACAAGTGACCAAACAAGGCACTTTAAAAAAAAAAAGTTAAAGAAATGTAAATTGTGAAAATTCAGTGTTTGCAATTTTGAGCTGGACATTTTACCCTTCGCTAAATATTTACTGGGCATTATTGACAAATATATATCGATATTGCCTGGTAGTTATTTTATTTCTGAAATGTAAGCTATATTTCCTTATGCACATTGTCCTTAAGATATTCATGTTTAAAATGAATTATTTTGTCGAGGATGTATCTTTCGAATGTTTCACTGGACTGCTCTTTTCTTTTCAGATTGAATCCCGGAAGCGGCTCGCGAAGACCGTGCTGGTGTTCGTGGGACTCTTTGCGTTCTGCTGGCTCCCGAATCATGTCATCTACCTATACCGGTCGTACCACTACTCTGAGGTGGACACTTCCATCTTGCACTTTGTAACCAGCATCTGCGCTCGGATTTTAGCCTTCACCAACTCGTGCGTGAATCCTTTTGCCCTCTACATGCTCAGCAAGAGCTTCCGGAAGCAGTTCAATAACCAACTCTTCTGCTGCAGGACCCGGATACTCCTTCGCTCACAAAGCATGGGGAGGAGCACCACCAGGATGACGTCTCTGAAGAGCACCAACCATTCAGTGGCAAGTTTTAGTCTCATAAATGGCAAGCACATCTGTCACGAAGGCTGCGTATAATAGATATGAGTTACATGGGTGCAAAACATTCCATATTACTTTGTAATTTGTCTCCACGTGCACGCGCTCTGTAGTTCAAGACTCATGTCACTATCACTCCAAAGGCAACGAAGAGGCAAGTGATGGAGGACAACCATGGCATGGTGGTGGTATGTACTGTGTACATGAAGGAAGGAGTGTCAAAGAAGTGAAGCGTTCCCTGATATGGTGGTCCATGTGAAAGCAGACAGGCCATTCAGTTGCTTGGAGCCAAGACTATTGATGCTACTTGAAGGATGGCTCTCTATAAAAAAATAAAAAAAGTATATATGGATGCAGTAGAATATTTAATAGAAATGTGAAGTATTTATGTCTATTTTCAGTAACTTATATTTATTCATTGTGTTAAAATGATCTTATGTACTGGAGAGTCATGTTTACTCAGGGTTCTAGGTTCCTTGAAATAAGCAGTGCAATGTGATACCTGAGCATTTTTTATGTGAATCCAGGTTCGGGTTTTGAAGTGACCAGAACATCCCCCGAAGGCTTACTCTGTCAAGGGGTTCCTTTAGGTGGAAATTCTACTGCCGCAAGATTCCTCTCTCTGTCCAGAGAATGGCAAGTTCCCACCAATGTATACATCCTTTGAAGGCGCCAAGTTCTACAATGGGAAGTGAGTCTGAGCACTGGTGACGCTTGCAGCATCGTTACAATTACCCGGCTTGGAGCGACGCGCACAATGGCGCCCGGGCCATTCCCACGATGGCTATTATCTAAGGAGGCCAGATGTGCTCAACAGGAATATGCACTGGTGGAAGGGCATGCGGGTGATTCCCTGTGTTCACAGGCCAGAAATACCGGCTGGATAGACACATTCCCTACATGGTTATACAATTCCCATATGTGGTTAAACAGAACTGTCAGATAGAATGAGGTTGTGGATCATCACAAGCGCAATAGGATTATTTCGGAAGCTGCACATGTATACAATATTGCTTTGAAATTTAGAGTGTGCATGCGTCTTTGGGGCTACAATTACAAGCACAGGGATTTAGTGAATGTCATCTGCATTCGTCTTGTTAACATGGTCTGTGTGTGTTCATCCTTAAGCAAATACAGTGTATTTTATATTAAGCCTATCACCCTCAAATGTGCAGTCAAATATGAATACATACTGATCTCTATCCAAAAAAGACCGAGCAGGCTTGACATGGAATTGACCTCAGATTATCGCGACCAGGACTAGAGTGTGCATCAACATCAGAAACCACAGCGACCACAGTAGTTAACATGCTGTTTTCCCAATGTGAGATCCTATGAGTTTGCCAAACTTCTACCCCCACGTGTCCCTCTTCTAACCTAATAAAGCCTGCCACTAAATCACGTGTTGAACATTTGAGATCGGGTTAACAGCCTCGTTTATTAAATGGCGTGGTCGTTTTGATATGCTCTCAAATTGCAAATGTTCTGGTTAATTTTATTCATGAGTCACAGCCGGAAGCTACTATATCCGTCCTCCATTTCCTATGTTAGCATTTGCTCAGAGACACATTTAAGACATGTTCAAGTTCTTTGACTTGATATTCATGAAACTTTACAGTCCATCTGAAGCAGTTTCACAATGTTTCTCGTTAATCAGAGTAAAACCTGTTGGTGGATGCGGGATTGATTCAATCTCACTTGTGCAAAAATTATTAATATTGTGTGGCCTTTATTCCACTCGAAATGGAAGGTGATTCTTCCCAGTTTTTTCTGAACAGAGAGGCTATGATGGCTATCACTACTGAGAAAGTTGGCACTTTTTAAGAACTCTTTTTGTTTGGCAGTTGCTTTTATTGATGGATATTTTAATTCAATGTTTGAGATGTTCAGAGCAAGAGTATTTTGCATGCACATTAGTTGTCTGGGTGCTTTTGTTCTGTGTCCCTTCTGAGAAATGTTTCTGTGCCAGTGCCCAGATCTGGGTGCAGATTTATCCCAGTGATATTTTTACAGAGGATTGGGGAGACGGTTAAGTTAAAATCAACACTAAAAAACACAAACAATAGAAAAAATAAAAAGGGAGATTTGAAAGGGGGAAGAAAAGGAGGGGGTATCAAAAAAGTTAAAATGCGCCTGAAAAAAATGCATCGTGAATCTGGGTACCAATAAAAAGGCATAGGGCCTATATATAGGCATTGTGGTAATAGTAGAACACATATGCTAGATTGAAACAACGTTGCACCGGTGCAAGTGCTATTTTGCATGGTATTAGCACAAGGGCAAAGTTTGCTCTAGAGCAAAATACATTGAGGCCATATTAGAAAACCGTTACAATATGGCAAGTGCAATCTTTCATGTTATTAGCACTAGAGCAACAATTGCCATAGTGAAACAACTTAAAAGGGCCGGATTTACAAAAGCCATAGGGCCCGATTGATGGAATTATTTGGGAAGGAAATAGGGAACTTGCCCACCAAACTGCATACAAAATCTCGTTCATAGATTCATGGAATTAATATGCTGATTCATGGAATTATTTGCGCCGAAAAACAAAGATTTGTGCGCCATTCTGGCCGCAAATTCCTGTTTAACAAATGGGGATTTGCGGCCAGAATGGCGCACAAATCCCTGTTTTTCGGCGCAAAAATTCCATGAATCAGCCTATAAATGTGCAGGACTTGCGTGGAGTTTGTCAAGTGCCTTGCGCGAGGATTCACACAGAGCATGGGAGTGGCTAGCGTAGAGAGCTTGAGGAGGTCGGAACACAGTTAATGGGGAAGAACATGCGAAAAAGTGGGTGTTATGAGTGAGGGCCCGCCGGCAGTCCCTTGCATGCCCACAATTGCGTCAAATGACACATATTCATGGAACCACCCGCGCAGCCTCTCAGTAGAGAAATGGCCATGCAAATCCCTCGATCTCTAAGACACGTGTAGGCAGGCATAACGACACTTGCGCATAGGAATCGCAGTGTGGAGGTGGGTCTGCATGTTGGATTTAGGGGTGCATGTACGCAACCAGGGTTCTGCTCTAACTACAAAGATTTTCCACGTTTTACCGAGTTATGACGTATCATGAGCATGTTGTTGGGGTGCCTGCAACAGTTACAGGGATCCCTGCGCAGGGTCCCTGAGATGCAGGCCTGCTTGCGGGGGACGCCATGCACTGTTTGAAGGGTGCGTGTATTCGCGCCCGGGTGATCACACAATGGTAGATGTTCTGGGTGTTTATGCTTTGCGTGGGGGTGTGTTGGGGGTGCTCCGGGTGCAACTTGCAAATATGGTTACTTTTTGCTGTAAATTCCATGAATATGCAGAGTGTGCATTTTTCGTCCTGCGTGCAGACCCGTACAGTGTTGTACTTTGCTCACAGAAACTGTGGGAGAAATTTGCACTTTTCCATGAATCGGGCCCTTTGTCAGTGTGAAAACCCAGTTGAAAAACGCTTTGTAAATCAAGCCCATGTACTTTCAATGCATTTGTTTCAACAGGGAAACGTTTGCCCTAGCGCTAATAATTTCCAAAGTATTGCTCAATGGGATTGCACCATTATAAAAATGCTTTTGTAAATCAGACTCTCTTTACAATGGCAGAAAAGGAAGATGGTAGAGGTGCACACTAGGGGGTCTCTGTCACTAAGATTCACAGAAGGTATGTAGATAACAATATTTCAGTCGTTATTTAAGGATCTAGGTGCTCCTGTGTGTGTCTTGGCAACAAGACAAATATTGAGATAAAAGAGCAAAGATTCGTCCACAAGCGGGGGACAAAAGGGTACACTATAGCCTGATGTGAATCAGAAAAAATGTTCAATGGACAATAGTGTTCTTTGAATTCTAACAATAAACAACAAATTTAGAGATAAACCCAATTGTTTCAACAATTTTGGCATAAAAGCATATATGTGATTTCATGTGGACAGTTTTCAATACCTCGTAAAGATTATGGGGTGCAGTGCTGTCCTTTGTGCATACAACGCGTCTATAGATGACCTGTTTGGAATTCGGGATGGCGCCCGTGATGATTTAGAAGAATTTCTCAAATTCATGGACACAATGGCTCCTAGAATAAAATTCACTTCGAAAGTGAGTCAGTCCTCAATTGAATTGCTGGACGTAAAAATCTACTTGAAATCAGGAAAGTTGCAAACTACCTTCTATAGTAAAAACACTGACAGGAACAATTTATTACAAGAGGGGAAATTTTCATCCCAGTAAGACCTTTCCGAACATTCCGCTCAGTTAATTTCTGAGATACAGGCGAATTATCTCGGATGAATCTGACTACACTATCCAAGTTCAATCGCTTAAAGACATATTCCACAAAAAGGGGATATGATCCAGACACTGGGGGTCATTATGAGTTGTGCGTTAAGGGATACCGGGCACCAGTAAGGAGACTGGTGCAGGTAATCCCTTACCGCCCAATTCCGAGGTCTCTTAGTGGGAACACAAAGGACGTGTGGTCGGACCACACATTCTTTACGGGTCCCGCTTAGGGACCACAGCGCTAAATACGGGCCTGCTATTTACAAGCCCATAATTAGCGCCTTCCCGATTTCCCATTGAGCCCTATGGGGGCTCAAATGGGAAAGGGGAATGGTTGGTTGACTGGGGACTTACCGGGTCCGCACAGGTCGGAATGCTTTGGTGAGTCCCTATTCAACCACACCGAACCCAGCGCCATGGCTACCTCCAAACTCGGAATGAGGGCCACTGTGATACAATGTGCTGAGAAAGCTACCAATGTGCGGAGATCAAAAGCACTGACACCTGAACGTTTTTTCTGATTTACATCAGACTACAGTGTGCCCTGCTGTTGTCCCCTACTTGTGAATGGACCTTCGCTCTTTTATCTCTCTACAATGGCGCAATCCCATTGAAAACCGCTTTGTAAATCGCACCCTGGTTATGAGCGCTCGGGCAAACTTTGCCCTAATGCAAAAATGAATCACAAGAATAGGTTTTTGCCCAATGGTAAACTTTGCCCTGTTGCTAATGCCATGCTAACTTTCACTAGCACCAGTGCAAAAATTACATAATACAGCCCATGGCATTTTAGAATCCTCTTATTTCAAAATAAATATATATTGCAAAGAATATTTTTGACATGGGATTTATTGAAATCTCCTATACAGTAACTTCTATGTATCCCAGGCCGTAATATTCCCAGACAGCCCTTACTCACTATTAGGTGGTACTTTAAAAAAACAGAAGGTTTTTAAAAAAACACCTATTTTTACCATTACAACCATAGTCTTATTTAGGCCTCCATATCTATGTACATTGTGCGTAGCTTTTAATTTGAGGCAGGAATCACAAGCCTCTAAGAAAAAGATGTCAGACTTGATCAAGGTGGGTTATCCAGAAGCAGTGGAGTCAGCAGCGCTACCATTGTTCGGTTTAGTTTCGGTCAGTAGCTGTGGAAATATGCCCAATGTGATGATGAGACAACAGAACATAGCGCTCTGCTGATTGTTGTCGCTACATTCCAAAGACAAAATCCTAATACATTTTTAGTGTCACAGAGCTTAAACTTGGAATGCTTTTATCAATGTTGACTTGCGGGAAAGTCATCGATTTAGTAAATGTTAGAATATTTAATAGTGTTTGAAAATACAAGCTGTCCTAGTTCCCAGTTTATTCTTCGTTTCTGCCCTTACATTTTTCCCATAAAGTGATATATTGCTATGCTTTGCAGCTAGCTTCATTTTTTGATCACATGGTGTTATTTATTTCCATGAAATTGCGCCATTAGTTGGTCTAAATAGCAACACTGTCTCACTGGGTAAAGCGTGACAGATGTCCAGAGTATAAAGCGTCCGGTTTAACTCTGTCCATTTCATTTAGCCTCGCCATGTGTTACATCAGATGTGAACATACTTCTGACATTACACAGTTTGTGGAAAAAAGCCTAATATTTTAATTTAAAGGCTTCGCTGAGTTGGCAATCTTTAACGGCATGGCAAGAAGACTCAGGCCATTTCCCAAGAAATCTGACTGATATGTTAGACCCAGGGGTTGTATTAAAGAATGGACCCATTGAAAAATGCTTTTTGAATCAGGCTCCTATTCTTTCAATGCATTTTTACACCAGGGCACTGTTTTCCCTAGTCCTATTCCTTTGGAGCGATGCAAAACTACATCGAAAGAAAATGGCTTGGTCCAAAAAGCGTTTTTCAATAGGTGCACCCATTTGAAAAATGCGTTGTGACTCAGGACCTATATATTATGCTGTAGGAGATTATTTGCCCCAGTGCTAATTTCACTTTTACTGGTGCAAAGTGTCTTTAATACCGCCTTAATTCTATGGGCACCACTCAAAAAACAGCCCTGAGACTAAAGCCTTGCTCCCGCTTTCCCATATGCTGCGCACATTATTTTGAACAAAGTTGCTTTTTGCAGTCCTTGGTAGTAATGGAGCAGCCAGAATTGCTTTGGGTGCAGACATGCCAAATCACAGACCAAATACAGGAGGTGGGGACTTACCTATACGTCACAACTTGCTCTTTCACTATTTTGTATATTTACACAATTCTTGCCAGTTCCTGGTGAATAGCGTTTGTCATTTTTAAGATCCAACAGGACCAAAACAAGGGCAGTTTTTCATGATAGTAACACTTGGCCAGACATTGTCCTATTGCAAAAATCATATTCTTTCAATGCATTTTCATACCAAGGCAATGTTTTCCCAAGGGCTTAAAAAGAACAGTATTGGTACTAGGACAGCCATCGTTTGCCCTAGTGCAAAATAAAAATCATTGAATTAATCTATGCTGTTCACTAATTCAAACTTTGCCAGACCTGATTTACAAACTGTTTTCAATAGGATTGCGCCATTGTAAAATGCTTTTGTAAATCAAACCTGCCGATTGCTAATATCATACACAATGGAACTTGCGCCAGCTCAAAATATCCATAAAACGGGCCAAAGTGCTCACTTGTAATCCCTCTTCAAGGAAGTGAAATTAATGAAGATGTGAATTTCTTACGCTCGCCTGAGTGTGAGAAGCCGTAGCCACCAATAAAGATTATGGCCCTGATTCATGGAATTATTTGCATGTAAAACGAGAATTACTTGCCATTTTGCCCGCAAAACCCTGTTGTCACATGGGGATTTGTGGGCAGAATGGCACATAAATCCCCGTTTTACACGCAAATGATTCAATGAATCCGGCCCATTATGTTCTTGTTGTGTTGCCACCAAATGGCATATATGAGCAAAAATACAAAGCCAGTACAGATTCTGTGTAATTTTTCTCTGATCACCTGAATGGATGCTGTTGATATAAGGGCTCCCATAATGTTTGTATACAATTAAATGGTGATCTCCATTCCATGCGAGATGTTTGTATAGGGTTAAGGGGGGAAGCAGTCCTGGAAAAATTAAAGGAGGAGGGTGGATGATACGGGCAACGGTACTAATAATGATTGGTAAAGATTTGGGAAAAGTTGGTTTTATTTAATGATTTTCTAACGTGGAATAAAATAGTGAAAAGTTGATATCAAACTATTTACACTAAAACAATAAATAAATAAATAAAACTAGGGTTAAATAGCTCTTCGCATTCTATGGTGCAATGGATGCTGCTGCTAGAATGTTGGCGAGCTGCTATGATTTAGAAAGTGTCAAGTGAAGGTGGATGAGCGTTGACGTAGGAGTGCTTCAGCTGGGGGCCTCACATCTATAGAACCATGCACTTGAATGTATAAATAAACATGTGGACAGTCACCTGCCTCTTCTACTTTGTACTTTGTACCACCTTTAAGTGGCAGAAACACAGCATGAGAAGACACAAAAGCGTCTACTACAACAACAAAAAAAAACATTGAATACGTGTTCCTCAATGAAGACTCATGTAGATGTGTACACATTTACATGTGCCATGTTTAAGAATCTTCTGCAATTAATGTTTAGCTTACTGTTCAGGGTCATCACACCTAGTCCTAACTTTACTCATCACAGTCTTTACTAATGAATTGCCCCTCCCTTCCAGACGGGAACCCTTGCTACTAACATCATAGAAAAGCTGACCCGTCACTGCCCCCTACGGGGCATAAGGACTACTACTTTTGCAGCTCCATCCAGGAAATATATCTGCTCCTGAGGTTTAATGCATACGCCATGGCAGGAGGGAAGGCAGCGTGTAAATTATGTGATGGTGGAGAATAGATTTAGCAGCACTTGGGGGCATTGTATCATTGTATCATTGTGCTGACACTTGTTTTTTTGATGGATGTTTTGCCGTGGGAGTTTTGCTGAAAATGTCCAAGGGTAAATGAGGGGGAAGGGACATTTTTAAAAAAAATGAGCTTTAGGGGGGGAACAACCCCAAAAATAATTAAAAAAAAAGTTTTCATTACGTTTTCCGGCAAAACTCCAGCGGCAAAACACCCATCATTAAAAGGGGGTCAGTGAAATGACCTGGAACCCACTTGGGAACCCCCAGTAGGTAATCGTGTCATGCCTTTGCATCACTCTTCATTATAGCAGTCCTTATTAATGACACTAAAAAAAGAACTAAACAAAAAAATAACTCGCACAAACCTTTCATGGCCATGTTGAGAAACAGAGCAGAAGTATATAAACCAAAGCATCGTTAGCCAAAGCACACCATCTACGCTCCCTGCAGCCATAAATGTCACACAAGGGGTGGACATTCACAGACCAAAAGAGAATGTTTCCTGGAGGAACAGAAAAATAAACAAAACACAACATGCTAAGGGATCTAGATTTTTAGAGCTACACCAACCATGAACGGAAGAACACAAGCTTGCATAATTGAATGCCTCCTAGAACGTTGTGCGGCTACTGCTATTGTAGCTCCCTCAAGACAATATGTTTCTAATGGTCACTTTTTTTGCACCTTAAACTGACCAAGTAATCCTAGTCCCTAACAGGCCAATAGTGGATCCCTAAAAAGCCAGTGACAGAATCAGCATGACTCATCCAGACTGTCCTAGTATCCAGCTGAGTGGACTCTTCTGAACTAAACATTGATGCTCGCTCTGAACCTCCTCTCCTGTACACTGCACTTTTTTCCTTTAAAGATGGAAACCCCAAAGAGCAGCATTAGGTCTGCCAAAGACACCTTCAGCCACCAGCTAATAATGCCTTTAATGTCCTGCTGGGAAGAATGTGCCAACGGATATGCGCTGACGTCGCGCATAAATCAAAGGGAACTGCAGTTTGGCAGTTTTCAGAATCCCCAAAGAGCAGCATTAGGCCCGTGCGGACATCACCAGGCACCAGCTGACAGTGCCTTTCACTTCCTGCTGGGAAGAATGCGCCAGCGGATACCCACCAACGTCACGCATAAGTCGAAGGGAAGCTGCAGTTTGGCAGTTCGGCAAGATAGGCTCTTAAATAAAGGCACTGTGGTGTTTGGTTTCTCTTTTTTGGCTTTGCCTGATTTGCCTTGCTCGAACAGTGATGCCTTCTAAAAGCCATGTGTTTAGCGACCAGAATGGAGACATCCACAACACAAGGAGAAACACTACCAGATTATATTTCGGTTGGGATATCGAACGTGAAATTGCCTTCCCCCAGATTTTACAACTTTCAGAAATTAAGTAATCTGAATCAAATTCCAGTAAAGGCGAAGAAAGAATCTTAACGTTTTAAAGGGCAGTTAAAATGTCTGTTACTAAATGCTTGATAGGTGGATGCTCATGTGGATGCTATTATTGACACTATAATTGACAATCAAATACTAAATCGGATTTAGTATACATAACATAAACATGGTCTAACCACACATTCTCAGCATATTTCTCAGGTTTTGCTGCCAGAGGGATACGCAATTGTTCACTATCATAGAAGTCAAAAAGTAGGAGGGGAGGAACCATGATACTGAAAAGAAATACAAAATACTAAATGTGATGGTGACAGGATGATGCATATGCTTCCCACTTGCTCCTCCCACTAGAGTGATGACGGATGCCCATAATGCTGCTACTGTTCATGCTAATGAAATGTATGAATATCGCGCATCGATCATGGCTAGTGCTTCTTTTATCTCAGTTTTCTGTAATATAAAATCCAACTGGTGTGAATGAAAATGTGACACTTAAATTGATGGATTTTATGACAAATGCATGTATATACTCTTCTTTTCCTTTCTTTTCAGCTGATTTTAACTTTCCGTGAGGTAATGACTCTTGTTCTTTTTCTAACAAATCACAATTTTTTGAGTCAAAGAATTTGAAGCAAAATTGTTGTTCTCCCGCTCCTATCAAGGGAAATATTTTAGACTGCACAGATAACCCAGGTAAAATAAACATCTATGTTGAACTGGTGTGTATTACCTGATCTTACCACATACGACTACCATTTCAATTAACAATTAAACAGATTAGATATCAAGGGCAGGAAAAAAAAAGAGTACCTGGGCCAAGATGTAATTTAAGGTTAATAAACAAATCCATGCTATCCAGGGTGCTTCCTAAAATCGAAGAACTAGACATGATGAATACCTCAATAAATGATGCATGTCGAATTTTTTATGAAACTGTCCAAATTACAATGAACCCCAGTAATGCTATACCGATCAACTCCATTAGGAATGAGCCCTCAGCACCTGGTTTACTGAGGAACTGAATTTTCTGAGAAAATCTGTCAGGCTTCTTGAATGCAAATGGTGCTCTTATCAAACTGACGGAAATCTAATTTCACTAAAATCTGCTAGTCACCAGTATGCATTGAATATTGCAAAGGCAAAACATTTGTATTATCCGACAACCTTTACAGTCTCGGGAGGATAGCTTAGGAACAATGCGCTTGTTTAGGAAGCAAGACAAAGAAGAGCAACTCAAGTTCGAACCCTGGGTCTGCGTTTAAAAATCTACAGGTATTAAGTATGTTTTAAATAACCAATCATAATCATAACCATTGAAGCAGGCTCACATAAGTTAAAATCTTTCTTCTCATTGTTGAAAGTTTTAATAAATCCATGGATAACAACTGCTACAAATCTGATTAAATGGAATTGTCATGATTTTGCTCAATTTGTACATGAGAACATTGCCTCGATGCGGACTCACATTTCATCTGCCTCTTCTAAGAAGACAGTAATAACATGTATACAAATTCAAAATTGGAAAGTGTTTGAACTAGTAGAGTGTGACATGATTTCATCAATAATAACAAATATGAAGTCAACATATTTTGCTGAGGATCCAGGTCTGGTGATGGACATCATTGGTGAAGGAATGGTCCTTGATGGCGAGTTATTATTGCAAATTGTTGGTCATTGTTATTGATGTTCAGCCATGGATAATGATAGGCAGCCATGGTTGTTGGTGATAGGCTATGGTATTTTTTAATTATTTTTTTTTAGAATTTGTAAAGCGCACTGTCACCCAAGGGTATCATGGCGCTAGGATAAGTAAAGGTAGAGCAGACAAAACTAATTAGAACAGAAGGGTTTTCAAAAGATATCTGAATTCCAGATGGTTAACAGTGCATCTCAGAGAAAGCGGTAGCGTATTCCACAATTTCACTGCTGCCACTGGCAAAGCACGATCTCCGATCCTAACACGATGGGAAGAAGAAACAGTAAGCAGATAAGACAAGCCAGAGCGAAGAGCACGAGTGGGCTGGTAATGGAGACATTTGTCCTTAAAATAACTAGCACCAAGACCATAAATGGCCCGATGCACAAGGCAAAAAAGAGTTGAATTCAATTTGTTTAGCCACCGGCAGCCAGTGTAGGGAGAGAATAACCAGTGTTATATCATCCCCATACGGAATATTCATAGCTACCCTAGCCACCATGTTCTGCAATAGCTAAAGCGAATGGATCAGGCTCATAGGCTGGGCAAGATAGAGAGCATTACAATAATCAATGTTATTTAATACCAGGGTGCCACCACCGGTGACCAAACCTTTTGGGGGGAGCAGAGGAAGGACCTTCCTAAAAATCTTCTGATGGTAGTGTCCAGCTTTGCACACAGCCTCCACCTGGGCACTCATAGAAAGTGTGGCCGAGAAAACAACACCCAGGTTCCTGACCATTGGCACTGGTGTCAGAAAGGCACCTACTGCAGCGGCCAGAAGGCCGGGATTCACAGTGAATGAAAAGGTGGGGAGGTACCAACCACAAGAACCTCCACCTTGTCACCATAAGCTTTAGCAAATTCTGATTCATCCAATTCCTGACTGCGGCCAGGCAGAGGCTAATATGTGACGAAACCTCAGCCTGGTCTAGATCTAAACGCACCAGGATCTGGGTGTCATCAGCATAGGCATAGCATCGGAAGCTGAAGGAACGGATGAGAATCAGAAGAGGCTGTATTTAAATGTTGAACAACATTGGCGACAAAGCGGAGCCCTGAGGGACACCACAGATGATGTGAAATAAGGCAAGAGGAAGGGGAAAAGAGAGAGCATCTGACTACGGTCCACCAGAAAAGAAGTGAACCAGGCAAGAACTGAACCCGCCAGTCCAGTCTTAACCATGCAAGATATAAGAGTACGGTGGTCAACAGTGTTGAAGGCCAAAGAGCGATCCAATAAAATCAGCGCTCCCATCCTGCCACTGTCGACCAGCCTGGTCAGATCATCCTTAACCGAGACCAGCACACTCTCAGTCCCCTGGCCAGGAGGGAAGCCACACTGAAAAGGGTCCAGGACACTGGTAGTTTCTAAAAAGGAGGACAGGAGGGGAGAAATCCGAGCCGCCAACAATTTCATAAAGAAAGGGAATAGTGAAATGGGGTGAAAGTTAACCATAAGAGCAGGATCAAGGGAGAAATTTTTCAACAAGGGGATGACATCTGCATATTTCAATTCAGCAGACATGTGGTTCATCTGGCAAGACACATAAACAGCTTGTGTAATCTAGGAGATAAGAGCTGTGGAAACATCCTTAATAATGGATAAGGGACTAGGATCAGAGGGAGCTGCAGATTTTGGCTGGGCAATGCCCTTGGCGGCCACATCAGTGGTAAACACTGGGAAGGAAGACCACACCTGTCCGGGTTCCATAGTAGCCGACTCCTGTGCAGTGCACAAGGAGGCGACAGAGCTGATCTTTAAACAAATAGTTTCCTTTTTTGTGATATAAAATAACGACAGTGAATCACAGAGCTCTTGAGTTGGTACTACTGATGCAGAGCGCTGAGCAGCAGAAGATAGGGACTTCACAACAGAGAAGAGTTCCCTAGAGTGATTGAGAGCCCAATCAACTTTTTGAGTGAAGAAACAACGTTTCGCCTCCTTAATCAAGGAATGGTAAAGGTTTGCACAGTTCTTATATGCAAGCATCTCCTCAGTCCCATAATGCGACGCCTGCCTCGTTCAGCCTGAAGAAGCTGAAGACGGGCATCCCTACGATTGTCAGAAAACCAATGTTCTGATGTTCGATTACGCTGTGTGTGAGGAATAGAAGGAGCAACAAGGTTGGCTGCTGTCAATAAGGATTTGGTAAGGGACTCAATATCAACACGAGAAGCCTGTATTCAGTCTTCAACCACTTTGGCTGTCAAAGAGGCAAGGGTCGCTTTGTGCCATATCCGGTGAGGAATTTTAGGAAGACATGACCTAAGATGAGGACAAAGAAGCTTAAGTGAGAAGGATACTAGGAAGTGATCAGACCAAAGCACAGGCTCAACCAAAAGGTGAGAGATAAGGGGTATTTTGTAAATACTAGATCAAGCGTGTTGCCCAAGGTGTGCATAGGCCCATTGATTAGCTGCTGAAAGCCAAGATCTGTAAGACTGTCAAAGAATAGAGCGACCACCGGCACTGGAGGGCAGCAGAATTTGAGATTGAAATCACCAAGAATAGTCAGAGAGGAGAAGCAAGAATGTAGTTCAGCAACCAACTCTAGGAAATGTATGAGAGAATATGATGGCAGGCCTGGTGGCCTATAGACAAGCAGGAAGTGCACCTAGCAGGAAGCAGAGATCTGAACTCTCGCCAATAACACCTCCATAGAGACTATGCTGGTGAGTGGCAACATCATAGTCTCGAAGGATGATTTATAGATGGCAGCTAGGCCCCTGCCATGATGCAAAGAGGTCCTGCCCAAGTGCAATGTTTTGTAATCAGAGGGAAGGGCTTGGATGCATACCAGCACCGATGAGTCATTCATCTAGTTTTCTGTTAGAAAAATCAGGTTGGAGGAACGTCTGTCCAGGAAACTGTGAATGTATGCTGCATGGGCGGGAAGGGACCTAGTATTTAATAAGGAGATAGTTAGAAGAGGTCCACACACCTCGCTAGGCTTGGGTGTGCTTGGTTGATCAGGGATACAGCCTGCAAGGAAAATAGTCGACAGAGGTGCTTTACTAAGTAAGGCAGAGCAGGATAGAACAGGCCCCTTCTCACCGTCTGGCCCATCCTTGGCCCAGACGGCAGAGACGGGCTTAATTAGGCGCAACTTCGGCGCTGTCCATATATACAAATATTGTGAATGTCGCCCGCCCCATCAATCTGTATGTAAGCAGAGAGGAAAGACTATGCCCCTGCAGAAAGTGCAGTGAGAGAGCAAAAGAGGACTTGTCCAACCGAGTCCGAGCCTCAGAGTCCTGGCACCCTCCTCTGCCAAGAACCGGCGTACAAGGAAAGAAAAGTAAGTGCTACACAATTTTAAAACGTATGCTCTGAAGGCAGCGTGAGTGTAAAGTATGAGGCGCCCAGTCAAACACTAGAATGGTAACCCGTTCTTAAAGGAAATAAAATATGCACAAGTATAAAAATAACTACACTAGGTTGACACAATGCACTCCAAATTGATCCAACATTTTATGTAGAGAATCGTAAGTTAAGTCTGCTACTAAAACATGTGGTAGTTGGAGGTATTTCAGGTGCGGGGGGGACAAAAGACAACCTTGGCATCTAGGTTGTCATCAATACAAAACCAAAAGGAAAGTTCCCAATTAGGGAACTTACGTCCCCTGCACACTATCCTAAGGCCTAATACAGGCAAACAGTTGGGAGTAAGTGGCAAGTGGTTCCTATAAAGGGAGCTACGTATGTCACTAATTGGTTTGTCAAACTCAGGTCCGTTAATGTATCAAATTTTACAATTATTAAAGATTAACAATGCATTTACATTCATTACATTAGGCTAGAGATCATAACAAATACATTTTATTTACAAATTGCCCAACACGTTTCGAGTTATTCACTCTTAATCTTTTTTTTTTTTTTTAATTATTTATTTGTTTTTGGTTTTACAAAGAAAACCTTCACAAAAATTAAAAGAAAAAGGGTAACCCTTATTTGCCAGGAACAATACAAAAACAGAGCGAAATGGACCACCCAAGGTGACTAGGCAAGACAGGTCAAACTTGTAAGTCATGCACACTGTGCCACATTTTAACTGTAGTTTTCTATTATCGAACATTTTTCCAGAACCTTTACGATTGCCGTAGTGAGCATGACTTCTTGGCCAGAAATAAGTCTGTCCCAGAAGGAGTTCTGTGTTAAACTCTCCTCTCTAGAAACAAATCTTCCAAGCAACTGCTGTCTTGTAATCCAGGTACCCTCGCACTCTAACAACAAGTGTCTAAGAGATTGTAGGTTCGGGGGATCGCAAGACCTGCAGAGCTTTGTTGCTTTGTCACCCTGGTTTCTTTGGACCAAAATTTCCCCAGTATGCGCCAGGTTTAATCTTAACCTAAGGAAATTATTTCTAATGTTTTGATCAGGGAACTTTTGGAGATAACGAGGCAGTGTGCCGACTTTTCTCTCCGCTTTCAGAAAGAGATTCGGTGGATTGAGAATCCTGACTCCTTCGATCGTTCGAATCCAGTCACACATTTCGAGTTGTTTTTTGACCTTTGAGGGATTGTGAATAAGTGTTTCTGTTGTTATGTTCAACCAAAGCAGAATGTCTTCCACTTTTCCGTCCAGACCGAGAAGTTGCTTTGATTTTGCCTTTTTGCAGCGCTCATTTACGTCAAAGTATAGAGTGGTCACTCTGGCTGTAATAATATCGCGATAAAGAGATAAGAGCTTCCAATCCGCACAACAACCCAGGGAAATCAGACCCAATTCAAATATCAGGCTGGTGAGGGGGGTACATAGTGGGAGGTGTAGTGCTAATTTCCACAAGCGACCCTCGATTTTGTTCCACTCATAATTCCAGAGCAGAGGTTTTGCTTCCAGGCCATGGAGGAAAACTGGAATTGCTTTGCCAATGTAGAATTTTACAAGTGGTGATATTGAGAATTTGCAGAACTTTCCTTTTAAGTTCTTCATCTGGGCCATGATTTTAGAGGTTTTTCCAAGTATAACCGATATCACCTTGCTCATGGATGGGGAAGCGAAGATTTCATAGCCCAGGTAAGTGAGCTCATCAACCCTAGGAATTTCCTTGCCATCTAGAGTCCAGATCCTAGAGGGCAGGTTTTTCCTAGGATGTTTGAATATGAGAATTTTGGATTTTGATGGATTGATTATAAGACCATTTAGCTTGGCATATTCACTTGGTTTGGGCAGGAGCCGCTGCAGCTCAATCGCAGAGCCATCCAACAATACAATGTCATCCGCATAAGCCAGCCAATGCGTTCCCATTTATCCTAGGCGATATCATTGAAGCTGAAGCCAGGAAATCCCCAAGGTCTGACAAGAATAAGTTGAAGAACATAGGGGCACCTAAGCACCCTTGCCAGACTCCCTTAAGTATCTGTATTACCTCTGAGAGGTTGCTGACGTTATCCAACCTTACCCTGATGGTGGTGTTCTATGTAGCTCTATAAGCATAGCCAATAGGGGGGATGGAATCCCCCAGTTGTAGAGCTTCTGCCAGAGAAGTGACCTGTCCACTAGATCGAATGCTTTGGACAGGTCCACCCATGCCCCGAATAGCAGAGTACCCTCCTTCTCGTTGGAACTTTCACTAAGTAGATTCAGGAAGAGACCATTTAAGCTGGTAGAGAGTCCTTTCCTGAATCCTGTTTGGTACTGGGAGAGAATCTGATTGGCATCAACCCAGATTGTGAGTTCTTTCAATAGTAGTCGCATAAAAAGTTTGCTCTCTATATCCAGGAGGGCGATCGGTCGATAGCTGGCAGGGCTAAACCTATCGCCCCCTTTGAAGAATGGGATGATTAATGCGCTCTTCCATGATGGAGGATAGATCCTGTTCTTCATAATTTCCTGAAAAAGATAGTACAGCAGCTTTGCCCACAGTTTGGGATGATTTTTTAATACCTGATAGGTGAGATCATTAGGTCCAGCTGCCTTTGATGTGGAGGCAGATAGGATGAGCTCCTCAATGTCTTGTTGATTAAATGACAATGAACAATCAGTGGAAGGCCCACTAAACTCTCTCGAACCCGGATGTTCAAAGTTCTTGGTCAGATAGTCGATCCATTTCTGCTCTGGAACCAAGTTGCAAAGTGAACTATTGTGACCAGTCTCCAGTTGATTTAGTGCTGCCCAGAAGCTTCTGCAGTTATTCGCATTAAGTAAGTGAAGCATTTTCTCCCCATCTTCTTGTAATATTTGATGTTTATGATTCTGGGTCCAGTTTCTGTAGGATTGTTTGGCTTTCTTAATTTTTTGCTGGTTGTCACAATGGTCTTCTCCTCCCTTTTTCTTTATGTGGTGTATTGTTTGTCGCAGGATTCTCTTTTGTTTATGTATTTCTTCATCAAAATGATGGATATGTATTTGTTTTCCTGCAGCCTTTATCTCATTGGGGGGACAAATTGACCACACAAAATTCCCAAATTTTTCTGGGTGGAATTCTTTGATCCACAATGGTGCGGGAACTGCTTCAAGAAGTTCATTCAGTTTTTTCCCTCCATGTTTATATTTGGCCACTTTCAATTTGCCCTTTGAGCCTACCAGTTCCTGGGGGCTGAGCTGGTTAGAGGCTTTCTGTAAATCCGGGAAGCAAAGTTCCAAGCTGGCATGATCACTGCCTCCTTCCCAGTTGAGAGTGAGGCTCGGGCAATGTAATGAGAGACCTGATGTTACAAAGATGTAATCTAATGTGGATTGCGAGGACCCCTGACGCCATGTGTGACCTTCTGATTCCTTACCCCCATTTTTCTCATTAATCCTTTCGAGAACCCAGGATGAGAGGAAGTCCCACCAGTATTTCCCCTTTCGTAGCCTCCCCGGCAGCCCGCGTGTTCCCTGGGATAATATGGTCTGCATTAAAGTCCCTGCTACTATGATATGAGCTCCCTCATATTCAATCTTCACCGCTGTCAGACTGGTGTGTAAGATTTCTGTAAACTCTTGGAGATTTATACTGGCTGGGTTCCAATAAATGTTGATGAGCACTAAGGTTGTGCTAGAGTTGTCTAAGTCTAGCTCCACTTTGCAGGCTTGTATGCCTGCCACATTATTGCATAATGGGACAATTTATTTAATACTGTTAAGAGTCCGACTGCTGGTCTCCCTTTTGATTTTTGTGAGGCCCCAAGGTTTAGGACTGTAAAACCCTCTATCTCTATGGGGTTGACGAGCCAAGTCTCCTGGAGTAACAAAATATCGTAATTTTGTAACAAATTATTTTTAAGTAGCTTTTTCTTTAAGAAGCTGAAGCCTCTCGTGTTCCAGGAGACTAGTCCTAAGCCATTTTGCCTAAAGACTATTTTGCTCCTAACCAAGTTTCAAGAAGATTTGTGAAATAATCTCAGGGAGTATCATTATGAGATTCCCATTCAAATTAAGTCCAGATGTCAGATTCCTTGGTGGCTCTATCACTGAACCAACTACTCCTGCAGGGTTTGAGCATCTTCTCTTCCTATTTGTATGCTGGTGTGGTTTCTAGGCCTGTCTTCCTCTTCCTGCTCAGACACCATCAAGCCTGCTCTAGACAGTTCAATGTTGTTACTAATGAGAGCCTGTTGGGCTCTTCTGGAGTTTAGACCGACTTCCACAAAAAATGTATCATCAGCAGCTGGAAATTTAACATACTCAATGTCATCTGATGTGAAAAGAAACAGATTGTAGTTTTTTCTGATTTCTGACAGCAGGACTGATCTGCAAAGTGAAGTATACCTGTTTGGTTTCTCAAGTCTTAGCCAAACCCTTGGAATTGTGAAGTTAGCCACTTCTGGTTCTACTTTCCTAGCAAAAGTAGTGTGATAGGGGCCATCTAGCTCCTCTCTACCCCTGCTCTGTGGGCGCGGCTCTAAAATTCTAGATTTTCCCAAGCCATTCCGACAATCCACTTCATTGAGTGCAAACCCAATTGAAGCTTTGTCAGAAATGGCCAGAGGCTGAGGAGAAGCCAGAGTTGATGTTAGAACAGCCGGTTTCACAGTGGTTTTTAAGAAGATGGGCGCTAATCTGATGTTATTTGGGATTTTTTGTAAAGCCACACGGCTGATGTTATCTTTTTTTTCTTTTTGGGCCTTATTTATTAGGAAAGTAGGGGCTAGCTTAATGTTCGTGTGGGCCATTTTTAAACTTTGATTGTTGGAAACTCCACTGACGGTACTTATGGGCTCAGTTTGTTTGCCCATATTTGAGGTTAGTACCTTCATGTCACTTTGCCCCTCCCTTGTTTTTGCAGGAGCCCTTTTTTCCCATTTTTGCCAGGACCCCCTTCACTGGTCTTAGAATTACTTTGGCTTGTGCTCTGAGATGGTTCAACAACTAGGGGTACATCGACATCTAGATCTGGTGTCTTGTCCTCAATCGATGTAATTTTTTTCAGAAATGCATTAGTTCCGGAGTTTTTAGAAACTATTTTTTTTTTTTAAATTTTTTCAAAGTTTTCTCCGACTGTGGGAAAGGACGAGTATCTTTAGCATTCGCCCTCTTTTTCTGCTTTTGTCACTTTCTTCTCTTGGGGTTGCGGGGAGTCACTGAACTGAGATTTACTTCTCCATGTGAGCAGTCATGGGGGTTTGCGGTAGTAACTTCCTGTGGGCTCTCCAGGATCTCCTCTATACCTTCTATATCTACGTTAGTAAGTCTTCAGATTTCTTCTAAGACCGAATCTGATAATGGAGTATCATCAAAACAATCGAAAGTACCCTCTTCTATCTGTGGTTGATTCTTGGTTGTGATGTTTCGAATTTCCACTGGGAGATTTTTTAAGAGCTCTTGTGTTATGAGGTTGCTCTTTGCCCCTTCCTTTAGTAAGATATGGATTTGGACAAGGTCCAATCCTTGTTTCACTCCCTCTATTTGTGAGTCTTTTATGGTTGAAATTACGATTGTGTTCATGATGTTGTTGAGTGCCATCATTGTTGATTCATTCTTTGACACTTCATTCGCAAGTTCCAACAAAACCCCTGCTTGTGTTTGCACCTCTGTTTTTAGGAGTTAAAACCCAGAGACCAGGGAGTTCAGAACGAAGCTCAGTTCTGTCAGTGTATTTCCACTAGCTGGAGAGGACACCCCTGGAGGTGGAGTAGTGGGCCCTTCTTGTTCAGCTTGGAATCCCAGCGGTGCTACTCCATTTTCTGGGGTGTTGGTTGATGACAGTCCTATTAGGCGGGGGCAAACAATAGGTAAGGAGGGTGAGGGACTTTCATCGCCCTCCTGATTTGCCCTGGAGTGCTGTCCAGTAATAACTGAAAGTTCGGCTAGGTCATTAGTGCTCTTGTTCCTTTTTCTGGCAAAGTGTTCATTAATTCTACTCTGGATTTTTTAGTTGTTAATGTGTATTCCAGCCCTCATTTCCATCCTTCTTGAATGAGGGGTGGAGGGAAATAAGCTTCAATAGCCAGCTGGCTGCCTGGGTGAATGGTGGCCTGAGTGACCCGAATGGTTGGCTGGGATGTTCCTGGGACAGTAGAATCGAGCGCAGCTGAGGCTGCATTGCCTTGGCCAGCCAGGTATGAACCTTCTTGGTCCGCCATATCTTCCGGAAGAGGTGAACTCCGGAGTCTCATCTATGAACCTCCCAGCTGGATCGAATTAAAATAAGATAGAAGCACACATCCCTCAGGAACAAGATTCGATTGAGGACTGCTGGAATGGTATACAATGCAGTGAGGCCAGAAATGTACCTTTAGTGCCTCCGCGCCAAACAGTCGCTCAACTGTCACTGGGCATGACTCCTGATGGGCTTAACACAGCAAGGGTGGTTGTGTCTGCCTTTTAAAGATGGGTAGAGTCATGTGCTTTGCCACGTGACCGCAGATCAGTTCCGCCTCCTCCAGGAAGTGTGTGCTCCCAGCAAGAGCCCCTTGTCAGCTCGCAATGCTGGGCTGAGAACAGCAGCAGGTAACGTTCGTTTTTAGGAAAAAAGCAATTCTCCTTCAAAAATAGGCACTCTTAATCAGGGGCTTCTTAACCATGCTTCACTAAAAAGAAATTCAAATAAAAGTAATGTCAAATTTCATAGCTGGTACATAAAGCATGTAAGTCAGATCACTGCAAAACAGTAATTCATGTGTACAAATTTAACACTTCATAGTTTCAAAAAGGAAAAACGAAAAAGGAAAAGCAGAAAAAACGGTCATGTTCATCAATAGCACAGGTAGAAATAATGTTTAGACACTTGTTAGAGCTGTTCTCAAAGGTAACACCCAATTTGCTTATATTTTCCTCATGTCAGACAAGGTATCAGTTTTAAAGTGTATCAGATGTGCCCTGGTTTCTTAACGGTACAACATACGTCTCATATGTGTGGGTAAATGACCCTAACAGGATGTAAGGTCAACAGTTAATTAGTATTCTTCAAACGATGTAATGTTAATACTTCTAATCCTATCCCAGTTCAGGATGTCAGTATCATCCCTAGGCTATTGGAAAGACCAATAGACACTATCTAGAGGATTAAATAAGGCCAGTCTATCCACAGATAATTCAGGAGTTAGGTCTGTGTTGTTAGGTAATTGTAGAGTCACTTATTGTTCAGATAACAGAGCCCTATCTACTGTGTTACAAAGTGCAACCCGTATGGTGATGTTGGTTAGCACAATTTAACAATCACATTTCTCTGAGAGTTTCATATGAACAAAAGGGGTATTAGGTAACCTTCTGTATTTTAGTTTGAGACTTTGAAATGTAAATAAGTTCTGGAATATTTAGCAAATAAGTTCAGGCATTATATTAATTTACAGCTCACCTCGGGGTCCATCTGTCTGAAAAATGGTAAAGGAAATGTGCCCAGGATTAGTTTAATGTATTTACATGGACACTGACCAGTTTATACTGAGTGTATACATACATTGGTACTCATCAGGAATACATTATGAGATTGTGAGCTCACTTTTTCGAGACAGCTAATTGCATAGCATGAAGGTGTTCAACATTACCCAAGCACTGGTACTTTAGGATACTTACTGCCCCTTAAATTATTACACATACATGATGAGAGTTAATTTGTGTTATATATTGGAAGGCTAGCATTTAGCATCATACAGACTTTGACTTGTCCATATTGGCATTTATTCTGATAATTATTACAGAACTCCATACTAGTTGTGCGACTCAGGGTACAAACACTTCAATAGAGACGGGTTGCACCATCACCTGATTTAGTCCTCTGACTTACTCCAATAAGCTGGCATACTTACCTAACCAGTCATGACATTTTACTTGTCGTTATATGCATTCATTCAGATGCTTAACCCTGTACTCCTAAGTAGTTGTGCCACTTAGGATATTTGCACTTCAATAGTGGCAGGTTAGACCGTCGCCCAAACAAGCAGGCATTCTGTCCCAGCCAGTAATTTCTTTAACAGTATGGTAATTTTACAGCTTCCCGTTTTATTGAGGGGTATATGAATTGTTAACGGCACTTAATAAAGCTGCCTATTCATTACAAAAACACTCTTTGTTGACATATGACATCACACGCACTTGTGCGTGGTGACGTCATTGCATAATGATGGCAAGTAGTGATTGCACTACTTTAATGGTTGGCGAAGTTCGCATGCATTCTGATCTTATTCCAACGAATGGAGACAGGTGCAGGCGTAACCCTACCAAAAGAAATCAGGATTGAAAGTGGATTGCCACTGGATTTTCCCAAACATTTAAATCCTCTTTAAATCCTCTTTAAGTGCTCCCATTGTACTCAGTGGATTGCATTTGGCTTCCTTTTGGATTGATGCACCCTGAACTATATTAATTAGCAATCCTCAGTGGAATGCAATCCCAAAACAATCCAAGCAATCCAATCCCCAAATAATCCACTAAAAATCCAAAAGCAATCCAATCCCCAAACAATCCACTAAAAATCCAAAAGCAATGTCATCCCCAAACAATCCTATAAAAATCCAAAAGTAGTGCCATCCCTAAATAAATCCAAAAGCAACAGATCACATCTGGCTTCCTTTTGGCTTAATGCACCCGAAATATGTTATTTAGAAATCCTTCCTCGTAGAAATCCAAAAGCAATGCAATGCAATCCCCAAATAAACCAAATCCAAAAACAATTAATGTAGTCACCAAATAATACTTTACAAATAAAATTTTAAAAAGACAAGCAATCCCCAAAATATCCTTTAACAATGTAGGCATTGTTTTGGTTTATGAGCTGGAAATAAATTTAGGAGTTTAACCAAAATAATGTTTACTGTAATCCTGAAAAGAAATGCTTAGAAACACATTTGGTGCACCTTGTTGAATTGGGCTTTAAAAGCATCACTGTGGCTTAATTGCTGGCAATTTCAGAGAGTAGCATTTTGCATAGCTTTTACAATAGTGATGAATTATTGGGTCAGTCATTTAGGTAAATTGGCCATGAAAGTCATGACCATGTAATAGCATATTAACTATATTTAAAAAGAAGCGACACATTTTTTTTCCCACTATATTTATTAAAAAGAGGCAGAGGTTCAATCAGACACTGTGTACGTAGCACAAAAACACGACTGTAGCAATCCCAAACACGGGTGCTTTACAATTTAAAAATAAAGGGTGAGAGGGGACCCAGAACCTGTCCGGTGGGGTCCAGCCCAAGGAGCAAGGGTGAGAAGGGACACAGAACCAGTCCAGAGGGGGTCACACGAGTATACAGGCCCAGCCCAGGGAGCAGGTGAGTCCGGTGGGGTCCAGCCCAGGGAGCAAGTGAGTCCGGTGGGGCCCAGCCCAGGGAGCTAGTGAGTCCGGTGAGGCACAGGACAGGAAGCAAGTGAGTCCGGTGGGGTCCAGCCCAGGGAGCAAGTGAGTCCAGTGGGGCCCAGCCCAGGGAGCAAGTGAGTCTGGTGGGGCCCAGCCCAGAGAGCAAGTGAGTCCGGTGGGGTGCAGCCCAGGGAACAAGGGTGAGAGGGGACCCAGAACCAGTCCGAGTATCAGGGCCCAGCCCAGGGAGCAAGCAAGTCTGGTGGGGTCCAGCTCAGGGAGCAAGAGTGATAGGGGACCCAGAACCCGTCCAGCGAGTCATACAAGTATCCATGCCGAGGGCAAAGAGCAAGGGAATTGGGAACTACACTTGTGTAGAAAGGACAAGGTTTCGCTCCTTCTTCTTCATCTGGTAGTTCCCAATTTTGTTTTGGAGGGCTTTTCTGTACTCGGCTGCAGAGAGTACTGGAAAGCCCATTTCCCTGGCTTTAACATGGATACATTCTGAAATGCAAAAAAACACGTGTAAAACGTTTGAAAAGAGCAAGCAAAGTACTTTTTGGTTGACACATGGCTGTGAGAAATAAAGCATAGACCATTTTTACTGTATGCCCTCTAATGTGCTTTAGTAATTCCATTTATGTACCTTGTATAGCGTTGTGTCGATGACGATCCAGTGTTAACCTCCCCTTTGCTGCCATCAGTTCTTCTTTTGTGAACAAAAGATCCAGCAGCTTATTCTGTAGGTAACATGCTGGGTTGCTAGTCTGTGATTTTTTGACAGTTACGACAATCTTCCTCAACTTCACTGGGTTCACCAACACATCTGCAAACCTCCATGTCGCATTGTCAGAAGGGGTATTTTTCTCTGTGTACACAAAAAATGAAAAATTACTACATTGCTCAAAGCTGTCAATCTGATCAAACCATGGCAATTCCATAGTTATGTTTCCCATTTATTTGCATACTTGGTATATTGTGAAGAAATTACCAATGTCACGTTTCCCCATGTACAGTGCATTGGTAAAGGAGCTATACAAACAAAGCCTACCAGGAGCTATATTTGGCTCCCGGGCCAACTAATGTCGATCACGTATACCTATGGGAATTTAACTATGTGCTTGCTTTTGTAAATATCTAAAAAATAAAATAAAAAATAAAATAAAAATTAGGACACCACTATATGACATTGGCAGCATAACAGATCTTAAGTAATGGACAAGTTGCATATGGGCATATAATGAGTGATGGACAATAACCAGTGAATACATGAGCCACAGTAGTTCAGCAACCTTTTCCCACCCTTTTGACATTTGTCTAGAAGCCCTATGGCTTCATAGGGATGTTGGGGAGGAGGGTTTCAGATTGGGGTGGAGACACACCAAAGCCTCCAACCAATAGCATTTGGATAGAGAAAAAACATTTATTTCATAGGGGGACAAACCAACTTTGTTTAACTCTAATGGCACTTACCTCTGGTGCAGTTGATGGACCAGGGTTGGGATTTGGATTGGGAAAAACTGTTTCTGTGGCTCCCGTCCACCTCCTCTTTATCCACTGAAGGGCCCGTTCCAAGCAGTGCTCAACTGCTACCTGCTGACAGGAATCCATTGTGTCCTAGTATGCTGAAATTAAAGCACACATATTAATATTACACATGTTAGTACAGTACACATTCTAATGACAATTACCAAGATTGCAATGCAGTTATTCAAGGCACATGCCGGTTAAGCTTTCCAACATCTTGTTATCTTTGTCTATCGGGGGCCGATCAACCATTTCCGTTGTCCCTGGTCCACAATCTCCAAATGATGACGATTCCATGCCCCCCCCTCAAGACACTGCTCTTGTCTTCATGTTCAGTGTCTTGTTCACAATGGGCTATTCCTGCCCCATTTAAGCCCTGGTGCATTTCGAGTCTGCGTGTCCTTACATGTGTCACTGTGCAATTCGACTGGTGCCCCAATATTGGCCATGAAGCTTGGGGACTATATAGTGGTGGTGGCATGGTCTTACTGAGTTCATCTGGCTGTAGACCCTGTGTAAATGGCATGGAGTGGATAAACCGTTGTTGTGGCTGGCTAGTGTGGTACAAATATGGTTCACACCCCTGGTTAGGTCTAGCCCATTGTCCTTTAGAAGCCTACATATCCGAGAGAGGTAGAGGCAGTGGCGTACGGGGGCCTTGTTGTGATGATGTATTTGGGAAACCCGGAATTGTGGAGGTGTAAATACCTCGGCATTTTCAACCCTCCCT
Organism: Ambystoma mexicanum; assembly: GCF_040938575.1. NCBI lineage: Eukaryota > Metazoa > Chordata > Amphibia > Caudata > Ambystomatidae > Ambystoma > Ambystoma mexicanum. Next base: position 711,113,830 of record NC_090939.1, read on the forward strand.
CTGACTCCCCTTGGCGACAGTCTAATTTGCATCTCTGGCAAAACTGGAGGAAGAGGAAGAAGTAGTGCCAGGAACATAGACACCTCTGCAAGCTTGGAAGGATGCAAATGTCTTTTGGCTATCGCTTGTTTCTTTCCGCTTGATGCTTCACTCCTGTCACTCTGTGAAGTACCTTCTTTCCCATTTTTTTTTTTACTCGCTTCATTATTGTCATCCCTCATTTCTTGCAGTACAGTGTTGAAAACGACACTAGCTCCTCTCTTTCCTCCAGATAGTTTTTTTACATGTGCCTTTTCTTTGAGGTGGCATAAGAGGGCATCCCCCGTCATGTTTTTTATATACCAATAGCAACTTCTAGTACTGCAAACAGCACTCACAACACACACCAGACACAAACACCTGCAACCACTGAACAGCCCTGGCACTGGACCTCCCCCCTCTGGAACGACAATCCAGTGCCCACTTCCAAACCAACCTAGAAAACAGTTTGTCCTAGTTCCACAAGGATCAACAGAAAAGCACAAACTCTATACTTATCCGCCTTCCCTTACTAACCAACCCCCTAACTCCTCTATGTAGAGCCATATGAGCATGTGGGAACTGTAATAATGGTGACGGTGCCCTACACAAATCATAAATATTCTTATATGATTAACAAATACCCTTTGCATTATTGAAATACACCTTGAGAAGCTACGAGAGATTCAGATGGCCAACATAGTATCAACTAGTGACTACCAACAATTTACCACCAGACAATACAATTGTTCCTGAATAATCCTTTTTCCTAATCACATTGTTTCCGTCGTGGTCCAGTTCTACAGTATCAAAAAAGGCACAAATGCGCCCCCTGTCATCTCCACGCAAGTCGTCAGTGATGAACTCCACGTCTTCTTTTCCCAAGCACTGAACGGTATCGTCAGATTCAAAATGCACCACAAAAAAAAGAGTCATCTGAGCACCAAGATTGGGCCACCTTATTAAATTTCTAAGTGGTCTGAAAGACACACAAATGTTAAATACCCAATGCAAGGCATAAATTAGTTCTCTAAATTTGTAAACAGATGTTTCATTTCAACTAGTCGCCAATATAAACTTTATGGAAAAATGGCAACTAGTAATGCATGCTATGTGAGCAAAGAGGTTTATCGGGCCAGTAGAGCGGATGCAGGAGACTGTGTAGCACATGTTCATTTCCCCAGGAAAGGGGTGATTGAGATTGCACATTAGTTTCCCAGAATGAATATTGATATTGTATTTATATTGCGCTCATACACAAACTGTGTCAGAGTGCGTAATGGCAAGGGAGTGGTGGAACAAAAACAACAATCTTACTAGGCCCAGTGACATTGAGAATGCGCAAGTACATGGGAGACGGGAAGGGGAAAAGTGCATGGAGTGGACAAGGGGTGGGAAGCGTGGAGCACAGTAGAAAAAGATAAATAATAGAAAATAAATAAATAATAAAGGCAACAAACAGTGGTAGTACAGCCAGCAAGTGGCAAGTAATGGGTTAAGGCAGCAGACAATGTATGTCTGATAAGTGCATGAAGAAAAAGGGAGAGGGGGGCAACTATATGAGTACAGATGCAGACCCCAGTGTAAGGGGTGGCCCAGAGGCAGTGCGGGTGGGTGGCAGGGTGGCCAGGACTTGTCTAGAGACCTCATCAGGTGTGACAGGGGAGAGGGAGGAGAGAAGAGGGGGCCCAAGAGATTAATTATGAAACAATGTGCGCACCAGCAAGATCAATCTCGAGTATTGCATATGAGAAAACAGACAGGAAATGGATTTCTACATACATCACATATGCACCAAAGTCGCTTGCCACTTAAGTTACCTTGGAACTTAGGAGAGATTACTTGTCACGTCCAAATAAAAAACTGTTTCACAGAACACTCTAAAAGTTGTTGGAATGAAAATATGTTATAGTAGAAATACTGCCATATGTTTGGATACAGGATGAATACAAATTTACTCAAAAAACTAAATCTGGAATAAATTATTAAGACTTTTTCTTTTTGCACAGTTATCCTTTACATTTTACGGACTAAAAACCTCCTATCGACTGTTGGTGACTGGACACCTATTGTAGTTTCTCATCACAGCCACACACTTTGTATATATGCACTCTATTCAGAGCCTCACTCTCTCGCCACATTACATCTACACTGGATTCTCTCCCCTTCTCTCTCTGGCGCCCTCACATGCATCCCCTCTTGTCATGTCACTCACGATTTCTCACTCTACTCACATGATATGATAGTTTCTTTATAGAGTGCCTAACACAATGTGTTTCAAATCGCTTCGAGGCAAGGGAGAATACAATGACATTCTTACAGGCCATGAACAGTAAGCATGTACTCGGCCTGACAACATTTCAGATAGTGCAAGAGCTAAGACATAGATAAGGAAGACAGGGGGAGAGTGGGAAGGAAATGGAAACAGACAGGTGCATCAATATAGAGGGCAGCACAGTGGGCTAGTCAAGCATAGGCTAGTGTACATCAATACAGTGGGCAGCACAGTGGGCTAGTCAAGCATAGGCATAGTCTAGTGTACATCAATGCAGTGGGCAGCACAGTGGGCTAGTCAAGCATAGGCTAGTGTACATCAATACAGTGGGCAGCACAGTGGGCTAGTCAAGCATAGGCATAGTCTAGTGTACATCAATGCAGTGGGCAGCACAATGGGCTAGTCAAGCATAGGCTAGTGTACATCAATACAGTGGGCAGCACAGTGGGCTAGTCAAGCATAGGCATAGTCTAGTGTACATCAATGCAGTGGGCAGCACAGTGGGCTAGTCAAGCATAGGCATAGTCTAGTGTACATCAATGCAGTGGGCAGCACAGTGGGCTAGTCAAGCATAGGCATAGTCTAGTGTACATCAATGCACTGGGCAACACAGTGGGCTAGCCAAGCATAGGCTAGTGTGCATCAATACGTTGGGTAGCACAGTGGGCTGGTCAAACATAGGTATGCTTATCTTATAGAGTAATTTAGTTGCTCTGCCAGTAGGATAAGAAGCGTGGGTGGGTAGGCTAACACAGTTTGGCAGGTAGGGCAGAAACATATAGTTTGGCAGGTAGGCTATTGCGATTTACTACCAGTGGTAGAGGCAGTTAGTTCTATGTTGCTACTGGTACACTGGATATATTATATGTGAGAGAAGGAGTGATGTTGAATTTAGCGTGCTGGGAGCAAACCTATATCAAGTGGGTGTACAGGCTCAGGTGGCGGTAACAAACTATAACATAGGCGGGTGAAAACCCACTGGCTATTGTTGGTATTTATCCAGAACGTGAGGCAGGGCAAGACTGGATTCTGGCTTTATTCTGTAGTTCAACCAGACATAGCCGCTTAACGAGAAATGGTGCTGCGTGTCCATTGACACGTCTAGGTGTCGTAGCCAGAGAGAATATCACAGATTGCGGGCAGTGGCAAGCGGAGCCTTAGCACTAGCAGGAAAGGAGGGGACGCAAAGGGTACTTCGCATAGAGCTTGTTCATCTAAAGCTCGCCATAGTACATGCACCGCATGTAGATCAAGGCGGGGGGGGCAGTGAGCAATAGGGATCATACGGAGCAGCGTGCAACACAGTTTACAGTACAGCATGTAAGTTTACAATACAGCACGTCAATTTAAGTATGTCTGCATATGCAGGGGGGGCATGAGCAATAGGGATCATAAAGAGCAATGTGCAGCACAATTTACAGTACAACATGTACATTTACAGTAACACCTGTAGGTTTTTTTTAAGAATGACCACATATGCAGGGGGAGCAAACACCAAAGCACACAGGGAAATAGAGGGGGTGGGCACAATACACAAAGCGCACGGGGCACCGGAGGGGATGGGGGGACTATAGCACACAGGGCATCGGAGGGGGTGGGGGTACATAACAGAGTGGCACAGGGTATCAGAGGGGTGGGGGGACATAACAGAGCAGCAAAGGGTATAGGAGGGGTGGGGGACATAACAGAGCAGGACAGGGTATCGGAGGGGTCGGGGGACATAACAGCAGCACAGGGTAACGGAGGGTTGGGGGACTATAGCACACGGGGCATCAGAGGGGGTGGGGGGACATAACAGAGCAGCAGAGGGTATCAGAGGTGTGGAGGAAGTATAGCACACAGGGCATCGGAGGGGGTGGGGGGACTATAGCACATGGGGTATCGGAGGGGGTGGGGGGACTAAGAAAACACAACAGCGTAAAGGAGGGCATGTGGGGACGTAACAGAGCAGCACAGGGTATCGGAGGGGGTGGTGGGACTAATGAAAACACAACGGCACATCGGAGGGGGTAGGGGGACTACACAGGGTATGGGGGGACATACCAGGGAATCAGTGGGGGGAATATGGGGGACGTACTATAGCAGCACAGGTCAACGGAAGGGTGGGGGACTATACAGATGGGGCATCGGGGGGGTGGGGGACTAAGAAAACACAACGGCTTGAAGGAGGGCGTGGGGGACATAACAGAGCAGCACAGGGCATCGGTGGGCGGGGACTACAGCGCACATGGGGTATCGGAGCGTGGAGGTAGTAAAGAAAACAATGGCGCAACCGAGGGGTGCAGATGTGAGAGAGGGAGTAATCTCACATGCCGAATAGGCCAGGCATCAGGTTAAGTGCTGTGCAACAGACGAGTTGTACATGGGCTTCATAGGCGCGTGATGATGAGCATACGGGCAGAGAATGCAATAATGGTATGTTGGGCAGGAGGGCGGGTGATCTGGGGGGAGGGGGCAGAGGGGGGTTTAGGCAGGGAACCTGCCTGTTATTGGCTATTGAGCATATTTCCAGAAACGTGAATGTTGGGCGCAATGAGTTGGGCACTATATTTAAATCAAACAGTGGCTGCTGTAGACTTTGGGATCACGGTGCACGGATGTTTGCGAATGCAAGGTATGTTGGGCGGGATCGGGCCGGTGGCCTGGGGGGGGTTTAGGCAGGGAACATGGGGAGTTGGGGGCAGCTCCCGAAATGCGAATGTTGGGCACAATGAGTTGGCGAATGCAATAATGGGGTATGTTGGGCGGGATAGGGTGGGTGGCCTAGGATCGGGGTTTGGGGGGGCAGAGGGGCTTTAGGCAGAACCTGGCTGGTGGGCCATTCATTTTGTGGGCTCAATCATCCACTTCCTTAATTGTGTAAGTGTGCGGTAGCGGTGGGTGGACGCCGCAGTGCAGTTCACAGCTCAACGATCACCGCGCAGCACGTTCCCCAAGGGTAAGCCAGTTGCCACGGAAACTGCAAGCGACCTGCCGCACTGTCGATGCCTGTTTTTTTTTTTTTTTGATTGGTCACTGAAAGTTAATGGCTGTGGGTGTGGGTGCATAGGGTAGCGAGGGGAGGGGAAATCAAATGAAACGCCAACAATACCATCAGCACAGATGAACATATATTTTCGGGCAGCATACGATCACACGCGGTCAACGCTGTACGTGCGCTTGATAGGACCACACGATGTAAACAGCACGGGCTGGCATATAGCAGAATGCAGGGTGCAGCGCGGCCCGGATTGCATGCGCTTGGCGTGTCGCTCGATACCCCCACGCGGATTTAAAGAACAAAGCACGTACGTGGCCCATAAAAAAAAAAATAAAGCTGCAAGTGCTTACCTTAAGCTATCAGCTTGATCGCGAGATCTCTACAAACAGTTCAGCAATCCGATTGTGTGGAATATTGCCCATATATATCCCCAAGACTTTACCCCCCACAAAGCAAGTACATGATATAGACAGTGAGGACAGAATGGGTTGGGGAAGGAAAGCTGGTAAATGATAGGCAGAAAGGAAAGACTGGATTGGGGAAGGAAAGCTGGTAAATGATAGGCAGAGAGGAAAGACTGGGTAGGAAAAGCAAAGCAGGGACAGAATAGGCAGAAAGACTAGATTTAAAGGAAAACAATGTGTAGTCCAAATAGAGTTACGTATAGCCCATTTCGTTTTTTATAACTGTGCTTGGAAAAAATGTGTTGTTGAAATATACATACTTGCCAACATTCTGTGACTGAAAAGATGTAGGATTTTTTAAGTTTCAAAAACATTATTTAGCATAACAATGACATCACAGGAAATTACAAAACATATATTGTTGGCACCACTAGAGCATTCGAAAAATGCTAACCCATCAAAGAGCACAACATGGAAAGATGCTCAAATGTTTAAAATGTATAATTGTGAATGGTAAGTTAATTCCAGATTCAATTACCTAACTTCACAGAAAATAATCACACTGAGCTGGTAGGCAATGTTTGCCACTGCTCTGTAACAGTAGCCTGGGCAGTATATATTTATTCCTGCAGTGCAGGTTGAACAACATGGAGACTTATACCCTCCTCGGTTTGATAGGCATATACTCTGTATGTTGGTATGCTCTGCCACTTGCCTCCACTGGTGGTTCACCTAAGGTCTGTCCCAGCAAGAGTGCAGGACAGAGTCATGTAGCCATACATGACAACCCTCCTGATTTAAATAACAATATCCCCAATGCATTCCTATGGGGAAAATCTGTGGACGGTAGGACTGTTTAAAAAAAAGTAGCCTACTGCCTAAATCAATAGGGTTGGTAAGTATGAATATATTGTGCAAAACTAAGAAAAAAACTAGCCTACTAGTTTAACTGGCAAAGACAAACATAAGGTGCAAATATGGACTGTAAATCTCTTTATGAAGTATGTGCAGGCAGAGTGCAGGTCTGTGCAAAGATATTGTATTGTTTATTTATATAGCGCCTATACATAGAAAAGTGTTTCTAAGCGCTCAAGGAGGGTGGGCACAAGGGGGAATACCAACAGTCGGCCAGGGCCCTTGCAATACTGAGACGATAATAGTCTGCACAGGCAGAGCAAGAGACTAGAGGCAACCTGCAAGGAGTTTTCACATATCCATCCCAATTGCTGCCTATATTTTAGTTTACATGTTTTACTCGTTTACAGCTGCAACATACTTGCCGATAAAATGATATCTGGGAATCAAAAGAAACGTGGTCCATATGGAAAATAACTGGTAAACATATTATTTCTTTTCTGCTTGCTTTACTTACATCTGCTTAAGAAATGTTCATTATTTAAAAGTACCATCCATAGTATTTATTGTTTGGGGCAGAGACAGTAGGCTACCTCCTCTCTTTCTCTCATCGCCTAACTGCCATTCAAGATTGGTGTGATTGTATCTCTCCAGTGGCTCCCAGTGGATGCAAGGATTAAATTCAAAATCCTTGACATTGTCCACAAGGCTTTCTGGGGCCTGGTTCCAAAATACGTTCAGCTATCCCTCCTCAAATACCTCCCCTTGTAGGCTCTTCGCTCCTCTACCTCTATGTCCCTCAGGGTCAGTCGGTTTTCAAAGAGCTGGGGATAGATCCCTGTCCTCGTCTGGTACCTCCCTCTGGAACAGCCTCCCTGCCAGTCTGAATAAATAAACTAAATAAATACAATTGTAAATGTGGGTACATATATAGTTTTTTTTTTTAATATTGGTCGAAGTGTGCTTCTTTTTAATAGTCACACACTCCTTTTCTTTTCACATGTATGGGTCAAATCATTAAAGTTCAATTCCATTTCCTTTCATATACAGAGAACAACATTCATAGATGTCAGCCAAAGCACATCTTGTGCAAATGACTTTGAAACTAATTTAAAAAAGTCCAGAATAATAGAATCAGCAACTACAAAAGAAAGCCATTCATGTAAAATACAGCCATCATCTTGTGAGGAAGCAATTGGGACTTTTAGTACCTGCTCAGATTCTGAATCTTTTACTTCACAAGTAAATAGTGATGATGGGGGCATATCATCAAATTATGAGGGACTTTGCACACAAGAGGATTTTGTGGCTATTCCTGCCACAAGGATTGATGTTGACGATGAACACTATGAAAAAGTACTTATGGAATCCAAGTTACGAAATTGTGATGGGCTTGTAGATGATTGTGAAGATGACAACTTATTTAGTGATCAAAAAGAGATTATGGATGATATTGATTTTCCAGAAGGACAAACCACTGAAATTGACGGCGTCCCTCAAGAAATTCATCCAGGGACTGAACACATTCACTCTAGTACAACCACATCACTCAGGACTGCTGTTTTGATGATTTGTTGTCTACTAATTAATTTTAAATTAGCAGATTAGGTAATTTCAGTTATTCTAACAGTAATCGGGATGCTTCTGCCTCAAGGTCACTTCATGATCAAATCTTTGTACCACCTTAGAATTTATTTTAAGGATTTGGCTAACAATCTGATACCAACAGTTCACTATTATTGTTCTTCATGTTATACCCCAATTAAAAAGAGTACTCAACAATGTACTGGTGCTAAATCCTATTTTGTTCTGCTATCAATTATTGCTTAGTTGCAAAGTCTGTGGAAAAGAAATGATTTTTCAGATTATGTTAGAACACATCGATTTAAACATTTCTCAGAAAACATAGGAAATATTAGCAATATTTATGACGGGCTGCTCTAAAAAGAGATGTATAAAAAAGGTATTCTAAGTGACAAGAATAATTTGTCATTCTCAGTCAATACAGACGGGGTACCAATTTTCAAGTCTTCAAATGTAAGCATGTGGCCTGTTTATATGTTAATACATGAGCTGCCAATAGCCATAAGGAAAAAAAGACATATAATGTATTGCTCTATGGGATATGGATTTCCCCGGGCAAACGTCCAATGTGGTCATTTCTGCAACCTTCTTATGAGGAACTTGCGTTGCTCGAAAAAGGTTATGAATTATATGACGTCAATGGACCTTTTGTTTCAAGGTGTGCCCTGTTAACATGCACATGTGACTTGCCAGCAAGGGCTTTAGTTTATAACTTTGTACGATTTAATGGGCACTACAGCTGTTGGCATTGTCTACAAAAAGGGAAGTGTTATATGCTTCAGAATGGAGACTCATCACACATATTTCCTTATGATGAAAATGATCCTAAAGGGAACCAAACAATGAGAACCAAACCAACTATGAGTATAGACATTGAGTCAGCTATTGGTAAAATACAAACTGGTGATGCAAATCACGTAGTAAGGGACCACAAGGGTCCATTATGGTTTTTGTACTTACAATATGCAGACGCAAGAAACGGCTGTGTCATCGATTATATGCACGGAGTGTGTTTGGGTGTCGTGAATTTCTTGCTGCGAAATTGGTTCTCAAAAGAGAACAAGGACAAATGCTTTTCCTTTTTTGAAAAAGAATATGTCAGCAATGCTCTAAAAAAGATTAAGCCAACACTTGTTGTCACATGGGTTCCACGTACAATCGAAAACTTTGTACATTGGAAAGCATCAGAGTTCAGAAACTTTCTATTGTACGGGGTGTACCAATATTAAAAAAGGTACTTACAGATTCTTATTTTGTACATTTCAGTTTACTATCACAAGGTATATATCAGCTGTCAAAAGAGAGCATTAGTGAGCAGGATGTATCTGATGCTGAAACATGTTTAATCACATTTGTTCAACTATATGAACAGTTGTATGGTGAAAGAGGAATGACTCTTAACCTTCACAATCTGATCCATCTGACAGACTGCGTACATTTTACAGGCCTGCTGTATATCAATATTCTTTTTATTTTTGAAGATTTGAATGGCTTTCTGTTAAAAAATACTCATGCCAAACAAGGTGTTTACATGCACATTTTGCATGTAATTGGGCTTTGGAAGGTTACACCTTTGCTGTTTGAAGTGCACAAAATACAACTATCAGATGAAGTGATAGACCTTTATCATAGTGCAATCAATTGTACTAGATTACCAGACAAAAGTAAAGAAATCGATATGGGCACATGTGCGCTGGGGAAAATTGTTTGGAAACAATTGCTGGAAGAGATTTACAAGCTACTGCAAAACATGTATGGTTTAAAGGAAACTACAGTGAAGTGCTGTATCCTATAGAAAGGGAAAGCAGCTTGCATTGAGAATTGTAGTTTGCTTTTTACAGTTCGGAGTGGATTCAGCAATATATAATGTTGCCTTGATCGAGAACTTCAAAATGATTGGTAGCATTGGACAGTTGTGGACTGTAGAAAAGGGTGACCTGGTTAATGCTGTGCCAATAAGTGCCATAACTAATGCCTGCAACCTGGTGCAAGTAGAGAGTGAAACATATATCATTGCACCACCAAATCAATATGACCTGGATTAAGAAGCAGCAGATTCTTTTAATTGGCTAAGAAAATCCACACAGCTTGCAAAGACAAAGGGCCTCATCACGAGTTGGGCGGTATCCCCGGCGGTATTACAACCTGGGCTGTTAGCGTTACCGCCAACCCCCCGTGCTTTTAGCGCCGGATCACAGATTTGGCAGAACAGTAAGTTCCCATTCCCCATTGGGCCCATTCAGGAATTCCCCATTCCCCATAGGGCCGAAAATCAGAAAAATTGCGGCGGCAGTAATAGCGTTGCCGTCGCATGTAAGGGTTAGCGCCAAACTCGTGATGAGGCAAGAAGTGTTGTCACCATTACTTCATTGTGCATTCTACTACTGACAGCTTTTCAAATGAAAGTGGGGAGTAAAAAATCTGCTTTAAGAAGAACTGTGCTATTAATGTATCTAAGTACCGAGCATGTTGAGTAAAAGAAATGTTGACATCTGCCAAACATGTTTTTTGAAAATTAAATAAAAAATATTAAATAAAAAGAACTGTAACTGTTATATGAGATTTGTATAGTCTTATGTTTTAAATCAAAACATCCTTTCAAATGTAATGCATACAAATTTTAGTCTGACTACATCCTATTTGATTATTATTGAATTTATTAAGTGCAGACCAAGCTTCGAGAAACAGCAGAGCGTTTTACAGATGTATACAACAAAACAGATGCATAATAGAGCAGTTTTCAGAGGTAACAATAGAACAGATACGCATCCGGGGGTGGTATACAGAGGGGCACAGAGGAGGGGTACAGCTGTACCGGTTGGCAGGCAGGAGATAGGCGGCCACCGTCCAGCGAGTCAGGTGGTGCGATGGGAGATATGGCCGAGGTGTTAGCCATTCCTTCTACCCATTTCTGCAAATTGGTATACCCTGAATGTTAACGACTAGGCATATCTACTGGAGAAATTAGTTAAGTGCAGTTGGACTTGTAATTTGCACCAATAAAATGCAAAATGAATAAAATCTAATCTCTGTGAAATGTTTAATCAGATTAAAATGCTAAATAACGGCAACCAGCGTCAAAACTAGTTTGCCATTATGTTTCCAACATTTAAATGCAGTAGAAATGTGTGCCTATGTTACTGGATTGTTTTTACAGAGATACAAGTTGGAAAAAATCAAAAATAACTCTTACAATGTATACTTGCTTGTAAAAGAATCCAAAATAAATGCAGTAAAAATGTGTAGTGTTGCTGGATTGGTTTTATTGAGAAACAAGTTCAAAAAAATAAAACAAAAAATCCACCACTTTAAAAGCAAGCAATCCTTGCTTCAAAAAATCCAAAATAAATCCTGTAAAAATGCTGCCTGCCAATTCGTGTTAGCAGATTGTTTTTACTGAGAAATAAGTCAGTAAAACTCCAAAATAAATCCTGCAGAAATTCCTGCCTGTCAATTAGTGTTAGTGGATTGTTTTTACTGATAAACAAGTGAGTAAAAATCCAAAATAAATCCTCCAACCCAAGACAAAAGAATCCTTGCTTAAAAAAAATCCCCACAAAATCCAAAATAAATCCCCAAAAAATCTGCAGCTTGAAAACAATCCAGAAGCAATCCCAAACAATCCAAAAAGTGGATTTCTTTTTTAATAGGGAAAACAGCAGAAGGTTGTTCCACATTTGAATATAAGAGCACTTTTTTTCTCATTTCTTGCATTACGTAAAGTACTGTGTGCCATTAGACGCATGTAATGCAAAATATCTTTACAGATCTAGCATTTTGACGCAGCGCTTGAGCATTATGCAACACATTGGGAAGCCGTTTTAACATTATTACAAACGGGACCTCTGGCCCTTTATTGTAGTCACAAATGACAACGCAATCAAACTGTAATCACCGAACAGCTGTGACTACATGGTGATCCTGTCCCCTTTTATTTTAGATTTTACAGTCCATTTCACCGCAGACAATTTACTGATGAGTTTGATTAATTACTCACGAGACGAAGACTGCACAGACGGACCTTTATAGGAAACTTAGAAGCGTGGTCCTCAACCACTTACACTTTGTAAGTATATTGGGGACCATTCTTCTTGCTTCTGTAGCTGCTTATATATTGGCCATAATTTCACTGGCTGTTTCCCTTTGCAGGAAGGGCATTTTCTAGACATCTTATTGCACATTTTATGGTGCTTTGGAAATACTATTTACATAGCAGCGCAGAGCTGCTAGACCTCAGGTGAGCTCGGCATTTACATTTTGATACCCCATTTTTGAGTTTTCAGTGCTTTTTTGAATATTGGGTTGTGCTTTGTAACACAGTAAATAGGACTCTGGTATCTATAAAATAAGTGATGCTACAATTACCTAACAACACAGACCTAACTCCTGAGTTACCTGTGTATAGATTGGCCTTATCCCATCCTCTAGATAGTGTCTATTGGTCTTGCCAATAGCCTAGGGACCATACTGACATCCTGAACTGGGATAGGATTAAATATTAACAGTACATCGATTGAATGATACTAATTAACTGTTGGCCTTACATCCTGTTATTGTAATTTACCCACAAATATGAGACGTATGTTGTACCGTTTATAAACCAGGGCACATCTGATACTCTTACAAACTGATACCTTGTTGGGGCGCGCTTGAGAGCCCGAATGAAGATGGCCACTGGTCCCTGAAGCTCTGTGGTAGCCCGCCATTGTGCGATGTGAAACAAGCTCCACGACGGCCGGAATGCTGCAGTAACGCACTTTCCAAGATGATGACATTCCCGACACCAGCCCTGAAAATCCTGGCTGCCTATGACGGAGTTGAGTAGGCTCCCGACGTCGGAGGAAGACTCCTTGGGACCGAGGGCAGCACATCAGCTCTCCCGCTCAGGCACGGACCCAGAACACTATCGAGGTGGGACAGAGGCAGGGTACCCCCACTTGACCGGCCTGGCGCAGCTCCAGGCGACAGCCAGGGATCCGACCCCACGGCACTGCTTTAGCTGGGTGTCGGGTGCAGAAGGAGCAGAACACACAGCTCCCATCTTGCGGAACGAATGCCTTACCAACCCCTGGCATGGACGGAGTAGGCAGAAGGATGCCTGGAAGCTACCCGGAGCGAGAGGCGGCCCAGGGTAACCCGCAGGCCCCTATGATGCCCGCCGGACGACACCCGATAGTGCTAGGTACCAGGGGCCACCAAGACACACACTAGCTCAGGCACGCGGGCCGCCGGGAGTTGCAGCCTCAAGCCGTGCACCTGGACCCCAACCCAGCCCTGGAACAAAACTAGTGAGGAGGGCCCCTCAGGATCCTTGAGACGCCACATGCCCTGCACTGGGAGGACGCAGCAAATAGACGTGCCTCCAACCCCGAGCCAGCAGAGATGGCGAGACGCAATGCCTGCCACAAGACACAGCCGCGCATGGGTAGGAGGTGAGGAGAGGACCCATGGTGGGGGCTGTCACTCGGGGGAGGGGAGAGCAGATCTGCTCCGGGCCCCAGATGGGGCCCCCCCTAGACCTGGACTATCCCCTCAGTGGTGGCTGGATGCCGAGGCACAGGGAGTCACACCCCCAGTCAGCCCCATTGCAAGGAAAAGGACACAGTGGGCAGGGTTCAGTTCCCCTGAGCCCCGCAACGAGGTATGCCCCAAACACAGCCCGGGCGCTCAGAACTGTGCCCTGAACTGCGGGCCCCCACTTGCCACTGGCAGACCCAAGCCAAAAAGGTCTGAGGATGCAACGCCGAGGGGCTGTATGATACCTAAGCAAGGGAAGGTTAGAGGGCATGCATACCTTACCACTCCTGGATTCCAGGACTACCGGCTGCAGGAGAGGGGTGCAGACGTTGAAACCCATCCGGGGGTGACACCATCACAGGATCCCTGCTCCAGTTGGTGCGGAAGCCCCAACACTGGCTCACAGTTCACAGGACGGCATACCTCTATAACCCCCTCGACTGGGAGCACTGGCCCCTGAGGCTCTGAAAGGCTGGTGGCCCAGATACAGCGGGGATGACATTACAGGGAAGATACCTCACCCCACCAGTCTGACGACCCACGCAAGTGCCCTCGCATGACCAGTGGCCCCTGAGCCTCCGACTAATCAACAACGGATGCCTGGGGTGGCATGTTAAAAATGCCACAGACAGTGAATCAAGATCAGCAGGAGAACAAGACACTGCAGATCTCATGGCCAGGGGATCCTCACGACGCAAGGCGGCAATGGATATTCCGTCACAGCTCCAAGCCATCCTGGCTGAGATGAAACTTATCGGACAACGCACCCAACAAACGTACATGACAGTCCAGGACATTAGACAACACCTCCATGATGTCCAGGCGAGACACAACGTCCAGGCAGAAAGGATGACAGATAATGAGCAGCGTATCAGCTCACTCGAGGACAACCAGAGTTTGCCGGCGACAGAACTCGATGGATTGATCAGAGAGCGCCAATGCCTTGGCGCCAAAATGGAGGACCAGAAAAACAGGTCCAGGTGCAACAACCTCCGCATGATCGGACTTCCAGAAAACGCGGAAGGGCCCGACCTAGAGACCTTCATAAATAACTTTCTGCAAGACCTGCTCCACATTGAGAACCCCAGGGAGCTAAGGATCGAAAGGATCCACAGCGGGGGAATGCCCACGACCAATCACCCTCAGGTTGCTGAACTTCCAGCACAAACTAAGGATTCTTAAGGCGTACAGAGAGGTTGGACAGGTCAACATCGGTGGGGTGCCCGCCAGGCTGCTCAATGACTATTCTGTGGAAGTATTGCACTGGAGAAAAGGGTTTAATCCCCTATTTGAGGATTTCAGGGGTCACAAACTCAGATATTACTTGAAATTCCCAGCAGTATGGTGTGTGCAGATAAACCACCAGTGGCACTCAAACAAAGCCCCGGAAGACGCATGGCGATTCCTGCAATGCCAGAACATACTAACTACAGCCTACCCAGGGGAGTATGACCAGACACCATCAGCATCGCAAGCGGCAACCTCGTCTGAATTCTGCCTGCCACGCAACAGAGGCAGAAGACAAATAGCGGGCAAAGGACTAAGGGGGCCCGAACGGGGGTGGGAGGGTCCTGCAACCTGAGTCCTGGGTTGAGCAGTACCCAAAATCACTCCAATCAAAGCTGCCCAATGGCCGACCCAATTTGAAACCGGGAGTGAGACTAAGATCACCCATTGGACGCAGCCTCGGGAGCTCCACCACGAGTTAGACCTTCATCTCGGATCTGCATCCAAATGCAGACATTCCCAGGGGAGGGAGATGCTGACGCTCAAGTATCAGATTGGCACAGGGCCCACATGGGTGGATGGACTATTTGGCATCTGAACCCCCATCAACATCTTCGTGAGGATTCTCTACGTCGCCATACCAATGCACACAACTCTTGGAGGGCTCCTGGAGGGATGCCCGCCACACCTCTTTCAGCCATCGCCACCGATACCACCCGGCCCAGGCCCCTCGGATGGTCAGCAAGGCACCTGGCCCCAGGGGGAGAGATCCTCGGTATGTATGGGAAAGAGTGCGGCCGCCCAGGCTCGCTCTCTAAAGCACAATGCATGGGCTTTATTGCCTAGTATTGGGAGTGGGATACTCACCCCCAATGTAACAAGGGAAAGGTTAATTGCCTCAGTTTTAGTTAGAGTTGGTAGTTTACCTAATACCTTGGGATCAAGACATAATCATGATTGTCGGTAACATAGATGGTACTGGGCCGCAATATTGCTTGTAAGGGGATTACCCTTCATAATCCAACACATCATGGTGGACTCACAGACTCATGCTTCTCAATATTTACGTGCCTACGACCGATACCCCTGCCTTCTTTACCCACACGTTCGCTGCTTGCGCCCCTTACATGAGACGAATCACACTGGTTGGAGGGGACCTCAAGATTGCACTAGACCCGGTACTAGACATACAAAGTGAAAGCCCCTTTGGCAAGGGCAGAGCAAAAAAGCTACTCACGCTCACCTCTCTTCTTGCAGACCTAGGACTGAAAGACGTGTGGAGGAGGAAGCATGGAACACGTAGGGACTACACCCATTACTCTGGCAGGCACCAGAGCTACTCATTTATAGATTACTGGCTGGCCCCAGATACAATGCTCCATGCGCTAGGAGAATGCTCGATTCTACCCACCACAGTCTCGGACCATTCACCCATTAAGACCAAGCAAACATTCCCCAACATCCCTGAAATCCCAAAAACTGCCGCCTGAATATGAGAGCCTTGGCATATCCCGATTTTGTAGCACTTATAAGGGGGGACATGGCAGTGTTTTGGGAAACCAACCTCAGCTCAGGCTATAATACGTGGGCATGCTGGGATTCCTGTAAGGCTTTCTTGAGAGGCCAGTGCATCTCTAGATGGGCACATAAAACTAAACAGTTGCACGATAAGGAACGCCGACTGGCGGGCAAACTGGAGCTCCTTGAAAAACAGCACAAAAAAGACACCTGATCAACAGACACTCTTGCAACTTCACAGGGTCCGAGCAGACATTAAGGACACCATGACCACTAGAGTCCAAAAATCCTTTTCAAGCTAGTCCCAAAAATACAATGTCAAAAAAGATAGGCCCCTGCGCTTGATGGCTCTCGTCCTAAAACAACGCCAGGCAACGGTGGGGATCGTGTCTATTCGGGATGGGGACAGGAACATGGTACCAGGGGATACTGACATCAACTCTAGATTCGCTGACTTTTATGCGAATCTATACGCAAAGCCTGAAACACTACCCCCACAGGCAATGCAGGGATTCTTGAAGTCAATCCAAATGCCCTAAATCTCACAAGCCTAATAGACAGCACTAGATACCCCACTAACGGTGAATGACATGAAGCGGGCAATACACGCCATGAACCCAGTCAAGGCCTCCGGCCCCGACTGCAGCCCGATCAATGTGTACAAACTCGCTGTCGACGATATGGCCCCAAAGCTCCACACAGTATTTTCCAAGGCAGTCATTAATGGTCGACTACCGAACTCAATGCTATGTGCCAACATAGTGGTGTTTCATAAAAAGGGGAGGCCAGCGGACGAATGTGGCTCATACAGGTCCATTTCACTTAGAAATTCAGATGCCAAGAACTTGGCAAAATGCCTGGCACAAAAAATGGAAGCAGTTCTGCCCCATCTGATATGGGATGATCAAGCAGGCTTCATCCGTAAACTGCATTACGGGGACAATGTTTGCCGGCTGGTCCATGTCATCGCGGGTGAGGCAAGCCAAAAGGACTCTATTCTAATGATCAACGCCGAAAAGGCATTTGATAAGGTTCAATGGGACTTCATGTTCCTGGCACTCGCTGATTACAGCCTCCCCCCGTCGACGATAAATATGATCCGCCTGTTGTACACGGGCCTGGAGGCTACAGTAACTACCAACAGCTTTAATTCTGCCCCATTTGCTCTCCATTCCGGCACACATCAAGGCTGCCCACTATCGCCCCTCCTCTATGCCTTGTCTAGCGAGCCTGTAGCCGAGGTACTGCGGACCGACCCGAAATGGCAGGGGCTCTGGACAGGCGGGTGCACCCCCTCCTACAGCAATACGGCCCCATGGCGGAATTCCGGGTAAACTGGACCAAGTCTGAAATATTGCTTCTGCAACCCAACATTCCCTGGGACCCTGGCAGAGTGGCCCCATTCCAATTGCAATCAAGCCACATCAAATACCTGGGGGTTAATATCAATGCCCGCATTCCAGACCTCTGAGACCTCAACTATCCCCACACTGTGGAACGGATATGAGCAGATTTGACACCCTGCCACTGTCTCTGAAGGGCAGAATCAACACCATAAAAATGAACGCAATGCCATCTAGCTATGATGCTACCCTGCGCCCCAAGTCCAAAGATGTACAAAACTATGGAGGCTGCCATTGTGCAGTTCATCTGGAGGGGTAAAAAAGCATGCATACACTCAAAAACCCTCATGGCTTCCATACCTAATGGAGGCCTCGCACTACCCTCATGGAGTAAATACTATAAGGCCGCACAAATATTCTGGGCCAAACCGTTGCTCAACCCTGAGGATGGATCTAGCTGGAGAGGGATGGAACTATCATTGCTAGCCCCCTGTACTCCACTGGAAGTCCTAGTCATCCCCCCAAGGAAGCTACCACGACATATAAAGTTGCACCCTGCTGTGGGCCAGACCATTGCACAATGGCATAGACTTTGCTTTCACCAGGTAGCCGACATAAAAAAGGCACCCTAATGGATGTCGGTCAAAACCCTCCTGTCACTTGATAAAATGGTTAAACTCCACCCCCAACAGGACACCAAGTGGGCGCAGGTCAGCATTACCGACCTGTGCGATGGCCCTGCAATACAATCATTCTCAGACGGTGGCAGAGCTCTAGACCTACACACAGGACAGTGGCTTCAATCTGGCACAATCTGCACCGCAATATCATAACACACCTCGGCGATCTCCAGGCGGACTACCCCAACCTCATGTGAGCAAGAGCGAAAGACTGGAGCGCATCCTCACCTCTCTACGTTTTATTCCATGGCTATCCCGAACAACGTGGGGAGAAACTACACCTTGGCTGATTCGATGTATACCAATATTTTGCATCCATCCCTGGGACCTCACTGAACATAAGAAACAGGGAAATCTAGTACAAAATCATACAACGCCTGTATTATACCTGGCTAAAATGCACACAATGGGGATCTCGCCCCTATGCTGGCGTGGGTACAGAATGTTAGTTACTATGGGACACATAGTATGGGCCTGCCAGAAGATCAAACCATTCTGGCAAACAGTACCCACAACGCTGAAAACCCTCTTTCCAGAGGCCAGCATACCATTAACCATTAACACCGGAAAATATGATTTTCGGGGCTAACCACAATGACTGGCACACAGACCCCATAGCTTGCAAAGATATGAACACTGCAATGTTTACTGCACGTAAACTTCTAATAATGAGATGAAGCCACAGAGGCACCTTCTAAATTGCAATGGTCTGCCACATTGGCCAAGACAGGCTCCCTAGAAATAACCACACTCTGACGAGTGAACACGACCAGGGCGGCACTAGCAAACACATATTGGATGAGGCTTGAGCCAGCCACACAGGGCTTGTCCAGCACAAGGGAGGGGGACACCGACAGGGCGTCAACCAGATAACCCACAGATGCATAACACGGGAGGCCTACGTATATCCCTGGTGGCCCATAGACAGGGCATTCCCTTTGCGATACCCGGAATCGCTTACAGGCCACTAGCATTCCCACACACTGACGACAGCATAGACGTTCCACCAACGACAGTCATCTTGATCCCAAGCAGTTATATTTGTAGTAGATGGTTAGGATACGGGGGACGGTTGGCGAGAATGTTCTTCCTCTTGTCTTGGAAATTCTGAAGCCACACCAAGCCACATTTGCACATCCGGCAATGGACAAGGAAGGGCACTGGAGTGACCTCCATCCACGCCAGACATGTTAGAGGGGAGTGGGGTGACTTGGGGAACGTACATGCTAAGGTGAGGAACATTGCATGCCATGTGTATGGCTGATGTAAAAAACAGGATTTAATAAACGGGTGTTAGAAGAAAATAAAACGGATACCTTGTTTGACAAAGGAAAGTATAACCAAATTGGGTGTTACCTTTGAGAAAAGCTCTAACAAATGTCTAAACATTATTTCTACCTGCGCTATTGATGAACATGTGCGTTTTTGTTACGCTTTTCCTTTTAGAAACTATGAAGTGTTAAATTTGTACACATGAATTACTGTATTGGAATGATCTGACTTACATGGTTTATGTGCCAGCTATGAAATTTGACATTACTTTTATTTGAATTTCCTTTTAGTGAAGCATGGTTAAAAAGCCCCTGATGAAGAGTGAATAACTCGAAACGCGTTGGGCAATTTGTAAATAAAATGTACTTGTTATTAACTCTAGCCTAATGTGATGAATGTGCATGCATTGTTAATCTTTAATAATTGTAAAATTTGATACATTAACAGACCTGAGTTTGACAAACCATTTAGTGACATAAGTAGCTCCCTTTATAGGAACCACTTGCCACTTACTCCCAACTGTTTCAAGTGTAAAAATAAACCATGTATCAGAGGCGAATCTACCTGACACGTTCAATGAGAACTGAGAGGGACTTAAGCTAAGAAGCCCTCAATTTGCATGTAATTTGCGCCCGCCCCCTCAATTTGCATGTAAGCAGAGAGGAAGGACTAGGCTCCTGCAGTGAGTGGCAGTGAGAGTGCGAAAGAGGGTTTGTCCCAACGAGTCTGAGCGTCAGAGTCCCTGGGAGGCCAGGCACCTCCTTTGCCGAGAACCGGAGTACAACGAAAGAAAAGTAAGTTCTACACAATTTAAAACCTACGCGCTGAAGGCAGTGTGCGTGATATATCAAAGTTTGACCAAGGTTGTTGTTGATCAGCTTTGGATGACAACGGTCAACAATGTTCTGGAGATAATTAACAAAGCATGAAAAGGGTGTGTTGATGGATAACCATTACTGGAGATGGATGACAAATATCTGGAGATGCTAGTCCATGGTTAACTATTGCCCAAGGAGGGTCCAGCCATGCTCTCCCAGTGGATGATTTTAGTTGCTGATGGATGGCACTGCTTGACTGTGGTTGGAAATGGTCAACTATATATGGTGATGGCCAGGAAAGAGGAAGGGTGTGTTCTATTCTTCGGATGCCAACCCTATCTCACGGATCCCTTGTGCTAACCTAATGGCCAGTGCTGTGGAAAGGGGCATTCCTGTACCTAAGAAGCAGGGGAGAATAATCTGGGTGGCAAGGGTGACAGAGGAATAAACATATATGCTGCCACACGCAGCATACGGAATATGGGGCCACAAACTACTAACTACTGTGCTTTCCCCCACCGCCTGTTACACATATGCAAGACTTAGGGCTAAACACACTAGGGGTGCTAAGGCACTATCAGGTGCCACGCCTGAAACAGCAACGGCAGGAAGAGGGGCAAGGTGGGCAAGGTGGGAGAACAAAGTAGCACACCAAGGTGCGAATGGCCATCGGTGCCAGCCGGCCGGTGGGATAACAAAAGCCCATTTATTTCATCATCCAGGAAATAAAAGCATCTTGTGGGGAAACCGCACAAATCGAAGCCATTCTGAGGAGCCAGGCGACCTTCGAGGGACCGCTGAGTTCAGGGAAGTTTTGATGCGCATGCGCCTATAAGACCCAGGAGGAAAAACGGAATGACCCGACAAGCATTGCCCAGCAACGGATTGCAGGCTATGCACGGCAGAGGCGGAAGCAGTGCCCACTGACAAAAGTGCAATAGAGCAGCCGTGTTTGTTTAAATGTGCGAGCTAGTTGACCTTTGAAGGTCTGAAACAGAAAACACATACCAAACAAAACAGAGTCTTTTGTTTTGCTGACAGAACAAGTGAACATATGGTCCTTTGGGTAGCGTATCATACAGTGGATGGGAAGCAGAGTAACTCTTAAACCAAATAACGGAAACACTCAGCATTTTCTGAAGTACTCTTCACACGTGCAATCTTCTTTTTGCATATGAAAGTTTACTCAATTCTTTACTTCGTCATCAGTTTCTATAAGGTCCATACACTGTCTTGTGACATCGCCAGCTCCTTTTCTTGTTCTTTCATATTTCTTCAGGGACTTCCTCCATGAGATTGTCATCTCTTCTGGAATACGTCTGGTAAGGATTTCTCAGTGGTTACCTTCTTTCAAAGATCCGCCGCGGATTGGTCACAACTGCTGGTGTCCAACATGGCACCATTTTAGCCTTGCATCATATAGGTTGGAGGGGCCGGGACTTCCTGCAGCGGCAGTTGGCTGATCCTCTACACAAGCAAAACAAAATAGCCTTGCAGACTTTGCAGAGTGACATGCATGATCAACACACAGCAACACACAGCATACAGCAGCAGCAAGCAGCATGGGTGGTAGAAAATGAGTTTGAACTACATTATGTGGCTGAAAGTCCGGAAATGGCTGACAAAGGAAATGTAATGGCCATCAGGAAGGACTTAAGGTTGCTGTAATGGGCAACAGCTTCCGAGAAGGTGCACGGATAGGCATGAGTGCGAAAAAGGCTGGGAGAAGAATCGGAGGAAGAAGTGGATGACATCGTAGAGCTGGAAGAGACAGAGGAACCACCAAATAAAAGAGGACCAAAGAGAGCAAGAAGCCAGTTGTTGCAGAGAAACAAGTGACAGCAGGCACTGAAGGAAAAAAGAGCACATAGAAAGGTTAAAAAAGAAGCATGCATTAATGAAATTGTGGATAATTTTGTAACCAAATATTTCATGCAACAAGAAATGTGAGTCGATGCTAAATTTGATAGGTTAGAGAAGATGGTGACTGACTTGTGGGGAAAAACAGTTAAGGCACAGGGTCAAACAAAAATAATGAGCAAGGGGAAAGAGAGAGTGGAAATTTAAAGGCATGGGTCCCAGTTCCGTCCAGAGCGATACAGAATGTCCTACCACAAATGGGCCCATAATAGCAGCGTCATCATCAGAAGGCACAGATCCAACACCAAACATCATCAGCAATAACGCTGGTTTGAATGTCCCACAAGAGAAAAGCTTGGTAGGTTACAACGCCACAATTACTAGAGACATTAAAAGACCTGGAAAAAGAGATATTAAACAGATTTTAAGAGATCATTAGCTTGGAATATTGAACAGGTGGCTAATGAATAAATATGGAGGAAAGAATACATAGAAATGTTTTCATTACTAGAGGCTCAGCAAAAAGAATAGGATGTGTTTAGCGATCCCAAAAAGATCAAAGAGAAAATAGTAGCAAGGAAATCACAGGTCGAGCACAATTGGGACAACTGGTTAAAAGCATTCAACATAATAGCAACAGTGAATTTAGAAAAATCATCAAATGAAGGCTGGGCACTATTTGCTTATGTAGATACAATCTGGGAAGTTTTTGGGGGAGAAGCCGGGCTCACCTATGATGAGCAATTGAGGAGGGCCATGGCAGAAGGCCCAGAAATAGAATGGGATTAAGTGCAAAATAGTCTATACATTCAGGAGGTTCTGAAGACCAAAACCCCATGCTGCTCAGAGAAGGGTACAGCTCACACAAACACCACGTAGACAAACAACGGGAAATGCACTGATGCAGAGCACCAAATCAAGAGTGACCAGCCCTTTTGTAAAACCCAGCCATGGGTTTCTATGTCAAATACCTGCAGCCAGAGTACAAACAAATCATAAAACACCAACAGGAGCAACATTACATGTTGGAAATTTGAGAAGGGTCACTGCTCATGGGGTAAAGAGTGCAGCTATGAGTATGCTTGCACACAATGTGGAGGGGGGACACAGCAGCAACAGATGCACCAGACTACCAAGTAAAGGTGCAAAAAAAAAAAACAATGGGAGCCCAATTACTAAATCTAACTTGCTCCAAAAAGAGCAGGAAAACAAGGGGTCTGAGGGTGAAGTAAGAAGTATTAGTATTAAAGGATCCATAATAGCAGAGAGAACACCCATTAACGTCATATATTTCATGCATTTATTAGCAGCAGACCCAGGCAAGAAGAGTCTATAAAAAATGGGTTATTGGAAGGTTTCAGCATCCAATTCAAAGGACAAGGGTCCAGGGTGATACCAAAATAATTTGAAATCTTCAAAAGAGAATCCAACACTTGTAAGGAACAAAACACAAGAAGAATTAGAATTAGGTAGGATTGGAGGGCCCTAGTAGGAAATGCCCTTCAAGGAATAGATCTGCTCAAATCTGGGACGGGTAACCAAAAAGGAACCAGGGCAGTATAGGGTAATGCACCACTTGTCTTACCCATGGGCCAGTCAGTGAATCATGGGATACCTGAAACGGAGGCAGCAGTGCCATGCACACACTTGCACGAGGCACTCAGATAAATATGGGAATAATGCATTAATGGCTACATTAGACATTGTCAGCTTTTAGATTACTGCCAGCACACCTTATTTCACAACCGTGGTTAGGTTTCACATTTGAAACTACATTTTACCTAGACAAGTGCCTTCCTATGGGTTGTTCGATATCATGTGCACTATTTGAACAATTCAGTTCATTTTTCCAAAGGGTCTTCTAGAAAGAATGACCAGGAGCCCAGGTGGTGCACTACCTGTTTGATTTCGTTTTGATAGGGCACCTGGGAACAGGAGAATGCAAGGAATCTCTGTCAGAAATGATAATAATGGGAGCACAGTGAGGCATACCGCTAGCAAAAGAAACAGACACTGACACAGCTACAAGCATGATTGTCCTGGGCATTGAGGTAGACACAGTGGCAGGGGAATGTAGGATCTGAGCAGGGAAAATAGAGGAGCTGGTCCAAAGGCTCAGAGCGCTGAGGGGAAAAGATAAGGGGGCTGTTAGGGAAATACAGTCACTAGCAGGTAGCCTCAATTTTGCAGCCAGAGTGATTCCGCAGGGAAAAGTGTTTTCAAGGAGCTTGGAAATGAAGACCAAAGGCTGCACAAAACCCCAACTACACATAAGGTTGGGGGAGGAAGTTAAGAGAGATTTGCTGGTATGGGAGGATTTTTTTAATTAAAATTCAATGGTACCACAATATGGCGCACGCCATTAAAAACGGACACTGAAGGAGTTCTATTTACTGATGCAGCTGGGAGCAAAGGTTTTGGAGCTATACTGGGAAAGGCATTGTGTGCAGGAACGTCGCCAGCAGCCTGGTATACACAAGGTCTGATGAGAAACATTACATTCCTAGAGATCATCCCAATCGGGCTGGCGATCCATATTTGGGGTGACCGTTTAGCCAACACCGAACTCCTTGCATGGTCAGACAACATGGCAGTATTAGGGATCATAGAAAAATTATCAACTACTTGCCAGCTGGTTTTACGTATACTAAGGGCCATAAACACCATAACGCTAAACAGAAAAATTGATATAAGGGCAAAACACATTGCTGGCGTGGATAAGAACATTGCAGATGCATTATCTTGTTTTCAGTGGAATACATTTCATCAAATGAGCCCAGAGGCAGACAAAAAGATGACAGAAGTTCCAAGAGAATGTTGGGAGGTACTGACAGAGAGATTAGGGCAGCATCGACGTCAACGCCAGACTGCCAGGCCAAGATGCATCAACAGCAGTTTCAAACACCTTCGAGATGGGCGTCGGCAGGAGCAAGCCTCTGGCAAAAATCATAGACCCTGCAACAGGGTTATTGATGGGACTCCCAAAAAGTGCGTTGGCAAACAGCACTGCAGCTCAATATAGTAAGTGTCTTGAAACGCTACAATAATTCACAGCTTTATCGCATGCAGAATCATTAACAACAAAAAAGATTAATACATTTCTGGAATGGGCATTCAGTCCGGGAAAGGAAAAAGATTGAGCAAAAAGACACCTAACGTCAGTAACCTATTTTTCTAAACTTCAAAGGGGGGGTCACACCCAAAACGCAGTTCACTAAAACGTATGCACTGAAAGGGTGGGGGAAGTTGGAGGGTCTGCAGATGGACAAGAGGCGCCCTCTGAATTTTGAGAAAATGCTAATTTTATTTAGATTGCTAGATACGTGGTGCTCATGTGGTGAGACAAATCTGTTTAGAGCTGCATTTGCCATTGCATATTTCGGGGCTTTCGGGCCAAGGAAGCTCATCTCATCAAGTGCTAAGGCCAGCTATGGTTTGGGTATATTGGATGTGCAAGTAAAAGAGGACAATATTGCAATAGAAGTGCAAACATCCAAGACAGGTTACAGAAGAGAAATTAACATGTACTGCATAGAAGACAAAACAAACTGCCCGTTGTGTATCACCAATCAGTGCATTAAGAGCCGCCCGCCTGTTGGGGTCATTTCCTGGTACACAAGAATGGCAGTGCTGTAAGTCATTTTCAATTTAAATCTGTACTCATGAAATACATCGTAAAAGCAGGTTGGGAAAGCAGAGATTATGGGTCTCACTCCTTCAGAATAGGGGCAGCAACACCTGCTTGGCAAGGTGGGCTGGGAGCCCCAAAAGTCAAAAAAAGATGGAGGTTGGAAATCACATTATTACAAACGATATATAAGACCAGAAATAATATGATACTTTTTTGCAGAAACAGAAAAAGAAGCCCCCTCCAAGTCAACTTGGATAATAGGACATTTGTTCATTTTCAGGTCAGGGAGATGGTCTGAAGACACAAAACGCATCTCTGGCAGGCATTGCGCACTACTGTAGAAAGACAGAGATATTCTACTCAGCAATGCTGCCCAGAAACGTATGGTTGGGGGGCGAATTTGTACGAAGCTATAGACATAGCAAGGAAAAAACTCTATAGGGGGTGGACAAATTATGCACAAGTTGGGAAATCCATTTAATCAAGCACAGTGCTATTTCACTGGCAAAGCCTGAACTGTTCCACAGCGATGGGACACATTTCTCAGATAAAGGAATGGACAATTTCCACCCTGAAATGATAAACAGTCTAGCCACTAGAGGATGTAGATAATTAACTTTTGGGGGAACCTGGACGGCCGGCAACCCATCCAGGTGTGGCGGCACAGGACAGGTACACGCCACTGGACCTCGTCCCCAAAAGTGTACATTATTTTATGTGTGATTTTGATAAAGAATCATTACAAAAATATGTTTTATAATTATGTTATGCGCAATAAAAACCACAGCCTTTTATTGCCAAAACCTATACAAACACCTCAGTCATCATTGACTAACCATATTATTGAGGAACAGTCACTTGCCTCTTGGCTCCACTGATTATGGCCAGTGCTGCAGAAGGGGTCACCCATGTAGCTAAGAAGCGTGGGAGAATAATCTGGGTGGCAAGGCTGACAGAGGGACAAACATATATGCTGTCACACGCAGCATACAGAATATGGGGCCACAAACTACTGTGCTTTCCCCCACAACCTGTTACACATTTACAAGACTTAGGGCTAAACACACTACGGGGGCTAAGGCGCTATCAGGTGCCACGCCCAAAACAGGAAAGGCAGGAAGAGGGTCAAGGTGGAAGAACAAAGGAGCACACCAAGGTGCTAACGGCAGTCGGTGCCAGCCGGCCAGGTGGAATATAAAAGCCCCCCAAACACATTTCTTGCCTGAGACAAGTTTAGGAGGATAAAAGAGGGGCACTAGGTAGGGAGAAATCAGTTTCCTTGGGTACTCTGGAAGGAGCACCACAGTTGTTCTGCGAACGCAGAAGACTTTCTTTTCCCATATGCCACCCACCCGGAAAGAAGAAGAAAGGGAGAATAACGGAAAAACAGGGCAACAAACGGGGCCCACGATGTTGTGGGAACAAGAAGCAGGCATGGGCCAGGTACACAGCCCTGAACCTCATGCCCAAAAGTGTGCATTGTTTTACTATGTGTGATTTTGAAAAAGAAACATTACTATGTGCAATAAAAAACACGGCAACAATGCCAACACCTATACAAACGCCTCAGTCATCATTGTATAACCTTATTATTGGGAAACAGTCACTTGCTTCTAGGCTCTACTGTTTATTGCCGTTCCTTTCTTCGTTCCTTCACTCCTTTTCCTTGTCCTGACTTGCAGATTCTACAACCCGGGACGCATAGTGTTGAAGAGCGAAGCTGTGGCGCTCCGGCCGCTCTTGCTATGAATAAACCTTATTTGCTCAGCCCCTGGCTCACATCTCGTCTATAAGACTCAGTTGAGGATGTTGCATCGTGACATTGCATAGCAAGTGACAGTCCATGGGATATACTGCAGATTACCAGCTGCGATACAGGGACGATTCGAGAATGAGAGTCAGACAAGGCCTGGTAATCCTGGACGCCTGAAGGTGACATTCCAAGAAGCCATTGCTAACCGATGCATTGACGTCTAGGCAGCATAGTGTTGACGCATGATTCAAATGTCGGGGTATATCGTGGGGCTGAGTAACAGGTATTCTAATGTCAACCACATCTTGCAACACACACAACTGTTTCACTATAGAAATGCCTCCCTCAACGCTTCGTCTGGTCACTGCTTGTCTCACCTTCCAACAGCAAAGTTGTACCATCCGTAATCAGGCTACCCACAAGTCCGTGGGGGCCCTGAAGTCCCAGCTGCAATACAGGGACTATTCTGTGTCTCTTTCATAGTTGTGTTTAAAACCAACACTACTTGCAGTGTGCTGATGACTCCTTTTGCTTATTACTCTGTGATAAAAGGCACTGTCCAGTCAAGGTTGAATACAAATATCTTCTTCATTATTACTACAACCAACAGTTCTAGCACACTACAATTACAACCCACACTGTACTGGAACGCAGAGGACAGACAGTTTCATGAAGGAAAGGGATGCACTCTGGATACTGACAAGGGGGTAGTTGGTAAAGTAATCAGTCTTATAGTTGAAGATTATTTGGTTTCAGCACCAAAGGGTCAAAGGGTCGTAACTGTCCCTGATTGCCTTCAGAGAAGGAGCAAAGGGGCAGAAACACAATGTAACTGGTGCTGAAGAAGGTCCCATGAGACAGAGTTACTGGCGGGAGACAGCTGCGGGTACCAGCCAGCAGGCAGTTCGGCAAGCGAGACTGGACGGACGCTTGCAGGCTGTCTGGCGTGGCAGCTCAGGGCCAAGAATCATTGTCTCTGTGCTGATTGGCGGATCTGGAATGCTGGTCGAGGAGTCTCGGACGACTCTGGTAACTGCGGCATGACAACAGTCAGCGGTGGAGCCGGATGCGGTTGAGGACTCGATTGTCTCAAAATTGTCCTTAAAAAGATGGACGCTGGATGATGCTTGTGTAGCGCTCCTCTTGGCTTCTTCGCAGGGCTTGTGTCATTTCAAGACGGGTGTCCCAAAGCTCAGGAGGGTGTTAGCAGTCAACAGCCTTTTCATTTGTCCAGAGACTCTCCAGCAGTTGCCACCTAAGAAGCTTGCTGTCAGAACCTAGAAGGGCACACTTTGTGCTGGCTGGGTACTAGTTCTGGAGCTGCTGGATGGGTTCTCTGAGTCTGGTATCTCCCTTTTTTTCCCTAGGAGATGTTAAGGGGAGGGATTTGCCTCCCCCTTGGAACTTTTGGTCTTCCATCACTGGCAGAAGATGTAAGGTAGACTCTACCTTCAGTACGGGTCCAAATGAGTCCTTCTTTTTACTCCTTGCAAAGTCTTCAGATAATCTGATCAGTGAGGGATTCAGCCCTCTGTTAAATCCAAATGGGCCTCAGCAATTGGTGTAGGTTTAATTAATCAATCCTGGGTCCCCACCAAAAATGTTCAGTGATGTTTCAGGTCGAAACCAGGGTGCAGGGCGCTTCTCAATACAAGCTGAGTTGTAGCACCCCTAGGCGACCCATTTCTGCGTAAGAAAGTGCCCCCAGACCCCGTGTTGCAGGCCCCTAGGCACCGTGTTTCACCTTCCCCGCGGCCACCCCCTTCCTGGTTCCCATCGCCTCCCACCTCCCAGCCCGCCCCCACCCCTGATTGGCTGCCCTGAGCTCCGTGCCTGGGTCTAGCGACCCGCTCGTTGCACCTGCTCCCCTTTCCATCCAAGGAGCAGGTGAGTTGTAGCACCCCTAGGCGACCCATTTCTGGGTAAGAAAGTGCCCCCTGACCCTGTGTTGCAGGCCCCCAGGCCCTGTGTTTCACCTTCCCCGCGGCCTCCCCCTTCCTGGTTCCCATCGCCCTCCCGCCTTCCAGCCCGCCCCCACCCTTCCAATTGGCCCTTGCACATCTAACCCAGACCATTACCGACCGTCCCCAGGGCAGCCCTTTGCCCGTGCAGCCCCTGCAGCTAAGGACCCGAGGCAAAGGACGGCTCATCCAGTGGACGGCTCCTGATCGTATCTGCAGGTATCTGCAGGAGAAGCAAGAAGCCAACAACAAGTAAGTGTGGCAAGGGCGGGGCCAGAAGCAACTACTTCAGGCCATACTACCCTACCACTCACCTAACAAAGCATCACCACCGTAAATTCATTATATTTGCATTCAGAAACTCTGTCCTCTGCATGTGAAAGTTGTATTTAGAAGTGTACCCAATAGCGTCTCTGAGAAAAGTTACATTTAGAAGTTGTGCCCAATAGCCTCTCTGAGAAAAGTTTAATTTAGAAGTTGTGCCCAATAGCCTCTCTGAGAAAAGTTTAATTTAGAAGTTGTGCCCAATAGCCTCTCTGAGAAAAGTTTCAATTAGAGGTTGTGCCCAATAGCCTCTCTGAGAAAAGTTTCATTTAGAAGTTGTGCCCAATAGCCTCTCTGAGAAAAGTAGCATTTAGAGGAGTACAAAATAGCCTATGTGGGTATTTAGAAGTTGTGCCCAATAGCCTCTCTGAGACAAGTTTCAATTAGAAGCTGTGCCCAATAGCCTCTCTGAGAAAAGTTGCATTTAGAAGAGTACCCAATAGCCTATATTTGTATTTAGAGGTTGTGCCCAATAGCCTCTCTGAGAAAAGTTGCATTCAGAAGTGTACCCAATAGCCTATGTGTGTATTTAGAAGTTGTGCCTAATAGCCTCTCTGAGGAAAGTTACATTCAGAAGTGTACCCAATAGCCTATGTGTGTATTTATAAGTTGTGCCCAATAGCCTCTCTGAGAAAAGATGCATTTAGAGGTATACCCAATAGTCTATGTGAGCACTTCGAAGTTGTGCCCAATAGCCTCTCTGAGAAAAGTTTCAATTAGAAGCTGTGCCCAATAGCCTCTCTGAGAAAAGTTGCATTTAGAAGAGTACCCAATAGCCTATGTGTGTATTTAGAAGTTGTGCCCAATAGCCTCTCTGAGAAAAGTTGCATTCAGAAGTGTACCCAATAGCCTATGTGTGTATTTAGAAATTGTGCCCAATAGACTCTCAGAGAAAAGTTGCATTTAGAAGTGTTCCCAATAGCCTATGTGTGTATTTAGAAGTTGTGCCCAATAGACTCTCTGAGAAAAGTTGCATTCAGAAGTTGTGCACAATTGCCTCTCTCCGAAAAGTTGCATTTAGAAGATACCCAATAGCCTATGTGTGTATTTAGAAGTTGTGCCCAATAGCCTCTCTGAGAAAAGTTGCATTTAGAAGTGTACCCAATAGTCTATGTGTGTATTTAGAAGTTGTGCCCAATAGCCTCTCGGAGAAAAGTTGCATTCAGAAGTGTACCCAATAGCCTATGTATGTATTTAGAAGTTGTGCCCAATAGCCTCTCGGAGAAAAGTTGCATTTAGAAGTGTACCCAATAGCCTATGTGTTTATTTAGAAGTTGTGCCCAAAAGACTCTCGGAGAAAAGTTACCTTCAGAAGTGTACCCAATAGCCTATGTGTGTATTTAGAAGTTGTGCCCAATAGCCTCTCAGAGAA
The DNA here is from genome assembly GCF_040938575.1 of Ambystoma mexicanum. NCBI lineage: Eukaryota > Metazoa > Chordata > Amphibia > Caudata > Ambystomatidae > Ambystoma > Ambystoma mexicanum. The sequence continues at coordinate 711,145,222 of NC_090939.1, forward strand.
AAGTTGCATTTAGAAGTGTACCCAATAGCCTATGTGTGTATTTAGAAGTTGTGCCCAATAGACTCTCTGAGAAAAGTTGCATTTAGAAGTTGTGCCCAATAGCGTCTCTGAGAAAAGTTGCATTTAGTAGTATATCCAATAGCCTATGTGAGCACTTAGAAGTTGTGCCGAATAGCCTCTCTGAGAAAAGTTTCAATTAGAAGTTGTGCCCAATAGCCTCTCTGAGAAAAGTTTCATTTAGAAGTTGTGCCCAATAGCCTCTCTGAGAAAAGTTGAATTTAGAAGTGTACCCAATAGCCTATGTGTGTATTTAGAAGTTGTGCCCAATAGACTCTCTGAGAAAAGTTGCATTTAGAAGTATACCCAATTGCCTATGTGAGCACTTAGAAATTGTGACCAATAGCCTCTCTGAGAAAAGATTAAATTAGAAGTTGTGCCCAATAGCCTCTCTGAGAAAAGTTTCATTTAGAAGTTGTGCCCAATAGCCTCTCTGAGAAAAGTTGCATTTAGAAGAGTACCCAATAGCCTATGTGTGTATTTAGAAGTTGTGCCCAATAGCCTCTCTGAGAAAAGTTGCATTTAGAAGTGTACCCAATAGCCTATGTGTGTATTTAGAAGTTGTGCCCAATAGCCTCTCTGAGAAAAGTTGCATTTAGAAGTGTACCCAATAGCATATGTGTGTATTTAGAAGTTGTGCCCAATAGACTCTCAGAGAAAAGTTGCATTTAGAAGTTGTGCACAATAGCCTCTCTGAGAAAAGTTGCATTTAGAAGTATACCCAATAGCCTACGTGAGTACTTAGAAGTTGTGCCTAATAGCCTCTCTGAGAAAAGTTTCAATTAGAAGTTGTGCCCAATAGCCTCTCTGAGTAAAGTTTCATTTAGCAGTTGTGCCCAATAGCCTCTCTGAGTAAAACTACATTTATAAGTGTACTCAATAGCCTCTCTGAGAAAAGTTCCATTTAGAAGTTGTGCCCAATAGCCTCTCTGAGAAAATTGCATTTAGAAATGTACTCAATAGCCTATGTATGTATTTAGAAGTTGTGCCCAATAGCCTCTTTGAGAAAAGTTTCATTTAGAGGTTGTGCCCAATAGCCTCTCTAAGAAAAACTGCTTTTAGAAGTGTACCTAATAGCCTCTCTGAGAAAAGTTCCATTTAGAAGTTGTGCTCAATAGCCTCTCTGAGGAAATTGCATCTAGAAGTATACCCAATAGCCTATATGAGCACTTAGAAATTGTGCCGAATAGCCTCTCTGAGACAAGTTTCAATTAGAAGCTGTGCCCAATAGCCTCTCTGAGAAAAGTTACATTTAGAAGAGTGCCCAATAGCCTATGTGTGTATTTAGAAGTTGTGCCCAATAGCCTCTCTGAGAAAAGTTGCATTTAGAAGTGTTCCCAATAGCCTATGTGTGTATTTAGAATTGTGCCAAATAGCCTCTCTGAGAAAAGTTGCATTCAGAAGGGTACCCAATAGCCTATGTGTGTATTTAGAAGTTGCGCCCAATATCCTCTCTGAGAAAAGTTTCATTTAGAAGTTGTGCCCAATAGCCTCTTTGAGAAAAGTTAAATTTAGAAGAGTACCCAACAGCCTATGTGTGTATTTAGAAGTTGTGCACAATAGCCTCTCTGAGAAAAGTTGCACTCAGAAGTGTACCCAACAGCCTATGTGTGTATTTAGAAGTTGTGCCCAATAGCCTCTCTGAGAAAAGTTGCATTTAGAAGTGTACCCAATAGCCTATGTGTGTATTTAGAAGTTGTGCCCAATAGCCTCTCTGAGAAAAGTTGCATTTAGAAGTGTACCCAATAGCCTATGTGTGTATTTAGAAGTTGTGCCCAATAGCCTCTCTGAGAAAAGTTGCATTCAGAAGTGTACCCGATAGCCTATGTGTGTATTTAGAAGTTGTGCCCAATAGCCTCTCTGAGAAAAGTTGCATTTAGAAGTGTACCCAATAGCCTATGTTTGTATTTAGAAGTTGTGCCCAATAGCCTCTCTGAGAAAAGTTGCATTTAGAAGTATACCCAATAGCCTATGTGTGTATTTAGAAGTTGTGCCCAATAGACTCTCTGAGAAAAGTTGCATTTAGAAGTTGTGCCCAATAGCCTCTCTGAGAAAAGTTGCATTTAGAAGTATACCCAATAGCCTATGTGAGCACTTAGAAGTTGTGCCCAATAGCCTCTCTGAGAAAAGTTGCGTTTAGAAGTGTTCCCAATAGCCTATGTGTGTATTTAGAAGTTGTGCCCAATAGCCTCTCTCAGAAAAGTTGCATTCAGAAGTGTACCCAATAGCCTATGTGTGTATTTAGAAGTTGTGCCCAATAGCCTCTCTGAGAAAAGTTTCATTTAGAAGTTGTGCCCAATAGCCTCTTTGAGAAAAGTTAAATTTAGAAGAGTACCCAACAGCCTATGTGTGTATTTAGAAGTTGTGCCCAATAGCCTCTCTGAGAAAAGTTGCATTCAGAAGTGTACCCAATAGCCTATGTGTGTATTTAGAAGTTGTGCCCAATGGCCTCTCTGAGAAAAGTTGCATTTAGAAGTGTACCCAATAGCCTATGTGTGTATTTAGAAGTTGTGCCCAATAGCCTCTCTGAGAAAAGTTGCATTTAGAAGTGTACCCAATAGCCTATGTGTGTATTTAGAAGTTGTGCCCAATAGCCTCTCTGAGAAAGGTTTCAATTAGAAGTTGTGCCCAATAGCCTCTCTGAGTAAAGTTGCATTTAGAAGTTGTGCCCAATAGCCTCTCTGAGAAAAACTGCATTTAGAAGTGTACCCAATAGCCTATGTGTGTATTTAGAAGTTGTGCCCAATAGACTCTCTGAGAAAAGTTGCATTTAGAAGTATACCCAATTGCCTATGTGAGCACTTAGAAATTGTGACCAATAGCCTCTCTGAGAAAAGTTTAAATTAGAAGTTGTGCCCAATAGTCTCTCTGAGAAAGGTTTCATTTAGATGTTGTGCCCAATAGCCTCTCTGAGAAAAATTGCATTTAGAAGAGTACCCAATAGCCTATGTGTGTATTTAGAAGTTGTGCCCAATAGCCTCTCTAAGAAAAGTTGCATTTAGAAGTGTACCCAATAGCCTATGTGTGTATTTAGAAGTTGTGCCCAATAGCCTCTCTGAGAAAAGTTGCATTTAGAAGTGTACCCAATAGCCTGCTTGAGCACTTAGAAGTTGTGCCCAATAGCCTCTCTGAGAAACGTTTCAATTAGAAGTTGTGCCCAATAGCCTCTATGAGTAAAGTTTCATTTAGAAGTTGTGCCCAATAGCCTCTCTGAGTAAAACTACATTTAGAAGTGTACCCAATAGCCTCTCTGAAAAAAGTTCCATTTAAAAGTTGTGCCCAATAGCCTCTCTGAGAAAATTGCATTTAGAAATGTACTCAATAGCCTATGTATGTATTTAGAAGTTGTTCCCAATAGCCTCTCTGAGAAAAGTTTCATTTAGAGGTTGTGCCCAATAGCCTCTCTGAGAAAAACTGCTTTTAGAAGTGTACCCAATAGCCTCTCTGAGAAAAGTTCCATTTAGAAGTTGTGCTCAATAGACTCTCTGAGAAAATTGCATCTAGAAGTATACCCAATAGCCTATATGAGCACTTAGAAGTTATGCCGAATAGCCTCTCTGAGAAAAGTTTCAATTAGAAGCTGTGCCCAATAGCCTCTCTGAGAAAAGTTACATTTAGAAGAGTGCCCAATAGCCTATGTGTGTATTTAGAAGTTGTGCCCAATAGCCTCTCTGAGAAAAGTTGCATTCAGAAGTGTACCCAATAGCCTATGTTGTGGAAATCGAAATAATATTGCACCTCTAATCGCATTGTTTAAATGTATGTTGGCCTACGCCAAGCTGTCTAAAAAACATCGTGTACATAGGTTCCGCGGCAAGGTCCTGACCTTAATGTATTGTGCAAACCGCCATCTTGGATTAAGCCGCCATTTTAGGTACTCTTGCAGTGTGGAAGTCACCCTGAACGACAAAATGGAGGCCGAATGACATTTCGAGTGAAATTCTGGCCGTTGTGACCTCCGCACACGTGAATAAATAATATGTCCGCAGGCCACTTGTTAGGGTCGCGAACTAAGACCTTGTCCTCTCTCTGACCCATGTGTAAATGTACAACTGTATCAGTGGAACTGATCAAATTGCATAAATTATGGGATTGACCTGGCTACGAACCCTAGGTTTGGTTCCAAGAATGGTTAACTTGCGAGAGGGCTGGCCAATGTCGGACAAAAGGTATAAAAACCCAAGTATCCCGATGATCGGTCTCTCCCACTTCCACGGCGAACTACGTTGATGGTTCGCTTTGTTAGTCTGAGGGCCGAATAGCTATCCGTATGTCAATTGACTTTTGGTAACTTTGTAACTTTGAAATAAAGCGCTTTGTATGTCCTTTGTAACCTGTTTTGGTGTGTTTCCTTTTGGGCTTCCCTGCCTTATATCAATTTCTCTGTTTCCACAGTTGGCGCCCGAATAGGGACCCTCAAGATTGATGCCGGATCATTGAAGGTTGATGCAGACTATCGAACCGGGATCGGACGGTGTGATTCTGCGGGCCCGAACGATCGAGATGCGATGCCTCGGCAGCGCTGCACGATCCGATCCTTGGACGATAGTCGTGTGGTCTGACACTGCATCTTGACAAGGGCCCAATTTTCAGGCGGGCAGATTTGCCGAAACCACCAAACGCAAGGTAAAATTTGTTAGGTAAGTCCTTTCTAAACCGTACGGTCCTCCTTAGGTTTGGTCAGGTGCAGTCGTGACCCGGCTCTTAATTTAACCCTGACAATTTGAATTTGGCGTATTGTATCTGCAGACACAATTATTGGACCAGGTAACACCAAGTTTTTCAGAAATGCCTGGGAAATTGTCTAGCTGTTTTAGGGCTCTGTTCCGCAGCGATCGACAATCTTTGGAATTTAGCCGCCCGGCACCACAGGAGGGGTCGCCGGCGTGTACTATGTACTGTAAGTATGGCATTGGTAGTATTGTATTTAATGACATTTGGCACAGACAGATCAGACATGCCTCCGAATTTCAGTGGCCAATCAACGGTAGTTTTGAGATCACCCGTATTGAATACTTAGAATCGATCTTGCTAAAGAAAAAGGCTAGGCCAGCAGCCTTTGATGTGTTACAAAATTGGAAGAAAGAAGCATTGCAGCAGCTAAAAGTAGGGATAAACATTCACGTCGTCATAAAACAAACGCTGAAAAAGCATTATTGTATGATAAAGAAAAACGGTCAGAATTAGTTAAGAATATGGATAGAGCCTTTTCACTCGGGGTCCAGAAAATGTACCCCTCTAAAGATTTCCATGTTTCTGAGGAATTCATTGAGAAATTATTGACTGAACGTAGGCCCGATGCCTCAGCGCCACCTCCGTATGCTCCTGTCTTGGGCACTTTGCCCGTTCCTGCTGTTGTTCCCGTTGCTATTCCTGCTCCCCCTGCGCAGCCTATTGTTCCTAGTCCTCTGGTTGTCGTTCCTCCCCCTATCGCACCGCCCCTTCCCCCTGCACCTGCACCCTTGCTAAGTTCACCTACACCTTCGCTCCCGAGTAGCCGCGTATTGATTGAAGTTGATCCAGGTGCAGGGTCAAAGATCGTGACTCGTAGCACTGTTCCTGCAGGCAGGAAACAGGAATTATTTGCGTGGGCTAAGCATTGCATGGAGAAAGGTGATCAAACTAATGTTTTTTCTACATTATCTAACTTGAATAGTTTTCCCGAGAAGAATGTTTTTATCGAAGGTTTGGGGATTCATTTGTGTGTGATGTGGGGTAGATTGCAAAATTAGGAACTTCCACAAGGGGTGAGAGATCTGAATGCTTTTGCCCTTTCAATGGATACAGAACAGAAAGTATATGGCCATGTTGAAAGATTGTTCGAGTTTAGGAGAGACTTTGAAAAGTCACGAGATGAGGATGATGAGGACGATAGAATATATGTACAGAAACGGTTCCTTCCGTGCCAAAAGACAGCACCTGAGGAAGTACGAATTTGTACCAAAGATGCGGTTCGATGGATCTCGGATTCATCGATACCGCCAGACGAAGTGTATGACACATACAGTCAGTACACAATAGAGATGCAAAGGAAAGTAATTCAAGTGATGGTACAGCACTTACAAGAGGAATGTATAAGGAAGAATGTTAGTTGCCCCATAGAATTATTGGGTATTTGCAAAAGGGCTTTTTCGCCTGACACTTCTACAGCTGCCTTAGCGCTCGACCTGGCTCTGTTGCTTAGTAAGCGGCCGGAGGCACCTATATCTCAGTTGCCTATGAGAGAGGTTCCTCCGACCTTTGTCCCAAAAGTTGAAATCCCCGCTGACGTGGCGACTGGTGCCCCCGCGGTGGATATCCCTGCACATTATGTATCGCAGTTTGTTCACGTCCCGTTCTCGCGACAGGAAGTGAACACGATTAGACAGTCAGTTCCTGATATTAGGAAAAACCCGACGGGGTTTTATAAGGAAATAGAGTCCGTTTTACAGTCCTCTGTGTTCACCTTGAGTGACATTGACTTGTTATTTCCTGTGCTTCTACCTGTAGATGTATGGAAACAGGTACGGACAGTAGACGATGTGCCGGGGTTGGGCGATACGTGGGTAAATCTAACCAGAATCGATGGAGAAAGACCAGCTGGTGAGAAACCGCCCCAGGTAATACTTACTTTACCTGATAGGATTGTCGTTAAATTAAAAACTATAATTCCAGAAAAAAGGATTATTTGGGACAAGCTTACGGCCTGTGTCCAAGGGAAAACTGAAGGTGCTACTGAATTTTTCAATAGGTTCGAGCAGGTATTTTCCGACTTCAGTGGACAGGATTTAGGTACAGAGTCGGGGAAGAGGTTGTTTGTGGACAAATTCGTACGTGGATTGTTACCTGACATCCAGTCACAAATTATGTCCTGTGAGAGCGCTTGGCAGGCAAAATCTCAATCTGAGGTTTTACACATGGCTCAGTATTATGAAAACCGTGTTAATAATGAGAAAGAGAAAATTGAAAAGAGAAAGGGTGACTTGAAGACTAAGGTTTTGTTGCAGCAAATCGTTAGAAACCCTAGAGGAGGTACGACACAGACTAGAGGTCAGTACATTCCAAGAGGAAATACTCCTCCAAGTCCTATAAATATTAATCAATGTGCTTATTGCCGCCAGGAAGGTCATTGGCGAGCACAGTGCCCTGCCCTTCGCCAAAGGTCAAGCGGTACGTTTGGGGGTATGGGTAGGTGGCCTAGGGGCCGCCCTGGAACAGGGGGCCCTGATAGAGGTCAGCTTCTGCAAGATCCCCAGCAACCTTTTTCACGGGAAAATCAGACCCCGGGTATGGACTCGAGAAACATATTTGATCATCCTTCTGCTGCCTATCTTTCCGAAGAACTTCCTTCTGACGAGGTTCTGTTTTATTAGGATTGCCCGAGGCAGGGTTTGGAACCTTTGCCTATTCCCGTGAATCAAAAAGGCCCCTACGTTGAACTATTAGTGGGGAATAGGAAACATCAGTTTTTGATTGACACTGGAGCACAGAAGTGCTCCATTGATCATTCCAGGGTTCCAAACATTCCACTGTCAGGGCAAACAAATGTTTCCGTAGGGTTTTCTGGTATACCAACCGTCTGTCCGGTTTCTGCGCCGGTGCCTGTTTCTTTGGGTCCCTTCACGGACCATTGCCCTTTTCTTCTCATTTCGAACTGTGGAGAAAATTTGCTGGGGTTGAATTTGTTAAAGAAATTGAACGCAGTCATTCATTGTTCCTCGGATGGAATAAGGTTAACGGTTTCACCACAGCAACCCTTTAACTCCCAGTTCTTGATTCGACCTTTACCTCCTGAGTTTAGCATTGTTCCGGAATGTTGTGGGCGATGGACGACAATGATGTCGGAGTATTACACATTGAGCCCGTTAAAATAGTCCTGAAACATGGGGTAAAACTGCCACGCATTCCGCAGTATAAAATATCAGCTGAGGGTGAACGTGCTTTGAAATGCATTGTCCCCGATTTTGTACATCGTGGGGTGATCGATGAGATTACAGGTAGTTTGTGTAACAGCCCGATCTTACCAGTATATAAGAAAGGCGACGATGCAATTCCGTACCGGTTTATAATAGATCTTCGTGCTATTAACCGAGTGGTTGCCCCACAATTTCCAATTGTGCCCGATGTGACGACGATATTAACAATGATCCCTGCTACGGCTACGCACTTTAGTGTTGTGGATCTGAAAAACGCCTTCTTTAGTATCCCGATACATAAAGAAAGCAGGTATTTGTTCGCGTTCACCTTGGGGGGACGCTCATTTACATTTACGAGGGCACCTCAAGGGTATACCGAAAATCCTAGTATTTAGAGTAGAGCTTTAAAGGAGCAGCTCGACACCCTTGAATTGCCACCTACTTGCACGCTGCTTCAATATGTTGACGATTTACTTTTAGCTGCAGACTCTGAGAAAGCCTGTAAAGAAGGCACTATATTGTTGCTTATTCATCTAGCTCAGAATGGTCACAAAGCTTCGCTTAAAAAATTTCAATATTGTTGTCAGGAGGTTGCCTATTTAGGCTACCTCCTGTCAAAGGAGGGGAGAAGATTGACACCTGAAAGAATAAAACACATTTCTGGCATGTCTGTCCCAAAGACGCAGAAGGAAGTCAGAGCCCTGATAGGGATGGCGTCCTACTGTAGGTTGTGGATCCCGAATTTCGCACTAGTGGTAAAACCGATGTTGGCTTTGACGAAGAAGGGCATTTCTCTGCCACTGCCATGGGAATCGGAACATCAACGATCATTTGAGCTTCTCAAAACCGCGCACCGGTTCTGGGTACATCAAATTATGACAAGGCCTTTGTGTTGTTTCTGCATGAATGTGATGGATGTGCTTTGGCTGTGTTAACACAGGAACACGGAGGGAAGAATAGGCCGTGCAGCTACTACTCCTCCGCCCTTGATCCTGTCGCATGCGCTTTGCCAAGATGTTTGCGCGCTGTTGCTGCTGCTGCTGCGTCCGTAAAACAGAGTGAGGGGATGGTCCTAGGCCATGATTTGATTTTGATGGTACCTCACTCTGTTGATATTTTATTGAATAAAACCCAAACGCAACACCTCACCTCTGCTCGGTTAACAAGGTATGAACTGATTCTGTTTGCCCCTCATATCCAAATTAAGAGGTGTTGTGTTCTCAATCCGGCTGAACTTTTACCTTTCCCGCAAGGCACTGTTTGCGGTGATGAAGGATCGCATGACTGCCTGTATACCACCGAGCAAGAAACAAAGGGCAGGATAGATCTCTTAGATACTCCTTTTGAGAATGCAGAAGGGGAGCTGTTTTGTGATGGCTCCTGCTTCAAACTTTCGAATGGTATAGCTACAGCTGCTTATGCAGTTACTACATTGAGCAAAATCGTTGAGACGAAGAGAATTTCGCATAACTCTGCGCAGGCCGCGGAGATTATAGCATTGACCCGTGCTAACCCAAACTATCCCAAGGGCGAAAAGTAAATATATATACCGACAGCCAGTATGCATTTGGGGTGGCTCACAACTTCGGAAAACTTTGGTCGGAAAGAGGGTTCCTGACCTCACATGGGACCAAAATTCAGCACGGTTCCTTAATAGTGCAACTACTTTCAGCGCTCTCACTCCCTAAACGATTAGCGATCATGAAATGTGCAGCACATCGCAAGGTCATAGACAATGTGGGCAGAGGGAATGCTTTTGCAGATTTGATAGCCAGACAAACGGCCACAGACTTTAGCAGGGACATGTATACCTCGAGGGAAGTGAGAGATGTTTGCATAATAGATGAAGGTATTGGGTCTCTACGAGATATTCAGACTGATGCCTCGATGGAAGAATCCAGAAAGTGGGCTGAAGGTATGGGAAAGTTGGATGACGAAGGGTGCTGGGTGGATACATTCGAAGGGAAATGGTACGCATGTGTGTGCCCAGCAAATTACGAAGATATTGCAACAGGTTTGGGTGAATGACAAAATTCTGGAAACTGCGAAGAGACATGTTCAGAACTGCATGATTTGCCTACAGCATAACGTGGGTAAAGGGACAGTGACTCCTAGGGGAAGTTTTGGGCCCCCCTCTGTCCCTTTTGAAACCATTCACTTTGATTTTATTGAAATGGAGCGATGTAATAATTTGAAATATGTTCTTGTCATTATTTGTGCTTTTAGTAAATGGGTCGAGGCTTTCCCTGTCAAAGATGCTACCGCCATGACCACTGCAAAGATTATGGTAAAAGAATTCCTTCCTCGATTTGGGCTCCCGAGGATAATTTGGTCGGATAACGGTCCCCATTTTATCGCAGCAGTAATTTTGCAAATTTGTGCCGCCTTAGGGATTGAGAAATGATTTCATTCAGCTAGACATCCTCAAAGTGCTGGGTTGTTGGAAAGACACAACGGTATTCTGAAGAACAAACTCGCAAAAACATGTGCCGATACTAAACTAAAATGGCCAGACGCTTTGCCTATTGTGTTGTTAGCTATGCGTACCACACCCCAGACTAGAATTGGGCTTTCTCCATTTGAGGTGGTAATGGGAAGACCTGCTAATATTTGGGGTCTCTCTAAACCTAAAGCCCTGAGGGAGGTGGAAAATGTATTGCTTGTAGACTACTGTAGCCAGTTAACTAAAAATCTGTATTTCATTTACCACCAGGTGAATGCTGCTTTACCTGTACGGTTCACGGGCCCAGGACACGATATACAGCCCGGTAGCTGGGTCCTTGTGAAGGCCTACGAGAGGTCTTCCTGTCTCGCGCCTCGTTGGCGTGGACCCTACCAGGTGCTGTTGGTCACCAGTACAGCAGTGCAGGTGGCTGGAAAGAAGAACTGGATTCACGCGACGCACGTCAAGAAACTTCCTCACCCGACGCCACACGCTACAGAAGAAGCAGACCCCTCGCTGACGCTACAATTTCTGATCTTGGAGTAGCAAACAGCACTGTGAGTGCGTCGGAGAAGTTCTCTGAGCCCGAGGAGCTTGGGGAACAGTCCATTTCGTCTCCGCACTCTTTTGATCAATCACTTCCGGAAAACCTTGTTTCGAGCTCTGCAGCTTCCGTCGCCACCGACACGTCGCTTCCCTCAGGAAGTGACGACACTTTGCTTTTGGATCAGACAAATTTGGGTACCATCAGGTACCACCTTCGACCACGGAAATAGAACTACGGCACGAGTGTCGTGCATCTGAAAGAAGAAGTGATTGGAAAATTGTTTTGTTTTGTTGAACAAAAAAGGGATTCTGCTGGCTAGGGTTGGGAAGGACTAAGAAATCACGCGACCGTAGTGTCGCCAGCAACGAACATTGGGGCCGTCGATCGAGAAACTACGATGCATGCCGCCTTCACCGCTGCTCCCCGCACTGGATTTTAGATAAGGGGGTGACCAAATCGAACGATGAACAATGTGCCTGGGCCCCGAAAACGTACTGTTGTGTTCTAATTATGATTATTGTTATTTTCGCAACTGCTGCTGTAGGACTTTGGTACTTCGAAGAGATCTATCCTTTGAAACCTTTATTACCGACCAAAATCGTACCAACTGTTTTGACTCCCTCTGTACACCTTCACACTCTGTCCCCTAGAGACTCCCAGCATAGGCAAAAGTATTATAATAACACCTTGATGATAGTGATGAATGCCAATCATGCCATTTTTAATAAGAGCAATTGTTGGATTTGTACTCACTTACCGCAACATGGGAACAAAGGACTAGGATGGTATATACATCCTCTACCTCTAACGACTTCTTGCTACGCCTCACTTAGAGCACTATTCTTTGGCCGATGGAATGATAGCATCTCAGGGAACTTCGATGGGACTAATTTGAATGAGTTTGAGAGACGTGAATTGACTCCCCTGGGATGCTCGCTTTTCGCAAATAGAAGTAAACCTAACGTCGCTTCTATTAGGCCGTCTGACAAACTAACTCTTCCTTTTCAAAGTCTGGTTTCCTTTAAAATGGCTCCGATAGGCAATAAGGATGCCATGCCTCCTTCCTATTCTGTGAATCGTAGTCCTGACTCGGTTCCCTTCTATGTACAGAAAAATGGCACTAGGCCAATGGGAGATTTTGAAACTTGTAAAAATATTGTAAATTTGACTGGGGAAAATAGGCCTCTGTATGTAGGTGGACCCGTTTATTTTGTTTGTGGTAGTTTAGCATTTCCCTGGTTACCCAAGGATTGGCAAGGGACTTGTTATTTAGGAATATTGTTACCCGGGGTATTTATAGCTAGTACCTTGGAAATATCAAAGGCTCGCCCACGACGAGACAACAATGGAGATACCCCTGGGCAAGTGTTTGGGGACAGAGCCAAATCAGTTGTGCCCTTTTGGGGACAAATAGCAAATTCAGAAAATATTAGGGGATTAGCGAGGGTATTGGAGAGAACGATCAACCGGACCACGGACATACTCTACAATATGACCTTAGAGCAAAAGGCGATAAGATTGGTAGCGCTTCAAAATCGGATGGCATTAGATGTCATCTTGGCAGAACGAGGTGGAGTATGTAAATTAGTGGGGTCCGCTTGTTGTGTTTTCGTACCAGACTCCTCGGCAACAATTTTCAAAGCAATTCAGAACTTGCATACTCTCAGTTCTGAAGTCCATATCCCTGTAGGAGACTGGAACCTTAGTACTTGGTTTTGGGATTCTTTGCGATCTTGGGGTTGGAGAGTGCTTTCCGTCATTTTGGTTATTTTAGGGATCCTGTTATTTCTTTGTTGTTGTTTTCAATGCCTCCCGAAGATATGTGGAATGATGGGAGGGTGTTGTGCTCAAGTAGTGAGCGCAATAGGGCATAAGATATGTACCCCAAAGACAGCATCCAAAGAGTTCATGTTGCAAGAGGTTCTTATGAACGACCTTATGGCTATCGACATTACAGACAATGATGCGGAACCTATAAATGATAATACTTGGAGTCATTTTTCTAAAGTATAGAGATAATGTTTAGCACTTGGCATAGGCCAAAAGGAGGGTCTGTGGAAATCGAAATAATATTGCACCTCCAATCGCATTGTTTAAATGTATGTTGGCCTACGCCAAGCTGTCTAAAAAACATTGTGTACATAGGTTCCGCTGCAAGGTCCTGACCTTAATGTATTGTGCAAACCGCCATCTTGGATTAAGCCGCCATTTTAGGTACTCTTGCAGTGTGGAAGTCACCCTGAACGACAAAATGGAGGCCGAATGACATTTCGAGTGAAATTCTGGCCGTTGTGACCTCCGCACATGTGAATAAATAATATGTCCGCAGGCCACTTGTTAGGGTCGCAAACTAAGACCTTGTCCTCTCTCTGACCCATGTGTAAATGTACAACTGTATCAGCGGAACTGATCAAATTGCATAAATTATGGGATTGACCTGGCTACGAACCCTAGGTTTGGTTCCAAGAATGGTTAACTTGCGAGAGGGCTGGCCAATGCCGGACAAAAGGTATAAAAACCCAAGTATCCCGATGATCGGTCTCTCCCACTTCCATGGCGAACTACGTTGATGGTTCGCTTTGTTAGTCTGAGGGCCGAATAGCTATCCGTATGTCAATTGACTTTTGGTAACTTTGTAACTTTGAAATAAAGCGCTTTGTATGTCCTTTGTAACCTGTGTTGGTGTGTTTCCTTTTGGGCTTCCCTGCCTTATATCAATTTCTCTGTTTCCACAATGTGTGTATTTAGAAGTTGTGCCCAATAGCCTCTCAGAGAAAAGTTGCATTTAGATGTGTTCCCAATACCCTATGTGTGTATTTAGAATTGTGCCCAATAGCCTCTCTGAGAAAAGTTGCATTCAGAAGTGTACCCAATAGCCTATGTGTGTATTTAGAAGTTGCGCACACTAGCCTCTCTGAGAAAGGTTTCATTTAGAAGTTGTGCCCAATAGCCTCTTTGAGAAAAGTTAAATTTAGAAGAGTACCCAACAGCCTATGTGTGTATTTAGAAGTTGTGCCCAATAGCCTCTCTGAGAAAAGTTGCATTCAGAAGTGTACCCAATAGCCTATGTGTGTATTTAGAAGTTGTGCCCAATAGCCTCTCTGAGAAAAGTTGCATTTAGATGTGTACCCAATAGCCTATGTGTGTATTTAGAAGTTGTGCCCAATAGCCTCTCTGAGAAAAGTTGCATTTAGAAGTATACCCAATAGCCTATGTGTGTATTTAGAAGTTGTGCCCAATAGACTCTCTGAGAAAAGTTGCATTTAGAAGTTGTGCCCAATAGCCTCTCTGAGAAAAGTTGCATTTAGAAGTATACCCAATAGCCTATGTGAGCACTTAGCAGTTGTGCCCAATAGCCTCTCTGAGAAAAGTTGCATTTAGAAGTGTTCCCAATAGCCTATGTGTGTATTTAGAAGTTGTGCCCAATAGCCTCTCTCAGAAAAGTTGCATTCAGAAGTGTACCCAATAGCCTATGTGTGTATTTAGAAGCTGTGCCCAATAGCCTCTCTGAGAAAAGTTTCATTTAGAAGTTGTGCCCAATAGCCTCTTTGAGAAAAGTTAAATTTAGAAGAGTACCCAACAGCTTATGTGTGTATTTATAAGTTGTGCCCAATAGCCTCTCTAAGAAAAGTTGCATTCAGAAGTGTACCCAATAGCCTATGTGTGTATTTAGAAGTTGTGCCCAATAGCCTCTCTGAGAAAAGTTGCATTTAGAAGTGTACCCAATAGCCCATGTGTGTATTTAGAAGTTGTGCCCAATAGACTCTCTGAGAAAAGTTGCATTTAGAAGTTGTGCCCAATAGCCTCTCTGAGAAAAGTTGCATTTAGAAGTATACCCAATAGCCTATGTGAGAACTTAGAAGTTGTGCCCAATAGCCTCTCTGAGAAAAGTTTCAATTAGAAGTTGTGCCCAATAGCCTCTCTGAGTAAAGTTTCATTTAGAAGTTGTGCCCAATAGCCTCTCTGAGAAAAACTGCATTTAGAAGTGTACCCAATAGCCTCTCTGAGAAAAGTTCCATTTAGAAGTTGTGCCCAATAGCCTCTCTGAGAAAATTGCATCTAGAAGTATACCCAATAGCCTCTCTGAGAAAAACTGCATTTAGAAGTGTACCCAATAGCCTATGTGTGTATTTAGAAGTTGTGCCCAATAGCCTCTCTGAGAAAAGTTTCATTTAGAAGTTGTGCCCAATAGCCTCTCTGAGAAAAACTGCTTTTAGAAGTGTACCCAATAGCCTCTCTGAGAAAAGTTCCATTTAGAAGTTGTGCTCAATAGCCTCTCTGAGAAAAGTTGCATTTAGAAGTGTTCCCAATAGCCTATGTGTGTATTTAGAAGTTGTGCTCAATAGCCTCTCTCAGAAAAGTTGCATTCAGAAGTGTACCCAATAGCCTATGTGTGTATTTAGAAGCTGTGCCCAATAGCCTCTCTGAGAAAAGTTTCATTTAGAAGTTGTGCCCAATAGCCTCTTTGAGAAAAGTTAAATTTAGAAGAGTACCCAACAGCTTATGTGTGTATTTATAAGTTGTGCCCAATAGCCTCTCTAAGAAAAGTTGCATTCAGAAGTGTACCCAATAGCCTATGTGTGTATTTAGAAGTTGTGCCCAATAGCCTCTCTGAGAAAAGTTGCATTTAGAAGTGTACCCAATAGCCCATGTGTGTATTTAGAAGTTGTGCCCAATAGACTCTCTGAGAAAAGTTGCATTTAGAAGTTTTGCCCAATAGCCTCTCTGAGAAAAGTTGCATTTAGAAGTATACCCAATAGCCTATGTGAGAACTTAGAAGTTGTGCCCAATAGCCTCTCTGAGAAAAGTTTCAATTAGAAGTTGTGCCCAATAGCCTCTCTGAGTAAAGTTTCATTTAGAAGTTGTGCCCAATAGCCTCTCTGAGAAAAACTGCATTTAGAAGTGTACCCAATAGCCTCTCTGAGAAAAGTTCCATTTAGAAGTTGTGCCCAATAGCCTCTCTGAGAAAATTGCATCTAGAAGTATACCCAATAGCCTCTCTGAGAAAAACTGCATTTAGAAGTGTACCCAATAGCCTATGTGTGTATTTAGAAGTTGTGCCCAATAGCCTCTCTGAGAAAAGTTGCATTCAGAAGTGTACCCAATAGCCTATGTGTGTATTTAGAAGTTGTGCCCAATAGCCTCTCTGAGAAAAGTTGCATTCAGAAGTGTACCCAATAGCCTATGTGTGTATTTAGAAGTTGTGCCCAATAGCCTCTCGGGGAAAAGTTGCATTCAAAACTGTACCCAATAGCCTATGTGTGCATTTATAGGTTGTGCCCAATAGCCTCTTGGAGAAAAGTTGCATTCAGAAGTGTACTGAATAGCCTATGTGTGTATTTAGAAGATATGCCCAATAGCCTCTCGGAGAAAAGTTGCATTTGCAAGTGTACCCAATAGCCTATGTGTGTATTTAGAAGTTGTGCCCAATAGACTCTCAGAGAAAAGTTGCATTCAGAAGTGTACCCAATAGCCTATGTGTGTATTTAGAAGTTGTGCCCAATAGCCTCTCAGAGAAAAGTTGCATTTAGAAGTCTACCCAATAGCCTATGTGTGTATTTAGAAGTTGTGCCCAATAGCCTCTCTGAGAAAAGTTTCATTTAGAAGTTGTGCCCAATAGCCTCTCTGAGAAAAACTGCTTTTAGAAGTGTACCCAGTAGCCTCTCTGAGAAAAGTTCCATTTAGAAGTTGTGCTCAATAGCCTCTCTGAGAAAATTGCATCTAGAAGTGTACCCAATAGCCTATATGAGCACTTAGAAGTTGTGCCGAATAGCCTCTCTGAGAAAAGTTTCAATTAGAAGCTGTGCCCAATAGCCTCTCTGAGATAAGTTGCATTTAGAAGAGTGCCCAATAGCCTATGTGTGTATTTAGAATTGTGCCCAATAGCCTCTCTGAGAAAAGTTGCATTCAGAAGTATACCCAATCGCCTATGTGTGTATTTAGAAGTGTGCCCAATAGCCTCTCAGAGAAAGGTTGCGTTTAGAAGTGTTCCCAATAGCCTATGTGTGTATTTATAAGTTGTGCCCAATAGCCTCTCTGAGAAAAGTTGCATTCAGAAGTGTACCCAATAGCCTATGTGTGTATTTAGAAGTTGTGCCCAATAGCCTCTCTGAGAAAAGTTGCATTTAGAAGTGAACCCAATAGCCCATGTGTGTATTTAAAAGTTGTGCCCAATAGACTCTCTGAGAAAAGTTGCATTTAGAAGTTGTGCCCAATAGCCTCTCTGAGAAAAGTTGCATTTAGAAGTATACCCAATAGCCTATGTGAGAACTTAGAAGTTGTGCCCAATAGCCTCTCTGAGAAAAGTTTCAATTAGAAGTTGTGCCCAATAGCCTCTCTGAGTAAAGTTTCATTTAGAAGTTGTGCCCAATAGCCTCTCTGAGAAAAACTGCATTTAGAAGTGTACCCAATAGCCTCTCTGAGAAAAGTTCCATTTAGAAGTTGTGCTCAATAGCCGCTCTGAGAAAATTGCATTTAGAAGTGTACCCAATAGCCTATATGAGCACTTAGAAGTTGTGCCGAATAGCCTCTCTGAGAAAAGTTTCAATTAGAAGCTGTGCCCAATAGCCTCTCTGAGATAAGTTGCATTTAGAAGAGTGCCCAATAGCCTATGTGTGTATTTAGAATTGTGCCCAATAGCCTCTCTGAGAAAAGTTGCATTCAGAAGTATACCCAATCGCCTATGTGTGTATTTAGAAGTGTGCCCAATAGCCTCTCAGAGAAAGGTTGCGTTTAGAAGTGTTCCCAATAGCCTATGTGTGTATTTAGAAGTTGTGCCCAATAGACTCTCTGAGAAAAGTTGCATTCAGAAGTTGTGCACAATAGCCTCTCTGAGAAAAGTTGCATTTAGAAGAGTGCCCAATAGCCTATGTGTGTATTTAGAAGTTGTGCCCAATAGACTCTCGGAGAAAAGTTGCATTCAGAAGTGTACCCAATAGCCTATGTGTGTATTTAGAAGTTGTGCCCAATAGCCTCTCAGAGAAAAGTTGCATTTAGAAGTGTACCCAATAGCCTATGTGTGTACTTAGAAGTTGTGCCCAACAGACTCTCTGAGAAAAGTTGCATTTAGAAACTGTGCCCAATAGCGTCTCTGAGAAAAGTTGCATTTAGAAGTATATCCAGTAGCCTATGTGAGCACTTAGAAGTTGTGCCCAATAGCCTCTCTGAGAAAAGTTTCAATTAGAAGTTGTGCCCAATAGCCTTTCTGAGAAAATTTGCATTTAGAAGTATACCCAATAGCCTATACGAGCACTTGGAAGTTGTGCCGAATAGCATCTCTGAGAAAAGTTTCAATTAGAAGTTGTGCCCAATAGCCTCTCTGAGAAAAGTTTCATTTAGAAGTTGTGCCCAATAGCCTCTCTGAGAAAAGTTGTATTTAGAATTGTACCCAATGGCCTATGTGTGTATTTAGAAGTTGTGCCAAATAGACTCTCTGAGAAAAGTTGCATTTAGAAGTATACCCAATTGCCTATGTGAGCACATAGAAATTGTGCCCAATAGCCTCTCTGAGAAAAGTTTAAATTAGAAGTTGTGCCCAATAGCCTCTCTGAGAAAAGCTTCATTTAGAAGTTGTGCCCAATAGCCTCTCTGAGAAAAGTTGCATTTAGAAGAGTACCCAATAGCCTATGTGTGTATTTAGAAGCTGTGCCCAATAGCCTCTCTGAGAAAAGTTTCATTTAGAAGTTGTGCCCAATAGCCTCTTTGAGAAAAGTTAAATTTAGAAGAGTACCCAACAGCCTATGTGTGTATTTAGAAGTTGTGCCCAATAGCCTCTCTGAGAAAAGTTGCATTCAGAAGTGTACCCAATAGCCTATGTGTGTATTTAGAAGTTGTGCCCAATAGCCTCTCTGAGAAAAGTTGCATTTAGAAGTGTACCCAATAGCCCATGTGTGTATTTAGAAGTTGTGCCCAATAGACTCTCGGAGAAAAGTTGCATTTAGAAGTTGTGCCCAATAGCCTCTCTGAGAAAAGTTGCATTTAGAAGTATACCCAATAGCCTATGTGAGAACTTAGAAGTTGTGCCCAATAGCCTCTCTGAGAAAAGTTTCAATTAGAAGTTGTGCCCAATAGCCTCTCTGAGTAAAGTTTCATTTAGAAGTTGTGCCCAATAGCCTCTCTGAGAAAAACTGCATTTAGAAGTGTACCCAATAGCCTCTCTGAGAAAAGTTCAATTTAGAAGTTGTGCCCAATAGCCTCTCTGAGAAAATTGCATTTAGAAATGTACTCAATAGCCTATGTATGTATTTAGAAGTTGTGCCTAATAGCCTCTCTGAGAAATGTTTCATTTAGAAGTTGTGCCCAATAGCCTCTCTGAGAAAAACTGCTTTTAGAAGTGTACCCAATAGCCTCTCTGAGAAAAGTTCCATTTAGAAGTTGTGCTCAATAGCCTCTCTGAGAAAATTGCATCTAGAAGTATACCCAATAGCCTCTCTGAGAAAATCTGCATTTAGAAGTGTACCCAATAGCCTATGTGTGTATTTAGAAGTTGTGCCCAATAGCCTCTCTGAGAAAAGTTGCATTCAGAAGTGTACCCAATAGCCTATGTGTGTATTTAGAAGTTGTGCCCAATAGCCTCTCTGAGAAAAGTTTCATTTAGAAGTTGTGCCCAATAGCCTCTTTGAGAAAAGTTAAATTTAGAAGAGTACCCAACAGCCTATGTGTGTATTTAGAAGTTGTGCCCAATAGCCTCTCTGAGAAAAGTTGCATTCAGAAGTGTACCCAATAGCCTATGTGTGTATTTAGAAGTTGTGCCCAATAGCCTCTCGGGGAAAAGTTGCATTCAAAAGCGTACCCAATAGCCTATGTGTGCATTTAGAGGTTGTGCCCAATAGCCTCTTGGAGAAAAGTTGCATTCAGAAGTGTACCGAATAGCCTATGTGTGTATTTAGAAGATATGCCCAATAGCCTCTCGGAGAAAAGTTGCATTTGCAAGTGCACCCAATAGCCTATGTGTGTATTTAGAAGTTGTGCCCAATAGACTCTCAGAGAAAAGTTGCATTCAGAAGTGTACCCAATAGCCTATGTGTGTATTTAGAAGTTGTGCCCAATAGCCTCTCAGAGAAAAGTTGCATTTAGAAGTCTACCCAGTAGCCTATGTGTGTATTTAGAAGTTGTGCCCAATAGCCTCTCTGAGAAAAGTTTCATTTAGAAGTTGTGCCCAATAGCCTCTCTGAGAAAAACTGCTTTTAGAAGTGTCCCCAGTAGCCTATCTGAGAAAAGTTCCATTTAGAAGTTGTGCTCAAAAGCCTCTCTGAGAAAATTGCATCTATAAGTGTACCCAATAGCCTATATGAGCACTTAGAAGTTGTGCCGAATAGCCTCTCTGAGAAAAGTTTCAATTAGAAGCTGTGCCCAATAGCCTCTCTGAGATAAGTTGCATTTAGAAGAGTGCCCAATGGCCTATGTGTGTATTTAGAATTGTGCCCAATAGCCTCTCTGAGAAAAGTTGCATTCAGAAGTATACCCAATCGCCTATGTGTGTATTTAGAATTGTGCCCAATAGCCTCTCAGAGAAAGGTTGCGTTTAGAAGTGTTCCCAATAGCCTATGTGTGTATTTAGAAGTTGTGCCCAATAGACTCTCTGAGAAAAGTTGCATTCAGAAGTTGTGCACAATAGCCTCTCTGAGAAAAGTTGCATTTAGAAGAGTACCCAATAGCCTATGTGTGTATTTAGAAGTTGTGCCCAATAGACTCTCGGAGAAAAGTTGCATTCAGAAGTGTACCCAATAGCCTATGTGTGTATTTAGAAGTTGTGCCCAATAGCCTCTCAGAGAAAAGTTGCATTTAGAAGTGTACCCAATAGCCTATGTGTGTATTTAGAAGTTGTGCCCAACAGACTCTCTGAGAAAAGTTGCATTTAGAAACTGTGCCCAATAGCGTCTCTGAGAAAAGTTGCATTTAGAAGTATATCCAGTAGCCTATGTGAGCACTTAGAAGTTGTGCCCAATAGCCTCTCTGAGAAAAGTTTCTATTAGAAGTTGTGCCCTATAGCCTTTCTGAGAAAATTTGCATTTAGAAGTATACCCAATAGCCTATACGAGCACTTGGAAGTTGTGCCGAATAGCATCTCTGAGAAAAGTTTCAATTAGAAGTTGTGCCCAATAGCCTCTCTGAGAAATGATTCATTTAGAAGTTGTGCCCAATAGCCTCGCTGAGAAAAGTTGCATTTAGAATTGTACCCAATGGCCTATGTGTGTATTTAGAAGTTGTGCCAAATAGACTCTCTGAGAAAAGTTGCATTTAACAGTATACCCAATTGCCTATGTGAGCTCATAGAAATTGTGCCCAATAGCCTCTCTGAGAAAAGTTTAAATTAGAAGTTGTGCCCAATAGCCTCTCTGAGAAAAGTTTCATTTAGAAGTTGTGCCCTATAGCCTCTCTGAGAAAAGTTGCATTTAGAAGAGTACCCAATAGCCTATGTGTGTATTTAGAAGTTGTACCCAATAGCCTCTCTGAGAAAAGTTGCATTCAGAAGTGTACCCAATAGCCTATGTGTGTATTTAGAAGTTGTGCCCAATAGCATCTCTGAGAAAAGTTTCATTTAGAAGTTGTGCCCAATAGCCTCTTTGAGAAAAGTTAAATTTAGAAGAGTACCCAACAGCCTATGTGTGTATTTAGAAGTTGTGCCAAATAGCCTCTCTGAGAAAAGTTGCATTCAGAAGTGTACCCAATAGCCTATGTGTGTATTTAGAAGTTGTGTCCAATAGCTTCTCTGAGCAAAGTTGCATTTAGAAGTGTACCCAATAGCCTATGTGTGTATTTAGAAGTTGTGCCCAATAGCCTCTCTGAGAAAAGCTGCATTTAGAAGTGTACCCAATAGCCTATGTGTGTATTTAGAAGTTGTGCCCAATAGTCTCTCTGAGAAAAGTTGCATTTAGAAGTTGTGCCCAATAGCCTCTTTGAGAAAAGTTAAATTTAGAAGAGTACCCAACAGCCTATGTGTGTATTTAGAAGTTGTGCCAAATAGCCTCTCTGAGAAAAGTTGCATTCAGAAGTGTACCCAATAGCCTATGTGAGCACTTAGCAGTTGTGCCCAATAGCCTCTCTCAGAAAAGTTGCATTCAGAAGTGTACCCAATAGCCTATGTGTGTATTTAGAAGTTGTGCCCAATAGCCTCTCAGAGAAAAGTTGCATTTAGAAGTCTACCCAGTAGCCTATGTGTGTATTTAGAAGTTGTGCCCAATAGCCTCTCTGAGAAAAGTTTCATTTAGAAGTTGTGCCCAATAGCCTCTCTGAGAAAAACTGCTTTTAGAAGTGTACCCAGTAGCCTCTCTGAGAAAAGTTCCATTTAGAAGTTGTGCTCAATAGCCTCTCTGAGAAAATTGCATCTAGAAGTGTACCCAATAGCCTATATGAGCACTTAGAAGTTGTGCCGAATAGCCTCTCTGAGAAAAGTTTCAATTAGAAGCTGTGCCCAATAGCCTCTCTGAGATAAGTTGCATTTAGAAGAGTGCCCAATGGCCTATGTGTGTATTTAGAATTGTGCCCAATAGCCTCTCTGAGAAAAGTTGCATTCAGAAGTATACCCAATCGCCTATGTGTGTATTTAGAATTGTGCCCAATAGCCTCTCAGAGAAAGGTTGCGTTTAGAAGTGTTCCCAATAGCCTATGTGTGTATTTAGAAGTTGTGCCCAATAGACTCTCTGAGAAAAGTTGCATTCAGAAGTTGTGCACAATAGCCTCTCTGAGAAAAGTTGCATTTAGAAGAGTACCCAATAGCCTATGTGTGTATTTAGAAGTTGTGCCCAATAGACTCTCGGAGAAAAGTTGCATTCAGAAGTGTACCCAATAGCCTATGTGTGTATTTAGAAGTTGTGCCCAATAGCCTCTCAGAGAAAAGTTGCATTTAGAAGTGTACCCAATAGCCTATGTGTGTATTTAGAAGTTGTGCCCAACAGACTCTCTGAGAAAAGTTGCATTTAGAAACTGTGCCCAATAGCGTCTCTGAGAAAAGTTGCATTTAGAAGTATATCCAGTAGCCTATGTGAGCACTTAAAAGTTGTGCCCAATAGCCTCTCTGAGAAAAGTTTCAATTAGAAGTTGTGCCCAATAGCCTTTCTGAGAAAATTTGCATTTAGAAGTATACCCAATAGCCTATACGAGCACTTGGAAGTTGTGCCGAATAGCATCTCTGAGAAAAGTTTCAATTAGAAGTTGTGCCCAATAGCCTCTCTGAGAAAAGATTCATTTAGAAGTTGTGCCCAATAGCCTCGCTGAGAAAAGTTGCATTTAGAATTGTACCCAATGGCCTATGTGTGTATTTAGAAGTTGTGCCAAATAGACTCTCTGAGAAAAGTTGCATTTAACAGTATACCCAATTGCCTATGTGAGCTCATAGAAATTGTGCCCAATAGCCTCTCTGAGAAAAGTTTAAATTAGAAGTTGTGCCCAATAGCCTCTCTGAGAAAAGTTTCATTTAGAAGTTGTGCCCTATAGCCTCTCTGAGAAAAGTTGCATTTAGAAGAGTACCCAATAGCCTATGTGTGTATTTAGAAGTTGTGCCCAATAGCCTCTCTGAGAAAAGTTGCATTCAGAAGTGTACCCAATAGCCTATGTGTGTATTTAGAAGTTGTGCCCAATAGCATCTCTGAGAAAAGTTTCATTTAGAAGTTGTGCCCAATAGCCTCTTTGAGAAAAGTTAAATTTAGAAGAGTACCCAACAGCCTATGTGTGTATTTAGAAGTTGTGCCAAATAGCCTCTCTGAGAAAAGTTGCATTCAGAAGTGTACCCAATAGCCTATGTGTGTATTTAGAAGTTGTGTCCAATAGCTTCTCTGAGCAAAGTTGCATTTAGAAGTGTACCCAATAGCCTATGTGTGTATGTAGAAGTTGTGCCCAATAGCCTCTCTGAGAAAAGTTGCATTTAGAAGTGTACCCAATAGCCTATGTGTGTATTTAGAAGTTGTGCCCAATAGTCTCTCTGAGAAAAGTTGCATTTAGAAGTTGTGCCCAATAGCCTCTCTGAGAAAAGTTGCATTTAGAAGTATACCCAATAGCCTTTGTGAGCACTTAGAAGGTGTGCCTAATAGCCTCTCTGAGAAAAGTTTCAATTAGAAGTTGTGCCCAATAGCCTCTCTGAGAAAAACTGCATTTAGAAGTGTACCCAATAGCCTCTCTGAGAAAAGTTCCATTTAGAAGTTGTGCCCAATAGCCTCTCTGAGAAATGTTTCAATTAGAAGTTGTGCCCAATAGCCTCTCTGAGAAAAACTGCATTTAGAAGTGTACCCAATAGCCTCTCTGAGAAAAGTTCCATTTAGAAGTTGTGCCCAATAGCCTCTCTGAGAAAATTGCATTTAGAAATGTACTCAATAGCCTTTGTATGTATTTAATAGTTGTGCCCAATAGCCTCTCTGAGAAAAGTTTCATTTAGAAGTTGTGCCCAGTAGCCTCTCTGAGAAAAACTGCTTGTAGAATTGTACATAATAGTCTCTCTGAGAAAAGTTCCATTTAGAAGTTGTGATCAATAGCCTCTCTGAGAAAATTGCATCTAGAAGTATACCCAATAGCCTTTATGAGCACTTAGAAGTTGTGCCGAATAGCCTCTCTGAGAAAAGTTTCAATTAGAAGTTGTGCCCAATAGCCTTTCTGAGAAAATTTGCATTTAGAAGTATACCCAATAGCCTATACGAGCACTTGGAAGTTGTGCCGAATAGCATCTCTGAGAAAAGTTTCAATTAGAAGTTGTGCCCAATAGCCTCTCTGAGAAAAGATTCATTTAGAAGTTGTGCCCAATAGCCTCGCTGAGAAAAGTTGCATTTAGAATTGTACCCAATGGCCTATGTGTGTATTTAGAAGTTGTGCCAAATAGACTCTCTGAGAAAAGTTGCATTTAACAGTATACCCAATTGCCTATGTGAGCTCATAGAAATTGTGCCCAATAGCCTCTCTGAGAAAAGTTTAAATTAGAAGTTGTGCCCAATAGCCTCTCTGAGAAAAGTTTCATTTAGAAGTTGTGCCCTATAGCCTCTCTGAGAAAAGTTGCATTTAGAAGAGTACCCAATAGCCTATGTGTGTATTTAGAAGTTGTGCCCAATAGCCTCTCTGAGAAAAGTTGCATTCAGAAGTGTACCCAATAGCCTATGTGTGTATTTAGAAGTTGTGCCCAATAGCATCTCTGAGAAAAGTTTCATTTAGAAGTTGTGCCCAATAGCCTCTTTGAGAAAAGTTAAATTTAGAAGAGTACCCAACAGCCTATGTGTGTATTTAGAAGTTGTGCCAAATAGCCTCTCTGAGAAAAGTTGCATTCAGAAGTGTACCCAATAGCCTATGTGTGTATTTAGAAGTTGTGTCCAATAGCTTCTCTGAGCAAAGTTGCATTTAGAAGTGTACCCAATAGCCTATGTGTGTATTTAGAAGTTGTGCCCAATAGCCTCTCTGAGAAAAGTTGCATTTAGAAGTGTACCCAATAGCCTATGTGTGTATTTAGAAGTTGTGCCCAATAGTCTCTCTGAGAAAAGTTGCATTTAGAAGTTGTGCCCAATAGCCTCTCTGAGAAAAGTTGCATTTAGAAGTATACCCAATAGCCTATGTGAGCACTTAGAAGGTGTGCCCAATAGCCTCTCTGAGAAAAGTTTCAATTAGAAGTTGTGCCCAATAGCCTCTCTGAGAAAAACTGCATTTAGAAGTGTACCCAATAGCCTCTCTGAGAAAAGTTCCATTTAGAAGTTGTGCCCAATAGCCTCTCTGAGAAATGTTTCAATTAGAAGTTGTGCCCAATAGCCTCTCTGAGAAAAACTGCATTTAGAAGTGTACCCAATAGCCTCTCTGAGAAAAGTTCCATTTAGAAGTTGTGCCCAATAGCCTCTCTGAGAAAATTGCATTTAGAAATGTACTCAATAGCCTTTGTATGTATTTAATAGTTGTGCCCAATAGCCTCTCTGAGAAAAGTTTCATTTAGAAGTTGTGCCCAGTAGCCTCTCTGAGAAAAACTGCTTGTAGAATTGTACATAATAGTCTCTCTGAGAAAAGTTCCATTTAGAAGTTGTGATCAATAGCCTCTCTGAGAAAATTGCATCTAGAAGTATACCCAATAGCCTTTATGAGCACTTAGAAGTTGTGCCGAATAGCCTCTCTGAGAAAAGTTTCAATTAGAAGTTGTGCCCAATAGCCTTTCTGAGAAAATTTGCATTTAGAAGTATACCCAATAGCCTATACGAGCACTTGGAAGTTGTGCCGAATAGCATCTCTGAGAAAGGTTTCAATTAGAAGTTGTGCCCAATAGCCTCTCTGAGAAAAGATTCATTTAGAAGTTGTGCCCAATAGCCTCGCTGAGAAAAGTTGCATTTAGAATTGTACCCAATGGCCTATGTGTGTATTTAGAAGTTGTGCCAAATAGACTCTCTGAGAAAAGTTGCATTTAACAGTATACCCAATTGCCTATGTGAGCTCATAGAAATTGTGCCCAATAGCCTCTCTGAGAAAAGTTTAAATTAGAAGTTGTGCCCAATAGCCTCTCTGAGAAAAGTTTCATTTAGAAGTTGTGCCCTATAGCCTCTCTGAGAAAAGTTGCATTTAGAAGAGTACCCAATAGCCTATGTGTGTATTTAGAAGTTGTGCCCAATAGCCTCTCTGAGAAAAGTTGCATTCAGAAGTGTACCCAATAGCCTATGTGTGTATTTAGAAGTTGTGCCCAATAGCATCTCTGAGAAAAGTTTCATTTAGAAGTTGTGCCCAATAGCCTCTTTGAGAAAAGTTAAATTTAGAAGAGTACCCAACAGCCTATGTGTGTATTTAGAAGTTGTGCCAAATAGCCTCTCTGAGAAAAGTTGCATTCAGAAGTGTACCCAATAGCCTATGTGTGTATTTAGAAGTTGTGTCCAATAGCTTCTCTGAGCAAAGTTGCATTTAGAAGTGTACCCAATAGCCTATGTGTGTATTTAGAAGTTGTGCCCAATAGCCTCTCTGAGAAAAGTTGCATTTAGAAGTGTACCCAATAGCCTATGTGTGTATTTAGAAGTTGTGCCCAATAGTCTCTCTGAGAAAAGTTGCATTTAGAAGTTGTGCCCAATAGCCTCTCTGAGAAAAGTTGCATTTAGAAGTATACCCAATAGCCTATGTGAGCACTTAGAAGGTGTGCCCAATAGCCTCTCTGAGAAAAGTTTCAATTAGAAGTTGTGCCCAATAGCCTCTCTGAGAAAAACTGCATTTAGAAGTGTACCCAATAGCCTCTCTGAGAAAAGTTCCATTTAGAAGTTGTGCCCAATAGCCTCTCTGAGAAATGTTTCAATTAGAAGTTGTGCCCAATAGCCTCTCTGAGAAAAACTGCATTTAGAAGTGTACCCAATAGCCTCTCTGAGAAAAGTTCCATTTAGAAGTTGTGCCCAATAGCCTCTCTGAGAAAATTGCATTTAGAAATGTACTCAATAGCCTTTGTATGTATTTAATAGTTGTGCCCAATAGCCTCTCTGAGAAAAGTTTCATTTAGAAGTTGTGCCCAGTAGCCTCTCTGAGAAAAACTGCTTGTAGAATTGTACATAATAGTCTCTCTGAGAAAAGTTCCATTTAGAAGTTGTGATCAATAGCCTCTCTGAGAAAATTGCATCTAGAAGTATACCCAATAGCCTTTATGAGCACTTAGAAGTTGTGCCAAATAGCCTCTCTGAGAAAAGTTTCAATCAGAAGTGGTGCCCAATAGCCTCTCTGAGAAAAGTTGCATTTAGAAGTGTACCCAATAGCCTATGTGTGTATTTAGAAGTTGTGCCCAATAGACTCTCTGAGAAAAGTTGCATTTAGAAGTATACCCAATTGCCTATGTGAGCACTTAGAAATTGTGCCCAATAGCCTCTCTGAGAAAAGTTTAAATTAGAAGTTGTGCCGAATGGCCTCTCTGAGAAAAGTTTCATTTAGAAGTTGTGCCCAATAGCCTCTCTGAGAAAAGTTGCATTTAGAAGAGTACCCAATAGCCTATGTGTGTATTTAGAAGTTGTGCCCAATAGCCTCTGTGAGAAAAGTTGCATTCAGAAGTGTACCCAATAGCCTATGTGTGTATTTAGAAGTTGTGCCCAATAGCCTCTCTGAGAATAGTTTCATTTAGAAGTTGTGCCCAATAGCCTCTCTGAGAAAAGTTGCATTTAGAAGTGTACCCAATAGCATATGTGTGTATTTAGAAGTTGTGCCCAATAGCCTCTCTGAGAAAAGTTGCATTTAGAAGTGTACCCAATAGCCTATGTGTTTATTTAGTAGTTGTGCCCAATAGACTCTCTGAGAAAAGTTGCATTTGGAAGTGTACCCAATAGCGTATGTGTGTATTTAGAAGTTGTGCGCAATAACCTCTCTGAGAAAGGTTGCATTTAGAAGTGTACCCAATAGCCTATGTATGTATTTAGAAGTTAGGCCCAATAGCCTCTCTGAGAAAAGTAGCATTTAGAAGTGTACCCAATAGCCTACGTTTATATTCAGAAGTTGTGCACAATAGCCTCTCTGAGAAAATTGCGCTTATAATGTGCCCAATATCCTAATAGTCTAATATCATCTGTATAATGTAGAATCTAGTACTGTGCCCAATAGTCTAAAATCCCTTTTATACAAAACTTAATCTAGAGGTAGACCTAATACCACCTCGGGTGTACAGTCCAATCTAGAAGTGTACTTAATAGTACCAAATACCCTATCATCATCTCTGTGTACAGTTGAAGCCAGAAGTGCACCCAATAATCTAATATCATCTCTGTGCAAATTGAACTTGGAAGTGTACCTAACTGAATTTAGAACTACAATCAGAAGCCCTCCTAAACTCCACCTAAATGTCCAACTAAAACCATACCTGGAGTGTTGCTACATTCAACTTCTCCTTGAATAGCTTACCCATACTCCAGCTTATTAGAAGAATGCCAGCCTACTAAAAGAAACTCTTCCAACTGCGTAACTGTGCTCTAGCTACAACTAAATAGACTGCCTAACTAGCATAGCCTAGGGTCTAGCTACACCTCAAAACGGCAGAATATCTATAAACTAGTACAACCCTGAAATCAAGACTACTCACAGCCAGTGATATAGCCAAACATATAAAGTCCAATAAACTTGTTTCAATTGAGACCACTCCTAACAGCTCGTACTAAGCATGAGTGCACCCACTCCAACAGAGTCTGTCGGAAACGACCACCGTGGACTGCCCTCACTTCCCGGTGTGCCTTCTGCCCCATACCCCCTTCCCAAATCATCCCACCCCCCTTTGCACACCCTACCATTCCACTCTCGAAACACCAAGCCAGAGGGACACGATGGCGAGCCAACCACCCTAAGATCACTCCTTCCCCGCACCCCTCCACTGGCCAGCCCACATTAACCACGCCCTCTCCCCTCACTATCTTAGCGGGCACACCTTGCCCTGCAAGCATCCACCCCCCGCCTTGCCCACAAACCCCCACCACCTTCCCCCCGAACACACCCTTTCCCGTCCCTAAAAACTGCACGCCTAGCCCTAGCAAGAACCGAAGCCGCATCCCTCTCCCCCTTTGACCCCCCCTTCCCTCTCTCACACTCCAATCGCAACAAGGAAACTAAAAAGGAATTGCACCTGGTCCCCCTCAATCTCTCAGCACTCCTCGCCTTCCCTGTCTCCACCCACCTCCACTTTCCCCCAATCACCTCCGTCCCCCGTAGCTTCGCCTTTCCTGAAATCCCTCTCCCTCCACTTCTCATCACCTTTAATGGAAACTCCTAACCGCCCACACCCCACATTCAAATCCCCCGAGCCAACCCTGATCATCCGAGCACACGCAGCCACCCAATCCCGCCCGAAGCCCACCAATCCTTCTGCCCACCAACTCTTCCCACCGATCATCACCCACCCCCTCCCTCTCCAGCTTCCTCTCTCTCCGCCACTATCCCCTTCCGCCCCAGCCCGGAGACCAACCTCGCCTGCCGATGTGACCTGCATCCTATTTAATGCCCAATCCATAGCAAAAAACAGATTCTCCATCTTTGACCTCCTTACCTCTGACAATCCAGACCTGGTTTTCATCACTGAAACTTGGTTCTCTGACGACTTTGCACCAATCGCCAGTGAAGCCTTCCCCCCCAACTACTCCCTCTAGAGGAGGGGGAGTCGCATTCCTCTACAAGTCTTTCTTCCACGCCTCAATCATCGACAACCAACCTTCCATTTCTATCTGCGAATCACTCCTCGTTAAACTATCCCTCTCCCCGTCGCTCTCGCACAGCTTCCTAATAATCTACAGGCCCCCAGGCTACGATAGACAATTTGCAAACAACCTCTGCGACTCAATCACCACCCTTCAACTAAACCATCCCAACCTCACCCTTCTTGGAGACGTCAACATGTGGCTCGACATCCCCACCAACCCTATGACACACTCTCAAGTTGACGGTTTAGGGCAAATTGACCTCCAACCCCACATAAATGGCCCGACTCACTATAAAGGACACACTCTTGATGCTATCTTTAGCTCCAACACCCGCATTCATTTAAACCCCCCCACCCCCATCATCTGGTCCGACCACTTCATTCTCTCTTTCGCCATTCACTCTCCCGACCCCACTCCCGTACTCAAATCTGAACCACCAAATCTACGCAAATGCTGGAAAAAACGAATAATCGTCCCGGACCTAGCCGACGCACTCCTCCAATCTCCACCACTTACCTGCCAGCTGACTAAACAACTAAACCCTGATGCCTTTGACTCACGGCTCAACGCATCTCTGATACCGCTCACACCCCCTTGTAAACCATCATCCCACCGTGGCCTCTTCCCCAGATGGTTCACTCCTGAGTTGAAGACCACTAAACAACTATATAAATACCTGGAACGCAAATGGCAGAAAGACAAAACCAAGGAGAACAGGGCCATCTTGGCCCGACACCTCTATCAGTACAAGGCCGAAATCCGGAAAGCAAAAAAAGCCCACTACAACTCCCGAATCGTGAACTGCAAAAACCCAAGCAAGGAACTCCACAAAATCATCTCTGAGTTCACCCAACCGGCTTGCACCACAACCGTCCTGACCCCCTCACAATCACTGTGTGACTCACTCTCCCTCCACTTTTACACCACGGCTCTCGAAAAAACAAATACTCTAGCCACCAAACTGGCTCTCTCACATCCACCAGGCAATACTCCCCCCTTAGCGGCCAACCCCCCAGCTGCGACCACCATGCAACCAACGTTCGAATCCTTTAGTCTAATATCACCAGAGCAATTTCTCAAACTTCTATCTGCCCGCAAATCATCTGGCTCCGCGCTGGACCCTTGCCCGGCCACAACCCTCAAAGAAATGTTTGCTTCCACCTGCGCAGGAGAACACGCAAGATCCATCATAAATGCCTCCCTTTCCTCTGGTATCTTTCCTGATGCATTCAAAACAGTTCATGTCAAACCACTAATTAAAAAACCTTCTCTCGACCCTCTCCAGCCCAAAAACTACCGCCCCATCTCAAACACCAGATTCCTTGCAAAACTCATGGACCAAACCGCCTACTCCCAACTAAATGCCTTTGTCGAAGCCAACAATCTCCTAGACCCTGCACAATCAGGTTTCAGAGCCCGTCACGGAACCAAAACCACCCTAACCTCAATCTGGGATGACCTTAAAATGACGGCAGACTCCACGGAATGAGCGGCACTAATCCTTCTTGACCTATCCGCCGCCTTTGACACAATCAATCACTCAATCCTCCTAGACCGCCTCCACTCCCTATGAATTTGTGGAACCGCTCTTAAATGGATAGCTTAATTCTTCAAAGATAGGTACCAAATAACAATACTCTCCACCTATACCTCCCAAGCCCAACCAGTCGACACCGGAGTCCCACAAGGAGCATGCCTATCTGCACTCTTGTTCAATCTCTACTTGATCACCCTCCTTCCAATAGTTTGTTCACACAACATCCTGTGTTACAACTACACCGACGACACTCAACTGATTCTAAAACTAATGAACTCAACTCCCAACTCCCGACCTGACCTTGCCTCCTGCCTCCGCGACATAGAACTCTGAATGACCAAAAGCCACCTCTTATTAAACCCCTCCAAAACCGAAATCATGGCATGTGGCAACTCCGAGCTTCTTCCGCAACCACTACCCTGGCCAGCCACCATGGGCAGCTCAGCGAACCCCCTGCAAATCAGTGAAAAATCTTGGATGCATCCTTGACTCTGACCTAACACTCTTGCGCCAAGTCAACAATGTCTCAAAATCCTGCTACTACCACCTTAAAACCCTTAGGCGCATCTTTCCATATGTCTCCTTCCCTAACAGACTCTCAGCGGTCCAGTCGATCGTTATGTCAAGACTGGACTATGCAAACCCCCTATAACTCGGACTCCACGCATACCAACTGAATAAACTCCAAAGTGCACAAAACGCAGCAACCAAATTGCTGCTTGCGCTCGGCCCAAGAGACCACATCTCCCCAGCCCTTCCAGTAGCCCCAAGGCTGACTTTTAAAAACCTTATGCATCTCCCATCGAGCACTGCATAAAACTGGACCTCGATATCTTCAAAAGAAACTAAAACCATATCATCCCCCCTCGCACCCTAAGATCAAGCTCAGAGAGCCTACTAGTCATACCTAAGACAAACTCAGTCAGATTATGTGGATCATCATTCTCAGCCTTGGCCCCCACCCTGTGGAACTCACTCCCACCCCACATCCGCCAAACTGAGGATTTAACATCCTTCCGCAAACTGCTGAAAACCTGGCTCTTCCCCTAAACCAACCGGTAACCAAACTAACCCAAACAGACAAACAGCATCTCAACGGCACCAACCCATCAAACTACCTGAGACGAGAAATGGACAGCTGATAACCCCAAATATAAACTAGAAAGACAAACAGAATTAAACGAGTAAAGTAGATCAAAACAGTGAAGTCGATAATAAGAATAAATCATATGGAAACAGTAAGGAGATGTAAACAGCTGAAATGCACATAATGCATGAGGAGGAAACGAAGTGAATAACATCGATGAAATAGTTAGAATGGATGAAGCGTGTGAACAGATGAATGCACTGAATGAAAGAATGCATGAGTGGAAGAACAGATGACTATATAGATTGAATAAATGTGTAAATCGAATGAGTAAGTACATTGGATAAGTATATAGAATGGATGAACATGTTAAGCGGCCAAGTGTGTAGAGTAGTTGAGTGTAAACAGTTGAATGCACTAAGTGGAAGAATGCATGAGTGGAGGAATAGATGACTACATAGATCGAATGAGTGTGTAAATTGAATGAGTATTTGGATCGGATGAAGGGATAGAATTGATGAACATGATAAGCGGATGAGCATGTAGAGTGGTTGGGTATGTATATCAGACAACAGCGTATGGCGGACGAGGGCATAAATACAGAGAAGCGAATGTAGAATTGAGGATTGCGCAGAACGTATGAGCGTGTAGAGTGGGGGAGCATATGGAGTGGGGGAGTGTGTAGAGTGGGGGAGTGTGTAGAATGGGGGAGCATGTAGAGTGGGGGAGCGTGTAGAGCAGAGGAGCGTGTAGAGCGGAGGAGCGTGTGAGGCAGATGAGGTTATAGAGCGGATGAGGTTATAGAGCGGATGAGGTTATAGAGCGAATGAGGCTAGAGAGCGGATGAGGTTAGAGAGCAAATGAATTTATAGAACTGGATTACTGCGTACTAACAAATGACTCTAAGGGGCTGAAGTGTGCATACTAATGTGGAATGCGGGGAAAGCATGAGTGCATAGAGCGAATGAGTGTGCTGAGCTTGTGAGTGCAGGGAGCTGGTGAGTGCCGGGAGTGGGTGAATGCGGGGAGCGGGTGACTGCGCACGGTGGGTGAATGCGAAGTACAGGCGCAGACAGTGTGCGTGCGAGGGGCAGACAGGAGTGCATGCGTGGGGCAGTCAGGAGCGCGGCGGGGCTGACTGGAATGCATGAGTGCGTCGAGCAGATCGGAGTGTGTAGCACTGACGGGGACCCATGGAATGAATAAAAGTCCATAGAATGGACTGGAGCGCATAGAACTGCGCGACATACATAATATGGTCTGGAATGCAGAGAACGTATGAAAGAGCATATAACCCATCAAATCACACCCCACGCTTACTCTCTTCTTTACACCACCACTCAACTAGAACACAGAGATGCTACGACACCATTCGGTATAACTGTTCTCATACCAACACCTCCCGCTCACTCCCCATCACTCTAAGTAAACACTGCTGGTTACACACCCCGAGCCAGGCGTTCTCCTCAGGCCTAACGCAGCCACAGTCGGTCTGGATAAATCCTGCCAGAACTAACACATACCCCTGATCTCAATCACCACACCTACCGCTAAGAAGCAGCTATTTAATGAATACCGCACCAGCTGCACACATACCCGGTGCGCACACGCGTGGTTGACTCTCCCTACTCTCTCTACTGACCTGAACTTCGGTCCCCAAGGGCGTTCAACCTACCAGCGCCTTCAGACCATAACAATGGTATGTGAGGCGCTATATAAGTGCAAAATAACATAACATAACATAAAATGCACCATCACACTTGAACACATAATAATAATGTGCCATCATTAGTGCATAAACCCTAATGCTTTTTAGGTCATGTTTGTGTGGGTTTGAACAGTGAGTTGCACATTTTGGTTGCCTTTTTTTCCAAAATATTCACGTGGAGAATCCCCCCACATCACCCATGATGTGGGTCCGGCTCAATCGCTGCACGTGCTTGCTTCCAGATTTGTCTGGCTAAATGTATGACCCCACCACCTTTCAAAGTCACCAAGCTTGTCCAACTTTGACTCTAGCCTTCTTTCTGTCCTAATTCTCCTTGATCTTTCTTCTGATTTCAACACTGTCAACCCTGCCATCCTGCTGAAGCGTCTCCGTGATAACCTGGGTATCTGTCATGACTCCAGGAAATCCCAAGACCCCTGTGGGTAGCATTGGAAAGGTTTGGTGTATAACATTGGCTGCTTGGCGCTGGAACAGACTCTTTGCCCCACTCAAAATGGCCCCCGAGCTGGATCAGTCAACTGAATCCAACATGGCCCCTAAAGGGCCAATGTGCAGGCATCCCTGATGGTCTAGTGGTGCTGGGTGGACCCAGGGCTATATAACCCCGCCCTGGGCCACACCCAGTGCTTAGCGTTTCCTCCGGCTGAGGTGTCAGCGTAACGCTCGCCTGCTCTGCTTCTGCATCTTCCACGTGTCAAAACTTCCTGAGGCTCCTGCTCCGTCCAGCGCTCCAGGCATCCTGTGACCCACCGCAGATCTCCAGATCAAGACTTCACTACGGGTCAAGGATTCCGGATCAGCTGTCCTCTTCTCGGCTCTCCGGGTCCGCCTCCAACTTCAAAGGAGCTTCTTCATCCACTGTGCGTCTTCTTTTTTCCTACGCTGCGGCTCCTGCAAAAGATAAAGAAACACAGAGAGGGTAAGCGACGAACAAGACAGCAATCAGCTGACTCTCTCAATCCTCCTCCCTCCTCCAGCACGTTACTTACCAGTTGGACTTGGTTCGTGACTTCAGCCTTCCCCTGCAGCTCCTTTGGACCCTGTGAGAGCAAAGCAAACAAAAGACATTTAAAGACATACAGCAGGATTGTATAACAAAACAATTCTGTACAAACTGCAGTAAGAACTACCACCTACCGTAAGGCAATCCAAACGCGGCCTGTGCGCCACAGCGGGTCTGGGCCACAATTACCCCAGTGAAGGAACTGGGAGGACTATTCATCCGCCGCCAACCCAGTGAGGTAACTGGGTAAAAAGACTGCAAGAACGCCTGGAAGGATTCCAGAGACTGGCTATACAACTGCAAGCAGAACCTATCCAGGCCACTCCCGCCTCCCTGACCACTGGGTGTGTTAACCTGCAGTGGGCAGGGTGGGGAGAGTGTTTTGGGCTATCGCTGAAGCAGAAACCCGTCGACAGACTGGACCAGAACCGCCGACAGTCCGGACCAGTCACTCCTGCAATGCCCCAGAGGTACGTGTTACAGTATCACTGATCAGGCCCTACCCGGGCTGCCCTGGCTGACTTCCTTTCTCACTGATCGACTCTCTCAGGTCCAACTGGGGTACTTCCTCTCTTCTATCCCTCTCTCTAACTGCCCACCACATTGCTGCTCTTTCCTCCAACTTTCAGTGCTATGCGGATGACACTCAGCTCATTTTCAGGCTCCGCTCTGCCACCTCTTCTCCTTCTCTCATCTCTGACTGTCTGTCTGCTCTCCAGGAGTGGTGTGCTACCAATGATGTCTGCCTTAATGCCAGTAAGACCGAGATTCTCCTCATCATTACATCTGCACCTTCCTTTCCTGTCACTCTATGGCTGGCCTCCCTTGGCCCTCTTCCTGCTGCCACCTGTGAGGCTAAGAACCTCATGGTCATCTTCAACTCCAAACTCTCCTTTTCTCCTCACATATCTGACATCGCTAAGAAGTCAAACTACCAACTGCACCTTCTCAGAGGTATTCTTCCTTTCCTTGTCTTCCGCCAGAAGCTCACTGTCTCTAGAGTTCCGGTTCTCTCTAGGCTAGCCTACTGAAACAGCCTCTTTCTAAATCTGCCTGATTCTATTCTCGGGCCTCTGCAACTCATCCAGAACAGGACTGTGAGACGTGTCCTTGGTCTCAAGCCCAGGGATGGTATCTCTCCAGCACTGAAATCTCTGCATTGGCTCCCAGTGGCTGCAAGGATTAAGTTCAAGACCCTCTGCATTGTCCACAAGGCCTTCTGGGACCTAGGTCTGCAATGCCTCCAACTAGCTCTTCATAAACACCTTCCTACTCAAGCTATTCGCTCCTCAACCTCCAACTCCCTCAAGGTCAGTCGCTTCTCCAAGCAACGAATTGATGGTAGATCTCTTTCTTTGGCTGGGGCCTCCTTCTGGAACAGCCTCTCTGTTTCTCTGAAACTTGAGGAGAACCATCTCTGGCTCCAAGAGCACCTCATGACCTTCCTCTTTGCTTCTGCCTTCTCTCTTCCTCTCACCTGCTGATTTCCTGTCTGATAATGCACTGGTCACCTGGCTACCTTCGGATTTTGGGCCCAGGTACCTGTCCGTCCAGTTGCACACCCGCACTGCCTCCTGGAAACCCTTTCACTTGGTTCTGTATTCCCCCTACCTGCACTTTTGGACATCTGCTGTCTGCACTTACCCTCGCACCTGCCACCTGCTGGCCGCACTTCTTATTATTGTTTTGATCCCATGTACAGCAATGCACTCCCCCCTCTCCCCTGGCATTTTTACCCTCCCCTCTCCCCTGCACTTGGCGATCTCAATGTCACTTGGCCTAGTAGGATCGTTGTCTCTGTCCTCCCTCTGTTCCCTCTTCCTTGCCTCGTCGCACCGTGAAACACTTGTGTATAGGCATGTTACAAATGCCATATCATATCATATCTATTTCACTGTATTCGACTTTGAGGTTTTCATAATCGCCACAGCTCTTTCAGGTGTCACCTTCTTTCCATCATGCAAAATCAACTGCCTTATGTATTTCACAACTTCTTGGCAGTATTGTAAATTCTCGTTGTCTACTTTATATCCCTTGTCTGCTAGAATAGTCATCAACTGAATACAATCTTGTCTGCACTCATCTTCCGTGGTGCTACAAATTAAAATGTCATAGATGTAATGTATCACTGCACTCTTAAAATCAATACTGCCTAAATCCATCTGTAGGACTGTTAAAGATCGATGGGGACTCACAGTACACCTGGCGCAAACGGGTATGTTTCAGTCAAATTTGGCAAAACGTAAAGGAAGTCAAGTCTTGTGAGTCTTTGTGCAACGGGATTGAGAAAAACACATTTTTCAAATCACTCACCGTGAAATATCAAGCTTCCACCGGGATACCACATAGTATCGTCACCGGTTTAGGAACTAGAGAAAACTCTGCATCTGCAGTATGGTTAAATGGTCTCATATCTTGTATACCTCTCCACGACACTCCTTTAGATTTTTTGATCTGATACACTGCAATATTATATGATGATTCTGATGGCACCTAAATCTCTTGTTTCATCAATGCGGAAATGGTCTAAAATATACCTTCATCTGCCTCTCGAGACATGGGCTACTGTCTTGCTCGAGGGAACAGTTCTCCTGGATTCAGCTTTATTTTAATTTCCCCTATTCCCTTTAATAAACCTACATAATAATGGCCTCTTGTCCATCCAAAGGATGCTTGGCACCTTCTCCAAGTCTTCCTGAAAAAATGCTTGACTCTGCTGCATTATCGCCATTCGCTGTGGGACTTCGCTCTTTTCTATCCTTATCCAGTATGTGATGCTCATGAAGAACACCACTTCTGTTTGGTCTTCTCTGAACATGTCATCATAAGTTATGTCAGTCAACCTGTACCCTTCCTCGAGAGCTATTACTGTTTTCCATGGCTTACCCTCAGTGTCCACTCCTTCAAGCATTGCCATGTCCCTTCATACTATGGCTGCTTCTAATTCTATAGACATAGTCTGCCCTTTTCTCCATAGGTATTTGAGGTCTAAACAATAACCCATCAGGTAACCTCACAATTTTTCCCACTAAGCCAGGTAGCCATGTCAGTAGAATGCTCACTCCATGTAGAAAAACCTCCAGATCTACTGGAATGCCTCAAAGAGCCACCTGCTCTGTGAACACCAGTATAAATGTACCCATGTTTTAAATTGTGTATTCCTGAAGTGCAGTACACTATTCCTTGATCAGTGAATTAAATTGTCATGTTAAGTTTTGTCAATTAGTCTCTGCCCAAAATGTAAACAAGTGTATGTCACAAATGCAACAAAGGAACAGACATGTCACACTCTCCTATAGAGACTGGTAATTCATCAGTAAAAGGAACTTGACTCGTAGCTCCAGAGAACCCTTGAGCATTCATGGTGATCCCCAACATTGGATATTCTCCTTCTTGTATACATGAACAAGTAGCTCCAATGTCTACTAAAAAGGAAAAAGATTTGCCTCCTATCGTCACATCGACCATTGGTTCCTCTTGGGGGTCTGGTGTCACTGATAATAATGAACACATCAAGTCACCCTGTGAGCTGTCCTATTGTGGGTTCAGGCTCATTCCTGTCCCTGTGAAAGGATGTCCTCCTACCACAGGGACACCTCCTATTCTGGGTGTCAGCACATGTCCTCTGTGTGCATACTGCTGTGTCTGCATGAGGGCCTGTTGTGACTGCCCTTGTGGTGGATTTGATTGCACTAGTTCCTACTTCTGTAGCTGCTGTACTCGTGGTGCTTGTGTCTGATACAATATGTGATCTTGGGCAAACCCTTCCCTAGTTTGTGTGCAATATGTTGGAGGATAAGCTGTCCCCCTCTTAAAAATTGGCCATTTTGTACATTCTCTTGGCTCCCATATACCCCTTCAATGTGCCCAGTCACCCCACAAGTCCAACATACTGGAGTTGCCCGTCTGACAAGTCCTCCTTGGTTAAATCCTCTCTGGATACTCAGATTCTCATTCTGTGTATTCAGAAACCCACATTGATTATTTTGGAATCCTCCTCTTCTTCCTCTGTAGTCCATATCTCTGCCTTGCGGTACAAACCCATATCCACCTTGGTCCATTAGGCACTGATTATTCATCTGCGATGTACCCATTGCTTCCTGCATTCCTGTTAGGAAAGATTTCATAGTTGTATGCAATTTTCCCTCCATGTGTCAACCCCCAAACTTGTTGATGCTGTTTAGACACCATTGACTGACTTTGCCAGAGAAGCACAGCCTTCAGCTGCAATCCTCTGGGCTTTCGCTGACTTTTTATCGGGAAACTGACATGCCCTTAAGACAGTCAGTACTGGTAGACTTTGTTTCCCTTAGTCCTTTTCTCATGTTGCAACTTTTGTGCAACCTGTAACCAGTGTGCAATGTATTTTAGCATACAGCACACTTGTGTCTATAGTCATTTCCAAAGGCCCTAGATACTCTCGCTGGACTTTTTATGAACTGTGCAGATGTGTTATGGACAGGACTGGTACCAGCTATCGTTTTGCATTATTTTTAACCCTTTCCTGCCATGTTATCCGTGTTAACCGCGTTTGGAACAAATAGGTGGCCTGGCTCCAAAATGGCCATGCCACGAGTTTCTTTGTCCTGTCCTTTGGCCATCTTGCCCCTTCACCTTCCCCAGGTCGAGTCGACCCAGGCCATTTCTTATTTGGTCATGCACTTTCTCGTGAATCCCAATGCTTTTTCGGGCTTCTGCATGCCTTGTGTGTTTGCCTCCACGATGTGGGCTGGCTTGTCTGGTCCCAATACACATCCTGGGTGCCAGAGAGTCTGGAGTGTCCTGAATGCCTGAGACCACCGTGGTCTGTGATTAGTCCACGTATGGAGTGTGTGTTTTTGAGCAGATCTCAGATTGGGTCTTCTCCGTTTTGGCGTGAAGGGAACTTTGGATAAGAGGAGGCTGGAAACACCACTACAAGTTAGATCTCCTGAGTTCTCACTGAACACAGGATAGGATCCAACTATCCTGCAACTACGAAGCTGAGTCGAGGAACCGCTGGTGACCCGCTGCATCTGGTCATCCTAGAAGGTCTGCGAAGATGCTTCGACCCATTGGAATAGTGTGACCAACTAGTCTCTGCACCTTCACCAAAACCTGCAAGTAAGTTTTCTCAGAAGTGTCCCTGGGGCCAATCAGTGGACTGACAAGCTTACGCAAGACCTTTGCTCTGTCTCCGCCATGTTTTGAGGAGTCCCTTGAAACTTGGTATACTGCTAGCTCTGTCCTCACACCGAATTTCGTACACTTGACATTCCCAGGTCTGAAGTGACACGAGTGCATCCGGACCGGAGTAAACGCGGTTACCGTGTTGCCCTGCTGCGGCAACGTCCTTTACAAGTCTGCTGCATTTGTGACCCTCTTGCCCCTGAAGCCTGCTGCAGTAAAACTAGGGCGATTCATCCACTCAGAGTGGAGAAATTGCCACTGTCCCGTTTGTGACTCATCGCTGGATCTCAGGAACTCAAAGGTGTCGAGACGTCCTTTTTGCCACACTCGAACCTGCAAGCGAATTCGACTGACCTGCCGAAGTATGGGTTTCCTTGCCTCAGGGACCAGTGAGTAATCAATAACCCAACTGGTGGACCCTAGCACAAGAGCCCATTTTTAGGCATGAGTGGTGGCCCCTGGGGGCCCCTCTCCTGTCCGCAGCTATTGCGCAATAGCAACTCGATCCCAAACTCTCGAACTGCCTCTGCCTTCAAGTGGAGGTCCTTCTTGAATAGTGGGAACTTATTCTTCATCACCTTATCCACCTTCCCGAGCTGCTAGAGACCCCTGAAGAGACCCTGTTTAGCCCATTGGAACAACCGCATGCGTTTGCATTACATGTACTATTGAGCACAAGGCTCCCCTCTTCTTAGGGCTTGGACTGCCTCTTAGGTGAATAACTGATGTTGAACCGGGCCTAAAGATTAACTGCACTGCTTGTCTCCTTCCCATCTAGGTTGTCAACACATTTTGTGCAGTCACACTTTTAGACCCCCCTGGTCTTGTATATATATATATTGTATTGAGTGTGATGTATTGGTTTACTTAGTGTTTCTGTGATTCTTTGCTATGGTCTATGTTACAAAGGCCTTGTAATAAATGTGTCTATATTTTTAATATAACACCTGCCTGGAGTAATTTGTAAGTGCCCATGCTCTGTGTGCTCATTGAGGTCCTTCAGACACCATCACCCCTCCTGAGACTCAGTCTTGACTGCCTGCCATAGCTACCCTGATTGGTCTGGCTTGTCCAGAGGTTACCCTGTTCCAAAAAACGAGGTTGGCCTTCTGAACCTCTGCCCCTCCTGGACAGAGTTCAGAAATCCTTCTTAACAATTCCCAATCCTTCTCCGCTTGTCAATACCACCCCTTCCATGGCACATTTTGACAATTCTTTCTGAACTAACTTGGCTTCCTTGATTTTCCTAGTCTAATCTTTATTCCTATTTTTCTCTTGTAGCAACTGACAGTGATACACTATCATCAACTTTTTCTCAGCCCACCGCTTCACTTCCATTCACACTTGTTTCTTCATCTGTCTCTGTACTGGCTTGGGCGACCCCAAGCATAAAATGTGGTAAAATAATGCCACCATTTTTTTCCAATGGCTCGCCAGGTTCAAGTAGCCATTTCTCTTGAATGTCTTGAACGTAAGCAATAGAGTATTCATCTTTATTCATCTTGCGTGTCATAAATGCAGCCATATCTGATGTATTAGGATACTGTACCCTGAGAGCCCTCCACACATCCGCTCTACAATTATTAAATGGTGCTCCATTATGCATTGTGTTTTGTGCTGTCACACTTGAATACCCTGCTTTCCTTCATATTTCATCAGCCTTTTCCCCAAGAATAGCTACCAGGAGACCCTTTATGTCCCCTATGGCCAGCATGTTTCCTCCTGTCATTATTTCTAATTCATATATCCATTTCCCAGCGCACAAAGTCAAACTCTGGAGCTTAAACCTTAAATTATCCTTATCCATCTGTGGCCATGGAATATACTGTGGTCTTGCTCCCCCTTTTTCCAATAGGGGAAACTGCGTAAACCTCAACCCGCAGTCGGTTCCCATTGTTAGTCTATGCATGGCAAGGACGATCATCCCTGTCTGTCTCCTTGCTGGTAGCCACCTTAAAATGCTCACACATGGCTGTGATTCTCCCTTTTCACTATACGAACGTCCTCGGGAACGCTCTGGATATGGTATGGGATCTGGCATCCTACTCTTAGGTTGTTCCAGATTGGACCATCTTACTTCTTTATCCATTTGCAGGCTTGCCTCAGGGGCGCACACACTCCCTCCTCCTACCTCGAGGATGGACTCTTTCCTCATCTGATATGTCTTGTACCCAACTACTGTTAATATCATCTCCTTCACCTTTGTCTAGGTTCTGTCTGCTTAAGGACAATGCTCTGCATCTGTGACTGAACTGATTTTCTTGTTCGCTTCGTGATTGAAATGCTAGGGATTAACCCCCCTTGCCTCGACTTCCATACTTACTACCTTCCTTTAATTCTTGATAGACCTATTGATCCTTTCTCAGATGCTTCCTGCATCAAAGTTTTCTTCTTCCAATACTACCTTAGATGCCCCTGATGTTGCTTCCTTTATTGGAAAGAACTTGTCTGTTCTATCCCATCGTATTGCTGGGCTTGGCCCTACTGGGTCCTTACGAATGAAACTGGTATCAAGACCACGCTGTCTTTTCCTTTGTTCTATTTCTTCATCTAATTCTCTTCGCATTCTCGCCTACCTTCTTAACCTTTGTTCCTCTTGCCTTCTTTCTTCTCTCCTTACTCCTTCCCTTCTTTCTTCTTCTTCCCTTTGTCTCTGTATTCTTTTGTCCCTTAGTCTTTGTGCTTCCTCCTCTTCTCTCTTCTTTTCTCTTATATCCCAATTTTCTATTGCTCTCTGCCTATAGTCATATTTTCTTTGTTTTTCTGCCTGTTCTCCTTTTTTCTCTTGCTCCTCCTGATACAGCTGTTCTTGATGCTCCCTGCTCTACCTTTTCTGCTCATCTTATTTCAATCTCTTCTCTTGTTCTTTGTCCTTTCTTTCATGCTCGTCCTTATCTTCTCTTTGCCTGACTTCCTTAATACTTTTCCCATCTGACTTGAGTAATTTTTGTCCTCCCATGCATTCATTCTGTACGAGTGTTACCTCGTCAGTTTTATACTTCTCTCCTTTCCATCTCTTAATCTCCCTGTCTATTTCTGTTGACAGTTTCAATCGCTCATTCATTTCTTCTTTGTTTTGTGTGATCTTATGGATCTATTCCTTTCTCTTACTCTCCTCTGGACTATCATCGCTACTATTAGCTGATGG
This sequence comes from Ambystoma mexicanum, assembly GCF_040938575.1. Lineage (NCBI taxonomy): Eukaryota > Metazoa > Chordata > Amphibia > Caudata > Ambystomatidae > Ambystoma > Ambystoma mexicanum. The sequence goes on from NC_090939.1 coordinate 711,188,922, forward strand.
TTCACATATTGGATTACTATACCCCGTTGCCACTTTCAACTCCTTTTAAAAGGTAGAACCCTATTTCTTCCATACTAGCACCTTCTTCAGGCGAGGTAAGGGGAGCTAAGGGCGCAACACCTTCCTCCTTTCTCTGACTAGGCATCCACTCCTCAGGTGGTGGATCTTCCCTCTCTACCTGATAAATTTTCCAGAGCTCTAGAATTGCTAATCTTTTCTCTAATTACTTACCCGATTTATAAAATAACCTGTATACTTTAGTGTAAATCATCACTTTTTCAACTCTTCAAAACAACAAATACGAGTGTGCACACTAATCGCCACTCAAGCCTCTAATTTCTCAATGAGCTATCTCTACCTTTGGATTGGCTCCAACCACTTCATTATGGTAGTCACTATTGATCCTCAACTTTTTTTTTCAATTACTTCACAACTTCTATCACTCTTCGCTATTTTTATTCAACAAACTATCATACAGACTAGTCGACTTTACACATGAATAAACACAGTGATCAACTTTTTTCTCTCTCGCCTTTACTTAATAACCTATACAGGGATTCAGACTTCACCTTATGTGAACCTGTTCATGTGTTATATATTTCTGTTCTACATCCGTTGGGATTTGAGACGTCTCCTTCTGAAACTCTCTTGAACCAGGTCTCTAGGCGTTATATTTTCTTCACACAATATTTCCAGTTACTCAAAAATTATCACAACCCCATCCCCTCATTTGCTATTCCCCTTAGTCTGCTCACCATATGTTCGTAAATCGACTCGAGGCCTTTGGTATCGACTCCTCCTCCAATACGACCACTTAGCCTTCCGCCCACAGGGCTCCCATTGATACCGGGCAGGGATTTCACCAAAGGGGACCTGCCTACTGTCTTGATTCTTCTTGCAAGATTATTTCTATTGGCCACCCTCCACAGGAAACCCTGCAGCCTTATGGATAATGGCAGAGGATACTCGATCATCCGAAACTCTGGAGACAATCTAGATTGGATCTTGTAACCATCCGCACCACTACCACTTGAGCGTAGAGCCCTTTTGGTATTGTGAATGCGATGCATGGGAATGCAGAATAACTCCAACACCAAATAATTGAACCAACTCAGAAGGATGGTAAAGTTTGCTGTTTTAATATCACTTGTCTAAAAGAGGAAGTTAAAATGGACATCAACGGACGATCGCTCGAGCTCTCGGTACATTTCACATAAAAACACATTTATATACAAAGAATTCATCATAGTGGACGTCGGACTGCGTGGCAAATGCGAAAAACCTACGAAGGGTTGTGATGGGCTCAAGGGGAACATCTAAGTATACTTCAATAAGGGGTGGGATTGTGATTGGATCTCTACTGGCAGGTGGCAACTCATGCCTATCTCTAAAACATGTAATCTTCAACAGTATTAAGTACATAGTCTATGGATGGCTCTGAAACTATAAGGCCCTTTCTTATATGTAGCTCTAAAATTGTTTGGCATGCTTGTGCCATGTATGGAATATTCGGTTCACTTAGCAGCATGAAAGCTCAGATCCAGGTGCCAGGAGGTGGACTTGACTTTACCTCCCCACCAAATTAGCTCATAACAACCACTGGTGATGGCTAGAGTGGATGCCTTTTCTCTAACCCTAAAAACCCTAAGCCAATACACATAATGCCCAAGAAATGACCCTAACATGGCTGATAAACCAAGACACAAGGGGGTGCTGCAAGGAACTATATTTGTCTCTGAAATACTAAACGTTATCTGTACACTACTATAACATTCATTTTAGCTCACATATAAGTGGTGCTTTGTCATCCAAAAATACTAACGGAGGAAACAAATCAAGTCGATCCACCAACCAATTGAGGATCCACCAGCCAATTGAGTTATGAGGCATACCACTTGTGATCTTGATCATAGACCAAGTATTCAACATTGCTTCCCAGCCAATATGGCAAACGTCTGTGGTAACAATTAGTTACAGGAATGATGATTCAGTGGATAACCCTGGGTTGAAGAGCTAGAACCACCCAACAGTGCAGCATGTGTTTGAAAGGGCCCTGATCAATATGTAGATCTCAAAGTTCTCTATTTAAAAGGTAGATATGTGATCAATGGTAAGAAATGCATTTCGCCCACAATTGTGTCTGCAACTTCAACAGCAGGAAAAATGCTTTGCCTATTTTCTGGCCTTCCTGATTCTGTCAAAGTCATGGCCGCCTACACTCTACAAAGGCTCTTGGGATTACTGCTTTCACTCAACCTACAATCTTTTTCCGGCGGGTACCAAAAAACAAAGCTTAATGCCTATCCCCCAAAATGTCATTCTCTGCCCGCCCTGCACAGGGATGACCTCATAGAGGATAAAGTGCCCCAGTCAAGCAGGAGCAACACACCAATACTCAATTTTCTCCACGAGAGAAAGAAATACCAGAAGATGCTGGGAAGGCAGGGTTGTACATGTCTTGTTTAGTGTTGGTTTTCTTTTAAGCTAGCAGCAAGGGTTCCTCTCTGTGAGGTGGAGCCAAATCATTACTACGGGGAACCAGACATAATGCACAGAAGTGAGATGTCCAAATCATTGTGTTTAACAAACGTGCTTGGCTTGCTTAAACTGCAAACAGCACATTATCATTTTGTTAAGTCAGGTGTGACAATGAACTTTGATAACAGCCTCTTTTTGCGAAATGTATGGTTGCTATAAACACTTAAGGACTGGTATGGCAAATCAGACATGTACATCTAACATTGTACCTATGTGCAAAATGAAGTCAATGAACACACTCTGAACAACACAAACCAGTGAATTAATGACATTCAGGGAACAGCATCATTTTTGAGAGGGTATCAGGAAGTCTTACATATATGGGAAAGGTAGGGAAAATGTCCTTGCATGGAAGGGTAAAGAAATGAACAGAGCTTGAGCAGTGGGGCACATCATGTTGTAACAAGTTATTGAGAAGCCACCCTCAACACAGGGAGTTCATTCTCTCCCCACTCAAGGTGTTACACAACAAACTGTTAAACTGATTCTTTTATTCAGCCCTACTTCAGACACATATAATGCCCCTGGATCCCTCCGTCTGAGCTAACAATGAGCCAAGAACTAGGTTGGTGTACGGAAAATATGTTTGTATTTAGTTAAATTAAAAGTAATAGAAATCACACAACTACACACGCCATCTTGCTTCTGGCTCACCATTAACATCTTGTGATACAATCAATTATACAAATGAGTTAAGAAAAAAAAACAAATCACAATTCTTTACTTTCTACAAATTTCACTTCAAGAAATAATCAAACTGACAATAACCAAAACAATTATAAATGTAGTGATGTGCACTTTTGATTTTCCTGCGCGCTTAAAAGATAGAAGTTTATTTTTACAAATGTGTGCCAATGCATATGGCAATTATTATTTCACCCACACTTTTGGTTAAAAATAAACACAGGGTGATTTAGTGGTTTGTTTTTTAGACCCCCCCTACTTTGGTCTGTTTTGGGGAAGTCAGACAGAAAAATTGTAATGATTTGGGGAATTTTGGATTTCATACCCCCTCCACTGAAAGACCTGTGTTAAGGGAAGCTGGACAGAAATATCGGACTCATTTAAATTCCAATGCACCCCTCTTTCTTAAAGAAGTCAGGGTCAACAGGACAAAGAGAATTACCTAATTAAATTATAGGCTATAGTTTTCAGTGCACACTGGGAAGTGAGCTTTGTTAATTTTGAATTTTAACAAAAATCACCCCGTAGTGTTCTGCCAAAGTAAATTAATTAAATGAATATTTTTAGTTAAATAGAATAAGGATCTAAAGAGTTTTGCCCCTGCCCACTTTAAAGGGAAAAGGATTCAAGGCAAGCAGACTTCCCACCTTTTGGTTTCCCAGGGCTCATTTCTACTTACATAGAAAGCCTCTATTTAAAGAACAGGAAAGTCAGCTGCATGTCTTGACCCTCTGGGAAGATAGGGCAAGGATCGGGTCAATTCACTCTCAAGGATGGCCTCCCGCTCTCCACCATAGGACCCAGTCAGATCTTAGGTCTTCCTAGATGTAGACAGCTCCAGCCATATGCACGCTCAGCAATCCCATCTGGTGTATCCCTCATGCTGTCAGATGTTAAATTAGCACTCTTCAATGGTACATTTCAGCAGCTCCGTATCTTCCTGCTATTACAGTCCCCCTTATATAGCAGGATAACACCACCAATTTTGCAATATTGGTAGGATTGGCTCTAAGTGAACTACTGAGTATAGGTGTAATATCTGTATAGAGTAACAGAGAAAAATAATTGGATAGTCAAGAAAAGGTGGGGCAACTAAGCCCTCACTTCAAAATGGCCACTATGAACGTCACTAAATGTACGACATCTCATTGGCTACACAACTATAGGACCCCCAACTATGTGGTTGTCTATAATTGGCTGGCTACTAGCCGCTGTCAATAACTTTCCACCTACGTGAGCAGAATGCAGACTGAACAACGAGGTGCGGGTGAGCTTGTCTCGATGCTAGCTTCCCACCAATTAAAAGAACACTCATTCATTACCTCAATGTTACAGTGTCAATTAGTGTTTGAAGTTGGCCTTGAGTCTGTACTCCTCTCTGGGATTTTTTAAGGAGTATGGGTACTGTCTGGCTTCCGTGTGTAGGTGTGATCTCCTCATGCCTCCAACTTTCTTCCATCACGTGACTGTACACCATGAATGGAGCCTTTTCTTGTATTTGATTTTATTCCCCAATAGTCCTCTGACGTCTTTTGTTTTCACTTGACCTTCTTGAACAGGAGCTTCTGTTCTTTCACGTTAATTGTATCTAATGTCAGCCAATTTGAGTTCTGATAAGACCTTGGCTCTTTGGCTCATCCACCTCCTTAGCTGAAATATACTCTGTTTAATTAATTTTCTTTTGTAGCTGAGACACTGAATTGAGGCCTTCCTCATTGCTCAAGACTGCTATATACGTAGTGGAACATTCATTCTTTAGTCAATCCATATGCCTCTATGAGGTTGATATGTATATATTGGTGCGTGCCTCAATCTATTTACTATAAGCATTTGGCTAGCTTCATGATTGCTTTACTGCTTGCGTTTCATTGCATCTGTACAAGTTTCAACTGACCAAGTATCTTTATCATGTTTTATGGCATAAATCGCTTTATCTTGATCTAAAGATGTCACTTAACCTTAGTACTTCTTCATTCTTTATAAATTGTCTGCCTCTCAGGTCTGATTATCTTCTATTTGGGGTTGATTCAGTTTCGTATGATGTCACCATTCATCCTCGTCTTTCAGTTTCTTTATTTCATCAGGAATCACATTCAAATGGCCATACTGTCTTGGATGTAGGTATGGTTTCCCTAATGGATAATTCACTCCCCATATTCTCTTAGGTATAGGTATTCTTATGGGTACTGCACAGAGTCATTGTTCTTCTTCCTGATTTCTGATTGGTGTAGTATACGTCACATACTTTGATTCATACTTTTCAGGTAATGTAGATGGGGCAGGTGGAATAGTGGTACTTGGCTCTTCCTCTACACTCCCCCCTCTGGGTGATTTATCGACCACTCTCACATTGCCTTCTATTCCTAGACATCCAGGTCTCTTAGGGATCCATTTTTTTATGACTACCTTCAGGCATCCAGCTGACTTCACATGCTCATCTTTGTTCTGTGTCATGGGCATGTACTGTCCACTTGGACTGCAGTAGATCCATCTTACATATTTCCTGTGGTCCTTTGGATACAGGAACTTCGTTCCCTTGGGTGCATGGATGCTAGACTTCACAAAGTCTCTGATCTCTTCATCAGTGAAGTCTTTAGGCTTCCACCCTGGTTCAACATCGACCATGATTTCATCCCTATGGCTTTCATTGCTGTCTTCTTACATTGCAAGATTATTATCTTAATCACACAGAATCCAAGCATCATTAATAATAGCAAGGCTCCAAGAAATTTGAACATATCTGCCATCCATTGTGGAATCCATGAGAAAATATTTCCAAACAGGCTGTCGTCAGCAATGTCTTCAACTTCGTCTATCATCTGGCCATGGAGCTTCATTAGCATGTCTATGGCCTCTGTCTATGTTCCATTTTCATGATTGTGAGAAGGTAAATTTGCAGCATGATTCTCCAATTTTGGCACAAACACCTCCATCCATGGCTGTAATCATGTCCAGAACATATGTTTGGGAGAGCCATTAGTCTTACAGCTCTCAGTTTATCTCTGATTGCATTGAATACTTTTATAGTTGTGTTCATTGTCTGCAGCAAGTCCCATCTGGTAATTTGTAACCACTTGGTATTTGCTCCAACCTGGATTCTTGGCATAAAGATAATTGTGAACACTTATGAGGTATGGCTGAATAGCCTGTGTTCATACGGGATGGCATCAAAGGATTCTATTGATTTAGAAGAGAAGTCATTCTCTCTCTTTATATTATCAGTTCCACAGATCTCCTCTTTCTTAGATGAGCATCTGCTTTTGGAAAACTGTCAATGTTCAGGTCACTTTTAGGAATCACCAATGCAGGAACAAGGACATTCACTATTTTGCAAATTCCTCCACAGTCTTTAGGAAGTCTAATGTAGGCTTTTGATCCACAAGCCCAATAATGATCCATGATTACTGCTGATCCATGCACCATTCCTGGTGCATCGAATATTTGTCCACAGTTCTGATTTTCTCCCATTTTTCTTGTACCATTTGTTCCTGAAGCAAAACTTAGAACTTTCTAATGGTACTATCTGCAAGGGTCCTCTCTTGTCTTCAATCAATGTTAGCAGTTTAGCAAGTCTTGGCAATAATGGCTTGCATCCATTCTGTACTATAGAAATGGTAGGTTGGTTACAGCCAATAACTACCCATGCTCTGCAGATCACCACTCCTTTTTCCATCCGTCTGGTGATAGTACTGTTCCCCAAATTTGCATTTGTCCTCCGTTATTCCATCTGCAAGCTTCTTCTACAGATTTTCCTTTGACCTCAAGTTTTATGTTCACTTCCCATCTAATGCCAGCTCATTTCACTATGGCTTCTCATATCTGATCACATGATTTCTCATATGGGCTCTGTTTCTTGTCTTTATATCTTGAATGTAGTTATCTTTATCTGGATCTGTCTTTTTAGTTGCCCATTTAAGAGAAGCATTGTTTCCCATAAATTGACCTCTTGTTTTGCAAAGTGATATGTGTGACAGACAATGAGCTGTCTGGACGTCAATTTCAATTGCTATGAAGCTCTTTGACTTCCCCATGCTGTATGGCAGGAGTGCACATACGAAGCAGTCTTCCACTGATGTCCTTCTTCCAACTTGTTTCAGTGTTGGCACCATATGTTATTTCCCAAGTGTGCTATGCTGTTCAGATAATCATTTAGTTCAAAATTGTCTTCATGGGTGCTACTTTTAATTCTCAAAGTCGTCCTGTAGTTTTCTATAACCACAACTCTAAATACATCAGGAAAACTTCTTCTTGCTGGTTGATTTGCAGGAGCATCCATCTGGATTATCTGCGTAGAAGAAAGTTCCGCAAGTCTTTCTTTATCCTTTTGTCTCTTTCTGGCAATGGCTATGAACGGCCATATCGATTCTGCTATCATCTCTGCACATGATTGTCTTGTGGGACTTGTGCTTGGGCTTCTTGTTACTGGATCAGGTGTCTGCATGCATTATCTGTGTGGGCCCAACCTTTGTCAATCCCTTATTTTGCTTGTTTTGCCGACCCTATCTCCGGCGTTCAAAAGTAGTATTTAAAACACTTTTTATGTGTGATGTATTACTAATAACATCCATTTCAATCTCAGGTATCTGTCAATTAATTCTAGGGAAAGGAATGACTATGAATGGCCTGGGTTATCTTGTAGATGCCACGTTTACCTTTTCCTTCTGCTCAGACACATTTATAGGAACCTTTGCATCATTTGTTCCTATATAGAAAGCAGTTCTAACTATCAGTGAAAGCAATATTAGTATGACTACAATACATGTGTAAACAATACAGTGGTAGGTCAGTTTGCAGCATCTGCATCTAGGGCAATGTGACTGTCCTCTTGGAGCAGCACAAAATTGCTGCTCTGGTTGCCCATCTCAATCATTTGATGCTAAGGAAGGAAAAACACTTCTTTGATGACACTGCCTTTTAAGATTGCTTCTGGACCTTGTTATCTTTCTGCAGCATTCGTCCTAGATCAACTAGCTGCTTTCTGGAACCAGTTTCTCAACCAGTCGCTGTGCAAATGTTGCTTTATTGTGAAAAAAGTTGATTTTGGCGAGCTGCTATGAACTCAGATTCATTAACCAGTTCCCAATTGATACCTTGAATCTGCTTCAGACCAGATGACATTGTAGCTTCCCTGTCAGTATGAACAAAGTTTTAGTTTTTATCACTTCCTCCATATGTCCCTCGGAGGAAAGTTTCTTATACAGCTCTGTGATTTCTCTCAGAATAGATCGCTAGCTGGATTATGATGCCTTCAAGGATCACATTCAAATTTACAGTATTTCTTGGGTCCCTAAGAAATGACACCACATCCGTGTGTCTTCCAACGAGATGCCTGTAGTCTTCAATTAGATGAAAGAACACTACACTGACCACTCTATGTGCTGCGTCAGGTGATAGGGACATTTGTTTTTTCCTCACTGAACTTAGGCAACTTCAAAAACTCTTCAGTGATGATTATGAGCAATGTTCTAATGATTTTTTTCATTGTCAGTCTTACCAAGAAAATCTGGAATGCGACAAGTTCTCCACACCAGTGATGGATACGTACAAAATACCTACTCAAAGTACGTAAGTATATGCCTAGAAAGGTCATCACTGGGGAACACCATGAGTAACTCTAAACAAGAGCTCTGTATGGAATGAATCGGGATTCTGTATTCTTTTGCAATTGCTGTGTCCACAATCAAAGTTTGGCATATCCTTTTCTTATCAAGGCTTAAGTGTCCCTCAGTCCAAAATTAATAACCTACTGTGGCTTTCAAGAATGCAGATTTTCCCTTAACCCTGCAACTAAGATACACAGAGTGTTTGAATGTGTCCTTTTACCCTTTTATTTGTAGCTAAAAAGGGAGTGTCCAAATTAAGCCATAGTCCACTAAAGAATTCCTCATGCTTTCCACTTGACATGTCATGCGTCCTTCTTCCTCATCGTGGATCTTGTCTGCACGTGCTGCAGTTCTTCCCTGATGTTTGTAGCTTCTTCACAGTGGGGTGTAAGCAGAGGTGTCTCTCCGGCGTAGATCTTTGTATCAGCCAGGAAGATCCAAGCTCGCCTACCCTGCACTTTGATAGCAGATGGCGTGACGTCCTCGACAATGAAAGGACCGTGAAAGCGGGGCTCATCCCACTTTTTCCTAGTGTGATTACAAATCAGGACCTTGTCACCTGGGTACGTTCTTGGACTTATACATTCAGGAGTTTGGATTGTAGAAGCATCTCTTTTTGTGTTCTTTACTGTTGTACACCCTCATCTCTGCAACTGTCCTGAAATCACAGAAAAACTAGATCTTAAACAGTTCAAGTCATTTTGCAATTCAAGTCCTAACACTTCTGATGTTGACAGAGCATCACTTCTAACTCGGGATGGAGGCATTAAAGGCGTTCTCATTCTCCTGCCAGTCACAATATCGTGCGGCATAAGATGGTGGTCAGAACCTGGTTGGTTCCTTACTGCATACAATGCCAGTGGTAGGCAGTGCAGCCACCCTTTTTTCAAAGTAAGCTTCAACTTAGCTATTCTTTCCTTTAACAGGCCGTTGAACTTTTTTCAGATACCATTTCCTTGCAGATGATAAGCTGAAGAAAAATAATGTTTTTTTTCCAAGCAGCGAAGTGATCTGCTCGAAAACTACATTAACAAAGTTATGTCCATTATCTGATCTCATTACTTCATACACCCCCATCTGGAAAATACTTCCCGCACCAAAAACTGGGCTGCACAGGTAGAGTCTGTGTGCATACATGGACCTGCCTCTATCCATCTGGAGAAAGGACATACTACAACTAAAAGGTTTCTGTATCCATTACAAACTTGTATCATGTCGACATGGTCGATTTGCAAGTGCTGAAAAGGGCCATTGGGCCTTAGGATGACCCCCCTCACTATGCGTAGTGTATGCCTAGCCGTGAACTGCTGGCAAATAATACAATTTACCATAAAAAATGCAACATGTTCCATTTAGGTTTGGTACAAACCAATCCCCAGCAATGTTTACAGCAAGATTCTCCCTAGTTGTATGTGCTGGTTAGTGTAGCTTTTCTAGCGCTATCTTTAGTAAGGCTATAGGCATTACTGGTTTACTAGTGCTGTCTTGTTTCCACAATGCTTCAGAGGGGTTTAAAAAACACCCTCTTCACTTCCATAAGTTATTTTCTTCTTGCTGTGCCTCCCCTTGGAGCTCTACTATCTGTGTTTTAGGCATATGATTATATGCCTAGTCTACAATTAATATTACAGTCATTATTTCATTTACATCAATAATTTGAACATTCATAATTTCTGTGTCTGCATTTGCTATGCGCTTTGGCTTCAGCGTCTGCTGCTTGATTTCCGTGTGAAATAAAATCTGTCCCTTTCGTGTGAGGTGTGCATTTGACGACTGCTATTCCCACCGGGAGTTGTAGTGCCTTAATGAGCCTATCCAATAAGGCTGCGTGCTGCACTGGCATGCCATCCGCTCAGAGGTTGCCCTTCTTTTCCAGCGCGCTAATCCTGCGTGTGCTGTCGACATGATATAGGCGGAGTCGCTGTACACTGTCACTTACTGGTCTGCATGATTCTCAACTGCGAGTATCAATGCCAATATTTCTGCTGCTTGCGCTGAATAATGAGATGGCAATCGAGTACTCACAAGCACTCGAAATTCTCCATTTGTCAAATGTTTCATTACCGCAGCACCTATATATCTTTGCCCGTCATTTTGATCGATTCTTGAAGGACTGTCAATGAAGACAATCTCTCCCCCTGCAAGTGCATTCTCTTTTACTCTAGGAAGCTCATCACAGAACTCTTCATAATTTGCGCAATTGTGTATAGGCTCTCCTTCAGTGATTGGCTCAGCTAGAAACATAGCTGGATTCACTATTTTACATCAGACTATTTTAATTGCTGGAGTCGATATGATTACCTCATAGGCAGATTCCCTTTGAGAAGTCAATGTGCCTTTTATTTTTCTAAAATTGTGAATAATGCATGTTCAACAACTAACGTCATGGAGCATCCCATCATTATGTTTGTAGCTTTCTCTATGTCGAATGTGGCAGCTGCTAAACTTTGTTTGCATTGAAAGTGAACTCTCATTACTGAGTCCAAAATCCCACTGTAATATGCAAGGGGTTTGTACCCCAATGTAGTTCCCCGTGTGAGTACTGCTGTCATAAATGTACCATTTGTGTGCGAGAATAAAAATAATTCCTCAGCATAATTGGGAATCGCTAAAACTGGAGCTGTGCTAATGGCTTTTTTCAATTCATCAAACCCTTCTTCCATTGCCTCAGTCCTCAAGATTTTCTCTTGTGTTGCCTGTGCTTTTTTTAAGGCCTGCAAAAGCGGCCTAGTGTACAAACTTTAGTAAAAGACACATGTTCTGACATAATTGCATAATCCTATAAAACTCTGCATTTGTTTTATCGTTTGTGGATTAGCTGTTATTAGAATGGCCACAGCTCTTTCAGGAGTCACTTTCTTTCCTTCATGTGAAATCAATTGGCCTATGTACAACACTTATGGTTGACAATATTGTAACTTGTCCTTGTCAACCTTATTTCCTTTGTCAGCAAGTATACTCATTAGCTGAACAGAATCGTGTCTGCACTCTTCCTCTGTGGTGCTGCAAACTAAAATGTCATCTACATATTGCAGTAGAACGCTCTCCAAAGCAATATTGTTCTAGTCCATCTGGAGGACTCCTGGGGCAGCCTAATGTTTTTTAATCACTCTTGTCTAAAAGTGAATGATGTCAAATCTTGTGATGTCTTTATGCAATGGGATTGAGAAAAATGCATTTTTGAAGTCAATCAGCGTGAAATATTGTGCATCAACAGGTATATTGCATAGAATCATGGACTGATTAGGGACTAGAGGGAACTCGGCCGCTGCAATCTTATTTATTGGTTTCAAATCTTGAATTAGTCTCCAAGACCGCCCCCTTGGAGTTTTTAACAGGGTAAACTGACGTATTACATGGTGACTCTGACGTCACTAATATACCTTGGTCCATTATAGCGGAAATTGTCTTGAAAAGTTCCTCATCTGCCTCTCGAGACATGGGATATTGTCATGCTCGAAGTAAAATTGCTCCTGGTTTCAATTTAATCTTTACTTCCCCAACCCCTTTCAGCAAGCCTACGTCATAGGGGACAGTGGTGCATACGGAACTTGGCACTTTTGCCATCATTTTGACAATATATTTCGGATGCTTATTTGCTAGCATCATTCTCTGCAGGACCTCTCTCGTAATCGCTTTGACCCAATAAGTGATGCACACTTCAAATATCACAAAATCGTCAGATCTGTCATCTCCAAACAAATCTTCATCAGTGAATTAGGTCACTCTGCAGCAATCCTCAATGGCAATTACTGTGCTCCATCGGCTACCTTTATCATCATTTGTATCAAGCAAAGCCATATTTCCTTGGACTATAGTTGCTTCTAAGGCTAAAGGGAAATTTTGCCCCTCTTCTTCATCCATAGGTATCGGTGGTCTAAATAGAAACTCATCTGGTAGTCTCATGGTTTTGCCTACTAGACCTAACAGAATGTGTATTCCATAATGGAACACCTCGGGTTCAAGCGGTATTGCTCTAAGTACTATTTGTCCTGCATATGCCCTGATCATTTCGCACACGTTTAAATAATGCATTCACGGTGTTGATCATACTATGCCATCGTCTGCAAACAAAATGGTCATATTCATTTTTGTCATTAAATCTTGTCCTAATATGTTGACAGGTGTTTGCCTTGAATAAAGCAGTGGCACCTTCATATCACATTCTCCTATAGAGACTGGTAATTCTTCTGTAAAAGGAACTCGACTTGTAGCTCCTGTAAAGCCCTGAATATTCATTGCATCGCCAGACATTAAAAATGGGCCCTCACGTATACAAGAGCGTGTCGCACCCATATCCATTAGGAAGGAGTACGCTTTTCCGTCAATATAACTAGGTCTATCCTTGGCTCCTCATGAGGATTTCACATAATAGATAGGACTGAACACATCAGGTCTCCCAGTGAGCTGTCCTTTTGGGGGTACAGCCTCACTCCATCACACGTGAATGGATTTCCTCCATCAACAGTGACACCTCCTATTCTACGCATCATAGGTTGCTCCGTGTTTGTGTTTTGTTGAAGCTGCATAGGAGATTGCTGTGATTGTCATTGTGGTTGTTTACCTGTCACTTGCTGTGGTTGCAAGCCTTGCTGCACTCTCAGCACTTACTGCTGCACTGTTTGATCTTCCGCAACTCCATCTCCGCCCTGCTGTGAATATGCAGGTCGATTTGGCCTTCCCTGTTTAAAAAACAGAGCATTCTGTAGCATCACTTGGCTTCTACAAATACAAGCTATGTGCCCTGTCATTCCACACGTCCAACATACAAGCAATTGTCTTTCCATCTGCCCATTTTGTATGTTTTGATTAAGATTTTGCATATTCTGAAACCCTTGCTGCCCATTCTGAAAACCTCCCTGATTATTCTGTCAATACCCTTGATTACCTTGCCAACCTCTCCCTCGATATCCCCTTGCTCTTGGAGCATATCTGTTATTTGTCTGATCAAACTGTCTTTGGTTATTTACTTGTGGCGTAGGTACTGCTTGCTGCGTGTTTAATCCGCCCACGATAGTTAACCTTGCCCCTTCAATACTTGGTGCACACTTGGATTAACTTGTTCTGCACTAACTTTGCTTCGTCACCTTTTCATGCATCGTCTTTTTCTTATCCTGCAGAAGTCTGCAATAATGTGCAATGGTCAACTGAATTTCTGACGATGGTTTTGCTTCTATCCCCACTAATTTCTTTAGCTGCTTCTGCACCTGCTATGGCAGCCCTTGGCATATGATATGATAAAATACAGGTATAGACTTCCCCCAAGCCTCCTGTGTTTCAAGCTCCCATGTGCCTTGAAAACTTTGAATATAAAGCAACGGATCCTCTCCTTCTTTCATCTTTCTTGTCATTATAGCTCCCATATCGGACGTGTCTAGATATAGCACTCAAAACACTTTCCAAATCGCTTCTCTACAGTTATTAAACGGCGCTCCATCATGCGCAGTGTTGACTGTAATCACACCAGGGTAACCTGCCCGAGTCCATACATCATCAGCTCTTCACCAAGTATGGCAATTAGTAGACCTTTAAAATCCCCTTTAGCTAATGTATTCCCTCCTGTCATTTTTTCTAAAGCATGTATCCATTTTCCAGTGCCGGAAGTAACATTTGGGAGTTTACATTTTAAGTTTTCTCTATCCATCTGGGGCCATGGTATATATTGTGGCCTGGCCCCTCCTTTTCTAACAAGGGGAACTGTGATCCTCCAAACTCATTCTCACCTCTCATCATTTGTCTATCTACAGCTGGAGCAATATTCCCACATTGCCATCTACCTGGCAATGACCTTAGCCTGCTTACATAGGGCGGGGACTCCCCCTCTGACCATAGTGTTGCCCCTTATGTCGGTCTGACTGTGTCAGTGGCTCTGATGCCTTAGTCATAGGTAATTTTGAATTCGACGATCTTACTTCCTTGTCCAAAGGCAGATGTTCCTATAGTTCACATATAAAGTTCTTATGACGGATTGCTATATCCCCTTGCTGCTTTAAGTTCTCTTAATGGGTATAATCCTTTATCTTTCTTATTCTCATATTTTATTTCAGACAGGGCAACCGGAGCAGAAGGCTCTTCACCCCCTCTTTGCATGTATTGAGTATCCAATATAAAGGAGGCTCCACATCCTTCTTGTGTTCATACATCTTCCAAAGCGCTAGACTCGCTAGGCACTTTTCTAACTTTTTCCCTGTGTATACGGCATGCAAATATGTCATCATATGCTGTAGAACTGCTCTCTATAATGACCTGCCCTGGAGCCATGGCATAAACATTTTCTCTGCAGTTCCTTTAACCCATTCTGCACTGTACTGTTTAAGTTTAAGCATGTGCTTTGGTAGTTGTTTGCAAAGATGTACTAATGGCGTAACTTCTTCCATTTCTAACTTTTACTTCTCCTTTTACAGTTTTCAATTTTGCATTAGAATCAACATATACTTCTGAGCGAGCACCAATCGTCGCAAGCTCCAATCCCGTCACAATACACATTTCTATTTTCTTTAATCATGATCCTTTCCTTTGTACTCATCATTGTAAATACTAGAGGGGGGTCTGTACTTCTGCTCTCTATATGGTAGAGGAGAGGCACAGATGACCCCAGCCAAGATTCTCTGTTACGGTAGCAATGGACGAGCAATCAAGGCCAAGCTTCTCAGGAGGTGATGCAGGCTGGTTCTTAAGTACAGTGTAGTCCCCAAGCACCCACAAAGGAATGTCCGCACACTGTATTAGTTAAAGCACAGCTTTATATAATTAATATCCAAGGTTATGTACATTATCACGATAACTCACTTTGTACTCGGTTATCTATAATGTAAAATCTATACAGTTCTACCTGCTACCACAATTACTATTCGATCTCTTTAAAGTGCATCAACTGTATGATTAAAAGTCACACAAATCAGTTCATAAAGGAAACCAACAATAGATATAAGAGGAAAGCAGTTGATTAGAACAATAGGCAGAATACTGGCCCCGTTACCAAGACAAGGTTCTGTGTGGAGATCCCCCCACCGGGGCAACCTGTAAAGTAAAGACATATCACAAGCTCAGTCCATATATTGTTCACAAGAGTATTTCCAATAGTTCAGCAACCCCAAAGTACCTGGTGTTGTAGAGTTCCTCGTCAGGAAATCGATAGGCCTTCTTGAGTGCACTCCCTTTAAGGCAGGAGCCATGGGTTGTCGAACGTCCGGCGATAAACAGGATGAACTATGGCGGTAAAGTGGCAGCTTCCTTCCTAGTGGTGCTTGTAGGCGACGGAGCGTAGACGTCCAGCAAGGATGAGGCATGCGGGGCACCTCAATGTCGATAGTTCAATACTGCAAAGAGTTTGAAGAACTGTGGCCCAGCAAGGGCGTCAAGTTGTCGGCGTCTCTGTGGTCGTTGGGTGGCGGGAAACCCACCGACG
Source organism: Ambystoma mexicanum (assembly GCF_040938575.1). Classification (NCBI taxonomy): domain Eukaryota; kingdom Metazoa; phylum Chordata; class Amphibia; order Caudata; family Ambystomatidae; genus Ambystoma; species Ambystoma mexicanum. Next base: position 711,205,155 of record NC_090939.1, read on the forward strand.
GATGCTCCTTTGCGTGTCGACGGCCTGACCTTCTCTGGTGGGACAAAGCGGTCAACGGTGCAGGCGAGAGCATCCTTGTTTGAAATGTTACTTAGGCAAAGGGAGCGGCGGCGGTCAGCGACGGTGGTGGACAACAGTGTCAGGGTGCATCTCCTTGTAATTCCGCAGCAGTCACTGTCTCCAGTTGGCAGCTTGTCGTAGGTCTGTCTACCAGGGAGCTTTGGCAAAGATCAGCTGGTGCATGATGGTCCCTCGTAGATCGGGAAGAGGGCGCCTTACGAGGTCCTCTCTGGATCAGTCCTTGGAGACACAGCAGCTTTCAGATTGATGAAGAAGAGCAACAGCAATTCTTCTCTTCCAGCAGGGCTTCAAGGTCAAGCTTCAGTTTCACTCCAGTTACTCTTCGTAGTTTGGACTTCAGCTTCTGAACATGAATTCTAGCAGTGAGAGGCCCCCAGATATACTAGTTGATCTCCCATTCATTCTGCTGGGTCACACCCAGGCAACCAATCGGTCTAAAGGGCATTCATGCAGGCAGGCATCCAATCAGGTGCATACAACTTATGGGTATTGGGACAAGTACCCAGCCATCCAACACCCCACACTGCATTCATACCAGTTTTGGGGAGGGCTGTCTCAGTCATTGTGTCAAACACCAGATACTAGACATCCACAACACAGAATGTGTATTTGTCACACACTCCATTCACCCAGGTCCCACCCACAGGGTGTACCCACAACATACAGTCACTGGGAAGGCTCCAGCCAGTCTGGCCTGGACTTCACAACACCACCATATATGGAACTTCCAACCAACAGCCAGTCAGGGGGAAAGGACAGAGTCCGGGCTTCCCAGGACTTTGGGAAAACAAGGTAACAGGCAATAGAAAGCAAGAGGCCACAGGGGCCATCTTGTTTCCTATCAGGAATCAACTGATTCCAATGGCAGGGCCTGGGTATCCCAAAATGGAGGATACTCAGAACACCTGTCAAATTCAGCATGGAGCTGCCATCAGCCCATACCCTGCTCTGTGGGCCACACACAGGTGCCCAAAAACATACACTAGGGGCGCAGGGTTGTACCCTCACCCCTGGATGCCCATGGGTGCCATAACCGTATCCCATGGGTCTGTACACCAAACCAAAAGAGAGAGCTGCACCATCAGGATTCCCACATGAACTCCTGCTCAGAAAACATGACATAACACATTATAAAAGGCAGTAAAGGACAAGGATATGGTGGCCCTGTCCCTCCGATGCATTTCCAGCATCACAGTCATACCCGCTATAATTCTTGTTCCGACTGGAACTTAAGCTAATTCCCTTAAAGTGTTTAAACTTATCTTGTCTCCTATATGTCCCTTGTCTCTATATGTCCCTATATGTCCCTCATAAAAGGGGGATCTGAATTAAGGCTTTTGCTAGCATTCTTTAAAATCTAGGAACAGGGCGTATCCTTATAGCATGGCTACACCTCATGACTATTTTCCTCATATATTACTTGGCAACACTTAAGTCAATGCACCTCATTCCGAGTTTGGAGGTAGCCATGGCACTATTAGCGCCATGGCTTCCTCCAAAACCGGGTCTGGGTCCGGTCTGTAGGAATGGGGACTTACCGGGACATTCCAAACTAGGCGGACCTGTAAGTCCCCATTCCAAATGCCAATCCCCATTTGAGCCCCCATGGGGCTCAATGGGAAGGGGGAAGGTGCTAATAACGGGCCCTCTAATTGCGGCCCGTTATCAGCTCCAAGGTCCCTTAACGGGTCCCATAAAGAATGTGTGTTCAGACCACACGTCATTTGCGGTTCCTGCTAAGGGACCTCGGAATTGGGCGGTAAGGGATTACCGGCACCGGTCTCCTTAACGGTGCCCGGTATCCCTTACTGCCCAACTCGCAATGTGGCCCAATATTTTTCCCCATATGCATATATATATTAAGTTCTTACTCTTGCATTATATTTTATTCCGCCACCCTGTGTTATTGTCTGTTATTTAGTACGCATGCATCCCTTTTTGCCACTCTCTTTGGTCTTATTCACTCACCGTTCGCATGTTTTCGTCTTCGGGCCCTCAGGATCACTGCCTACGTTACCGCCTCTTCAAGGTGCTTTCCGATCCGCTTCGCATAGATGTGGGAGGAGTTCCTATATTAAAATAGGGGTCCTGTCACACCCGTCTTGCAAGATTTGGGTCCTATCCTAACTATGATCTAAAGGGAGCTTCACGTCCTGTCAGCCGAATGGCAAAGGTTGTGCGATATTGCTGAGACCCTAAAATTGCTTGCTTATGTCGACGGGGCCAATGGTATCTTATCTAACAATCAATGGGGGTCATTACGAGTTTGGAGGTAGCCATGACACTATTAGCGCTATGGCTGCCTCCAAACCCGGGTCCGGGTCTGGTATCACTGAATGGGGACTTACCGGGGCATTCCGACCTTTGCGGACCCAGTAAGTCCCCATTCAGTAAACCATTCCCCATTCCCATTTGAGCCCCCAAAGGGGGCACAAATGGGGGGCTTTTGCTGCTGGGACCTGCTAAGGGACCTCGGAATATGGCGGTATGGGCTTAACAGCACCGCCATCCTTAACGGTGCTGTTAAGCCCCTACCGCCATACTCGTAATGACCCCCAATGTCTGACACTAAGTGAACTGGAGACTTCCAGCCCTTTAAGATGAGTAGCAATACCCTAGAGATGAATGGGGATGCAGATTTGAATCAAATATCAATAATTCAGACGACACAAATAGCTTGGCAAAAAGTTTGTCTGTTTTAATATAAGTGGGTAAAACATGGAGTACAACAGACATCAGCAATCGCTCGATACTCAGCTCTCAATCATTTCCTAAAAAAGCTGGGTTCTTAAACCCTACATAGCTGACGTACTGACCTGTGTCATTACAACATCATCCTATGTGGCAAACTTCTAAAACCTATCGAGAAGAAGGATTGGCTCTAAGTGAACTACTGAGTATAGGTGTAATATCTGTATAGAGTGAGAGAGAGAAATAATTGGACAGTCAACAACAGGTTGGACAACTAAGCCCTCCCTTCAAAATGAACGTCACTAAATGTATGACTTCCCATTGGCTACACAACTATAGGACCTCCAACTACCTGGTCCTCTATAATTGGCTGTCTACTAACCCCTGTCAATAACTTGCCACCTACGTGAGCAGCATTCAGACTGAACAAACAGGTGCAGGTGAGCTCGTCTCAATACTAGCTCCCCACCAATTAAAAGAACACTCAATCATCACCTCAATGTTTCAGTGTCAATTAGTTTTTGAAGTTGAACTGGAGTCTGTACTCTTCTTTAGGATTTTTGAAGGAGTATGGGTACTGTTTTTGGGTGCAGCACCACTGCATGAGATCGATGTATTGCTATAATGTAGTACAGCAAGCCATGTGTTGCGGGTGTAACATATGGATATGTAAATGAAGACAGGCTACTCAGTCAAAAAACACGTCATTTTTTTTCACTGTTAGAAACGCACTATTTTTTTTTTCACCTGAAATGCCTCTGTTGCAGGAGACACATTAGAGGGTTAATGAACTAATATAATTAACAGTACTAACATGATTCTAATCAAATAACATCATAATGTGTTCTCCAATGCAAAATGAGGTAGAAAAGACAGGCTCTGAAAGTCATTTTAAACGCGCACTTGGATTCATTTTTTTCTCTGTTCACTGTGTTAGCTGGATGCAAAATCTGCATGCCAGGAAATGAGTAGATACAGTTTCTAAACCGTATAAACCAAGCCATTGTTGAAAGAGGAGGATAGATTATTGTGTATTTTGATTGGTGACACGTCACCTTAGGGGCTGTAACGGAGGTTTCCTGAAGAATCTCGGGGAGAGAGAAAGGCAGTGGACATTTTTACACAGCTCGGTGAGAAGCCTGAGGGGAGTTGCTGTGGGGCTGCCTGATTGAGGGGCGTCGTTCCAGTGTACTGCTGACCTTCACAGGCTGGAGATTCCTGTCTATTGGCACCGGCTTGAGGACCAAAGAGTGCAGATTGGAACTGCATGTCCTCGCCGGGTGCTCTAAAAGGAAGCCCCAATCCATTTAAAGAAAGCGACCTGTCCAGAGAGTTTGCGTGCTGATCTGCTACAATTTTGCTGGTAATTATCTTACACAAAGCGAGAATGCAGTGTGTGAATGAAAGCTAATTCAGTCAGGCAGCATAGCGATAGCTGCATTCTAATGTTGCTATTCAGAAATGCAAGTCAACTGATGCACTGTTCTTTTTATTGTTGCAAAGAATCTAATGAAATGCCATGCATTTTGCAATTGCTTCCCTTATGTTTATTCTAGAAAAGACTGCCTCGCAAAACTGGTAATGTATGATTTTTTAAATGAAACTGATGTAAATCACAATCCGTGTAAAGGCTTCTATTTGCTTCTGTTTTTCTCTGGTACAGTTAGCCCATATCACCTGATAAAAGGGGAGGTTATTAGGTAATATATGTCAAGCATCCCATGTGGAAAAAGTTATGTTATGAGTAATTATAAATAGCTGTGTGCGTGGTTCCACTCAGTGTATGTGTGTGTGACTTCTGAGTGGAAAACAATCTGATAGTCTGTGAAAGGTATAAAAAGTTTATTAGGAATGACAGGCTATAACAGAAAGTTCATTGAAAATTATGCTGACATCACTCAACCATTGACTAAACTGCTTAAACTGAATACACCCCGGAAATTGGAAAAAAGCAGTCTGAGGCAGTGGCTAAATTAAAGGAATGTCTTTTGAAGGCACCATGTTTAGCATATCCCATAAAGGACAGGGATTTCTTTATAGAAATAGGTTTCTCTGAACATTGTATGTCAGCAGTGTTATCACAAAAACATGATTTGAATCACAAAACTATTGCATATGCAAGTAAGGCATTTTCCCAAGTTGAAATTAAATTCAATGAATGTGAAAAGGCCCTATTAACCACTGTGTGGGCGCTACAACATTTCCGCCCAATTGTTCAGGGAGAAAAGGTGATTATTGAGACAAATCATCAACCTTTGCAATTTTTAGAGAGTAAAAGAATTAGGTCAGGTAATTTAGCGTAGTCCAGAATCACTTCATGGACGCTAGCATTACAGGGGTTTCCTGTAGAAGTGAGATATGGCCAAAATAAAAAAAGCCAAATTGCTCAAGGTTTAGCAGATTTACATGACTGTGCAGCTGAACCAGTATCAAATGAAATAGTGGAACCTAATTGGCAGGAATTTGAACAATCACCACACAAAGCTTTTGATGAAAAAACATGCAAAGACTTGCCAACTGTATATGTTGATGGTTGTGCAGACAGTGATAAACAATTAGTGTCAGGAATAGGGAATGTCTGGTTGAAGTGTGAAGGTATCCCGAGTATAGGGATGAGAATTGGTGCTAGGAGCAGTCAGGTAGCAGAATTGGCAGCCATTTATAAAGCAATTGCTACTGCAGTTGATAATAAATTCAGTGAAATTGTCCTGGTAACTGATTCTGATTACGCACGAAATAGCTTGTGGAATATTTACCTGGCTGGAAAGCGAGAGGCATAATTACATACAATAAAAAGCCACTTAAACATGGAAAAATTATACAAGCCATAGACAAATTGGTGTCAGAAAATGATTTAACAATATACTGGAGGACAATGTGTGGGCATTTGAAAAAGCCAGGAGAGGATAAGGAGGGAAATGATAAGGCAGATCACCTGGCTAAAATTGGGGCTGTGATGGGAGAATTGCTACCTATTGAACATTTACTGGGTGAAATACAAATTGATGCAGTAACACGTTCTAAAGCACCAAAGGAGACAGATCAACCAGTGGTACAGTGGAGTTATGATACACCAGACCAAGATCTGATTGAGGCACAAAAGAATGATCGAATTTTGGGAATCTATTATAATCATTTGATAGATCCTGACCAAAATCCTTTAACAGAAAATGATTGTATGGGAAAAGAAGAGTTGAGGGTGCTATTAAAAAATGGATAAGACTACAAGATGGACTCATGATTAGAGAGTCCATAACAGGACAAATACAGTGGGTGGTACCCCTTTCATTCAGAGGGTTAATGCTACACCATGCGCATGATGCTATAACTGCAGGCCGCAGAGGCTCACAGAAAACAATGGAAATACTGAAAGATTATGCATATTGGCCACATATGTCCCAAGATGTAGAATTATATACTAGAGGATGCCTAGTATGTGCCCAATTTAAACCTGCTTCACCAATGCATAGAGCTCCATTAATGAAAAGAGGCCTAACTCTTCCATGGTCAGATTTGCAAATAGACTATGTCGGGCCTGTAAAGAAGTCGAGCAGGGGGAAAGGTTACATTTTAAGTGTGGTGTGTTGGATGTCGAAGTGTATTGAGTGTATTCCTGCACCAGATTGTAGTGCGCAAACAGCAGCCACATTGCTGGTGAACCATGTGTTTTCAAGGTTTGGGTTGCCACAAAGAATAGAATCAGACAGAGGAAGTCACTTTACAAGTGCTCTAATGAGTAAGGTATGGCAAATACTGGGTTTGAAGAGAAAGTTACATATCGCATATCGAGTGGCTTCTTCAGGTGGAATTGAACCCAGCAATAGGTCTGTTGTGGACATTTTAAAGAAATGTGTGGCAGAAGCAGGTTCCAGCTGGGATTTATGCTTACCTTTGGTTCTGATGGCAATGAGATCAACTCCTGGCAAAGCAACAGGTATTAGCCCTCATGAAGTTTTAACAGGTAGGAAAATGGTGTTACCACAACACCTGCTATATTGGACACATGAGCAAACACTTGTGAGCGCATCCACAGTTCATGAATACATTGATGAACTGAGGAAGCATTTACAACATGCATTTGCTTTTGTACAGAAAAATTTAGAAAGAGCTGCTGACAGTGCAAAGACATATTTTGATAAAAAGACGTCAATAAAGGAATATTGTGTGGTCGATCAGGTGTATAAATTTCATTTTGGAAAAGGTAAACAGAAAAATTCCAAATTTCTAGCAGCCTGGCAGGGGCCATATCGAATTATAGATAAGGTCTCTCCTGTGGTCTATAACATTTTGAAGACTGAAGGCGAAACAGCAACAAAACAGTTTGTTCATGTGAATCAAATTAAACCATGTCACCCCAATCATGAGATTAAGCAACTTGAGCGTGTAGAAGCAGATAAAAAGGTAAAGTGAATGGGTCTAGTCAATAGTAGTAGCAGGGAAATTAAATAAAGATGGTTGATTATGATAATGGCACATAAACATGTTTGTTTTCTCTTTAACCTATGTTTAATTTCAGAAAGCAAGAGGAAAAAGGGTGAAATATATCATAAAGCATGTTTTATTTTTGGCAAAAGGGTGAAGTTAGTATTGTGCTATGTACTTAATGTATTTCTTTTCTATTTGATTTAGAATATTAACATATTTGTACTTGGAGGACACGGGACCAGAGGACACGGGAGGCGATGGAGTCTTGGAGTCCCCTGGAAGAAGATCAAATGATGCCTGCCTCCGGGAGGAGGTGAAGACAAAATAACCAGAATGCCAAAGAAAAGATGACTTTTATGGAAAAAGTCCAAGAGTGCCAAGATGGAAGAGCACCCGAATGAACCAAATGATGTGACATTGCCGGTCGGGACATATCAGAGGCAGACAAGTGTCCCGGAGTATGGAGTTCCACGTATTTATTATTTTAATTAATTATTTTAATCTGTTATGTTAATTATTTATTTTAACTATTTGTTTTATTGTATTGTTTTGTGATTAACTTCAAGTATAAAGTTAAAACACTGGACTATGGACACTTCCATTGGGAAGAGAAATGTACAAAGATGAATTTTGATATTATGATGATTGAACAGTGAATTTTCAGTTTCATTTATTCACATATGAGTATTGATTTTGTTGGATTGCTACATGTTAAAAGAAGAAAGGGGGCAAGTTGGATTTCTTCCACTTGTGACTTGGTCCATGGCCAAAATTCTCAGAAAAAGGAGGGGATATGTAGGATTATTTAGCGTGTTTTCGGAGCGCAGCGCCACTACATGGGATCAATATATAGCATGTTTTTGGGTGCAGCACCACTGCATGAGATCAATGTATGGCTATAATGCGGTACAGTAAGCCATGTGTTGCCGGTGTAACATATGGATATGTAAATGAAGACGGCTACTCAGTCAAAAAACACATCATTTTTTTCACTGTTAGAAACGCACTCTTTTTTTTTCACTTGAAATGCCTCTGTTGCAGGAGACACATTAGAGGATTAATGAACTAATATAATTAACAGTACTAACATGATTCTAATCAAATAACATCATAATGTGTTCTCCAGTGCAAAATGAGGTAGAAAAGACAGGCTCTGAAAGTCATTTTAAACGTGCACTTGGATTCATTTTTTTCTCTGTTCACTGTGTTAGCTGGATGCGAAATCTGCATGCCAGGAAATTAGTAGATACAGGGCCTCATTACGACCCAGGCGGTAAGTTACCGCCTGGGCCGTGACTTTACCACCATGGCGTAAACTATGTTTACGCCATGGTGGTAGGCGGACTTACCGCCCCATTCCAACCTTGGCGGGGCAGTAAATCCCCATTTTCCCATTTTCCCTTCCCCATTCCCATTTTGCCCCATAGGGCATAATGGGAGTGGGGAAGGCGTTAATTACGCCACCGTAAATTACGGTGGCGTAATTAACTCCATGGTCCCTTAGCGCCATGGATTTTAACACCTGCTAAAAGCAGGTGTTAAATCCGCCATGGCGCTAAGGGACCTCGTACTCAGGCGGTAAGGGTCGGCGCTGTTTACGCCGCCGTAAAACCCTTACCGCCTGAGTCGTAATGAGGCCCACAGTTTCTAAACCATATAAGCCAAGACATTGTTGAAAGAGGAGGATAGATTATTGTGTATTTTGATTGGTGACACGTCACCCTAGGGGCTGTAACTGAGGTTTCCTGAAGAATCTCGGGGAGAGAGAAAGGCAGTGGACATTTTTACACAGCTTCGGTGAGAAGCCTGAGGGGAGTTGCTGTGGGGCTGCCTGATTGAGGGGCGTCGTTCCAGTGTACTACTGACCTTCACAGGCTGGAGATTCCAGTCAATTGGCACCGGCTTGAGGACCAAAGAGTGCAGATTGGAACTGCATGTCCTCGCCGGGTGCTCTAAAAGGAAGCTCCGAACCATTTAAAGAAAGCGACCTGTCCAGAGAGTTCGCGTGCTGATCTGCTACAATTTTGCTGGTAATTATCTTACACAAAGCGAGAATGCAGTGTGTGAATGAAAGCTAATTCAGTCAGGCAGCATAGCGATAGCTGCATTCTAATGTTGCTATTCAGAAATGCAAGTCAACTGATGCACTGTTCTTTTTATTGTTGCAAAGAATCTAATGAAATGCCATGCATTTTGCAATTGCTTCCCTTATGTTTATTCTAGAAAAGACTGCCTCGCAAAACTGGTAATGTATGATTTTTTAAATGAAACTGATGTAAATCACAATCCGTGTAAAGGCTTCTATTTGCTTCTGTTTTTCTCTGGTACAGTTAGCCCATATCACCTGATAAAAGGGGAGGTTATTAGGTAATATATGTCAAGCATCCCATGTGGAAAAAGTTATGTTATGAGTAATTATAAATAGCTGTGTGCGTGGTTCCACTCAGTGTATGTGTGTGTGACTTCTGAGTGGAAAACAATCTGATAGTCTGTTGGACGTACATGAGTCAGCAGAGAAAGAGGCCTCTGGAAATAGTTTCACTAATGTAAATAAATTAGTGATTATACCACATGTTATTGTGAATACTTTATGGAAGCATAGCTCACTGGTGTAGAAAAATCAGTGATAACAGCCGTATGTGGCACTCCATGCGAAAATGTGGTGTTCTTGAATAATGTAGAAGCCTGAGGCCTCTAGAGATCACAAGAACAGTCTAAACAAAAGAAAGGGGTTTTGTATGTTGGGGCCACAAATAAAACAAAAAAATTATGCTCATCACTATACCACAACGAAATGCATACCAACTAAATTTATCTGTGTACTGAAATAATGCATAGCCACGATAGCACTATAATACCAAACCCAATCTGAATGCAAGGAGTGATTGTTGCTAAATTACTTTTATTCTTGGTGGTAAGAAAATACCACTAGGCCCCAAATCTACACAAAATACCCTACAGTACTGTCTGGTTTCTGTGCATAGGTGTGATTTCCTCATGTGTCCAACTTTCTTCCATCATGTGACTGAACACCATGAATTGAGCCTTTTCTTGTATTTGATTTTTTTCCCCAATAGTCCTCTGGCGTCTTTTGTTTTCACTTGACCTTCTTGAGCAGGAGCTTCTGTTTTTTCATGTTAATTGTATCTAACGTCAGCCAATTTTAGTTCTGATAAGACCTTGATTCTTTGGCTCATCTACCTCCTTAGCTGAAATATACTCTGTTTAATTCAACTGCTTTTGTAACTGCGACACTGAATTGAGGCCTTCCTCGTTGCTCAAGACTGCTATATACGTAGTGGAACATTCACCCTTTAGTCAATCCATATGTCTCTATGAGGTAGATATGTATATGTTGACGCTTGCCGCAATCTATTTAAAATAAGCATTTGGCTAGCTTCATGATTGCTTTGCTACTTGTGTTTCATTGAATCTGTACACATTTAAACTAACCAAGTATCTTTATCATGAATCTCTTTATCTTTATCTTGATCTCAAGATGTCATTTATCCTTAGTACTTCTTCCTTCTTCATAAATTGTCTGCTTCTCAGGTCTGATTATCTTCTATATGGGGTTGATTCAGTTTTGTATGATGTCACCATTCATTCTGGTCATTCAGTTTCTTTATTTCATTAGGAATCGCATTCAAATGGCCATCATATTGTCTTGGATGTAGGTATGGTTTCCTTAATGGATACTTCACTTCCAATATTCTCTTAGGTATAGGTATTCTTATGGGTACTTCACAGAGTCACTGCTCTTCTTCCTGCTTTCTGATTGGTGTAGTATACGTCACCTACTTTGGTTCACACTTCTCAGGTAATGTAGGCGGGGGAGGTGGAGTAGAGGTACTTGGGTCCTCCTCTCCAATGTAATGTAGTACCCTTTGTTCCTAATGTTATCCTCAACCCGTTCACCAACTCTCACATTGGGAACATTTTCAGATCAGCCAGATACCTAGTTTAACTGGCCATTTAGTTCCCTAACTCGTAGGTGGATGAATTTTATATCTCCAGAATGCCTGAAAATTACTGAAAAATGGTACATGAATGAATGAAGAAAATCCACCTTACAGTTGCTGGGATAAATTCCTAAGTTATAATAGTCCTTTTAAATTAATTGTAAATCTGTATGTTCAGCAAACGGAAGATCTGCTTCATCCAGCACAGTAATCTGTATCCAAGTGCCAGCCTGTGACCAGAGGTTTAACAATCCTGCTTTTCAGGTGAAGGGGAGGTTCAATTTTCACTTGCAACCACAGATGCAATGCCATTTTTGTGTCAGTGTTGAAAATCTTGCTTTTCATGTGAACAGGACTTCTGTTTGAGGCCTTTGAATGTACCCCACATGCCCCCCCTGTTCTTCCATTACTCTTTGGTGGGGAAGAGCAGGGCAGAATGGGGTTTCATTAGGTGCAATGTCCTTCATTAGGGAGTGGGCACTCTAGCCTCCCCTTTGTTAGGGGGAATTCTCATAAATTGCTAATTACCCTTACCTAATGAGTCCCTCAGCAGCTTTGCTGGATTCCTAGGATTTATTTTTTTCACCTGGCAAGAGTGTGAGCCTTTTTCCCACTCTTACATATGTTTTGCTCTGTGTGTTTTTACCATTTGTGTGATCTTGGGATCTGGAGCCTCACCTACTTCAAGAGCACAATTGTTTTGTGTGTGTTACACAGCACCTTCAGTGCAGTAACACAGGGTTATCTTTTAGACTTCCCTCGGACTCATTTTTCTGGGAATGACTACTGTCGCCCAGAAACATGTAAAGTTGCCATTAACTTTATGTAGTCTCTTTAAACTACAGACCCAGTACACCCTATCTTACATGGAGTATTGGAAAGGGTTAATTCCTATCCCTTTTTGTCTGTTCCTCTTGGAGCACTGTTTCGCTCCCTTTACAGCAAGGCTGGTGGCAGTGGTAACTACTCTAATTTTTCTATCGTGGCTATTTTTTATAACCGTGGTATTGTTTTAGGCTATCATATTAGCCTTAAACATAAACCCGCTTGACCAAATACATTTTATTTTGGGGCCGGCTGGGTTTATTCACCATTTCTTTTTTTTAAAGTCTTTCTTGTGTTCTTCTATGCGCGACAAACCGGGGTTGATTCCTTTGTTCACCGTCTTTTCATGGGCTTCTGCACAGAAGCCTTCCTTGAGGCGCCTGAAAGTCTGGGTAGGCAGGACGTGAGGGAGGGGTCTTCGGACCCCTTCCATGGGTTCCCTTGGTAACCCAAGTCGCACTCCTGTTTGATTGGCTGGGTGACTGTCCTTGCCAGGACAGCCACCCTGCTGTGTGATTGACAGTCAGGCTGAATGAATGGACGAAAACTGCATAAAAAGCAGGTCTCTCGGACTGGAAAGGCAGAGTCACCACTGGAAAAAAAGAACCAGTGAGGAGCTTATGGAAGAGGACCCCTTCAACGACTGAACGGCCCGGTGAAGCCCTGCTGCAGGTCTGAATCATCAGAATCAGCCGACAGAGAAGATCCTCCAGGAAACTTCTTCCCTTGAGCTGGTGTGACCAACCAGTTTGCCCAAACTGCAAGCCATGACCCCTCCTCTGGTCAAATTCACTGTACAGAGCTACAGTGGGCTGGAAAGCCAGGGAGGTCGGAACCTGCTTGGGTTTTAAGGAGCGCACATTTTATTTGTTGCTTTGCTATGCTGCTGGTTTCTTCCCTGGGTAGTGCAGGACCCTCCAGTCTTCCTAATTCGTGTCAGTCCGACAGTCACTTCAGGAACCATGAGCCTGCTGTAACTACCAAGAACATCCGCCTCAGCTACAGCTTCCTCTCCGTTTTAAGGTACTGTGCAAACCCGGTTGCTCATTTTGTTCAGCCGCGGGGAAAGTGTGTGAAATCGTTCTCCAATCCGGGGGCTTGTCCTTCTCTTCTCTTTGAACTAACTTTTCTACCACCCAACCTCGTCTGAAATCCGTGGCATGAACTTTACTGTGAACAACCCTGTACCGTGTGATCTTGAGCAAAAGACTTTTGTCCTATTGACTTTGGCTCTAAGCCATTTCAATCTGATCCTATCACTGTAGTTCCTCTTGCTCCATTGCCCTGAGTACTTACCCGTTGGTGTGGTTCCATTTCTGTTTAACTTTCTCTTTCCCTCCCTTTTAAATTGCCGGAGTGCCATTTTGCTTCCACTTCTTTTTGTGAGCTTAACTTGTCTGGGATTTAAGGGAAGTGGTGTCGTGTATTAAGAGTGTGATTTTTAAACTGCTTATAATGGTGTAATGTTATACAACTGAAGTGTGAAATAAATGTATATTCTTTTACTTGAAAACCTTGAGTCAGTGTTTGCCTGAATCATAGTAATTGCGGTCCTTTGTGTAACTATTTGATACTGTTCACTTACTCTTGAGATAAGGCTGGCTGCTCAGCCATCACTACCACTTTAACTGTGTAGTACAGGCTTGTACCAAAGGTGAATTTGTACTGTCACTTGTAGTCTTAATTATGTGTGGTGTTCCCAAAGAGTACTGCATATAATTCTGCCTAACACCCTTCCATCTGTGGGTTGGAGGGTGTGGAACAGCACCCCCATTCTTCCTTCATTAGGGAGTGGGCACTCCAGCCTCCCCTTCCGTCTCTGGGTTGGAGGGTGTGGAACAGCACCCCCGTTTCTTCCTTCTTTAGGGAGTGGAAACTACAGCCTCCCCTTACCTCTTTTGGTTGGAGAGTGTGGCATGGCACCCCCTTTTATGCCTTCTTTTCCGGGGTCCCTGGGGCTCACAACAGACTACCCTCTTGCCTCCAGCATAGAATTTAATTTTAATGGGGTTCACTAATAATAGAAAGTCGTTTTTAGATCATAATAGGTCTTTCTTCCTTCAGCTGACTTTTCTAAATTGTGCTGAGCATACACAAAAGCATGCTGGAGGTGCTAGCTTAAATGATCAATGTACTCCTGAGTAGTGGACACATTTATCAGTGTCTTCTCTTGAGATCTATAGAGCAGATGCTGCGGTAACACAATTTTTCATCCGGTCATGAGCTGAAATGGAAATATCTTTGTTGCAGAAGATGTTGTAGACCTAATAGCCATCAGGACAAGTGCTAATGAGATCACCCAACTGGGTCGTCAGTCTGTCATGAACTTCTGAGGCTGGCCGGCAAGTGATGTGGAGTTTTCTCTTTACCCGTAGAATCTCCCATATCTTGGACATCACCTCACTGGTAAAATAGCTTCCTCGTTCCAACTCAATACTTTGCGGGAGGCTGAAATGAGAGAAAATGTAGTTGATCACTAGTGCAACAGCTGTCTCTGCCTTACAATTTGGGGATGGAAGACATTCTACCCACTTTGTGAACAAGTATTTCGTTGTCAACATGTAATTCTTTCCTCTAGGGCCACAAATCACTGGCCAAATGAAATCAACTTGCAAATCTGACCAAGGCAGTGTCATTCCCCTTTTTTGTAGCAGAGCTCTGTGTGTGAATGAATGGGGTTGAAATTGAGCACACACAAGACACCCCTTTAGGGAAGTGTCGAGGTCCTGGCCCATATGCGGCCAGTAGGCAATCCCACACAAGATTTGTAATGTCGTGCGAAACCCCCTATGGCCGGCAGTGGTCATGTCATGGGTGTGATTCAGCATCAGGCCTTGACATGAGGTAGGTACCACCAAGTGGTCACTGCCAGATAGGGCTCTCCTTCCCAACAAACCGTCTTGGATCCGGAAACTCTTAGAAAGCTTCATCAACACCCGGAGATCCAATTTACCGGTATAATCTGACTCTGTTAGAGAAGAGCTCATGGGTCTTCAATTTGCCAATGGTTGGGTCCTCTTTCTGTGCAGTGATCAAATATGCATCGAGGGTATCTTTACTCCACTGAGCTGTTGAGCATGAGTTGAGACCAGGTGAGAGCGGCAACTTGGATTTTACTGAGCATGTATTCTCTTTCTATGAAATCACCCTGCAGAGCTCTGAGACAGCCAGGTAATTCCCAGTCTTACCTGGGCCCTCTATTTTGGAATTACCTCTTATTTTCTTCCAAATAGATGGCCATCTCATTGAAGGGCACCAGATTGTCAATTGACTGGATCAGTTGGCATGCTTCAGGGGTTTGTTGTTAGCACAGAGCATGCCTTGATTCTTCCAGTTAAATCACGTGCTACACAAACCCATTCCTGACATAATCAGAATCAGTGATTATGACCAGTTAATTGAGTTGGTGGTGCACTGCAGTGGGGATGGCTTGATAAACAGCCATCACCTCTGTAACCTGACTACTTTGGGGACTATTTTATAACCAGCAGAGGGTGCTGGGGTATCATTCACCCATATAGAAAATATAAGGGTACCTGTAATGCTACTGGTCCTCCAGGTAAGAGTCAGAAAAACAAACAAAATTGGACCATAACTGTGAGGTTGGATAGAGGCTAGTTAACACCACTTTTATACAACAAAATGATTTTATTACAAAATAGCAAATGTACATTTATCATACAGTTTTCTCATAAACATCTATACATATTCCTATTTAGAACAACAAATCTAACATCCCTTTATTCACTCCTCCATACATTCACATTCTCTCAGCATCAAATAGCACCCACATGTTGCATAATTGCTTAAGTTATCAACACTATATAACCCTTTAAACAAACAATTGACTCAGCTATTCTTTCACACCTTTCTTGATTACAAACGTGTCCATCTGTTAAACAGCAAAATCAGCTTGTCAACTTGTCAACACGTATTTTGGTCAGTTTTGTGGGCATCTGATGTTGCCCTCTACTCGCCCGACCTTCTTCAGGATGATAGGTGGGGCTCAAATGCTGCCTTACCCATAGAAATATCAACTGGAGGATGATGTCTACAACACAAAACAAACAATGCAACCTCATTAATAGCTGGATCTAGCCAACCTCCTTATTTATACATCAAAGCACACATCAAGTGCGCATGTAATTCTTCCATAATTATACAGATTTTCACTCACCTCCAATGTTCAATCATGAGGGTAGTGCAAACCACAGAACCAATCCTCAGTGCTCCGGTGATGACATTCGTTCTCAGCAGAGATTGTTTCAACAAAAGCAGAGGGTGAAGAAAACTGCCTCTCCTATTCACACTTTACACCAATTCCTAATGTTTCATCCAGTTTGCTAACATTTCACTGTGTAAATGCAGTCTACACTTACTTCCATTCTCTAGACATTAGTTGCCAGTTGCCAATGTTACCCAGCATTTTCAATCTATGGCATTGTTGCCCAATACGAGTGATTGCATATCGCTTCTACCTTCACAAATGTTCTCTGCCAGATACCATTCTGCTTGTGTTTGCGTGTTCTTCACTGTGAGAGAGCGAGAAAACAAACACAAAGGGATGGATCAGCCATTGCATGGCCATTCACTGTGTTGCAGATCATTGCTACATCCTGTTTCTTTCACAGTTTGTCATCCTATGAAATGACACTCCAGTAAAATAGGACAACCCTACATTAATTGTCCAGACTTGTAAGCCTTCACAGAACCACATTATTGCATCACATGCGTCCGACGCTGCTTGGTCATTTGTTAAGATCGTGCCGGCTGCCCTGGTCTCCCGGACTAATACAGAGACCGGTATTTCACACATCTCACCCGGGCACATCCATTTATTCGGTAGGACCTGCACCTACTCCTAAGGCAGAACAGTCATTGTTACTCGAGTCCCACTAAATACAATTTAAACTCAACATCTCTTTGCCTTACCTGCAGTATCGCAGTGGCTAGTCTGATCATTGAACTTATGTTGCAGTACGCTCACATTTTTTGCACACTTTTTTGCAATGCATGTGCATTTTGAAGTGCAGAACACTGTGTTTCACACTCTGCACTCCGTTGCTGCTGGGTTTTTTTAAACTAATTTTTGAGTTGTTCACTGAGATCCTGGGCCAGTGACAGGTCTCCAGCCCGATTCATCCCACTTCCCTCACAATTTTGCCAACGCTCTTCCACTAACAGCAAATGAAAATATACCTGTGCAGTTGGCTGAGCCATTTGTAGCTGTTCATCATGAGCAGTTGTGGTCATATAAAATGTTGCAAGTTCCTGGTGTAACATTCCGCTTTCAAGCCAAATATCATTGCTTACTGAGGTACCTTCCACACAATTCTGGTTTGCCAGTTTCCAGTATCACCCTCAACCAATTCTCCTTCAAGAAAATATTTAGCTAGGAGATTCTCCCTGGCTTCACCAATTTGTACAGTAGTCCTTTTAACAGTGGCTTTTTCAACTTAGTAAAACTTTCTTTATACACAGTCGAAAATCACCCTGTTTCTGCTTGATTTCCCCACACAATTCAATTCTTACACAATCTTAGTTTATCACCTATACACCTCCCTGGGACTCAGGGGTAAGTCCTTGCGGTGCTTTAGCAAAACAAAGAAGACTTTCATTGCATTAAAATGAATAGTCTGTCAAAATGTACTTGTAATGGGTCAGAAATATGCAGCGACATCCTGGCCACGGGCCCCCGATTTGTAACTTTTTATTAAGAAGCCACCCTCAACGCGGGGAGCTACTTCCCTCCCCACCCAAGGTGTTATACAACAAACTGTTTAACTGATTCTTTTATTTAGCCCTACTTCAGACACATATCATACCACTTGCATACCTCCCCCTGAGCTACCAATGAGCCAGGAACCAGGGCGTTGTACAGGAAATATATTTGTATTTATTTAAATTAAAATTAATAGAAATTGCACAACTACACACGCCACCTTCTTTCTGGATCACCATTAACTTCTTGTTACACAAATCAATTATACAAATTAGATAAGAAAAAACCATGAATCATAATTCTTTACTTTCAACAAATTTCACTTCAAGAAATACTTAAACTGACAATAACCAAAACAATTATGAATGTAGTGCTGTGCAATTTTGATTTTCCTGTGCGCTTATAAGCTAGATGCTTATTTTTACAAGTGTGTGCAAATGCATATGGCAATTATTATTTCAAATACACTTTCAGTTTAAAATAAGCACAGGGTGATTTAGTGGTTTGTTTCTTTAGACCTCCTTACTTTGGTCTGTGTTGGGGCAGTCAGATAGAAAAATGTTACAGATTTAGGTAATTTGGGATTTTAGACCTCCTCCACTGAAAGACCTGTGTAAGGAGAAGCTGGACAAAACAATTGGACTCATTTAAGAACAAAGACACCACTCTTCCTTAAAGAAGTCACAGAAAGAGTAAAAAAATAATTACCCAATTAAATTATAGGCTATAGTTTTCAGCGCACACTGGGAAGTGAGCTTTGTAAATTTCGAATTTTAACAAAAATCACCCTGTAATTTTCTGCCAAAGTGAATTAATTACATTTATATTTTTAGTTAAATATACTAAGGATCGACACCGTTTTTGTCCCCCACCCTCTATAAAGGAAAAAGGATTTAAGGCAAGCAGACTCCCCACCTTTTGGTTTCCATGGGTTTAGTTCTACTTATATAGAAAGCTTCTGTTTAAAAATCAGGACAGCCAGCTGCATCTCAGGATCCTCTGGAAAGATAGTCACTGTACTCTGAAGGATGGCCGCCCACGCTCTACTATAGGATCCAGTCAGCTCTTAGGCCTTCCTAGAAATACACAGCTGCACCCAGATGCACTCTCAGCAATCTCCTCTGGTGTTTCCTTGCAGCTGTCAGATGTTAAGTTTTATCAGCGCTCTTCGATGGGAAATTTCAGCAGGTGTCTTCCCCCAAGTACAGTGCCCCTTATATAGCTGCGATGACAACACCAAGATTAAAATCTTGGAAATACCCTGCAAAAGGTCACGCAAATAGTATTGGACAGTTCCCCTTCTTTCTCCTGCCCACTACAGCCTCTCTATGGATTGGTTTAAGGAGTCTGGAGCAGACCTATTGCAGATTAGTTTAAAAGTCCCATTTCTTCTCATGTCAAATGTTAGGAAAACACTAGTTATGTGGCAACACTTAATAATGTTACCAATAACTGCCATGATACACACATTTTCTGATTCAGCTAATCGTGGGAAATTAAATAAGATGACAGTCAGGCCCACAACATTTTGCACAGCTGTTTGGCACTTTTCTGCCCATTTCACAAAAAGCATAACAGTTATGAATATGTAATGTATTACCCTCTATTCCTAATGTTATCCTCCACCCATTCACCAATTCTCACATGTGGAACATTTTCAGATCAGCTAGAAACCTAGTTTAACTGGCCATTACAGTTCCCTAACACGGTAGGTTGATGCATTTTTTATTTCCAAACTTGCCTGGAAATTACCTAAATAAATGGTACATGAATTCAGAAAACACACCTTATGGTTGCTGGGAAAAAGGTCTAATTTATAATAGTCATTTTAAATGAATTGTAAATCGGTATCTTCAGCACATGTGAGATCTGCTTCATACAGCACAGCCATCTGTCTCCCTGCGCCAGCCTGTGACCAGAGCTTTTTATGAGTTTCTTTGAAGTTGGCAGTTTGCTTTTTGAAGTTGTAGCCCCTCAACTTTACACCTTCTAGTCATGCTCCAGCCAAGGGGAACTGTCCTGCTATCCTTGCTTCAGAGATTGCATGAATGGGGACAGTGGGTATTCCACACCTTCCAGAGCACACTTTATTGCAGTTGTAATTAGATGAGGGATGTGAAGTTTGCCCGCCCACAAGCCAAAAGGGTTTGCCTTGGGTTGACAGAATTTTTCCATGGAAAAAAAAGTCGCTTTTCAAATGTCACTGGTATTTTTTATGTGAAACATAATATACAATACTTTTTGTCAACATACAGCATGTCTTTTTCCCTGATATTTTTCTGTTAGCAGTGGTACATTTTCACATTTAAACTGCAAAGCCGTTTTTGGTTGTCAGTGTTTAAAAATCATGTTTTTCAGGAAAAGGGGACCTTCAATTTTCACTTGCAGCCACAAGCAAAGCCGTTTTTTTGTGTCAGTGTTGAAAATCCTGCTTCTCATGTGAAAGGGACCTTCAGTTTTCCCTTGCAGCGACAGATTCAAAGCAGTTTGTGTGTCAGTGTTGAAAATCCTGCTTTTCATGTAAAAGAAATCTTCAGTTTTCGCTTGCAGCCACAGATGACAACCCATATTTGTGTCAGTGTTGAACATCCTGCTTTTCATCTGAAAGGGACTTCTGTTTGGGGCCTTTGAATGCACCCCACAATGTTAAACTGAACATAGCTGTGCCTTCAAGTCAGATGTTGGAAAAGCTAAACATAACCACAATCAGCATCATCATATCAGTGAATTTGAGCATGTTATTAGCATAAAGTATCACCCTAAAGGTGTCATTTTGAACTTTAGTTCTCTAACTAGTGATGCTTTGGAGTATCGGAACCAATCCATCGATCGATATGTCCCCATTACAGGCTCGAAGACAGGTGGAAGAGGATATGAAAGGCCCAAATTATGCTAGGCAAAGATGGTGGTAGGAGATCTGTTGTGCATGCTATGCAATTTTCAATAGTATCAACATGCCATAGTCTCCTTGTCCACTAGCAAATCATTGCTTACTTTCTGCGATCTTGTCAAGAATAAAAAGCACAATAAATTAGCCAATTATGAACGAGGCATCTGATATCAGGACATTTAAGTCATATTTTATTTGCTACCAAATTATCCAACTAAATTGAATGTAAACCAATGCTTGTTTTGTCAACTTACTGCTTAATGGAACCGTGAGGCCTTGTATATTAGTCATAGATATAGTCAAAAATAAGTAGCTCTTTCTGTATTGTTTCATGTGAATTTTGTCAACATGAATTCCAAACCAAGAGTGAGACAGAAAAGTACTTTTTTTTGTGAAGGCTTTAAATATGTCAATCAGTGTAGTGTTTTTGTATTTGCTGTTGTGGGCGGTACCTGTGGGAAGATGCATCATGACGCTGACATGGGACAAAGTACTGTACATGACCTTTCACCATTTATTGGCCCGTCAAGGTGTCGCAAAGTCTTTCATGCTTAATAAGAGACCTTTACAATAGCTAAACTGATCGAACATTCTCTTGACGGTCTAGAGTGAAATAAAGTCACTCAGCTGCTGCACCTGGACCCGGCATTCTTTGACCAGCGCCATTAAATCTAATTCTTAATGTTGAGCATCTTTTAATTATAGTGTCTTGTGCCCCATTTATAAGAGGTTGGTGTCGAAGAGCGAGCTAGTATTATATCATTTTCTATAAGAGAGCAGATTGGGGTGAACACTTTTTCCAAAACTGTATTGCAAACAATTCTTTGTTGGGCCTTGAAAACAGGGAAAATTCATAATTAAAATGAGATTGTCGGAAAGGACGGCCCCTTTGTATCATTGAGAGGTTTTGCATCAGAGGTACACCTTTTCAGGGGTTTACAGGTATGGGCAATAGTGAACATAATCAAAATGGAGATTACGGCAGCAATGTTGCATTGACTGATATCATTAGATTTGGACACCCACATTCAGGTGAAGGGGGTAACTTCAGGGCCAAAAATCAGTCCTGAACCACAGGTCTTATATGAGTGACATGCCTGCTTCATGCGCTGTCTTGCCAAACTGCTGCCAAATTTCTGTTTGCCCGTGTACACCCTGCATTTGCCTTGTGTGTCTTCCTTTGCCCAAACGTGGAAGAAAAAGGCAGGGGAGACAATGACTCCATGTGGTTAATTGTAACACACCCGCGCAGTACCACTACTGGATTCAATGAGAACCGTCTCACAACGCTTATAGAGCAGGAATTGTACATATTACATTGGAAACAGCCCATTAAATACTAGTTATCTAGGGGAAATTTAGGAAGATAATACAGCATCCACATGCTGAGCTTCCTGGCCACCTGCCATAAACCTAATGAATATAACTTGTGAGTGAAGAGAACACAGTACATAGTTATACATAATATTGTGCTGTTTTGGTGGTGAGGGGGAACGATTATTTCATGTGTTCATGTACATGATTGCTTATCATTATATATTTATACATTTCTTTTAAATCATTTGATCAAACTGACTGGCAAAAGATTCAATACATTAAGAAATACAAGAATACTTCCAAGAAAATCATGTTTTTCTCAAAGAAGGACCCCACAAAAGAAAAATTGTAATGAGTTCTTCACAGCGACCACTAAATAACAAGGTTTAGACATTAAAGTTACAAAATAGGACGAGGAAGGAATGGTTTATAGTGACTATTTGGAATTACATTACTTTGAATGCAAAAATGGCCAAAAAATGTTACTGAAAAAAAAAATGCAATGTCTTTTTTTTGTTATTTTTTTGTTTGAAATGGGGGGGGTTCCCCCAACCCCTCCTTTTCTTGTTAACCCTTTTTTTTACTCGCGAAACAAACAAAAAACATGTAAATTAAAAAATAATACATTATAAAAAAACATTTTCGGTAAAATGTTTTCGATATTTTTGTCATTCAAATTTTATTTTTAGGCATATTAACTGGATACCGGAAGGAATAGAGAAGGAGATATAATTTCCACGAGTACTCCAATTTAAGAACTATCGAACGTTCCAAATACAAAAGAATAGATCATTTAGTATGGGAATACAGACATAGGTAGAATGAGAAAAGACAGACACAGGACATATATGGGTGAGATAATGGAGAAGGTGTGAACAAACTACTCAAATGAGCTCAAGAACAATGTCCAAGAGGGGAAAAACTAATAGCAAGCCACCTTGGAGAGTAAGACTGCTATATGTATATTTATTTTGAATGTTTGTGTTTTTTTGAAATGCGCAAACCCGAATAGTGAAAATGGAATGTTTTGACATAACATAAACACATGGCAGTGGTTTGTAGCATTTCAACATATCATGCATCGTGTTTCAGTTTTGCTGAAGTCCCCCAGCTCGGATGTGCAGGCCCATGCATGGTTGCTGATATTGCTGTTCGTAGACTCCCAAGCAGAACCTCAGGGATTATGCCCAATGAAGCTTAAACTTGACTGAAGTGATGTGTGGTGCTATGCAAAAGGAATGAGACTTTTCAGTGCAGGTTGGATTGCCAGTTCTGGAGTGGAACCAAGCTTAGTTTATATATGTTTCCCTTTTGGTAATGGCACAGCAGGCTGAAAAATGATTTTTAGTAGGAGTTACTGGAGCAATGCCAAACAAATTTTTGTTGCAAAACTGAAGATTTGGAACTAAAACATAAGTTAAAACAATGATTCCAGAAGGTCATTTGCCAATAGACCTAGATAGTCTAACATGTACATCACCAGTACAGACCAAAGGGTAAATATTCCTCTTTTAATCACTGCATCTGCATTTTGCATAATGGAAACTGTTAGGTTTTGATCTGCCCCTGTCCATGGTATGTGTGCTTGTGTCATAACTGGAGTGTTGATCTAGAATGTTTGAACTGGAACCAGCATGAATGTTCTACTGTGCTGTGAGTATTCCTAGAGAAACAGTTGGGACCTGGCACTGAATGGAAGAGGGGGCCGGTGGATGTCTCTCCCTGCCTATGTACTTTACCTTGTTACCCTCATGTACTTACCTGTAGACTTAACCCATTAAAGACCATATGTAACCCATGTACGGCTCCGTCTGGATACTTTGCTCCGAAGCATTAACGTAACATTGGCGACGAGGATTTGGCTTTCGGGAGGTCGGCTGGAAATGGAGTGCAGATGAAGGCACATCAGAGGTGATATGGAGACAAGGGGCGCATGCAGCAGGGAGAAGCAGGCAGAACACCAGAGGAGACATCCACCGGCCACCCCAAGCTGTCCCCTGGCCTTAAGGTGAGCGTGCCCCGCGTGCCAGAGCTGGGAGTGAACTGTGCAAGTGTTAATTAGATCGGAGCTGGCGCTTGCACCTCAGGGGGCAGTGAACTGTGGCGGTCCCAGAGGCCAGCTGGCGTAGAGGTCCGGCGCAGCTGGTGCTATCCTAATGGGGAGAAAGACTGTATTATGCGGGCACTTACCTCTTCATTGCTGGCTGCTCTTCTTCTGGGCCGTGGTGCGTGCGGTCCGGGCGGCTGCGTTCTTGGGATGGCCTGCGCAGGGCCGGGTGGGTCTTGGAGACTGGGTCCACTGCGGCGGTTCAGGACGACGGTTGGAGCGAAGCACTCCTTCCGTGGCCGCCCCTGCCACCATAATGGTGACGTCAGCTGGATGCTGGGGGAGTTGGCGATTGTGTCTCAGGTGGAATGTTCCCTCCGGCATTCCAGGACCGGCAGCACAGTGATCGCGCAAAGCAGGAAGCATTGAAGGTTAGAAAAGAGGACCTTCCAACGTGGGCGCAGCGTGCTCTGGTTCCGGGTTTCACACAGAAGTGAACGTTGGACATTGAACGCTCTGCCAGCCAGCGGCTGCATGATTGGTTGATGTACTGCATTCATGAGGAACTTTGCCTACCGGAGTTTCCAGGCTATTTAGTGAGGTGCAGGATGTTGTCTTTAATTTTTTTCTTCTGTGGATTTTGCCGACGACAAAAAAAAGTGAAAAAGAAGAAAGGAAATTTTTTTTAACACTCGTGTTGGTGCAGGGATCAACTCAAGGACACGTTGCAGAGTCGTGGGGAAGTTTCGGCGAACACAACGTCTAAAATGGAAGTAAAGTGGCGAACCCGGACATGCAGTGATGTGCACAAACTGTTGGAGGAACTGCATTCTGTACTTAAGCATTGGGAGTTATTTATGGGGGTCGCAGTGATTTGAACATGGTTATGTCAATCCATTTATGGAATGTGTATTTGGCACTGTTGTTTGGCAAGTTAGTATGACAATTCTGTCAATTGCAGACTGAATAATCATATGTGTTAATTTTGCATTATTTCCACTTTTGGGTCTAATTCGTTCCACTGATATGTTATGGGAAGGGCAGAGTAATGTGACAATTTGAAGTGGCATTATGATCTGTGAGAGAGAGTATGGTTTGGGAGATATGTGACATGGTTTGGCACATCAGGTGTCAGCAGCCTGGCATAGT
Organism: Ambystoma mexicanum; assembly: GCF_040938575.1. NCBI lineage: Eukaryota > Metazoa > Chordata > Amphibia > Caudata > Ambystomatidae > Ambystoma > Ambystoma mexicanum. Next base: position 711,230,264 of record NC_090939.1, read on the forward strand.
AGGTGCCATTGGTTTGGCATAGGTTGTGCCATTGTGCGATATTAGATGCCATTGGTTAGGCATGGATTGTGCCATGGTTGGCATATTAGGTGCCATTGGTTTGGCATAGGTTGTGCCATGGTTGGCATGTTAGATGCTATTCGTTTGGCATAGGTTGTGTATTAGTGCACAAGAAGTGCCATTTGTTCGGCATACCTGTGCCACAGTTTGCTTTGGTGTTGCCATTGTTTTAGGATAGTAGATAGGATAGTCTGGCATAGGATGTGCATTAGAGGTGCATGTGAGTTGTCATTGGTTAGTAGCTATTTGGGCATACTAGATGCCATCATGGTTATGTGGTTAGGTGTAATGTTTAGTTGCACATAACAATGTTAAAATGTTGGGTGTTGAGCAAAACAACTGCCGTATTACTTAAAGTAAAGTAAATGCAATTGTGGTTACATCTGATGCACTATATGTTCAACTAATTTTTTTTCCACAGGTACACACAAATGTAATGTATGTTTAACCAAATATTTGGTGCAGCCATCGTGTCGGCGTGAGTTTAAAAATGCTCTGCTGATTGTTTTCTGCTTATTGGGGTCTTGTGTTTCTGTCAAAAGGAAAGAGGTGGATTTGTATTGCTGTGATGTTATCCTAAAGTGTTATTGTGGTATTAAGATTGATAAAGGATTAAAATGTCATGTGAGGCCTGTTAGACCGTTTCGTTGCAAAATTGTTGCTATGACTTTCAGGATTGTGTGACTGTGAGAGGTTGGATGTGATGGTTGTCGTGGCCTCTGTTTCAGTTTCTCGTGTGTGACATGATGTATTGCATTATGTATGTTATTTTGGCTAACCACATTTTCATTCACAGGTTCATCAAACACAAAGGACTTTGTAGGGTAAAGAATATGGACTCGGTAGTAGTGTTGAACTCTCGCTTACCATTCTTATACCCTCATTTATCTTTACTTGTATAGTAAGAGACTTGTGACGAGTGAAGTGTTTGTGTTGTGGTGGTAACAATATTTTGGTTATTTGGGTGGGATGTGTGGTCCCGGTAAAAGGTTCTGGTTCTGGTTGAACTGGTGTCCTTCGCACTAGGTGCATCCTGATATTTGGTGTTTTGGTGGGATGCATGGTCCCGGTGAAAGGTTCTGGTTCTGGTTGAACTGGTATTCTTCGCACTAGGTGCATTCTGTCATTATGGTGTTTCAGTGGGATGTATGGTCCCGGTAAAAGGTTCTTGTTCTGGGTGAACTGGTATCCTTCGCACTGGGTGCATTCTGTCATTATGGTGTTTCAGTGGGATGTATGGTCCCGGTAAAAGGTTCTTGTTCTGGGTGAACTGGTATCCTTCGCACTGGGTGCATTCTGTCATTATGGTGTTTCAGTGGGATGTATGGTCCCGGTAAAAGGTTCTTGTTCTGGGTGAACTGGTATCCTTCGCACTAGGTGCATTCTGACTATTTGTGTGTCAGTGGGATGTATGGTCCCGGTAATAGGTTCTGGTTCTGGTAGAACTGGTATCCTTCGCACTAGGTGCATTTGGTGTGATAGTGTATTGGGATGTGTGTCCCACTCACGCTACTTTGGGAGCGTGAAACATGCTGATGTTGTTATTTGTAGAAATTTGTATCCTGTGTTGGTGGAAACAGTTGGAAGTGTTTAACTTCTTATGGTGTCCTTGTACACCTTGTTAAGGGTTTATGGATGATGATAGTATGGTATCTGAGTTGTTTGGTTTGGTTTGTTTTGAGAATGAGGGCTGGTTCCCTATTATTAGACGTCTGTGGTGGGGCCCGCTGCAGAGTTGATGAATGTCCATGGTTGGTGCTTAGCTATTTATAGGTATAGTGAAGTTAGCAAATGTTTGCTCTGAGCAGTAGCTTGGCTGGTAGAGTTGTATTGAGGAGGATTTGGCCCCTGTGGTCATTATCAAATTTTGTTCAGAGCAATTGTGCATCTTTTCCCTGTGTTGTTATACTGTTATTGTCTGCTTATATAGGGGGAAGATGTGTTAGGTTTTGATCTGCCCCTGTCCATGGTATGTGTGCTTGTGTCATAACTGGAGTGTTGATCTAGATTGTTTGAACTGGAACCAGCATGAATGTTCTACTGTGCTGTGAGTGTTCCTAGAGAAACAGTTTGGACCTGGCACTGAATGGAAGAGGGGGCCGGTGGATGTCTCTCCCTGCCTATGTACTTTACCTTGTTACCCTCATGTACTTACCTGTAGACTTAACCCAGTAAAGACCATATGTAACCCATGTACGGCTCCGTCTGGATACTTTGCTCTGAAGCATTAACGTAACAGAAACATTCCTCTAAATGAGGCTTCCAGTTTCTCAACGGATGACCCATGATGAAAGGGAAGTGGGCATTGATCAGGTCTTTACTGTTTAACATAAAGCACCACATTGATTGCTCGGAGAGATATTCACAATATGCCTGTGAGTCTTGGCCAAAGTCCAGGCATAACCAATCATTAATTTTGCGTAAATCACCCTTAGCCCTACTATACTGAAACCTGCCCCAAAGTAAATTGCCTAATATCTCGTTTGCTATCATCCTTATTTGTCCACATATCAAACATGTATCTGTCACTTTATCCTGATTGCACCAATCACATATCAGTTTCAATATTTCACATGCATTATGGGCAAACTGAGAAAACATTATTGATGTAGAATGCGAGGTGCATATTGCTTCTTGCGTATGAGGAATGACACACATTCTAAAAACAACCAAGTAGAGTATGAGATTAGTGATTTTTTATAACTGTGGTATGTAATAATTTGTATGTGCTGCCTCAGCTCATCAAGACAATATCTTGGAGCTACAAAATGGGTATCGAATAATGGCCACAAAATAAATTCGATATTTTTTAATTCCTATTCAAAACATTAATTTTAATGGAACTATAGGCAGAATAACAAACACACCTTTGCTTTTTTTCACATATTTTCTCCCGTTTGTGCTGCATTATCAAGTGTGACTTGTGTCGCCTGTTTCTGAACCTACCACCCTTACACAACTTTCCAAGCCAACATATTGTGTAATAGTAATGGTTTCATTTTTTATCATGACATACTGAGTGTTTTGCAGGTTTGTTTGGACCTACATATTTTCCACTGAATGTTTCTACCTGTTACCAATCTCAGTTCATTGATTAATGTGTTTCTTTAATTTAATGAGCTTTTCTTTGTCTCATAACCAACATAAAATGCAGTTATAATTGATCCCTGGCAACATAAAATGCAGTTATAATTGATCCCTTGATATAATTTTTATGTTACTTCTTTTGTATACTAATAAAACACCTGGGCGAATTATTTAATGTTAGTGGTGGAAGCAGCAATGTAAAAGAGGACACATTTCCTTGTCAAAGTGGATGGCCAGCATTGTTATAACAGGCATCTAGGCACTGTGATGGTAAAAACAAACATTGTGATAGAAGACATCAAGAATTTTGGAAGTGGACACCCTGGTGTTGTGATAATAATAATAATAATTTAGCGCTATGAACCCTCAGGAATCTGAGCACTGCTTATTATTTCCCACGGTGTGTGGTGCTCATGTATTGACTTCAGAAGGATGAAAGGCTGAGTTTGGCCCTGCTGGGATTGGAACCTGCGTCAGCAGGCTATGCACAGAAGTCAAAGTGAGGACTCTACTCGCTGTGCTATCGTACTAGATAGTTGAATACCAGCAATGTAAAAGAGGACATCAGACTTTGTTAAAGTGAATAACCAACATTGTGATAGCAGACATCCAGGCACCATGATGTGAAAACCAACGTTTGTGATAGTAGACATCAAGGATTTTGAAGTGGACATCTTGGTGTTGTTTAATACCAGCAATCTAAAAGATAACAACTGACCGTGTTGAAGTGTCTCTCCTGCATTGTGACAGCAGTCATCCAGGCACTGTGATAGTGCAAATCAACCATTGTGATGGAAGCCACCTGTCATTTTGGCACTAGACATTAGGGTATTGTGATAGTGGGCATGTAGCATTGCAATAGTGGGCGCCAAGCACTGTGATGGTGGGCATTTACCAGCTTGATAGAATTTTTATATATTGTGATAGTGGACAGCCACCATTGTATAGAGGGCACCTATTGTTTGCATGAATGGATGAAGAGATGTTCATAGAGAAACATCTGTATTGTGATAGTGGACATAGAGCTATTGAAATAGTGGATAGATGGGTTTTGTAATAGTAGGGAACTATTAATATGATAATGGTCATAGAGGAAAGGTGGTAGTAAACAGTTTGCATTGGGTCACTGAGCATAAAGGCATTGGTAGAGTAAAAATATCACAAAAGATCATAAGACGACAATGATATGACTTCTATTTATAATTTGGTATTTTGATGGAATTTAATAATACTCGTCTTATGCATCTCAAAAGGAAGAATTACTGAGTTGAATCTTACAGTATGCCCGCTTATCACTGTAGATTCTAGACAGATTGATGAAGAGAGAGCTTAACATGCGGAGCTATCTTGTCGGTCAACACAGGGAAGCTGGACTGTCATCTTTATGAAAGTTCACACCCTTATTGGTATAGTACACTGACAACATTGCAAAGGAAATATTTTAGCTTAGACATATACTTTAATTGTAAAAGTAACATGCACTAGGCTCATGTTTAGTCCAAACCTCAGTATGATGCTTACACAATCTAGAATTATTCTACTGCATACACATGAAACAGTTATTTTGCATTAATATAATTATGATGGTGTTGGGAAAGGTATGAGAGCGTGTGCATTGTGAGACATCACTAGCATGGAGAAATATAATTGCAGCTCAATGTCTGAATGCATGATGTCTTAAAATGGTGTAATACTAGAAAGGGATAAGAAACCCACAAGCATCCCTACAATACAATCTAGTCTGCCTCAACAATGTCCTTCCTTTTTATTTTATGTTATGTGTTATGGATTTGTATGAGGTATCCCCCATCTTGCAGCACTACCATCCTGCCAATTCCAGGAGGCAGTCTTTGAGACAGCTTGGTCACAGGCCAGGCAGAAACATAAAGTAGTAATGCTTTAAGTTCCAGGACATAAGTTAGAAGTCGAGGGGGCGCATAGATAACATCCTCCTCTCAGTAGTATCTCTCATCCTGAATGACTGTCATCAATGGAACCCTGAGGGAGCCTAGGGTTCAACCACTAGACAACATTCTATGGCTTCTATTGCATGTGGCAATGCAAGCCCCACACTTCACATCCCCCTTCCTTATAACACTACAGGAAGGGGTAAACACACACACACACACAACCAAACCAGACAGGATCCAATACACAGCACACACAACCAAGCTCACTTCAACAAAGACAGTCGATGTGGGGTGTGATTGGTTGGGGATGGGATGAAGTGGAAATATGGTGGCAGGCCAACTATTAAAAGCTGGTAGTGAGGGAGAGTGGAATGGTGGACATGGGAAAATCAGCCTGCAGGGCTGGGGCAGCATGAGTGCCCTTTGGTCCATTGAATGTGTGCTTGTAGATGGAGTCAGAAGAAGCTGTGATGAATTTGCATACATTGACTTGTCAAAGATCCTTTTATAAGATGCAAATTCATGAAAGAGCCACTTCAATCACCAGGGAAAGGCATTACATACTGTAGTGTACGGCTTCACCAGAAGACACGGGATACATGTAAGCCACTGTAGCCAGCAGATACACAAAGTAGTAATGCTTTATTTAAGTTCCAGGACATAAGTTAGAAGTCGAGGGGGAGCATATATAACATCCTCCTCTCAGTAGTATCTCCCATCCTGAATGACTAACTGTCATCAATGGAACCCTGAGGGAACCCAGAGTCCCACCACTAGACAACAGTCTATGGCTTGCATTGCATGTGGCAATGCAAGCCCCACACTTCATATCCCCCGTCCTTATAAGACTACAGGAAGGGGTCAACACAAACACACACACACAACCAAACCAGACAGGATCTCATACACAGCACACACAACCAACCTCACTGTAACAAAACCACATTCACAACCACCAGAGCGTATTCCACCAACCGTGTAACTACCATTCAAAACCATCACAGGAAATGTTCCACCATTTAGCCGGGACTTCCACCTGCAGATCTCAAAGCTGACATCTTTGAGCACAAACCACACTGTACAACATTCACAACCATCTCTGCATATTCACCTCTCACTTCGCCTCCAACACAGGGTCTCAGGTCTGCCACACTGAGCACATTCGCTGACACATTCGCAACCCACACACAATAGACATAACATTACTCAGGAACTGAGACATTTGCTACCACCTAAGAAAACCAGGCACAGCCAAAGTTACATCGAAACTAACCTCACACTGGGATCCTGTCACACACCAAAATTCGAAATCAGCCAACCACGACAGAGGGTATCCCTGCAATACCACTCCCACAGACAACACATAAAAACAAGGAAAAGAAAGAAAAAACACCAACATGACAAAGAACACATGGGAACAAACTTGACTGAAAAAGGAACAGAACATTAATAGAAAACACGAAGATAACGGGTTGATCAGACCCATATCCAAGGCATGAAAAAGAAAAATGCATTCATGCAATGGAACCCAAAAGATTAAAGTGCGCAAAAGATTAGCCCATATTTAAATACATTCATCCAACACATTTACTTCAGTGCACCATTGTGCCCCAATCCATATACACAATTTCACATACGTCTACGCCATTGAATGGCACGTAGACCAACAATGTGCCTCAAATAGAGACTCAAAGACCTCGGACATGCAAGTCCCTATATGCTGACATGCATTATCATCCAAAACATAGTATGTGCGTGTGTATACTGCACATAACCATACATTAACTTATTCATTTAAATCCCAGCAGCTGCTTACTCCTCAACTTTGTCCAAGGCTGCATGAAAATATTAAAAAGGAACCTATACTTCACAAAGACAATTTAATATATATGCACATCACCCTAGGGTTTGGTATATTATAAGCAATCTACTCATCAAAATGTGCATTTCACCCCATATTATGCACTATGCATCGTATCAAATGTTTCCAATCAGTATTGGCAGTTACTAGTTGTTGCATTAAAACATGAAGAACATTTTTTGTCTCAGACTATTATTGCATGCTTCTCAATTTATATAGGACAATAACATACTCTTTAAATCCAAATAAAACGTGTACACATAACTGTAACGCAACATATATATATGTATGAATCCACTTCCCGCATTACAGTAGAATCCAGATTATATAATATTGCTTTCTAAATACATTTTTTTTAAAACGTTCTCCTGTGCCCTCAATTCACGCCTGCCCACACTAAATTGTCCGAGACAGGAAGATGCGGCGGGAAGAGAAAAGAAAAATAAACATCCTGCTGGCAGTCACAGTCATAAGACATTAGCCATAAACATTCGACTTGACGTATTCCTATTCACGGAAGAAAGTAAACGAAAACGAACAGGATGGAAGAAGCAACAGAGTCCATTAAAATGTCATCAAAAGTAAAGTTCAAGTTTTGGCGCAGTCACCGATTGGCACCCATTGTCTGTGTGCAAGCTCTGATGTGCTGTTTCTTCAGCAGTCACGTTTATTTTTGACGTGTTCTTTGACTATGTTGTGCTTTTTCTTTTTCATTGCTTTTGTGTGTTGTCTTTGGGAGTGGTATTGTGGAGATACCCTCTGTCGTGGTTGGCAGATTTAGATTAGATTTGGTGTGTGACAGGATCCCAGTTTGATGTCAGTTTGGTGGTAAGTTTGGCTGTCCTTGGTTTTTTACAGGTAGTTGCGAATGTCTTGGTTTCCGAGTAATGGTATGTTATTGTGTGTGGGTTGCGAATGTGCTTGTGTGCCGCAACCTGAGGCCCTGTGTGGCGGGCGGGGTGAGGGGCGAATACACTGAGATGGTTGTGGAGGTTGTACAGTGTGGTTTGTGCTCGAGAGTGGCAGCTTTGAGATTCGGGGTGGTTGCTCTGCATAGATGGTAGTATGTTTCCTGTGATGGTTTTGAATGTTAGTTATGCGGTTGGTGAAATATGCTCTGGTGAATGTGAATGTGGTTTTGTTACAGTGAGGTTTGTTGTGAGTTGCTGTGCATGGGATCTTGTCCAGTATGGGTGTGCATGTGTTGACCCCTCGTGTTGACACCTTGTGTGTGCTTCCTTTAGTCTTATAAGGAAGGGCGATGTGTAGAGTGAGGCTTGCATTGCCACATGCAATGCAAGTCTCAAAGAATGTTATCTAGTGGTGGAACCCTGGGTTCCCTCTGGGTTCCATGGATGACTGTTAGTCATTTAGGATGGAAGATACAACTGAGAAGAGGATGTTACCTGTTAGCTGTGCTCTATCCCTCGTCTTATAACATATACACTGAAACACAAATAAAGTACTTCTCCTTGCACCTGCTGTCTCTAGTGTCTTTCCTGAATCCTATGTTATCCTGCTGAAGCATGATGCTACAAATACACTCAATGCAATGCAGCAGTATAACATACAAATGAGGGACTGGCAGCACGGAATAGGGCTACTGGACAAAAAGTCTATTTATATACAATAGTATCTCAAATCTGAAAGGATGGATGCGTTTTGTACAATGGTGCATTGCATTTACTAGCACAAATTGAATTATTAGGGTATTCACATTATCACAGCTTACACTGATGGACACATGTACACATCAGATAAGATGTCATAGAGCGAAGGCTGGCAGATTTGAGTTGAGCAGGAATGGCTAATATCAGCCAGGAGACAGTAGTGCTATTGGTTATAAGTAATTACTGCGGAGAGTCAGGTAAGAGTCAGGAAAAAGGAAAGAAGAAGTCTAATCCTGTTAAGGTGTGTGAAGATTCTTACGTTAGTTATTCTGCTCAGAGAGCCAACATTCCGAATTCCAATGTAATCTTTTAAGGTTGCATTCTCATTTGGAAGCAGAGGGAGAATGTTCCACTTTTTTGCATCCGACACTGCTCGCCGTACCTCCCCCCTTCTCAAGTCCTATTTCTCTTTCATGGGGGTCTCATTCTCCCCTACCCCTCTTCACTCCTACTCACCAAAATGCTACTTTTCTTCCCAGATGTTATTCTGGCATGTTACCTCCTCCTCTGATTTACTTTCCTCTTCCAGCTCTGCTTCACTATACAAATGTTACTTAGGTAACTCTCCACCTACTCATTTAAAGTGTGTCATTCCTCCCCCAATCCACACTCCTCCTCCTCCTCCTAGGCACTCCAACCACTTTCATTGATTTTTCTTGGGTCTCCAACCTCCTACACACTATTTCCCACCTCTTTCTCCTCATCTTTACCCAAACCCTCCTCTCTCCCCATGCACTCTCCCTTCTTCGCCAGTCTTTCTTCAATCACACCTAGTCAATCTGCAACTCCTTCCTCCCATTGATAATTTCAACCACTCCTCTTTTCTTGGAGGTTTGAGCCTTATTTGGTCTCATGTTTGCAGGCCAACATTGTGCTAAGAACTTGTCTTGGATAGATCATCTCTTGATAACACACATCTGCCATCTTGGAATTCACTCTCTTCCCCAGTCCTTTCTTGCGCCAAAATTGCCTTGACCCCAGTCAGCTGATCAAATTTCCTTGTGCACCTTTCTTAGTGTTCAACATCCCACACTCTCTGACTGTGTGATTTCCTTTTAATACTTTGGCAAGCCCTCTAAGGCCAATGGTGGGGTAAGAGTTTGCAGCTGTGTGCCTTCATTGTTTCTCATAAGTGATTGGTGGAGGTTTAATGGTTATTGGATTTCACAACCATTGGGAGGATAACACCAGACCAACACGCTCGCCTTGGAAGCAAGATTACGCAGAGTAACACTGGTTTGATCCCTGAGTCCACGCTTAGAATCTCTGCCTATTAAGTACATTATAAATACCCAATTACAAGTGTAGACTATGCTTGTGTGGAATACTTGTCTGCCATCTTGGAATTCCTATTTTATGTGTCATTGATCGTGTGCTGAATCATGACGTTTCCATTGTGGCTGGTGTGTGCCTCTCTTCTGCCTTGATTAATCTTCCCTGGTAAGAGAAACCCCTCGGGGACAGTTTGCCTGCATGTTCATAACAAGGAAGGGCCATTTAGTTCTGCTCCAGATCGTTGCACTGCGCTGGAAATCACAGTTTTGCTTGAGTACTTAAAGAAGAAAATGTTCGATTGGGACACATGTGGTGATCCATAGCCTCCCGCCCACATGGCAAGGTGGGTAACCAAGTGATTCGTCCCTTACAACCAGGTTCAACATAACAGGGTGGGCGATGGCCCCCAACTTTTTGGGATGTCCATTTTCGAATCAGACTTGAGACTTGAGAAAGTGATGTAACTGACTTTGTGTGAAGTTCTTTTTTCATAACAGAGAGACAATTAAGGGCTTCCAGAACTGTTCAGATATTGTCCAGGGGTTTAAGTCCTAGAATAAGTTGTGCTACTTTGTTTTGGACTGTTTGCAATTCATTTACCTCATTTTCTTTTAGCCAGAGGTAAAGTCTATTACAGTAATGCAGGCATAAGAGCATGAGCAACCCAGTGACCTCAATTATTTGCAGATATATAAGGAGCACATTTCCTAAGCAGAGTTAGCAAGGAATGGGAGCTTTGAACGGATGTGTAGTGTGGTTAGGAAGTGGAAAACATATGATTACTATCTTTGAAGTACTGAAACAGTCATTATTATCTATGGTTCAAACCTGCATTTTCTGCAGGAGTCCTGTGAGATGCAGGTTGGTGTAATCAATTTCCAGGTTCAGTAATACTAGTGACTCATCAAGTATAATTGAAAGGAATTTGAGAAAGGCTGAATGAGGTCTTACAGGTGTTTAACATATGCATTACATATGGACCTGGGAAATATCACACTACAACAGGAAACTAGTTGAATTGAAATTGCCAACTTTGGCCCTCAGCATACAACCGACTTGGGAATTGGATATACGGCCGACTAGGTAATCGTTGATCCAATTCAAGGCAGTTTCACCTATTCCCAACTGGATATTAAAGCATCGTTCTAGTGGCTGATGGAGTAATCTCACATGGGCAGGTGCTGCCGCAATATGCCAAGGGCATCCACACAAGAGTCACAAAAGCCATCCAATGCCGGTCAATGGATTCCACACATAGCTCGGCTAACACAGGCAAACACACAGTTCCACAAACCCAGGTGTCTCCCACTGCATGCCAAGTGTAGCCCAAAAGGGTCTCTGCCCAATTTTGGTTTGTGGTGAAGGCTGCTCTGAGAAGAGCACTTTTGAGGCTTTGAGAACCTGGATGAGAGGTTGCACGGGCCTGTAAAGAAACCCTAGACTGACTTCCCTCTGTGTTTCTTTTATTTGAAGGTAATCTGGAAGGTTGCTTTGGTGTTGCTGGAATTGATATTTCAAATAGGAATTCCTTTATGTTAGGAGTTTTACACCCAAAGAAAATCATGCCACTAGCATGTGATCCAAGAAGATCAGGAATGAAAGTGGAAAGCTAAATCAGGTAAACAGAGAGGATGACAAGTGGTGTGGTAATCCAATCTCAAGTGTAGCACGGGGGTTTTGGGAAGTAATATGGGTCTCCCAGCCACAGAGGGGCAACCCAAACCACTCCCTGATCATTCTGCCCTCTGCTTTTCAAGGGTTGACCAGGCACATCTTGGAGCAATCACAAATCCATGCTTTCACTAATTCTACCACTGCCTCCACTGGACAATGTTCCTTCACATGAATCATCCTATTTCCCCTCCAGCCTATATCCGCGTTTGGTTCTGATCCATCACACATGATAACACACACACCCTGGGGACACCTGTGATAGTTTTGCCATGTATTTCCTAATGTTGTGGCTATTCTCCTGTAATTCTGAGAAAAGTCTTAAGATGAGCCAACATTCTTTTACTATTTATGTAAGCACTAGTGTACAGGCCTGCTGTGTACACGGGCCAAGTTTCAGGGTTTCATTGAGACATTAGGACCACTATATATCCTAAGCCTACAGCTCCCTCCATCGGTGACAGCAGGTGATGCTATGCGAATTGGACCACTGTAACAGATGAAACTATGGAACTCGGACCACTGTATAACCTAAGGCAGCAGCTCCCTCTAGCAGAGCATTCTGTGTGTTCAGGCAGCCTGTACTGCTCATGACAGCATCAGACAAACATACATCTGGCCTTTTATTATAAGTATATGTCCCTAGTTTTACTCAGATATGACATCCACTTGACCCGTTTATTTGGTGTGAGTGAAGAGTAAATATTATTACTCTCATCGTGCAAAGAATGTTTAGCAATAAGCAATTGTAAAGTCACAGAAACCTTTAGTCGCAAAAGTGTGTCTCGAGTGATGCCAATGATCTTTTGACATTCAACACTACACAGGCATGTCACTTACAGAGAAATGCTCCTCTGGCTGACTGAAAGGCGACAATGCAATGATTATTGCGTTTAACCAACAAACCGGAAGTCGGACGTGTTTAAAAAATAGGTTAGAGCCTCAACCAGATGGAAGTCGCAAAATAAGAAGCAATGTGTTGTCCTGAGAAGCTGAAAAAAGCTTGCAATTATCTCGCTAGCCATATACATATAGTTGAACTTTGCCTGTGGGCATCATTAACAATATACTTCTAAAAATAATTTGGAAATACATTGATATGAAAAATACCTCATACAACTAATTTCTTAAAACATTTTGTACTCCCCCACCCCTCATAATTAAAATTATGTTTTTCTATGAATAGGTTTTCATGTGCATAATAAAATCCAGGGATTGGTGGCAATTAAAACATAGACCAGAAAAAAACGTTGCTTAAAAAAGAGCTCCCAGCGGACAGAGCAATTATAATAATTTCATAGCAGTGCATTTTTCTGACAAGGGTGTTCACCTAAAAGCACTTTGGGACCATAATTATTGTGGAAGGCGCTATTACAAATGACAAAATGAATGAATTAATGAATGACGACCTTAAACGAGTGTTCCGATCTGTGCAACGATTAAACATATTGAGGATGGGAAACAACCCTGGGTAGAGCCTTCACAAATGGGAAATACAAGTAGTTCTGTTGCTGAATGAAAATGACCGACATCTTCAAATATTCATTTTAAACTTTGTGTAACTGATGATTTATTTGTCGAATATTTTGGGGAGGACGGTGACATCACTGTTCTTCTAAATTAGGCGTTTAAAAACAACAATTGTTCGGTGCACTGTAGAACAATAAAGTCCATCATCTACACGCATTAGTCACGTCCTGTTTCAAAAGCCACGCCAAAGGAAAGAGATGTGCACTCAATGCCGGAAAACTCAGAATAAGTGCGCAGGGCAAACCAAGCTCTTCTAGAGTAAACACTTTGCAATCATTTTCCAGACGTGTTGCATCTGAATTAAGTAGTGGAAAGTACAGACAAATCTTGCATGGAGCTGATAAAAACAAGACAGTACAACTTCTACATATTTCGATTAAGGGGTGAATTATGGAAGGTTAAAGTGTATCTAATAAAAGGTTCATTTTCAGGGCAATGACCTTTTATATCACCCTGTCACTAGAAATACACGTTTGCTGCTTGAAAAACCATGCATTAATTGTGATGAGTTTTTTTGTATGTTTTGTGTTTTCAGTAATAGCGAAAACGTGGTCCTCATATTCAACTTATTGTATCTTGACAAATATACCAATGCAATGACTAAGACCACACAACTGTTGTTTATGAGTACTGCTCTTTTAAACTGTTTACTAATATTGTGGCCAGGTCGGGGATAAACCTGGCGCAGTAGGTGGCCATGCCCATACAGCTCCTTACTTCTGATGCTGACATGGTGGGTTTTGCTTTGTTGTCGGAAACCTTGGCCAGGTCAGGTGATACACCGTCCGAGTTCCACAATTATCTGAAAAAATTCAGTTCGCGGTTGCCAAATTTGCATTTCTCTGCGTGTAATAAGAGGCCAGACTCTTCTATGCGTTGTAAGACTGCGGCCAGCCGGTCATGGTGTTCTTTTGTCGTTGTCCCGCTAACCAGGATATCATCGCTGATGTTGGTGGTCCCAGCCAGGCCATTGAGTACTCTCCTGATCTTGTTCTGAAATACCTCTGGAGCAGAGGATAGTCTCTTGTACCTTCGAAAGCCCAGATGAGATGAGATTCTCGGGTTAGGCGTATCTGGTGATAGCCAGAGTGTAGTTCCAGTTACTGAAAACTCTTGCCCCGGTTAAATCCATGATCAGCTCATCGATTGTAGGGATCACATGACACTCCTCACCAATGGCTACATTCAGTAGCCGCATATCAATGCATATCCTCACTGCGTTGGGTTGCTCTGGTTGCTGTGTGCCGACCATAGGAGATACCCACAGTGTTGGGCTGGATATTTTCTCTATTATTCCTTGCTTCTCCAGCTTTTCCAGCTCTTTCTCAACAGCTTTTCTCATGTAGAAGGGAACTCTGTGGTGCCTTACTGCCTTCGGCTCGATTGTCAGGTGAATATGTAGTTTGATTCTTCTCCTGCGGAGGCACCTATGCCTTGGAATACTTTGTTATGCTTTGTTAGGAGATTATCTATCTCTGGTGGGTTGATGCTGAATGCGAAGTGCACTAGGTGTAGTTTCTCTGTGGTGCAGCAGCTTAGCAGTGTTTCCAGTCCTGTTTCTACCATGTATATTCTGGCTCGGCATGTTGTTCCATTGTGTGCCAGGTCAGATCAGAATGACCCTGCTGTGAGTAATGTCTTCCAGGACCCATACGCGAACAGGTGTCCCCGTTTGTTCTTAAGCTTCCGCTTCGGGTCTAGTTTCTTGAATGTATGGATGGGCATGATTATCACCCTCGCTCCTATATCTATGACCATCTTGGTGGGTGTTCCATTAGATAGAATAGTGCAGGATGGTCGCCTAGACTTCTCTTTTCTATTCTTACTTGCAGGTTTTATGGGGGATATCATGTGGACTCATTGAACTCATCCCCTGTTCTTATTCTGTCACTTGTCACATCTGCTGGGGACAATTGTTCATCTGAGGAGTCCTCTGTGTCGCTGCTGCTGGGTGATCTCCACATGGTGGCAACAGCTCTAGCCTTTCCTCTTCCTCTCTGTTGCCGGCTTGAGGTGTCTTGCCATCCGGCAACCCCCAGAGGTGTGGGGTTGAGACATACTGTTGCAAAGGGGTTTAGCCTCTTGCACTTCCGACAGGTGGCTGGGTATGGTTCTCCCCTGTGCCAGGGTCCTCCACACCATTTGCAGGTGTCATCTCGTTTTGATGGCCGTACTGACCCTGTGTTTGTGGGTCGCTTCTCTTCCTGTCTACCTCTGACTTCTGCTACTTCTTCTTCCCTCTATGCGCTGTTGAGGGGTAATCGCTGCATTGCTGCTTCCATAACGGCTACCTGGTCGTCCATGCGCTCTCTAAGTCACCCCATGGCCAGAATTCGATCTAACGGGATGTTCTTCTCCGATAACACTGGCTCTGCGCAGTTTGTCTGATGACAATCCATTGATGACCTGTAAGCGGACAGCGAAATCTTCGTCGGGGAATTCGCACCCTAGCGCCAATTCCCTGAGCCGTGCGTGTAAGTCATCTATGGTGTCCTTCGCCCTCTGTCGGGCCATGCAAAATTGCAATCGCTCATAGTCCGGGGTCAGTTTGGGCTTGAAATTGTTATATTTTAATTCCATTCAGAGCACACATCCCTGTTTGACGAATGGTAATTTGTGGGCAGAATGGCATGCAAATCCCCATTAGTCACGCAAATAATTCCTTGAATCAGGCCCTTAGACTTTGTTTCAGAAGCCATAGCAGTGTGCGTCTGCAAGTAACCCAGGTGCCACAAGTATCCCCACATCCTCCACAATGGTTAGGTCTTGCAAAGGACCTGCGTGTCCACATCTGCTGCAGTTTAGTGGTTAGAGGATCATGTGGAACTTTGCAGACACCCGCAGTACAACACCCATGGTATACATTTTTTTGCTGCAGGTCAAAAATGCAGCTAAGTATGTTTTTTTGTGTTGCTTTGACTACTGTTGTTAAATACCTCTTTCATGCTTATTTGATACATTTCAGGGCATTTAATGATTTTTCTTCCGGTAAACTGACTATATTGTTACCCATCGAAATGCAAAATGCCTAAACCCTGCTGTTTATTCGCAAATATTTATTTCACAATGTATCTTTAATGTTTTCTTTCGTCATTCCATACACATCCAAATAATATATGATAACATCTGTAAATCCCTACCAGGTTCTGAAAATATTGCAATTTCTTTTTCACCGCCTCCCTTTGAAAAGCGCTCCAAGATGGTCTTGGTAGGGACGGTGCTTTAAACAAAATTTTAATATATATGTAAATAAATAAATCTCACATTCATTGTACATTGCTCTAGTTCCATACTTTCTTCTTTATTCCAGAGACCATGCTACGGAAATATTGCTCTGGTTCAAGCGCAATATTGATGAAATAACATATACCTCTGGTGGTCATCATGGCCAGCAACAGCTAAACAACCAAAGTGAAAGTGCGCAGGCATGGCTAGGGACCTTTAGAAGAGCAGCACAGGATGGTTATTTATTTATTCTTTACATTTGAAAAGTGCTGAAGCCCAAGGGCATAGTATACACACTGAGAATAGTGATGTGAATTGTGTTCGTAGTTGGAGGTCGGGAAGTCTTGTTTAGGCGAAAAGCCATGTTTTTAGAGGGTATTAACCAAATTGACCTTTTACAATTGCCTTTTTGCACAATTTACCTAATTATAGTGGTCTTAATTGCCCTTCTGCACAATTGACCTTTATATTATTTTAGTTATTTTATATATGTATTGGGTTGGTGTTGGATTATAAATAATATAAGGGGATTGGGCGGGGGGTTGCAGGGGGTTTTGGATTGGGTGGGAGGTTTGGGGGGTTTTCCCTGCATATATGTCCTTGCGGACCTTCTAAATTAGGTCAATTCTCCCGAGGTCGATTCTCCCAAGGTCAATTGTGAAAAGGTCAATTAGTATACAACCTTTTAGAGCCTTACGGAAAGGCTGGTAGGAGGTATTTGCCAGTGTGAGTGAACTTGTTGAGATGGGGGGTGTACGTGTTTTTTTGTATTTCTCAAGCAAGGTGGCTGTGTGGAAGAGTGAGTAGTGTGAATTTAAACGTTTATCGTGACATCATAGTTCTCAGAAGGCGGCCTTGCACCTTTTGAAACAGCTGGTGTTTAAAGAAATCTGATCAGCCAGAGCACGGTATTTGCATTTGGGAAACAATTGCAAACATGCAAATACATTTTGGGCCTGATACAAAGAAGGGGTTTATAATGGCAGAAACTGATTGAACAACCCTCTCGAGATAAGGGCCATTGTTTCAGAGCGTGTTTACACTGTGTACATGTTTGCCCTCCTTCTAAAGCGATGCATTAGCACATCGCTACTGTAAACGCACCCTAGCCCAGGCAATCGGCAAGTGCCTAACTCTCCACAAAGACCTATGACAAATGTCATTTGGGCTTTCCTTCAAAGTGACACTGACTTAAAAATAAACACATCTGATGCTCACACGCTTTTCACATTTTATATTCCTTTCAGGAGATGCCCTTCCAACAATACATCACCAGTACATTTTCTACAGCACACCCACACAACAGAATTACAGGTTGCCCAAGTACTTAACAATGTTGTTATATTTTAACATTCCAATCCTGCTTGCTGCAATTATCATGTGACCAGTATTCTGAAGGGCCAAATGGTGTTTTCCAAAAACAGGTAAGTATTCATTCTGGGCCAAATTCATGGGATCTCTAGCGCGGTGCAAAGTGACTTTGCAATGCCTACGAAAAACCTGATTAACAGAGCCGTGCAATGTGTATTTTTGCAGTGCAAAGTGACTTTGCACTGCAAAAATACACTTTGCACTGCTCTGTGAATCAGGGTGTTTTTTTTGTCAGTGCAAAGTCACTTTGCACCACGCTCGAAATTCCATGTAGCAGGCCCTTAATTTGAAAAAAATCCAAAAAAATTTACTCAATAAAATACAGTCTCTGCATCAACAGATTCAAATACAGTCCCTTCATCACCATATTCGTCATCACCATTGTCTGGAGGAAATACTGCTTACCTTGCAGCCTATCTCACCTTATAGTCATAAAACCAAAGCAATCCTGAGGATAATGAAAACATGATTTGACTTAATGTGTGTTTGTTCGTTTGTGGGGAACAAAACAATCTCGAAGAACAATTTGCTTAAATACTTGAACTAAAGCCAGAGTTTTATCAATCAGCAAGTCGCTTGCTAGGATAGCTGGCAGTTCTATCCCTGGTCTCCAGAGAGCAGGAAGTAATTACAATCTCAGCGTCCATGCCTGAAATATTGTGAGAAGCCTAACTGCACTCAGGCATCATTAGTTTTGCAAATTATCAAAGAGAATGCAGCTACTCCTTCCTCAAAGAGAAATTGATCCAAAGGTTCAACTTGCCAAAAATTCTCGAAAACTATAATGTTTTCGTGCCTTCACTGTTTAGCTGTAGAATTTGACGCAGGCAAGACCACAAATCAAAACATATTAAAACTATAAGGGTATTGGTTCCATCAAATTCAAACATGATTCTCTGACCTGTATGATTTTTTCTTGCATGAGCTGGATTTCCATTGAAAATGTAGGAATTTTAAATAAGATCAGATTTTCTGACCAAACCCCACATTTTATTTTTACAGAGGACATCCTTCTCCCTAATTGTATAACTCTTAACACTGAATTTGCACAACGGGATCATTATTGACCTCCTTTCATCCAATCAAAATGTATAGTGTGCAACAACTGATATTGACTGCATTCTGAACATTCTGGACCTGATTCCGAATGTTTTTCAATGGGATTGTGCCATTATAAAATGATTCTGTGAATCAGGCCCTCTGTCTTCAGCAGCAGACAGGGAAGCAACAATGCAATTTCCAGGCAATATTGTTTTTTAACAAGATGCTTCTTCTCTGGAGACACTTTTTTTCTGCAACATGCTATTTAACCCTTGAAAACGAAAGCCAAAACATTGTAAAATGCTTTCATTTTCTTATAGAGAAACCGTTTACATTTACATGACACCTAATGCATGTTCATCTGTTCATGTTGAACCTGTTCCAGTTCAACCAAGTTGCAATAAAATGGCTTAACTAATGGAGACAACCATGTTATTTAAATACTACAAAATAAAGCCACATTTAATTTACTATCTCAGTTTGTCTATTTACACACTCTTAAAGTACATTGGGCTTCATTATAAGTTTGCCGGTTCAGTAACAATGGTACCGGTAAGCATGCCGGTACGGTTGTTAGCGGACCGGTAAACTATGAGTTCTGCTCGCGGATGCCTTACCGCCCGCCATGTCAGACCTTTCGGGGCATACCGGCACCCGCGAGCAGGGCATGTCGGAGGCACCAGCACCATTCACGAATGGTGCCTGTGCACCCGACCTCGCCATTCCCATTGAGCCCTATGGGGCTCTATGGGCTCAAATGGGAATGGGGAGCATTTTATTCCGGCACCCGCGAATGGGCAATTACCAGGTCCAGCGGGGCCATAATGACCCGGTAATTGTTCATTCGTGAGTGCCAGAAAAGAAATGATACCGGCGGCAGCCGTGCCGGTTTTACCGGCACTGCTACCAGCGGTCTCATAATGAGGCCCATTTTTTTAATACTTCAGTATCAAAACTCGAAAACCTGTATTCCTATTACCACCATGTGCCAATTTCCTTGTAGAGCTTGGGAGGTGTGTTATTGCTTGAGAAAATGGCCCTTCCCCCAATTTATGGCCTTCGGCTTCGCCTGGAGCCATAACTTTGTGGCGAATCCTTACTTCTATGCCTTTAATGTGCACAGTTTATTAGCTCTGCGTAAGTGGTCTAGTGAGTGAAACTGATTTTCTTGACTTTTCCAATGCATGTTCACATAGAGGGTTTCCCCAGTGTATCTCATCAGTGTTTACTTGTATTACTCTGCCACCACCATGCCACACTCACAAAAATGGCCTTTTCAAATAACGCAATACTTCTACAAACACTTTCCTCACTGTGGCACACATTCCTCTGCATTTTTATGCTAAAGATATCTTCTGGTATGTTTTCCATCCGCTTAGCAAACCTAAGGCACTTTCCTGACTGATTACCAACAGCATATAGTGCCCATTATTTATTAAATATTACCCTCTTTCGACACTCTCACTCACACATGTTTACCAAACCTTTTTTTGAATGTTACACTGCTGGCATTCTCTGATCTGCATGATCCAAGCCATGCTTAATACCATGTTGCTTTTATAAAGGACTCAAGCCATGGATGGCTTTTGGCTCTGACACCTGAACCAGTGAGCTCAAAAATATTTGCCAACATATTGCCAACATCTGCAGTTTGTGCTCAATGTACTTTGAGAGCAGATTTAATACTTTGGTTAAAAAGCCACACATGTTGATTGATCACCATTAAAGAACATAAATATTATGACGTGTTTAAGTAGAATAAGCCATTTGAGCCAGGTCGCACAAGTCACAGTGCCAACCAATAGCCATCACAGGAAATTCACCTCCGGGGGCCAGATAACAGAAACTTTTGACCGATGCGAGGGAAAAGTTGCACTGTATTTGAAAACATTTGCACTTTGACAAGTGCCATAGTTCGTGCATTGCCCTAGTGCAAAAAAATAAATGGGGCCTGATTTCCAAAAGCATTTTACAATGGCACAATCCCATTAATAAAAGTTTGATTTATAAACATGTTTTACAATGGGGCAATCCCATTTTAAAACGCTTTGTAAATCAGGACCATGCAATGCAGTTTGCACTCATACTAATATGGAATGGTATTATCAGTAGGGTAAAAGTTGCCTTCATGCAAAAAATGCTTTGAAAGTGTATTATTTTTGCACTAGGGCAGTTTAGCTTATACCTTGTAAAATGGCACTTGTCACAGTGCAAATGTTTTCTAATATGGTCCCAATGTTTTGTACTCTAGTGCTAATACGGTGCAACTTTATACTTGCATCGGTGCAATGTTTCTGTAATCTAGCCCCAGATGTGTTAGAAAAAGTAAGAAACACCCTCTTACAAAATAATGTGAAAGTAAGATAAGTAATTTCAGTTAACAAGCCACACAAGCCACAGCACTACCTGGCTGCCGTCCCTGGATGCTCACCTTCTGTTCAGTGCCATAGAGCAACAGAGCTAGGCGTAATGGGTATATAGCCATTACATATAAAGCTTGCCATTTTGTTCTGTCGGAGATTCGTGTAATTGTCTTCTATGGCAGCCCTATTTTTATAAATAGCTTTAATAGTCCAAGACCTCAGCTCTCAAAGATACAGAAATCATGCTCTCAATTCATTGCTCCAGCTGTAGTTTTTAAAAACATCTTGTCCATTGTTATTGGGTAACTGACAAATGCATCTAAAACAATGGGAGCTATTCCTGACCCAAAATTGTATATTTTTTCCTCAAACGAGTTATTTTATCATGGCACACAATTCGCAATACCCTGCTCAGACGCTAGGGAAATTTGCATTTTGGCGTAACCTTGTTATTTGCTAGATCGAGATACACTTATTCTTGCATCAAATGAAACAACTTCTCTACCCACTAGAACTTCTCATTTACTAAACCAGATTCCCCAACGTGAAAAGTCTCCTCGATAAGCTAGATCCCTGCCCCATTGTTTGACAATTCAGTCCTATAAGCTGCTGAACATTTTAGCAGTGCCTATGACATTAAAAGAAAAAAATCCTGTCTGCAGACATTGAATATATTTTTTCTATGCACCGGTGATCGCTTATATGTTCCCATTTTATTTTTGGCATTTGTTATGAGCTGATTGTGAGGAATTGCCATCTGGCAAAGGTGAAAAGCCCTGGAAGTTTTTTGTTTTTTTTGTTTTGTTTTTAATGAATACTATGATGCAGGTAATTTCATCTCTGAAAGGGTCATCTGTTGACCAGATTCCCAGTTCATAAGCTCCACGCTAAAAGCATAGCGTGTATCTGTGTCCTGATGCATCAGTATCCTGATTTGCAGCACCGGCCTGAGCTGTATCACCGAGCCCATCTGACAGCGGCACTAAGAGACAGGTCTCTACTGCGCAGTGGCTGCATTTGAGATAAGCACACCTGTACCAAAACGACGATAATCATAAGTAACCCACAATGGTGACAGGATAATCGCCAAAATAAACTGTAAACTTCAAAACTGTCTATATATTGTATATATTCTCGTCTTTATATTCTACTGCATTTCTCTGTATACTGCATTTCGCTGTACTTTGTGTTCCCCCGCATTTTCCATTGTATTTATATTATGTATCATGTATCTAAGAAAAGCGCCCAGATACCCTAGGGCTTGGTGTGCTATACAAACAAACAAAGCTATTTAGGCAAAGTTTAGGCATAGTGCATTGTGCTACTTATGACCATGACTGCTACTACTTATGATCATAACCACCACAACCCAATTGCTACTGCACATGTGCCAGCTCCTGTGAGTTAGCTGTGCATCATCTTTGATCTCTTTGTGAGGACCAATGACATCTTCTGCCTGAGACTGCCGCACAACAGGCATCTGTCATGAGGCTGGGCATCAAATGAGCACACCCATTCAACAGAAGTAGCCTCACACCAGGGTGCTTCATATGTAAGGGCCTTTGTTCTAAGAGAGAAGGAAAGAGGGCACGATCATGATAGGCAGGAGGGCTCTTGTCAATGGAAGGAGAATACCACCATTTTTATTCTTCCTGTCTCTCTCTCTTTTTCCTGTCTCGTCTACTTCCTCTAGAGCAAAGCACTTTGGGTGTGATATCAGAAGGACAAGGTTCACTCTGTTCAAGGGCAGAGATTGGACTAATAAGGAAGGCTAGCTTTAGATTAATCACCTGGGGATGTTTGCCTCTATTTGTAGATGGTGTTTTTGATCAAAGTGTATCTATTTTTTATAGAATCTTGATTGGACCTTCCGTTTATTTTGGACTGTGATACTCTGTTGTTTGGGTCACTACTGATTCACCTTCACACACCTCTTGAGAGCATAGCCTTCCCTTCACCTACGTTACCATGAAAGGCAAAGGAGGTATATCTATTAACTCTCCCTGTTTTAGCTTTAGCTTTATGATTGCATTGTGTTTTGATTTGTAGAAGTGAGAGCTGAGTGGGCAATTTTACCCCTACGCATCCTTGCACTCCTGCAGAGCAGAATCCCATTTGTCACACTAACTGTGACAACATTACTTCTGCCCTGCTGGAGTTAAAGGGTGAGTAGTGGCTAATGCACCTACACTGCCCTCAAACTGCTACAAACCCAGAGTTATCTCAATCATATAGGTAAAGCACTGTTAGGAGATAATGGTAATGTGGGCAGAGGGAGGACTATTCTCTCAAGAGGGGTGGGAATGTGATTCATTAGCAACCCAAACAGCCATAGTACAACACTCCAAAATAAAAGGAATGTCCAATCAAAGTTCTATCAAAATAGATATACTTTAATGAAACACACCATCTGCAAAAATAATGAAATAGAAAAAAACTATACAAAATCCACACCTGTGGAAAGAGCACAAAATATGCACAGAGAGAACGATATCGCATTCTGGGTCATGAATTAGGAGTGCAAGGCAAGTCAAAACCAATATTTGTAAAAGGATATATTCTGGTACAAAAACTGATTAAAGGTGACACGCAACTAACTAACTAACTAACTAACCAGTCTCTAGGGGCCAACAGTGGACCATGGGGGCAGTTAGACATCAATAATATCTTTTGCAGATCTTGACAGTTCGATGGCTATGGAACAAGCTTCTTTGTGCTGTTTCATGTGGATTAATGACGTTCCAGTGCAGCGGTCACGTTGTTCTAGATGGGGAATGGTATTGAGTTGGAGTGAAACAGGAGGTTGCAGCATTTAAAGGTAGTGCTTGAAGAAGTGCAGATCGTTAGGGTCACCAGGGTCAGTTTGATAATTGGATTGTCTGCAAAGATGCTGGTGACTGGATGCACGGTTCTTACTGGATTGGTTTAATGAAGTGTTTAGTGGCTGTGGGTCATGAGGGCCACCAGGGTCAGTTTGAGAGCTGATAAAACAATGAAGTGGATGGAGAATGGATGCACAGTCCGGTTTCAGCGATGTCATGCGGCATTCACAGGTTGGAGCTTGATGATACACCTGGGTCAGTTCGACTGACAAGGAAGATTGGCAGGAAAGATGCTGGCAGGCCAAGCAGTGGCTTGAAGGTGGCAGAGCTTGTAGTTGCAGCGAACACAATGACGCACTCTGCTAGTGCAGTGTGGTGCAGTGGCAAACAAGTTTGAAAGTGCAATTCAGTGGTTCAGGTACAGCAGTTGCGTTGTTCTAAACAGGGAGAGGATGTTGAGCAGAGGTCTAACAGGAGATTGTGTGATTCAAAGTGGATTCTTGGGGAAGTGCAGATCGAGCAGGTCATCAGGGTCAGTTTGACAGTCGGTTTGATGGTGAGGAGGCTGGTGACTAGATGCAGACTTGAGTTTATCTGCTCTGGTTCAGCGTTCGAAGGTTGCTGTTCCAAGGATCCTCCAGGGTATGGTCGATGAAGATCGGCATTGAAGATACTGGTCCCGCAGGGCACAGATACACACTGTCCTTTTGCCATTGAGATTTTGTAACAGAAATCTGATTGGCAGATTACCCTTTCATAGAGGGCATTAACTGCATCATTTTCTTAATTTAATAAAAATCCAAAAGCCAGGGCTTCTACACCCTTGCAAAATGGCATTCCATCACACTAACTATTTAAACTGCTCTGATGAACTTGAATGAATTATCAACCAATAACTACTTTTGACTATGTTGACCACATCTTTACTCATATACATGAAATAATGTTGAAATGTCCCAGTGGGTGCACCAAAAAGCATATCAATACTCGCCAGTCCTGTTTTGTAAGAAATATGGAAGCCATTTAAGACAGCTCCGTAATACAAAGTTCTGCTGGTTCACAAAGACCTTCATGCTGCTTGAAACATACACTAACTCATGCCAGCAAGATGGAGATCCTCCCAATTGACACACCTGCACCCCTCTTTGCCCTTACTCTCTAGCCAGCCTCCTTTGGCCCTCCTCCTGCTCCCACATGCGAGGCTAAGAACCTCAGGGTTATCTTCGACTCCACACTCTCCTTCTCTCCTCACAGCTCTGATGTCTCTAAGAAGTCAAACTACCAACTGCATCTCCTCAGAGGTATTCTCCGTCCCCTCTCCTTCCCCCCTGAACCTCACTGTTTCTAGAGCTCTGGTTCTCTCTAGGCTTGACTACTGCAACAGCCCCTTTTTAAATCTGCCTGCCTCTACTCTCCGTCCTCTGCAACTCATACAGAACAGGACTGCAAGACTTATCATTGGCCTCAAGCCAAGGGATCGTATCTCTCCAACACTGAAATCTCTCCATTGGCTCCCAGTGGCTGCCAGGATCAAATTCATGACCCTTTGCATTGTCCACAAGGGCTTTTAGCGCTTGGGAGCAAAAGATCTCCAGCTTTCTCTTCTGAAATATCATCCTACTCGAGCCCTTCTCTCCTTCACCTCCAACTCCTTGAAGGTCAGGCGCTTTTCCAAGCTATGAGATGGGGGAAGATCTCTCTCTTTGGAGGGAGCCTGCCTCTGGAACAGCATCCTGCCTCTCTGAAACTCAATCAGAACCATTTCCGGTTCTGGAAGCAGCTCAAGACTTTCCTCTTTGCTTCTGCCTTCTCTCTTTCTCTTCGATGCTGATCTCCTGTTTGACACTGCACTTGTTACCTGGCTACCCTCTGAACCACAGACCCAGGACTCGGCCTTCACAGCTGTACACCTGCTCTGCCTCCTGGCAACCCTGCACTTGGGGCTGTATCTGTAACCTTACAGTCCTACTACCTGCACCATCACTCACTGTTTTTGCACTTAATCTTGCACTGGCACCTGCTGCCCACACTTCTTGTGTCTTGATGTTTAGATTTTATGTCCTGCACTTACTCCTCCTCTCCTTCCCTAGGCACTTTTCCCCTTTCCTCTCCCATGCACTTGCGCAATCTCAATGTCACTGGGCCGAGTAAGATCGCTGTCTTGCCCCCCCCCCCCTTGTTCCGTCACGCTTTGAAACACTTGTGTATGGGCATGCTATAAATACAATATCATATCATACCATATCAGTATTGCCCTTTGAGAAAGTTTGAACATCTTTGCTGTTGTTGTTTTTTCTGGCCCAAATACTTTGATACAAAGTTATTGAAAGTGTCAACACAATAAGAAAAGGGTTGTATTCCTTGGTTCTAGCAGCTCCGGGGCAAAATATAGATCTAGGGCACCCAACCCATGCAGTTTAAAAGTAGTCATATATACAGGTAAAAGATGAATGTTTTAAAACGAGTGCAGCTTTACACATGGCCTTCCAGACTGCGCTACACCTTAGTTCAGCTTTAGCAATGTGCTGTTTCCTCCATGGACATTGCCAGATATGTAGATCGGCACCAGCATAATAGCTCACCCTACTTTTGATCTTTTGGTAGAAACTGGTGAATTTTATAAATTGCCCAATATTGATGACCGCGCTGTCAAGTTGTGTATTTGCGAAATCCGGGAAAACCAACACCTTGAAATATAATGAATGCAGCATGTGTCTAATGCTGATTGTTAAATAATCATTGAAAACAAAAGAGGTGATGGCTGGAAGGTTGAAAATTAATACTAACCTCTGGCATTGCTCTGGGCAACTCTCCAGACCATCATTCTTCAGCCTGCCAAGACATTACAGAAGGGCAAAGACCATATACAAATCAGGCTTGGTCCTACCACAAAAGGGTAGTCCAGCCAAACTGCTCGGTCCCATCCCTTCAGCACACAGACCAGAAGCATCCTCAGACATGTTTTGGTCTCATTGCTTATCATCAGTGAGTGGTAGCTTGGTTCTAAATAATCAACATTCCCAATAGTAGCTTAATCTGCACCTCAGTGCTTGCAAATAGTGTAACATACGTTCTGGTGCATTATTGTGCCTTAGGTAGGCTTAGATGGGCTGCCTGTAGATATGTTGTGTGTTGCCACTCTGCACATGCATTGTGCAAAACCATGCTGCATGCACACTACAAAAGACTTGGGGCCTGATTTACAACAACAAAAAAAATCAATGGGACTATCCCATGTAAATCAGCTGCCTTGTGCCTGACTTAAAAATCAATCGTTTTTCGGTGTTACTGCGCCATTGTAGAATGCTTTTATAAATCAGGCCATTTGCCTCATTTAGTCACATTCAACATAAAACGACCCCTTTCTCGTGTGTGTTTTCCTTTGTTCATTGTCTATTATGTCTTCCCATTTTGCAAATGTGCATTGGTTGGAAAACATGGCACTACTGGTTGTGTACCACTAAACAAGAATACTCTGTCCTTGGAAAGAAATTTTGAAGTATATTATTATCTTTATGTGGATGCCTTTATCTTTGAACCAACAAAGCATTAATCATTATAGTTTATTTCCACCTGAATGTACCATCTAGGATTGGACTTCTGCTTGAAGAATGGTACCAAATGTCTTTCAGTGCTGCTTGTCCTTTTCTGTTTCAAATACAATACTGGATGATACTGTTGACACTGTACAAGGACATGTTAAACCAAAGTGCAGCCTTAAATGCCTAAATAATGCCATCATACACCTTGTACAGTAAGCATATGGGTAAAGTATGAACCCACATATGCAGCCGCTGTCATCATATGCTATGTGCAGCCTCAAATAGCCCAGTAATGTCTTCATTTGACTGGATATAACACCATGTAAGATACAGCCTGGTAGCTGCTGCCAACATATGCTTTAAAGCCTCAAGTGCCTGTTTCTTTTATTGGAAAAAAAGGCCCATGAAAATAATGTCACCTGCCCTGTGGGCATTCCCTCCACGCTAGGAGCCTCAAATTAACTGTAGAAGGGATGATATTTTTTTTTATTGTGATCATATACATTTATTAAAATAGAAAATAATGTCACTTTGATTTGCACAATTAAAACCTAAAGTACCCCAATCCTTCCATGAGCCTGCAAAAAAGAAAAGAACATTGAAAAATGCTTGCTGTACTGCTCGAGGATTGAAATAACTCACAAAATGCTATAAATAAAGAGACACATTTCACGAGTATGTGTGGGCTCGAGCACAATGTAGAATCATTTTTATTTCCCTTCCTTCAGCAGGTTGCTCAAGAAATAGCTTTCCAAAATGTGTTACTTTACAATGTGACCCTGCCCAAGGAAAATAAATAAATAAAGACATTTAGGGCTTGAAAAATAAAACAGAGAATCTAGACTCACACTTCAGGTATCTTAATGGTTTGACTGCCGACACCCCTATGTACCCAGAATGGCAAAAGGCCATGGATAAAATAAATACTGCTCGCCACCCCTGAGGACATCAGACTGGTCCACAAAGATAATTTCTATAAAGCTATATAGCCGCAATTGGACTAGTTCTTTATTTCTTTCGAACGAACACATATATTCTACGGACAGTCAAAGGGTTAATAAAGTTACCAGAGTCATGAGTTCTCCAAAATGACTCATTTATTCTAAAGTGGGGAAAAGTATATGTCTGCAATTGTTGTGAACTTTCGGTTTAATGGTATGGATAGTCCAAATTGGCGTAATGAATGCAATGGCATTGCTATCGTGTATTACATGGTTTAAATGCAGTGGAGTCACGTCAGCATGTGGGATGCTAAACCACAGGGCTGCTAATTACTTTGATTTGTTTCACACAGATGGAGAATCCATTGTTCAAAGAAAATGCTGCTCACACTCCCAACTTCTTCTCCTCCCCAGAGATATCCCTCAAAGGTCCCTTTACTTAAGTCACCACAAGATCATCTGGGGAAGGGAACAGCAGTATCCATTGCCCCTTCACGCAGTCATTAGGGTAAGCCATTGTATCTGGCTTTTGGGAATAAATCATGTAATGTCATTTGTAGACACATGGTAGCTGTTCTGTTATATGTGCATGTAGAATTGTACACATGTGATCTGTTAAGTTCAGAGTTCATTGGTGGCTCTTGTTGTCTAAGAAAAGCGAACATACATGTGCAGGTGAGGAGTATTCTAACATGGCCTGAGGGTCTGCAATTCTAATTAGCTTGATGGTTACCCATATGACCTGCACATGTTCCTTCTTTTGATGCCACTATCCTCCTCTGCTTAGTTTCCAGATGTATGGTTAATTTTACATTATGACTATAGCATATATTCACATTTAAATGCTTACATTTGGAATGTAAGGATCAATAAATCCATCTGTTCTGCTCTTATTCATTCTCCAGATCACCTTCTGAAATTAGTTACATCATCATCATCATCTGATTTACTGATTGGCTAAAAAGCCAATATATTAGAAAACATGAAATATAGGTAGGGTTTCCGGTTTTCAGAAATTCTGGAAAAATCCCCAAAACAATCCCCTAGATTTTTTTTTCCTTCCTCAGGGATTTGAAACCGCGTTGATCTTTTGGTCTTATTTCTGTCATGGTATATTATGCAGCACCCACAAGTCAGGGGTCTCTTCCCTTGCCAATGAAGCTGGTGCACAATATAATGCTTTCTATTATTGCCAAAAAATTCTTTTTTAACAAGGCGTCTGACCCGTTTCGCACACAACCTCCACCCGCACCCCTTTTCACAAAAGACTAGGAACCAGGCAGCTGTGTTGTCAATTAATACTTTATTAATTAATTGTTTTAATATCAGATCAGAACAAATAGATGACAGCAACCACTAATGTTGTGGCAATATAAATGCACAGACTTCTAGAAAGTAACCAGGTGAAGAGATGCTGTAATGTCCCTCCTATTTTGTTTTATGAAAAGCAATACAAAAGACAAAAGTTAGAATACCCATTCTCTAATGGGTACTCCCGTCCCCTGCACACCTTTCAATAATGAGGAGAAACACTCAGTCAGGGATTATCAAAACTGAATTCCAAACCAGTCTCTTTGGGTTTTACTAGAGCTTTCATACAAGTATTGTTGTCCACTTTTTACGTTGTTGCTTAATTTAAGCAATATTTATTCATTCAATGTTTAGAAAAACAAAATTTAGAAAAACAAAGAGTTAAAAATACTGATTTATATAATTACTAATTATATAAATTTATAATTTGTTCAAAAAGCACATTTGTAAATTTGGAAATGTCCTCGATATTACTAACTGTACGCGTTTCGAGAGGTAACTCTCTTCATCAGGAGTGGAAATTAGTGGAAAAGTAATCAATATTTAACATCTTCAAATATTATTTACAACTATGAATATTAGTTCCAAACATCCTCCTTTCAGAAGGAAATTCATGCAGACAAAAACAGTCCTTGTATTCACTATGGCGTGTTTAAACACCAATCTGAAGTAGTGGTAACTTTATCTTCCGTGTCAATGGAGATTGGGGTGTTAGCCTATGAAGTAAGCCCAAAAAGAAAGATTTAGACTATGGGATGGATCAAGAAATTAATTAATAGTCGTAGCATTCGTACAAAAAGTTGGGGTAAGGATGGTTACCTGATGTAGCGGATCACTACTGTTCAACTTGTACGTTGTAGTAGGCAGGAATAGTGGTACGTGTTATCTATATAAATGACATAGTTGCCATTAGAATGCTGTGTTCTAAGGTTACAGCTTAGATACAGGTGTCTAAGTATGTAAATGTAATTACCTGTAAAAATGCTTAGAACCACTGGCGGAGGGATATGTAGTTCCGATCTCAGTGCTCTTTAATTTGTGTCCGGTCATCAAAAGCTACAAATAAGAAGTTACGTGTAAGCTAATATGTTCCTTCTGTTTATACTATGAGATAAAACTCTATATAAACTTTATGATTGCTTACCCACACTGAGCAGTAATCCTTGCTTCGTGTCCCGATCTCTTCTGCTGGACTAAACGTCCCCCTAGTTGCTAAGCAACATATTCAAAGCGCGTTTCTTATCACGTGCAAAGTAATCAGCCCGGGCACTCATGGGAAATTGAGTTTTATCCCGTCCTCTAGTGGGCGGCTGTGTTCTAAATTATCTTTCTCTGGTCCAATGCGTTATTCTGTTAACATGCAAGCTGATGATGCTGTCATTGGGCCACAGGAAATACCTGCAAGCATGTTGCTAAAATAACATATTCAGAGCACGTGTCTAATCACATACTACGTGATAAGCCTGGGTGCTCATGGGAAATGGAGTCTTACACCGTTCTTTAGTGGACAGCTGTGTGCTAAATTGAAATCTATGTAGTTCCGATAGTTGTCTGTTCCAATGTGTTATTCTGTTTACATGCAAATAAATGGGCCACAGGAATTGCCTGCAAGCCTGTTGCTAAAACAATGTATTAAGAAGGAGTTTCGGATAGTGTGCTACGTGATTGGCACACACGCTCATGGGAATTGGAGTCTATGCTGTTCAAATAGTTATGTGTGAAAATAATTACACCATGTTGTTACTAAATCACCGGGGCACATTTGCCCATTAAGTTGTTGGATATATCGATTGAAGTGATTCAGGACCCTAAAGGGCACAGGATCAATGTTTTTGTTTCCACTATTTCACAATGGGTTGGATCTTGATAGAAATTTAAATTAGCATGCCTTTTCATAGTTGTACATATGTTCTGATTAATAAAGGACTTCAGACGGTACAATGGTATCAAGTCGTTGGGCCTCATTACGCGGTAGGCGGTAGCCATGGCGCTATTAGCGCCATGACTACCCCCTTACCGCATTCCGGGTCCGTGTTCCCGGAAAAGGGACTTACCGGGTCATTCCGACCTTGGAGGACCCGGTAAATCCCCATCCGGGAACCATTCCCCATTCCCATTTGAGCCCCCATAGGGCTCAATGGGAATGAGGATAGAGATAATAACAGGCGCGCTATTAGCGGGCCCGTTATTAGCTCTGAAATCCCACAACGGGTCCCTCCCATAACGCCTAGTAAAACCAGGCGTTAGGGAAGGGACCCGCTAAGGGACCTCGGAGTAGGGCGGTAAGGGATTACCAGCACCGGTGCCCTTACAGGTGCCAGTGATCCCTTACCGCCTACCGCATAATAAGGCCCTTTGTGTTTCCACCTAGGTATGCTAGTTGTCGTCATAACATGTACACATCCACTAAATGTCTCCTAATGGTCCAATGTCAACATTTGGTGGCAATTAGTTGGCTCTACATCATAAGAATTTAATGAAACTTCTTCATTCATTCCACGAGGTTCTAGTGCCTCTAATATATAAATCCCAAACATCTCCCTGCGGCATAGTATCTGTTGTAAGTTACCACCTCTTGGTGGTGTGGATACTTTCTCCAACACTACAAATTTCACCTGTGCTATTAAATGATGTTTATTCATGAAGATTCTTGATACTGGTGATTAACAGGGTAATTCATAGATTTCAGCGCAGTGTATTCTGAGGGGTGCAAGTGGAGAATCACACACGATATCCCTTGTGCGAGCGGGGTACGTGTATTTCGGGGGTGCGCTTGGAGAATCACACGCGATAGGCCTTGTGCGAGCGGGGTACGTGTATTCTGAGGGGTGCGCATGGAGAATCACACGTGATAGTCCTTGTGCGAGCAGGGTATGTGTATACTGAGGGGTGCGCGTGGAGAATTACCCAGGACAATTGTTTACTGCAACTCCCATACGCACAACAACATCAGTGTCATGGTTGGGAGGCGACCAAGCAGTAAAGGAGGCAAAGGTGGCTGACCTCAAAGAGGTGGGCATGGTAGGGGATGTGGTCAGGATGTGCAGGGTGGCCCAAGAGGCCAGTGTTTGGAGGACCAATCGGGGCCACCTATGCCCCCACTCCCCCCCAATGGTTGGGGGAAATGTAACTGACACCATCCCACCTCAGCCCTTGTTAAACCGGCCCATATTGTCAACTGAACCGGCACAGGATGACTCCCAGGCTGACTTCCGTGTCACCAAGTCTAAGCCATGTGTGGCGGTGAAAGTTGCTGTCACCAGGCCACGTGGATCTGGGGAAGCAATGTCATCTGCTGCCCCAAGTAGACAGGCTGAGGAGACTGCAGGGGCAGCTGCAGCTCAATCCACCCCAGCTCTGAGTCACTCAGCCGGGACAGTGTCGGTCCAAGTCCATCACAACGAGGTTGGTCCTGCCAACATCACCCTGCAGCCAATGCCTGCAGTGAGACCTTTGGTCATTGTGCCTTTGCAAACTTCCAGTGCCCAGTCCACCTGTGCTTCTGCCCCTACCAACCAGAGCTGCATAAGCCACTCAGGGACCGCACCATCTTCCAAGAAGAAGAAGGGTGCTCTTGCACTACAGGCTGGGACCCCAGACACGGCTACACACTCCAGCACATCAAGGAAGCCTAGTTTCAATGACGCCGAACTAGATGCACTTGTGGCCTATGTGTTGGCACATTGCCGCCAAATGGTGGTGACTGCAGGGTGCAAGACTACACCTGTTCAACGTAGGGCCCACTGGCAGACCATCGTGACTCGCATTAGTTCCCTTGGATTCGTGAAGCGCACAGCTGATGATTGCTATAAGTGGTGGAATGACCTGAAACGCAGAGCAAAGAACAAGCTGGCTTCCAATCATGCCTCTACTCTGGTGACTGGCGGTGGGTCTCCACCAGAGGACGACCAACTCACTGAACATGAGTCTGTCGCTGGAGGCTTCATCACAGAGGATCAGATCCGAGGCATGGGAGACCTACCAGATCTTGAAGCATTGTCCGGTGAGTACCCATGCATGTGTGTACAATCCATGTGCATGTTGCTTGGGTGATGTGTTCTGATTGAGTGCCAGGTGAGGCTGTGTAGTCATGACTGGTATGGTCGCCCATGTGCTCCCTCCAAACCATTCCCCGGCCTTGGGTTTGGGTATGACAGTATCCCTTCTGACCACAGTTGCCAATTTGCACCTGATTACTGCAGTTGACCTTCAACTGTCATCTTGCAAAAACATTGTTCAAAATGTTTTCATGTTCATTTAGCCTGATTGTTTTCAGCCTTGCTATTTTTATCACACATTTTTTCCCATACTGCCACTAACTTAACATACATCAGTCATAGATTACACCCCACAATGGGCCACATGTATTACCTTGTTATGGGAATGATTTCAACATTCAGGCTGATTGAGTAATGGTCTGCACACAATCATTTGTGGACCCTGTTTGAATGTTGAACATGACTGTTGTCTTCTGTCATGTTGAAGTGAGCAACCATTGATGTATCCATCTGCCTGCCATTACTGCATCACTGAACACTGGATTTGTTGCTGCGTGTGGCACTTGCGTGTGTTCTCACACTAATTTGCATGTTTTATCTCATGATGTCCATCTCACATGGATGGGTGACAGTGCTTATTTCCTCCCATATGGCTGTACTTGTCAAATGTACCATGGCTATGCTACGGGCCATCTGTGTGCTGGCATGTGTCATGTATGTGTATTAGACATGCCACTCACAGGCTAATGTGTGATGCCAGTGCTATCCAACATGTAGCACATGTGTTGCTTTTCCATCTTGGAGTCCTCAGTGTCTGCTTTTTGCGTCCCCTTCCAACTCATTGACAGTGCATGCATGCCAGGGTTATTGTCATGTGGGACATGTGTCATTTATGTACTGGGTCTCTGCCTCGTCAGGCCTATGTGTGTGCTATGGTGCTCATGACTGTTTCCATTTGTTATCTTTCATGTTTTTGCAGGTGATGAGGCACTTGATACTGTTGAGGAGGAGGAGATGGTGCAGACCCAGGAGGAATCACAGCCACACCCGGGCACCAGTGGAGGACGTGGGGTGGTGGTGGGTGAAAACCCATTAGTCCTACAGACCATGCTGTCCATGGGTGTCTCTGGGTACACCTCTGCAGACCTCTATGAATCAGATGCTGAATCGGACATTGAGACATATGTGCCGTCGCAGGTGAGTGTTTCTGGCAGGGATGCTGTTCTCTCCAACCCACTTGCACTGGGGGAAGACCCCTCTATGGGGATTTTAGTGTTGTAAAGTCCACCTTTGGTGGTTACGGATATTTGCTCCTGTTCCTGGGCCAGCAGATCAAAGGAGGAATGCAGTCCTGCAGCCTCAGGCAGTGCCAGCACAGCAAGGTGCAGATTGCCTTGCCCCAAACAGGTGTGGTGCCCGCAAACACAGTGGCCGTGCGCCACCAGGCAATACTGTGTGGGAGAACTCCATGTACAGTAAAGCAGCACAACAGGGGACATCGTGTGAAATGATGGCTCAGGCAATGGATAGGGTGGCCACTTCCATTCTCCCCCCTGAAAGGCAGATGGAGCTCCAGCAGCAGGCAACAGACTCCATTTGCCACTCACACAGGGAGGACATGTTGGCGTCCAACAGGGACCGACGGGCTGGACTGGAGACTCTGTGCACAGCCATATCTGTAGAGTCCCAGGCCCACAGGGAAGCCCTGAGGTTAGAACACAGCTCCCTCAGAGATACTGTGGGTGAACTTGAGGTTTCCTAGAATTTACGGCCAGAACAGCAGCTGGAGCAGCTCACATGTTCACTCTCAGCTGAGCTCCAGGCAACCCGTGCGGAGATCCAGGCATCACGCGAGGCGATGCAGGCAGAAATGCGTGCTACCTGTGAGGTGCTGCATGGGGATCTCCATGCAGCACCATCATCCTGCAGAACCAAACCTTCCAGACCCGCATGCTTGCTGCCATGGAGGACCATACCAGGGCTTTACGTTTGCTGCCTGCCACATCACGGCCACCTCCTGTTGTAGCAGCAGAGGGTGATGACAGCAACGGCAGTTCTCCCACTGTAGCGTAGCCGTGCAGGCCATGAGCCCATGGAGGTATTTATTTTTCTCAACATCCACGCATGTGGGTGTTGGGGTGCACCCTGTACCTCATCCCTCCTGGGTGGCCTCCTCCCCCTCCCTGGTCCACACATGGCCATTTTTTTTTTTTAATAGTTTTTTTACAGTGTGTTGCTTTGTGTGGCTCCTCTGGGCATCCACTGTGTATTCCAGCTGGGCACATGCAGGCTTGTCCCGTCTTTGGGTTAGATGCTTGGGTTCCTGACACACACACCCCTCCTGCTTCCCCTTTCCATGGGCTTGCAAAGGGTGTGACCAAGTGACAGTAACTTACACAGTGACATTGGGCTCCCATGAGTTGTGTGGGCAGTCTGTAGTCAAAACTGTGTGTACATCCCTAGTGGGGATTGTTGTTGGATGCTACACTGCATGGTGTATTGATATATGCTTGTGCATCCATGTCTTTCTCCTTATATACATGTAGCTTCTTCATGTCTTCACAACCACGTCTCCTTTACAGATGCCGTTCATGTTGTATGCAGTACACTGACACATTTGCCTGACAGCAACACTCTGCAGTGGGAAGGGCTTGATGTGCTGCCTTAGTCAGGTTGTGAGACTTGCACTACTTTAAATTGTATACTGTCATATATTGCCAATGTTTCATCCTGTGCTACTGTTTTGTGTTGCTGATAAGTATTTGTTCATGTGTGCTGGTTTTGATTAATTACTGGGAGCATATTGTCTGTGGCCTGTTTCCATTTGGGACAGTGCACTTTGTGACACTTGTGTCATGTATTATGCATTCATTTGGTTGCTTTCACATTGCATGCCATGCCATGGTGTGTTGGATAGCTGAGATGGAGAGGGGTTGGATGACATGCCAGTATTTTGATGTGGTATTTTGAAAGGGGGTAGTCGTTCATGCTGCATGAATGTGTGGCTTTTTGTGACACAGCATTGGGTGTCTTTAAGTAGCTAGGGATTCACACAATGTGACACTTCCAGGTGAACAATCTCAGGCTGGTATGGTTGTGACAGTTGACTGTCCCTTTTGTCATCATCATTGATTGTCAGCTGGTATGTGCCAGGGCTGTGTGCACTCCACAGAGGTGGGATTTTAGGTAAAGTAATTTGCCACTATCTGGTTACGAGCTGCCTCACCAAGTGCCCTTTCACCTCCCATGCGTAGCGTTCGTGCATGTGGTTGGCGATGTGGGGGCACCACCATGTCCACCGCCACACCCCACCGGGTTGCAACGTTGTGCAGGACACATGCTGCCACTATGATCCTGCACACTACTGGGGGCGCATATAGCAGCTGCCCACCAGAGTGGTCAAGGGAGCAAAAGTGTGACTTCAGCACTCTGAATGTGCGCTCCACTATGCCCCAGGTTGCAATATCGGCTGTGTTGTATCTTACCTCGGGTGGTGTGGTGGGGTTCCGAATTGGCGTCATCATGTAGGTGCTCAGAGGGTAGGCACTGTCCCCTGGGGAGGTGATGATGGCTATCATTAGTGGGGTTTTCACATTAGTCAGTATCTGACATGCATGCATGTGCACAGGCATTTATACTCACCAATCAGCCATGTGTCGCCATGCCGCCCAGCTTCCAGGTCCCGATTTAGGGGTGACATTCTGAAAATGAAACTATCATGGCTTGAGCCTGGGTAGTTGGCATACACTGAAGTGATGATTCCCTTGGCATCACATACTACCTGCATGTTGATTGAATGCCAGTGCTTGCGGTTTCGATATATGTGCTCAGTGGCCCTGGGAGGACGCAGAGCCACATGGGTGCAATCAATGGCACCTTGCACTTTGGGGAAGTGTGCCAACCCGAAAAAGTCCTGGACCACGGCATGCCTTTCTGCAGGTGTTCTGGGCATGTATATGTGCCTGCGGACTGAGGGGCGTGCATTCATGATGGCCAACACCTGGTGTAGGCAGCGTGACTGTGTGGCCTGTGACACCCCCCCACTATGAAATGACCCAGTAGCCAAGAAGTGCAGTACGTTGAGCACCTTTTCCAAGTGTCTCAGTGCTTGCGAGCACAGGGTGGGTGATGTGAGGTCATCCTCCCACTCCCTCACCAGGTCTAGGATTATGTGTGGTGGAAACTTGTACCTCCCATACACCTGGTCATCAGGCATCCCAAAAAGAAAATGCGGGGCCTGGCTATCCTCCTCCTCCTGCGGTGTCCCACGACCACTGCTGCGAGGAAAGGTATATTCATCATAGCGTCTGAGCTTTTTATTGTTTGTGTGCACTTTTATGCTGCGCAGGGCTGCTTATGCCTGCTTCCTGCATGCGTATGTGTTTCCGGATTAGCGCGTCTTTTTTGGCGCACGCCTTTCCCCTGTTCGATTCCATGTATACGTGTTGTTGGCACGCATGTGGGCGTTGCAAGCATTTACTTCCTGTACTTCACCTGTAACGCCCACATTTTCACGCGTTGTTACCCATTCCGCGTGTTACGCCCCATGTTTCACCCACTTCTGTTGTGTGCGCTGCGCTATGTGTGCTTTCCCTGTGCGTGTAGCACACGCCGTTTAATGACGCGTGCGCCACCCACGATTTTAGCACACATCCCAGGATTTACACGCCCACTGAATTCCATGAATCGATGTGCGCGACTTTGGCACGCCTGCGCTGCGATTTCACGCTTGCGCTCCCCTTTTCGGCGCACATTTATTCCATGAATCGGCCCCTTAGTGTTTTTGGTACGAATATTGGATTTGTGCTCACCAATCCTCTCCTTCACTCTTCTGGTTGTCTGTCCAACATAATATTGTCCACACGGACATATTAGGGCGTAAATTAGTAGTTTGCTTTCACATGTGGCATAATCTTTCAATTCTATTTTCGTGCCTTTGTATGGATGTCTTAGGTTGTCACCTTTCTGTACATTGTTGCAATGGCAACAGTTTAGACAAGGAAATGTTCCTTTTATAGGTTTTGCCAACGTCATTTGGTTCTTCTTTGTGGCTTGTTCGGCTTTTACCGGGGAATCTCTTAGATTTTTCCACGTGTGTAGGCCATTAGGGGGATATTTGGAAATAGTGTACTCAATTGGGGATCTAAACTGGTAATCTTCCAATTCTTAAGTATTTGCTTGATTTGAGGACTTTGCTGGGAACATTCTGATAGGTATATGAGTGGCTGATACTCTTTATTATTTTTGATCTTAGAGCTGACTAAATCCATTCTCTTCTTTGTTCCACATTTTGTCACTGCTTCAGTTGAAATAGATTCTGGGAGCCCTCTTTCTTTAAATCGACTCATTTGTCCTTGCTCAGCTTCTTTATATTCTCCTTCATCTGACACAATGCTTCTAATTCTAAGAAGTTGGCTCAATGGAAGATTATTCCCTAAGTATTGAGGATGATGGCTAGTATAATAGTGGCTATTGTTAACATCTGTAGGTTTTCTAAATATCGTTGTTTGAAGTTTGTGGGCCTTTGGTGTCACTTTGACATGAAGAAAATGTACCTCTGGTTTAAAAATGTGATCCTTCGGTTACATTCACGTTCCTCAGCTTGTCCCTTCCAAATGCCAAAAATATCATCGATATATCTCTTCCATATGGCTAATTTATTTGACCACGAATTGTTGTCTAGGATTTTTTGGGTTTCAAAGTAAAAAATGAAAATGTTTGCATATGCCGGGGCAATCACAGAGCCTGAGATTTGCCTGAGATCAGCCTGAGATCAGCCTGAGCAGAGCCTGAGATTTGGAGTAAATATTGTCCATCAAATCTAAAAAAGTTGCTGTATAGAATCATTTTCACAAGTTCAATCACAAAAACCTTGTTTGAATTGAAGTATTCATGTTTTAGAAGTATCCATTCCATTGCTTCTAAACCTTCCTCATGCGGTATGTAGGTGTATAGTGATTGGACATCTAAGGTGAATAGTGTCCAATGTTCTTCGATATGGTCCAATTCTTGCAATGTGTTCATAAAATGCATAGTGTCCTTTAGGTATGTGGTAGATGACTGTACGATTGGTTGGAGTAGTTTGTCGACATATTTAGACGGTGGGTCAAAGATGCTGTCAGTGGCTGCCACAATCGGCCTGAATGGTGGGTTGTTTAAATTTGTATGTACTTTCAGCAGTCCATAGAAGACTGGTGTGATTGATGTTCTGTTGATCAAAAAGAGCTTTGTCTTTTCAGTTATCTATCCTTCATTCAGAGCTTTCATCACAAACTCATCTGGCATTTTTTGTATGTCCTTTGTTGGGTCATGATCAAGGGTTGTATAGGTATTCTCATCTTGTAGTAATGTGAGACAGCCTGTGTTGTCCATGATGATAATGGCCCCTCCTTGTCTGCAGGTTTAATTTCTATGGATCTCTCCTCAGCCAATTGTTTTAGTAATCTATGTTGGTGTTTCCTTAGGTCGGTGTACTTATTGATTTGAGGTCCTGTCTCATTTTTGTTTCAAACATATCTAATGTTGTGTTCTTCACATTAGGATAGAAGTTACTTTTTGGCTTAATTTCTAGGGTTTCAAATGTAATTGATCTCTCTTGCATTGGTTGAACAGTAGTGAACTTACTACGGGCAAGTTGAACAGTAGTGATCCGCTAAATCAGGTAACCATCCTTACCACAACGTTTTGTACGAATTCTATGACTATTAATTAATTTTTTGATCAATCCCATAGTCTAAATCTTTCTTTTTGGGCTTACTCTATAGGCTAACACCCCAATCTCTATTGACACGGAGAATAAAGTTACCACTACTTCAGATTGGTGTTTAAACCCGCCATAGTGAATACAAGTATTGCTTTTGTCTGCATGAATTTCCTTCTGAAAATGAGAATGCTTGGAGCTAATAATCAAAGTTGTAAATAATATTTGAAGATGTTAAATGTTGATTACTTTTCCACTAATTTCCACTCCCGATGAAGAGAGTTACCTCTCGAAACGCGTAGATTTACTAATATTGAGGACATTTCCAAATGTAAAAATGTGCTTTTTGAACAAATTATAAATGTGTATATGGTGATACGATCTGGTGATACTTAACCAGATACATGTTTTATGATTTAACTGCATATTATATAATGGTGTAAAGATTAACTCTTTGTTTTTCTAAATTTTGTTTTTCTAAACATTGAATGAATAAATATTGCTTAAATTAAGCAACAACGTAAAAAAGTGGACAACAATACTTGCGTTAAAGCTCTAGTAAAACCCGAAGAGACTGGTTTGGTATTCACTCTTGATAATCCCTGACTGAGGGTTTCTCCTCAGTATTGAAAGGCGTGCAGGGGACGGGAGTGCCCATTAGAGAATGGGTATTCTAACTTTTTTCTATTGTTAGCCCTGACTTATGATACCAGATTCAGCATTTTCTCCCCAGCACCCTATACCTGCAAAAAACATTGGGTTAATTAGTGAATCCTTAAGTGATAGAATTCTAATCACATTGTCAGTCACCACAAGGTGTGCTTGCACTCGATTGATTTTTTTTTCATTTATGAAAAGCAATACAAAGCAGGTTAAAAGACATTTTTAGAAAAACAATAATGTAAATCACACTCTCGGGCTGCAAATGACACCCATGTTTCAAACAATGGAAAACTCACATAGGAACTTGGTTTTCAGTTACAATGACAGAATCCCATAACAGGGAAACTTAGGGGCAGGGATTACTCAAAACGGGAACAAAGGTTTGGGTTAAAAATGACAGCTGCAAATGGGAATTTGTTTTGAAACACCCTTTAACACATGGAAGAATTGTTTTTTCAGCTCTTAATGAAATGGCTTCTTGGGGAATATGTTATCCTTATTATGACTCGCAAGACACCGGAAGGGAGAGAAACTTTTGAATGCTACCTTTCCCTATCCCATGAAGTAACGTGGGAATTAATTGATTTAATAAGTCAAATATACTATGGATCTACCCAAACACAGGACATTCTTAAATGGGAACTGGTGAAAATACAAAGACATACAACAGATTCTTCCACAGGAAAATTACTTAAATATGCAGGCAAACAAAGTACTGTTCAGGAGGTAAAGGACTATAACCAACAGGCAAATGAGAGAAGATTTTGTTCCATAGGAAAAATGACCTAAATGCATGCACTGGTGAGCAAAGGATGTGTCAATGGGAGAGTTACCACAATGTACAGACAAATAAAATAAGGTAGGGGATTTTTCTCATGGGCAGTGTCTAGGGTAATGCTTATGATGATAGGACTTGTATAATCTATTGCTGAGGATGTCTATACTTTCAAGAGAGAGCTTCATGGAGCACCAGGACGCATCAGGGCCTCACTGCTGTGCCAGCCAGGGGTCAGTCAAGGATTCTCTCTGTTCACCAAGGATCCTAAGTCAACTTACTCCATCTCGAGGCTTCACCTCAAGATCTGGGCCTCTCTCTTTGCAAAGACAGATCCAATTTTGGGCAGCAGCTCACCTCAAGATTTAGAAGGAGAATCCTCATTTGAGGCGTAGTGACCTATTTATAAGGCAAATGACATTATAAATGTGTCAACCTTACCGCACAACTGATAGGGTAGTGGTCAAGGGTTCCCTCCCCCTCTGCGAGCCGGTTTTGTCATGGATTTCCCCCTTTCTCACCTGAGATCGATCATTGCAGGATTTCTTGGGAGGAGTCTTCTTGTGCACGGATCGGGTTTTGTACAAGCCCACGTGAGCCTCTTCAGGCTCCAGCGTGCGATCAGTGTTCCGGGATACTTGGAGGCTCCGGAAAGTCTAGGAAATGAGGAAGGTGTACACAAAGACGGCACACGAAATACGGGAAGCAAGGTAGAGAGAAGAGGGAGGAAGGGAGATGGGATTTAGAGGGTCCGGGAACCAGGAACAGGAGAATAGTTCCGCGAACTATGGAGCTCAAGTCTAACCACTACCAGCGATAGCGTTGAGACACGCGGGGCTGCTGGGGCTTGGTCTATTTGTAGAATGTGCTACGTACGATGTGGAGGCTGGTGGAAGGTGTACCACGTTAGACGGCCATGTTGGGAGTACCAAGGAGTGCAAGCCCCGTTGTGATAGGGACCAGGAAGTCCAAAAGCGGTGTGTTCTGTGGATCATGACAGCATGCCTCCTCTGAAAACCGGTTCCACCAGGTTTTCCCGGGTGTATCAGATGATACCTTCTGAGCAATCTAGGGGTATTCAGATTAGAAATTGGTTCCCAGGTTGTTTCACTAGGAGGATATCCTTTCCACTCAACCAGGTATTGGAGTTAACCCCGTTTATACCTGGAGTCACATATTCTGGAAACTTCATATTCCAGCTGGTCGTC
Source organism: Ambystoma mexicanum (assembly GCF_040938575.1). NCBI lineage: Eukaryota > Metazoa > Chordata > Amphibia > Caudata > Ambystomatidae > Ambystoma > Ambystoma mexicanum. The sequence continues at coordinate 711,273,288 of NC_090939.1, forward strand.
CACAACCACAGGGTTGGGTCTGCAGGATTTCTGGGATGATCGGATGTAAGGTTTTAATAAAGAAGTGTGAAAAACTGGATGAATCTTCTTCCAGGAGTCTGGCAACTTGAGCCGGAATGAGACTGGGTTTATGATTTCCTTTATGAAAAGGGGCCGTAGTATCGGGGGGCCAGTTTGTTTGGTCGTAAATGTCGAGGCAGTAGTTTCGAGGACAGCCAGACTTGATCACCGACGGCATAAGAAGGCCCTGGTCTTCTTTTGGTATTCACATAACGCTTAGTGTGTGTTGGGCCTTTTCTAAATATTCTTTGGCTTCCTTGTGTACGTTGATGAGAGTTTCAATCCAGGAGTCAACGGTTGGTACTGGTGGGGGATGTGGGAGAATGGAAGGTAGAACTGACAGGTGGAATCCTTGGCTGCAATAAAAGGGGCTGGTCTTGACTGCCGATTGATCAGAGTTGTTGTAAGCGAATTCAGCCACCGGTATAAGGAGCGACCAGTCGTCCTGTACATTGGTGGCGAAACAACAAAGGTATTGTTCCAGGGTCTGGTTCACACGTTCCGTAGCTCTGTTAGTCTGTGGGTGGTAACTTGATGAGAGGGCACGTTGGATTCCTAGAATGCGACATAGATGTTTCCAGAATTGTGAGACGTATTGAGGTCCTCGGTCTGATATGATCTTGGAAGGGAGTCCATGAAGGCGAAATATATGTTCCAGGAAAATGGCAGCGAGTTCTGAGGAAGATGGCAACTTGTATGAGGGTGTAAAATGGGCCATGTGGGTGAATAAATCAATGGTGACCATGATAATCGTATAGCCCCTGGATGGTGGTAATTCCACGAAAAAGTCCATAGCGATGAATTCCCAGGGCCTAGAAGGTAACAAAGGTTGAAATAGGAGACCTGCCGGTTTCTTATTATCATGCTTGTTTTGATTGCAGACTGCACAGGCTTGAATGTACCGTTGAACGTCAATTTTCATTTTAGGCCACCAAAATTGTCTTTGTATTAGACGGAGGATGTTGGTGACGCCATGGTACCCAGAGTGAAGAGTGTCATGACAGAGGTTAATGATCCGTAGTTGCAGTCTCTGTTTGGGAATGACCAGGGCATTGTGCTTGAACAAGTACCCATCTCTAGTTCCAAGACTCCACCGATTTTTCCCTGTGAATTCTTTCCAGATCTCAGAGTAGTGGGTTTGCATTTGAATATCTTCCAGAAGACTGACTGCTTGGGCTACAAAGATTGTGTGGGGAAACATCTTTGGGTAGGCCCGATCTTCAAGAGTTTCGTAATCAGGACGTCGAGATAAGGCATCAGCAATTATGTTCTGTGATCCAGGGACATGATGGATGTGGAACTGGTACTGGGCAAAGAAGAAGGCCCAACGGGCTTGACGACTGTTCCTACACTCCAAAGATTGTAGAAATTGGAGATTTCGATGGTCCGTACGGACCGGGACAGTATGTTTAGCTCCCAGAAGTAGATGTCGCCATTCTGTGAAGGCTAACAGCTCCTTTTCCAAGACGGAATAATGAGTCTCGCTGGGAGTTAGGGTTCATGAAAGGTAATCAATGGGGTGCTCCAATTTGTCCTGAAATTCCTGCTTTAGCACTGCTCCTATGGCGTAGTTAGAGGCATCCGTCTCCACTGGGAATGGTCAATTAATATCGGGTTGAGCTAGGATGGGGGCTTGAGTAAACTGTTTTCAATCGTTGGAATGCCTTGTCTTGAGCTGAAGTCCAGAGAAAGGGAGTATCTTTCTTCAAGAGAGCAATGATCGGTTGAACTATCTCAGAAAAGGATGGTATGAACTTCCAGTAGAAATTGGCAAGCCCCAGGAAGGATTGAATCTGTTTCACGGAAGTGGGAACCGGCCAAGATAGTATGGCTTTTACCTTTGAATGGTCCATTCCAATTCCTTCTGGACTAGGACAAATCCTAGGTAATGAACAGAAGTGACATGAAAAAGGCATTTCTCGGGTTTAGCTAGGAGTTTGTGTTCACGTAGTCGTTGTAAGACTGCCTTTACATGCTCTTCATGCTTTAGAAGGTTCTTGGAGTAAATCAAGATATCATCCAGGTAAACGATGACGAAGAGGAACAGCATGTCAGAAAACACCCTATCCATGAAACGTTGGAAGACCGCTGGGGCATTAGCAAGTCCGAAGGGCATGACCAAGTATTCAAAGTGACCAAAGGGTGTTCTAAAGGCTGTTTTCCATTTGTCTCCTTCCCTAATACGGATTAGATGGTAGGCACCCCTGAGATCCAATTTCGTGAAGATTACAGCTCCTCTCACCGCTTCCAGGATATCAGAGATTAAGGGCAAGGGGTAGCAGTCCTTGAGGGTGCATTGATTTAATCCACAATAATCAAGACAAGGTCTAAGCTCTTTACTGTCTTTCTTGGGAACAAAAAACAACAAAGCCCCAGCTGGGGATTTAGATGTTCTTATGGTGCCATTTTCAAGGTTAATATCCAAGTATTCTCGGCCCTTTTTTCCGGTTCGGATAGAATGAACATCCTTCCAAAAGGAATCACTGCTGAATTTTCTGTATCTATAGCACAGTCTTCAGGTCTGTGAGAGGGTAGGGCCTGGACTATAGCAGTTGAAAACACATCAGCGTATTCCTGATAGGCCTTAGGAACCTGTTTGATATTAGTAACCATGAGCGGGCCTTGCTGGTCTATTGGCGTGTTTTCGGAGGATGTCAAGGAGGAATCCAGGAATAGACAGTGAGACATGCAAAACTCAGAACCAAGAAACAAGGATCATGCTGCCCAGTTGATATATGGATTGTGTTTCTGTAACCAGGGCATGCCTAGTACCATGGGGTAATTTAGCCGACTTAATGATGTCAAATTTGATCACCTCTCGGTGATGGTTTATCGAGAGTTGGATCTCTTCGGTCTGCAAGGTTATAGGTCCTGAAGTGAGAGGTCTTCCGTCGATCGCCTCCACAGGTTGCATGATGTTTCGTGTTTCGTATGGAATGTGGTGGCTAAAGACCCAATCTTGATCTATGAATATTCCCATAGCCCCACAATCCACCAAGGCCAAAATGATGTAGGTCTCATTCTTGGATGGCGATAGAAAGGCCTGTAGAATCACTAGGTTGTTCTGTCCAGGAGAGTTCAAGGATGGAATAGATGTGGAGCAAACATCTCTCTCCCGAAGCCTTGCTCCATCTAGGATCAGGAGCTGGCGTTTCCCGAACGCTGTAGAGGGGCTAGAGGGCACTCTCTAACTAGGTGTTTATCCGAGGCACAATACATACATAACACCGTATGGATCCTTCTCATCCTCTCTTGCGGGGATATGGGTCCACGGAAAGCCCCTATTTGCATGGGTTCTGGATCATTGACAGAGACTGGAGTAGGGACAGGTTTCGATGAGGTCTCAAAGGACACCTTCTGGAAGGGCATCTTGGACTTTTTCTTCTTCCTGGATACGAAACTATATCTGCATGGCAAGACCCATAAAGGCCTGGAATGAACTTGGGCGAGCCAATCTGGCTAATTCGTCCTTGATCTCCTCATTTAAGCCCTTTCGGAAAAGAATAAAACTTGCTTCTGAAGACCAATCCGCTTCCTTAGCCAATTGTTTGAATCGAGTTACATACGTAAGCATGACCTGTGATCCTTGCTGAAAATCAAGTAGACGTTCCTGGGCGCTATAGACCTGTTTTGGGCAGTCAAACATGGTTTTAAGGGCCTGTCTAAATCTGTCGCAATCATCCATGAGGGCATCTCCAGAATTGACCAAAGGTGTGGCCCAGGTTAGTGCATTTCCGGAGAGGTATGAGATTATAAAGCTCACCTTAGCCCTGGGAATTGAAAAGTAGTAGGGCTTAAAGGTAAAGTGGACTAAACAGGAATCACGGAATCCGCAAAGGGTTTTTGCAGACCCATCGTATTTGTCTACAATGCCGCCCAGTAGTACGCTTTCCTTTGTGGCAGAATAACGGGACAAAACTAATTGTTTCAATGCGGCGTTTTCCGCCTTTAAATTCTGCACCTTGGTCGTTAATTCTTGCGTGCCACGCAAGAGATCCTGAACGGCCGCTTCCATGTTAAATTCAACTTCGGTCGTTTGGCGTCTCAAACTGTCATGGATTTCAACTTCGGTCGTTTGGCGTCTCAAACTGTCATGGATTTCCCCCTTTCTCACCTGAGATCGATCTTTGCAGGATTTCTTGGGAGGAGTCTTCTTGTGCATGGATCAGGTTTTGTACAAGCCCGCATGAGCCTCTTCTGGCTCCAGCGTGCGTTCAGTGTTCCGGGATACTCGGAGGCTCCGGAAAGTCCAGGAAACGAGGAAGGTGTACATGAAGACGGCACACGAAATCCAGGAAGCAATGTAGAGAGAAGAGGGAGGAAGGGAGATGGGATTCAGAGGGTCCGGGAACCAGGAACAGGAGAATAGTTCCACGAACTACGGAGCACACGTTTAACCACTAACAGCGATAGCGTTGAGACACGCGGGGCCGTGGGGGCGTGGTCTATTTTTAGAATGTGCTACATCAGACGTGGAGGCTGGTGGAAGGCGTACCACGTTAGACGGCCATGTTGGGAGTACCAAGGAATGCAAGCCCCGTTGTGATAGGGTCCAGGAAGTCCAAAAGGGGCGTGTTCTGTGGATCGTGACAGGTAGGTCCAGATAATGGGAGAGTGATTTGAGAAGCCTGGGTAGGGTACTCCATCCATCCTCTGATGGAGCCAGTGGGCTGGGTCTGGATTTTGCGCATGGAAATCCCACTGCATAACAAATGCCCTTTCTCATCAGATCATGCCACATATGATAGCAATTTCAGATACTATATTTTTCTGTGAATCAAATGATCCTACCTAGAAGATTGTAGGTTATTCTATGGCCAAGTTATGTTTCTTCCAGATTCCCACCCCAACTGTATTAATGAAAAATTTGGCATTCAGTGGCCGGGATGTTTACCGCTTGTGGCACACTTTCTCAGATTTGTATGATTGTCCCAGTTATGCAGGGGTCCCAATCAATTTGTTTTAGTATACCTTTTGGTATATTGGTGTCACCAAAATCATTTTCAGTCCACCAGAATTGGCTTTCGGACAGCTTTCCAGAAATCTGCACCTGAATATTCTGGGATGGATATTATGGATATTACACGATGAAAAGCATGTCTCTGAATTTTACACAAAGGGAAATTACATCCCCACATAAACCTGCACCCACCATCTGCCATGTGTGGCTGTGACATCAAGAGGGGTGATGTATGAGTTTCAAAGGGCAGGTTACCAGCTAAGGCAACTTTTATGGTGGCCTTAATTGCTTTTGGTCATAAAACCTGGGGATCCAGAGAATTCCTCAGCTCATCACCGTGGCAACGGGGCTTCGAAGAAAGGTTTCACTTATGGAGAAATTGAAACTTACTGGCAAGCAATTCCCTTAATATTTCTTTTCAGTTGAGATTGACTTTTGAGCTTGCATTTTAATTTGACATGAGGGAATGCACTCCATTAATATATTAAAATATCACTGCAAAGCTGTTCCCTGCATACAGTGGTTACATGTGGGCACATAATTACACTTTTTAAGGCTTTGATGCACATCTTGTTTTACAAAGTGTTACTTAAAAGTGAAATCAAAATGTCTTTTTTAGTCTCAGTCGTGGAAAGACATTCATGTTACTGAAGCAGTTTAACCCAGATCAGGTTCCCAACATGAAAGGTACCAAACTCTTATGTTGACAGTTTTGCACACATTTTGAGGAGCATGACTTTAACTGAAAAGGAAACATGGATGTTGAAGACAATGAGTTTGGTCAAAGTACAAAACACCATTCTGCAGTGCAAACTTGCACACATTAGGGTCATTTTATTCACAGGCTTGGATGCCGCAGTTTCAGCAAAATAGTCTCAGCTTTTCCAGACCTTTTTCAAAAGTTTCCTGATGTCTTTCCCTCATTTGTGGCAAGGAACATTTTCAGGCATCTCCACCTTTGGACACCTAATGTTGCTCCTTTTCACTTTGGAATTGCATGGCCTCAATTTCCACATTACTCCAGTACAGGCCTTTCATTTTGGGAAGTCCTCATACTGACTCTGGCCTTTAGTTATGTTGTTCAGGGCTATTTCACCTCAGAAATCCCCCTCTAAGCTCTTCGCTTCTTCATTTAGAAAGAAGAGCTAGCAGGGAGTGGAGTGTTCATTTGATGATGGTCTGGGTTTGTTCCAGGGGTCTCCTTTAGAGCACGCCTGCTCCTGGATTCATACAGGATTCTCCTTCAGAGTGTGTCTGCTCTATTCCTGGTCCTGATGCAGTGGTGCACTGGTTCACACCCATTATCTTTGGATTTTTGTTTTCCCATTATATTGTGGGTCCTGGGCCTCTCCCCATCCATTAGTTCTCCTCCGGCCTGTAGAGGCAAGGAGTTATTACATCTGCCAAAAAGAACAGAAAGTTTAAGTATTTTACACAATACCATTTTCCCAGGTAGTGACGTGAAAGTTGACAACAAAAAAGCAGGAGAGAAACATACAAGATACACATGACAAGCACCCATTGGGTTTTTCTACATATATACATTTTCCAAACAGTTGTTCATTACATTGTTCATTTTCATGATCTTTTCAAGATAAGAATAATTGGGCTACTCTCTGTCAATGTATGATTTTCTTCATCCAGGTTCCAGTTCCTTACCTTTACTCATCTGAAGATTCCTGGTCTCTACCCTCCGTGGGTTCTTCAAAGAGTCACAAGTTCTCCCAAGTATGACAGGACTTCGGGTGATTGATGTGCACATAATTCTCTTCTGTTTGTTCTCCTTTAGGGATGCGGATCGTGTAGGCGACAAGTGAGATTTTATCTACAATTTCAAAGGGGCCACGCCAGGAGGGAAGGAATTTCCGCTCCTTGGTCTGGTTCCTCTGAAATTTGTACAAGTAGACCCTGTCTCCCACTTGATATTCTTTTAAGTGGTCTTTAAATCGTAGTGTGTTTTCATCCCCTCTGCCAATTTTTCCAGATTAAGTTGAAGATTACGCAAAAGCATGCTGAAGGTGTTTTACTCAGATTCTCAATATATTCATGTGTCGTGTACCTATTGATCAGGGTCTGCTCTTGCGTTCTGTAGAGCAGATGTTGTGGTAGCACCATTTTTCATCCAGTCATTAGCTTGAACATCTTTGTCGCAGAAGATGGTGTAGACCTGATGGCCAACAGGACAAGCGGTAGTCAAATGTCCTAACTAGGCCCAGAGTATGCCATGAACTTCTTTAGGATTCCCACAATCTTGTTATTGTACCTCTCAACTCCCCTAATAGAGGCTGCCCGGTAGGCAATATGAAGATGTCTCTTTACCCCAATTATCTCCCACATCTTTGTCATCACATCGCTGGTGAAGTGACTACCTCGGTCTGACTCAATCTTTTGGGGAAGGCCGAAACGTGAGACATATGGCTGATTATCAGGGCAGCTGCTGTTTCTGCCTTGCATATTGGGGCTGGGAGACATTCCACCTATTTTGTAAACAAGCATGTTACCGTTAACATGTACTTATTTCCTCCAGATGAGCGAATCTCCAGCCAATGAAATCTACTTGTAAATCTGAGCATGGCAGTGTCATCCCCCTTTTCTGGAGGGGAGCTCGGTGTGTGGGAGTATTTGGCTGAAATTGCGCACACGCAAGACACCCCTTCAAGTATTGGTGGAGGTCCTGCCCCATGTGTGGCCAGTGTGCGACCTCTCGCAAAATGTCCAAAGTAGTACGAAACCCCTGATGACCGGCTGTGGCTGAGTCATGGGCGTGACTTAGCATCAGGCTTCAGAATGAGGTAGATACCACCCACTGGTCACATCCAGAGATGGATCTCCGTACCAACAAACCGTCTTGGATTCTGAACATTTTGGGAAACTTCATCAACACCCGGAGATCCTCTTTCCCGATGTAATCGGTTTTGGTCAGAGGAAAATTCACAGGGTCTTTAATGCGTCAATAACATTTCCCAATAATCGGATCCCCTTTTTGTGCAATGATCAAATCAGCATCTGGGATCTCATTACTCCACTGGGAAGTTGAGAGTTCCTTTTGGGTAAGTGTTTGGGACCTGGTGGCAGCAGCAACCTGGATTTCCCCCAACAGGGACTCAATCTCAATGAGATCCCCATGGATGGCTCCGGTTTTGGCCAACTGGTCAGCCAGGTCATTTCTGGTTTTGTCTGGTCCCTCTATTTTGCAAGGACCCTTGATCTTCTTCCAGTAGATGGTTATCTCATCAGAGGTGCCCAGATCATCAATTAATTGTATTAGCTTGACATGCTTGAGTGGATTATTATTTGCACACAGCAAGGCTCTGGTTTTTCAATTTATCAGGTGCTCCACAAACCCGTTCCGGACATAATCGGAATTAGTGTTTATGACCAGTTTGTGGAGTCGGTGTTGCATGGCAGTGAGGATGGCCTGATGAACCACCATGAACTCTGCCACCTGACTACTTTGGGGACCGATCTTGTACCCAGCGGAGGGCTCCGGGGCATCATTCATCCAGGCATTTCCAACGCCAGCCACCAGTTCCTTTTCCCCCGTTGTTATCAACATTATAGGAGCACCCGTCAACATAAACTGTGGACATCCCCTGGCACATGTCTTGCTCATAGACCTTGTGCAGTGAATTCAGGTATGCCTCCATGTTGTCTTGTGTTTTGAGATTTTTAGTCCTTGAGACAGTTTTCTCGAGCACAATCATGCAAGTCAGCCAAACCTTGCGTGAGGGGACTCCTCTTGTTTTGGCCATATCTGACCTCTACAGGAAAGCCTTGCATGGACAGAATCCAGGAAGCAATTCTGGAATTACTCACATTCCCTGCCTGGATTCTGTCACTTTGGAGATATTGCAAAGGCTGGTGAGGAGTCTCGATGATGATGTGCTCCCCCTGGATGAAAGGGCGGTAATTTATCCATGCCCACACCATTGTCAGGAGTGCCTTCTCACAATCGTTGAATTTGTCCTCCATGGAGGACAAAGTCTTGCTCATATAGGAGATTACTTTGTTGACCTTGGCATGCTTCGGGTATAATACTGCTGTTAAGCAAGTATTTGAGAACCCCTCCTCCATGAAGAACTCCTTGTTTATGATGGGGTAAGCTAGACAAGGCGCTTGTGAGAGGCTTCTCTTCATTTGTTTCACTGCCTTGGCTTGCACTGGACCCCACTCCCACTTGAGCCTGGCCTTTAAAAAATGGACCAGGGTCTAGTGAGCTCTGCGTAGACCTCTATGAACTGTCTACTACAATTAGTCAGTCCAAGAAGGCTTCTTAGTTCACGTAGAGTCGTGTGGTCTTTCAATTTTAGCAATGCTTCCAACTTTTTTGCCTGGGGACAGAGACCCTCAGGTGTGATTTCATAGCCTAGGAAGGTCATGCAGGTATTACACCACTGCACATTCTGAACAGACAGTTTTGCTCCGTCTTCCTTCAACTGGGTCAGAACATAGCTGATTTCCACTATATGTTCCTCCACAGTTGAGCTTTTAATTAAAACAGCATACACATAGGCCAGGTTTCCCATTTCACCCATGTCGGGCATGGCCTTATGCAGAAAAATGTTAAATTCATTTTCAGAGTTTATATATTCAAAGGGGGTTCGGATCCACGTGTACTGCTGCCCCCTGAAGGTAAGGCCAGCTTGTCCTGGTCTTCCCTACTCACGGGTACTGTCCAGTATCCATTGGTCAGGTCAATGGCAGTATACACCTCTGAGCGTTGGATCTGGGCCAGTCCCTGGTCAATGTAGGGAAGAGGCCATCGGGGAATGTGGACCGGTTTGTTCATCTCCCTACAGTCTGTGCATAGTCTCCATTGGCCATTCGGTTTTAGTATCCCCACTACTGGATTATTAAAGGTAGTGTGGAGCAGACAAATTATACCACAGGACTCTACCGTCTTTATGATCTCCGTGAGTGACTCCATAGAAGCGAGAGGCATTCGATATTGCTTCACGAATAAGGGAATCATCCCAGGGTATCAACAAGGTTGATTTGTTCCTCAACCATCTGCTTGAAACCTGGAAATACCTCTGGTTTAGCAATCTCTGCATTATCCTCCAGTTGTGTGGAGAGATCTCTAGTTATGGTGTTGGCCTGGACAGGAGGTTTCAGGTAAAAGCAGCAGTAATTGTTGACCTGAAATACCACCTCATACTTGCTGATTTCGCAGGTGACCTCTTCTCCCCCCGTAAGGGCAGGAAGAGTACATCAAGAAATTCCACCCTTGCCAGGTAAAAATCTTTTCTTGAGGTAAGTCATCATCATAGGTGTAGCAGACATTTGGGATCCGTCCCATGATTTGATTCCCTAAATCGATGGAGAAATGCTGGGCATCAGCCGCCATTCCAATAAAGGTGTCTGTGCCCAGAGTGATACTCCTAGGTTTGCTGTTATCCACCAATATTCAAATGGTGTTGTGTTCTAAGTCAACTAATGGTGTTGGGTTCAAATACAACCCCTGCTGTTGCAGATGATGATTTAAATGTATGTAAGCATAACGAATTTGACAGTTTCTGTCCTCTCTTAATTTTAAGGGGATAATAAATTGTCGGGCCAGTCCTGGGATGGAGACCTCTTCTCCAGTTTGAACTTCCACTGCATACAGTAGCAATTGAGCTGACCGAAATGCCTTTTGACGATTGTCAATGCCCATGGGGTTACCTCCCAGTTGGGACCAGACTTTGTAATTGATGTGGTCCAAAATAATTGCAAATTGATTGAGAATGCTAAGTTGAAGGCAGAAGGGAGATCTCGCACAACCCAACAATTATGCTCTATGCTTTTATCACCAATGGAGATTTTTATCATGCACCTGCTAGGCAGAATATGTTTGGTATTGGGAGTTTCCATGCCCATTTCCCACTTATCAATCAACCTAAATGTGGGAATGGTCTGATCTTTTGGGAGTTTCCTGAATAACGCTTTGTTGATTAAATTGTTTCCATTATTCAGGCATACTCTGGCGAGAACAGCCCCCTCCCCCCTATTTACCTGAATGGGGAAAACAGCTGTTCACCCTTTTTTTGAATATCGGTCATGCTTTGAGCTAGCTTTTTATCATGGGATTTGGGTCTTCTTCAAATTGTGAATCAGTATAAAATGTCAGGGTATTCCCTTCCAGTGTGGAATGCCACTTAAAACTGCGAGGAAGGTTGGTTTTCAAGAATGGAGAAGGGTTCCCATCACCAGATTGTTTTCCTGCAGCAATTACAGTTATGTCAGGGACTTGATTGTTCCTAAAGTGGAACTCAATTTTGTCAGACCGCTGCCCAACCATATGGCATGTGCCATTTAAGCATACATAGTTTGTGCTCTGTTTTGATTTTATTGACCAGTTAGTCTGTGTCCGGAGGACCTTGTTCACAAACTTTATTAGGGGTGACAACCTCCGAAAGAGGTCATTGCCTAAGAGACAGAGTGTTCTCTCTGGAGTGCTGACTATAACCAGGTGTTTCACCTTGTGTCGCCCAATTTTGATCTCCTGATCCGCAGTCCCCTCAATGGGTATGTCATTTCCGTCGAACTTCTAGAGTTCTCCAGGAAAAGGTGTGAGGGGAATTTGGAGACCCCCCCCCTTCCTGAATTTAGTTGATGAAATGCCTTTTTGGGTAGAAGGGTGGCTTGGGATCCTTTATCCACCAGTGCTGAAAATGCACACTGCCCTTGCAACTTGACAGGGGCATAAAACGTGCCTTGTTTCTCTTCCAACGGGCAAAGGAAGAGTGAATTTTGGACCAGCTGGGTGGTTAATTACTTTATTTTGAACTCTGAAACTGTGTGACTGTGGGCAATTGTCTGTGTCAGAGCTCGGGAATTTGTGAAGAAAATTTGGCATCCTGAGATTTGGGGAGTTTGTAAATCCCCTTTTCCCCTTGATTCTGTGCTGTCTCCCTTTTCCTTGGGAAAGTCACTTGAACCGGTTTGGGAGGAGCATCCCTCCTTTTTATCTGTATTATTGAGATGACATTTCTGGGGTTCGGGGATAGGCGGTTCTAGGTCAGTGCCCATACTTACCCAGTCTAAGTAAGGGTCTTTTGGGACCCATTTTTCTTTGGGAGGAATCTCCCCATTCTTGAAAGAGAAGACTTTCTTCCCAGAAACCTCCAGGGATTCTTCCCCTTCAAACTGGAGGACGTGGCCATCTTCCACAAAATGGGTCTTCTTGATCACTTGGTTTCTCCTACTTACCCTCTGTTCCTCGGGTTGCAGTTTTTCGTGGGTATGAGATTTGGGTTCAGGTTCAGAGGTTTCCAGGGGCCTTTCATGGGTTAGGAAGGAAGCTTCCTCTAGGGCTTTTCATCCCCCTTCCTCCTGAGCCTCCTCCTCTGGAACCTGTTATTTGTCGGGGTTTTCACCCTGTCATTGTTCCGGGGTGCCAGACCCTGGGATCAAGCTTTTCTGGGTAGCCATGTTCATTTGAGGGTTCTGGTGAGACCTCAAAATGCGACTCAGGTCTTGGGTCAAGCTCTGGACCGGGCGTTCTGGTTGCTGCACCCTCTCGGTTTGATAAGGGGGTCTAGGGTCAAATCTTTGCTGCTCTCAGGAAGGGTAACCATCCCTTCGCCCAGAGTACCTTTGGTAAGGAGGATTCCCCTGGTATGCCTCCATCCTTAGTCTCCCTTTTCCCTGATTTGGGGGTCTAGACTCCTGAAACTGGGGGGAGAGAGAAGGATTATTTTGAATGTTGGGGTATGGAGGGTACCTGGGGATGAAACCTAAACCGGAATGTGGGCCATGACTGCCCTCCTGAAGGAAGTTTTGAGGGAATTTTGGAGGGAAATGTGGAGGGAAGTTTCCTGGGGCCGTACTTATCTGATTGGATCTCCCTCCCTAAGCCGGGGGAGTCCATACATACCCCAGGATGGGTCTGTTCCCCTTATACCTTGGGCTAAAGCATTTGGCAGAGTCAGGTAACACATTTGAGGGGTACCCTGCCTGACTACCACCTGTTTGGGACTGGTCAGGGGGTCTTCTCTGCCTCACATTTAGTTTGTTAGCGGGAGGTGTATTTTTGCTCCCCCACCATTTCTAGGTCCAAAATGGGGGTATTCTTCACATCTGCCATCTTGGCAGAAGCGGGGTGTTGGTCGCTTTGGTATATTTGGGGGAATTCTTATTTTCCACAGGCTTTTGGACCTCATAGATGCAGCTAGCTTGCTCTATTACCCAGCCCAGGGTCCTTTCCTCGTGCAAGTCCCTATCCAGTTGTGTCATTATGTACTTAGGGAGGGCATGTAAATAGATATTAATGAACTCCCTGATGTTTTTCCACACTCGTCTAGTGGTTTGGGTAAATGCCTGCTTCACTTCTTGGACAAACTCACTCAGTGTCTGATCCTCTCCGCACTGCAGGTTGTAGGCTGCTTTGCGAGCCTCTTGGGGGTTCTGGTGCATGGAGAAGTGTTTCAAGATGGCCGCCTTGTAGGTAGACCACCTTGAATGATTTTGAGCCTCCAGCCCCCCAAACAAGCTGGTGTATTTTGTGGAGAATGTCCACTTGGCAAACTTCATAGAATTATGGTCATTTTTTTACGCCAAATTACATCATCATCTGGGCATACAGCTCCAGATGCTCCCAGACTCAGTACTTGGCATTTTTATGCTAAAGGGTCATGAAACTTCTAATGGCTTTTATCTGTCAAAAGGGGTATTTTACCTGAGTTCTCTATTGTATGGCAGCCTTCTTTTTCCACTGGGCCTGAGTCCATTCGCCCTCAGACTCAGAGCTGCTGCTATTTGTGGTCCCATCCCTGTCCTCTATGTGCTCCCTGATTCTTTGAGACTGGGAGACTCTCCCAGAATGACAGGGTCTATCTAGTCTCTTCTCCCCTGCTGTATTATGGGCTCTCTGGGTCACTTCCCTTGGACTCCCTCTTTCACACAGGGGAGTAGTCATCTGACTCCTCCCTTCTTCTGGGGTTGGTGGAGAACAAGAACTCCCCCATCTCCCTGAATGGGTGGAGGTTTTCAGGCTACACTCTTTTGGGGCCTAAACTCAGACTCTTCTTTATCCGCAAAGTGGACTAGATGGTCCCTTTGTAGCTGATGTCTCTGCCAGTCAAACTTCCTGATCTTCTCTTCATAGGAGTCATCCTGGTCAGTTGCATTTGCCAAAATGTTTTTAACCTAAGTAGTGATGCACACCCATCAATCTCTGATGGGGGCTGGACTTCAGACGCAGTCATGCTAGGCCTACTTAAGTCCAACTGCCTCGTATGACCTTGTTCTTGTGAACTCTTCGGCACAAAGTTAGCAGCGCCTTGCGCATGCCAGGTGTTGAATTGGCTTGAGACCCCTGGTACAGGGGGCATCACATCATGATCAGGGGTTGCCCTTCCATTCCCTAACTGTTTGGGGTTCCTCAAGGCCTGATTAAATCTAGCCCATTCTTTTTGTAACCTCTCTACTTTCTCTTTCTAAGACCCTATTTCCTGTTAGTATGCAGAGGCCTGAGCTTTGCGCTCTGCTATCAGGGCTTTACTAGCTTCTATGACCGTACCTTTAGGCACTACTTGGCCCTGGAGCCACTTGTTCTCCTCACAAAGGGCCTCACTTTCTTTCTGTAAAACTTGTAGGATCTGGAAATACTGGAACCTCTTCTTTTGCAGGAGGTTAATCTCCTCACTCTGTGCAGGTTTGGTCTGTGTTGTCTGCTCTAGGTCAAATTCCATTCGACTCATATGTCCCATTAATTTTTCATACTCTATGTTTATGTCAATTAGTTCCTCAAAACATGACTCTCCTTTCTGCAGGTCTGCCTTCAACTGGCACATTTCCTGGCACATGACATCTTTTTCCTGACACAGCCTACTATTCTGTTCACTGAAGTGATATCTCTGCTGTTTCATAGCGCTCAACTTCTGGCGCTACTGGTCAAAATCAGCTTGGAATGGACCTCCTTTATAACACACTGATTATTCTCTTCCAATTGCTTAATCTGCTTTTGATATGCACTCATGTCCTCTAAGCAGACTCTATTGTATGTCACTTGTTGGTTTATTTTTAGTTGACTCTCTTTCAGGGGATCAATTCTTTCTTGGCACCCCTTTGTCAGTGCAGATAATTGGGACTGCCACTCTTAATTACTTTGCTGCTGTACTGCCAACTCATCCTTTAGCTGCTGAATGATGTTTTCTAATTCTAACTCAGAATTGTGTCTCTCTCGCACTTTCTCCTCTACCTACCTTAACTCCCCTGTTACTGGCTCCAATAACTCAGATTGATTTTGCCCAGAAGCTACACTCTCCTCGTACCTTTCTTCCATGATCATCATGTGGAAGTACATATACGCAGTGTGCTGGACCATTTTAGTTTGCTCATCTTTGGTGGTCTGCGACATGTAAAAATCTGTCAGAGCTTGATTTAACAGGCCACTGTCCTGCCACACATCCATATTTGTAGAGGTTACCTGTTAGATCATTTTAGATTGCCAGGCTCCATGTCCCGGTTCTGCCCATTCCCCTTTACTGAACAATTTGGATAGAAGGTTCATCCTAGCCATGTTAATTTCCACGTTGCTCATTGTGAAAAGTGTTCTCTACCTGCTGGGTTTTCTATGCAAGGGCAAAATCTCCACCTTGTTCCTTCCTAGTTCATGCTTATGCTATTTTATTTTAGACACACATGGCTCTCACACCTAGGATACTGGCTGGTGCCTTCCCAATGTAACACAGCTTACTATCCCCTAAATGTAACAATACTTCAATGGGCTAGTGTGTTGTGCTACACTGTCACTGGTGGAAACAACTCTCTTAATCCCGGACTCAAGTCCCCAAGTTGTCACAGTATATTATGCAGCACCCGCAAGTCAGGGATCTCTTCCCTTGCCAATGAAGGTGGCACACAATATAATGCTTTCTATTAATACCACAAAATTCTTTTTTAAGGAAGCCTCCAACCCGTCTCGCACCCAACCTCCACTGCACCCCAATAGAGTAGGAACCAGACCAGTTTGTTGTCAATGAAGACTTTATTAATTGATAATTTTAATATCAGATCAGAAAAAATAGATGAGAGCAACCACTAATGTTGCAGGAACAAAAATGCACAGACTTCTAGAATGTAACCAGGTGAAGCGATACTGTAATGCCACTCCTATTTTGTTTTATTGAAAGCAATACAAATCAATTTAACTCAAATTATTGCAGTAATGTTAAGCACTCTCCCCTGCAAAACGCCCACACAACAATTGGATTTAATCCCTTTGAAAGGAAGGCAGTGGCAGCGGTAAGACTTCAAGGACAAATAGGTTTTGGGATGGTGCCCACAGACACAAGATGGGGAGCCAGTAAAGAGAGGGGGTTTCATTTTGGAGTACAATGGAAAAATGGGTTTTCAATGATTTAATACTACTGCTATGGGAGAGCACACAAAGGGGCTGTTGGCTGCTTACTCTAGAAGACAAATAGGGCTTCAAAGCAGGTTAGCTAGTGAAGAAGGAAAATCTGAATGTCCCTTCCCTCCCGATGCGCCCCCCAACCGGAAGAAGCACCCCCGACAGAATAACCACTGTCTGTATGAGGTTACACTGATCCCCACTGCTCCCACCATAGGCATGCACCACGAGTGGTACCCAGCCACCCGACCATACAACCCTGCAATGGTGCGAGCTCTACCCAGAGCAAGCCAGGATGACCAAGACGAGCTGGAGATGACTATATGGACCAAATTGACAGACATCTCCACCAGCCATGCTGCAGTTCGTTAGAGACGCCATGACGACATAGCTGTGCTAGACAGGAACACATGTGCAATCTGTACATTCGGGGCACTGACACACCAATCCTCATGAAGAACCCACACGTACAGTTCTATGAGCTAGAGGACAGTAACATATACATACTGTCTGCATGTTTATTATTTTGCCACTTAGGCTTGCTACAGCACCACAGAAACGCAAGATGCCCGAAGAGCTCATATACATGCTTGCCGATGCTATACGCTATTTACCCTATGGAAGGACAGGAGCACTCACAGGACTTGACCAACCACGACACACCTTAACCTATGGACAATTACACTGAGCACATAGTCTGAGGCACAGTAGGATTTAGGAAAATCCAGCAAGCTAGAATTGTCTTGCAGAACTCTCAAGCCGCAGGATGCTGTACAAGCAGAATAGTCCTGGCAGGGACTGCAAACGCCAAGTCCATGATGTTGCAAGTGACATTCCTCACCCACCGTGCTACGGTGAGACTGGCCCCAGGAGATAATATGCCAAGCCAAAATGCAAATAAAATCGAAGTAATTCTGCCTCACCGACGGTCTCCTCACACGTGACTTGGCCGAACTGACACGGTGCCAAGGCCTGCAAGCTGAAAAAACGCAGCCGTCTCACGACGGGGACCGAGCTCGCAACAAATTGTAACAATCCACCTACAGCATGCGCTGGGAATGAACCACTCTCTTGGCATTATTAGAAGCACCCCATTGTTACACATTGTCAAATAGTCACACCTTGTTGATACACACTGTACGTGAGCAGGTGTCTTGTCGGATGGGAACAACGGTAGTCCCAGGCTTGGTGGCCTGACCAATGAAGACACTGGGGGCTAGGGGCTGGTGTCAGGACTCCCCAGCCAATCATCAGGCTCTCTTATGTAACACTTTTCAGGTAACGATTTTCAGGGATGATCCCAGTATTCCGCCTGACACAGTGGCCACCAATAACAACGCGCACTATATTTTCCTAAACTGCACCTACCACTCAGGGAGCCAACTCAGAGTGGAGTTAGGTTTGTGGACGGATCTTGGTAGGAGACGCTGATTGTGACGTCACAAGTGCACAAAAAGTGGCATGTGAGCCCAAAATTGGTGCGATGTTCCTGGATTAGATTTTGCTTCATGCCTGTGATCCCTGCTTGTTTGCTAAAATAAAACAGCAGTAACCTTTGCTCCTTGTGTGGTCCTCGACTTCTTTGGGACACTGGAAGGAGTAAGGGCCTTCCGAGAGCTGGAGGCCCGCGGACCGTAGGTACGGCTCTGCCGACCCCAGAATTTACCCTAATAAGTTGGAGGCCCCAGCATTTGTGACATCAGTTCGGCAAGGTGCTGCCCACTCTGTTGTCGGATTTCAGAGGACCCTCAGGAATTGCGAGAAGAATCGCACAGCGCAACCAGTGATTGGCCATCGGGAGCTGACGTCAAAATCATCCCGCCTGCGGTTGGTGAGTTTCCAGGTGCAGTCCAGAAGAGGTGAGACGAGCCGAGTGGGAGGGGAGCCAGCGACTATGCGGCGCCGGCAGACATGAAACAAAAAGTAAGTGTGGTCCACACAACCAGCAACAAACTGTTGTGTGGGTGGGGGATGTGCAAATAAGACAGAGGGTAATGTAACATTGTCATAACGTTCAGTACCGAGGCAGTGGCTGGCACGTGTACCATTGTAGGGAACGGAGTGGAGAGAGTCTCCTTTTTGTGTTAATGAATGTGTTGCGGGCAGGCAGCGGGTTCCCCTGTGAAATAAGGATTGTTACGCCAATAGGTCTGGACAGTGAACACATGTGTAGGGATGTGGTTTTCCTATGAATCAAACGTTGTAGCTCAGTGAATAGATGTGGTCTTCCTATGAATCGAATATTCTAGTTCAGTGAATAGATGTTTGATTCCTGTAATAGTTAGCTGGAGCTATCTTGGAATGTGGAAGGTGATTGTCTGGTTAAGTTCCCATGGTGAGGAACGTATTGCAGGCCAGGTGATGCGGCGAGTGCAGCTTAATCACAAGAAGAATTGATGGCGTATACTCCACTCTGGTTGAGGTGGAAGACAGCTGTGGGGATTGTGGATTATAGATGTGGGATTGAAATAGTGGGATTGTTGTGTGCAATAGGCGCGAAAATTGTTTGATTGTGAAGTATTAGCTTGGTGACGTAACCTATAGACCATTGCATAGGATACAGTGTTATTAACAGGTGCAGAGTCAGTGGCTTGGTGCTCAAAACATAAGATAGGTGAAAACGCGGCCATGCGTGGAGAGCTCTGGCGCGTGATCGAAGGGGCGTGCTGGGTGGTGACCGCCCCAGTGAAGGTGGGGCGGTACGAGAGTACACCACGCAAGGTGTGAGGACACGGGGGCCACAGACATCGAAGGGGGTGTGCCAAGCAGCGGCAGCCCTAGTGAAGGTGGAGCAGCACAAGAGTCCGCTGAAAGGTGTGAGGCCAGAAGAGGCTGCAGGTGTTGCTAACTGAACATTGCACTGTAGAGAAAAATACATTTTTTACCCTTGTACTGAGAGCGGTACATCAAAATCTTCAACTCGAGGTCAGGTAAAATTACAAACAAATGATGATGTACCAGAGGGGGGGGGGGGGGGACATCATACGGTGGCCACGGGACTCTAATGACCCCAATTCAGCTCATTTGTAAAATGTAGCCTATTTATAAGGATAAAATAGTGAAATACAGCGTAGAATGGACTAAGGGTATGGATGGAAAGGGTGTCCAGTTAAAGGATCGAATGCCTAAGGATCGAAAGTCAAAGGATCGACTCAAAAGAATCGAATACAAAAGGGTCGAAAACATTTTTGTTTTAAATATTTATTTTTTTTGGTTTCCGTTTTTGAAAAAAAAAGTGTTTTTTACCACAAAAAAGGAGGTTTCGGGGGGACCCCCCCAAAAAAAATGAAAAAAATAATTTTAAAAAAATTCTACCCTTTTGTATTCAATCCTTTTGATTTGATCCTTTTACCAGTTGATCCTTTATTTTCGATCCTTTGACCTACAACCGATGGAAAGATAACAGTACCATGGCTGCCTAACAGTAGTTTCTCCAAGGACGTGCTGCAGTCACTATTCACCTACCTATACAACACGTACAAGGGGAAGAAGCTAGCTAACCGTATGGAAATATTTGAGCTGTGGCGCATGTTTCAGGAGTACTACCCGGGGATGATGAGTGTACAGGAGGTAAAGGAAGGGATTCTTGTGTTCCGCCTCTTGTACCTCCCAGCATTGTCTCAGACGACGCAGAGGAGAGAGAGAGGAGGAGGAGCAGGGATTATACCTGATTAGAGAACTGAGAGAGGCTACAGAGCCCCGAGAATTAACTGCGGCAGAGGGCTACTCAAACCCCACATACAAACCACCCCTGCACGCCCCAAACAGACACGCCCCCAAAGCCCCCGCAAGACAGGGATGGGTAGACAGCACAGGCCTCAATGTAGGCATCAGGCAAAGAATGAGTTTCCTGGAATTGGCCCGAATGAATGGGTAGTAGCACAGGTGCTCTTGACGTTACAAGGGACCACTACAGGGGAGACAGAAGGGGCAACTAAGGCCATAGAGGAATTGGAGCTGGGACAGGGATGCAGAGGAAAGCCAGTGCATGATGTTAGGGTGGGTCAAGTGCGGGAAGAAGAGGAAGCGAAGTTAGAAGTGAAAATAGGGAAAATGAAAGAAAAAAGGAACGTGTTAGTGAAACAACTAGAGCAAAAGGAACAGGAAAGGCAAGAGCAGTTGGAGCTAGAAAGGAAGGATAAGGTGGAGGTGGAAAATAGGGAACGTGAGGCATTAATGGAAGGGGAGTAGAGAGATGTAATGAAGAGAAACACGACGGGAGGGAGATGCAAGGTGAGTATGGAGTTGAGGGGAAGTAGAATACAAGAAGAGGAAAGAGATGAAGCTGAATGAGAAATGGCATTTTGGAGGCAGAAGATATTTTTAGAAAACACACGTAAGTACGAGGAAGGAAGATTGAAGGGGCTAAGTGTGGCGAGGACAGGGGGAGCATGACATCAGAGAGATGAAGACGAGAGAGAGCTATGAAAGGTAAGCAAAGAAATAATGAAAGAACTGAATAGGACCAGGGGGGACGAGATGGAATGGGAAGAGAACAGAGCCAACAGGTATCGAAGGGATACACAGGGAGTAGCATGAGAACAGCTGAGGTGTACCCAAAGGTGGCTGTAACCCCAAGTAAGGAGGAGGGAGAAGAGAACTTTACAAACATTGATCTTGAAAGTGTAACAGTGCGTTATCCACTCACACGCAAACTAACATTCTCAGACGGATTCTGTAGTGAGGAAGAGGAAGACAGTAATGATGTAGAAAAGGAAGGGCTTAACAAATTCCATATCACAGGAACAGGCACAGGAATGTCATGGGAATGCAGGACACGAGATGAAAAGATCGGAGGACAGCACACTGGCAAAATGACTGAGGACACGACAGCAGCAGTAGCCCCACATACACCCTACACTAACAGGCTCCTAGACCTCCTCGGGCACAGAATAGGCGGGGCAGCTGTAACACATAATAAGGGACACTCATGTCAGCGGGGAGTGCATACAGGAACACGGGACACCCCACGCGGCTCTCACAATATAGAAATTACAGACATTGGAGCAGACATGGAAGATGAGAGGGAACCTATACAGATGTGACAGTATAGACGGTCACCTGAGGATAGGGCTGAATATTCACAGATGCTACTATTAGAGAGAGGGGGGACAAGGCCCCAATATTTACCCTGGAAACACACAGACAAGGAAACATTCAGTACATGTTACCATCTTTAAGTGAGGGAGCAGGTAAATGGATATACGAAATGGAAAAATTGACGGCAGGGCACAGGCTGGCAGTGGGTGACGTCAAGGTGTTGCTAGTATCCATATTGGGTGATGCAGCAGAAGACATCTGGAGGAGGGCAGGGTTCTCTGGGGTGACTACACAGAACACAACACGTGACGGATCTCCATTTGCACATTACAGGCATGCAGCATGGCAGGCACTAAGGACACAATACCCTGACACATCAGACATAGGGGCAATTACATCAAGCAAGATGTGTGACAATGAGGATCCCGTTAGCTACATTCAAGAGATTCAAGAGCGTTGGCGCCTTGAGACTCGCGAGCCATGGGACAAAACAATAGCTTTATTTTAACACATCTTAATACAAGGGTTACCAGAGGCAGTTCAAAGACAACTGAAGAATTTGGTGGGGATGGAAGCCAAGGCATGGTCAGAAATACAACTCACCATAGTGCACCGTTGTAGACTATGGCAAGAGAAGATGAAACAAAAGGCGGAGGATAGAAAAGTAGACAAAGCTAAATTAGTGCAGAGGAAATTATCAAAATACGCTGTAGAAGGGACATTGATCACCACCCGGCACCACAAACACAGAAAGCAGTATCCCAATTCCAACCTCAGCTCCAGCAGCAGCTGCTACAATGTAACACAGCCCAGCAATACCCACCACCCATGGGGGGGATACATGGGTCTGGGCGGATAAAAAACACATTTTAGAGGAAGGGGAGGATTTACTAGGGGGCGGGGCTTTAGGCCACATGCAAAACATCCCAGAGGTGGGTTCCGGGCTACCCACAGCAGGGATTGCAAGGCCAAGGGGAGGGGGGAGGAGGATTCCCATGGCAGGCATGTGAACCACACCAATACTGGATGTGCGGGCAGTTATGTCACATTTCTCACATGTGCAGATACCGAGCCATACAACAGGGGTGGGGTGAGCAAGGGCAACAAAACTACCAGGGATGCCAGAATGGGTACTACCCACAGGTCCCCCAACTGGGAGGGCAGCAGCAACTAATACAACAGCAAAGCATACCCAGCCACAGACACAACACCAAGCAGTGCCAGGGACATCACAATCACAACCACAACAAACACAACAACATCCACAACAACACATACAAACAGAACAGCAACTGATGCAATTACAGGACGACTTACTGCAACCCATGGACACAACAGTGGTGCCAGTGATGAGAAGGGAAGGGTTTACAATAATGGGACACAATCCTTACACTGGGAAAGGGCAATCCCTATACCCACAATAGGACATCCCACAGACTAACTTGTTGTGTCCCATCCTATCGGTAACACCTAACCCTATGGAGGAACCTCGCATAAAGGTGGTGATAGGCGACAAAACTTCTTCCTTTCTGGTCGACACAGCGGCCACTAGGTCATGCGTACAGGAAGGAAAATACACATTTTCAGGCGGTGCCATGAACACTGAAGGATTTTCTGGGGCTCGAGAAGTGGTTGCCTTTACTGATAACATCTCCTTATCCATAGGAGATCAGGATTTAGCTCTACCCTTACTTTACTCCAAGCAAGCACCTGTAAACATATTGGGATGTGACATAATGAGTAGACTGACAAGACTATCTCCTTCACAGACAAAGGTATACTGGCCGATTCATGGAATTAATAAGCGCTGAAATTTTCAGCGCAAGCGTGCGAATCGCAGTGCCAGTGCGAAAATCGCAGCGAAACCCGTGCACAGCGATTCATGGAAGTCCGCGCGCGTGTAAATCCCAGAATGTGCGCCAAAATTCTGCGTGGCGCACACGTCTCCAAACAGCGTGCGCTACGCGCACAGCGAAATCGCACAGCGAAATCGCACATAGCGTGGCGCACACAACAAAAGTAGGAGGAACAGAGGGCATGACATGCGGAATGGGGAACAACGCGTGAAAATGTGGGCGTCACTGGGGAAGTACAGGAGGCAAATGCGCGGAACGCCCACACGCACGTTCAAAACACATATTCATGGATTCGAACGGGGCTAACGCGTGCACCAAAAAAGACGCGCTAATCCTGAAACACGTACGCCAGCAGAAAGCAGGGGTACGTGGACCAGCGCAGCATAAAAGTGCACGCAAACAACAAACAAGCTCAGACGCCAGGATGAATATACCGTTCCTAGCAGCAGTGGTCGTGGGATACCGCAGGAGGAGGAGGAGGATAGTCAGGCCCAAAATGTTCACACACAGAACCAGCCTTTTTGGGATGCCTGATGACCAGGTGTATAGGAGGTACAGGTTTCCACCTCACATAATACTTGACATGGTGAGTGAGTGGAAGGATGACCTCACATCACCCACCCTGTGCTCCCAAGCACTCAGCCCCCTGGAGAAGGTCCTCAATGTACTGCACTTCTTGGCCACTGGATCATTTTAGTGGACAAGTGCTATAGTGGGGGGGGTATCACAGGCCACACAGTCACGCTGCCTACACCAGGTGTTGGCCATCATGACTGCACGCCCATCAGTCCGCAGGCACATATACCTGCCCAGAACACCTGCAGAAAGGCAGGCTGCCATCCAGGATTTCTACAGGGTGGCACAATTCCCCAAAGTCCTAGGTGCCATTGATTGCACCTATGTGGCTCTACGTCCCCCCAGGGCATCAGAGCACATCCATAGACCCCGCAAGCACTGGCATTCCATCAACGTCCAGGTAGTATGTGATGCCAAGGGAATCATCACCTCAGTATATGCCAACTATCCAGGGTCCACCCACAACAGTTTTATTTACAGAATGTCAACCCTAAACCAGGACCTAGAAGCTGGGCGGCATGGCGATACATGGCTGCTCGGTGAGTATAAATGCCACAGCATATGCATGCATGTCAGATACTGAGTAATGTCACAACCCCACTAATGATACCCATCACCACCTCCCCAGGGGACAGTGCCTACCCTCTGAGCACCCACATGATGACGCCAATTCGGAACCCCACCACACTACCCTAGGTAAGATACAACACAGCCCACATTGCAACTCGGGGCATAGTGGAATGCACATTCGGAGTGCTCAAGTCACGCTTTCGCTCCCTTGACCTTTCTGGCGGGCAGCTGTTATACGCTCCCCCAGTAGTGTGCAGGATCATAGTGGCAGCATGTGTCCTGCACAATGTTGCAACACGCCGGGGCCTGCCGGTGGACATGGTGGTGCGCCCACATCCCCAACCACATGCACGCCCGCTGCACATGGGAGGGGAAAGGGGACGGGGTGAGGCAGCCCGTACGCAGCTGGTGGCTAATTACTTCACCTAAAATCACACCGCTGTGGAGTGCACACAGCCCTGGCACATCCCATCTGACAATCAATGATGATGACATAAGGGACAGTCAACTGTCACAACCATACCAGCCTGAGATTGGTCACCTGGAAGTGTTACATTGTGTGCATCCCTACCTACACAAACACCACCAATGCTGTGTCATCAAAAGGCACACTTCTATGCTGCTAAATTCATTACCCCCTTGCAAAATACAACATGACAACAGTGCCATGTCACCCAACCTCACCCCAGCACCGCCACCCAACACACCATGGCATGTCATGCTATGTGAGAGCAAACAAAGCAATCCCCAACACATGACACAAGTGCCACAAAGTACAGTGTCCCTAATGGAAACTGGCCACACACAATATGCTCCCAGTAATGTAGAACTAACAACACACATGACCAAATACTTACAAACAATACAATGCAGCTACACAACCTCAAACATAGCATTAACAAGACAGTACTAAGTTAAAGTAGTGGTAGTCTTACAACGTGATTATGCCAGCACATCAACCACTTCCAACTGTACAGTGCTGCTGCCACGCAAATGTGTGGGGTGGGGCCAAGCCTGATTTGCATATGGTCTTTCCCTTCTGTAATGGCTTGGCAGGCGAAGAACGGTGGTCTGGAGGGTTGCCCAGAGCATTGCCAGTGGTTAAGATTAATTCTAAACCTTCCAGCCATCATCTCTTTGTTTTTGCTATGTCACCCCGAGTGGGACGGGTATGCCCAGACGTGGGTCCCGTGCCTGCTGGGCCTAGAGACCCAAGCTACTCCTCACTGATGAGCCCCAACAAGGGCGAAACATGTTTGGGGATGCTTGTGGTCTCGTGCAGAAGGGATGTGGCCTAGCAGTTCGGGCTGGACTGCCCCTTTTGGGGTGGGGCCAAGCCTGATTTGCATATGGTCTTTCCCTTCTGTAATGGCTTGGCAGGCGAAGAACGGTGGTCTGGAGGGTTGCCCAGAGCATTGCCAGTGGTTAAGATTAATTCTAAACCTTCCAGCCATCATCTCTTTGTTTTTGCTATGTCACCCCGAGTGGGACGGGTATGCCCAGACGTGGGTCCCGTGCCTGCTGGGCTTAGAGACCCAAGCTACTCCTCACTGATGAGCCCCAACAAGGGCGAAACATGTTTGGGGATGCTTGTGGTCTCGTGCAGAAGGGATGTGGCCTAGCAGTTCGGGCTGGACTGCCCCTTTTGGGGTGGGGCCAAGCCTGATTTGCATATGGTCTTTCCCTTCTGTAATGGCTTGGCAGGCGAAGAACGGTGGTCTGGAGGGTTGCCCAGAGCATTGCCAGTGGTTAAGATTAATTCTAAACCTTCCAGCCATCATCTCTTTGTTTTCGCAAATGTGTAAGTGCACTGCTTACAAAATGAACTCCATCTCCAAAGTAGACGGCCTTGTGAAGACATGAGGAATGAACCTGCAAATTAGGAGGAAGACATGGATGCACAAGCACATATCAATACACCATGCAGTGTACAATACAACAACAATATCCACTAGGAATGTGCACACAGTATTGACTACAGACTGCCCGCACAGCTCATGGGAGTCCAACGTCACTGTGTAAGTCACTGTCACTTGGGCACACCCTTTGCAAGCCCATGGAAATGGGAAGCAGGAGGGGTGTGTGTCTCACAAACCCAAGCATCTTACCCAAACTCAGGACAAGCCAGCATGTGCCCAGCTGGAATACAGTGGAGGCCCACGGGAGCCACACAAGGCAACACACTGTAAAAAAAAAAAAAAAAATCAAAAATCAAAAATGGCCATGTGGGTGCCAGGGGGGGGAGGCCACCCAGGAGGTCCGAGGACAGGGTGCACACCAACAGCCAACTGTGTGGATGTTGGGAAAAAAAACACCTCCATGGGCTCATGGCCTGCCCGGCTATGCCAATGTGGGAGAACTGCTGCTGTCGCTCTCATCACCCTCTGCTGCTGCCACTGGAGGTGGTGGTGCTATGGGAGGCAGCCCACGCAAAGCCCTGGAATGGTCCTCCATGGCAGCAAGCATGCGGGTGTGGAAGGTCTCGTTCTGGAGGATTATAGTGTGGAGATCACCATGCACCACCTGACGTGATGCCCAGATCTCCTCCCGAGTTGCCTGCATCTCAGCTGAGAGCGAACGTGTGAGCCGCTCCAGCTGATATTCTGTCCTCAAGTTAGTGGAAGCCTCAAGGTCAACAAGAGTCTCCCTGAGGTGATGGAGTTCTACCCTCAGGGCTTCCCTGTTGCCCTGGGACTCTATTGATATCGATTGGCGTAGAGTCTCCAGTGCCGCCCGTCTGTCCCTGTTGGACGCCAACATGTCCTCCCTCTGTGATTGGCAAATGGAGTCTGTTGCCTGCTGTAGTTGCTCCATCTGCCTTTCAGGGGGGACAATGGATTGTTCCCATGCGGTATTGCCTGGTGGCGTATGGCAACCCCGTTGCCGGGCACCACACCTATTTGGGGCAAGGTGATCTGCGCCTTGCTGTACCGGCGCTGCCTGAGGCTGCAGGACTGCATTCCCCCTCTGATCTGCTGGCCCAGGAACAGGATCAGATGTTGTGGATCATCTGTAACCGCCAAAGGCGGACTTACCAACACTGACATCCCCATAGAGGGTTCTACCCCCAGTGCAGGTGGGTTGGACAGAACAGAATCCCTGCCAGAAACACTTACCTGTGACGCCACATAGGTCTCATCATCCGAATCAGCACCTGAATAGAGGTCTGGGGAGGTGCACCCAGAGACACCCCTGGACAGAATGGTCTGCAGCAAGATTGGGTTCTCACCCACCACCACACCACGTCCCCCACTGGTGCCCGGTCGTGCCTGAGATCCCTCCTGGGTCTGCACCATCTCCTCAACCTCAACAGCATCAAATGCATCATCCCCTGCAAAAACATGAAAGACTAAAAATGGAAACAGGCATTAGCACCATAGCACACAAATAGGCCTGACAAGCTACAGAACCAGTACATGATTTACACATGTCCCGCATGACTATAACCCTCCAATGCATGCACTGTCACTGAGTTGGAAGGGGAGGCAAAAGGCAGATACTGATGACACCAAGATAGAAGAGCAACACATTTGCTGCATGCTGGGTAGCACTGCCATCACACATTGGCCTGTGAGTGGCATATCCAATACACATACATGACACATCCCATCACACAGATGGAATGTACCATAGCCATGGTACATTCCACAAGTACATCCATATGTCAGTGAATGAATACTGTCAGCCATCCATGTGAGATGGACATGATGAGATGAAAAATGCTACATAGTGTGACAAATTAGGCATGTGCCACACACTGCAACACATCCAGTGTACAAAAATACAGTGATTGCAGGCCGATGTAAACATCAATGGTTGTGCACTTCAACATGACAGGAAACAACTATCATGTTCCACATTCAAACAGGCCCCAAAAATGTATGTGATCAGGCCAATACTCAATCAGCCTGAATGGTCAAATCATTCACCTAACAAGGTAACACATGTGGGCCAATGTGGGGTTCATCAATGACAGAAGCATGTCACAAATGTGACAATAGGGCTGAGGAATGCATAGCAAAAGTGGGAGAATTGAAACAATCAGCCTGAACGAACACTGAAAAATACAAACAATGTTGTTGCAAGATGCCACTTCAAGGGCAACTGCAGAAATGTTGTGCTAAATTAATACTGTGGGCAGAAGAGATACTGTCACACCCAAATCCAAGGCCGCTGAATGTTTTGGATGAAGCACATGGGTGACCCATACCACTCAGGCACACACACCCTCACCTGGCACTCAATCAGAACCAGTCACCCAAACAATATACATATGCATTACACACACATGCATGGGCACTCACCGGACAATGCATCATAATCAGGTAGTTCTCCCACACCTTGGATCTGTTCCTCTGTGACGAAGGCCCCAGCAACAGACTCATGTTCAGTGAGTTTGTTGTCCTCTTGTAAAGACCCACCACCAGTCACCAGAGTAGCGGCATGATTTGAGGCCAGCTTGTTCTTTGCTCTGCGTTTCAAATCATTCCACCGCTTGTAGCAATCATCAGCTGTGCGCCTCAGAAATCCAAGGGCACTTATGCGGTCCGCGATGGTCTGCCAGTGTGCCCTACGTTGACCAGGTGTGGTCTTGCACCCTGCAGTCACCACCATTTCCCGGCTATGTGCTGACACATAGACCACAAGTGCATCAAGTTCCGGATCATTAAAGCAAGGCTTCCTTGAGGTACCGGAGTGTGTAGCCGTGTCTGGGGTCTCAGCCTGTCGTGCCAGGGCACCCTTCTTCCTCTTCTTTAAAGGTGGAGCAGAGCCAGAGTGGCTTACACCGCTCTGGTCAGTAGGGGCAGAGTCACCAGTGGACTGGGTAGTAGGAGTGTGGGAATGCACAATGACCATAGGTCTTGATGCAGGCATTGGTTGCAGGGTAATGGTGGCAGGGGGAACGTCAGTTTGATGGACCTGGACTGACACTGTCCTGGCTGGGAGAGTCAGAGCTGGGGCGGATAGAGCTGCAGCTGCCCCTGCAGCCTCCCCACCCTGCATACTTGGGGCAGCAGATGACATAGCTGACCCAGATCCACGTGGCTTGGTGACAACAACTTGCACCGGCACACATGGCCTAGACTTGCTGACCTGGAATTCAGCCAGGGAGTCATCCTGTGCCAGGTCAGGTGCCACAATGGGCTGGTCCAACAGGGGCTGAGCTGGGATGGTGTCAGCCACGTTTCCCTCAACCATGGGGGGGGGCATGGGTGTCCCTGATTGTTCCTCCACACATGGGGGTACAGGGGCACCCTGCAAATCCCGGCCACGTCCCCTACCGCACCCACCATGCCCACCTTTTGAAGGTCGGCCACCTTTGCCTCCCTTACCGCTTGGTCGCCTCCCAACCATGGCACTGATGTTGTTGTGCGTATGGGAGTTGCAGTAAACTATTGTCCTGGGCAATTGGGGGTCAAAGGGGTAGGATACCATATGGAATTCGTACCCTAGTGCTCTAACAAGGCTGTCTGTGACCCCTGGGGGAAGATGAGGGGTCACGAAACGCATAGGCAGCCCAAAATCAAAAATTAACGTGCACACAACCCCTCGTAGACCACGTGCGTGAAAAAATGAATCCGCACTACGTTGTGGCACCCATAATTACAAAACTAAGCGTATGCGTAATACACGCAGCCTACAATGATCTCTGAAGGGGAACGCGACACACGGGGCAAGCACAGTTGATAAGTACGTGCGGAACTCATCGTCTGCCGGGAAAAAGAACGTGAAAAAAACGCACGTGTGCACGTTGGCAACAACCCCGCCAAAAGAAGAATTGTACGCTGTCTGAGGAGACAGGACAAAAGGAGAAGGGAACTCTGTTTGAGGAAACAGGCCCAACAAAAATTCGAAAAGAGCTGTCAGAGGTAACAGGGAGTTCGAACTAGAAACGCTGTGAAGTAATCGCATGTGATCCGACAAGAAGTACAGATTTCACCCACTCGCTCTCCACGAAAAGCACGTACAAGGAAATGGCGTCCTACACGTAGCTTTTAAACCGGCCCACACGTACACGTCAGATACGCGTGTACACGGGCGCTTTCCTCCAATTACATGCGATGACACTCGGACGTGCAGTTTTTCCACGTGTGCTCTGTCATCACGTGCTATGAGGGAAACGCCCGCGCGCGTAATGTAACTTACGTGCTTACGCGCTAAGGGCCTTTGGTCCAATGAAAAAGCGTGCGTGTGCTGACGTGCTTACGCGCTACGGCCCTTTCCTCGAATTACACGCTGACCTGCAATTATTTCACATGCCAAATCACTCCGTATCAAGCTGGCCACGTGAAAACACACGGAAGACCACGCTCCTGCCCAGAAGGCCGAATTACTGCCCCCCAGAGCCCTGAGCATGCTCCCACCTGCCATCTGCTGCTGCCTGACTGCCTGCTGCCCACGTGCTCTGCCATTTGCTGCCTGCACGTCAGCCAGGGGTGTAGTTGCTGTGACCACCCCTGCTGGAACCGAAGACTCCTGACTGGGATTCCATCACTCCACAGCCCAGCCCCAGGACCCAGTTGCCCACCCACTCCTGCCTCTGGGGTTGCCATGTCCATCACAACACCATCTGGCAGCACTGGCAACCCCCAGCCAGAGAGGCAGAGGGCCACCAGCTTCACTGCCACCGAAGTTGGTGTCCTGGTGGAGCAAGTCCTGGGGCAGTATGATGCCCTCTTTGGAAGTTCGCGTGCCGACAATGGAGGACGGACCAGGATCTGGATGGACATCGTGACTGCCATCAATGCGGAGGGGGTGGCAGTCCGCGACTTACATCATGTCAAGAAGTGCTGGGAGGACTTCAGGTCCAGGACCCTCAACAAGGCCCGGCGCCTCGCTAAGGCAGCGGATGCCAAGGGGCGCCGGGGCCAGCTGTCGAACCATCAAATGAGGGTCCTGGAAAGCATATGCCCAGTGCTCTACGTCCAGATCCTTGAGAGGCAGACCCGCCTGGAGTCGAGCGGTAAGTGTACATGCATGTTGATAGTACGCTGTGCGTGTCGTGGTGTGCCAGTAGTGTGCAGGTTGCACATGTGTTTATGTAGGGCCATGTAGGGATGTGTATGAACATGGGCATGAGGCTGCCACATGTGAGTCCTCTCAGTTGTGAGACACATTGATGGTGTATGTGTTGGTAAGCATGCTGGGCAAATGCAGGTGTGGTAGCACACATGTTTGAATTTCTGTGTATGTACAATGGCATGGTTGTGGCATGGATGGTGGTTCATAATGCATGTATCTGCACTCTGTACATGTGCATGTATGTGTATCTGACAAGTGTGCAACTGTGATGCAACATGGATGCACGTGACACTGATATGTAGAAGGATGAATGGCAGATGTGACATATATGGCGATCTCATCACTGCAACAGTTGGAGGAGATGTAGACATGCATGTAAGTGTGGTGGCGTGTGTGCATGTCTAGTGCACTCCTTGTGTTTCATGTGATGTCAGGCTCACCTTTGACTGTTCATGCTGTTGTATGTGTATGAATGGTGCTGCCTGGTGCAATATTGCTGTTGAAATGTTCATGTGTGTGAGTTAAAATTACATGTGTGTCGTGGAGTGTGATACCGTGTCTGTAGTTAAACAATGCCACTCATGTGCAACTGTTATGTGTGTATCAGTCCATTGTACAGTGCACTGATGCCTGTGTTTTTTCTCTCCCTGTCTGCAGCGTCAACTGAAGAAGAGGGCGGAGAGGGTGCTGTGGAGCACAGCGGCAGGGATCATCCTGCCAGACGGAGACGCAAGGCCCGGCTCCCCCCCCAGGTTGTCATCTTATCAGGGAGTGAGGAGTCCAGTGCCACGCCCCAGGCCGCAGCTGCCGAGTGAAGGTCCAAGAGGCAGAGGTCGGAGTTGGACTCCTCGGCAGCAGAAGTTGCAGCTGAGACTCCACAGGGTGCAACAGAGGAAGATGGCACAGAGTCATCCAGGTTGGTGGGGGGTTTGGTGGAGGAGGAGGCCGTGCAAGGGACAGACACGGGGTCTGGGGGTGGGGATTCCACTGGTGCTAGTGGTGCAGTGCAGGGGCAGGGACAGGAGGCAGCACAGGCCACCGCGGAGGTACCTGTGTGTAATCCTGTCCCCGATCCTGTGACTGCAGCATCCCGCACCAGCAGGGATGCCTACGTCCAGACCCGTTTTCAGGGAGGGGATCCGCTTACAACAACTGGCCTTCCTCTACCTGCAGACGTGGCTATCCGGGACCGGGTTGAGCCTGTCCTAGGTGGGGTGGCGTTGCGTCAACGGGCCATGCGAGGTGACCTGCAGTCTTTTCATGAGGAGACTGCACGTCTTCTCGAATGGCTCGTTGACCGCGTTGACCTACTGGGACAGCTCACCAGGGCTGGATTCCTCCATTTTCTGGACCTTGTTCTGACCCCCTCCTCAACTGAGCCCCCTATGCCCCAGTCGTCCTCCATTCCATCTTCCCACCCATGTATCACTTGGGTACCCTGTGGAGCTGCCTCTGACCCTGCGGCCAGGCTGGTGGAGGACACATCCCTGCCACAGTCGGGAGTCAGGCGTCCAGCAGGGGTGGCCACTTCCACAACTGCACCCCAGCCGGAGGAGGATGTGCAGGCAGCAAGAGCCAGGGCACAGGCAGAGGCACAGCAGCAGCAGCAACAAGGTGGGAGCCATCATGGCTCGGGCCTTCGACATCGGAGGGGCAGGCATCGGCCAGAGGGCAGGAGGACCCAGGACTGGAAGTGTCTTCCGTGTGGCAGCGGTTAGGCCATGCTATAGATGTGGAGCAGCAGCGGGCAGAAGAGGCACGGCTCATGATGGTCAGGGCAGAGAATTCCATGCGGAGGGCCCTGAGGCGGGCCGAGTGCCTCAAGGTAATTCGCAGGGAGTTGGAGGAGAACATGTCGTCATCCCTGCGAACCCTCGGGGCCATGGAAGAGGACCACCTTCAGGACATTGAGCAGGAATTCGATGATGCCCTGGCCCGGGACATCCAAAAGTGAGCCGTCGGACTAGCCCGCTACCCTTGTAAATAGTTTTTAGAGTAAGGTTTCCTTTTCGTTTTCCTTTTATTTGTGGTCAATGGACAATGCCACACAAATTTGTATAGTTATATATTTAGGTCGTTTGTTAGGTAGGTTTCATTTGTTTGGTTGGGATCATGGACCCTTTACATCCTTGGACAATGGATTGTATATAGTTTCATCATGTATTCATTTTTTTTTTTTTTTTTTTTGCATTATGGACATGGAGCAATGGATTTCTTTTTTCCGGACAATGGATTGTAAATAGTTGGACTATGGATTGATTTCTCTTTTTTTTATTATGAACATGAAGCAATGGAGATTTATTTTTACATTTCCTTTGGATTTGCGTTGTTGGAGGGTGACTTTGGACTGTTTTTCTTTCAAATTTTTTTGGATTGGTTATCATTTTCATTCAATCATCTTTTTCACATGCTTTTCATTTCATGTTTCATATTCTGGTATGCTTTCATTTCATTTTTGATGTCATGTACATAATACATTTTCATTTTTTAGTTCCATGTGTGGGATTCGCTCTGTGAAAATGTGGGTTTACACAAGCAATGCCAACCAGTGTATGTGTGTGATGGACATGTGTTGATGTACAAAGTTGACTTTTGGTTTGTGTCATTTCACTGCTGGGGGGTGAGGGTGCAGGGGGACATGATTGGGGGCCTGCTGGCAGGTGCCCCACAGTGCTGGGGGGTGGGGGTGCAGGGGGACATGAGTGGGACATGAGTGGGGGCCTGCTGGCAGGTGCCCCTCAGTGCTGGGGGGTGGGGGTGCAGCGGGACATAAGTGAGACATGAGTGGGGGCCTGCTGGCAGGTGCCCCTCAGTGCTGGGGGGTGGCGGTGCAGGGGGACATGAGTGGGACATGAGAGGGGGCCTGCTGGCAGGTGCCCCACAGTACTGGGGGGTGGGTGTGCAGGGGGACATGAGTGGGATTTCAGCAGGGTACATGTATTTCGGGGTTGCGCAGGAAGTTTCACACGCAAAAGGGCCTGTGCGAGTAGGGTATGTGTATAACTGGGGTTCGCGTGAAGTCTCACATGCGATTTCAGCAGGCTACGTGTATTACAGGGTTTGCGGGAAGTTTCACACGCAAAAGGGCCATGTGCGAGCGGGGTACGTGTATAACTGGGGTTCACGGGAAGTCTCACACGCGATTTCAGCAGGGTACGTGTATTTCGGGGGTGCCGGGGAGTCCTACACGTGAATTGGCAGTGTGGGTCCTCCCAGGTGTTCCCTCTACACCCTATACGGCCCCTGCAGGCAGCCCAGACCACAGGGGACTACCCTGCACCCGTGGTCATGTCCCGCAGGCAGCCCATCCACCATGGGCATGCCCCCCAGCCAAGCCACATGTCACCTTGCACTACTGATCACCAACTCATGTCCCCTTGCACCCCCACCCCCCAGCACTGAGGGGCACCTGCCAGCAGGCCCCCACTCATGTCCCACTCATGTCCCCTTGCACCCCCACCCCCCAGCACTGTGGGCCACCTTCCAGCAGGCCCCCACTCATGTCCCACTCATGTCCCCTTGCACCCCCACCCCCCAGCAGTGCAGGGCACCTGCCAGCAGGTCCCCACTCATGTCCCACCCATGTCCCCCTGCACCCCCACCCCCCAGCAGTGCAGGGCACCTGCCAGCAGGCCCCCACTCATGTCCCACTCATGTCCCCTTGCACCACCACCCCCCAGCAGTGCAGGGCACCTGCCAGCAGGCCCCCACTCAGGTCCCCTTGCACCCCCACCCCCAGCAGTGCAGGGTACCTGCCAGCAGGCCCCCACTCATGTCCCACTCATGTCCCCTTGCACCCCCACCCCCCAGCAGTGCAGGGCCCCTGCCAGCAGGCCCCCACTCATGTCCCCCTGCACCCCCACCCCCCAGCAGTGCAGGGCACCTTCCAGCAGGCCCCCACTCATGTCCCCTTGCACCCCCACCCCCCAGCAGTGCAGGGCCCCTGCCAGCAGGCCCCCACTCATGTCCCACTCATGTCCCCCTGCACCCCCACCCCCCAGCACTGTGGGCCACCTTCCAGCAGGCCCCCACTCATGTCCCACTCATGTCCCCTTGCACCCCCACCCCCCAGCAGTGCAGGGCACCTGCCGGCAGGCCCCCACTCATGTCCCACTCATGTCCCCTTCTACCCCCACCCCCCATCAGTGCAGGGCACCTGCCAGCAGGCCCCCACTCATGTCCCACTCATGTCCCCCTGCACCCCCACCCCTCAGCAGTGCAGGGCACCTGCCAGCAGGCCCCCACTCCTGTCCCACTCATGTCCCCCTGCCCCCAGGTCATGGCGATCCTCAATCGTGGCCCTTATAGCCAGCCTCCCCAGCCCAAAGACCCAACCAAGTATTGCATCCACCCACATAGAAAAGGCAATTACATGATACAACCCCAATGGCAAGTAAGTAAATGAACACATGTCCGTCACACACACAAAATGGGTGCAAGTGAATGTGAAAACCCATATTATGACATGCATGAAACCAATGAGATAATACCACACATCAAAGTATGAAGAAAAAAATGTATGGAACTCAACATGAATGTAATCTAAATCCAACACACAACAATGGGAATAATAAAAGAAAAGCTGCATGTCATAAAAGAATAAAAAACAAGAAATCATAATCCAAAGAAATCCAAAAGAAATGGTGTCCAAAGTCACAGTCCACCAAAGCAAATCCAAGGGAAAAAAGAAAGTGAAAACCATTGCTCCATGGTGAAAATAAAAAAAAAGAGAACAATCCAATGGTGAACTACGTACAGATGAACAATCCAGGGTCCATGAGCCCAACTGATGAAATGAAACCTATCAAAAATACTACCTAATAAAAAACTATATACAAAAATGTGGTGCATTGTCAAAGCGCAACCAAAATAAAGAAAAAACTAAAGGAAACCTAACACTATCTAACTATATGCAGTGGTGGCGGGCAAGTCCAGCGGCTCACTCTGTGGTGTCCCGGGCCACGGCATCATCGAACTCCATGTCTATTTGCCGGAGGCGGACCTCTGTCCTGGCCCCAAGTCTCGCAGGGAGGCAATCATGGCCTGTTCCAACTCCCTGCGAGTTGCATCGAGGCACTCTGCTTGCCTCAAAGCCCGATGAATGGAGAACTCCGCCCTGACCATGGTGAGCCGTGCCTCTCCCGCCCGCCGCCGCTCCGCACCTATCTGCTGGCCCAACCGTTGCCACATGGAAGACACTCCCATTCCTGGGTCCTCCTGCCCTCTGGCCGATGCCTGCCCCTCCGATGTTGATGGCCCCGAGCCATCATTGCACCCACCTAGAACCTGCTCCTGCTGCTGCTGTCCATGTCCCGTGTCTGATGGTGCCTGCACATCCTCCATCAGCTGGTCTCCAGTTGTGGTGTCCACCCCTGCTCGGCCGCCGACTCCCGACTGTGGCAGGGATGTGAGCTCCACCAAGCTGGCTGTTTTGGTCGGGCCAGGTCCACAGGGGGCCCTAGTGGAATCTGGGCTGGAAGACGGTGTGGAGAATGACTGGTGCATAGTCTCCACAGAGGAGGAGAGGTCCGCCAGAGTGCGTGACACATGTAGGAACCCACCAACCAGGACGGAGCCCATACGTTCGTGGGACCCCTCGTCCACAGGTAGTGGAAAGGCAGATGACATGGCACTCTCCCCTACCTGCGGACAGGCCTGGGATGGGGCCTCCCTGCTGGTGCATGGTGGTGCAGTCACAGGGTCAGGGACAGCGACATGCACAGGCCCCTCCGCTGTGACCTGTGCTGCCTCCTGACCCTGGCCCTGGACTGAACCACTTACACCAGTGGTAGTACCCCCACCAGGCCCCATGTGCGGCTCGGTAGCGGGCTCCTCCTCCTCTGTGGAGACCACCAACCTGGATGTCTCCACACCGTCTTCAACCATTGGAAGCCCCTGTGGGGTGTTAGGCAGAAACCTGTGCAGTTCCCTTGGGGAACACTGCAAAAGATTTAAGACTACAGGTATAGCAGTA
This sequence comes from Ambystoma mexicanum, assembly GCF_040938575.1. Classification (NCBI taxonomy): domain Eukaryota; kingdom Metazoa; phylum Chordata; class Amphibia; order Caudata; family Ambystomatidae; genus Ambystoma; species Ambystoma mexicanum. The sequence continues at coordinate 711,310,685 of NC_090939.1, forward strand.
AACCCACTTGGTAGCAGTCTGCACCACCCAGATTTACCTGGTAGCTGTGGCTGAGCAGTCAGACTTCCCTCAAGAAGAGTTAGGCAGTATGCAAAGTATACACAATATGTACTCAGACACAATAGCACAAGCAAACACTGACCAGAGCTTGGTTTCAAAAGTATATAGTTATTTATTTTCAAGAACACATAAGTTGAAAACACTCTAGTAAAATATAGTAAAACACTCTAAACACAGTTATATGGAAAGCAGTCCCAATCCTTATTCCTATCTAGACAACTCTAGGTTAACACCACATAATTCAAAACAGAGGTGAGCGCTTAACGTTAGATGACACTCTAGTAGGTAAAAAGAAGGGAGAAGGAGCAGAATTAGGATAAACACACCACTCTAAGGTTAAGAACACTTTTTGTAAGCTCAAAGAAGCACAAAGTCACAGGTGAGCAAAAGTCACTAAGCAGGGCCCACTCTTAGAGCAGACAGAGCGAAAACGTGCCCAAGATCACACAGTTGGTAGGGATTCAGAGTCTTGCAAAAGAGTTCGGAAAAGAGTTAGAGAGGCTTAGAAAGTTTAGCCAAAGTGTCCCAGGCAATCCCAGGATCGAAAGCCGGGGGCTAAAACTACCCCGTACAGTCGGTGGCAAGGGAAGCCAGGCGGAACACGGTACCTTAACGGAAAGGATCCTCCAGCGGGGGCAGTTGTTCCAGGCAGTGGCAGCAAGGCTCGACGTCGGTCAGGGGAGAAGGAGATCTCGCTGAAGAGCAGAAGAAGAAGGTTGTTGCACTGCCCGGGAAGAAACCAGCCGCGGAGTCCTCGGATTAAAGGGTTGTACCGACTTTCGCGGTTGGGGTAAAAGTGGTGGGGGTTCCGGTTGCCGGGGTGCTTGGCACTGGCAAGGCGGCCACGAGATACCTCGAAGAGCGGAAAGAAGGTGAAAACTGGTTGTCCCCACCAGTCAAGGGAAGGAGCCACTCCGTTAAGAGTTCTCCTCGGTCGTCGGGAAAAGTGGTGAGATGGTTCAGCAGGGCTCCACCGGCGGTGTTGTCGTAGCAGATCAGCTCAGCTCGTCCCTCGTTGGATTCTTAGGTCCTGTGGCGACTTCTGAAGTTCCAGTCCCCAAAGCCCTGCTTTTATGCAGCAAACCCCCATTCACCCAGCCTAGCTGTCACTCAAACATGCTAAGTGGTGAGCCGGCCGGCTCACCACTTGGGCCAATCAGGACGGAGTGCGACTTGAGTTACCTAGGTAACTCAGTCCAGGGTGCCTAAATCCCCCTCCACCCCTCCTAAGTACCCCAGACAGAGTGGCACCACTTTGGAGGGCTTCTGTGGAGAAGCCCGCCAAAAGTGGGACAAAGGGCTCCACTTTGGGTCAGAGTTACAGAGGCGAATGCCAACGCCATTTTAGCATCAAGTTTTGGCAAAAAATCCCAACCGGAGTTATAATAATAAATATATAAACCGGCGGTATGTTTAAGGCTACCGTAAATAAATAATTAAATGTGTTAGCCTAAAACAATGGGAAATCCCATAGGAAAATATTTGCGGTCGAATATAAAACGTAGTTTCCACTGCCACCAGCCAAAACTCGATCAGGGGGGACGGAGACATGCCCCCTCGACTAACAGACCCTGGGGCAATTGAATTGCCCCAGCCAGTACGTCCACAATATGATGGTTTTGTACTGGTTCTGTTCAGGATTTAAGACTAGTAAAGTCTTTGGTGACTTTACATGCCCTGGGAGACAGTAGTCAGTCCCAGGGTATGGAGTCTATGTTGGGGAGTCCCTAGGACACCCCTGGGTTACGGCACAGAGGGTGCTGTGTAACCCACATCACAAAAATATATGAGGCCCTATGGAGTAAAAGACCCCATAGCCCATTCAACACAAGGTTTAACCAAGAAAACACACTTCAACATGCCCAAGAGTGAGGGTAAAAGAGTCTCACTCTTGGCAGGAGAAAAAATTAAACCCCAGCAATCCAGCAAAGCTGCTGGGGGACTCACTAGGTAGGGAAATTCAGCCTAAACAGAGAATTCTCCCTAACACTCGCCCCCCCCCAGACTAAGGGACAGGAGGATTTAATCCACTCCTGGATGAACCTCATACCTCTAGTCGATGATATACATCCTAGAGAGTCCATCAGCATTTTGATGGTGACACCCTGACCTGTGCTCAATGGTGAAATCAAACCCTTGCAGGCAGATTGACCATCTCAATAGTTTTGGATTTTCCCCTTTCATTTGCATTAACCATCTCAAGGGTTGGTGGTCAGTCTGAATAACAAAAGTAGAACCATACAAGTATGGCCTAAACTTCTTCAGTGCCCACACTATAGCAAAGCATTCTCTTTCGATAGTTGCCCACCTTGTCTCAGGATCCTTCAGTTTCCTACTGATGAAGCAAATGGGGTGCTCCCTACCCTTCTCATCCAGTTGGCTTAGAACTGCACCTATACCTACATTGGAAGCATCAGTTTGTACAATGAAAGTTTGGTGGTAGTCAGGAGCTCTTAATACTGGAGCTTGGCAAAGAGCTCTCTTCAGTTTTTCAAAGGCCTGATTGCACTCCTCATTCCATTTTACCTTTTTAGGGAATTTGGGAGAGGAGATTACATTCAGTGGAGAAGCTATGGTCCCATAGTTCTCAATGAAATTCCTGTAATACCCAGTGAGGCCTAGGAAAGCTCTCACTTGGGTTTGAGTAGTTGGTGTTGTCCAATTTTGCACAGCTTCAATCTTGCTGAGCAAAGGCCTTATTTCTCCACCTCCTACCTCATGTCCAAGGTAGACCACCTTACTTTGACCGATCTGGCACTTAGTGGCTTTGATTGTCAAATGGGCCTGTTCAAGGGCCTGCAACACATGTCCTAGGTGGTTCACATGCTCCTCCCAGGAGTGGCTGAAGACTGCAATGTCATCCAAGTATGCCATGCAGAAGTCTTCCATCCCAGCTAGAACTTGGTTCACCATCCTTTGGAATGTGGCAGGTGCATTTTTTAGTCCAAAAGGCATGACCTTAAACTGGTACAAGCCAACTGGGGTTGAAAATGCAGTTTTCTCCTTGGCATGGTCTGTCAGGGCTATTTGCCAATAGCCTGACGTCAGGTCAAATGTGCTGAGGTACTTGGCTGCACCAAGTTTATCCACCAACTCATCTGTCCTGGGCAAAGGGTGGGCATCAGTCTTGGTGACTGCATTTAGAGCTCTATAGTCCACACCGAATCTCAAGTCTTTGGATCCTGCCTTTGGTACTAACACAACTGGGCTAGACCATGGACTAGTAGAGGGCTCTATTACCCCGAGATCAAGCATCTTCTTGACCTCTCCTTTGATGTGGGTTCTGATATGTTCTGACATTCTGTATCCTCTGCTTTCGACTGGCAGACAGTCACCAGTGAGTATCTCATGCTGGCCCCAAGGGGTCAAGCCTGGTGACAGTGAGAACAGGGAGGCAAACTGATTTAACATAGATTTGCACTCCTCTTGTTGCTCAGGTGTCAGGTCTGAAGAGAGATTGACTCCTTCAACTTTTTCATCTAAAGGCACACCTCTGAGGAGATCAGGGAGAGATTCACTCTCTTCTTCCTCTGCAGCTGAAGCTAGAAGCAAGGCTCCTACATCAGGTCTGGAGATGTATGCTTTTAGTCGGTTGGTGTGGAAGACTCTAGGAGCTTCCCTGGGTCTGCCCAGATCCACCAGATAGTTGACCTCTCCAAGTTTTCCCACAATCTTGAAGGGTCCCATCCATTTGTCTTGCAAGGCCCTCTGCCTTGTTGGGAGCATAACTAGAACTAGCTGGTCTTGAGTAAACTCAACCATGTTAGCCTTCTGGTCGTGCCAATGTTTGACCAGAGCTTGACCAGCTTTCAAGTTGTCACTTGCTTCTGCCATCATGTGTGACATTCTCCTCCGGAGACCTATCACGTAGTCAGTCACTCTGACTGGCTTGAGGGGAGGAGCACCTTCCAATCCCTCCTTAATCAGGGCCAATGGACCTCTGACTGGATGGCCATAGAGAAGCTCAAAGGGAGAATAACCTACTCCCTCCTGAGGGACTTCTCTATAAGCAAAGAGAAGGCATGGCAGTAGAAGGTCCCACTTTTTCTTAAGGGGTTCTTCTAAAGCACCTATCATGCTCTTCATGGTTCTGTTAAACCTTTCAACCAACCCGTTTGTCTGAGGGTGGTATGCGGTTGAGAACTTGTAGGTAACTCCACAGGTTTTCCACATGGCTTTCATGTAGTGGGACATAAAGTTCGACCCCCTGTCAGAGATTACCTCCTTAGGAAACCCAACCCTGGTAAAAATACCAAGGAGGGCCTTAGCCACAGCCAGAGCTGTAACAGTCCTCATAGGAATTGCCTCAGGGTACCTAGTAGCATGGTCTACTACAACAAGGATAAACCTGTTGCCTGAGGAGGTTGGGGGATCAAGGGGACCAACAATGTCAATCCCTACCCTCTCAAATGGGACTCCCACAACTGGGAGAGGCACTAAAGGTGCCACATTCTTGGAACCAACCTTACCAGAAGTCTGGCAGGTGTGGCAGCTCTTACAATATCTATCTACTTCAGCCCCCATCTTTGGCCAATAAAAGTAGAGAGAGAGCCTTTCCTTGGTCTTCTTGAAACTCAAGTGACCAGCCAAAGGTATCTCATGGGCTAGTTGTAAGAACTGTTGTCTGTTCTCTTGTGGGACTACAAAGCGTTTGTAGTCTCCAGGTTCAGACTCAGTCGGTTCACTGTAGAAGAGGCCATCTTCCCAGTGTAACCTATACTTCCCAGGCTCTTGCCCATCAGCCTGAGAAGCTGCCTGGTGGCGGAGACCTTCCAGAGTTGGACATTCTCTTTGCCCCTTACGAAAAGCTGCCCTGTTAGGCCCACCTTCTGCCAGTAAAGACTGCAGCTCAGGATGGTCCTCAGGGTCCAAATCTCCAATAAGGTTGGGGCCTCCTTCTAGCTCTTCCTCAGAGTCTAGCTCAACCGCACAGGGTTGTACCTCCCTCTCAGCCTCAGCTGGAGGTGGAGTTACAGGTGTAACTTTGGACAACCTAGGGGAAGTCCTTGTTGGAAGCACTGGAGTGCTTGCTGCTGGCTTTTTCCTAGGAGTCTTGGGTTGCCCCTTTGCTCCTGATCTGGTAGTTACTGCAGTAAGTTGCTCCAGTGGGAGAGGAGTGATTTCTGTCATCATCTCCTGAGATACCCCTCGCAGGGTTTTCTCTCTTGCAGGTTTTGTGAGCTCCTGTAACCTTTTGCTAGGTGGTCTGGGGGTATGTGACACAACTCCAAGAGCTTTGAGGTCATTACCCAACAGAACCCTACCTGGCACTTCACATTGTACACTGACAGGTATTTTTACAGCCATATCATTACATTGGATGAGAACTGGTAACTGGGGACACATCTGCACAGGCCCACCAGCTAACTTGGTGAGGCATTTGGGTGCCTTAGCAACATCCTCTGCCTTGAAAAATGATTCCTCCACCACAGTTATGCTGGCTCCAGTGTCCCTAATGGCAGGAGTCTCCTGAAAATTCACCTGGACACTGTCCTTATAATACTCTTTAGTATTATCTGGGATAGAGTTATAGACATCTAAATTCTGTTGTTCCCACAACCCCAGAGAGACTAAAGAAACACTAGCTGAGACTCCAGTGGGTTCATCAGCTAGTAATAGAAAGTTTCCACTTGCCATATGTACTTCCTCTTCTGGAGCGAAGGCTAAGGAGGCAAGCTGGACCCCTGAAGGTTTACCCTTACATCTGGGATCTCCTTTCACATGGTCAGTAGCCTTACAAACAAAGCATGAGCCAAAGGCTCGCTGGAATGGAGGCTTGTTCTGACCTCCTTCTGGTCTGGGACCAGAAGGTACACTAGCCTGATTTGGTTTCCCTTGTGGCTTACCCTTATAGTTTTGTTTGGGGCCCTCTTTGGAATTTGTAGTATTAGAATTCTCTTTGGAGTCCTTTTTAGGCTGATTCTCCCCATCCTTCTTCTGGGTTACCCCAGAATCCTTGTGAGTGGCCCTGTTGGCAACCCACAAGTCAGCAGCCTTAGCTAGTTTCCGGGAATCTAATTCCCTGGAATCAGCCAAGTGTTGTCTGAGCTCAGGAGAGCAGGCATCATAAATAGTCTCCAACATAAACAAATTCTTCATACCTTCATAAGTGTTCACCTTGTAACCCTTAATCCATCCCTCTAAGTTTTTCAACCCTTCACTCACCCAGGTAGCCCAAGGGGTACCATCATGTTTTTTGAGGCTCCTAAACCTCTTAAGATACTGGGAAGGGGTCTTCCCAAACCTAGCTATTAAAGCTAGCTTCACACATTCATAGTCCTTCTTATCCTCCTCCCCCATCTCCATTACCACATCAGTTGCAACAGGGGGAAGCCTAGAGAACAACCAGGGGAGTAAGTCATTTCCTGTGATGTTCTGGAGCCCATGATTATATTCAAACAGAGACAACCAATCCAAAACATCCAACTTAGGCTCATACATACCAACCAATTCTTTAGGCATCCGGGGTCTTTTAGGACTGGAACTTCTAGAGGAGCCAGAGAGAGAAGCATTCTCAACAGATAATTTCTTCATTTCTAAGTCATACTTGAGCTCCATTTCCCTTAGCCTTAGTTCTTTGTCAGTTTGAGCATTAAGTTTCTTATACTCCAATTCTAGTCTCATTTTCTCCAGTTCAAAGTACTGAGGACTAAATGTGGGACCTGGTAAAGGTCCAGTAGGTACAGCAGGTAGAGCAGGCAGAGGCCTAGGGGGGACAGTCACAACAGCCTCACCCTCCTCTTCTGACTCTTCCTCAGAATCATCAACATTTTGCTCCATGTTAACTTCAATACTGTCATCTACAGTTGCTGGAGTGGTAGGTTCCTCTGAACCATCACCCAGACTTTGGTTAGCTAACAATCTTTCAATCAGTTCCATTTTCTTGCCCTTAGTCAGGAGATCCTTATGTTTACAGAGCACTCTTAAACAATCAGCAGTTTTGGCTGCAAGGGACTCTTGACTATAGCTTTCTATAACTGACATGTTAGAGGATTACTTTTACAGTGCTAAGCTTTGTGGTTAGTTGCACTAAGGTATCTAAAGCACAATAAAATGTATACTCAATACAAATCCCACCGCTGTACACCAGTGTTAGGCAGAAACCTGTGCAGTTCCCTTGGGGAACACTGCAAAAGATTTAAGACTACAGGTATAGCAGTAAACCCACTTGGTAGCAGTCTGCACCACCCAGATTTACCTGGTAGCTGTGGCTGAGCAGTCAGACTTCCCTCAAGAAGAGTTAGGCAGTATGCAAAGTATACACAATATGTACTCAGACACAATAGCACAAGCAAACACTGACCAGAGCTTGGTTTCAAAAGTATATAGTTATTTATTTTCAAGAACACATAAGTTGAAAACACTCTAGTAAAATATAGTAAAACACTCTAAACACAGTTATATGGAAAGCAGTCCCAATCCTTATTCCTATCTAGACAACTCTAGGTTAACACCACATAATTCAAAACAGAGGTGAGCGCTTAACGTTAGATGACACTCTAGTAGGTAAAAAGAAGGGAGAAGGAGCAGAATTAGGATAAACACACCACTCTAAGGTTAAGAACACTTTTTGTAAGCTCAAAGAAGCACAAAGTCACAGGTGAGCAAAAGTCACTAAGCAGGGCCCACTCTTAGAGCAGACAGAGCGAAAACGTGCCCAAGATCACACAGTTGGTAGGGATTCAGAGTCTTGCAAAAGAGTTCGGAAAAGAGTTAGAGAGGCTTAGAAAGTTTAGCCAAAGTGTCCCAGGCAATCCCAGGATCGAAAGCCGGGGGCTAAAACTACCCCGTACAGTCGGTGGCAAGGGAAGCCAGGCGGAACACGGTACCTTAACGGAAAGGATCCTCCAGCGGGGGCAGTTGTTCCAGGCAGTGGCAGCAAGGCTCGACGTCGGTCAGGGGAGAAGGAGATCTCGCTGAAGAGCAGAAGAAGAAGGTCGTTGCACTGCCCGGGAAGAAACCAGCCGCGGAGTCCTCCGATTAAAGGGTTGTACCGACTTTCGCGGTTGGGGTAAAAGTGGTGGGGGTTCCGGTTGCCGGGGTGCTTGGCACTGGCAAGGCGGCCACGAGATACCTCGAAGAGCGGAAAGAAGGTGAAAACTGGTTGTCCCCACCAGTCAAGGGAAGGAGCCACTCCGTTAAGAGTTCTCCTCGGTCGTCGGGAAAAGTGGTGAGATGGTTCAGCAGGGCTCCACCGGCGGTGTTGTCGTAGCAGATCAGCTCAGCTCGTCCCTCGTTGGATTCTTAGGTCCTGTGGCGACTTCTGAAGTTCCAGTCCCCAAAGCCCTGCTTTTATGCAGCAAACCCCCATTCACCCAGCCTAGCTGTCACTCAAACATGCTAAGTGGTGAGCCGGCCGGCTCACCACTTGGGCCAATCAGGACGGAGTGCGACTTGAGTTACCTAGGTAACTCAGTCCAGGGTGCCTAAATCCCCCTCCCCCCCTCCTAAGTACCCCAGACAGAGTGGCACCACTTTGGAGGGCTTCTGTGGAGAAGCCCGCCAAAAGTGGGACAAAGGGCTCCACTTTGGGTCAGAGTTACAGAGGCGAATGCCAACGCCATTTTAGCATCAAGTTTTGGCAAAAAATCCCAACCGGAGTTATAATAATAAATATATAAACCGGCGGTATGTTTAAGGCTACCGTAAATAAATAATTAAATGTGTTAGCCTAAAACAATGGGAAATCCCATAGGAAAATATTCGCGGTCGAATATAAAACGTAGTTTCCACTGCCACCAGCCAAAACTCGATCAGGGGGGACGGAGACGTGCCCCCTCGACTAACAGACCCTGGGGCAATCGAATTGCCCCAGCCAGTACGTCCACAATATGATGGTTTTGTACTGGTTCTGTTCAGGATTTAAGACTAGTAAAGTCTTTGGTGACTTTACATGCCCTGGGAGACAGTAGTCAGTCCCAGGGTATGGAGTCTATGTTGGGGAGTCCCTAGGACACCCCTGGGTTACGGCACAGAGGGTGCTGTGTAACCCACATCACAAAAATATATGAGGCCCTATGGAGTAAAAGACCCCATAGCCCATTCAACACAAGGTTTAACCAAGAAAACACACTTCAACATGCCCAAGAGTGAGGGTAAAAGAGTCTCACTCTTGGCAGGAGAAAAAATTAAACCCCAGCAATCCAGCAAAGCTGCTGGGGGACTCACTAGGTAGGGAAATTCAGCCTAAACAGAGAATTCTCCCTAACATGGGGGCTCACCCACCCTTCCGCCACAGCCGTTGTGTCAGACGCGTATCAACAAATAATGACCCCACAGGGTGTAAAATACAGGTGATGTGGTATACCAATTACTGATACTCACCTCACTTTTTCTAACCTCAAAAAGCAAACAACTAATGTACAACACTGTAGCATACAAAAAAATGCCACAGACTAGTAAACAGGTCTAGCACAAGGTTCCCTTAAAGGATCACTCTCAATTGGGCATACTACTTTCTAGTTCCAAAGACTGTCCTAATTGACTCTGGCTCTATGTATTTTCCCTCTGGTTAGCATGTGGTCATGTCATAGCTGTTTTCAGAGGATCATTGCTATGAATTTAACACTTGAATATTGGCCAAAGTCTTGGCTATAGTTCTCATTATTTTAATAGAAAACATAAAACAACTTTTGGTGCAAGAGCCTCAGTGACATTTTACACAAAAATTATTGTTTTTTAAAAACGATACATTAATTCGAATATAATCTTTCGATCAAAGTGTCAGCATTTGAATTAATCATGCACCATGGAAAGCAATAAAAGTTAAGTACAAGTAATACAAAGAGAACGTACAAACATTTTTTACAAAAAAAACCAATAAAAAAAAGTTTTCATTTGGACAAGAACTATGAATAACACAGAAAATAAATTCTATTCCTATGACAGAGGGATATTATGACATTACTTAGTTTTCACCCTATTTTGGTTTGACATTGCTTAGTTTTCACCCTATTTTGGTTCTGGAAATCCACATATGTGTTCGCCAAGGAACCCCAGACCAAGGAAAACAAGAGCCAATTTTTGTTCCTTATGGGTTTTTTTAGGAATAGATGACTAGTGTCAACTTGACTTATGTATTCACACTAGACTACTGCTTCTTGCAGTACTGCTCAGGTCGGTTGTGTCAGACGCAGCACCAGCCCCCTCACTCCCGGATGATGGTAATTCCTGGGAGGGTGGCTGGGCCTTGCGTCGCCGCCCAGTGGAGGCATCCCCGCTGCTTAGCTCCACAGCGCTGTCTCCGCCCTCTTCTTCACTTGACGCTGCGTAGAGGGAGACATAGAACACAAGCATCAGGGTACAGTACAAAATACCCTAGACAGGAAGCAATAACACATGAGTGGCACTGTCAAATGTCACTTCCATCCTGTCATTCCACAATACGTGGGTGAATGCACACAACACACATGCAGAAACAGTCCTGGCACCTGCAATCAACATCAACATCCATGTAGAAGGGCCCCTGTAAACCAAGATGTTGCCTTCAAAGTCACATGCATCCATGGCGTTTCAAAGTCACACACACACTTCTCAGGCACACACACACATGTGCACCATACATGTACATGACATCAGCACCCATTCCTCACCCCCCCTCCATGTCCAGGAACAGAGACAGCCATGCTTTCATGTGTGCATTCCGCATAGAGATCCCCATGTTGCATTAAAACACATGCACCAACCATGTGGTTCACACATAACTGGTCTCACATGCATGACCATGATGTCCCTGCACACACACATCCATACATAGCCTATGTCACACATAAAGGCAAGCATCAGACTACCAGCACACTGCAACATGCCCTGTCGCACACAGCAATGCTTGGCCACTTACTGCTCAACTTCAGACGGGTCTGCCTCTGAAGGATCTGGGCGTGAAGCGCTGGGCCTACGCGTTCCAGGACCCTCATCTGGATGTTACTCATGCGTGCCCGGCCCCCCTCCGCGAGGTGCCAGGCCTTGTGGTGGGCCCTGGTCCTGAAGTCCTCCCAGCACTTCTTGTCATGCTTGATGTCACGGGTCGCCACACCCTCCGCGTTGATGGCAACCACTACATCGTCCCAGATCCTCTCCCGTCCTTCCTTGTTGGCGCGTGATGTTCCGAAGAGGGCATCATAATGCCCCAGGACATGCTCCACGAAGGACACCAACTTCGGTGGCAGTGAAGCTGGTGGCCCTCTGCCTCTCTGGCTGGGGGTTGCCAGTGGTGCCTGTTAGGGAGAATTCTCTGTTTAGGCTGAATTTCCCTACCTGGTGAGTCCCCCAGCAGCTTTGCTGGATTTCTGGGTTTATTTTTTCTCCCCTGCCAAGAGTGAGACTCTTTTACCCTCACTCTTGGGCATGTTGAAGTGTGTTTTCTTGGTTAACCCTTGTGTTGAATGGGCTATGGGGTCTTTTACTCCATAGGGCCTCATATATTTTTGTGATGTGGGTTACACCGCACCCTCTGTGCCGTGACCCAGGGGTGTCCTAGGGACTCCCCAACATAGACTCCATACCCTGGGACTGACTACTGTCTCCCAGGGCATGTAAAGTCACCAAAGACTTTGCTAGTCTTGAATCCTGAACAGAACCAGTACAAACCATCATATTGTGGACGTACTGGCTGGGGCAATTCGATTGCCCCAGGGTCTGTTAGTCGAGGGGGCACGTCTCCGTCCCCCCTGATCGAGTTTTGGCTGGTGGCAGTGGAAACTACTTTTTATATTCGACCGCGAATATTTTCCTATGGGATTTCCCATTGTTTTAGGCTAACACATTTAATTATTTATTTACGGTAGCCTTAAACATACCGCCGGTTTATATATTTATTATTATAACTCCGGTTGGGATCTTTTGCCAAAACTTGATGCTAAAATGGCGTTGGTGTTCGCCTCTGTAACTCTGACCCAAAGTGGAGCCCTTTGTTCCACTTTTGGCGGGCTTCTCCACAGAAGCCCTCCAAAGTGGTGCCACTCTGTCTGGGGTACTTAGGAGGGGTGGAGGGGGATTTAGGCACCCTGGACTGAGTTACCTTGGTAACTCAAGTCGCACTCCGTCCTGATTGGCCCAAGTGGTGAGCCGCCCGGCTCACCACTTAACATGTTTGAGTGACAGCTAGGCTGGGTGAATGGGGGTTTGCTGCATAAAAGCAGGGCTTTGGGGACTGGAACTTCAGAAGTCGCCACAGGACCAAGAATCCGACGAGGGAAGAGCTGAGCCGACCTGCTTCGACGACACCAACCGGTGGAGCCCTGCTGAACCGTCTCACCACTTTTTCCAACGACCGAGGAGAACTCTTAACGGAGTGGCTCCTTCCCTTGACTGGTGGGGACAACCAGTTTTCACCTTCTTTCCGCTTCTTCGAGGTATCTCGTGGCCGCCTTGCCTGTGCCAAGCACCCCGGCAACCGGAATACCACACGTTTACCCCAAACCGCGAAAGTCGGTACAACCCTTTAACCGGAGGACTCCGCGGCTGGTTTCTTCCCGGGCAGTGCAACGACCTTCCTCTTCTGCTCCTCAGCGAGATTTTCTTCTCCCCTGACCGACGTCGAGCCTTGCTGCCACTGCCTGGAACAACTGCCCCTGCTGGAGGATCCTTTCCGCTTAAGGTACCGTGTTCCGCCTGGCTTCCCTTGCCACCGACTGTACGGGGTAGATTTAGTCCCCGGCTTTCGATCCTGGGAGTGCCTGGGACACTTTGGCTAAACTTTCCAAGCCACTCTAAACTCTTTCTAACTCTGTGCAAGACTTTGAATCCCTAATAACAGTGTGATCTTGGGCACATTTTCGCTCCGGCTACTCTAAGAGTGGGCCCTGCCTAGTGACTTTTGCTCACCTGTGACTTTGTACTTCTTTGAGCCTATTGCAAGTGTTCTGAATCTTAGAGTGGTGTGTTTAACCTATTTCTGTGTCTTTCTACCCCTTTCTTGAAACTACTAGAGTGTCATCTAACGTTAAACACTCACCTCTGTTTGAATTACGTGGTGTTAACCTAGAGTTGTCTAGATAGGAGAAAGGATTGAAACTGCTTTTCTTATAACTTTGTTTGAAGTGTCTTACTATATTTTGCTAGAGTGTTTTCAACTTATGTGTTTGTAAAATAAATAACTATATACTTTTGAAACCAAGCTCTGGTCAGTGTTTGCTTGTGCTATTGTGTGTTGGTACCTATTGTGTATACTTTATATACTGCCTAACTCTTCTTGAGGGAAGTCTGACTGCTCAGCCACAGCTACCAGGTAAATCTGGGTGGTACAGACTGCTACCAAGTGGGTTTACTGCTATACCTGTAGTCCTAAATCTTTTGCAGTGTTCCCCAAGGGAACTGCACAGGTTTCTGCCTAACAGTGCCAGATGGAGATGTGCCCGACATGGCAACCCCAGAGGCAGGAGTGGGTGGGCAACTGGGTCCTGGGGCTGGGCTGTGGAGCGATGGTATCCCAGTCGGGAGTCTTCTGTTCCAGCAGGGGTGGACACAGCAACTGGACCCCTGCAGATGGCTGATGTGCAGGCACCAAATAGCAGGGCACGTGGGCAGCAGACATTAAGGCAGAAGCAGATGGCAGGTGGGAGCGTGCTCGGGGCTCTGGGGGGCAGGAAAATGGCCTTCTTGGCAGGAGCGTGGTCTTCCGTGTGTGTATGCGTGGCCAGCTTGATACGGAGTGATTTGGCACATGAAAAAATTGCACGTCAGCGTGTAATTCGAGGAAAGGCCCTTAGCGTGTAAGCGGGTCAGCACACGTACGCAATTTCATTGGACCAAAGGCCCTTAGCGCGTAAGCGCGTCTGTGACATATCGCGCACGGGCGTTGCCCTTTCGCGTGTAAAACTTCACGCGAACCCCAGGAATACACGTACCCCACTCGCACAGGGCCCTTTCGCGTGTAAAACCTCACGCGAACCCCAGGAATACACGTACCCCACTCGCACAGGGCGCTTTCGCGTGTAAAACTTCACGCGAACCCCAGGAATACACGTAGCCCACTCGCACAAGCCCTTTCGCATGTGAAACTTCCTGCAAACCCCAGTTATACACGTACCACACTCGCACAGGCCCTTTCGCGTGTGAAGTGAAACTTCCCGTGAGCCCCGTAATACACATACCCTACTCTAATCACGTGTGAAACTTCCCGTGAACCCCAGTAATACACGTACCCCGCTCGCACAGGGCCTATCGTGTGTGAAACTTCCCACGAACCCCAGTTATACACATGCCCCACTCGCACAGACCCTTTCGCGTGTGAAACTTCCCACAAACTCCCGTAATACACGTACCCTGCTCCAATCGCGTGTGAGACTTCCCGCAAACCCCTGTAATACACATACCCTGCTCCAATCGCGTGTGAAAATTCCCGCAAACCCCAGTTATACACGTACCCCACTCGCACAGGCCCTTTCGCGTGTGAAACTTCCTGCACACCCCCGAAATACACGTACCCTGCTGAAATCGCATGTGAGACTTCCGCGAACCCCAGGAATACACGTACCCCACTCGCACAGGCCCTTTTGCATGTGAAACTTCCTGCACACCCCCGTAATACACATACCCTTTTCCAATCACGTGGGAAACTTCACGCAAACCCCAGTTATACACGTACCCCACTCACACAGGCCCTTTCGCGTGTGAAACTTCACGCGAACCCCAGTAATACACGTTCCCTGCTTGGCGTTTGCTGTTTGGCAGCTCTGTAAACTGGTCCAGGGTTAGCGCAGCCCTTTGCGCTGGATTGGGGATTTCCTTGCGCGAGGGCATTCTTGGGGGCGTAACTGGCGCTGCTGCAGGCTCGCTGCGCCACTCTGCGCCACGGCTGGTATTGGAGGCTAAAATCCATGAATACACTGTGCGCGAAAATCGATTTTTGCGCACGCGGTTGGCGCAGACATTCGACGAGCACACTGTGCGCCAGCCGCGTGCGCCACTTGTGCACAAAATTCTATGAATTACCCTGTTAGTGTGTTCCACACAGGGAATACACATGCTCACAGCCCGGCAAATACTTCAGACTTACTGTGGTAAAAGCGTACAGAGGGGGGGAGCCAGTAGACCCTAAAGTATTTCAGTATGGGCAGACATGACATTGGCATGGCTACTGGGGATCCCAAGGAAAGTGTGGAGAAGGCCAGGTGAGTACCTCTTTAGGCCTGAGACAGAAACAGATGAAAAGAAAGGATTGTTTACATCAATAGACATAGAAGGAATAGTGGCAAGGGAGGATTGAATTGAAGTACACACTCTAGATGACGAAAGAAAGGCATGGAGGGCAGTAATAGCACTTTCAGAAGGTTGTCGATTGACTCAAGTTTCAGATGAAAAACTTTTCTCACAAGAAAAAGGAGAGCGTGAGATGATTCTAAGGATGAATGTGCACTTTTGGCTATGATTGACATACAAAAAAGTGGTCCAGAAAATGGATATGGCATTGGAAGCACCACTCCCTACACCACCTCCCTTCTGAGAGGAAGACTTAGCAAAGGTACCCACATCACAATGGACAACAAGCCCTATGATCGAGAATGCATCAAAAGCATAGGAGGAGTGAAAACAAAACTGAAAAAAGGAGCAATTCTGCCAAGAGTTAGACAATACCCAATGTCAAACGAAGCAGATGAGGGCATTTATGAGACAATAAGTACCCTCATAGAAAGAGGCATCCAGGTTCCATCAGAATCCCCCTGCAACGCTGATGTGTACCCCATTCAAAAGGCAAACGGATGTTCATGGTGTTTCATACAAGAGTTGAGACCTCTCAACCACAGTTTGGAAGCAGAATACCCACTAGTGGCTAACCTAGCCACAATACTCTGCGTTATTCTAGCTGAGGCTACACGGTTCACCGTGATTGACCTAAAAAATGCCTTTTTCTCAATACCACTGCATCCAGACTCACAAGATCTAACAAGCTTCATGTACTGCAACACAAAGTGGAAACACACCACACTGCCCCAAGGATACTGCAAATCACCATCCATTTTTAACAGGGTGATCCAGATGGACCTACGCAATATTGAGACAGAGAGTATGATTTTGCAATATGTGCATGACATCCTCATCTCCAGCACCACAGAAGCAGAGTGCCAGAAGGACTCAGTTAAATGATCACTGTATTAGCGGGAAAAGGATACAAAGTAGACAAGGCAAAGCTACAATACTGCCAGGAGGGGGTACTGTATATAGGCCGACTAATATCTCAAAAGGGCAGGCACATAGCACCAAAGAGGGCAAAGGCAATACTCGACACACCCCAACTAAAAACATTGCGAGAATTACAACAGTTCTTTGGTCTATGCAATTACTGCAGAGCAGGGTTATTCGACTACAGCCCATAGACAGGTCCTCTGCTTAAACCCCTCAAGGAAGCACAAAGGGGAGGGAAGAAGCTGGGGTGGAAGAGGGAAATGACGGACACGTTTAATGATCTAAAGGAAGCAATATCACCAGCACCCATCCTGGGTACCCCGATTACAAAAAAGAGTTCTTTATATTCTCACACTCTGATGGGGTAGTAATAAAGACAGTACTCACACAAAAGACAAGCCTGGATTACAAACCAATTGCATACTATAGCGGGCAACTAGACCCAGTAAAGACAGGGCACTTCCTTTGCAAACAACACTTGGCTGCTGCAGCTTTTGCTGTAGAAAAAGCATCATCAATAACTATGTGATGTTCCACCACACTTTATGTGGAGCATGCCCTCTTCTCAATTCTGCATAAGCCAAAAAGCACACTGACAACACAGAGAGAAACAGGACATGAAATTATACTCTCACGACCCAAACTAAACATAGTGAGGTGTAAACCAGCACACTTCCTGGCAGAAGAATTTGAAGAAGGAGAATATGTCCATGATTGTACAAAAGCTATTAATTATTACACAGATACACGCAAAGTAGAGGAAGATGCACTTGAGAGGGGCGAGGTGCTCTACATTGACGGGTCTTCAACAATTGATTAAGGTGATAGGGTGAGAAGAACAGGGTGGCAGTGGTAAGATTAAGAGAAGATTGGACAAGCGAGGCAGTAAAATGTGCTAAATTACCCCCTCAATATTTGGCACAAGCAGCAGAAATAGTGGCCTTGATATTAGCCCTCAGAGAAAGCAAAGGGAAAAGGTTAATTATCTATTTGGATAGTGCCTACGTAACCTTAACAGTACATTCTGGTCTAGCAAGATGGTTAACGAGGGGGTTCAGAAGAGCAGATGGCATACCAGTACAACACGCTATCCTTCTAGGGGAACTAATAGAGGTTGTAACATGCCCGGCAGAACTCGCATTAGTGAAGTGCCAAGCACATACTAATGGGGAAGACCCAACATCAAAAGGGAATGAAGCATCAGACTTTTACACAAAACACGCCGCTTATTTTGGTTGGGGAAGTATGGGACCTCAAAGAAAAACAAAAGGAGAGGGGAGGGGTGAGACAGATGCTAATGAAGGAAGGTTATAACCACCTACCGGAAACTCAAGTAATGGAATTACAGGCAGCAGCACCAATGACAGAAAAAGGAACTATGGGCAAAAAGGCTGTGCTCAATGTCCCCTACAGATGCCCTGTGGAGGCAGAACAAGACTGGGAAAGTAGTGATGCCCCTTGCACTATTGAAAATAGCATTAACCCAACTATACCATTCCACACATGCAGGCAAAGAGGTGATTGTGGTATGCATTGGAGATTCATGGTTCTGGCCTGAGTTAACGCCCATGTATCCAACTTCATTAGCAATTGCCTGACCTGCCAGCAATTTACTGCCGGACACACACTAAGGCTGATCAAAGGAATAATACCCCGGCCCGAAGATCCATTCTTACACCTCCACATTAACTATGTTGATATGATCAACGTATGTCAAGGCTACCACTACATGATTGTGGTGTTCTGCCCATTCCCAAGGTGGATAGATGCGGGCCCGTGCTCCCATGCTGACACATGAGAGCATTTTTGACCAGAGGGATTTTCCCAAGGTGGGGGGTCTGCGAGGTCCTGTGGTCTGAAAACGGCCCTCAATTTGCAAACAAATTGTTCCAACAGATCACCACATTGCTACGGATAAAACAAAAGTTGTCCTATGCATATCATCCGCAAGCAAATGGAATTTGTGAATGTCTCAACGGGCTTCTGAAAGAAAGCATAGCTAAAACACAGGAAAGCATGAAGAAAAACTGGCTTTATTGCATACCCCTGGCTCTGTTTGAGCAATGGACCAAGCACGGGTCAGATCACCACCTCACATCCCATGAGGTGGTGACCAGACACCAAATGCAGCTCCCGTTAGCCCCACTCACAAGGGCTCTGAGGGATTATGAAGGGGCGGCTGAAATATTTGGTACAGAAATGCATGAATATGTCAATTCACTTGTTTCTAGCACATCTTTTATTGCTCAACAGATTCAACAGGATGAGGGGAGGTCAGAGAACAACAGCCAAGAAACAGACAACACCCAGGAACCCACAACAGATCTGCCTATTAAAAAGGGAGACAGGGTCCTCCTTAAGAATTATTTGAAAAAGTGGAACTCATCCTGATTTACCGGTCCGCATACAGTAGAGGTGGTCACGGATAGGGCAGTTAAGCTTGAAAATAGAACAGTTTGGCACCACCTCCACGACGTCAAGCCCTACCAAGTATCAGCCTCGCCCCAACATGCCATCAACAGGTCAGCGCTACAGCGATGACAGACACACAAGACTGTAGTAATAGTCCAATAGCAACAACTTCAAGTGTAGCTACCTCCCTAAACACAAGTGAGCGAGAGTGCATCAATCACCCAATGGCCAGGCGCTCACAAGCACCTGATGCCCCCACAGTTACATTGAAACAACTAAATTAATGAAGATATTTTCATCAAAACACTACCCATGTTCGATAATTACTGGCAACATACTGAAGCGCTACGATATAAAACAGACGGACAAGAAAAGGGAGAAACAAAGGAAGTTACATTGGACTACTTGCC
The DNA here is from genome assembly GCF_040938575.1 of Ambystoma mexicanum. Lineage (NCBI taxonomy): Eukaryota > Metazoa > Chordata > Amphibia > Caudata > Ambystomatidae > Ambystoma > Ambystoma mexicanum. The sequence continues at coordinate 711,329,692 of NC_090939.1, forward strand.
ATGCAAATGGAATGCCTAGGAGACAGGCAGAGAGCCTGGCTGTTGGCATCAACCACAGGTGTTGATATTTGGAAAAGTGTACACTAAGGATGATAGGTGGATGGAGTGGTGGGGAGCAAACCATTGACTTTGGCAAAAGCTGCTATGAATAAAGTTCAGGAAGAAAACGACAAATGTCTTAAGGAATGGGCCAGGAATGCAAGCCTGCTGAGATGGTTGGATAAAGAAGATGGGCCATTGACAATAATACCCCTAACAACAACTGCATTGTGCTCCCAACACGACGGGGAAATTGAAGTGGGGACCAATGAGCAGTGCAAATGTCAGGATTAGTCAGGCTAGTACAAAGGCAGCGAATATGGCAAGGGAAATGTGCACCCAGGAACAACGACTCAGGTATGCTAGAACCCAGGAGTGCAAATAGAGTGTGACATCAAAACCAATATATGAAAAGGGATGTGGGGTAAGCACCTGACCGCGAGGAAAGTCGGCAAGCGCCTTACCCCCAATTGCTGTTACAGGTACTGACAGCGCTAAACCCACGTGGAGGGCAAGCAATGACAGGATCTGTGTACTAACACTCTTGATGGTATTACATAAGGGAACTTAAGAACTGTACTCACGAGGACGAGATACACCTCTTGAATGTCAGCTAGCCCACGAATCCTGTTAGTGAATCTGGGACCCAGAAAGGCTATAACAGCAATGGGAGAAGTAGGGAGGTCCAGAGGACAAGGGCTGAAGGCAGCCGGAGTGAGGCAGGCTGCCGGGCAGGGCAAGGGCGTAGACTGGAAGGCAGCAGAGCGTGATCCGCTGCTATGTGGAGAGCCCGCAGGGCAAGGGCGGAGGCTGGAAGGCAGCAGAGTGAGATCCGCTACAATGTGGAGAGCCTGCTGGGCAAGGGCGGAGACTGGAAGGCAGCGGAGCGTGATCCGCTGCAGAAAACTAAATACCTAAGTTGGAATAGGGATTACAACTTAGTGGGGAAAACATAAGCATTCACACAGGAGCTAGCTACCACCACACACCACACCTAATGATCAAATGGGAAATGGATGCAGAAGTGCAATGGAAAACATGGAATGGATCCTCTAGAAAGTAAGGATCAGGAGCTGGAAAAAACGAAATAACCTATGCAAACTTTTCCCTACCCCTCCAAGGAAAAGACAGGAAACTAAACTAAGAGGAAGGCTAAGGCAAATGGGTAACAGCCGCAAAGGACAGAGTTAAAGAAATATAGAACACAGACAAACTGGGCTACAGCTAAAAGGGGAAAGCACTGAGAATGGCTGCCTGCAAACAGGGAAAGACAAAAAGGGAAATCAAGGGAGCAGAAATCAGTTAGCGCATGAATCCGAAATTCAGGGCGGAGGAAACAAGAAAACAGGAACAAGGAAGTAGGAGCAAAGGCAAGGAACCAGGAACCAGGGACTAGTCAAAAACAGGAACACTGCAATCGATGACCAGCGCTGGACTGAAGTGAGACTGAGGCTTTTAAAGCTGTTTAACGAGCACACGCCCTGGTGTGCTGACTGCTGCACCTGCAGCCACAGGTGTTGCCTATCCTCCACCCAACCTTGTCCTGCAAGGGTGGAGGTGGAGCAGTGGGCCAGGCATTCTGGGAAGCACAGTCATTTGGTTAAAGAAGCATGCTGGCTGCCAAAAACCTGGAATGGATCCGGAAGGGAAGTAGTTTGGAAAATAGGGATTTAGCGCTCCCAATTCATTACAGCACTGTGGCATTAGGTTCGGAGGAAATGTCCAGCACGGAATAAGCCCCAAAACATGCCCCCAAGTGGCGGGAACGGGAGCGAAGGGAGCGAGTCGTGACAGTATACCCCCTCCTACGGCCCTCTTCGGGTGCCCGCCACCCGTACGAGACTTCTTCTTTCCATGATGGGAGTGCTTTTTCTTTGGAGGAGGCACTGATGGAAACGGTGACTTCTGGTGAGGAAGAGACTCATGGTTCGAAGAAAAGCATGAAGAACTTGCAGGACCTGGAGCAGAGTTGGAAGGTCCAGGAAGCTCAGTCACTGGGAGTGGACCCTTGTAAGTCTTTGAGGAGGGAGGCAGGCTGGTGCAACTTGCCTTAGACGATGGTAGTAGTTCTGTTAGCCTTTCTGCCGAGAGCGGACATGCGGGAGGTGAGGAAGTTGCTGGCTTCAGGAAATGTTCATGTTCAGCCATTAGAGAAGGTGGCGGCTGAGGTGGAGGCTCAGATCTTTTTCTGTCATCCATCTGGGAAAAGGCTTGTGGTTGAAATTGATTAAGGTTTGACTGCACATATTCTACGCCTTGGATGCCTGGAAGTCCCATGGGTTGTACGAGGCTGGTACTCCTGGTGACAGTCGTGTAGTCACTTTGTTGCACGTTGGATACAACAGCAGGGACGTTTGGCATACTGATAGGAGTGATAGACACAGTACTTGGTATTTCAGGCACACTCGCAGAAGGAGCAATAACAGACACATCTTGAACTGCAGCAGTCATTCCCTTCCTTTGGCTACTAGCACCCAACTGGTGCTTCTTGGCGGAATTCTGTTGCACAAGTTCTGTAGGTAATACGCCGGTCTGCACCACCCCCTGTGCACACCCAGGTGAGTGGTTCTGACTCACCACTTGGTCCAGCTTGATGACTCTGAAGCGGGAGCTGGCAAAAGTCTCAAACTCTGATGCTGCTTCTTTAGGAGGCTCTGATGCTAAAGTGAAGCAGTTGGGAGAATCGTCTTGTGGAAAAGGCAGGCATTCTGGTGCTCCTCCTGAAGCAAAAGAAAGGCAATCTAAACGTTCATCGACAGTAAGTGTTTGGGATTCTGGAGGACTGTCTGGAGCAGTAGACAATATAGCAGGATCTGATGGTGTAGACAGGTATACCTCTGATGTTGGAAGCGAAGCTAAGCAGGATACCGGTGTATCATGAACTGAAGGCAAACAAGCAATAAACTCTGGAACTGAAGACATGCATATATGATGGACTATCGGAGGCTCTCTGGCTGAAGGATGATCTTCTGGATGAGTCACTGTAGCTGAAGACAGGCAGGCCAGAGGAAACTTTGAAGCTGAAGGCATGCGAGTTGGAGCCATCTCGGTAGCTGAATCCAAACATGTCAGGGTCTTTGGGACTAACCCCGTGCATGGTGGAGGCTCTTGATTAAATGGCAGACATGGCAGCGGTTCATTGATTGAAGACACGTGTACCAAAGATGACTGCAGGGCTGTGGATTGGATCATAGAAGAGTCAATGGTTGTAGGAGGACACACAGAAGTCTCAGAAGTTGATAGACACATTAGTGGCTCAGGAATGGAGGGCACCTTTAGGGCATTGGACTCCTTGGCTCCAGTAACCAAGGACTGAACTGTACCCTTGCAGTCCTTTTCTTTGGTGGGTGACACAGAGTCTCTTTCTTTGTGAAAGTCAAAATCAACCAGTGGAATCACCATAGTAAAGTCTCTGTTAATCAGGATTTCGTCAATTGTCCATTCCTCTGTCTTAGCTTCTGAAAGAGGCAGATTAACAATCAACAGTTCAGGAATCGCCTGCTGGTCTTTTGGTTCTGTATACTGTGGAATGAGTTCATCAGAACATGAAATCTGTACTGCCTCTGACTGTTCGTATTGATCAGAATTGGCAGAAGGAAGAGTGAACCCAGAGGTAAGATCGTCTTCCACATCAGCTTTAACATCTACTTCAGTCTCAGCAGCTGTATCAAGAGCAGGACCTAAGCCTACTGTAGTGACTGAATCTGTGTATGCCACCTTTGTGTATTGTGTTTGGAGATCAGAAGCTTGTATGTGTGCTAGCTCAGAATTATGACAGACTGCTACACAGGAAACTTTAGGTAAAGGAGTGGCTTGTACATCTTCAGCTAACTGCAATCCCTGACAATCAGCAGAACAATTTTTAGAAACTGTGCCCGGATTGAGCGCTGTGCTAGACGAAAGACCTTCACTCCCAATAGATCTAACATATCGACAAATATCATGGTTTACCAAAGTCTCTACCCTCAGGGGCTGAACAGTGTTCACTTCCTCCACATCAACAGATAAAGTCTGAGGTGTATTCAGTAAAGAGTGTAAGGTTTTGTTTTCCTCTTGTGCAGAAATGAGTTTTTGTCTTAACTCCTCAAGTTTAGCTCTTAGCATGCCCTGCATTAACTGTACATCACTATCAGTAGGCACAGGGGGAAGCATAGTGGCATCAGGGCTGGATCCTGCACTAGCAATCTGGATGTGCATCGATTGTACATTGTCCTCTACTGCTTGCAGGTTCTGTGATTTATAGTTCCTCTTACCAACTTGGTCTGTGTTTCCCTTAAACAAACTATTGACATTAGACCTCTTGGCATTAGGGACTACAGTATGTACCTGTGCAACGGAGTATGCGTTAGACTGAGGGTAGAAAACAGAAGTTATGCAAGAAACCCCTCTATTCTTTATGTTGGTATCAGGAAACTGTTCCATCTGAGGTGAAGCACAACTGGAATCATGGGGTTCAACAACCGAGGTACTCTCGTATAATAAGTCTAACAGTGTGTTGTTTTCTGCGGCTAAGGCTTGTGCTGACATAGAATCGGGATCAAAACCAAAGATAGAACTAGGATCAGGCCATGTAGGGTGTGCCATCCTATGGGAAAAATACTTTGCACGTAAATGCCCATTCGTGACAAGGAGTTCATTGGAGTCAGGCCTAGTGATTTGATTGTCACAGGTAAATGTAGGGGAGGCCTTCTGTACAAACTTGTTAGAGGCCTTGCTGCCTTTCTTTCTTAAACTTGCCATATTCAATGGGAATTTTGGGCTGGTCATTCTGTCAGGATTAGTCAGGCTAGTACAAAGGCAGCGAATATGGCAAGGGAAATGTGCACCCAGGAACAACGACTCAGGTATGCTAGAACCCAGGAGTGCAAATAGAGTGTGACATCAAAACCAATATATGAAAAGGGATGTGGGGTAAGCACCTGACCGCGAGGAAAGTCGGCAAGCGCCTTACCCCCAATTGCTGTTACAGGTACTGACAGCGCTAAACCCACGTGGAGGGCAAGCAATGACAGGATCGGTGTACTAACACTCTTGATGGTATTACATAAGGGAACTTAAGAACTGTACTCACGAGGACGAGATACACCTCTTGAATGTCAGCTAGCCCACGAATCCTGTTAGTGAATCTGGGACCCAGAAAGGCTATAACAGCAATGGGAGAAGTAGGGAGGTCCAGAGGACAAGGGCTGAAGGCAGCCGGAGTGAGGCAGGCTGCCGGGCAGGGCAAGGGCGTAGACTGGAAGGCAGCAGAGCGTGATCCGCTGCTATGTGGAGAGCCCGCAGGGCAAGGGCGGAGGCTGGAAGGCAGCAGAGTGAGATCCGCTACAATGTGGAGAGCCTGCTGGGCAAGGGCGGAGACTGGAAGGCAGCGGAGCGTGATCCGCTGCAGAAAACTAAATACCTAAGTTGGAATAGGGATTACAACTTAGTGGGGAAAACATAAGCATTCACACAGGAGCTAGCTACCACCACACACCACACCTAATGATCAAATGGGAAATGGATGCAGAAGTGCAATGGAAAACATGGAATGGATCCTCTAGAAAGTAAGGATCAGGAGCTGGAAAAAACGAAATAACCTATGCAAACTTTTCCCTACCCCTCCAAGGAAAAGACAGGAAACTAAACTAAGAGGAAGGCTAAGGCAAATGGGTAACAGCCGCAAAGGACAGAGTTAAAGAAATATAGAACACAGACAAACTGGGCTACAGCTAAAAGGGGAAAGCACTGAGAATGGCTGCCTGCAAACAGGGAAAGACAAAAAGGGAAATCAAGGGAGCAGAAATCAGTTAGCGCATGAATCCGAAATTCAGGGCGGAGGAAACAAGAAAACAGGAACAAGGAAGTAGGAGCAAAGGCAAGGAACCAGGAACCAGGGACTAGTCAAAAACAGGAACACTGCAATCGATGACCAGCGCTGGACTGAAGTGAGACTGAGGCTTTTAAAGCTGTTTAACGAGCACACGCCCTGGTGTGCTGACTGCTGCACCTGCAGCCACAGGTGTTGCCTATCCTCCACCCAACCTTGTCCTGCAAGGGTGGAGGTGGAGCAGTGGGCCAGGCATTCTGGGAAGCACAGTCATTTGGTTAAAGAAGCATGCTGGCTGCCAAAAACCTGGAATGGATCCGGAAGGGAAGTAGTTTGGAAAATAGGGATTTAGCGCTCCCAATTCATTACAGCACTGTGGCATTAGGTTCGGAGGAAATGTCCAGCACGGAATAAGCCCCAAAACATGCCCCCAAGTGGCGGGAACGGGAGCGAAGGGAGCGAGTCGTGACAGCAAAAGAACTAAGAAACTTGCTGAGATGGGGTCAGGTACGGTGGTGCTCATGGACCACTATTGGGCCTGTGGTTCAAAGGCATACGACAAGCTACCACCAAACTGGGAGTGATATGCTCCCTAGCACAAGTCAATGTACCTTCACTGGTGGTACCAAAGAAACACATTCAAATAGACGACTTTCCAAAAATTGATGAAGGCAGCAGCAGAAAGAAAAGATTGATATCACCAACAGAACGCCTACAAGTAACATCACTGCCAAAAATGGAAGAGTGAGGAGAGTAAAAAGACAAGGAAATTACTTCTGGGGAAAGTCTGAAAGGGCCCTCAAAGAAGTACCATCGTCGCACATGTCCATGCCCTTCAGCAGGACTGCCATGTTTTTCTCAGCACTGATACATCCAGGATTTCTAACATACGCCAATGGCAAATGGCTTCAAATCACATGATGGGAACTAATGATGACAATAAATTCAACAGTGAATGGATTCAACGCAATAAAAGAAGAGCTCTGAGCAATACGATTGGCGGACTTACAAAACAGGTATGTCTTGGACTTCCGCACAGCAATGGAGGGAGGAGTCTGGTTTCTGCGCAAAGATTGGAAGTTTCTGTTGCACGTTCGCACCGGCAAACGATGAAGACAACGGGACGTTATTAGAAGCAGTATCACAATTAGCAAACATGCATGCTAAAATGGAAGAAGAATCCAAAGGCACAAAGAAGGATGGAAGCTGGTTTTCATACCTTTGGTCCTGGATGCTGTCCTGGCTAATGGACGGCCTAAAAATACTGGGAGGATGTCTGATCCTGGGGATGGCCTCACTATTTGGGATAAAAGCGTGCATGGCGAAATCCAAAACAGCAGAAGAGGAGATGATTGGAATGAACTGCAGAAGACGACCAGCAGACGGATGTCATACGTATGGAACGAGAGAGACTACGGCAACAGTTAAGGAATAAGACATGTGTCCACCATCAAAGAAATGAGAAAATCCAAGAAATCCAAAAATTTATGTTGGAAAATGGGTTTACTGCAAGCCTGGAGGAGGATGCATGTAGATGTATTGGTCATTTGAAGACCATATAAATTACTATGGACATCTGGCTGGGATAACAAAGGTGTGGCGCATGAGAGATGACAAACAGAGCAATCATTTTGTGGTCGACAAGTCGACCAGAGGGTGGACTGAAGAGGGGAATCCGAATGTCCCTTCCTGCCCTGATGGGCCCCCCGACCGGAAGAAGCACCCCTGACAGAATAACCACCGACCGTATGAGGTTGCACCGATCCCCACCGCTCCCACCATAAGCACGCGCCACATGCGGTACCCAGCCACCCGACCATACAACCCTGCGATGGTGCGAACTCTACCCAGAGCAAGCCAGGATGACGAAGATCGAACTGGAGACGACTATATGGACCAAATTGACTGACATCTCCACCAGCCATGCTGCAGGTCGTTAGACAACATAGCTGCGTTAGAGAGGAAACACACATGCAATCTATACATTTGGGACACTCACACACCAATCCACATGAAAAACCCATGTGTACAGTTCTATGAGCTAGAGGACAGTGACATATATATTCTGCCTGCATGTTTATTGTTTTGCAAATTAGGCTCGCTACAGCGCCGGAGAAACGCAAGATGCCAGAAGAGCTTGTGTACATGCTTGACGATGATATATGCTATTTACCCAATTGAAGGACAGGAGGACTCACGGGACCTGACCAACCAAGATACGGCTTAACCTATCGATTATTACACTGAGTACATAGTCAGACCCAAAGTAGGCCTTAGGAAAATCCAGCAAGCCAGAATTGTTTTGCAGAACTCTTAAGCCATAAGATGCTGGGAAAGCAGAATACCCTGGTAGGAACTGCAAATGCCAAGGTCATGATGTTGCAAGTGACATTCCTCACCCACCGTGCTACGGTGAGACCGGCCCCAGGAGAGAATATGCCAAGCCAAAATACAAATCAAATCGAAGTAATTCAGCCTCACCAACAGTCTCCTCACACTTGACATGGCCAAACTGATACGCTGCCAAGGCTTGGAAGCTGGGAAGACGCAGCCATCTCACGACAGGGACCGAGCTTGCAAGAAATTGTAACAATCCACGTACAACATGCGCTGGGAATGGACCGCTCTCATGGCATTAGTAGAAGCACCCATTGTTACACACTGTCACATAGTCACACCTTGTTGATAGACACTGTACGTGAGCAGGTGTCTTGCAGTCTGGGAACAACAGTAGTTCCAGGCTTGGGGGCCCACTCCCTGATCAATGAGGACACTGGGGCTAGGGGCTGGCAGCGGGCATCCCCAGCCAATCATCAGGCTCTCTAATGTAACACTTTTCAGGTAACAATTTTCAGGGACGATCCAAGTATACCACCTGACACAGTGGCCACCAATAATAACACGCACTATATGTTCCTATACTGGATCTACCACTCAGAATCATCATGTGCCAACCCTAGTCTCAATAAATGTGGGGTCTCACAGGGTTCATGCATAGCTCCTACCCTCTATATTCTTTTCACAAGGCATCTCTTCAAAATTCTGGACACCCTGGGCATCTCATACACGAACTATGTGGATGACACCCGGGTGCTCATCCCCCTCTCGGGTGATTATCTGTCCGACCTGAACACCCTCAACTCAACGATCCAATCCTTGATGGCAGAAAACTGGTTATGCCTCAACAGCGAGAAGACCGAACTTCTGTTAAATGGATCCCCGGCCACCTTGGGTAAATTGGACACGCAATATAGCTCCTTCACTGTTGACAACATCCCCATCACTGTCTCCCAAGCCGTTAAGACTCTGGGAGTATACTGTTTGTTTGTTTGTTTATTTATTTGATCATAAATAAGCCCTTGGGCAGCTGGGCGCAGCAATACAAGAATTCTCGAAACTTAGTTACAGTACTTGTCAAGAAATAGTACATACATATGAATACAGAAGTGGATTACAATACAGGATACAGTACAGTTATGGTTGCAGCAATGAATGGGGGGATGGGTACGTCACAGGATCTTAGACAGTAGTTATTAAGGAATGAAGAGATTATGAATCATTAGAACGGAGCCATTTGAGAGCATTGAATCTGAATCTAGCGTATGGTAAAGGACGTCTGAGGTCAATAGGGAGTGTGTTCCATGCTTGAGCAGCTTTAACTGGGAAGCTGGTTCCTCCAGCCATGGTGAGTTTGAATCTAGGGGTGACAAGTAGGAAGGTGTTGGTAGATCTCAAGGGTCGGGTGGTGAGTTTCCTAGTGATTGTTTCCGATAGGTAAGGAGGTGCTAGAGTGTTGAGACATTTGGAGGTGAGGGATATAGTTTTAAGGAAGATTCTATCCTTTATTTTTAGCCAGTGGGCTTCCTTCCTAAATTTAGAGATGTGCTCTCTCTGAGGGATGTTCAGAGCTGCTCTTAGAGCATTGTTTTGCAACTTTTGAGGTTTGTCCGTAACATATTTGTTGGCTCCTGAGTACAGGGCATTGCAATAGTCTGATCTAGACATAATGAGAGCATTGGCCAGGGTAATGCGGCTAGACTTAGACAAGAATGGTCTGGCAGCTCGGATTAATTTGCAGGTGTAGGCAGTGGAGGAGGAGAGAGAGTTAACTTGTTTTTTGAGGTTGAGCGAGGGGTCAAGGTAAAATCCTAGGGTTTTTACCTCTGGCATAACTTTTATAATGTTATTATCGATGTTAAAATATGTGATTTAGGGGTTCATTTTTTTAAGTGAGAGTCAGATCCAAGGAGTAAGATCAAGGTTTTGTTGTCATTCAGGTAGAGGCCATGGGATGCCATCCATGCCTGAATGAGGATGTATATTTTGTTTACCAAAGCCAGGTCCTCTTCGTAGTTGCCCGAAAGGGGTATGAGGATCTGGGTGTCATCAGCATAATTAGTGTAGGTGATACCCAGTCTGTCCAACTTGTTGAATAGTGGCTTAGTGGAAATGTTATACATAGTCGGTGAGACACAGGATCCCTGTGGGACTCCACATGTTATTTGGATAGGATCGGCACAAGAGGAGGTAGAGAAAACTCTCATAGTCCGGTTGGCTATGAATGATTGAACCCAAGCGATAGCTTCCTCTCTAAAGTTGGCAGCGAGTCTTAGGTGGCTACATACTACATGGTCCACCAAGTCAAATGCTGCTGACAAGTCTAACAGTAGTAGCAGGGCAGTTTTGCCATTATCCTTTAGCTCCTCAATTTTTGTTTTAGGGTCTAGCAAGGCTGTTTCAGTGTCATGGAGTGGGTGGAATCCTGATTGTCGTGAGCCTAGTAGATAATTCGTTTCTAGGTAGTCTTGAATTTGTAGATAGGCTACTCTATCAATAATTTTAAGTAAAAAGGGTACTTTGGTGATGGGCCTGTAGTTGGCGGGTATTGAAGGGTCGAGGGTTTGTTTTTTCACTAGGGGGGAGGACCCAAGATTCTTTCAGATTAGTGGGTACTGTGTTAGATTTAAAGGAGGAGTTGATCAACTTTGAGATGAAAGGGGCTAAGTCTCTGGCCATATCTTTTATTATTTGCGCTGGGCAACTGTCGCCCTTGCAGTTGGAGGGTTTCAAGGAAAGTATAACCTTTTCGGTATCAATGATTGAGATTGTTTTGAAGCTGAATGGTGGAATAGTATTGTGCTCAGCAGGCGGTGGTGCTAATTGGTCAGCAATGGGCAGAGAGTCTTTCTTCTTTGTTATTTTAAGTTGGAGAGAGGAGATTTTGTTTGAAAAGGCATTCTGTATATTAGTGCACCATGTCTTATCCTTCGGGACAGTGTCGACTGGTTGTATTAGGGATTCCATTTCACGGAGGATGGAGAATAGTTCCTTTGTATTTGATTGGGCCTTTGTGATTCTGTCATCAAATAAGGTTTTTTTGTGTGGATAATTTCTTTCTTATAATGTTTGGAAAGTTGGGCCAGCTTGGCTTTATTGTTATCGGTAGGCGAGTTGCGCCAGATAGCTTGTAGTTTTCTTTTCTGTTTTCTTAGTTCATTAAGTTGAGGGGTGAACCAGGCATTGAAATGTGCTTCCTGTTTACTTTTGCGCAGTTTAGTGGAGGCAATGGTGTCTAATGCCTTGGTCATGGCGTGGTTGAATATGTCCACTAGGATGTCTGGGTTAGTATTATTTTCCAGGTTGTTGATGGTGGGGAGGAGGAGGGGGATGAGTTTTTCAGCAGAGTTGTCTTTTTTGCTTCTGGTAGGTAATGAGGGTATCATGCTAATAGTTTTGGGGGTGAGGAGATCAAGTGAGGCCGTAAAGTTAATTAGGTAGTGGTCAGTCCAAGGTTGGGGGATAATGTCGGTAATGGTAATGTTACAGTTAAGTTCAGATACCCAGTCAAGGGTTCTGCCCTTGATGTGAGTAGGAAAAAGGACTTTTTGGGTAAGCCTGTGGTTGTTAAGTAAGGCTGTTATTGGGTGGGCATGCTTGTTGTCTGGGTTGTTTTAGCTGATGTTAAAGTCGCCCATCAGTAGGGTTTGGGAGTGATTTTTTGTACTGTTCGCTACAAGGCTGGTGAGGTCCTCTTCGAAGGTTCCTAGTGGTTCTGGGGGCCGATAAATCAGGTGGATGGTCAGCGTTCAATTATTGGATAGCTGCAGTTTGGCTGTGAGTATTTCACAGGATAAGCAGGGGGGCGAGTTAGTCAATCTAATAGGTAAAGTATTTTTAAAGATGATGGCTAGGCCACCGCCTTTAGTTTTTGGTCGGTCTACTCTGAGTATTTGGTAACTGTCAGGTATAGCTAGCATCAAAGTCGGACCTGCCACCTCGTGGAGCCAAGTCTCTGTGATGGCAAGTAGGTCCAGACTGCCATTACTTAGAATGTCAGAAATTTCAGGGGCATGGGCTACCGTTATAACGTCCTTTGATCGCGGGACTTTTTATCACTGGGTTTTTACCGCAAATTTATTTTTCGTTTTTTTTTGGGGGGGTTAAAAAATTCAAAACATTTGTGTAAGGGAATAAAAAAATAAATAAAGTGAACAGAGGGTTTGGAAAAAAATTCGATGGGTTTTTTTTCGGAAAATATTTGAGGTAAAAAACCCTGCGATGAAAAGTCCCGTGATTAAATAACGTAGAACCGGGCTACCATGGGTCTGGCGATGATAAGAGACCCAGTTAGTGTCAAGGTACTTTTAGTGGTCGGATTTTGTGGTAGTTTGATTAGGAGTTTGCCTTGATTTAGGTGCTTCTTTGTATAGGATAAGGTGGGCACTGGGTTTGGGATTACTTTATTGGTTACTTGTGCACACTTGGCAGAGTAGTGTTGGGTGGGGGGGAATCCAGTAGTATTGTTATTTCTATTAGGTTTGTAAATGCAGGGTAATCTTGCTTGAAGTCTAAAGTTTCTGTCCAGAGGAGGGCGTGTATTTAAGGAGGAGGAGGCCATGGTAATAAGGAGCACAGCCGCAAATGTGATGGTCAGGGTGTTTAAGTTTTTACTCATGGTGTTAGGTACACCTGGGTTCAGGGTCCTCAGTAGTGACAGAGAGTGAGCTGTATGGATAGAAGTAGTGGAAATAAGGGTTCACCTAGGTTCAGGGATAACACTAGAAAGCTAGAAGTGCATGTGTAGGCGCAGACACAGTTGAGCAGTAATGTTACCTGAAATCAGAATTCACACTAGGCTAAGAATGGCATGTGCGGTCTGAGCAGTAAGGAGTCACCTAAATTCAAGATTCACAGGTACGGCTAAAGTGGCTTGTGCAAGCAGATGCAGTTGACTAGCCAGGCTCACCTGAATTTAAATATCACGAATGAGGCTAAGGTGGCATGTGCTAGCAAATACAGTTGACTAGGCAGGCTCACCTGAATTTAAATATCACGAATGAGGCTAAAATGGCATGTACAAGAAAATACAGTTGACCAACAGAGTTCACCTAAATTCAGGATTTGTAGATAGGCTAAAATGGCATGTACAAGCAAATACAGTTGACCAACAGGGTTCACCTAAATTCAAGATTTGTAGATAGGCTAAAATGGCATGTGCAAGCAAATACGGTTGACCAACAGGGTTCACCTAAATTCAAGATTTGTAGATAGGCTAAAATGGCATGTGCAAGCAAATACGGTTGACCAACAGGGTTCATCTAAATTCAAGATTTGTAGATAGGCTAAAATGGCATGTGCAAGCAAATACAGTTGACCAACAGGGTTCAACTAAATTCAAGATTTGCAGATAGGCTAAAATGGCATGTGCAAGCAAATACAGTTGACCACCAGGGTTCACCTAAATTCAAGATTTGCACATAGGCTAAAATGGCATGTGCAGGAAAAACAGTTGACCAACAGGGTTCACCTAAATTCAAGATTTGCAGATAGGCTAAAATAGCATGTGCAAGCAAGTACAGTTGACCACCAGGGTTCGCCTGAATTTAAAAATCAGGAATGAGGCTAAAATGGCATGTGCAAGCACGTACAGATGACCACCAGGGTTCATCTAAATTCAAGATTTGCAGATAGGCTAAAATAGCATGTGCAAGCAAGTACAGTTGACCACCAGGGTTCGCCTGAATTAAAAAATCAGGAATGAGGCTAAAATGGCATATGCAAGCAAGTATAGTTGACCACCAGGGTTCATCTAAATTCAAGATTTGCAATTAGCCTAAAATAGCATGTGCAAGCAAGTACAGTTGGCTAGCGAGGTTTACCTGAATTCAAGGTTCGCGCTAGGCTAAGAGTGGCATGTACGATTTAAGCAGTAGAGGGTTTGTCTAAGTGTAAGAATCACAGGTAGGGCTGAATGTACTGGCAGGCGCAGTTGAACAGCGGGCTTCACCTAGTTTCGCAGCGTGGTTTGGGATAAGGATACAATGCTTGGGCAGTGTGTGCGTGCAACACGGAGGAGTCGCCTAAGTTCCGAGTCCAAGTAAGGGCAGCTTTGGCATCGTTAGTTGTCGATGCTGTGAGCATAGTGTTTCATGGCAGGTACAATTTCCTTTACTTTCTGGGCTCTCAGAGGAGGCTGATGCTGGTAGCATGTGATAGGTGTACCAAGTACATTGGGAGTTAGATTCCGTATAGCTACTGGTAGCTCTGAATTTTGCAGCAGTAAGTGTTACAATGCAGCTGCACTGCAAACTTTAGGTAGATAGGTTAGTTTCTGGGATAAGGAGTCAATAGGTAGCATTGCCGTTAGGGAGCGTGTTTATGACGCTTACCTATGTCGATAGCAAGGTCATGGCTCACTGGTCGGGCGAGGAGGGGTTCGAGGAGCAGGGGTTCCGGCCTAGCCTCTAGCCATTCTCTGGACAGGCTCGGGACAGGACCTGCTCCTTTGTGTGTGGTCCTTCGTGGGCTGGTCCGGTGTTCGCCTTCTGGCGACCGATTGGCTGAGAAAGCAGGGGTGTGAGCCAATGGGTTATGAGGCAGCATCACGAGGCAATGGCAAGTCAGGCAGCAGCTTTGCAGAGCCCGGCGGCCATTTTTGAATGGGGGCAGCCTCGTGTGAGACAATGGTAGCACGAAATCTGTGCTCAATTCAAGCACTTAAGGCAGTTTCTTGCCGCGAAAAAGATTTTTCATGCATTGGTGTCGCATGAGCAATATTATGAAGCAGCGTTTCCAGTTTTTCAGATTAGCGCTGGATCGAGCGCAGGTGTGGCATGGATGCCATCAAGCCTACCTTACGCTAATGCTGATGTCCCCAGCTCAATTCCGGAGCGGGGTCACTGCTCCAGCAGTGGAGGAGCTCCTGCTCCTTGGGAGGGGGTCAGTTGGTATGTGGAACCTGACACCGAATAGGCAGGTTAATGCCATAGCATCCTCTTCAGCCTACCATTCTAAACTGCTTAGTGCAGCTAGAACTTTCTTATCCCAACAAAACTGCCTCACCATTGCTAGGGCAATAATTGGGTCAAGACTGGACTACTGTAATACCCTCTTAGTTGGGACATCTCGTAAGAATCTTGCCAAACTTTAACTAGTACAAAATAATGCCCTTAGGGCTGCTACAGGTATCTCATGAAGGGACTACAACTCGGAGGTCTGAAGGCATGTCCACTGGCTCCCAGTCAAGGAAAGGATTTTGTTCAAAACCCTCGCCCTGATGCATAAGTGTGCCCATGACTTGGCACCCCCCTACCTGGTCCAAAGGATTTCCAAACCCAGTCCTTGCAGGCCAACCAGAGTGGCATACTCCAACAGGATCACCGTACCTAAAACCCAAAGAGTACAGGCGGGCGGGACCAGCTTCCCAACCATGTTTGCACCTTTTGGAACGCCTTCCCCTCTCACATTAGGTTAATTGACTCTCACGTAGCATTCCGGAAAACCATCAAAACCAGGCTATTTGTATGACACTGCACATGTACTTCTGTATGTATCACTGTGTATGCCACTCTGTAACCTGTACCAAGATCATTTGTTGTTGGACCGCAATCCTGTAACCCTGAATTAAGCCTTCTTACGCTCCTTTATAGCTCCTCGATGCCTGTGAGCTGTAGTGCGCTCTACAAATCCAAAAATAAATAAAAAATCAAATAAATTCAAAGTCTGTGATCACGATACAGTAGAGGAATAGAAATAAGCTAGGAAACATGGGTTTAAACAGGTGAAGCAACATTTTTCAAAAAACGAAAATGGAAATCATCCAGGTTTTTGCTGAGGCTGGAAATGACAGGTGAGCTCTAAGCAATGGAAATGAAGGAAATGCAATTCAAAATCCACGCCCAGAATATGATAGGGGAAGAAGGATAGAGTAGGAAAAATGATTTTTCAAAGGTTAAAAGACATTTTTTGAAAAACAAAAATGTAAATCAAACTAGTTTTTGCTGTGGGCTGGAAAT
Source organism: Ambystoma mexicanum (assembly GCF_040938575.1). Classification (NCBI taxonomy): domain Eukaryota; kingdom Metazoa; phylum Chordata; class Amphibia; order Caudata; family Ambystomatidae; genus Ambystoma; species Ambystoma mexicanum. The sequence goes on from NC_090939.1 coordinate 711,345,835, forward strand.
GACAGGCGAGCTCGGAGCAATGAAAAATGAAGGAAATGCAACTCAAAATATGTGCTTAGAATTTGATAGGGGAAGAAGGATAGAGTAGCAAAAATGATTTTTCATAGGTTAAAAGACATTTTTAGGAAAATGAAAATGTAAATCACACTAATTTTGCTGGGACTGCAAATGATACACACACTTCAAACCATGGGAAGCTCACATAGGAACTCAGTTTTCAGTTACAATGAGAGACACCCATAACAGGGAGACTTATGGGCAAAGGTATTACTCACAATGGGAAAAACGGTTTGGGTTCAAAATGACAGATGCAAATGGAATTTGTTTTGAAACACCCTGGAAGAATTGGTTTTTCAGATCTTAATGAAAGGGCGTCTTGGGGAATATTTTATGATTGCACTGTATCTGTTTGGTGTTTTATAAGTGCACTGAGGCCTATGGGCGTTTTGTGCTATATAAGAAATAAATCAAATCAAAACTTGCAGCATAGGTGGTGATCTGGCTCGCACTGAGCTACTGGGCAGCTCCAGAAGGGCCAGCCTAAAAATGCAAAGTATTGTATATGGCCAGTCTTCTAGCTAGTGAAGGTCAGTTTAATGACTTAGTGCATACCCGGATGGTGGTTTTAATTTTTTAATCATTCTCCTGGCTCAAACGTGGATGAAATTCAGCTTTTTCTGACCCATGAAGTCTGTGTCAGTTGAGGCTTTCGCTGCCACTTTCTCAAGCCGCCCCTCCCCCTTTGGCTGACTCACACCCCGACACAGCCCTTTCCAAGCTCCACTCTGCTATATCTGATAATCTCAATGCTCTTGCCCCTGTCATGAGGATCCGCTTGAAGCCCAAAGCCAAGTCCAATTCCTGGTATGACTCAGACCTCGTCACCCTCAAACACAAGTGCAGGGTGGCTGAGTGGAAATGGTTTGCTATTGGTACATCATCTGACAAACTGTACTGCCGCCTGCTCCAAAGAAAATACTGGCTCTCTGTCCGCACCAAGAAAAGAGCCCACATCCAAGCCCGCGTCTCTGCGGCATCTAACAACTCGGCCTAACTCTTTAAAATCTGCAAGGAACCGGCCAATCCTGCTGCAGTCTCTACCTCTCCTGTCCCTTCCCAGGTCCTCTGCATGTCTCTGGTTTCTCATTTCATCTCTAAAGCTCAGGACATCCTGTCCTCTCTCTCTTCCTCTCCCCTCCCCTCTCTACTCCCTGCTCTTCCTCGGGCCTTTCTTCGGCCACCTCTCCTCCCTCCTTCTTTGCCTTTCCCCTCTCGTTCTCAGACAAGGTTTCTAGACAAGTCTGACCTATAAAAGTCTCATCAAAACAGGTTTGTAGAGGAGGTCCCAGACATGGCCTGCACCCTTTACCCTCATTTCGAGGTACCAGGAGCGTACTCGCCAAGGTATGTGACGTATGTGGAGCAAATGAACCAACAAAGAGCTGCACTGGGACACTGCCCAGTATGCATCAAAAGATCCATACCTGTTGAAGCGCCCATAAGCAGACAGCCGTACCAGCCGCTCATACGAAACGAAGAGTACCTACAGACGGTCCATGAAGAGACCCAAAGAGCCCTAATGTAAGGCCAGTGGAAATGACTCAAGGGCCTGAACAGACTCGTGAATGAACAAAAGCAGCTTTCGAAGGTAGCACGCCAGTACGAGTAACTACGAAAATAAATGTAATGGACACAGAGAAGAGACAATGTTAAAACGTGAGGAAACATTGCTACGAGACAAGATGGAAGCTACAGACCTGTTAAAACGTGTCTAAATAGGCTTGGAACACAAGAGGCAAAGGAAACGATACTGCTTGCAATGCTTAGTAGAAGATTAGAGCGGAAAGCGCCAACCATATATCTACCTCAATAAGGCACATTATACAAGTGCAACTCCATTTTGTAAAAGCAGAAATGTACCCAGGCTGCCAGAGGCCTGACAGGCCAAGTTTCGTAACCCAGCAAAGGCAAGAGAAGGAGCTAAATCGAAACTCAACAAAGAGCGGAAATCGAGGTCAACCAGAGAAAGGGAGGAGAGCGTCAGCTAACAAGACTCAAACTTCAGAGCATACCAGCCTGCCTCATGAACGTCAAGATAAGGGGGAACCATGCAGGTGGCGAGGCTGAAACAGAATTAAATCCACTAAAAGCTGGAAACTGAAGCAGATTAATGGTGAACTAACACGTGACCAGACAGGCGCGAAGAAGTACCACCTCATACAAAAAATCGAGGTCGTCCCTTATAGCAACGAGTGGATTGGGACTAATATGAGAAATATCTATTAACCAAAACTATCCACTCTGCTGAATTGAAAAAAAGTTGATTTTTTAAAAAACAATTTATTGTTGGTTTAAACATCGATTAGTGGTGTGACCTCAAGCAAGGGGGTCACAGAAGTTATTTTGCCACAGTATTTGTACTCTGGAAACATTCCTTGGTTGGTCAAAATAGTTTATTTTATATTTTCAAAATGGGTAGTTTTGTGAATATAACAAATTGAAAGTGCAGATTGAAGTGACAGAAAAGGTAGTTAACGAAAGGAGCCTTGGAATTAGAAGGCAATCTACCAAAAAAGACAAATTCGTACACTTGGCAGGTAAATGAATGCAAACAATAAATGAAGCATCTGTAAAAACATATATAATAACAAGGCAAACAGAAAGAAAATGATGTTGGTCTGCCTCAACTGGCAGAGCAAACATTAAGAGGCCAAAGGTACTTTATCTAGAGGGTAACTCTAAACAGCCCCTTTAACAATAAACAGGTACCACTGTTTGATAAGTAAACAAAAAAGCAGGTCTGTCGACGTGTTGGTGTTTGGTAACATGGAAAACTTATAGACGGTGGCACAGGGAACTTCGTGCATCAGAAATCTTTCAACATCAGTTCAGGGTATAGCTGTAAGTTAAGTCCCGAGACGAAGTTTTCCAATTGATAGAAAAAAGTTCAAACATCCATATTCACGTTTCGGATCAGCCCCCTGCTGGGCATGTGCATTTGAAAATAGAGCCTTCCTCAGGGCGAGAACATGAAGAAATGGGGGAAATCAAACTTGTCCCTGTATGAAGGCAGACAGAGAAAAAAAGCGAGGTGTCACAAAACAAGGTTTTAAAATTGAAGGAATGTTTTCATCTGTAGTGGCATAAGTCCAAATCCAGAGAAAATTATATACTGTATAATTTTGCAACACAGATTAAAAACCCTAGTGGGGACTGGGGCCCTTACCCTGATTGTAGGCATGACCAAATCATAAAAAACCACTAGGGTTGGGACTGCGGTCTTCCACATGAAAAAAAGGACACAGCTTGGATCGCAAGGTCTCCAGAGCGCAACCATCCGCTGTTGTGTTTTGGTGGTTTCCTGTGGCAGTAAGGTAAAAATACAAAAACCAATGGGTTTGTCTGGCAACTTGTAAATGCCAGAGAGCGATTTCTAAGCAAAGGTGAGTGGAATGGTTTGAAACATACCTCTTTCCAGTAAAACACGTGTAGAACGAGTAAAACAGATGCCGTGATGGTGGTGCTCCGCCTAAAGCAACCCAAAAAACAAGAAAACAGGGAAAGCGGAGTCCGTGAGACTAACGTTGATAAAAAAGGCTATTTTTTGGTATATGATTGCAAAACTCCCAAGCATAGGCTTAATGCGGTTTAGTGACCGAAAAAACCCCATTTGAGAGAGTGCAAAAGGAATGAAAAGCGGTCCTTTCTTTGCAGTCCTTTCTTTTACCTGGAGTAGAGTAGTGGCGTGATTAATCCAGAGCGGTGAAGTGCTCTCCTTTCCGCTACGAGTGGGAACTTCGCAGACTGTCTCAGCTGGGCGGATGCTGAGTCACAACTGACGAGCATGTAATGCCGCCGTGGCTGCCGCGGGTGTGGCTCGTGAATCAAGAATGTGATTGGCTGATTCACGTCCCGTTGCACCTTCTCTGATAAATGCAGAGGAGGTCCAACGTGATAGGCAGGCTTGGGCTGTCTATCAGACACAGCTGTGGGGGTATGTCCCTCCGCAGCGAGACCAAGGCAGTGGCCGATGGAACAGCATGAGTCAGGTAATCACCCTGCGGGTGAGCGAAGTTGCAAGCACCAAGCAACGAGTGCATTGGGGCTGCCTGTCATCCAATGTAGAGGGGGTGGGGCTCACTGGTATTGTGGCTAACCCACCAATGGAAATAAAGTGGTGCCCACCAGGGCAAAATACTTATTTTTTCTTTTTTTCATATAATGTCGGTATTTGTAAAGCATCAAGCCACATAGCATGTGACTCATGAAGGAGCATGTTGATTGGAAACGCCAGACATGGCGTATATTCAGATAAGAGGACCCGTGCGTTAGGTGAAGGGCGCCAAATGGGGCGCTCATTAATTTGAGAGAGCCATGTAATGATTGATTACTGGATATTTGACGACGGGAAACCGGAAACATACCGGGAAGTATGACCCCTATGCTAGGGTCCTGTCTCTAACTTTCACGGTGGTGAGGTGGGGATAGGTGAGGGGGGGTTTAGGGAGGGAGGGGGGGAAGTGGGGGTTCAGGGGTGGAAGGTGCAGGGAGGGGGGGAAATGAGGAAAAATTAGAGGAACCTAATGCCTAGATGGTTCAAAAGGTATTTAGGAAAAGCAGTCAGAAATACCCAGGCGAGGGGGTGGATGCATATGGGGCATGCAACTTTTTCTGACCTTAGAGTGGGAGATGTCATAATTGCTCATGATGTTTTAGATTAGGGGGACATATTCTGCATTTAGACCGTTCTCATGACTCGAAAGTCTATGTATCCACCTTGCTTCTTTGTGTTGAAGACTGCGTGATATGTTAGTAGATCCCTTTATTACATCCAAGATCCACCACTTGATGTCATTGGGGGTGTGATGGTTTTCTAAAAAATGGTTCACGCGAAGAAGTACCACCGCCTGATGTCATCCAGGACCTGAGGATGCCATAACTTTTCCCGACAAGAGACTACAGTCTCGAGGCCATCCTTAGCCAACTAATAGACACTTCGCCCTAAAACACTGAATGATGGAAGGGAGGCAGGGTGAAACTTGGGAAACCAGGCACATGGGTGTCCATTCTGCATGCCGCTAATTAAAATGGGGATTTATGTCTAGGGGCGTAACTTGCCCAATCACAATGGACCAGGCAATCTAGGGTCCTATAGATACTCTAACCAATAGGACATCGTAGTTGTAGTGATGTCCATCACGCATGATGTAGAGGGATGGGCGTAGACACCCACCCGATACGAGTTAACCAATCCACATGCTCTGTTACCATATACAGATATAACACCTATACTTAAGTTACCTTTCCTAACCAATTATATTGCATGGTGATTTTTTATAGAATTAGACGTCAGTGATGACGGGTTTTGCCTATAACAATGACTGTTCCACTGAAGTTCGAGGAAGTCGGAGCGAGACAGGTGATCGCAATGCTGCTGATTTCCATTTGTTTCTCTGTTTGCTGTACTTGTCATTAAACAGTCTTCCCTTTGGCAACTTACTGAGTCCTCATTATTGAGTCGTATTGGAGTAAGTGAATCTTGCACCCCGTGTCCTCACATGGTGCAGCTATCTTGTCTTACAAGTTCTAGAGGGTGAGCACTGACCTCTGGGCCTGTCAGTCAATTCCTCTCCTCCTGAACACTTGGTAGCTTGAGGATGGTTTCGGCCATTAATTATTGATTATATAATACTAAGACACCTTAGACCGACGGCACGAAGTAACTCCGGGCCTTCAGCAATATCACGAGTCCTTTCGCCCTTCCGGCTGAGTAGACTGAGAAGCTCCCCGTGGACAATGATAGAGTAAGTCCATATAAAATCTGCAGTGGGACTGAAGGAACCCACCTTTCCAAGCATAACCCTTCTCATTCCCACGGGCAGCCAATCGGACAAAAAAAAACCCTTAAAAGGCTGGAAGAGGAAGGGGGCTGATCCCGAAGTTCCAGAGAGGAAAAGATGCGATCGGTGAGTGAAACAACAAATTCGTTACTTTGGCAAATGTCATGTAGGCATTAGAGCCAGTAAGGGAAAGGTAGCGGTGGGTGGCGGAGAAAAAATTAAATAGTCAGAAGAAAAGAAGACTGTATATATGTTTAAAGATGTAAAGGCAGGCACTCTGTTACCAGTCTTTAGCTTCTCCTCCTAACGCATGTTTTCATGACTTCATCAATCTTCAGGGAGGCTGAGTTTCTTAGTTATTTCAGGCAGGTCTGCATTTCATTTTCAGGTGTGGCAAGTTAATTAGCTCTGAGGATTCTGGTACTTGTATTTTTCGCACTTGATTTTGCTGGCAGGTGACTGGAAACAACTCCCTCCACAGCACAAATCTTCCCCTTGATGGGGGGAGGGGGAAAGCCATGTTTGCGGCTCTCCAATGTAAGGCATGATGGCCCTGCTGCTACTGCCTTTTGAGCCCGGGACTCCTGGAACAATGTTTAAAGATGTAAAGGCAGGCGCTCTGTTACCAGTCTTTAGCTTCTCCTAACGCACATTTTCATGACTTCATCAATCTTCAGGGAGGCTGAGTTTCTTAGTTATTTCAGGCAGGTCTGCATTTCTTTTTCAAGTGTGGCAAGTTAATTAGCTCTGAGGATTCTGGTCCTTGTATTTTTCGCACTTGATTTTGCTGGCAGGTGACTGGAAACAACTCCCTTCATAGCACAAATCTTCCCCTTGATGGGGGAAGGGGGAAAGCCATGGTTGTGGCTCTCTAATGTAAGGCATGATGGCCCTGCTGCTACTGCCTTTTGAGCCCGGGACTCCTGGAACAATGTTCAAGAATTGGTGACAAGGCAGGCGCTCTGTTGCCAGTCAAGTTTTCCTGCATTAGCTTCTCCTCCAAACGCACATTTTCATGACTCCATCAATCTTCAGGGAGGCTGTGTTTCTTTGCTTTTTCAGGCATGTCTTCATTTCCTTTTCAGGTGTGGTAAGTTAATTGACTCTAAGAATTCTGGTACTTGTATTTTTCGCACTTAATTTTACTTGCAGGTGGCTGGAAACAACTCCCTCCATAGCACAAATCTTCCCCTTGATGGGGGGGAGGGGGAAAGCAATGGTTGTGGCTCTCCATTGTAAGGCATGATGGCCCTGCTGCTGCTGCATTTTGAGCCCGGGATTCCTGGAACAATGTTTAAGAATTGGTGACAAGGCAGGCACTGTGTTGCCAGTCAAGTTTTCCTTACCAGGAGGCACATGAGATAAAAACGAAGGATTCACCTTATTCCTGAACTTTAATACAGCGGTCAGAGGAAACGTGAACTCAGAGCCCACAGTGGGGGGACAATTAGGCTATGGTAACGTTTAAAGATGTCATCAAGGGAGTTTGTTTAAATCCCATGATGGGGTATTGATTAGAAGGCAGATATACGTATGACCAGCTGGTGTTTGTCTAGTCTGTCAAGTGTCTGTAATACGTGGCTTTTTGTATGTCAAATGTAAAATAATTGTATTAATGATTGTTTGAAATGAATTTTGGCTTTACTCGATTCTGTAACTAAGAGGGAATCGCCAATGAATTGATGGGTTTTGAGTAAATTGTTTGTATACATTTTAGCGGGACAAGATTGGATTGGAGCTTGCGTATGTGGTGCTCACTCATACTATTGGAAGGTTAAAGAACTGTATAAATACTCTTAGTGACGAAATTAAAAATGGAGGAAGTTACCCTGATTGCGCATTTGTGCAAGCAGCTACCCAAGCATGCATCTAAGCTGAAGAAGTATAGCACAGAGTGGGCTAAGGGTACCGCCCACAAAATGTTCATGCCTTGGCCTCAGAATGGGTCCCTTTCTAAGGCTGTTTTACAGCATATGACAACCTTCTGACATGCCACATATACAGGCAAGAAGCTAGAGAAACGTCTTGCTGTTCTAGAATTGTGGAAGATGTTTGAAGAAACAAAGGTGGAAGAACCACCCACAGACTGGATACTAAATGTATGTAAGGAGGGGGGGTGAGACACCTACCGTGCAGCCAGCCCTGCCTGAGCCAGTCATTGAAGGGAGTAAAACAGAGGGGCTTTACCCACTAAGAGAACTTAAGTCAGCCACGGGCTATAGCAACCCCGCATATGAGTCGCCTACGTACAGTAGTGACGATAATAAGGGAAAGGAACAGGAAAACAATATCGCCTCCGCGGTCTCAAGGGACAAAGAGAGATGCAAAGATGAAGGAAAAGATTGGGCATGGAGTTGTGCACCTCCAGATAAGGAGAAAGAGGGAAATAAACATAAAGGAAATTAAGGTAGAGGTGATGAGATAGCATTCGCGAAAGACAAATGGATGGGAGGTCAGATATTACTGAATTTGGATGGAATAGGAAGTGATGATTTGGGGCCAAGGGAGAGGTCTGATGAGACGCAAAGGAGAGAGAGAGAGAGAGAGAGAGAGAGAAAGAGATGGAAGTAAGGGATGAAAGGACAAGAAAGAAAGATAGGCTGAGGCGAGAACAACTATATCGCGAGGTGCAATGAGTACGGCTCAGTCGCACACAATACGCAGCCTATGAAAAATACAGGCAGAACATGTTAAAGTTAGAGGAAGAAAGGAGGAGTGCACAAAAGGAAAGTAAAAAAGCGGGAAGATGAGGAGATTAGAAGGGCAAAGGAACATAGAAATGAACGAATGAGGGAAGTAGATACGGCTAGAGAAGAAGCAAGGAAGCGCAAGGAAATAAACAAGGAAGTAGAACGTAAGCGCAGAAGGAGGGCACGGAATCTTAAATATTTGGAGCAGGAAGTCATTAAACCCAATCCTGCAGTAGAATGGGAAGACATAGAAGAATTCTTTCCTGCAAGTGATGCAGTACCAGGTACAAGCGGGACAAATATTGAAGATGATTTTGACACCAGAAGCATCGGGGAAACGATTGATAAAATCTATGACGAGATGGGGCTGGAACTAATTTCCCAGGGGGAAAGGAAGATGAGCGCGTAGAGAGCACTCAGCTATATGACACTGAGGATATCACCCAAGGCAGTGGGAGCAGGGGACTGTCCCTAGACAGGCTGGAGATCAGGCAGTACGAAGAAGATGCAAGGAGTTGCGTAAACTGGGATCATTCAGAAACCGACTCCGGTGGGGAAACGGAGGACGAGGCACAAGAGGAAGGGAGACGGTGCGAAAAACGGCTCCCAGGGGACCGAGGGGTACGATGGTCAGACAATAGCGGGTCCACAAGTAGGACACCGAAGTCTGCCGCGCAGTCCGGCCAACAAGAAGGAACACCCCACGGTCAGAGGGGGGCGGCAGCACCTACCTATGCAGACAGATTAAGGGCATTGCCAGGAAGACGGCAAGGTGGGAATGCCACCTCAGCGGTAGACAGAGGAGCTATAAGGAAGGAAAAGGAGGACTGCGCATTCCAATTCCCGTTGCTAGAAAAGGGGGGAGCAAGATCACAATATATTCCATGGCCACACATGGACCGAGAGAACCTCAAAAATAAGCTTCCAATGCTGACATCGGGAGCTGGAAAGTGGATGCATGAGTTAGAGAAAATGACGGGGGTGTCACCTTAGCTATAGGGGACATTAAGGGCAACCTAATTGCCATACTTGGTGAAAGAGCAGATGATGTATGGAAACGGGCAGGTTATCCTAGGGTAACCCTAACTAACACCTCCCATGACGGAGCGCCATTTAATAACTGTAGGGCGCAGTGTGGAATGTGCTGCAAATGCTATATCCAGACACTTCTGATATGGGGGCTATAATGACTCGGAAAATGAAAGAGGATCTATATCCAGAATTTTCAAGACCCGTGGGTGCTCGAAACGCATGAGTCTTGGACAAAATCTATCTCTGTATTCTACCATATATTATGCCAAGGGTTGCCTGAGCAGGTGCAAAAACAGCTCAAGAAATTAGTAGGAATAGAAGCAAAACCATGGGCCGAAATACAGTTGACAATTGCACACTACTGTAGACTGCTGCAAGAAAAGAATCGGAAAAAGGAAGCAACCCGTAAGGGTGAGGAGGCAAAGCTGGTGCAAAAGAAACTCTCAAAGTATGCTCTCGACGGAGCCATGCTGACGAGCCCAGCTGAGCCAAGCACACAGCAAGCAACTAACCCATCTCAGAACAATCAGGGTAATGCGGGATTTTACCCGAAGGGAAGGGGTTTTGGAGGAAGAGGATGACACAGTAATCAGGGAGGGTTTTGAGGTAACCAAGGAGGCTTTCAGAATAATCAAGGTGGCATTTAGAACACGCAGATGGCCGGTCCAGCTATGCCAGATGGAGAGATGGCCCGACCACCACCAGTGTGTTGGCTGTGTGGAATAACAGGACGTATGGCGCGTGTGTTCAGAAGCCAAAGCATGTGGCAAAATAGACAAGGGATGGGGCAGGCATGGTGAATCAGCCTGCGCCCTGCAGCAGGGCACTGCACAAAATCACACAGTGCAGCAGCAAGCGCCAGGCCTGCAGCAAGGTGCACAGCAAGTGGTTCAACCCCCGCACATGGGGAACGTACCGCAGGGACAATCCCAGCAGGCACCACCGCAAATGACACAGGGTACTAGCTCCGAAGGGGGAGTCAACCCTGGGTCTGGGGGAAATCAACAAGTACAGTGGACCAAACTTATATATGAAATAGGACAGCTCACGAGGGACTCTGATGTGTTCTATCCTATCAGTGACACCAGACCCTAATAGGCAACCTAGGGTGAATGTCGTCATAGTGGGTAAAGAATATTCCTTCTTAGTTGACACGGGTGCGACGCGCTCGTGCATACGAGAAGGCAAGTTTTCCTTGTCCAGCGAGGCCATAGATACTCAGAGTTTCACGGGAGCTCACAGTAGAGTTCCCTTTACAGACGCACTCTCAGTCTCTGTGGGAGAGCGTGAAATGAATGTAGCCTTATTATACTCACGTTAGACCCCAGTAAACATCCTGGGTCGGGACTTAATGACTAAGCTGAATATGACAATCACGTTTACCGAGAATGGTATAGTGTGCTCCACTCCAGGAATGCATTATTCGAACGTGGGCGAAATGATCAGAGCATACTCCGGACATATAGCCATGAGAGCTATACCGTTAGAGCCAGAGGTCTTCGCATATGGGGTGCGGGTGCTCATGGTGGAATTGACAGGTCTCGCAGATAGAACTATGAGGACACCTGATGAGTTTTTATTCAGACCCAGAATACCTATGCACGAAGAGAAGGGACAAGTATTTTCCTTAATGATACAATCTGCCGCAGTGCGAGGGAAGGTGGTATTGGTAGAAGGATATGATAATGAAGGCAGACAATGGTGTGCTATTATCGCCATCGAAGAAGGGTATCGAGTGACTGATGTCATTGACGACGATCTGTTCGAAGAACACCCTGACCTGGAAGAGACGAGTGTGGAAGTAAGTCTCACATTTTGGGTCAAAATGATCAAACGGGAGGTGCCACAGAGAATGATGTTGGCACTGATACGTCCAGAATACTTTGATGACGACATGGCCCAAGTGCCTGCTGCGGTATGGACTACAGGGCCCTATGACGTAGGCCTCCTGAAGGGGGCAGGTGAAGTAAAAATTACGACGTCAGAATCACCTTGCAACATGGTTATTTACCCTGTCAAGAAATCAAAGGGAGGGTCTTGGTGTTTAATCCAAGATTTACGAGCATTAAACGATATAGTTGAAGCCAAATTCCCTCTAGTGCCTAATCCATCCACAATTCTGTGCAACATACCAAATGATGCAGAATATTTCACAGTGATTGACCTGAGAAATGTGTTTTTCTCAATCTCGTTGAACCATGACTCTCAAGATCTGACGTCATTTACTTTCAGACAAATGCGCCTGAAAAACACGAGGTAGCCACAGGGGTACTGTGAGTCTCCATCCATTTTCAACAGAGTCCTGCAGATGGACCTAAACAATATTGCAGTAGACAGTGTTGTTTTGCAGTATGTGGATGACATTGTGATCTGCAGCACCACTGAGAAACAATGCAGGCGCGTCTCTGTCCAGCTACTGACAATCCTGTCTGAGAAAGGATACAATGTTGATAAGGAAAAGTTACAATACTGTCAGCGAGAGGTGCTGTACATAGGCCAGCTATTCTCACACGAAGGGAAAAAGGTAACCCCAGAAAGGGCTGAAGCTATCATGAACACTGCTAAACCACTCACGATAAAACAAATGCAAAGCTTCTTAGGCATGTGCAATTATGTCAGAGCATGGGTTTTCGACTACAGCTCATATACCAAGCCCCTGCTCAGGCTTTGAAGAAAGCCCAGGCAACAAAATTAGGAATTGTATGGACTGAGACAATGGAAAAAGGGTTTGCAGAACTTAAGGGGGCAATGTGTAAGGCCCCGGTTCTCTGGATTCCTAATTATGCAGGGGAATTCTACCTGTTCTCACACTCTGATGGTAATTTTATGACGGCAGTGCTCGCGCAGCGAACCTCGCTGGAGTACAAGCCCCAAGCATATTACATCGGGAATCTGGACCCAGTCATGAGGGGCCACTTCCCATGCAAACAAAATCTAACTCCTGCCGCGTTCGCCACTGAGAAGGCGTCATCCATTGTGATGGGGTGCTCCATGACATTGTACGTCGAGCACTCGTTATTCGCCATACTAGAAAAGCCAAAGGGCATGCTGACATCACAGAGAGCATCTGCCTATGAGGTGATTATCTCCAACCCATCGATCAAAATAGTGTGATGTAAAACTGTAAACCCTGCAACGTTCATAGCTGAGCCAGTCAAAGAGGAAGAACCTATACATGACTGTGCGAACTATGAGGAATTCTATGATGAGATCCCCAGGGTAAGGGAAAATGCCCTGGCAAGTGGAGAGATTGTCTTTATTGACGGGTCTTCGAGAATCGACCAAGAAGACGGACAAAGGTATACAGGCGTGGCCATGGTAAAACACTTAGCGAATGGAGAGTTTCGAGTACTCGTCAGTGCGAGAATACCCTCTCACTATTCTGCGCAAGCTGCAGAACTGTTGATGCTGATACTCGCCATTGAGAATCATGCAGACCAGGAAGTAACTGTGGCCTAATGGATAAGGCACTGGCCTCCTAACCAGGGATTGTGGGTTTGAGCCCCATCTGGGGTGGTTCGTGAAGAAAAAAAAAAAAAAAAAAAAGAAGCAACTCCAGGACCTAGATGGCTACAGGTCTAATAAACCTTTTCGACTCCTACATGTATTATACATGGAGCATGTTCTAAAACCCAGAACCATTTGTGAATATTTTCCCCTTTGGGTCACGCTTAAATACTCTCCATTCAGCAAATACTAAAAGGCCTGAATGGGCATTTCTTTCATGTACCTCATCAAGTTATTGTTGTCTAGATTATTGAAATTTGTCTCATACATATTGTTTTCAAATGTGTTTTTTTGATGTTTTTTTTGTTTTAATACAAACCTTTTATGTTCACAACCTTTGACACGTGTGAGTTTCCTTATTCGATCTTTCTTCTTTCTGGACAAACCTTATGGGTTACTAACTTAGGGATTTAATCCATTAGTATAACGATACCAGGCTCCCCGATTTCCATTTGTTCCATTTATTGATAAAAATTGGGTATGAACCTGGAAGGTAGCAGTTCTACTTCCTTTTGTTTTTGTATCTTTGATGCCTGAGTCTGCTACTTGTCACCCTGGGCACACCGAAGCCCTCAGAATATATACAGGAAGTAACTGTGTACAGTGACTCATCCTATATGACGTCCACAGTACATGCAGGTCTAGCACGCTGGAAAAGGAGGGGCTACCTCCGAGCGGACGGCACGCCAGTGCAACACGCAGCCTTACTGGACAGGTTGATAAAAGCACTACAGCTCCCAGTGGGCATAGCGGTCGTGAAATGCGCCGCCCACACCAAGGGGACAGATTTCGTGTCACATGGAAACCATGAAGCGGACATGGAAGCCAAGTGCATGGCATCGGAAACTGAAATCATGGATGTGGAGGTGGCACATGCCCATGAGAGGATGATGGTAGCGCGAGCCACACCTGAGGCCTATAGTAACATGGGGCAGACTCAGCTAATGGAACTCCAAAGGGAGGCACCTCAGGAAGAGAAAAATGTGTGGAAGCGTTGAGGGTGTTCTTTAAACCACTCTGACGGGTTGTGGAGGCAAGACACCACTGGTAAACCAGTGATGGCTGTCACCCTGCTAAAGGTAGCATTAGAACAACTACACTACCCCATCCATATGTCAAAAGAAAATCTTGCTGCAATGCTCACAGAAGACTGGTTCACACTGAATTTAGCAGAGCATGTTACATTTTCCGTGGTGAACTGCATTATCTGCCAACAGTTCACCGCTGGGCACACATTAAAAGTAGTGAGAGGAGTTATCCCCCAGCCGAATGGACCATTCCAGCACTTGCATATCGACTAAGTCGACATGATTCAAGTGTGCAACGGGTACAGGTATTTAATTGTGGTGGTGTGTCCATTCTCTAGATGGATAGAAACAGGTCCCTGTACACACCCAGATGCTACCTGTGCTGCCAAATTCCTAGTGAAGGAAGTGTTCCCTAGATGGGGGGTGTGCGGAGTAATGAGATCAAATAACGGGGCTCACTTTGTTAACGCAGTGTTCGAACAGATCAGCTTGTTCCTTGGTATAAAGCACAAGCTCTCGTCGGCATATCACCCGGAGGGGAATGGAATATGTGAGCGGCTCAACGGCCTGCTAAAGGAGAGAATAGCCAAGTTGAAGCTCACATTAAGAAAGGGATGGCTGCACTGTCTACCACTGGCATTGTATGCACTTCAGAACCAACCCGGCTCCGACCATCATCTTACGCCGCACAAGATAGTTACAGGCAGAAGGATGAGGACCCCTCTTACACCCCGAGATAGAGCTAGATGTGATGCCTAGCCAACTAGAGAGGTTCTGGGAACAGAGATGCAGGAGTACCTTAACTGTATGACATCCAGTGCCTCTGTCATTTCAGGCCAGCTGCAGCGACGGTGAAAAAGGGACAGTGCAGCACAAAACACATCAGGAAGTGCTGAAGCTGACCCCGCACAAGGTCTACATGCGCCCCTCGTCTTCCCTGGTGACAGCGTGCTTGTGAAGAACTTTACCAGGAAGAGGTGGGACGAGCCAAGTTTTAATGGCCCTTTCATCTTAGAGGACTGCACCCCCCTCCGCCGTCAAGCTCCAGGGCAGAAGGGCATGGATCTTCATAAATGACATTAAACCGTATATAGGGGAGAGCCCTCCTGCTGCATCCAACTGCGAAAGAACCACAGACAACGGGGAAGAACCTCAGCAGGTGCAGAGAAGATCCATGGCGAGGAAGAAGGACGCATGAGCAGGAAAACCAAGACAAAGAACCCAGATGCAAGTTGTAGCATGAAACCGGACAGGTTCCCCAAGCAAAGGGAGATAAGGACATAATGAACACTCTGTACATCCCAGTAGCAGGGTAAAGAGAAGCACATCCAAAGCCACAACAACATTGATAAAACAAACTTTTGAAAGCATGTCATGCCCAAGTAGTACAATTAATCAAGACTCTGATGGACTGTAAACAAAATATTCTCTGAGAGTGTAACACGGTATCCTGATGCGACCAGTATTGAGACTTTGTTCACAATATTCATGGTACATTCCAGCAGAAGTCTCATTTGGGATGTGCTAACCTATTTTCAACTTGTGGTGTTATTATACCCATCACTCATAGGGAGAGGAGCCAGTGTCACAGACTTTATTCAAGATCCAGCTAACAAAAAACTAATCAGGCGACGGCTAACCATCATCGCAGAGGTCTTCGCTGAGTTACCAAAGCATAGTGAGAAGGATACAAATGCTTCCACCGCAAATAGATGTTGAAGAACTCACCTTCGCATTGTTCTTCCGCATAATTGAAAGTTGCCCAGGTCTCGATGGAAGAACAACTGATACCTATACGTTCATCTGGGACCCAAGACATTTCTAACGTTTAAGTCAACTGTGGACCAAACTACACAATCTGGTGGTAATCCACGCAACGGGAAGGTGCAAAGACTGTGCAAATCAAAAGAAAAGCTTGTGATCAGGACACAGCCAAACAGGGCAAATGTCCCTATCACCCGAGGACACCCGGCTGGCACAGAAAGTCCTGTTTAGATTAGTCACAAACTATCCAGAAATGGTAGGAAGGCCTGCAGATGTTGACGTCATCACCTCTCTTAGAGATCCGGCCAACGCCCCACACATGGGCACACTTCTCCATGGTATAATGCTCCAAGTGGAGCTGTCCAACTTCCAGCGAGAATTCCTAAGGCGATTCCAGTGAGACTTTCCGCCGGGGACAGATCAAGGAGACAAAGACACAGTTCTTCATTCTTCCGTCGAGGGCAGATCGAGAAGAGCCGAAAAGAGGATTACGACATCTTGTTCCTAGTTTATTTTTTTTACTTTTCTTCTATTTTTCTTATTATCCATTTCGTCATCTTTCCGCCGTGGAGCAGATCGAGGAGAGAGATACTGTTCTTCAACTTGTCACCGAGAGACCGAGCGAAAGGAGCGGTCCCAAGAAATTCTTCATTTTTCTCATTATTTTTCTATGTTTTCATATGTTCACTTTTATGTTTATTTTTGTTTTATTTTTACGACATTTTATTTTTGTGTGATTATTTGCAATTCCATCTGTTCAGCCCTTCGCATTGAACAGATTCCAGCATGTCCCCACAGCCAAGGCAAATTAGAGGAGTGCACTGGGATTTTGTCTATCATAGAGATGCAGAATGAGTGTGATGTGTTAAAGACGTTAGTCTAACCTTTTTCCATAGTCTACCACAGGAACTGTACTGAGTACCCAGAGACTACCGTCGTCACTTACATGAGGGGGGACATTTGGAAGGCACTCGTCACTTAATAGTAATGAACTCTTGAACTACGAGACCAGAGCAAGAGAAGGAATAAATAGCTGACTATGAACTCATTCGTAACTTGGTTTTACCCCCAACAGAAGGGCGCCCCCACTTCCCTGGAAGAAAATGCTGCAAATTGTCATTCCGAATGATTATGTGTATATGTATACTTATTATTATTGTTTTTCTGTCATTAACAATCAGAGCTGCTTTCTTTATTGGTGCACGAAGTGTCCCAATCACAGTGCACCCACCAGATAATGAACGTCTGGGGCCTACTAAAGCACCCAGACCCCATATAGTCATTCCAGTCCCAAGAAAACCTGATGATAAAAGTAACAAACTAAATTTAAATGTAATTAGCAGTAATTTAGACACATTTGAGGTCACAAATGAAGAGAAAAGCTGGAGACAGGGTCAGAATGGAATGAATGACAACGCTGCACTGACCACTGCACGCACCCAAACACAGGATGCACACAGACAAGGGCAAGTGTCAATGGCAACAGGGCCCTCAACGAAGGCAGCAGAGAGGGGGAGACTGCCTGCCGAACAATCAGTTCCAGAAAACAGTTGAAGTGACCAAGAGAAGTCAAGTGAGAAACCCAAGAGAGAGGGCATAGCAAAATCCCTTGAAGGAACAGAAGTAGCCACAAAGGAACTCACAGCGAAAACACAAACACTGATAGATTATTTATTCCCACTCATAATCAGCGCAAAGAAACTGCACGAGGAGCTGGAACATAGAACTGCAGAGACTATAACGACAAGCACGCCAGCTCGAGCACGGCAAACAAGCACCAGATCTATGACTCAGCCAAACGTTGAGGAGATGGTGAGCCAATGGCGGCCAGAGAACCACAATGAAAAACTACAAGAGAAGAGGAAGAGAAACACAAAACCTTCTCCTACCACAGCGATGCAGTCGATGCAGCCTGCTCCACTGAGACACCCAGAGACACCCAGAGACACCCAGAGAGGAAAAGCAGCACAGACGCATTTAGAGACATAGTCATAGCAAACTATAGAAGAATGCTGAGAATCAAGAGAAGCCCACACGAAGATAACAATGAACTTAATGATTACCAGGACAGCACAGCCGATCTCGGAAACAACATATGGTACCAGCACATGAAGGAAGTAGGACGAAGGCAGTCGGAAGGAGAATGCTTTGTCTGTGCTCTCCTACCATATAGCATGGGAAAATCCAAGATCTTCATGGCTGTAGAAATTGATGTCCCTACAGCACACTGCAACAGCAGAGGAAAATTTATGGCAAGAGACGATTCACTGATATGGGCCACCGAAAAAGGACTACCCAGACGATTATGGCTATGTCCAAGACATTGGAACAAGAAACAGGCTGCACACCAGGAATCACGTGATCCGATGCGAGAATCCTGACGTCAAAGGATCAGGGACACGATGGGTGATAAACCCGAGATGGAACATTCACAGAAAAACTGCAAAAGAGGCACAAATCTGGAAGAACAGAGGCCAAATGCAGATCTGGGGAACATTGGATTCACCAAATGGATGGAAAGGAGGAGTAGTGATCTGCCGAGCTTGGATGGTCCTTGGAGCCTGCAAAGAAGCAATAGAAAACTCTCAAAAACTGTGCAAACCCCTCTGGCCAAAGCTAGTAAAGTTACTAACATGGGTAGAAGATAGAGGGGGACCCCTGCAAATAGTACCACTGGAGAGCCCAAAACTATGTTTCAGAAACAATGCCACAAAGAAGATGGGAGAGAATCAAAACTGTGGACAAATCTTTGAAGCTCCAGGAATAACACAAGGAACCGCAGTTATTATTGACCATTACTAGGCGTGTGGATCCAAGGCATACATAAGGCTGCCGAAAAACTGGGGAGGCATATGCACACGAGTGAACGTCCATGTTCCCGCGCTAGTGTTCCCTAAGAATGACCTGAAGTTGGACAGTTTCCCGAAAGCAGATGCTCATCTAAGAAGAAGGAGATCTGTGGAACTGGAATCCAGGATGAAGAGGGAAAATTAATTTTCTCCCAAATCAGAAGAGGCATTCCATGCAATCCGTACGAACACAGGCTGTTCAGACTCACCTCAACAGTATTCACAACACTACTCCTGCCCCACATCCAAGTTGGAGTGAATGCTAAATGGTTGCAGATAAACAGATGGTAGCTATTGCAGACCATCAATACCACTATAAAAGGATTCAACACGATCAAAGAAGAGCTGAGAGCAATCAGACTGATGACCCTCCAAAACAGATATGTGCATGACATGATCACTGCAATGGATGGAGGTTTTTGTGCAAAAATCGGAGAATCATGTTGCACATTTGTACCATCACACGATGAAGATAACGGAACCCTAACAGAGGCCATAAGCATGTTGACAAACCTGAAAAACCAGATGATCGATGAAAGTGATGAAGTGGATGATGACAGCTGGTTTGGAGACCTATTTTCGTGGGTCCCACAATGGATGGCAGATATATTCAAGTTTCTGGGAGCTCTATTAGCAATGGTATTGCTAGGATTCTGTGTTATCAAGATAATCATTACACAGTGCCAGAAAATTGCGAAGAAAGCCATAGGGATGAAAATAATGGTTGATGTCGAGCCAGGGTGGAAGCCCAGAGACCTGACTGATGAAGAAATAAGAGACTTTGTGAAGGCCAGCAAATTTGCGCCAGAAGGAACAAGGTTCACATACCCTAAGAAACGAAGAAGGTATGAAGGAAAATGCATCTACTGCAGCACAAATGTACAATGCCAGCTAATGACATGAAACAAAGACAAACATGTGAAAACAGCAGGGAGTTTGAAAGGAGTGATAAAAATATGGACTCCAAAGGCTCAAACATTCACACCATCATGTAAAAACCCTGAAGACGATGAACATGACACCAAAAAATCAAAAGAAATATTTGCAAGGTTGCAGAAGTGGTCGATGATCCGACCAGAGGGGGGAGTGTAGAGGAGGTCCCAGACATGGCCTGCACCCCTTCCCCTCATTTCGAGGTACCAGGAGCGTACTCGCCAAGGTATGTGATGTATGAGGAGCAATTGAACCAACAAAGAGCTGCACTGGGACTCTGCCCAGTATACATCAGAAGATCCATACCTGTTGAAGCCCCCATAACCAGACAACCCTGGGCAGCACAGTACCCTATCAGACAGCCGTACCAGCCGCTGATACGAAACAAAGAGTACCTACAGACGGTCCATGAAGAGACCAACAGAGCCCTAATGGAAGGCCAGTGGAAATGACTCAAGGGCCTGAACAGACTCGTGAATGAACAAAAGCAGCTATCGAAGATAACATGCCAGTGCGAGTAACTATGAAAATAAATGTAATGGACACAGAGAAGAGACGCTGTTAAAACGTGAGGAACCGTTGCTACGAGACAAGATGGAAGCAACCGACCTGTTAAAACGTGTGTAAATAGGCTTGGAATGCAAGAGGCAAAGGAAACGATACTGCTTGCAATGCTTAGTAGAAGATTAGAGCGGCAAGCGCCAACCATATATTTACCTCAATAAGGCACATTATACAAGTGCGACTCCATTTTGTAAAAGCAGAAACGTACCCAAGCTGCCAGAGGCCTGACAGGCCAAGTTTCGTAACCCAGCCAAAGGCAAGAGAAGGAGCGGAATCGAAACTCAACAAAGAGCGGCTCATGCCTAGGAAATCGAGGTCAACCAGAGAAAGGGAGGAGAGCGTCAGATATACCAGCCTGCCACATGAAGGTCAAGATAAGGGGGGGCCCATGCAGGTGGCGAGGCTGAAACAGAATTAAATGCACTAAAAGATGGAAACTGAAGCAGATTCATGGTGAACTAACACGTGACCAGCCAGGCGCGAAGAAGTACCAGCCCCTGATGTCCTCCAGGACCCGAGGATGCCATAACTTTTCCCGATAAGAGACTACAGTTTCGAGGTCATCCTTAGCCAACTAATTGACACATCTCCCTAAAACACTGAATGATGGAAGGGAGGCAGGGTGAAACTTGGCACACCAAGCACATGGGTGTCCATTCTGCATGCCGCTAATTAGAATGGGGATTTATGTCTAGGGCGTAACTTGCCCAATCACAATGGACCATGTAATCTAGGGTCCTATAGGAACTGTAACCAATAGGACGTCGTAGTTGTAGTGACGTCCATCAAGCGTGATGTAGAGGGATGGGCGTAGACGCCCACCCGATACGAGTTAACCAATCCACATGCTCTGTTACCATATACAGATATAACATCTATATTATACTTAAGTAACCTTTGCTAACCAATTATATTGCATGATGATTTTTTATAGAATTAGACGTCAGTGATGACGAGTTTTGCCTATAAGAATGACTGTTCGACTGAAGTTCGAGGAAGTCGGAGCGAGACAGGTGATCGCAATGCTGCTGATTTCCATTTGTTTCTCTATTTGATGTACTTGTCATTAAACGGACTTCCCTTTGCCAACTTACTGAGTCCTCATTATTGAGTCGTGTTGGAGTAAGTGAATCTTGCACCCCCTGTCCTCACATGGTGCAGCTATCTTGTCTTACAAGTTCTAGAGGGTGAGTGCTGACCTATGGGCCCGTCAGTGAATTCCTCTCCTCCTGAACAGGTTCACCCTGTTCCTCCAAAACCATCAACGACCACATTGACGCCCTGGCTGCTGCTCTGGCCGACTTTTGATACCACCCCTTCACTACTGTAGTCTTCCCATCCCCCTGAAGCACTCCCTTGTGTACCCTCTTCTTAAGAAGCCCTCCGCCGACCCGTCCTGCCCGGCTAACTACCGCCCAATCTCCATCACTCCCTTCATGAGCAAACTCCTGGAAAAGCTGGCCATCTTCCAACTTAATCTTCACACTGAATTTGTTGGTTCCCTTCATGACCATCAGTCTGGCTTCAGAGCTGCCAGACGCATGTAAACTGCTCTCCTGAACATCTGTGAAGACCTGCTCTCCATCCTTAATTCCAACACCCCCTGTGTCCTCATCTTACTTGATCTCTCTTCTCCCTTTGATATGGTCAACCATGCCATCCTGCTCAACTGTCCCTTGTTGGGTGTCCTGACCCACGTTTGAGCTATCATGCTGCAACATTTGGTGCTGTGGGCTTAGAAAATCCAAGATGGCCAAAAAGCCCACATGTACGCCAGAATAGGAAAACTGTGCAGTACTGGCATGGAAAACATCATGATGGCCAGAACTTCCCAGAAAATGCACAGGGAAATGCATGAAGAATAGGCTGCCACCCATTTTTGCCGATGTTGTGAGCACAGGAGGGCACTGCCTAAAACCACCATTGGGCTACCCACACAGTAGCCTGAAACCATTGGGAATGGCAATGCTGATTGCCAAAAGCAACCCAGAACTGTGGGGAATTCATTTTCTTAAATCCCAAAAATGGTTGCATTACCAGTACTCACCACTATCAGAAAGCCGGCGTTTTAAAACCACCAGACTTTTGTGTAAAACTGAACAAATGAAACAAAACCAGACCCAGGAAAGACTTGCTAAGAGGTGGATACAATGTAAAACTATATTCTGAAATGACTTGAAGGAAGTAATTATTTAATGTATATGTACAAAATTGTCAGTTTGATTTGAATGTAGAAAACTGGGGAACAAACAAAATGACATGTAGCTAAAAACTGGCTTAAAGAGATTCCAATTCTGCCTGACATCTACCCCCACAGGAGTTAAAACCTGCTAAGCCACTCTTCCCCTTGCCAAAAGGAGTTGTCACCTCTCTGATTAGATTAGGGGTGGAGCAGCTGGGGATTACAGGGAGTTGAACAAAGGCCTGTCCTGGACTCAGGCAATTGTTATATTGGGGGCGTCGTAAAAGTGGCTTCCTCTTAGGAGAAACGGGGAGGGGCAGTCCCCTCTGAAGACAGGCTGAGCTTAAAGAAAGTGGATAGACTGGTTTCTACACCATGTGACCTGGGAAGACACACCCCTTTTTGACCAGGGCATAATTTTAAAAATATAGATAACTCAAAGTGCGGACTTGTCAGAATTATATAAGTAATAACATTATTTTTGTGATTTTTCTGTGAACATTTTGAGATGCGTTAGGACCCTGTGGTGTATTCTGGGGGGTTGCTAGCGGAAAATAGGGTCTCACTCCAAATGTCTGCATGTTAAAAATCTGACACTTCATCAATTAATGTCCATACTCCTTGCGCACATGTGTGTAAATTTGGGTAAATGTCCGATATTGCAAAACCAGTTAAAAAGCGCAAAATGTTGTCATTTTTTAATGCAAGCCCCCAGGAAGATCAGAGGCGGACAAGCATGGACCATAAGGAATATATAATGTTCACATGTAATTTCAACAAATTGTATATCTGGGAAGGATGTATTTGAATCAAATATAGATTTGTGGGCAAACTGACCAGGGGAGGATCCTCTGACCCATAAAACCTACAGCATCACTCTGACTCACATTTCCTTCCCCCAATCATGGGAGAGGGGAGAATTGGGCCAATGACAAGTAGAGAGGGCCAGGCTTAGCTAGGCCCAGGCACACACCCATTTTCAAAACACATAAAAAGAGACTGCTGGGACAGGTAGAGACATTCAAATCCAGTTGCTGCGGAGCGTTTTGCCGGACCACACAACATCCAGAAGATACCAGTTCCAGACTGACTCCAGGTACATACTCCAGAACCTAGAACTTATACTTTAGAACCTAAATCAGAGGCCTTAAACCACAAGCTGAGTTATCTGCAGCATGCCTCAAATCATTGCAAGCTACTCACAGCTGGGCGAGCTGCTTGAATCCCTTGCCAAGAACTTTTGCCAGGACCAGTGCAGAGATCCAGGAGCCGTGCAGAGACCGCTGTATCCGGACAGACCAGTCCAGTGCCAGACCAGACCAGACCGTGCAGAACCGCAGACCCAGAGACCAGATCGCTGTGAAGTGCCGCTAGCCTGTTGATCAGATCCGTGAGGAGGTCCAGTCCTTCCAAAATATATTGTGAGTACTTAGGTCAGATTGTGAAAGAAATACACTCTTAGTTTAAAATAATCTAATCCAAACTATTTTAATCTAACCAGAACTGCCTCCTAGAAGTTGTCACTTGTCATTTTGTAAAGCTGCACCACTGTTACTTGTCAATTCTGCAGCTGCATAGCTGTCACTTGTCATTTTGAGTTTACTTTAAATCCGAAAAACGACCTTTACAAAATAGTTCATATCTCTGGAACCGTTTGGGCTACGAACTTGGTTTAACTTTCCTAGAATCTAAGCTTTCCAACAAGCCTAGAAGCGACTTCCTACTCCTTATACTTTTTCCGCAATCACGATTCACGCACTTGCGAATTTTACCGCGATTTGCGATTTGGTTAAAAATCCAGCCACGTGTAACCATCAGCAGTCATTTCTTTCCTTGCTAAAAATTTGTTGGCCTCTTAATCACCATCTCTGAATCATTGCTAAAGTGAGCCTGAACTCATCCCAAGTATCTCTCACTCACCCTGAACTTCCTAAAGGGAATTAAAACCATTTTCGGCATATTTTTCACTTCCTTGCCACCACATTCAAAGCACTTGGGCCGTTGTTTTAAAACTCATACCTGATTTCTCTAAGTTGCTGGGGGGGGGATTGAACTGAATTATATTTGATTGCATTTCTAAGAACTGTGTGCTCTCCTCTTCATCTCCTTACATTGCATAAAGGGGGGGTGAATTGTCAAAGAAAAGTGATTGCTTGTTTTGTTGAATTCATATCAAGTTATTTCTGTACTGCATTTTATTCCTCATTGCTTTTCCCTTGAAATCGTAAAAGTATTTTTGCTTCTTTATCCATCCTACACCAACTCCGCATTGATTATAAAGAAGTGTGCTAGTGTCAGATTACCCCTTGTTGATTAACATTATATTAATAAGGGCGATATCGATTATTAATTTATTATAAAAGCGTGGGATCTATATTTTGTTTTATTTCTCAAATAAACCTTTTAAACTTGCAAAACAGAACTACTTCTTGGCTCAGTGGGGTCAGGGGGATTCTAAGAGAGGGGTGTTATATAGGGGTAGTCATCCAGAACTCATGAACTGGACATAAAGATATATCAATAAGGGTTTCCATTCAATATCCCAGACTAGGCATTGACTTAGCTGTAGTGTTCAATTGAATCTTCTTACAAATTGGGGGCTCGTCCGGGATTTCTGGGTTAGGTCTATCACTTTTGCAGCTTAATACAGTGTGCTAACTGACGGGATACATACATCCGGTCGGATCACCACGCTGAGTTACGCTGTAAAGCACTCCTCAAAAGGGACACTCTAAGGAAAAGGTCTGTTTTGCAAAAATAAAATACAAAATTCTGTAAGTCAGGACAGAGATCATTCTCTAGAATGACGACCTTAGTAGACATAAAAATAGCGAGGGAGCACCTCTTGCATAAGCTATTTGTGAGAGGTGAGTGGACTCACCAGGACCAAACGGTCTGGTTGCAGGCCATCGCGCAACAGGTCACTGAAACAGGGTCAGATAAATGGAGAGATCAGGGTCCATTACATGTGGCCCTGAGTGAACTATATATGGCCCCTAAAGCCAAAGATGAACATAATAAGATTGCCAGGATAGCGGCATATTTGTACCTATATATGGGAGTCATGCAGGATAGATGTGCTGAAGGCCAGGATCTGGCAAATAAGCAACAGATGGCATTAGAAAAGGCCCAATCTGACCTGGTCTCTTGTGAGCAGAGGCTGCAGAGGAGCCAGGAGTCAGAAAATGATAGTAGGCAGTATATCATTAAAATAAAAGAGGACATGGATAGACTACAACAGGAAAAGACGGACCAGGATACCAGAATTCTGGATTTGCAGAAGGAGCACCAAGACAGTCTGGACTCCTTACTGCAGAGCCAGAAAAAGCTGGAGCAACAGATCAATTTCAACAGGGCATGCACAGAGCAGGTAGCCACCCTGCAAATCCAACTAGACAGAGAGAAAGAGGAAAGCAATACATTGATTTTGAAAGACCTGGATACCCAGGCAGAGTTTGATGAAGAACACCAGAAAGCTGGTGCCTTCCAAAGGCAAAGGGACGACTTGGCGGCACAGATGCAGACTCTTAGTCAGGAAACGGATACCTTAGGCCAGGAAGTCTGCCACTTAAAAAGGAAAATGGAAGAAAATCACCTGGCCCTCCAGGGACTGGGTGACCTCCAAAAAGAACACCAGAACTTGTTAGAGCACACCAGGAGGGTGGAGGATGCTCTGGCAAGAAAGGAGCAGGCCAATAAGGACACAGCTCAGGAGGTAACCCTCCTGCAGCAGAGACTGGACCAGTACTCCAGGACCAATCAGGAGGCACAGAGAGAAAATGAGGCTCTCTGTCAGTACAATGATAGGCTCCAGCAACAGGTAGCGATACAGGAGAGACTGATAGAGTCTAGTAAGGCCTTAACTGAGCAACTAAAAACGCAGGCTCTTTCATTGCAACAGGAAGCAGGGGCGGATAGAGATGAGGTTCGCTGGGAAAGAGAAACTCCTGAGCATAACCTCAGGAGCCCTAGTACCAGAGGCCTTCATCTCTCCCAGTCCCTGGACTCTGCCACCCCCATGCTGCCTGGCGCACATGAGCACGGGGCCACAGGGATGGCATATTACTATCCAGCTAAAAGTATGGGGCTCATAGGCCAGTACCTCCCAGGAATGGAGGGGCGGGCATCCGGGTATGGGCACCCAAGCACAGTGCAATTTAGTGGGGAACCCCAGGAGAGTAGGCCCATTAAGGGCATCCTGAAAACCTCTGCCCAGTTAGGTCAGTGGGGGGGGTACCCATCAAATCCTGGCAGCAAGGAGGAATCTGAAGACTCCTCTGAACGGCGCAGGACACAGGAGACCAGGTCCCCAAATTCTGCCAGCCATTCCCAGGCTCGCAGAATCCGGGAAAACCTGGAAGATCAGACAGGAACCTCTGGGAGCAGTGCCTCTGAGTCAGAGGATGAATGGACCAGGATTACCCGAACCAAAAAGGCCAATAAGGCAAAAAGGGCCTTGCTTAAGGACCCATTGAAGCAAATAAAGGCAATAAGGAGTGTCATCACGCCTTATCATCACGTTCCGTTTGGGAACACTTGGAGCTCTATGAGCAAATGATGGAGACTTTCCATTTGAAGGACAGCAGTAGCTGCATCCAGTACGTCAAATGGACATTCTCCCCAGAATACTCCAGTTTCTTTGCGGGGCTGGAGGACCAAAATCATTTAAGATGGTCCACCTATAAGGCGGCCATCTTGAAACATTTTTCTGTTCGCAGAAATCCTCAAGAGGCTTGCAAGGCAGCCTACAATTTGCAATGTGGGAAGGATCAGGCCCCACAAGAGTTTGTGCAAGAATTAAAACGTGCTTTTGCGCAGACCACCAGAAGGGTGCGCACGGATAGCAGAGAATTTATCAATACATTTTTCCATGCCTTACCCAAATACATAATGACACAGCTCGTGAGAGATTTTCATGAGAAAAGATCTTTAGACTGGGTCATTGAACAGGCTACCCGGATCTATGAGGTGCAGAAGCCTATCGAAAATAAAAATAACGCGCCGAAAAACCCCAAAACCAACAGCACCCCGGCTGCTGCCAAGGTGGCAGAGGTAAAGGTTGCCCCCGTTTTAGATTTGGAGATGGGGGGGCCTAAAAACCTGCCTGCACCAAATAATTCACAGCCCAGAAGGCCCTCGGGCCAGTCACAGACAGGGAGTCGAGGAGGTAGTCCCACAAATGGGGTCCCTCGCTCCCCTGACTATGTAAGTCCCCGCTACAAGGGAAACCGACCAATCCTGGGTTATGTGTGGACTCCTCCAGCCCAAGGGGGGGGATCCAGCCAAGCACCTGACCCGGGGAACTTCCCTCCTAACTTCTCACAGGAGGGCAGAAATTCTCCAAATCCTAGGCAGAACTTTTTCCCCAGGTATCCGCCCAATTTCCAGCCCCAAAATCATCCATCCTTCTTTCCCCAATTCCCTGAGCCCAGACAACCTAATCCGGGAGAGGGGAGGCCAAGGGTGGAGGGTACCCAAAATCTTCCCAACTAGGGGTACTACCAGAGAAGGGATAGCTTCCCTTCCTGGGATCAGCCCAGGGGAGAAAATAGAGCCCCGTATCAGCCTGAGCGGGTTTCACAACTTGAGCGCCAGGTCCAAAATATGGCACGGGATCTGGGTCACATACTGAGGGCTCAACAGAACCCTCAGATGAGCATGCCACCGCAGAATGCCCCAAACTCTGGACCTGGTGCTCCAGAACAATGACGGGGCAGCACCCCGATAACACACCGGTTCCCAGGGAGGAGGCACAAGGGGAAGGGGGGTGTAAAGCCTTGGAGGAAGCTTCCTTCCCAACTTGTAAACAGCCCCTGGAAAATCAGGAACCGGAAACAAAATCTCCTACCCCTGAAAGCCTGCCTCCCAAGGAGCAGAGGGGGGGTAGGAGAAACAAAGGACCCAAACAGACCCACTTTGTGGAGGAGGTACAGGTCTTCCAATTTGAGGGAGAGGGATCCTCAGAGGATCCTGGGGAAAGGATCTTCTCCTTTAGAGATGGGGGAACTCCTCCCAAGGAAAAATGGGTCCCAAGGGATGCCAATTCAGACTGGGGAGATGTGGAGACTGAGCTACCGCCGCCCATCATCTCATCCCAGAACCGACAATACCAAAATCCCCTGGTTCAAACCCATCCTGGTGACTGCCTCCAAAAAGGGGGGGGCGGCCCAGAACCGGAACCAGGGGAACCCACAATGGCTCTGATCTCCAGTTGCCAACTTTTTCTTTCAGATTCCCAAGGCTCTCCACAGAATTCTGCCCAAATCTCTTCGCTAGCAATGTCCAAAACCAGAAAGTTAGCCCACCAGTTGTCCAAAAATGTGCATTATCTGTGCCCCCTTGAGGAGAAGGAGGGAAGATACTATGCCCCGGTACAAGTACAGGGGCAGGGTACAATTTTGGCACTGGTGGACACTGGATCCCAAGCTACCCTTCTGTCCAAAAGGGCCTTTGGGGAACTAAATGCAGGAAGGGGGGAGAATTACCGAATTCCTCTGACCTCTCTTCCTGGACAACTGCAGAACTTTGAGGGAAGGAAATTCCCGTTGAGGGGACTGCAGACTTGGACATTATAATTGGGCAACACAAGGTGAAACACCCGGTCATAGTAGTGACTCCAGAGTGCACCCCTTGTTTACTAGGGAATGACCTCCTGAGAAGGTTGTCACTCCTAATAGATTGTGTAAACAAGGTCCTCTGTACCCAAACTAGCCGACCAATAAAATTAAAACAGAGTGTCAACCATGTTAGTTTAAACGGCACCTGCCACATGGTTGAACAAAAATCTGACCAAGTAGAATTTCACTTCCAGAGCAACCAAACTCCAGACGTGACAGTAATAGCAGTAGGACAACAGACTGGTGATGGGGGGTCCTCTCTATTTATGAAAATCAACCTTCCTTCCAGTTTAAGGTGGTATTCCACACTGGAAGGAAACACCCTGAAATTCTTTACTAATCCACAATCAGAAACTCCCACTCCTATAGTCCAGAAAGATGTGAAATCAGCTCAGAGCCTGGCTGATATTCAGCAAATTGGAGAGCAGTTGTTCATCCCTGTCCAGTTAAATGATGGGAAGGACTCTGTTCTCGCTCGAGTGTGTGTGAACACAAGAGCTTCATCAGCGAAGCCATGTTCCGCCAACTCCCAAAAGATCCAGCCATTCCCACATTCAAACTGATAGACAAATGGCAAATGGACCGGGAAGCACCTAATTCCAAACATCTCCTGCCAAGCAGGTGTATGCTCAAAATCTCCATTGGCAACAAGAGCATAGTCCATAATTTATTTATTTTTTTTTATTGATATCGTTGAAATAAATCAACTTTTCAATACAAATACAAAATGTTATATGCAATTAATCAACTTTTCAATACAAAATACAAAATGTTATATACAATTAATCATCGTGCATAAAGTTTAAAAGAGTAGAAAAAAAAAAGAAATGGATAAAATTCATTGGGCTTTAGAGTTAATACATTAATACGTTATACAAGTTGCCTGGACAAGACACAGTAAGAAAGACATTATTCAGTTCAAATCAATTCGTATAAGCACATTTAGTTAGAAATATTGAAGCAAGACGCTTCAGCAAGCTTCAGCAAGCCATTCTCAATTAGTGGATCAGAAGCTCGAATGAATAACCACAGTTGTTTAACAAGTTAAGTTCACCCCGAAAAGAAATTTGACAATGGCTAGTTGAAGAGAAACGTTAGTTGTTAACAATAGTGTAGACCATCTGTCTACCGAATCTAAATTTCCTAAGTAACTACAATGCCATGCAAAGAAGGTTAAGCGTTTTTGAATTAATGCCGGGCAGAGTGAAAGTATGTGCTCTAAGGTTTCCACAACTTTGGTATCACCGCAAAATCTGCAAAAAGAAACCACTTCTGCATTGCCCTTCCGTCTAGCCAAGAGATCACGAGTATGCCATAAATTCAGTCGCATTCTAAGAATGGCTGAACGCATTCTTTTACAAGTCCATAATTGTTGGGTTTTACTTAGGCGGTGACATTCTCAATCGCTTTGCCATTAGTTTGGACCTAATAAACTTCAAAGCTTGGTCCCGATTAGCGGATAATCCCATGGGCTTTGATGATCCAGAAAAAGCATTTAGGTCAGCTCAATTGCTACCTTATGCAGTTGAAATTCAGATCAAAGAGGAAGTCACCATCCCAGAAAGGACCCGACAATTCTCCCTGGAAGTGAAAGTTAAAAGAGGGCAAAAATTGAAAAACCCTGATGCTTACATACATCTAAACGCTTCTCTCCAACAGCAAGGGCTGGGGGTAAACCCAACTCCATTAGTCAACATAGAACATGACACCATTCTAATAGAGGTGGATAACAGCGACTTAAGAGTATAACTCTAGCCGCAGGCACCATTATTGGAATGGCGGTTGATGACCGACACTTTTCCATTGATTTAGGAAATGAACTGTTAGGACCAATCCCCAAGGACTGTTTTGACAGTGA
The DNA here is from genome assembly GCF_040938575.1 of Ambystoma mexicanum. Lineage (NCBI taxonomy): Eukaryota > Metazoa > Chordata > Amphibia > Caudata > Ambystomatidae > Ambystoma > Ambystoma mexicanum. The sequence continues at coordinate 711,376,699 of NC_090939.1, forward strand.
CAGTGATGACAATACAACACCAGACAGGATTTTTACCCGGCATGGGGGGAACTTCCTGGTGTACACTTCCTGCCCTAATGGTAAGGAAGATGTGACTTGCGACTTCAGGAGGGATGAGGTGATTTTCCAGGTTCATGAGGGCTGCCTTGCCCACCTGAAGCCTCCGGTCCAAATCAGCACTCTGACCAGGGACTTCTCCACCCAGCTGGAGGAGGCCGCTGAGATAGCAAAACCAGAAGTCTTTCCAGGCTTCAGGCAGAAGGTGGAAGAGAGAGGCAACCTAGCTGATGCCTGTCTGACTCTGGAACAGAAGCAAAAGTTGAAACAAGTTTTCTTGGATTTCCAAGATCTCTTTGCGGTAGACTCATATGACTGTGGTCGCACCGACATCCACACAACAACAATTCCCACGGACCCTGGAATGACTCCAGTGTATGTGAAGCAATATCGCTTGCCTCTTGCATCCATGGAGTCCCTTACTGAAATAATTAAGAACCTTGAGTCCCGGGGAATAATCCGTCCAGTTCACAGCACCTTCAATAACCCGGTGCTGGGAATATTGAAGCCAAACGGCCAGTGGAGACTCTGCGCCGACCTCAGGGAGCTCAACAAACGGGTCCATACTTCCCAATGGCCTCTGCCCTACATTGACCAAGGGCTGGGCCAGATCCAGGGGTCACAGGTATTCACTGCAATAGACCTGACCAATGGATACTGGACTGTGCCTGTCAGTAGGGAGGACCAATACAAGCTGGCTTTTACCTTTGGGGGCCAGCAGTACACATGGACCCGGACTCCCTTCGGATACCTCAACTCCGGCAATGAATTCAACATTTTCCTACACAAGGCCATGCCCGACCTGGGTGCAAGGGGTAACCTTGCTTATGTAGATGATGTCCTCATCAAAAGTTCATCTGTGGAGGAACACATAGCGGAGATCCGTTATGTTCTGACTCAGTTGAGGGCCGCCGGAGCAAAACTTTCCTTTCAGAAAGCACAGTGGTGTAGAACCCGTGTTAATTTCTTGGGGCATGAGATTACTCCTCAGGGTCTCTCTCCCCAGGAAAAGGAAGTGGAAGCACTTCAGAAACTGAAAGAACCCACAACTCTGTGGGAACTAAGAAGCCTCCTTGGACTGACTAATTACAGCAGGAAGTTCATTGAAGGCTACGCAGAGATCACTAGACCCCTGATTCATCTCTTGAAGGGGGGGGTCAAGTGGGAATGGGGTCCAGAACAAGCTGAGGCAGTAAGACAACTCAAAAGAAGCCTCTCACAAGCGCCTTGCCTAGCTTACCCTGTCAGAAACAAGGGGTTCTTCCTGGAGACGGGGTTCTCTAATACGTACTTGACGGCAGTATTATACCAAAAGCATGACAAGGTCAATAAAGTAATCTCCTATGTGAGCAAAACTTTATCCTCTGTGGAGGAAAAATTCAATGATTGTGAGAAGGCACTCCTGGCAACGGTGTGGGCATTGAAGAATTACCGCCCTTTTATCCATGGGGAACACATCATAGTGGAGACTCCACACCAGCCTCTACAATATCTCCAAAGTGACAGAATCCGGGCCGGAAATGTGAGTAATTCCCGAATTACTTCCTGGATTCTGTCAATGCAAGACTTTCCTGTGGAGGTCAGATATGGCCAAAACAAGAAGAGTCCCCTCGCGCAAGGTCTGGCTGACTTGCATGATTGTGACAGAGAAAACTGTCTCGAGGACAAAAGTCTAAAAATCAAGGACAACACAGAGGCATACCTTAATTCCCCACACAAAGTCTTTGAAGAAGACAAGTGTGAGGGAATGCCCACTGTCTATGTGGATAGATGCTCGTACCATGTTGACAACGACGGGGAGAAAGAACTGGTGGCCGGCGTAGGGAATGCATGGGTGAATGAGTCACCAGAACCCTCCGCTGGATACAAAATTGGTCCCCGAAGTAGTCAGGTGGCAGAATTGATGGCTGTGCATCAGGCCATCCTCACTGCTGTCCAACATGAACTCCACGAACTGGTCATAATCACAGATTCGGATTATGTACGGAACGGGTTCGTGGAGCACCTGGTTAATTGGAAAACCAGAGGCATGTTATGTGCTAATAACAAACCCCTGAAACATGGGAAGTTAATCCAAAACATTGATGATCTGGTCACATCGAATGGGATGACCATCTACTGGAAAAAGATCAAGGGCCATTCCAAAGTAGAGGGACCAGACAAAACTGGAAATGACTTAGCTGATCAGCTGGCCAAAACCAGGGCAATCTAAGGGGATCTAATCGAAATAGAGTCCTCGTTGGGGGAAATCCAGGTCACCGCTATCACTAGGTCCCAGACAAATGCTCACAATGATCTTTCAACTGCACAATGGAGTAAGGAGACCCCTGATGCTGATTTAATTACAGCTCAGAAGGGGGATCCAATTATTGGTAAGTTTTACCAACACCTTGAGGACCCTGAGAACTTTCCCCTGACGGATACCGATTACATTGGGAAAGAGGACCTAAGAGTGTTGATGAAATGTCCAAAAATGTTCCGAATCCAAGACGGTTTGTTGGTAAGGAAATCCCAAGCTGGCCATGATCAGTGGGTGGTTCCTACCTCATTCCGAAGCCTGATGTTAAGTCACGCCCATGATGCGGCCACCGCCGGTCATAGGGGGTTTCACACAACACTGGAAATCTTAAGAGAGGTTGCATACTGGCCACACATGGGGCAGGACCTCGACCAATACTTGAAGGGGTGTCTTGTGTGTGCACAATTTCAGCCATCATCCCTCACACACCATGCGCCTCTCCAAAAGAGGGGGATGACACTGCCATGGTCAGATTTGCAAATCGACTTTGTAGGCCCTGTGATTCGCTAGTCTAGAGGAAACAAGTACATGTTGACTGTTACATGCTTGTTTACCAAGTGGGTGGAATGTCTCCCAGCCCCAAACTGCAAGGCAGAAACAGCAGCTGCCCTGATGATTAACCACATCTTTTCCCGTTTTGGTCTACCTCAAAGGATTGAGTCAGACATGGGTAGCCACTTCACCAGTGAAGTAATGACAAAGATGTGGGAGATACTGGGGTTTAAAAGGAATCTACACATTGCTTACAGGCCAGCTTCTTCTGGAGCAGTGGAGAGATACAACCGAACCATTGTGAGCATATTAAAGAAGTTTGTGGCAGATTCTGGGCCAAGTTGGGATATCCGATTACCTCTGGTCCTAATGGCCATCAGATCTACCCCTTCATCTGCAACCAAAATGTCACCATTTGAATTGATGACTGGACGCAAGATGGTGCTTCCCCAGCATTTGCTCTACAGAACCCAAGAGCAAACGTTGATAAATGCCTCCACAACTCATTGTTTGTTTGTTTGTTTGTTTAGAATTTATTGTGCGCACCGGACCCTGTGGTATAAGGGCGCAGGAAGTAAGAATATGTACAGCTTAGAGCATAAGTTACAGGTTACAGTTACAAGTTACAGACATTACCAGTTACAGACATTACCAGTTACAGGTGCAAGTTTACAATACAAGTTTACAATCGTATGGTGCAGATACTGTGTAGCAAACAGGCGTGAGCATTATCATGGGTTCAATTAGCAGTTGCTGTCGTTAGCCAGTTGATTACAATTTGCCTGAATTTGGAAAAGGAGTGTTCTAGCCTCGCAGTAGTGGGTAATTCGTTCCACAATTGAGCAGCTTTGACTGGGAAGCTAGCTCCGCCTATGGTGGTCAGTTTAAAGCGTGGTACTTGTAAGCGATTGGTGTAAGCAAGTCTGGTTTGTCTTGTGGGGTGTGTTCTGGTGAATCCGTCCTTAAGATATTGGGGGGCTTTGTTGTGTAGGGATTTGTATGTGAGAGATGCAGTTTTGAGTCTGATTTTCTCATGGGTGGAGAGCCATTTGTGTTTCCTTCTTAATACTGTAATGTGTTCTCTCCTGGGGATGTTCAATGCCGCTCGGAGGGCCTTGTTTTGCTGTATCTGGATTTTGTTTATGATAGATTTAGTGGCTCCTATGTACAGTGCGTTACAATAATCTAGTTTAGAGATGATAAGGGCTCTGGCTAATGTTAGACAACTGTGCTGGGAAAGGAATTGTTTTCCTGCTCTAATGAGCTTACATGTGTAGGCTGTCGAGGAAGCTAGGGAGTTTACCTGTTTGGAGAATGATAGGGTAGAATCAAGGTAGATGCCTAATGTTTTAACTTCTTTGGCAACTTGTATGCAGTTCCCATCTATGATGAAGGAAGAGAAGTTTGAGCTTAGTTTTTTGATGAGGGGTGCGGTGCCTAGGATAAGAAGCTCAGTTTTATCATCGTTCAGGCATAGGCCATGGGTTGCCAACCATGCCTGAACGATGCTGTATATTTTGTTCACCATTGCTAGATCTTTTTCGTAAACCCCTGTGAGTGGGAGGAGGATCTGGGTATCGTCAGCGTAGTTGGTATACCTGATACCCAGATGGTCCAAATCATCAAACAGGGGCTTAGTGAATATGTTATATAGCGTTGGTGAAACGCATGATCCCTGTGGCACACCGCAGGTAATAGGGATGGGGTCTGCAGCTGCTATAGGTGAGAAAACCCTCATGGTGCGGTCACTGAGGAAGGATTGTATCCATGCTATAGCCTCAGTGGAGAAGTGTGCTGCTGAATCTAGGTGGTTACATAGGACTTTATGGTCCACTAAATCAAAAGCGGCCGATAGGTCTAGTAGCAGGAGGAGTGCTGGTTTTCCAGAATCTCTTACTTTGTCTATTTGGGCTTTCAGGTCAATCAATGCAGTTTCTGTACCGTGAAGAGGGCGGAAGCCAGATTGTCGGGAGCCTAGTAGTTGGTTTTGTTCCAGGAAGCTCTGGATTTGTATATATGCCACCTTATCCAGTATCTTCAGAAGGAACGGTACCGTAGTAATAGGTCTATAGTTAGTGGGTATAGTGGGGTCTAGAGTAGCCTTTTTTAAGAGTGGGAGCACCCAGGACTCTTTTAAGTTACTGGGGATAATGCCTGTGGTAAAGGAGGCATTAATTAACTTGGTGATAAATGGTGCTAGATCTCGTGCGGCATCTTTGATGAGTTGTGCTGGACATAAGTCTCCTTTGCAGTTGGACGGTTTTAGACCGAGTATTACTTTCTCTACTTCTAGTATGGAGACTTTGGAGAAGTGGAATTGCGTAGTGGGTTTGGAGTTAGGAAGTGTCTTGATAGGCGGTAATATATTGGGTGCTAGGGTCTCACGTTTTAGTTCTATTTTCTTTTGGAGGTTTCGGACTTTGTTAGAGAGGGCTTGCTGGATTTCGGAGCACCACTTTTTATCTTTAAGACAGTTGTCTTGAGGTGTTATTGGGTTTTCCAGTTCTCTGAGTATGGTGAACAGTTCTTTAGTACTTGATTTGGCTTGTGTGATTCTGTTATTGTAGGTCTCTTGTTTAGCTAAGATGATTTCTTTTTTGTAATGAGAAGAGATTTTAGCTAATTTCAGTTTATTTTCTGGGCTGGGGTTAATTTTCCATGTATTTTCCCATTTCCTTTTTTCTAATCTCAGATTTTTTAAGAGAGGGGTGAACCAGTTGTTCAGGTGGTTCTTTGGCTTGCTGTTTCTGAGCTTGAGTGGTGCGATGTTGTCAAGAGTTTTGTTCATGATATTGTTAAATTCTTCCACTAGGCTGTTAGGGTTAAGGTTGTCAGGTAGAGCGTCCAAAGTGGGCATGATGCCGGGGAGTATTTTGTCTAGTGTCATGTTTTTTTTGTTTCTGGTAAGTGCAGGAGGTGCACACGGTTGTTGCAGTTTGGGGGTGGCAGTGTCCAAGGAGAATGAGATTAGATGGTGATCTGACCAGATTTGGGGTGAGATGGTGAGAGTGGCTATAATGCAGTTGTGGTCAGCAATCCAATCAAGGGTTCTCCCTTTGATATGGGTGGGCTCAAGCACTCTTTGTGTGTAACCCAGTTCTGTTAGGGTGTTGGAGGCTGCTGTGGCTTGTAAGTCGTTGATATCATTAAAGCCAATATTGAGGTCGCCTAGTAATATTGATTGAGTAGTATCTTTAAGGTTTTCTGATAGGATGGTAGTTAAGTCTTCTATGAAATTCTTGATTGGACCTGGAGGTCTGTATATCAAGTGAAGGTTAAGGGTTTGTGAGTTAGCTGTAGGTGTCTTGGTGGACATTATCTCACAAGATTCAATGGTTGGTGAGGGGGTGAGTCTCATCTGGAGTTTAGTTTTGACGATGAAGGCTAGTCCTCCACCTCGAGCTCCGCACCTATCCGATCTGAGGATAGTATAATTATTGGGCACAGCTAGGGATAGTGCTGGGCCTGATGCCTCATGCAGCCAAGTTTCTGTAATGGCTAGGAAGTCGTAGTCTTCTGTCAGGATAACTTCAGATATTTCTATGGCGTGGGCGACTAAGGATCTAGCGTTTATTAAGGCTCCTTTGAGTTTAGGTGTGCGGTTAAGATGTGTAGTAGTATTTTTTGCAGCATTGGGAGTGGCAAATGTTTCTTTGTTCGTTTGGTAGTTATTGTGCTTAACGTGGTTATGGGTGAATGGTTTGCAAGTAGGTTCTCGAGTGGTGTTAGTTTCGTATTTGATGAGCGGATCAAAGATTCTGGGTAGTCTTGCTCGTAATCTTAGGTTTCTGTCAGCTATGTTATATTGTGTAGTGGATTGTTGTATTGTAGTTGCTATAAGAGGCGACATAGTGAGATGTTCCCATGGGGCGAGTGAGGCGAGTGAGGAGGCCAGGTATACTAGATAGGATAGTATAAGGAGCATTGTGTAATGTGTAAGCGTCCTGTATCTGGATAGGTGGCTAGAGTTTTAGTTATGGTATAGTGCAGGCAGAGTAACTGCTAAGTCTGCTATGTTGTTATCTAGAGAATGAGGTCAGGCACATAGTGTTAAGTTGCAGTAATCATAGGGCTCGTACAGATGGCAGTGTGGTGAATATATGGCCATGGGCAACACAATTACTGTGGTCAATGAGCGACCAAAGGGCACAACACAATTACTGTGGTCAATGAGCGACCAAAGGGCACAACACAATTAGTGTGGTCAATGAGCGACCAAAGGGCACAACACAATTACTGTGGTCAATGAGCGACCAAAGGGCACAACACAATTACTGTGGTCAATGAGCGACCAAAAGGGCATAACATAATTACTGTGGTCAATGAGCGACCAAAGGGCACAACACAATTACTGTGGTCAATGAGCGACCAAAGGGCACAACACAATTACTGTGGTCAATGAGCGACCAAAGGGCACAACACAATTACTGTGGTCAATGAGCGACCAAAAGGGCATAACATAATTACTGTGGTCAATGAGCGACCAAAGGGCACAACACAATTACTGTGGTCAATGAGCGACCAAAGGGCACAGCATGATTGCAGCGACACTAGTAGGCGTGGCGCGATATGTTGCATGAGAATAGTAGCAATAGCCTGATGCACATGATTAACAAATAGTTAGCAAGAGTAAATTCACCAAGTTTGTGTGTATATACTAGCAGTAATCAGTAGACATTCACATGTGGATCGTAGGGTAGACTAAGCAACTAAGGGTGTCATGCTTTACTCACAATGGGTTGAGTCCAGACAGTGCAAGTAGAAAGTACTGCTTCCTCCTCGGCATAACGGAGGCTGTCCCACGGTTAGAATAGTCTCTTTCTATAGGGTCCGTCAGGAGACCTTCTATCTCCTTCAAGGAACAGTCTAGGCTCTGTACTGGATTCTCCAATGCAGCAGAATCTTTGGAGGGAATGTAGATTGGGTGTTGCATGAGTATGTGGAGAATTTAAGGAAACACCTTCAGCATGCTTTTGCCTATGCTCAGCGGAATCTAGAAAGATCAGCCAAGAGCATGAAGACCCACTATGATTTAAAAACTACCCGTAAGGAATATAAGGTGGGTGACCGGGTCTATTTATACAACTTCCAAAGAAACCAGGCAAGACAGCGCACATTTTTGCCTACATGGAAGGGACCCTTTGAGATTATAGACAAGATCTCCCCTGTGGCCTACAAGATCCGCATCCCCAAAGGCGGTTTGGCAGAGGGGGAAGACAAGTGGGTCCACATAAACCAGTTGAAGTGTTGCCATCCCAGGCACACTTTGCAGCAACTGGAGGAGTCCTCTGTAATCCTAGAGGGTACCGCTCCAGAGTAATTCAATTCCAACCCTAAAATATCCTACATATAGCCTATCAAATTCTGTGTTTCTCAAGTTTATGTGTTCCTGTCGCTTAATTTAAAAAAATGTGCATGTTCATATCTGTTGAGTTCTAAAATATATATTCCACCCCACTATATCAATGGTGGGGGAGAAATGTCCATGAATAGGTATTGCCACTCTTCCTTTGTCATCCTAGGAGAAAGAAAACCTGGAGACTGGCCAAGGAGGACGATCCGGAGACCGGGAGGACGATCTGAGGGGCCCGGGGTACCGCCCAATATTCCCATCAGGACCGGCGAGGAGAATCGATCGATCAGTACCGGGTGGAGGAAAAGATGCTGAACTGTGCCATTTGCAGAATTGGAAGAAGATTATGCAGACATACCAGTGCGTGGGTCAAAACCTTCTGTGCACCCGACTCCCCATCGACTCAAATTCAAAGTGCAGTCGCATGGGGGGGCCCTGTTGGGTGTCCTGACCCACGTTTGAGCTATCATGCTGCAACATTTGGTGCTGTGGGCTTAGAAAATCCAAGATGGCCAAAAAGCCCACATGTACGCCAGAATAGGAAAACTGTGCAGTACTGGCATGGAAAACATCATGATGGGCAGAACTTCCCAGAAAATGCACAGGGAAATGCATGAAGAATAGGCTGCCACCCATTTTTGCCTATGTTGTGAGCACAGGAGGGCACTGCCTAAAACCACCATTGGGCTACCCACACAGTAGCCTGAAGCCATTGGGAATGGCAATGCTGATTGCCAAAAGCAACCCAGAACTGTGGGGAATTCATTTTCTTAAATCCCAAAAATGTTTGCATTACCAGTACTCACCACTATCAGAAAGCCGGCGTTTTAAAACCACCAGACTTTTGTGTAAAACTGAACAAATGAAACAAAACTAGACCAAGGAAAGACTTGCTAAGAGGTGGATACAATGTAAAACTATATTCTGAAATGACTTGAAGGAAGTAATTATTTAATGTATATGTAAAAAATTGTCAGTTTGATTTGAATGTAGAAAACTGGGGAACAAATAAAATGACATGTAGCTAAAAACTGGCTTAAAGAGATTACAATTCTGCCTGACATCTACCCCCACAGGAGTTAAAACCTGCTAAGCCACTCTTCCCCTTGCCAAAAGGAGTTGTCACCTCTCTGATTAGATTAGGGGTGGAGCAGCTGGCGACTACAGGGAGTTGAACAAAGGCCTGTCCTGGACTCATGCAAATGTTATATTGGGGGCGTCGTAAAAGTGGCTTCCTCTTAGGAGTAACGGGGAGGGGCAGTCCCCTCTGAGGACAGGCTGAGCTTAAAGAAAGTGGATAGACTGGTTTCTACACCATGTGACCTGGGAAGACACACCCCTTTTTGACCAGGGCATAATTTTAAAAAGATAGATAACTCAAAGTGCGGACTTGTCAGAATTATATAAGTAATATCATTATTTTTGTGATTTTTCTGTGAACATTTTGAGATGCGTTAGGACCGTGTGGTGTATTCTGAGGGGTTGCTAGCGGAAAATAGGGTCTCACTCCAAATGTCTGCATGTTAAAAATCTGACACTTCATCAGTTAATGTCCATACTCCTTGCGCACATGTGTGTAAATTTGGGTAAATGTCCGATATTGCAAAACCAGTTAAAAAGCGCAAAATGTTGTCATTTTTTAATGCAAGCCCCCAGGAAGATCAGAGGCGGACAAGCATGGACCATAAGGAATATATAATGTGCATATGTAATTTCAACAAATTGTATATCTCGGAAGGACGTATTTGAATCAAATATAGATTTATGGGCAAACTGACCAGGGGAGAATCCTCTGACCCATAAAATCTACAGCATCACTCTGACTCACATTTCCTTCCCCCAATCATGGGAGAGGGGAGAATTGGGCCAATGACAAGTAGACAGGGGCAGGCTTAGCTAGGCCCAGGCACACACCCATTTTCAAAACACATAAAAAGAGACTGCTGGGACAGGTAGAGACATTCAAATCCAGTTGCTGCGGAGCGTTTTGCCGGACCACACAACATCCAGAAGATACCAGTTCCAGACTGACTCCAGCTACATACTCCAGAACCTAGAACTTATACTTTAGAACCTAAATCAGAAGCCTAAAACCACAAGCTGAGTTCTCTGCAGCAGGCCTCAAATCATTGCAAGCTACTCACAGCCGGGCGAGCTGCTTGAATCCCTTGCCAAGAACTTTTGCCAGGACCAGTGCAGAGATCCAGGAGCCGTGCAGAGACTGCTGTATCCGGACAGACCAGACCAGTGCCAGACCAGACCAGACCGCGCAGAACCGCAGACCCAGAGACCAGATCGCTGTGAAGTGCCGCTAGCCTGATTGATCAGATCCGTGACGAGGTCCAGTCCTTCCAAAATATATTGTGAGTACTTAGGTCAGATTGTGACAGAAATAAACTCTTAGTTTAAAATAATCTAATCCAAACTATTTTAATCTAACCAGAACTGCCTCCTAGAAGTTGTCACTTGTCATTTTGTAAAGCTGCACCACTGTCACTTGTCAATTCTGCAGCTGCATAGCTGTCACTTGTCATTTTGAGTTTACTTTAAATCCGAAAAACAACCTTTACAAAATCGCTCATATCTCTGGAACCGTTTGGGCTACGAATCTAAGCTTTCCAACAACCCTAGAACCGACTTCCTACTCCTTATACTTTTTCCGCAATCACGATTCACGCACTCACGAATTTTACTGCGATTTGCGATTTGGTTAAATTTCCAGCCATGTGTAACCATCAGCAGTCATTTCTTTCCTTGCTAAGAATTTGTTGGCCTCTTAATCTCCATCTCTGAATCATTGCTAAAGTGAGCCTGAACTCATCCCAAGTATCTCTCACTCACCCTGAACTTCCTAAAGGGAATTAAAACCATTTTCGGCATATTTTTCACTTCCTTGCCACCACATTCAAAGCACTTGGGCCGGTGTTTTAAAACTCATACCTGATTTCTCTAAGTTGCTGGGGGGGGGAATTGAACTGAATTATATTTGATTGCATTTCTAAGAACTGTGTGCTCTCCTCTTCATCTCCTTACATTGCATAAAGGGGGGGTGAATGGTCAAAGAAAAGTGATTGCTTGTTTTGTTGAATTCATATCAAGTTATTTCTGTACTGCATTTTATTCCTCATTGCTTTTCCCTTGAAATCATAAAAGTATTTTTGCTACTTTATCCATCCTACACCAACTCTGCATTGATTATAAAGAAGTGTGCTAGTGTCAGATTACCCCTTGTTGATTAACATTATATTTATAAGGGTGATATCGATTATTAATTTATTATAAAAGCGTGGTATCTATATTTTGTTTTATTTCTCAAATAAACCTTTTAAACTTGCAAAACAGAACTACTTCTTGGCTCAGTGGGGTCAGGGGGATTCTAAGAGAGGGGTGTTATATAGGGGAAGTCACCCAGAACTCATGAACTGGACATAAAGATATATCAATAAGGGTTTCCATTCAGTATCCCAGACTAGGCATTGACTTAGCTGTAGTGTTAAATTGAATCTTCTTACACTCTGTGATAACCTGGGTATCACTGGTCAGGCCCTTGCGTGGCTGACTCCTTTCCTCTCTGATTGTCCCTCCCAGGTCCAACTTGGTTCCTTCATCTCCTCTATCTCTATCTCTACCTGTGGTGTCCCCCATGGGTCTAACCACTCTCCCTGGCTGTTCAATCAATACCTGGCACTTCTTGCCCACAGCATTGCCGCTCTCTGCCCCAACTTTCAGTGCTATGCGGATGACACTCAGCTCATTTCAGACTACCTTCGGCCACCTCTTCTTCTTCTGTCATCTCTGACTGGATGTCTGCTATCCAGGAGTGGTCTGCCACCAATGATGTCTGCCTTAATGCCAGTAAGACTGAGATTCTTCTCATTGGCACACCCGATCCTGCCTTTCCTGTCACCCTCTGGCTGGCCTCTCTTGCCCCTCTCCCTGCTCCCACCCGCGAGGCTAAAACCTTGGGGTCATCTTTGACTCAAGACTCTCCTTCTCTACTCACATCTCTGACGTCTCTAAGAAGTCACACTACCAGCTGCACCTCCTCAGAGGTATTCTTCCTTTCCTCTCCTTCCTCCAGAATCTCACTGTCTCCAGAGCTCTGGTTCTCTCTAGGCTGGACTATTGCAAAAGACTCTTTCTAAATCTGCCTGCTACTGCTCTCCGCCCTCTGCAACTCATCCAGAACAGGACTGCGAGACTTGTCCTTGGCCTCAAGCCCAGGGATCGTATTTCTCCAGGACTGAAATCTCTGCATTGGCTCCCAGTGGCTGCGAGGATTAAGTTCAAAACACTCTGCATTGTCCACAAGGCCTTCTGGGGCCTGGGGCCTCAATACCTTCAACTCTCTTTTCCTAAATATCTTCCTTCTCGAGCTCTTCGCTCATTCCCCTCCAACTACCTCAGGGTCAGTCGCTTCTCCAAGTAACGAGTTGGTGGTAGATCTCTTTCTTTGGCTGGGGCCTCCCTCTGAAACAGCCTCCCTGACTCCCTGAAACCAGGAGACTGAGGAGAACCATCTCCGGTTCCGGAAGCACCTCAAAACCTTCCTCTTTGCTTTTGCTTTCTCTCCTCCTCTCACCTGCTGAATTCCAGGCTGAAACTGTACTGGTTACCTGGTCCCCTCCCCTGCCAGTTACACACCTGCACTGCCTCCTTGGCAACCCCTGCACTTGGTAACAGTTTTCTGTATCCCTTCTGCCCCCCTGCACTTAACACCTGATGTCTGCACTTACCCTTGCAATTGCCACCAGCTGGCCCTACTGCTCTTATTGTTTGTATGTATTCTATTACCCCATGTACTACACTGTTCCAACCCCCTCCCACTCCGCACTTTTTGTCCCCCCCTTCCCCTGCACTTGCGTGATCTGAATGACACTTCCCCTAGTAGGATCACTGTTTCGGTCTTCTCTTTGTTCCCCCTCCCTTGCCGCGTCATGCCTTTAAACACTTGTGTATACATGCGTTATAAATGCCATATCATATAATTTCATTTAATTCCATGTCGGACTCCAGTGACTATCCAGTTTCTCAGAAAACGTCACAAATTAAATCCTTCGATTGTAGACACTTTTATTTAGGCGCTCAGACCTATTTCTCGCCATAGTCCAGCTCTGCTTACGAAGCGATATGTGAGCAACCATTAGATGTAACCACCCCAAACTCAGCTCATTGAGACAAGTGCCCATTACAATCTCACTGAGCTTTAGCCTCTGATCTGTAATGGCAAACTACTACAAACATCTATCAATTCCTGCTTACGCTCCCAGTTCTCTGCCTGCCACAACCTGATCTACTGCATTTTGCCTATGGATCCGCCTATATGTTGACGTTCTTATGATAGCATGGCTATGTAGCTCACACGATTACAGAGAGGAAGGATTTTCACAACCATGCACTCTGTTCATTTCCAGACCCACTGCACACCACTGCATTGGAGCTTGAACAGCAGGTTGAGAACAATGCCTTTTAGGACAAATACACTGTCACACTTCTTGGTGGGTTTTCCTAAACAGTGCCCTTTTGTGCACATATCATGTTCATCTGTGGTGTCTTATGACGCTATCCGCCATCCCCAAAAAGTAAAGGTAATATTCATCAATACAGAAAGCAAACACAGCATATGTTATTTATTTTATGTTTTAGAAATCTTTCAATGAAATTGAAAAAAATCATAGCGAAATAATGAAAATAATTACGAACTAGGTTTGATAGTGAATTAAGCAAACATTTCATTAGTAAACCATGCTTAAAACTGCATCCATTCAATGCAGTGGGGATGAAGATGACCCTGGGCCAATTTGGGGTGTTTGAGGTGTGCCTGACTCTGTCACAGACATGCCATGTTTTAAAGGTATAATCAAAAAGAGTAGGGGTTTGATTCACAAAACATTTTTCAATGGGAAATTCCAATTGAAAGACACTTTGTGAATTCGTCCCTTGGACTCTTGTGGCGACGAAGGCTGATACTAATTGCAAAGGGAAGGGTATTCTCCGCACCCATTCCTGTTTTCAATTTACTGGTCAATAGTCAATAAATTCAAGAGTTTATGAAATCTTTCTCAAACATATGCATTGCAAAAAGTACTGATGACAAAAACTTCAGCATAGTTTGGTCCAGTTCACTGGAGATGCAGGTCTGCAAACAAACAAGAGACCTGCAGCTCCCACACTCTCTCATATCCCAGAAATATTCTTGCAACTTGGCTTCTGTGTCAGTGGCCTTCAGCTGAACCCAGACTGCCTTACTGACAGTGCTGGAGCAGTGGACCTCTGACATGACTGTGGCTGTGGCAGTGTCAATTAGGATAATGCACTCAATGGCATTGTCTGATAAGGAGGGCAGGCGAACCTGTGGGTATTGAACAAGGGTGTCAGGGCAGCAGTGGCCATATTGCAGACACTTTTCACCAGTGCAAGGGCAACGTTGCACCTTATTAGCATGAGTGCAACGAACATTGGGGACATAGTCAAAAAGATTTGCATCATGGTGATTGTGTTCTCATTTGATCTGCTCTCCTCATTTGATATGTTCTCATTTAATCTGCTCTCCACATTTGAATTGTTCTCCTCATTTGATCTGCTCCACTCATTTGATATGCTCTCTTACTCTATATATGTTACCCTCCTCTTTACAATGGTTGACCCAAGAACATAGTTTCCTCGTTGTACATTTTCATTGAACAAAAGCAGAGATGTTACATATGTGTGAACTGGATACCTTCATATAGTAGCAGAAACTATTGCCCAATGTAAATATTATGCTTGTTTGTTTAAATGCAGGTTTGAATGCAACAGTAATTTTGATGCAGTATATTAAATGCATTCTAACGGAGAGTTTATAAGGATGTCAATCTTTGGGCTTCATTACAAGTTTGGCGGTCCGGAAATAAGGGTGCCGGGGGCAACGTACCAGCACACTTTCCAGACCGCCAAACTAAGGGCCGATTAATGAAATATTTGCATGGGTCAGAGTGAGTTTGCATGTCGGTAAAGTGACGTTGCATTACCGACACAAACCCTGATGCAACGTGCATTTTTTTCAGTGCAAAGTCATTTTTCACAGAACAAAATGAACTTTGCACACTGGGCAATGTAACTTTGCACCGGGCAAAACATTCCATGAATCGGGCCCAAAGAGTCTGCCGGTAGGGGCACGGATCTCCCAGCAGGCCCCTACCAACAGTATTTTCATTGAAACACCTGCACTGTTACCGGAGCTGCAGGTTTCCCATTCCCATGGAGTCCTATAGGAAATAGCCATTCCGCTGCTGCCTATGATATCCCGCAGGCAGTGGGATGTCAGGTGGCAGAGACAGTGTTACGGGTTAGCGGTAGCCCGACACCTACCGGCGGGTTTTCCCACCAACCCTGTAGAAAGGCCCTTTGTCTTGTTTCCATTTTCCATAGTGAGATATTGGATGTGCGTGGACGAGAAATGTATGTGTAATCCATTACATTTCTCTTCTCAAAAGCCAGTCACTAATATCTTCGTAACATTTTTTTGGCTTCTATTTACTTAGTTTTAACTGCCACACTCTTCTAAAACACGTTTCCTTTTAGAAATGAATCAACCTATTTTCCAGAAATGTTTGATATTATCCCTGAATAATTTGCAGCATGATCAGGAAACTATGTACCTGTGATTTAAAAAAAAATAGGATACATCATTTGTATGAAGGGCGGCTGACAATCAAAATTATCTTTGTATTGTCCACCTATATAAAAAAGTAAATTATATCCTAAGTCTTCCTTTCTTGCATTTTCTAAAATTCACTTCAGGATATTCAGGTGTAGATTTTCCATGTGTCCTGCTCTTCTATTGGCATTTTTTGCGAATGGGAAAAGGAGAATGCTCAGAAACAAACACATTGAAATATCCATTCTCATGCGGCTCGTATTCAATTAAATTACTCCACCAATAGGTGGAAGGTGCAACAAAAAACGTGATTGTGATGATTTAAGGAACAATCCCTATAAAAAAATGTCAAGCGAAGCACTCTGCTAGTTTGTCTTTTTAGGCAATCCCTTTCCCAAATGTTTTTGCAATGTAAGTCTACAGTCTTGACCATTGTAGGGAAACAGGTGAAACAGCCTAAACCTGTTGTTTAACGAGCGTCCAAAAAGGCACGCTGTACGAAGGATGGATAATGAATTATTTTCAAAGAGTTGCGACAAAAAATGACATATATGTTTAAGTGAAAAAGGCTTTCAATCCAGTGCGTCTACGGAAGCAATTAATTATTCAGCTACAACTTTGCAAAACACTTGTTTTATCAACGAGCTGGTCAATCTGAGCAGAAGCCTTGATCCCACAAACCGCTCAAAGCTTCAAAATGTGCATAAATCATTCAAATACTTGACTCATCTAGAACACATTGCCAACTCCCGCCCCCCCCTGTTTCAAATATCTCTTGTCACAAATGTGATGGTCTCATTTATTCGACTGGATGCTAATGTGATGCTTATGGGCTTTCAGTTCGAATCAGGAAACGAGTGGTGCCCTCAGAGTGTTCTGATATAGCAATGTATTGGTTTTGATGGTGCTAATAACCAACCAGCATGCACGGTTCTCCAAAATGTGCTCTTGGAACAATTGTAAAAGCAATTCAGAAAAAGTAAAAGGGACAAAAAATTCCTTTTAATCCTTTGTGCCAAATATGAAAAAGCAGTTGAGCGTCTATTATCACAGGATGACAGGGTGCAGAAAGTTATAATTCCGATCTGAAGCGAATGCTTATACGTTTGGAAAGGAAAATATCCAAAGTAATAGTTGTCTCGGCATCTTGCCAAACATCTATAATGTTAATAGAAGTCATTAGTGTACAACCCTGTTTCTTAATGATGTGTTTTCCTACTATTGCATTAGCACCCTGTTGCAAGGACTGATATGGGGGGTAACGACACAGCAGCCCGAGTTATAAGACCGAGCATAGCAAGGGCCTAGAACGAGGGCACCAGGATGTTACCCCCGTTCCAACCCTTGGAACAGGGTGCTAACGTCATTAGCACCCCGGGCTGCCAAATCGGTAATGCGGGATGATAAAAAATAAAGTATTTTCGTTCAAAGAATGGGATGTGAGTGGCGTCCTGTTCATGGAATGAAAATATTGTTCCAATATGGCTGCTATGGTTATGGAATGCAGGACTCCATGCGGAGCCCCTCTTCCATTTCCATGGTGGCCACAAACCGAGGAGGTAAGCTGATGTGGCGATGGTGGAAGGCGCCACCACCACAATCAGGTAAGTGGCCTGGGGTGGGGGCAGTGATACATTTTTTTAACAACTAAAAAAATACAATGGAAACGGTGGCCAGAAGATGGTGACCTGCGGCACGGGAGGCAGCCTGCTGTTTCCATGTAACCCGGCCTGAGATCAGAGATTTCAGCTCACGATCAGCGGAACCTGATTGGCTGCACTCCCTGCTCGGGTGCTAATATGACATCACGCCATTGGAATGTCTATCTAGTCCAGTGTTTTGACAGTTTATAGGGGAAATACAGCATTTCCTTTTCCTCCACCAAGTATTCTCATGTATACAGAGATGGCTGTGTGCACAGTCCCACAGACTGTGCTGCATCTGTCAGCAGGCCTGTGCCAATCTCAGGCACTTAACCAAGGATAACGTTGGTCTGTGACTGTGCTGGAGTAAATATTCTGTCAATGTGAAAGACCAAAGAAATATCGAGGCTTAGTACCACCAAAAAATATGCCAATCACGAGTTCAGAAATACATGTATTATTTAACATGCAAATACATATAGCTATCTGGCTCTCAGCACCTCTCAGTGTGTACCAGCAGACACTGTGAGGGGAAGAGCGTGCTGGACATTACAAAGTATGCATCTTTTACACACAATCCCGGTTACATCGTCCACCCCTTCTCCAGGTTAACGATTGGCTAGGGTTCATACCCAGTTCACATGACAGATACAGCAATGTTTTCTTCAAACACTTGAGATGCTTTTTTCACACACATAGTACAATGGTAACATCTGTTTTTCGAGCTTAAAGTAAGTCCAGTTTCAAGAATGACCACAATGGAATTCTACAGGGGCACACAGTTTCAGCTATTCAGCATTCAGTTACACTACTTGAAAAAGGATGAAGCTATTAGTGCAGACAACATCTAAATTGAGATTCAGTTCAGCTCCAAGGTTTCTTAGTGCAGGCCAAACATTCTGCTCTCAGCAGTCACAACATGTTTACATAGTGCAAAGTTCATTTTTCCTCAGCTGGAGCCGAAATCATAGTTCAACATGAGACCGAAAACAGGAGTTTAATCAAAATGGTGGATGTTTCTAAAATGGTGGTGAAGTCAGCTTGGATTCAAGTTCATTCGGATGTGGTTTTCAGTGCAATGCGAATGTGCTTAGGCCAATGTTCATTATCAAGCGATATTATGCGAAATATGGTTTTACAAATGAAGCAGGGCCACAGCTCCAACAGGGTCAAAGAGCAGCACGACACTCAGCAGTTTAGTTGGCCAACTGTATGTTAGTCATGTTGCCTTGCACAGCCTTATTTTCTGAGAATGCTGAGCCATACACCTATTACATTGACAATCCTGCTGCTTTAGAGCTGTTAGGATGCAAAACCATGCCATGAGCAAGGGTATTGAAAACCCAAAGAGGTGTTGTAAGGTGGGCGAAATCTGGGTATTGTTTATTCCTGGGTCTGGAAGTCAAAAGAGGAAGATAAGAAAGAGTGAGAGGATGGCAGGTATGTTTGGATTTGGAGGGCAATTGTGGAGACTCCAGATCATTTCCCCCATTAATGCTGCCTATGACTCCATCATGCCTCACCTCTCTACAAAGTTGCTCCATGGGACACTGATGCTGAAGGGAAAGAGACATGTGAGGGATACAACATCTAATTCTGGATAGAACAAATGGGTGTATTTTACCTCATGGCGTGTAGCGACATCAATGACCACTGAAGGTTCAGTCTCATTGGCTATTAGATGTCACTCAAAAACCACACGTGATCTATGTAACCATTGTTCATAGTTATCCAGATAAACTCCTATATTAGAAGAGAGTCTAGTGATGACAAGAGGCAGGGCTTGCAGGAATATGTTTATTGGAAATGAAAAGGGTCACAAACAGCTGCTACGGACACTATGGGCCCGATTCATGGAATATTTGCCTGGGTCAAAGTGAATTTGCACTGATGAAAAGTGACTTTCCACTGCTGACACAAGTCGGAATGTTGTGTCCTCCCTCCCATTGTCAAGGTCTGCAGTGGCTCTATAGAAGTGTGGCCAACCATCTCATTTCCCTGTTCCCTCAGCAGCCCGCCATGCTTGAACCCCTCTTCACCATCCATAGTGGCCCCACTATGCTGCTCTCCATCCATTGCAGGCCCTGCCACCTGAACTACACCCTGCAGACCTTCCTGTATGTATGGAGCTTTTTCTTGAACTGGCAGACTGCTGCTGCCTGCTCTCAACAATTACCCCCTAACTCACCATCATATGCTGACCCTGGCCATCATCTTCATCTTTCCTCTGTTTGACCTTTTGCCCTGACTTTCGTCTGATTCCACAGATCTGCCAGCTACTGCCTACTCTCCTGATGCTCCAACCCTCCTGAACTGCCTTGCCCGAAATAAGACTTCTGCTGGTCATAGACTTCTGGTTACCGTATACATCCAGTTGTTGGTCATGATCCTCCTTGGTGTGGCTGCTAGGTCACATGGTGAGCCATGTCATGTTTGTGCAGTTCTCTCTTCAATCCCTTTACTCCCACTCTTATCACTCTATCCATCTTTCTCAATTATTCCAATTGCTATTTCATCACCTATCCTCCTTCTCTCATGAAGTCTGGAAGAAAAAGGTTTGAAAAAAATCTCCTGTCTTCTAATTTGGGTCTACCTATTGCTGACACCTATGTCAGTGCCACTTCCAGGCAGATTAACCAGCAAAATGTGTCCCCACAGGAAGTAGTCTAAGGGTAATGTGGTGTATGATTTACCTACACCCTCACCATTTTATCTGAACACAAAGATCACAGGAAAAAATGAAATATTAAGGACCACTCCTCTCTGGATATACTAATTAATGTTTACCAGATAGTGTTCTAATGTTCTCTGTATTATTCAAGATAACATCACGTGTGTGCAGCAGCCCACAATTTATACCTGTATCTGAGCCGTATCATTCAGTTTATTTTACCTTCACTGAACTTGAAATTTAACAGTAGACTCAAAAATGCTTTTCATGATTTATTACAAAGTTTATATAAATTCTTTATACAAAAAACTCATAGAATTCTACAAAACATGTAGCAATGTTGTTTAAAAACAAACTTAATTTAAGACATATTATAAAAGAAAAAACCTACAATAAACAAGATCGCTAGGCAAGGGGCAAAAGCTACTCCCATCGCTGTTCCTCTTGTTTGCAAATAGAATTGTCCCAAATAGACGAAAACATTCCTTTGGAGTGCAATGGTCATTAATTTAACAATAAAGGCAGCTGGAACCCAATGTTGGGTGTCCTGATGGATCAGATAATTATGGACTATCTCTATCGCCTCCTTCTGTGGGATGTTAATATACAGCGACTTGATGTCCATTGTAACTAAAAGATCATGATCAATATCAAATGGTTCACCCTCAAAAAATGTTATGGTCGCTATAGTATCTTTAAGATACGTGTCGTTTTGTTGACTAATAGGTTGCAAAAACAGATCTATAAATTTGCACAACGGTTCCAAAATGGAACCACAACCCGACACAATCGGCCTCCCTGGTGGTTATGATTGATGTTTATGAATTTTGGGGCGAGTGTAGAAAGAGGGAATCCTTTTCTGAGAGTGGTTTAAATAGTCAAGTTCCTCCCTGGTGATCCATGAGCGATCTGCTGCATACTGTGTAACCTCGTTCCGTAGGGGACAGTAGCTTATAATGTCTTCCAATAGATCCAATACCAAGCGGTTATATCGTGACCAGGAGAAGAGGACAATCCTGCCCCTCTTTTCTGCTGGTTTAATTATCAAATGGGGATTAGATCTTAATTCTTCCAGTGCTTTCTTTTCTTTGTTCGGGAGGTTGTTCCTAACATGATGCGTAGTATTCTGCAGTCTTTTCAGATCATTCAGAACACATTTCTCAAATAGCACAATTTCCTCTGCCACCTGGTTGTCTGATGGAGTAAAAGTAGAAGGGACTCTCAGCCCTGAATCCGGTGCATTAACACATTCCTTATGTTCACAGAAAAAATTACTAAGTCTAATTTTTCTGAAGAACTGTTTCATCTCTATTCTGGTTGAGTACCAGTCCGTCCTGTTAGTAGGGAAGAAGGATAGGCCCTTTCGAGAAGCTGAATTTGTGTATCAGACAGTACTATGTCGGACAAATTGAAAACAGGAATTGTGTTAACTTCTGTATTTATGGTACGAGGAGTATGGACAACCTATATTGGTTGTAGCCTCACCTGCGTGGCCGTTGCCACCTCCTGCCTCCCCAAGGGTCCCATGGCTGGCTGTTAAAATCCCCTTGGTATCCCCAAAACTGGCCTCTTCCTTAAAAAGGTCTCTGGCCTCTTGTTCTAAAGGTTTGTTGAGGTCCTGGTTGATGTTGGTCTTCACCTGTAGAGTCACTGCTGGTGTCTGAGAATGTGACCCACCTTCTAGGTCCTCTTCTATTTCGTCCAGTCTGTTGGGATCTTTCCTGATTTTTCTGTTGTACGTATTCCACACAGGTATGCACAGGCACATCTTTCACTCCTGCGGGAGAAGTCAAAGTGGCATGGTAAGATATGTTTTGGCGTGTAGATCTGAGAGAGACCGCCTTCCTCAGGACCTGAGGTCAGATGTGTAAGAGCAATGCCCCTAAAAGGAAAGGGGAAAAGAGGACGGAAAAAAGAGCAAGTCACTAACATAAAGAGGTGCAAGTGTCTCCAAACATGTCCCCTCACTGTTAAGAAATATTTTGAAAAAAAAAGAAGTGAATTGAAGAAAGCTAGAAAATGTAAAGAAAACTTAAAACAAGGGCAAACAACCATGGGCTTAATTGCGCTGAAACCCAATGTTTGTGGGTGGCTAGTTCATCCCAATTGCTAAACATTGGAAATACATTGATATGTAGAGAGAATGCCAACACTTTATGAGCACCAAGTCGTTGTGTCGAGGTTAACGGAGGAAGAGCCAGATAGAAGTAAGGCCAAAGGTCCAAATAGTGACACTATGGCAGTCCAGGCATGGTGTCTTATCGTAGAATGGTATACAGACAATAGTGGATATGCACACTACAGACACTGCTATTTTAGGCATACATCACTGAGATGCCACTAGGAGTTAGGAT
This sequence comes from Ambystoma mexicanum, assembly GCF_040938575.1. Classification (NCBI taxonomy): domain Eukaryota; kingdom Metazoa; phylum Chordata; class Amphibia; order Caudata; family Ambystomatidae; genus Ambystoma; species Ambystoma mexicanum. The sequence continues at coordinate 711,399,207 of NC_090939.1, forward strand.
TCCTGATTTGATATGTCCAAAGGCAGAGAACACCAGCTGAATCAGAATTTAGTATAAGAGCCATGAATTTGATGTTATACAAAACGACCTCGGAGAAAAGTCAATATGCAAAAATAGAAGAAAGAGAGTTTTATATCCCCTAGAGTACCTGTGCGTGGTTAAACCCAACTGTTGTTTCGGGTGGGGTCTGTCAATTTCTGCGCAGTGATACAAACGTGCTGTACCACGGAGAAGTAAGCTGCAATAGATGCAGGTAACCCAAATGGCAGCAGCTAGTAAAAATAGTACAAATATAGATTTAAATACATAGCCCAGGTGCGGCCACTGCGGTACAATAGTATCGGGCTAATGCTTAATGAAAAATGAAATGTAGGACAAAAACTGTAACCTACAAAGATCACTTAGGCTGACTATACCTTATGTTGCTGCTGGTAAAAGGGCCATGTTGGAGTAGCGTCCGCCAAGATAACGGCTCCTTGAAGTTTAACCCCAGGCGCTCCTGCGTCTAAATCACTGCAAGGGAAAAGCAGTTGACAACGAGGAGGGATTAGGGCGGGGGTTATTCGGCCAAATAAGAGCGGATTCCAAGGTTTGTGCTACTTACCATGATAGAGACACCGAACCAATGGACGGGGTGTCTCCTTACAGAGTAACCAAGTTTCTGAGAAGGCACAACCTCTGGGTCATGGCTTAGATATAAATAGAGCACCATAGGACAAATAGTGGTCAAAGTTAGATTGTCACTGATATACTCTTCTGTACCTTCTCCAGAAATCTGGATTCCTCATCTGACCTCCCCACTCTCCCCTTTCTCTTCCTCACACATTAATGGTGGCTCTCGATGGGAGCTACTTTTGGCAGACTTTCTGTCGTCCAGGTGCATCATGACTCTCTATCGTAATGGCACTATTATGGCTCAGGTTCCTCAACCCAATCCTCTCCTCTTTGACTGGCACCTGCCTGCTCTTATTAACTCCCTTCCCTCTCATGCTATCCCTGCACCCTCTACCTCCCCTACACCACCTTCTCCTCCTCCGATGGTGGTACCACTCCCCTGGATCCCATCTCGGAAAACATTAAAATTTTATGACTGGCTTCACTTGGCCCCACTCAATGCTGGTTCTGCTATCAAACATTTTTCTGACATCTGCCTTCTGCTTGAAAACTATGATCTCGACTTCCTAGCTCTCACTGAGACGTGGTTCTTTGAAAGCTCAGTCACCGCTTTTGACTCCCTTCTCCCTGCCGGCTTCACTTGATGGGGGGAGGAGGAAAGCCATGTTTGCGGCTCTCCAATGTAAGGCATGATGGCCCTGCTGCTACTGCCTTTTGAGCCCGGGACTCCTGGAACAATGTTTAAAGATGCAAAGGAAGGCGCTCTGTTACCAGTCTTTAGCTTCTCCTCCTAACGCACATTTTCATGACTTCATCAATCTTCAGGGAGGCTGAGTTTCTTAGATATTTCAGGCAGGTCTGCATTTCATTTTTAGGTGTGGCAAGTTAATTAGCTCTGAGGATTCTGGTACTTGTATTTTTCACACTTGATTTTGCTGGCAGGTGACTGGAAACATCTCCCTCCATAGCACAAATCTTCCCCTTGATGGGGGAAGGGGGAAAGCCATGGTTGTGGCTCTCCAATGTAAGGCATGATGGCCCTGCTGCTACTGCCTTTTGAGCCCGGGGCTCCTGGAACAATGTTCAAGAATTGGGGACAAGGCAGGCGCTCTGTTGCCAGTCAAGTTTTCCTGCATTAGCTTCTCCTCCAAACGCACGTTTTCATGACTCCATCAATCTTCAGGGAGGCTGTGTTTCTTTGCTTTTTCAGGCATGTCTTCATTTCCTTTTCAGGTGTGGCAAATTAATTGACTCTAAGGATTCTGGTACTTGTATTTTTCGCACTTAATTTTTCTTGCAGGTGGCTGGAAACAACTCCCTCCATAGCACAAATGTTCCCCTTGATGGGGGAGGGGGAAAGCCATGGTTGTGGCTCTCCATTTTAAGGCATGATGGCCCTGCTGCTGCTGTCTTTTGAGCCCGGGACTCCTGGAACAATGTTTAAGAATTGGTGACAAGGCAGGCGCTCTGTTGCCAGTCAAGTTTTCCTGCGTTAGCTCTCCTCCAAACACACGTTTTCATGACTCCATCAATCTTCAGGGAGGCTGTGTTTCTTTGCTTTTACAGGCATGTCTTCATTTCCTTTTCAGGTGTGGCAAGTTAATTGACTCTAAGGATTCTGGTACTTGTATTTTTCGCACTTAATTTTTCTTGCAGGTGGCTGAAAACAACTCCCTCCATAGCACAAATCTTCCCCTTGATGGGGGGAGGGGGAAAGCAATGGTTGTGGCTCTCCATTGTAAGGCATGATGGCCCTGCTGCTGCTGCCGTTTGAGCCCGGGATTCCTGGAACAATGTTTAAGAATTGGTGACAAGGCAGGCGCTCTGTTGCCAGTCAAGTTTTCCTTACTAGGGGGCACATGAGATAAAAACGAAGGATTCGCCTTATTCCTGCACTTTAATACAGCGGTCAGAAGAAACATGAACTCAGAGCCCACAGTGGGGGGACAATTAGGCTACGGTTACGTTTAAAGACGTCATCAAGGGAGTTTGTTTAAATCCCATGATGGGGTATTGATTAGAAGGCAGATATACGTATGACCAGCTGGTGTTTGTCTAGTCTGTCAAGTGTCTGTAATACGTGGCTTTTTGTATGTCAAATGTAAAATAATTGTATTAATGATTGTTTGAAATGCATTTTGGCTTTACGCGATTCTGTAACTAAGAGGGAATCGCCATTGAATTGATGGGTTTTGAGTAAATTGTTTGTATACATTTTAGCGGGACAAGATTGGATTGGAGCTTGCGTATGTGGTGCTCACTCATACTATTGGAAGGTTAAAGAACTGTATAAATACTCTTAGTGATGAAATTAAAAATGGAGGAAGTTACCCTGATTGCGCATTTGTGCAAGCAGCTACCCAAGCATGCACCTAAACTGAAGAAGTATAGCACAGAGTGGGTTAAGGGTACCGCCCACAAAATGTTCATGCCTTGGCCACAGAATGGGTCCCTTTCTAAGGCTGTTTTACAGCATATGACAACCTTCCTACATGCCACATATACAGGCAAGAAGCTAGAGAAACGTCTTGCTGTTCTAGAATTGTGGAAGATGTTTGAAGAAACAAAGGTGGAAGAACCACCCACAGACTGGATACTAAATGTATGTAAGGAGGGGGGGTGAGACACCTACCGTGCCACCAGCCCTGCCTGAGCCAGTCATTGAAGGGAGTAAAACAGAGGGGCTTTACCCACTAAGAGAACTTAAGTCAGCCACAGGCTATAGCAACCCTGCATATGAGTCGCCTACGTACAGTAGTGACCATAATAAGGGAAAGGAACAGGAAAACAATATCTCCTCCGCGGTCTCAAGGGACAAAGAGAGATTCAAAGATGAAGGAAAAGATTGGGCATGGAGTTGTGCACCTCCAGATAAGGAGAAAGAGGGAAATAAACGTAAAGGAAATTAAGGTAGCGGTGATGAGATAGCATTCGCAAAAGACAAATGGATGGGAGGTCAGATATTACTGAATTTGGATGGAATAGGAAGTGATGATTTGGGGCCAAGGGAGAGGTCTGATGAGACGCAAAGGAGAGAGAGAGAGAGAGAGAGAGAAAGAGATGGAAGTAAGGGATGAAAGGACAAGAAAGAAAGATAGGCTGAGGCGAGAACAACTATATCGCGAGGTGCAATGAGTACCGCTCAGTCGCACACAATACGCAGCCTATGAAAAATACAGGCATAACATGTTAAAGTTAGAGGAAGAAAGGAGGAGTGCACAAAAGGAAAGTAAAAAAGCGGGAAGATGAGGAGATTAGAAGGGCAAAGGAACATAGAAATGAACGAATAAGCGAAGTAGATACGGCTAGAGAAGAAGCAAGGAACCGCAAGGAAATAAACAAGGAAGTAGAACGTAAGCGCAGGAGGGCACGGGATCTTGAATGTTTGGAGCAGGAAGTCATTAAACCCAATCCTGCAGTAGAATGGGAAGACATAGAAGAATTCTTTCCTGCAAGTGATGCAGTACCAGGTACAAGCGGGACAAATATTGAAGATGACTTTGACACCAGAAGCATAGGGAAAACGATTGATAAAATCTATGACGAGATGGGGCTGGAACTAATTTCCCAAGGGTGAAAGGAAGATGAGCGCTTAGAGAGCACTCAGCTATATGACACTGAGGATATCACCCAAGGCAGTGGGAGCAGGGGACTGTCCCTAGACAGGCTGGAGATCAGGCAGAACGAAGAAGATGCAAGGAGTTGCGTAAACTGGGATCATTCAGAAACCGACTCCGGTGGGGAAACGGAGGACGAGGCACAAGAGGAAGGGAGACGTTGCGAAAAATGGCTCCCAGGGGACCGAGGGGTACGATGGTCAGACAATAGCGGGTCCACAAGTAGGACACCGAAGTCTGCCGCGCAGCCAGGCCGACAAGAAGGAACACCCCACGGTCAGAGGGGGGCGGCAGCACCTACCTATGCAGACAGATTAAGGGCATTGCCAGGAAGACGGCAAGGTGGGAATGCCACCTCAGCGGTAGACAGAGGAGCTATAAGGAAGGAAAAGGAGGACTGCGCATTCCAATTCCCGTTGCTAGAAAAGGGGGGAGCAAGATCACAATATATTCATGGCCACACATGGACCGAGAGAACCTTAAAAATAAGCTTCCAATGCTGACATCGGGAGCTGGAAAATGGATGCATGAGTTAGAGAAAATAAGGGGGGTGTCACCTTAGCTATAGGGGACATTAAGGGCAACCTAATTGCCATACTTGGTGAAAGAGCAGATGATGTATGGAAACGGGCAGGTTATCCTAGGGTAACCCTAACTAACACCTCCCATGACGGAGCGCCATTTAATAACTGTAGGGCAGCAGTGTGGAAAGTGCTGCAAACGCTATATCCAGACACTTCTGATATGGGGGCTATAATGACTCGGAAAATGAAAGAGTCAGAGGATCTGTTGATCTATATCCAGAATTTTCAAGACGCATGGGTGCTCGAAACGCATGAGTCTTGGACAAAATCTATCTCTGTATTCTACCATATATTATGCCAAGGGTTGCCTGAGCCAGTGCAAAAACAGCTCAAGAAATTAGTAGGAATAGAAGCAAAACCATGGGCCGAAATACAGTTGACAATTGCACACTACTGTAGACTGCTGCAAGAAAAGAATCGGAAAAAGGAAGCAACCCGTAAGGGTGAGGAGGCAAAGCTGGTGCAAAAGAAACTCTCAAAGTATGCTCTCGAGGGAGCCATGCTGAGGAGCCCAGCTGAGCCAAGCGCACAGCAAGCAACTAACCCATCTCAGAACAATCAGGGTAATTTGGGATTTTACCCGAAGGGAAGGGGTTTTGGAGGAAAAGGATGGCAGAGTAATCAGGGAGGGTTTCGAGGTAAGCAGGGAGCCTTTCAGAATAATCAAGGTGGCATTCAGAACGCACAGATGGGCGGTCCAGCTATGCCAGATGGAGAGATGGCCCGACCACCACCAGTGTGTTGGCTGTGTGTAATACCAGGACGTGTGGCGCGTGTGTGCAGAAGCCAAGGCATGTGGCAAAATAGACAAGGGATGGGGCAGGCATGGTGAATCAGCCTGCGCCCCGCAGCAGGGCACTGCACAAAATCACGCAGTGCAGCAGCAGGCGCCAGGCCTGCAGCAAGGTGCACAGCAAGTGGTTCAACCCCCGCACATGGGGAACGTACCGCAGGGACAATCCCAGCAGGCACCACCGCAAATGACACAGGGCACTAGCTCCGAAGGGGGAGTCAACCCTGGGTCTGGGGGAAATCAACAAGTACAGTGGACCGAACTTATATATGAAATAGGACAGCTCACAAGGGACTCTGATGTGTTCTATCCTATCAGTGACACCAGACCCTAATAGGTAACCTAGGGTGAATGTCGTCATAGGGGGTAAAGAATATTCCTACTTAGTTGACACGGGTGCGACGTGCTCGTGCATACGAGAAGGCAAGTTTTCCTTGTCCAGCGAGGCCATAGATACTCAGAGTTTCACGGGAGCTCACAGTAGAGTTCCCTTTACAGACTGTTATGGACTTGATGGTCGTGCAGAGTATAAATACCTCCGTCCCCAAGTACCACACAGACAACACCAGAAATACTGCCTGTGCGGTCTTTGAGGCCACAGGTGGAAGTCCGTCGAGCCGATTTGGGAACAGCCGGAAGAACCCCTTGAACGCTGTAAAGCAAAAGGTTAGGCAGTTATGCACAGAACAGGAAGGACAACTAAAGACACAGGTAAGTTGGTGCTGCTTACCTATCTGTACAAGAGGTGGCCCAGAGATGTGAGAAAAGGCTGAACCCCGGAGCAGGAGTTGCTGGAGGCTAGGAATATGGATAGGTAAACACCTAGAGTGGAGGCCGGAGGCCAGGTTACCAAGCAGACAGACGTGATCCGTAGAGTATCCAGAGACGAAGCCGAGGTCAAGTAAACAAGAGGACCAAAGTTCGAACAGGAGGGTGAGGCAGAAGCAGTCCGTGGAGCAAAGCGTAGTTCGGCAACTGAAGATCCAAAAGTTCGGTTAGTAGAAGGGCAATGCGAGGCAATCCGTGAAACAAAGCGTGGTCGAGGGAAGAAAAACAATCCGTAAGTTTCAAAAGCGTAGAAGTAGCGTCACGTGATCCAGGAGGAAAACAGCTGTGAAGCAACGCTCCTTGTTTCCGGAAGTCTTTTATATATTTTCAGGGGTCACGTGATATGTGACACGGGAGCGTTGCTGCGTGAAGGGCAATCACGTGATCCGTGACGCGCGGGTCTCCGTGGGCAACGCTTTGCGTTGTAGCGAGATGTCAACCTCCAGTTCAGCTGCCAAGAACGGGAGGGGCGATAAACGCCGGGTCTGCCATGCAGTGATCTAACAGGATGGTTGAGGGTCAATGGGTTACGTGGACCCAGGTAAGTGTGTGGGGTAGTGGGAGACGTAACACAGACGCACTCTCAGTCTCTGTGGGAGAGCGCGAAATGAATGTACCCTTATTATACTCACGTCAGACCCCAGTAAACATCCTGGGTCGGGACTTAATGACTAAGTTGAATATGACAATCTCGTTTACCGAGAACGGTATAGTGTGCTCCACTCCAGGAATGCATTATTCGAACGTGGGCGAAATGATCAGAGCATACTCCGGACGCATAGCCATGAGAGCTATACCGTTAGAGCCAGAGGTCTTCACATATGGGGTGCGGGTGCTCATGGCGGAATTGACAGGTCTCGCAGATAGAACTATGAGGACACCTGATGAGTTTTTATGCAGACCCAGAATACCTATGCACGAAGAGGAGGGACAAGTATTTCCCTTAATGATACCAGTGCGAGGGAAGGTGGTATTGGTAGAAGGATATGATAATGAAGGCAGACAATGGTGTGCTATTATCGCCATCGAAGAAGGGTATCGAGTGACTGATGTCATTGACGACGATCTGTTCGAAGAACACCCTGACCTGGAAGAGACGAGTGTGGAAGTAAGTCTCACATTTTGGGTCAAAATGATCAAACGGGAGGTGCCACAGAGAATGATGTTGGCACTGATACGTCCAGAATACTTTGATGACGACATGGCCCAAGTGCCTGCTGCGGTATGGACTACAGGGCCCTATGACGTAGGCCTCCTGAAGGGGGCAGGTGAAGTAAAAATTACGACGTCAGAATCACTTTGCAACACGGTTATTTACCCTGTCAAGAAATCAAAGGGAGGGTCTTGGTGTTTAATCCAAGATTTACGAGCATTAAACAATATAGTTGAAGCCAAATTCCCTCTAGTGCCTAATCCATCCACAATTCTGTGCAACATACCAAATGATGCAGAATATTTCACAGTGATTGACCTGAGAAATGTGTTTTTCTCAATCCCGTTGAACCATGACTCTCAAGATCTGACGTCATTTACTTTCAGACAAATGCGCCTGAAAAACACGAGGTAGCCACAGGGGTACTGTCAGTCTCCATCCATTTTCAACAGAGTCCTGCAGATGGACCTAAACAATATTGCAGTATACAGTGTTGTTTTGCAGTGTGTGGATGACATTCTGATCTGCAGCACCACTGAGAAACAATGCAGGCGCGTCTCTGTCCAGCTACTGACAATCCTGTTTGAGAAAGGATACAAAGTTGATAAGGAAAAGTTACAATACTGTCAGCGAGAGGTGCTGTACATAGGCCAGCTAATCCCAAACGAAGGGAAAAAGGTAACCCCAGAAAGGGCTGAAGCTATCATGAACACGGCAAACCACTCACGATAAAACAAATGCAAAGCTTCTTAGGCCTGTGCAATTATGTCAGAGCATGGGTTTTCGACTACAGCTCATATACGAAGCCCCTGCTCAGGCTTTGAAGAAAGCCCAGGCAACAAAATTAGGAATTGTATGGACTGAGACAATGGAAAAAGGGTTTGCAGAACTTAAGGGGGCAATGTGTAAGGCCCCGGTTCTCTGGATTCCTAATTATGCAGAGGAATTCTACCTGTTCTCACACTCTGATGGTAATTTTATGACGGCAGTGCTCGCGCAGCGAACCTTGCTGGAGTACAAGCCCCAAGCATATTACATCGGGAATCTGGACCCAGTCATGAGGGGCCACTTCCCATGCGAACAAAATCTAGCTCCTGCCGCGTTCGCCACTGAGAAGGCGTCATCCATTGTGATGGGGTGCTCCATGACATTGTACATCGAGCACTCGTTATTCGCCATACTAGAAAAGCCAAAGGGCACGCTGACCTCACAGAGAGCATCTGCCTATGAGGTGATTATCTCCAACCCATCGATCAAAATAGTGTGATGTAAAACTGTAAACCCTGCAACATTCATAGCTGAGCCAGTCAAAGAGGGAGAACCTATACATAACTGTGCGAACTATGAGGAATTCTATGATGAGATTCCCAGGGTAAGGGAAAATGTCCTGGCAAGTGGAGAGATTGTCTTTATTGACGGATCTTCGAGAATCGACCAAGAAGACGGACAAAGGTATACAGGCATGGCCGTGGTAAAACACCTAGCGAATGGAGAGTTTCGAGTACTCGTCAGTGCGAGAATACTCTCTCACTATTCTGCGCAAGCTGCAGATCTGTTGGTGCTGATACTCGCCATTGAGAATCATGCAGACCAGGAAGTAACTGTGTACAGTGACTCATCCTATGTGACGTCCACAGTACATGCTGGTCTACCACGCGGGAAAAGGAAGGGCTACCTCCGAGCGGATTGCACGCCAGTGCAACACGCAGCCTTACTGGACAGGTTGATAAAAGCACTACAGCTCCCAGTGGGCATAGCGATCGTGAAATGCGCAACCCACACCAAGGGGACAGATTTCGTGTCACATGGAAACCATGAAGCGGACATGGAAGCCAAGTGCATGGCATCCAAAACTGAAACAATCATGGATGTGGAGGTGGCACGTGCCCATGAGAGGATGATGGTAGCGCGAGCCACACCTGAGGCCTATAGTAACATGGGGCAGACTCAGCTAAGGGGAGGCACCTCAGGAAGAGAAAAATGTGTGGAAGCATTGAGGGTGTTCTTTAAACCCCTCTGATGGGTTGTGGAGGCAAGACACCACTGGTAAACCAGTGATGGCTGTCACCCTGCTAAAGGTAGCATTAGAACAACTACACTACCCCATCCATATGTCAAAAGAAAATCTTGCTGCAATGCTCACAGAAGAATTTAGCAGAGCATGTTACATTTTCCGTGGTGAACTGCATTATCTGCCAACAGTTTACCGCTGGGCACACATTAAAAGTAGTGAGAGGAGTTATCCCCCAGCCGAATGGACCATTCCAGCACTTGCATATCGACTAAGTCGACATGATTCAAGTGTGCAACGGGTACAGGTATTTAATTGTGGTGGTGTGTCCATTCTCTAGATGGATAGAAACAGGTCCCTGTACACACCCAGATGCTACCTGTGCTGCCAAATTCCTAGTGAGGGAAGTGTTCCCTAGATGGGGGGTGTGCGGAGTAATGAGATCAGATAACGGGGCTCACTTTGTTAACTCAGTGTTCGAACAGATCAGCTTGTTTCTTGGTTTAAAGCACAAGCTCTCGTCGGCATATCACCCGGAGGGGAATGGAATATGTGAGCGGCTCAACGGCCTGTTAAAGGAGAGAATAGCCAAGTTGAAGCTCACATTAAGAAAGGGATGGCTGCATTGTCTACCACTGGCATTGTATGCACTTCGGAACCAACCCGGCTCCGACCATCATCTTACGCCGCACAAGATAATTACAGGCAGAAGGATGAGGACCCCTCTTACACCCCAAGATAGAGCTAGATGTGATGCCTAGCCAACTAGAGAGGTTCTGGGAACAGAGATGCAGGAGAACCTTAACTGTATGACATCCAGTGCCTCTGTCATTTCAGGCCAGCTGCAGCGACGGCGAAAAAGGGACAGTGCAGCACAAAACACATCACGAAGTGCTGAAGCTGACCCCGCACAAGGTCTACATGTGCCCCTCGTCTTCCCTGGTGACAGCGTGCTTGTGAAGAACTTTACCAGGAAGAGGTGGGATGAGCCAAGATTTAATGGCCCTTTCATCTTAGAGGACTGCAGCCCCCTCCGCCGTCAAGCTCCAGGGCAGAAGGGCATGGATCTTCATAAATGACATTAAACCGTATATAGGGGAGAGCCCTCCTGCTGCATCCAACTGCGAAAAAACCACAGACAACGGGGAAGAACCAAAGCAGGTGCAGACAAGATCCATGGTGAGGAAGAAGGACGCATGAGCAGGAAAACCAAGACAAAGAACCCAGATGCAAGTTGTAGCATGAAACGGGACAGGTTCCCCAAGCAAAGGGAGATAAGGACATAACGAACACTCTGTACATCCCAGTAGCAGGGTAAAGAGAAGCACATCCAAAGCCACAACAACATTGATAAAACAAACTTTTGAAAGCACGTCATGCCCAAGTAGTACAATTAATCAAGACTCTGATGGACTGTAAACAAAATATTCTCTGAGAGTGTAACACGGTATCCTGATGCGACCAGTATTGAGACTTTGTTCACAGAATTCATGGTACATTCCAGCAGAAGTCTCAAGTGGGATGTGCTAACCTTTTTTCAACTTGGGGTGTTATTATACCCATCACTCATAGGGAGAGGAGCCAGTGTCACAGACTTTATTCAAGATCTAGCTAACAAAAAAGTAATCAGGCGACAGCTAACCGTCATCACAGAGGTCTTTGCTGAGTTACCAAAGCATAGTGAGAAGGACACAAATGCTTCCACCGCAAAGAGATGTTGAAGAACTCACCTTCGCATTGTTCTTCCGATTAATTGAAGGTTGCCCAGGATTCGTTGGAACTGATACTTATACGTTCATCTGGGACCCAAGACATTTCGAACGTTTAAGTCAACTGTGGACCAAACTACACAATCTGGTGGTAATCCACGCAACGGGAAGGTGCAAAGACTGTGCGAATCAAAAGAAAAGCTTGTGATCAGGACACAGCCAAACAGGGCAAATGTCCCTATCACCCGAGGACACCCGGCTGGCACAGAAAGTCCTGTTTAGATTAGTCACAGACTATCCAGAAATGGTAGGAAGGCCTGCAGATGTTGACGTCATCACCTCCCTTAGAGATCTGGCCAACGCCCCACACATGGGCACACTTCTCCATGGTATAATGCTCCAAGTGGAGCTGTCCAACTTCCAGCGAGAATTCCTAAGGAGATTCCAATGAGACTTTCCGCTGGGGACAGATCAAGGAGACAAAGACACAGTTCTTCATTCTTCCGCCGAGGGCAGATCGAGAAGAGCAGAAAAGAGGATTACGACATCTTGTTCCTAGTTTATTTTTTTTACTTTTCTTATATTTTTCTTATTATCCATTTCGTCATCTTTCCGCCGTGGAGCAGATCGAGGAGAGAGATACTGTTCTTCAACTTGTCGCCGAGAGACCGAGCGAAAGGAGCGGTCCCAAGAACTTCTTCATTTTTCTCATTTTTTTCCTATTTTTTCATATGTTCACTTTTATGTTTATTTTTGTTTTATTTTTACGACATTTTATTTTTGTGTGATTAACAGCAATTCCATCTGTTCAGCCCTTCGCATTGAACAGATTCCAGCATGTCCCCACGGCCAAGGCAAATTAGAGGAGTGCACTGGGATTTTGTCTATCATAGAGATGCAGAATGAGTGTGATGTGCTAAAGACGTTAGTCTAACCTTTTTCCATAGTCTACCACAGGAACTATACTGAGTACCCAGAGACTACCGTCGTCACTTACATGAAGGGGGACATTTGGAAGGCACTCATCACTTAATAGTAATGAACTCTTGAACTACGAGACCAGAGCAAGAGAAGGAATAAATAGCTGACTATGAACTCATTCGAAATGGGGGCCCAGAACAGTAACTTGGTTTTACCCCCAACAGAAGGGCGCCCCCACTTCCCTGGAAGAAAATGCTGCAAATTGTCATTCCGAATGATTATGTGTATATGTATAGTTATTATTATTGTTTTTCTGTCATTAACAATCAGAGCTGCTTTCTTTATTGGTGCACGAAGTGTCCCAATCACAGTGCACCCACCAGATAATGAACGTCTGGGGCCTACGAAAGCACCCAGACCCCATATAGTCATTCCAGTCCCAAGGAAACCTGATGATAAAAGTAACAAACTAAATTTAAATGTAATTAGCAGTAATTTAGACACATTTGAGGTCACAAATGAAGAGAAAAGCTGGAGACAGGGTCAGCACGGAATGAATGACAACGCTGCACTGACCACTGCACGCACCCACACACAGGATGCACACAGACAAGGGCAAGTGTCAATGGCTACAGGGCCCTCAACGAAGGCAGCAGAGAGGGGGAGACTGCCTGCCAAACAATCAGTTCCAGAAAACAGTTGAAGTGACCAAGAGAAGTCAAGTGAGAAACCCAAGAGAGAGGGCATAGCAAAATCCCTTGAAGGAACAGAAGTAGCCACAAAGGAACTCACAGAGAAAACACAAACACTGATAGATTATTTATTCCCACTCATAATCAGCGCAAAGAAACTGCACGAGGAGCTGGAACATAGAACTGCAGAGACTATAACGACAAGCACGCCAGCTCGAGCACTGCAAACAAGCACCAGATCTATGACTCAGCCAAACGTTGAGGAGATGGTGAGCCAATGGCGGCCAGAGAACCACAATGAAAAACTACAAGAGGAGAGGAAGAGAAACACAAAACCTTCTCCTACCACAGCGATGCAGTCGATGCAGCCTGCTCCACTGAGACACCCAGAGAGGAAAAGCAGCACAGACGCATTTAGAGACATAGTCATAGCAAACTATAGAAGAACGCTGAGAATCAAGAGAAGCCCACACGAAGATAACAATGAACTTAATGATTACCTGAACAGCACAGCCGATCTCGGAAACAACATATGGTACCAGCACATGAAGGAAGTAGGACGAAGGCAGTCAGAAGGAGAATGCTTCGTCTGTGCTCTCCTACCATATAGCATGGGAAAATCCAAGATCTTCATGGCTGTAGAAATTGATGTCCCTACAGCACACTGTATGTCACACGTAGCAATGTGCAACAGCAGAGCACAATTTATGGCAAGAGACGATTCACTGATATGGGCCACCGAAAAAGGACTACCCAGACGAAGATGGCTACGTCCAAGACATTAGAACAAGAAACAGGCTGCACACCAGGAATCACGTGATCCGATGCGAGAATCCTGAGGTCAAAGGATCAGGGACACTATGGGTGATAAACCCGAGATGGAACATTCACGGAAAAACTGCAAAAGAGGCACGAATCTGGAAGAACAGAGGCCAAATGCAGATCTGGGGAACAGTGGATTCCCCAAATGGATGGAAAGAAGGAGTAGTGATCTGCCGACCCTGGATGGTCCTTGGAGCCTGCAAAGAAGCAATAGAAAACTCTCAAAAACTGTGCAAACCCCTATGGCCAAAGCTAGTAAAGTTACTAACATGGGTCGAAGATAGAGGGGGACCCCTGCAAATAGTACCACTGGAGAGCCCAAAACTATGTTTCAGAAACAATGCCACAAGGAAGATGGGAGAGAATCAAAACAGTGGACAAATCCTTGAAGCTCCAGGAATAACACAAGGAACCGCAGTTATTATGGACCATTGCTGGGCGTGTGGATCCAAGGCATAAATAAGGCTGCCGAAAAACTGGGGAGGCATATGCACACGAGTGAACGTCCATGTTCCCGCGCTAGTGATCCCTAAGAATGACCTGAAGTTGGACAGTTTCCCGAAAGCAGATGCTCATCTAAGAAGAAGGAGATCTGTGGAACTGGAATCCAGGATGAAGAGGGAAAATTAATTTTCTCCCAAATCAGAAGAGGCATTCCATGCAATCCCGTACGGACACAGGCTGTTCAGCCTCACCTCAACAGTATTCACAACACTACTCCTGCCCCACATCCAAGTTGGAGTGAATGCTAAATGGTTGCAGATAGCCAGATGGTAGCTATTGCAGACCATCAATACCACTATAAAAGGATTCAACGCGATCAAAGAAGAGCTGAGAGCAATCAGACTGATGACCCTCCAAAACAGATATGTGCATGACATGATCACTGCAATGGATGGAGGTTTTTGTGCAAAAATCGGAGAATCATGTTGCACATTTGTACCATCACACGATGAAGAAAACGGAACCCTAACAGATGCCATAAGCATGTTGACAAACGTGAAAAACCAGATGATCGATGAAAGTGATGAAGTGGATGATGACATATGGTTTGGAGACCTATTTTCGTGGGTCCCACAATGGATGGCAGATATATTCAAGTTTCTGGGAGCTCTACTAGCAATGGTATTGCTAGGATTCTGTGTTATCAAGATAATCATTACGCAGTGCCAGAAAACTGCGAAGAAAGCCATAGGGATGAAAATAATGGTTGATGTCGAGCCAGGGTGGAAGCCCAGGACCTGACTGATGAAGAAATAAGAGACTTTGTGAAGGCCAGCAAATTTGTGCCAGAAGGAACAAGGTTCACATACCCTAAGAAACGAAGAAGGTATGAAGGAAAATGCATCTACTGCAGCCCAAATGTACAATGCCAGCTAATGACATGAAACAAAGACGAACATGTGAAAACAGCAGGGAGTTTGAAAGGAGTGATAAAAATATGGACTCCAAAGGCTCAAACATTCACACCATCATGTACAAACCCTGAAGACGATGAACATAACACCAAAAAATCAAAAGAAATAAATGCAAGGTTGCAGAAGTGGTCGATGATCCAACCAGAGGGGGGAGTGTAGAGGAGGTCCCAGACATGGCCTGCACCCCTTCCCCTCATTTCGAGGTACCAGGAGCGTACTCGCCAAGGTATGTGATGTATGAGGAGCAATTGAACCAACAAAGAGCTGCACTGGGACTCTGCCAGTATACATCAGAAGATCCAAACCTGTTGAAGCGCCCATAAACAGACAACCCTGGGCAGCACAGTACCCTATCAGACAGCCGTACCAGCCGCTGAAACGAAACAAAGAGTACCTACAGACGGTCCATGAAGAGACCAACAGAGCCCTAATGGAAGGCCAGTGGAAATGACTCAAGGGCCTGAACAGACTCGTGAATGAACAAAAGCAGCTATCAAAGATAACATGCCAGTGCGAGTAACTATGAAAATAAATGTAATGGACACAGAGAAGAGACGCTGTTAAAACGTGAGGAAACGTTGCTACGAGACAAGATGGAAGCAACCGACCTGTTAAACGTGTGTAAATAGGCTTGGAATGCAAGAGGCAAAGGAAACGATACTGCTTGCAATGCTTAGTAGAAGATTAGAGCTGCAAGCGCCAACCATATATCTACCTCAATAAGGCACATTATACAAGTGCGACTCCATTTTGTAAAAGCAGAAATGTACCCAAGCTGCCAGACGCCTGACAGGCCAAGTTTCGTAACCCAGCCAAAGGCAAGAGAAGGAGCGGAATCGAAACTCAACAAAGAGCGGCTCATGCCTAGGAAATCGAGGTCAACCAGAGAAAGGGAGGAGAGCGTCAGCTATACCAGCCTGCCTCATGAAGGTCAAGAAAAGGGGGGGCCCATGCAGGTGGCGAGGCTGACACAGAATTAAATGCACTAAAAGATGGAAACTGAAGCAGATTCATGGTGAACTAACACGTGACCAGACAGGCGCAAAGAAGTACCAGCCCCTGATGTCATCCAGGACCCGAGGATGCCATAACTTTTCCCGATAAGAGACTACAGTTTCGAGGCCATCCTTAGCCAACTAATTGACACATCGCTCTAAAACACTGAATGATGGAAGGGAGGCAGGGTGACACTTGGGACACCAAGCACATGGGTGTCCATTCTGCATGCCGCTAATTAAAATGGGGATTTATGTCTAGGGCGTAACTTGCCCAATCACAATGGACCATGTAATCTAGGGTCCTATAGATACTGTAACCAATAGGACGTCGTAGTTGTAATGACGTCCATCACGCGTGATGTAGAGGGATGGGCGTAGACGCCCACCGGATACGAGTTAACCAATCCACATGCTCTGTTACCATATACAGATATAACATCTATATTATACTTGAGTAACCTTTCCTAACCAATTATATTGCATGATGATTTTTTATAGAATTAGACGTCAGTGATGACGAGTTTTGCCTATAAGAATGACTGTTCGACTGAAGTTCGAGGAAGTCGGAGCGAGACAGGTGATTGCAATGCTGCTGATTTCCATTTGTTTCTCTATTTGATGTACTTGTCATTAAATGGACTTCCCTTTGCCAACTTACTGAGTCCTCATTATTGAGTCGTGTTGGAGTAAGTGAATCTTGCACCCCCTGTCCTCACATGGTGCAGCTATCTTGTCTTACAAGTTCTAGAGGGTGAGCGCTGACCTATGGGCCCGTCAGTGAATTCCTCTCCTCCTGAACAGGTTCACCCTGTTCCTCCAAAACCATCAACGACCACATTGACACTCTGGCTGCTGCTCTGGCCGACTTTTGATACCACTCCTTCACCACTGTAGTCTTCCCATCCCCCTGAAGCACTCCTTTGTGTACCCTCTTCTTAAGAAGCACTCCGCCGACCCGTCCTGCCCGGCTAACTACCGCCCAATCTCCATCACTCCCTTCCTGGGCAAACTCCTGGAAAAGCTGGCCATCTTCCAACTTAATCTTCACACTGAATGTGTTGGTTCCCTTCATGACCATCAGTCTGGCTTCAGAGCTGCCAGAAGCATGTAAACTGCTCTCCTGAACACCTGTGAAGACCTGCTCTCCATCCTTAATTCCAACACCCCCTGTGTCCTCATCTTACTTGATCTCTCTTCTCCCTTTGATATGGTCAACCATGCCATCCTGCTCAACTGTCTCCGTGATAACCTGGGTATCACTGGTCAGGCCCTTGCGTTTCTGACTCCTTTCCTCTCTGATTGTCCCTCCCAGGTTCAACTTGGTTCCTTCCTCTCCTCTATCTCTATCTCTACCTGTGGTGTGCCCCATGGGTCGAACCACTCTCCCTGGCTGTTCAATCAATGCCTGGCACTTCTTGCCCACAGCATTGCTGCTCTCTGCCCCAACTTTCAGTGCTATGCGGATGACACTCAGCTCATTTCAGACTACCTTCGGCCACCTCTTCTTCTTCTCTCATCTCTGACTGGATGTCTGCTATCCAGGAGTGGTGTGCCACCAATGATGTCTGCCTTGATGCCAGTAAGACTGAGATGCTCCTCATTGGCACACCCGATCCTGCCTTTCCTGTCACTCTCTGGCTGGCCTCTCTTGCCCCTCTTCCTGCTCCCACCCGCGAGGCTAAAACCTTGGGGTCATCTTTGACTCAAGACTCTCCTTCTCTACTCACATCTCTGACGTCTCTAAGAAGTCACACTACCAGCTGCACCTCCTCAGAGGTATTCTTCCTTTCCTCTCCTTCCTCCAGAATCTAACTGTCTCCAGAGCTCTGGTTCTCTCTAGGTTGGACTATTGCAAAAGACTCTTTCTAAATCTGCCTGCTACTGCTCTCCGCCCTCTGCAACTCATCCAGAACAGGACTGCGAGACTTGTCCTTGGCCTCAAGCCAAGGGATCGTATTTCTCCAGGACTGAAATCTCTGCATTGGCTCCCAGTGGCTGCGAGGATTAAGTTCAAAACACTCTGCATTGTCCACAAGGCCTTCTGGGGCCTGGGGCCTCAATACCTTCAACTCTCTTTTCCTAAATATCTTCCTTCTCGAGCTCTTCACTCATTCCCCTCCAACTACCTCAGGGTCAGTCGCTTCTCCAAGCAACGAGTTGGTGGTAGATCTCTTTCTTTGGCTGGGGCCTCCCTCTGAAACAGCCTCCATGCCTCCCTGAAACCAGGAGACTGAGGAGAACCATCTCCGGTTCCGGAAGCACCTCAAAACCTTCCTCTTTGCTTTTGCTTTCTCTCCTCCTCTCCCCTGCTGAATTCCAGGCTGAAACTGTACTGGTTACCTGGTCCCCTCCCCTGCCAGTTACACACCTGCACTGCCTCCTTGACAACCCCTGCACTTGGTAACAGTTTTCTGTATCCCTTCTGCCCCCTGCACTTAACACCTGATGTCTGCACTTACCCTTGCAATTGCCACCAGCTGGCCCTACTGCTCTTATTGTTTTTATGTATTCTATTACCCCATGTACTACACTGTTCCAACCCCCTCCCACTCCGCACTTTTCGTCCCCCCCTTCCCCTGCACTTGCGTGATCTGAATGACACTTCCCCTAGTAGGATCACTGTTTCGGTCTTCTCTTTGTTCCCCCTCCCTTGCTGCGTCATGCCTTTAAACACTTGTGTATACGTGCGTTATAAATGCCATATCATATAATTTCCTTTAATTCCATGTCGGACTCAAGTGACTATCCAGTTTCTCAGAAAACGTCACAAATTAAATCCTTCGATTGTAGACACTTTTATTTAGGCGCTCAGACCTATTTCTCGCCATAGTCCAGCTCTGCTTACGAAGCGATATGTAAGCAACCATTAGATGTAACCACCCCAAACTCAGCTCATTGGGACAAGTGCCCATTACAATCTCACTGAGCTTTAGCCTCTGATCTGTAATGGCAAACTACTACAAACATCTATCAATTCCTGCTTACGCTCCCAGTTCTCTGCCTGCCACAACCTGATCTACTACATTTTGCCTATGGATCCGCCTATATGTTGACGTTCTTATGATAGCATGGCTATGTAGCTCACACGATTACAGAGAGGAAGGATTTTCACAACCATGCACTCTGTTCATTTCCAGACCCACTGCACACCACTGCATTGGAGCTTGACCAGCAGGTTGAGAACAATGCCTTTTAGGACAAATACACTGTCACACTTCTTGGTGGGTTTTCCTGAACAGTGCCCTTTTGTGCACATATCATGTTCATCTGTGGTGTCTTATGACGCTATCCGCCATCCCCAAACAGTAAAGGTAATATTCATCAATACAGAAAGCAAACACACGTATGTTATTTATTTTATGTTTTAGAAATCTTTCAATGAAATTGAAAAAAATCATAGCGAAATAATGAAAATAATTACGAACTAGGTTTGATAATGAATTAAGCAAACATTTCATTAGTAAATCATGCTTAAAACTGCATCCATTCAATGCAGTGGGGATGAAGATGACCCTGGGCCAATTTGGGGTGTTTGAGGTGTGCCTGACTCTGTCACAGCCATGCCATGTTTTAAAGGTATAATCAAAAAGAGTAGGGGTTTGATTCACAAAACATTTTTCAATGGGAAATTCCAATTGAAAGACACTTTGTGAATTCGTCCCTTGGACTCTTGTGGCGACGAAGGCTGATACTAATTGCAAAGGGAAGGGTATTCTCCGCACCCATTCCTGTTTTCAATTCACTGGTCAATAGTCAATAAATTCAAGAGTTTATGAAATCTTTCTCAAACATATGCATTGCAAAAAGTACTGATGACAAAAACTTCAGCATAGTTTGGTCCAGGGCACTGGAGATGCAGGTCTGCAAACAAACAAGAGACCTGCAGCTCCCACACTCTCTCATATCCCAGCAATATTCTTGCAACTTGGCTTCTGTGTCAGTGGCCTTCAGCTGAACCCAGACTGCCTTACTGACAGTGCTGGAGCAGTGGACCTCTGACATGACTGAGGCTGTGGCTGTGGCAGTGTCAATTAGGATAATGCACTCAATGGCATTGTCTGATAAGGAGGGCAGGCGAACCTGTGGGTATTGAACAAGGGTGTCAGGACAGCAGTAGCCATATTGCAGACACTTTTCACCAGTGCAAGGGCAACGTTGCACCTTATTAGCATGAGTGCAACGAACATTGGGGACATAGTCAAAAAGATTTGCATCATGGTGATTGTGTTCTCATTTGATCTGCTCTCCTCATTTGATATGTTCTCTTCTCATTTAATCTGCTCTCCACATTTGAATTGTTCTCCTCATTTGATCTGCTCCACTCATTTGATCTGCTCTCTTACTCTATATATGTTACCCTCCTCTTTACAATGGTTGACCCAAGAACATAGTTTCCTCGTTGTACATTTTCATTGAACAAAAGCAGAGATGTTACATATGTGTGAACTGGATACCTTCATATAGTAGCAGAAACTATTGCCCAATGTGAATATTATGCTTGTTTGTTTAAATGCAGGTTTGAATGCAACAGTAATGTTGATGCAGTATATTAAATGCATTCTAACGGAGAGTTTATAAGGATGTCAATCTTTGGGCTTCATTACAAGTTTGGCGGTCCGGAAATAAGGGTGCCAGGGGCAACGTACCAGCACACTTTCCAGACCGCCAAACTAAGGGCCGATTAATGAAATATTTGCATGGGTCAGAGTGAGTTTGCATGTCGGTAAAGTGACGTTGCATTACCGACACAAACCCTGATGCAACGTGCATTTTTTTCAGTGCAAAGTCATTTTTCACAGAACAAAATGAACTTTGCACACTGGGCAATGTAACTTTGCACCGGGCAAAACATTCCATGAATCGGGCCCAAAGAGTCTGCCGGTAGGGGCACGGATCTCCCAGCAGGCCCCTACCAACAGTATTTTCATTGAAACACCTGCACTGTTACTAACAGAGCCGGAGCTGCAGGTTTCCCATTCCCATGGAGTCCTATAGGAAATAGCCATTCCGCTGCTGCCTATGATATCCCGCAGGCAGTGGGATGTCAGGTGGCAGAGACAGTGTTACGGGTTAGCGGTAGCCCGACACCTACCGGCGGGTTTTCCCACCAACCCTGTAGAAAGGCCCTTTGTCTTGTTTCCATTTTCCATAGTGAAATATTGGATGTGTGTGGACGAGGAATGAATGTGTAATCCATTACATTTCTCTTCTCAAAAGCAAGTCGCTAATATCTTCGTAACATTTTTTTGGCTTCTATTTACTTAGTTTTAACTGCCACACTCTTCTAAAACACGTTTCTTTTTAGAAATGAATCAACCTATTTTCCAGAAATGTTTGATATTATCCCTGAATAATTTGCAGCATGATCAGGAAACTATGAACTTGTGATTTAAAAAAAAATAGGATACATCATTTGTATGAAGGGCGGCTGACAATTAAAATTATCTTTGTATTGTCCACCTATATAAAAAAGTAAATAATATCCTAAGTCTTCCTTTCTGGCATTTTCTAAAATTCACTTCAGGATATTCAGGTGTAGATTTTCCATGTGTCCTGATCTTCTATTGGCATTTTTTGCGAATGGGAAAAGGAGAATGCTCAGAAACAAACACATTGAAATATCCATTCTCATGCGGCTCGTATTCAATTAAATTACTCCACCAATAGGTGGAAGGTGCAACAAAAAACGTGATTGTGATGATTTAAGGAACAATCCCTATAAAAAAATGTCAAGCGAAGCACTCTGCTAGTTTGTCTTTTTAGGCAATCCCTTTCCCAAATGTTTTTGCAATGTAAGTCTACAGTCTTGACCATTGTAGGGAAACAGGTGAAAAAGCCTAAACCTGTTGTTTAACGAGCGTCCAAAAAGGCACGCTGTACGAAGGATGGATAATGAATTATTTTCAAAGAGCAGCGACAAAAAATGACATATGTTTAAGTGAAAATGGCTTTCAATCCAGTGCGTCTACGGAAGCAATTAATTATTCAGCTACAACTTTGCAAAACACTTGTTTTTATCAACGAGCTGGTCAATCTGAGCAGAAGCCTTGATCCCACAAACCGCTCAAAGCTTCAAAATGTGCATAAATCATTCAAATACTTGACTCATCTAGAGCACATTGCCAACTCCCCCCCCCTGTTTCAAATATCTCTTGTCACAAATGTGATGGTCTCATTTATTCGACTGGATGCTAATGTGATGCTTATGGGCTTTCAGTTCGAATCAGGAAACGAGTGGTGCCCTCAGAGTGTTCTGATATAGCAATGTATTGGTTTTGATGGTGCTAATAACCAACCAGCATGCACGGTTCTCTAAAATGTGCTCTTGGAACAATTGTAAAAGCAATTCAGAAAAAGTAAAAGGGACAAAAAATTCCTTTTAATCCTTTGTGCCAAATATGAAATAGCAGTTGAGCGTCTATTATCACAGGATGACAGGGTGCAGAAAGTTATAATTCCGATCTGAAGCGAATGCTTATACGTTTGGAAAGGAAAATATCCAAAGTAATAGTTGTCTCGGCATCTTGCCAAACATCTATAATGTTAATAGAAGTCATTAGTGTACAACCCTGTTTCTTAATGATGTGTTTTCATACTATTGCATTAGCACCCTGTTGCAAGGACTGATATGGGGGGTAATGACACAGCAGTCCGAGTTATAAGACCGAGCATAGCAAGGGCCTAGAACGAGGGCACCAAGATGTTACCCCCGTTCCAACCCTTGGAACAGGGTGCTAACGTCATTAGCATCCCGGGCTGCCAAATCGGTAATGCGGGATGATAAAAAATAAAGTATTTTCGTTCAAAGAATGGGATGTGAGTGGCGTCCTGTTCATGGAATGAAACTATTGTTCCAATATGGCTGCTATGGTTATGGAATGCAGGGCTCCATGCGGAGCCCCTCTTCCATTTCCATGGTGGCCACAAACCGAGAAGGAGGTAAGCTGATGTGGCGATGGTGGCAGGCGCCACCACCACAATCAGGTAAGTGGGCTGGGGTGGGGGGCAGTGATACATTTTTTTAACAACTCAAAAAATACAATGGAAACGGTGGCCAGAAGATGGTGACCTGCGGCAGGGGAGGCAGCCTGCTGTTTCCATGTAACCCGCCTGAGATCAGAGATTTCAGCTCACGATCAGCGGAACCTGATTGGCTGCACTCCCTGCTCGGGTGCTAATATGACATCACGCCAGTGGAATGTCTATGTAGTCCAGTGGTTTGACAGTTTATAGGGGAAATACAGCATTTCCTTTTCCTCCAACAAGTATTCTCATGTATACAGAGATGGCTGTGTGCACAGTCCCACAGACTGTGCTGCATCTGTCAGCAGGCCTGTGCCAATCTCAGGCACTTAACCAAGGATAACGTTGGTCTGTGACTGTGCTG
Source organism: Ambystoma mexicanum (assembly GCF_040938575.1). Lineage (NCBI taxonomy): Eukaryota > Metazoa > Chordata > Amphibia > Caudata > Ambystomatidae > Ambystoma > Ambystoma mexicanum. Next base: position 711,422,755 of record NC_090939.1, read on the forward strand.
GAGTAAATATTCTGTCAATGTGAAAGACCAAAGAAATATCGAGGCTTAGTACCACCAAAAAATATGCCAATCACGAGTTCAGAAATACATGTATTATTTAACATGCAAATACATATAGCTATCTGGCTCTCAGCACCTCTCAGTGTGTACCAGCAGACACTGTGAGGGGAAGAGCGTGCTGGACATTACAAAGTATGCATCTTTTACACACAATCCCGGTTACATCGTCCACCCCTTCTCCAGGTTAACGATTGGCTAGGGTTCATACCCAGTTCACATGACAGATATAGCAATGATTTCTTCAAACACTTGAGATGCTTTTTTCACGCACATAGTACAATGGTAACATCTGTTTTTCGAGCTTAAAGTAAGTCCAGTTTCAAGAATGACCACAATGGATTTCTGCAGAGGCACACAGTTTCAGCTATTCAGCATTCAGTTACACTACTTGAAAAAGGATGAAGCTATTAGTGCAGACAACATCTAAATTGAGATTCAGTTCAGCTCCAAGGTTTCTTAGTGCAGGCCAAACATTCTGCTCTCAGCAGTCACAACATGTTTACATAGTGCAAAGTTCATTTTTCCTCAGCTGGAGCCGAAAACATAGTTCAACATGAGACCGAAAACAGGAGTTTAATCAAAATGGTGGATGTTTCTAAAATGGTGGTGAAGTCAGCTTTGATTCAAGTTCATTCGGATGTGGTTTTCAGTGCAATGCGAATGTGCTTAGGCCAATGTTCATTATCAAGCGGTATTATGCGAAATATGGTTTTACAAATGAAGCAGGGACACAGCTCCAACAGGGTCAAAGAGCAGCACGACACTCAGCAGTTTAGTTGGCCAACTGTATGTTAGTCATGTTGCCTTGCACAGCCTTATTTTCTGAGAATGCTGAGCCATAAACCTATTACATTGACAATCCTGCTGCTTTAGAGCTGTTAGGATGCAAAACCATGCCATGAGCAAGGGTATTGAAAACCCAAAGAGGTGTTGTAAGGTGGGCAAAATCTGGGTATTGTTTATTCCTGGGTCTGGAAGTCAAAACAGGAAGATAAGAAAGAGTGAGAGGATGGCAGGTATGTTTGAATTTGGGGGGCAATTGTGGAGACTCCAGATCATTTCCCCCATTAATGCTGCCTATGACTCCATCATGCCTCACCTCTCTACAAAGTTGTTCCATGGGACACTGATGCTGAAGGGAAAGAGACATGTGAGGGATACAACATCTAATTCTGGAAAGAACAAATGGGTGTATTTTACCTCATGGCGTGTAGCGACATCAATGACCACTGAAGGTTCAGTCTCATTGGCTATTAGATGTCACTCAAAAACCACACGTGATCTATGTAACCATTGTTCATAGTTATCCAGATAAACTCCTATATTAGAACAGAGTCTAGTGATGACAAGAGGCAGGGCTTGCAGGAATATGTTTATTGGAAATGAAAAGGGCCACACACAGCTGCTACGGACACTATAGGCCCGATTCATGGAATATTTGCCTGGGTCAAAGTGAATTTGCACTGATGAAAAGTGACTTTCCACTGCTGACACAAGTCGGAATGTTGTGTCCTCCCTCCCATTGTCAAGGTCTGCAGTGGCTCTATAGAAGTGTGGCCAACCATCTCATTTCCCTGTTCCCTCAGCAGCCCGCCATGCTTGAACCCCTCTTCACCATCCATAGTGGCCCCACTATGCTGCTCTCCATCCATTGCAGGCCCTGCTACCTGAACTACACCCTGCAGACCTTCCTGTATGTATGGAGCTTTTTCTTGAACTGGCAGACTGCTGCTGCCTGCTCTCAACAATTTCCCCCTAACTCACCATCATATGCTGACCCTGGCCATCATCTTCATCTTTCCTCTGTTTGACCTTTTGCCCTGACTTTCGTCTGATTCCACAGATCTGCCAGCTACTGCCTACTCTCCTGATGCTCCAACCCTCCTGAACTGCCTTGCCCGAAATAAGACTTCTGCTGGTCATAGACTTCTGGTTACCGTATACATCCAGTTGTTGGTCATGATCCTCCTTGGTGTGGCTGCTAGGTCACATGGTGAGCCATGTCATGTTTGTGCAGTTCTCTCTTCAATCACTTTATTCCCACTCTTATCACTCTATCCATCTTTCTCATTTATTCCAACTGCTATTTCATCACCTATCCTCCTTCTCTCATGAGGTCTGGAAGAAAAAGGTTTGAAAAAAATCTCCTGTCTTCTAATTTGGGTCTACCTATTGCTGACACCTATGTCAGTGCCACTTCCAGGCAGATTAACCAGCAAAATGTGTCCCCACAGGAAGTAGTCTAAGGGTAATGTGGTGTATGATTTACCTACACCCTCACCATTTTATCTGAACACAAAGATCACAGGAAAAAATGAAATATTAAGGACCACTCCTCTCTGGATATACTAATTAATGTTTACTAGATAGTGTCCTAATGTTCTCTGTATTATTCAAGATAACATCACGTGTGTGCAGCAGCCCACAATTTATACCTGTATCTGAGCCGTATCATTCAGTTTATTTTACCTTCACTGAACTTGAAATTTAACAGTAGACTCAAAAATGCTTTTCATGATTTATTACAAAGTTTATATAAATTCTTTATACAAAAAACTCATAGAATTCTACAAAACATGTAGCAATGTTGTTTAAAAACAAACTTAATTTAAGACATATTACAAAAGAAAAAACCTACAATAAACAAGATCGCTAGGCAAGGGGCAAAAGCTGCTCCCATCGCTGTTCCTCTTGTTTGCAAATAGAATCGTCCCAAATAGACGAAAACATTCCTTTGGAGTGCAATGGTCATTCATTTAACAATAAAGGCAGCTGGAACCCAATGTTGGGTGTCCTGATGGATCAGATAATTATGGACTATCTCTATCGCCTCCTTCTGTGGGATGTTAATATACAGCGACTTGATGTCCATTGTAACTAAAAGATCATGATCAATATCAAATGGTTCACCCTCAAAAAATGTTATGGTCGCTATAGTATTTTTAAGATACGTGTCGGTTTGTTGACTAATAGGTTGCAAAAACAGATCTATAAATTTGCACAACGGTTCCAAAATGGAACCACAACCCGACACGATCGGCCTCCCTGGTGGTTATGATTGATGTTTATGAATTTTGGGGCGAGTGTAGAAAGAGGGAATCCTTTTCTGAGAGTGGTTTAAATAGTCAAGTTCCTCCCTGGTGATCCATGAGCGATCTGCTGCATACTGTGTAACCTCCCTGATCTCATTCTCTATATTGGAGGAAGAGTCGTTCCGTAGGGGACAGTAGCTTATAATTTCTTCCAATAGATCCAATACCAAGCGGTTATATCGTGACCAGGAGAAGAGGACAATCCCGCCCCCCTTTTCTGCTGGTTTAATTATCAAATGGGGATTAGATCTTAATTCTTCCAGTGCTTTCTTTTCTTTGTTCGGGAGGTTGTTCCTAACATGATGCGTAGTATTCTGCAGTCTTTTCAGATCATTCAGAACACTTTTCTCAAATAGCACAATTTCCTCTGCCACCTGGTTGTCTGATGGAGCAAAAGTAGAAGGGACTCTCAGCCCTGAATCCGGTGCATTAACACATTCCTTATGTTCACAGAAAAAATTACTAAGTCTAATTTTTCTGAAGAACTGTTTCATCTCTATTTCGGTTGCGTACCAGTCCGTCCTGTTAGTAGGGAAGAAGGATAGGCCCTTTCGAGAAGCTGAATTTGTGTATCAGACAGTACTATGTCGGACAAATTGAAAACAGGAATTGTGTTAACTTCTGTATTTATGGGACGAGGAGTATGGACAACCTATATTGGTTGTAGCCTCACCTGCGTGGCCGATGCCACCTCCTGCCTCCCCAAGGGTCCCATGGCTGGCTGTTAAAATCCCCTTGATATCCCCAAAACTGGCCTCTTCCTTAAAAAGGTCTCTGGCCTCTTGTTCTAAAGATTTGTTGAGGTCCTGGTTGATGTTGGTCTTCACCTGTAGAGTCACTGCTGGTGTCTGAGAATGTGACCCACCTTCTAGGTCCTCTTCTATTTCGTCCAGTCTGTTGGGATCTTTCCTGATTTTTCTGTTGTACGTATTCCACACTGGTATGCACAGGCACATCTTTCACTCCTGCTGGAGAAGTCAACGTGGCATGGTGAGATATGTTTCGGCGTGTAGATCTGAGAGAGACCGCCTTCCTCAGGACCTGAGGTCAGATGTGTAAGAGCAATGCCCCTAAAAGGAAAGGGGAAAAGAGGACGGAAAATAGAGCAAGTCAGTAACATAAAGAGGTGCAAGTGTCTCCAAACATGTCCCCTCACTGTTAAGAAATATTTTGAAAAAAAAACTAGTGAATTGAAGAAAGCTAGAAAATGTAAAGAAAACTTAAAACAAGGGCAAACAACCAAGGGCTTAATTGCGCTGAATCCCAATGTTTGTGGGTGGCTAGTTCATCCCAAGTGCTAAACATTGGAAATACATTGATATGTAGAGAGAATGCCAACACTTTATGAGCACCAAGTCGTTGTGTCGAGGTTAACGGAGGAAGAGCCAGATAGAAGTAAGGCCAAAGGTCCAAATAGTGACACTATGGCAGTCCAGGCATGATGTGTTATCGTAGAATGGTATACAGACAATAGTGGATATTCACACTACAGACACTGCTATTTTAGGCATACATCACTGAGATGCCACTAGGAGTTAGGATTCCTGATTTGATATGTCCAAAGGCAGAGAACACCAGCTGAATCAGAATTTAGTATAAGAGCCATGAATTTGATGTTATACAAAACGACCTCGGAGAAAAGTCAATATGCAAAAATAGAAGAAAGAGAGTTTTATATCCCCTAGAGTACCTGTGCGTGGTTAAACCCAACTGTTGTTTCGAGTGGGGTCTGTCAATTTCTGCGCAGTGATACAAACGTGCTGTACCACGGAGAAGTAAGCGGCAATAGATGCAGGTAACCCAAATGGCAGCAGCTAGTAAAAACAGTACAAATATAGATTTAAATACATAGCCCAGGTGCGGCCACTGCGGTACAATAGTCTCGGGCTAATGCTTAATGAAAAATGAAATGTAGGACAAAAACTGTAACCTACAAAGATCACTTAGGCTGACTATACCTTATGTTGCTGCTGGTAGAAGGGCCATGTTGGAGTAGCGTCCGCCAAGATAACGGCTCCTTGAAGTTTAACCCCAGGCGCTCCTGCGTGTAAATCACTGCAAGGGAAAATCAGTTGACAACGAGGAGGGATTAGGGCGGGGGTTATTCGGCCAAATAAGAGCGGATTCCAAGGTTTGTGCTACTTACCATGATAGAGACACCGAACCAATGGACGGGGTGTCTCCTTACAGAGTAACCAAGTTTCTGAGAAGGCACAACCTCTGGGTAATGGCTTAGATATAAATAGAGCACCATAGGACAAATAGTGGTCAAAGGTAGATTGTCACTGATATAGTCTTTTCTGTACCTTCTCCAGAACTCTGGATTCCTCATCTGACCTCCACACTCTCCCCTTTCTCTTCCTCACACATTAATGGTGGCTCTCGATGGGAGCTACTTTTGGCAGACTTTCTGTGGTCCAGGTGCATCATGACTGTCTATCGTAATGGCACTATTATGGCTCAGGGTCCTCAACCCAATCTTCTCCTCTTTGACTGGCACCTGCCTGCTCTTATTAACTCCCTTCCCTCTCATGCTATCCCTGCACCCTCTACCTCCCCTACACCACCTTCTCCTCCTCCGATGGTGGTACCACTCCCCTGGATCCCATCTCGGAAAACATTAAAATTTTATGACTGGCTTCACTTGGCCCCACTCAATGCTGGTTCTGCTATCAAACATTTTTCTGACATCTGCCTTCTGCTTGAAAACTATGATCTCGACTTCCTAGCTCTCACTGAGACGTGGTTCTTTGAAAGCTCAGTCACCGCTTTTGACTCCCTTCTCCCTGCCGGCTTCACTTGATGGGGGGAGGAGGAAAGCCATGTTTGCGGTTCTCCAATGTAAGGCATGATGGCCCTGCTGCTACTGCCTTTTGAGCCCGGGACTCCTGGAACAATGTTTAAAGATGCAAAGGAAGGCGCTCTGTTACCAGTCTTTAGCTTCTCCTCCTAACGCACATTTTCATGACTTCATCAATCTTCAGGGAGGCTGAGTTTCTTAGATATTTCAGGCAGGTCTGCATTTCATTTTTAGGTGTGGCAAGTTAATTAGCTCTGAGGATTCTGGTACTTGTATTTTTCACACTTGATTTTGCTGGCAGGTGACTGGAAACATCTCCCTCCATAGCACAAATCTTCCCCTTGATGGGGGAAGGGGGAAAGCCATGGTTGTGGCTCTCCAATGTAAGGCATGATGGCCCTGCTGCTACTGCCTTTTGAGCCCGGGACTCCTGGAACAATGTTCAAGAATTGGTGACAAGGCAGGCGCTCTGTTGCCAGTCAAGTTTTCCTGCATTAGCTTCTCCTCCAAACGCACGTTTTCATGACTCCATCAATCTTCAGGGAGGCTGTGTTTCTTTGCTTTTTCAGGCATGTCTTCATTTCCTTTTCAGGTGTGGCAAGTTAATTGACTCTAAGGATTCTGGTACTTGTATTTTTCGCACTTAATTTTTCTTGCAGGTGGCTGGAAACAACTCCCTCCATAGCACAAATGTTCCCCTTGATGGGGGAGGGGGACAGCCATGGTTGTGGCTCTCCATTGTAAGGCATGATGGCCCTGCTGCTGCTGCCTTTTGAGCCCGGGACTCCTGGAACAATGTTTAAGAATTGGTGACAAGGCAGGCGCTCTGTTGCCAGTCAAGTTTTCCTGCGTTAGCTCTCCTCTAAACACACGTTTTCATGACTCCATCAATCTTCAGGGAGGCTGTGTTTCTTTGCTTTTACAGGCATGTCTTCATTTCCTTTTCAGGTGTGGCAAGTTAATTGACTCTAAGGATTCTGGTACTTGTATTTTTCGCATCTATTTTATTTTACCTTAAGATTGTTTCATGAAATTGCAGGCACTGGAGATTGTTCCAAACGACAAACTGGAGACTTCACGTGTGTTAAAGTTGCCTACTCGGCAGGCACAGTGATTATTACCAAGGGAATCCCCAGTGATGGAAGCCATTGGGCTAAGCCCCATTCCGACTTGAGTGTTTCAGAGCACTGGACGCAGAGTTTAAGGTCCCAAGGAAGAACCTTTTGTACTAATGGGGAAACTTGCTGACTAGAGTCTGCTGCCTTACGATAGAAGAGCAAAAGGGCCAGCACCATCACCCTCAGCGGTGTTAGACTAGAATGCTAAGGCATGGTGAAACGCAGGGAAATGTCGTATGCAAATGCTTTCCTTTCGCTGAGGCAGATCAATGCCGCCACAGTATTTTCAGCTTTTAACATCCTCAATTGGGAGAGTTTAGATCGCTTTGCAGAGTTTCTCTCTCAAGAAGTGGCAGACAAGAGTTTGCTATACTAATGCTGCAAGTCATAAAGGACTTTACTGATGCCACAGCAAGAGCTATAACTGGTGCAGTCTTTATGCGTAGATATGCATATTTTACTGCTGCATCTTTTCCAGCAGGGCATTCAAGAGAAGGTTAGATTTACCCTTTAATGGGGAAAAACCTGTTTGATCTGTTAACGGATGAGGTATTACAAAAATGCAATGTGTTACGGCAGTAACATCTTTGCACATTACTTTGGTTAGATAATCTTACCATCAGAATTTTAGGTCATTTAAAACTCGTGCTAAAAGTAATAGTGATGCATCCTCATCTATGACCAAGCCTTGTTACTCTGCCTTGAAGGAAAAAAGATGCAGGCCCAAGGTGAAGGCAAGCGTTGTGACTTGAACAGCTAAGTCACAGGATCCAAGGAAGTCTGTCCATCCAGGGATGTATGAACCATCTTTTCCGATTTACATAAAGGAACGCGCGTAGCAGGAATGATTACGATTTTACTACTTCTGTTGGAAAACCTCACGCAAGACGATTGAATCTTGAACATCATTCATCTGGGTTACTCCCTGGCACTTTCTGCTACACCATCTTGTTCTCTCCAAAAGCTTCAGAAGACCTCTTCACAGCCTCTTTGAGGTATTAAAGTCTTTCAGGGCCATAGAATTTGGTTTGAGAAAAAGAAATGGGTCTGGGATTTTACTTGCAGTATTTTATCATTCCAAAAAAGAATGGTGGATTAAGGGCAATCTTCGCACTTTCAGATTTGAACCATGTCTTCTTAATGGAGACATTTCACGTATCTCAGATTCTAGTGGCACTCCACACAATGATTGGCTCGTGTTTTTAGACCTTCCAGATGTGAGGAAAAGAAAATAACAATCTTCAAGCCAACGAGACCGCTCAGGTCAACCAACGAAATCCGACTGGAACAAAATCCTTACATCAAGAAGAAACTCGGAGGCACCGCGTTCTACCACTTAGCCGCGAAAACCTGGAACATCCCAAAAGTAATAAGGAACACCAAAGATCACCTTAAATTCAGAAAATTACTAAAAACCTGGCTCTTCAACGCCAGAGACTAAAAACGAAACAATAAGACAAATGACTCAACAAAAAAGGACATTGACAAACCCCTAGAACCGACAGAAGTACTCTGAGCACCAGTAGGGCTGACGCTGGACACAGGGGTTCACCTGCGAGACCCAGGGAGGCGGAGGCAACAACTCCAGCCAACCCTTACCATCCCCCACCGCCCGTACAGCCACAACTGGGTACCACAGGGCTGTGGAACGGACGAGATACCACCAATCGCCACACAATCGGAAGTATGGACACTAGTAGCTGCGCTAGTCATATGGGGGGGGGTGAGGAGCATGCAAAGTTATTAAGGGAGCGGGCGGAGGGGACAGCTAAATCCTGAAACGGCCTCGGGAAAAAAAAATGGGCACGTACCTCCTGAGGCACAGGGTGTACAAGCATCCCGTCGTGTAAGATTACACGAGCCCAACCGTTTCAATCCAGGATACAGATGCCAACTAACCAATACCACTAACAATTTCCTTCTCTGCATACACCTCTCAAACTCCAAACCAAATACAACCACAAACCTCCAGCACAGCAAACCGCACAAACTTCACTACACTGCAACAACAAAACAAAAAACACTCGCACATCAGCACACGACGACTACCGGCCGCATACACCCCAGGCCCAGCCGACGGAACCACCGGGCTGAGGCTGCCAACAGCACATCACTGCAATCTTGCACTTTTCCAGCCTCCACCCACTAACCCACCTCTCCCTCCCTCTTTCAGAGCCGCCAGAGTGCCAGGGGACCACTCCGGTGGTGATAGTGCGCGGTACAAATGACCTTTAACATTAACATTAACATTAACTTAATTTTTCTTGCAGGTGGCTGAAAACAACTCCCTCCATAGCACAAATCTTCCCCTTGATGGGGGAGGGGGAAAGCAATGGTTGTGGCTCTCCATTGTAAGGCATGATGGCCCTGCTGCTGCTGCCGTTTGAGCCCGGGATTCCTGGAACAATGTTTAAGAATTGGTGACAAGGCAGGCGCTCTGTTGCCAGTCAAGTTTTCCTTACCAGGGGGCACATGAGATAAAAACGAAGGATTCGCCTTATTCCTGCACTTTAATACAGCGGTCAGAAGAAACGTGAACTCAGAGCCCACAGTGGGGGGAAAATTAGGCTACGGTTACGTTTAAAGATGTCATCAAGGGAGTTTGTTTAAATCCCATGATGGGGTATTGATTAGAAGGCAGATATACGTATGACCAGCTGGTGTTTGTCTAGTCTGTTAAGTGTCTGTAATACGTGGCTTTTTGTATGTCAAATGTAAAATAATTGTATTAATGATTGTTTGAAATGCATTTTGGCTTTACGCGATTCTGTAACTAAGAGGGAATCGCCATTGAATTGATGGGTTTTGAGTAAATTGTTTGTATACATTTTAGCGGGACAAGATTGGATTGGAGCTTGCGTATGTGGTGCTCACTCATACTATTGGAAGGTTAAAGAACTGTATAAATACTCTTAGTGACGAAATTAAAAATGGAGGAAGTTACCCTGATTGCGCATTTGTGCAAGCAGCTACCCAAGCATGCACCTAAACTGAAGAAGTATAGCACAGAGTGGGTTAAGGGTACCGCCCACAAAATGTTCATGCCTTGGCCACAGAATGGGTCCCATTCTAAGGCTGTTTTACAGCATATGACAACCTTCCTACATGCCACATATACAGGCAAGAAGCTAGAGAAACGTCTTGCTGTTCTAGAATTGTGGAAGATGTTTGAAGAAACAAAGGTGGAAGAACCACCCACAGACTGGATACTAAATGTATGTAAGGAGGGGAGGTGAGACACCTACCGTGCCACCAGCCCTGCCTGAGCCAGTCATTGAAGGGAGTAAAACAGAGGGGCTTTACCCACTAAGAGAACTTAAGTCAGCCACAGGCTATAGCAACCCTGCATATGAGTCGCCTACGTACAGTAGTGACGATAATAAGGGAAAGGAACAGGAAAACAATATCTCCTCCGCGGTCTCAAGGGACAAAGAGAGATGCAAAGATGAAGGAAAAGATTGGGCATGGAGTTGTGCACCTCCAGATAAGGAGAAAGAGGGAAATAAACGTAAAAGGAAATTAAGGTAGCCGTGATGAGATAGCATTCGCAAAAGACAAATGGATGGGAGGTCAGATATTACTGAATTTGGATGGAATAGGAAGTGATGATTTGGGGCCAAGGGAGAGGTCTGATTAGACGCAAAGGAGAGAGAGAGAGAGAGAGAGAGAAAGAGATGGAAGTAAGGGATGAAAGGACAAGAAAGAAAGATAGGCTGAGGCGAGAACAACTATATCGCGAGGTGCAATGAGTACCGCTCAGTCGGACACAATACGCAGCCTATGAAAAATACAGGCAGAACATGTTAAAGTTAGAGGAAGAAAGGAGGAGTGCACAAAAGGAAAGTAAAAAAGCAGGAAGATGAGGAGATTAGAAGGGCAAAGGAACATAGAAATGAACGAATAAGGGAAGTAGATACGGCTAGAGAAGAAGCAAGGAAGCGCAAGGAAATAAACAAGGAAGTAGAACGTAAGCGCAGAAGGAGGGCACGGGATCTTGAATGTTTGGAGCAGGAAGTCATTAAACCCAATCCTGCAGTAGAATGGGAAGACATAGAAGAATTCTTTCCTGCAAGTGATGCAGTACCAGGTACAAGCGGGACAAATATTGAAGATGACTTTGACACCAGAAGCATAGGGAAAACGATTGATAAAATCTATGACGAGATGGGGCTGGAACTAATTTCCGAAGGGGGAAAGGAAGATGAGCGCTTAGAGAGCACTCAGCTATATGACACTGAGGATATCACCCAAGGCAGTGGGAGCAGGGGACTGTCCCTAGACAGGCTGGAGATAAGGCAAAACGAAGAAGATGCAAGGAGTTGCGTAAACTGGGATCATTCAGAAACCGACTCCGGTGGGGAAACGGAGGACGAGGCACAAGAGGAAGGGAGACGGTGCGAAAAACGGCTCCCAGGGGACCGAGGGGTACGATGGTCAGACAATAGCGAGTCCACAAGTAGGACACCGAAGTCTGCCGCGCAGTCCGGCCGACAAGAAGGAACACCTCACGGTCAGAGGGGGGCGGCAGCACCTACCTATGCAGACAGATTAAGGGCATTGCCAGGAAGACGGCAAGGTGGGAATGCCACCTCAGCGGTAGACAGAGGAGCTATAAGGAAGGAAAAGAAGGACTGCGCATTCCAATTCCCGTTGCTAGAAAAGGGGGGAGCAAGATCACAATATATTCCATGGCCACACATGGACCGAGAGAACCTTAAAAATAAGCTTCCAATGCTGACATCGGGAGCCGGAAAGTGGATGCATGAGTTAGAGAAAATAACGGGGGTTGTCACCTTAGCTATAGCGGACATTAAGGGCAACCTAATTGCCATACTTGGTGAAAGAGCAGATGATGTATGGAAACGGGCAGGTTATCCTAGGGTAACCCTAACTAACACCTCCCATGACGGAGCACCATTTAATAACTGTAGGGCAGCAGTGTGGAAAGTGCTGCAAACGCTATATCCAGACACTTCTGATATGGGGGCTATAATGACTCGGAAAATGAAAGAGTCAGAGGATCTGTTGATCTATATCCAGAATTTTCAAGACGCATGGGTGCTCGAAATGCATGAGTCTTGGACAAAATCTATCTCTGTATTCTACCATATATTATGCCAAGGGTTGCCTGAGCCAGTGCAAAAACAGCTCAAGAAATTAGTAGGAATAGAAGCAAAACCATGGGCCGAAATACAGTTGACAATTGCACACTACTGTAGACTGCTGCAAGAAAAGAATCGGAAAAAGGAAGCAACCCGTAAGGGTGAGGAGGCAAAGCTGGTGCAAAAGAAACTCTCAAAGTATGCTCTCGAGGGAGCCATGCTGAGGAGCCCAGCTGAGCCAAGCGCACAGCAAGCAACTAACCCATCTCAGAACAATCAGGGTAATTTGGGATTTTACCAGAAGGGAAGGGGTTTTGGAGGAAGAGGATGGCAGAGTAATCAGGGAGGGTTTCGAGGTAAGCAGGGAGCCTTTCAGAATAATCAAGGTGGCATTCAGAACGCACAGATGGGCGGTCCAGCTATGCCAGATGGAGAGATGGCCTGACCACCACCAGTGTGTTGGCTGTGTGGAATACCAGGACGTGTGGCGCGTGTGTGCAGAAGCCAAGGCATGTGGCAAAATAGACAAGGGATGGGGCAGGCATGGTGAATCAGCCTGCGCCCCGCAGCAGGGCACTGCACAAAATCACGCAGTGCAGCAGCAGGCGCCAGGCCTGCAGCAAGGTGCACAGCAAGTGGTTCAACCCCCGCACATGGGGAACATACCGCAGGGACAATCCCAGCAGGCACCACCGCAAATGACACAGGGCACTAGCTCCGAAGGGGGAGTCAACCCTGGGTCTGGGGGAAATCAACAAGTACAGTGGACCGAATTTATATATGAAATAGGACAGCTCACAAGGGACTCTGATGTGTTCTATCCTATCAGTGACACCAGACCCTAATAGGCAACCTAGGGTGAATGTCGTCATAGGGGGTAAAGAATATTCCTACTTAGTTGACACGGGTGCGACGCGCTCGTGCATACAAGAAGGCAAGTTTTCCTTGTCCAGCGAGGCCATAGATACTCAGAGTTTCACGGGAGCTCACAGTAGAGTTCCCTTTACAGACGCACTCTCAGTCTCTGTGGGAGAGCGCGAAATGAATGTACCCTTATTATACTCACGTCAGACCCCAGTAAACATCCTGGGTCGGGACTTAATGACTAAGTTGAATATGACAATCTCGTTTACCGAGAACGGTATAGTGTGCTCCACTCCAGGAATGCATTATTCGAACGTGGGCGAAATGATCAGAGCATACTCCGGACGTATAGCCATGAGAGCTATACCGTTAGAGCCAGAGGTCTTCACATATGGGGTGCGGGTGCTCATGGCGGAATTGACAGGTCTCGCAGATAGAACTATGAGGACACCTGATGAGTTTTTATTCAGACCCAGAATACCTATGCACGAAGAGGAGGGACAAGTATTTCCCTTAATGATACAATCTGCCGCAGTGCAAGGGAAGGTGGTATTGGTAGAAGGATATGATAATGAAGGCAGACAATGGTGTGCTATTATCGCCATCGAAGAAGGGTATCGAGTGACTGATGTCATTGACGACGATCTGTTCGAAGAACACCCTGACCTGGAAGAGACGAGTGTGTCCCATCCAAGGGAAGAGGGCAGGAGCCCTTCCCCATCGCTGGAACCCTGAAACAGCTGGTAAGCTGCAACGAAGGCCTGCCTGGCCTTGTCCTACTTCCTGCCTGTCCCCCGCATGCCGGGCGCATCGCGGCGCCACAACAAGGCTAAGCCTCGCATATCCAGCATCTTACATCCGCCGGTAGGCGGATGTGCCGGCGGCTCCTACGAAGGCCATACAAAGGCCTGTTGAGCGCCTGTTTGGCCCCCACTTCGTCGTCCCATCCAAGGGAAGAGGGCAGGAGCCCTTCCCCATCGCTGGAACCCTGAAACAGCTGGTAAGCTGCAATGAAGGCCTGCCTGGCCTTGTCCTACTTCCTGCCTGTCCCCCGCATGCCGGGCGCATCGCGGCGCCACAACGAGGCTAAGCCTCGCATATCCAGCATCTTACATCCGCCGGCAGGCGGATGTGCCGGCGGCTCCTACGAAGGCCATACAAAGGCCTGTTGAGCGCCTGTTTGGCGCACGTGAGGCGCTATATGGCCCTTTCAATTATCCATCTGCTTCAAGGTAGCAGTATCGTTAGCGCGGCACCATTGACCTCCTATTAACACGGTAAGACCGGGGCTTCTGCGTGCACACTTATCTGGCCATCTAGTTGGCTGCATAGCCGAGACTTATCAACTAAATCCGTATCATCGCGCAACACTGCTAATGCTATCCTCTGCACCTACGCTTCCTAAACCATTGTCAGGGCTACACACTCTGCCTCTTTGAACATTGCCCGTGGTACTAGGGCATAACTTATTCTCTGTAGCTTTCGTGCCATTGCAAACTTTGCACGTTGTGCCTTTGTACTTCAACTTTTGCATGGTCTCTTTATGTAGAGCTACACTAATGATTATACTGTGCCTTATGGTCGCCTACCAACCACACTGACTATTGTGTTGTGCCTTATGGTCGCCTATTGACCACATTGACTACTGTGTTGTGCCTTATGGTCGCCTATTGACCACACTGACTATTGTGTTGTGCCTTATGGTCGCCTATTGACCACATTGACTATTGTGTTGTGCCTTATGGTCGCCTATTGACCACATTGACTATTGTGTTGTGCCTTATGGTCGCCTATTGACCACATTGACTACTGTGTTGTGCCTTATGGTCGCCTATTGACCACACTGACTATTGTGTTGTGCCTTATGGTCGCCTATTGACCACATTGACTATTGTGTTGTGCCTTATGGTCGCCTATTGACCACATTGACTATTGTGTTGTGCCTTATGGTCGCCCACCAACCATACTGACCATTGTGTTGTGCCTTATGGTCGCCTATTGACCACATTGACTACTGTGTTGTGCCTTATGGTGGCCACCAACCACAGTATGTGGACAGTAGGCAAAGTGTACGAAGCATGTGAACTAATAATGTATGCATCTGATAGATAATGCTGCCACAGTTTATGACCTTGTTAAACGTAACGTATATGAACACTCAGTCACCAGTCTCTATAGCTCGGCAATCAACTCTATCTAATTACTGTGTCTTACTAGACTGAAGCTATTACGTATGTGCTCTACAGCTTGTTGCCACTGATTATTGCCCTTATCACCTCTGCCTTGTAATCGCCTAGCTTCCAGCCCTACTGTACCTCACTAAGCCACCCGCTAGACTGAAGCTTTGCTCCTCTCACCTAGCTTACTTTGTGCTCGCCACCCCAGTCCTGAATACTGAAACTGTGCTTCCAGGTCCATTGCACATACTCGCAATCGTACAACATGTACCTACCACCACTCTACACAACACTCCTAAGAGCCCTCCTTTACATAATCACGCTACAAGACCTCACCATGCCTCAACATACCCTACCATTGGCTCCTGTACATTACTCGGCCAAGCAGCTCACCAGACCATGCACTCTAATACAAAGGAATCTTAAACTACGTGCAAGACTCCCTAGATTGCATGACTACTTACCTAAAACAGTATCTAACACCACTACTGGCCCTAGTAAATCCAATCGACATCACCTGCAACTCAACAGCAGACTCTTCAGAGAGACTGTTACACCCCCCAAGGCCATTCCCAAGGCACTGCCCCCACCAGCTCAACCAACGATAAAAGGGGCGTACATAAATGCACGCTCTATGGTCGCCCACGCAACGGAGATTGCAGACATACTACATAATGGAAACTTGGATTTTCTAGCCATCACAGAATCCTGGCTCCACCCCGCAGCCGGCCCAGCAATTATGTTAACCATCCCAGATGACTACACCCTCCTCAGACTAGACCGTACCACATTGCGAGGTGGAGGTCTTGGCATCATACATAAAACGAATCTCACACTGAAACTCGATCCACCTCTTAGTACAAACTCTTGTGAAGTCCTCACAGCCAAGCTATCTATAACTAACTCACATTTTGTAACTATCCACCTTATCTACCGCCCACCAGGCCCTATAGGACTCTTCGAAGAAGATCTCAATAATATCCTATCTAATAATCTGAAAAGTTCCTCCCAGAAACTCGTACTAGGAGATTTCAACCTAGGACTCCATGACCCCCGAGACTCGAATGCCACACTAATCAATAACTCCCTAGAGGAACTAGGTTTCACCCAAAAGATTACATGCCCTACTCATACTAAAGGTAGAACCCTTGATTGGATTGCTGTGCACAATTGCCCCATCTCGGTACTATCCACACTACCTCAGCTTTGGTCAGACCACTATCTGATCACATTCGCCTTAGAGGCCCCACCTGTGCTACTCATTGATAATGTAGCCCCAGCAGTCCCCACTAGAAATAAAAGAAACATCACGCCAGAAAACCTCATCCCGCTGATCATACCCACCCTCAATTCTATACCAGACAACACTGACCCATTTACCATGGTAGACGTGTACAATAAAGTGATGCTATCATCCCTTGATGCCATAGCTCCCTTAAAGATTAGAAAAAGCAAACAACGTAAACATGTGAACTCCTGGTTCTCCCCACAACTAAAAAAACTCAGACGTGAGAAACGTCGTTGTGAGAAAATATGGAGACTTGATCCTTCAGAGACCAATAAGCGCAACCTAAGTAAGCAATCAGCCCTCTACAAAAAAGAAATAATTTCCGCCAAACAAACTTCCTACAACCTCCGAATCACCCAAGCTAAGTCCAATACTAAAGAGCTCTTTACAATTCTGAAGGAGTTAGAATCTCCTATCCAAACCCCAGACTCTTGCACCAAGGATAAAAACTGGTGTACAAACATTCAAAATGCCCTGTCTAATAAAATCACCACCTTGCAAACGAAGATCCACCATAAAAAGGCTACCCTTCTCACCATTACGAAATCCAATATTAACGATGTGACAGTGACACCTTCCATCCTGACCACCTCACTCGATACCACCCCCCACTTCAACTTCCGCAAAGTATCCATCAAAGAGGTTGAGAATGTCATCCTCACTCTTAAACTATCGAACTGCCACGGGGACTTATGCCCAGCACAACTTATAAAAGATGCAGCTCGTGAATTATCACCTTTCATCACTAAACTAATAAATGCATCCTTCAACTCAGGCATAATACCCAATAACCTGAAACAATCATGGTTCCTCCCACTCCTCAAAAAACAAAACCTAGACCCCGCCATACCTACGAACTATCGTCCTATCTCCACAGTACCATTCATGCTTAAAATCATCGACAAATTGGCATATTTACAAATCCAACAATACCTAGAATATAACCACCTTCTAGGAATCCGACAATCTGGTTTCAGACCCCAACACGGAATCGAAACCGCTTTGGTTGACCTTAAGATACAAATTGACGAGTTGAGAGACCAGGGCAAAACTGCACTGCTGCTGCTCCTTGACCTCTCAGCAGCTTTCGAATTAGTCGACCACGAGATTCTGTGCAAACATCTCGAGTCGGCCGCACACTTCTCCCATGAGGCTATAGGCTGGATTCAGTCCTTCCTCAGTGATAGAACAATGCGCGTCTTCTCACCATTAGCGGCTGCTGACCCCACGCCCATCGCCTGTGGCGTGCCTCAGGGCTCCTGCGTCTCACCTACATTGTACAACATCTTTACAAAGCCCCTTTTCGATGATCTCGACGGTCTGGGTATCACCTACACAAACTATGCAGATGATACTCAGATCCTCATCCCGTTGTCGGGGGATTATGACAAGGATTTGGCCTTTGTAAACAGAGTGTACCTCATCATTCAGGCATGGATGGCCTCACACGGACTATGCCTGAATGATGACAAAACAGAACTCCTCATTCTTGGTACCTCAGCCAATATCAACAAACTCGGCCAAATTTACTCATCATTCGTAATTGATAACAACACCATCACTGTGGCCAAGGAGGTAAAAACTTTGGGTTTTTACCTAGACTCCTCACTATCATTTAACAAACAGGTAAACGCAATGGCCTCCGCCACTGCTTATACTTGTAAACTCATCCGAGCTGCCAAACCACTCCTAACACCTAATAACTGCACTACCTTGGCCAGAGCATTGATCTTATCTAAGCTGGATTACTGTAATGCCCTTTACGTAGGCAGTAACAAACATATCATAAACAAGATCCAAATCCTTCAAAATAATGCTCTAAGAGCAGCTCTAAGTATCCCCAAGAAAGCCCACATCTCAGATACCAGAAGATCTGTTAACTGGCTTTCCACGAAAGACAAAATTTTCCTTAAGTCTGTCTCACTGAGACACAAATGCCTTCATGACATGGCCCTGAAATATCTGATAACAAGATTCTCTAGACAGGTTTCATACCGCCCCTCCAGAAGTGCCAACGCCAATCTACTACTAGTCCCAAGATTCAAACGGTCCCTGACTGGAGGGAACAGCTTCCCTGTTAAAGCAGCTACTCAATGGAACTCACTACCGCCACCTCTAAGGAAAGACATCCCTTACTTTCAGTTCAGGACATACATTATACAGTGGATAAAGGACCATGACAAATAATACTCCCTGGTGGCTCCTCATGCCATTGTCAGTGCCATCACCAATTGTATTATTGTTCAGTGTACCCCCGCTACCTCCTGCTACTATATAAACTGCACTAGATAAAATGTCTTTGATATCTGTTTACCCATGTTACCACTGTATCCCTATTGTAACTCCACGGGACGTTATTTAATTTGCTATATGTAACTAAGCTATACAACCCTCTTACTATGTTCGCGCCTTGTTATCCTTGTGGTTATGTGCGCATTATAAATAATAAAACAAACAAACAAACAAACAAAGTCTCACATTTTGGGTCAAAATGATCAAACGGGAGGTGCCACAGAGAATGATGTTGGCACTGATACGTCCAGAATACTTTGATGACGACATGGCCCAAGTGCCTGCTGCGGTATGGACTACAGGGCCCTATGACGTAGGCCTCCTGAAGGGGGCAGGTGAAGTAAAAATTACGACGTCAGAATCACCTTGCAACACGGTTATTTACCCTGTCAAGAAATCAAAGGGAGGGTCTTGGTGTTTAATCCAAGATTTACGAGCATTAAACGATATAGTTGAAGCGAAATTCCCTCTAGTGCCTAATCCATCCACAATTCTGTGCAACATACCAAATGATGCAGAATATTTCACAGTGATTGACCTGAGAAATGTGTTTTTCTCAATCCCGTTGAACCATGACTCTCAAGATCTGACGTCATTTACTTTCAGACAAATGCGCCTGAAAAACACGAGGTAGCCACAGGGGTACTGTGAGTCTCCATCCATTTTCAACAGAGTCCTGCAGATGGACCTAAACAATATTGCAGTAGACAGTGTTGTTTTGCAGTGTGTGGATGACATTCTGATCTGCAGCACCACTGAGAAACAATGCAGGCGCGTCTCTGTCCAGCTACTGACAATCCTGTTTGAGAAAGGATACAAAGTTGATAAGGAAAAGTTACAATACTGTCAGCGAGAGGTGCTGTACATAGGCCAGCTAATCTCAAACGAAGGGAAAAAGGTAACCCCAGAAAGGGCTGAAGCTATCATGAACACGGCAAACCACTCACGATAAAACAAATGCAAAGCTTCTTAGGCCTGTGCAATTATGTCAGAGCATGGGTTTTCGACTACAGCTCATATACCAAGCCCCTGCTCAGGCTTTGAAGAAAGCCCAGGCAACAAAATTAGGAATTGTATGGACTGAGACAATGGAAAAAGGGTTTGCAGAACTTAAGGGGGCAATGTGTAAGGCCCCGGTTCTCTGGATTCCTAATTATGCAGAGGAATTCTACCTGTTCTCACACTCTGATGGTAATTTTATGACGGCAGTGCTCGCGCAGCGAACCTCGCTGGAGTACAAGCCCCAAGCATATTACATCGGGAATCCGGACCCAGTCATGAGGGGCCACTTCCCATGCGAACAAAATCTAGCTCCTGCCGCGTTCGCCACTGAGAAGGCGTCATCCATTGTGATGGGGTGCTCCATGACATTGTACGTCGAGCACTCGTTATTCGCCATACTAGAAAAGCCAAAGGGCACGCTGACCTCACAGAGAGCATCTGTCTATGAGGTGATTATCTCCAACCCATCGATTAAAATAGTGTGATGTAAACCTGTAAACCCTGCAACATTCATAGCTGAGCCAGTCAAAGAGGGAGAGCCTATACATGACTGTGCAAACTATGAGGAATTCTATGATGAGATCCCCAGGGTAAGGGAAAATGTCCTGGCAAGTGGAGAGATTGTCTTTATTGACGGGTCTTCGAGAATCGACCAAGAAGACGGACAAAGGTATACAGGCGTGGCCGTGGTAAAACACCTAGCGAATGGAGAGTTTCGAGTACTCGTCAGTGCGAGAATACCCTCTCACTATTCTGCGCAAGCTGCAGAACTGTTGGTGCTGATACTCGCCATTGAGAATCATGCAGACCAGGAAGTAACTGTGTACAGTGACTCATCCTATGTGACGTCCACAGTACATGCTGGTCTACCACGCTGGAAAAGGAGGGGCTACCTCCGAGCGGATTGCACGCCAGTGCAACACGCAGCCTTACTGGACAGGTTGATAAAAGCACTACAGCTCCCAGTGGGCATAGCGATCGTGAAATGCGCCGCCCACACCAAGGGGACAGATTTCGTGTCACATGGAAACTATGAAGCGGACATGGAAGCCAAGTGCATGGCATCCAAAATTGAAACAATCATGGATGTGGAGGTGGCACGTGCCCATGAGAGGATTATGGTAGCGCGAGCCACACCTGAGGCCTATAGTAACATGGGGCAGACTCAGCTAATGGAACTCCAAGGGGAGGCACCTCAGGAAGAGAAAAATGTGTGGAAGCATTGAGGGTGTTCTTTAAACCCCTCTGACGGGTTGTGGAGGCAAGACACCACTGGTAAACCAGTGATGGCTGTCACCCTGCTAAAGGTAGCATTAGAACAACTACACTACCCCATCCATATGTCAAAAGAAAATCTTGCTGCAATGCTCACAGAAGAATTTAGCAGAGCATGTTACATTTTCCTTGGTGAACTGCATTATCTGCCAACAGTTTACCGCTGGGGACACATTAAAAGTAGTGAGAGGAGTTATCCCCCAGCCGAATGGACCATTCCAGCACTTGCATATCGACTAAGTCGACATGATTCAAGTGTGCAACGGGTACAGGTATTTAATTGTGGTGGTGTGTCCATTCTCTATATGGATAGAAACAGGTCCCTGTACACACCCAGATGCTACCTGTGCTGCCAAATTCCTAGTGAGGGAAGTGTTCCCTAGATGGGGGGTGTGCGGAGTAATGAGATCAGATAACGGGGCTCACTTTGTTAACTCAGTGTTCGAACAGATCAGCTTGTTTCTTGGTATAAAGCACAAGCTCTCGTCGGCATATCACCCGGAGGGGAATGGAATATGTGAGCGGCTCAACGGCCTGTTAAAGGAGAGAATAGCCAAGTTGAAGCTCACATTAAGAAAGGGATGGCTGCACTGTCTACCACTGGCATTGTATGCACTTCGGAACCAACCCGGCTCCGACCATCATCTTACGCCGCACAAGATAGTTACAGGCAGAAGGATGAGGACCCCTCTTACACCCGGAGATAGAGCTAGATGTGATGCCTAGCCAACTAGAGAGGTTCTGGGAACAGAGATGCAGGAGTACCTTAACTGTATGACATCCAGTGCCTCTGTCATTTCAGGCCAGCTGCAGCGACGGCGAAAAAGGGACAGTGCAGCACAAAATACATCACGAAGTGCTGAAGCTGACCCCGCACAAGGTCTACATGTGGCCCTCGTCTTCCCTGGTGACAGCGTGCTTGTGAAGAACTTTACCAGGAAGAGGTGGGACGAGCCAAGATTTAATGGCCCTTTCATCTTAGAGGACTGCACCCCCCTCCGCCGTCAAGCTCCAGGGCAGAAGGGCATGGATCTTCATAAATGACATTAAACCGTATATAGGGGAGAGCCCTCCTGCTGCATCCAACTGCGAAAAAAGCACAGACAACGGGGAAGAACCTCAGCAGGTGCAGACAAGATCCATGGCGAGGAAGAAGGACGCATGAGCAGGAAAACCAAGACAAAGAACCCAGATGCAAGTTGTAGCATGAAACCGGACAGGTTCCCCAAGCAAAGGGAGATAAGGACATAACAAACACTCTGTACATCCCAGTAGCAGGGTAAAGAGAAGCACATCCAAAGCCACAACAACATTGATAAAACAAACTTTTGAAAGCATGTCATGCCCAAGTAGTACAATTAATCAAGACTCTGATGGACTGTAAACAAAATATTCTCTGAGAGTGTAACACGGTATCCTGATGCGACCAGTATTGAGACTTTGTTCACAGAATTCATGGTACATTCCAGCAGAAGTCTCAAGTGGGATGTGCTAACCTATTTTCAACTTGTGGTGTTATTATACCCATCACTCATAGGGAGAGGAGCCAGTGTAGCAGACTTTATTCAAGATCTAGCTAACAAAAAAGTAATCAGGCGACAGCTAACCGTCATCGCAGAGGTCTTCGCTGAGTTACCAAAGCATAGTGAGAAGGACACAAATGCTTCCACCGCAAAGAGATGTTGAAGAACTCACCTTCGCATTGTTCTTCCGATTAATTGAAAGTTGCCCAGGATTCGTTGGAACTGATACCTATACGTTCATCTGGGACCCAAGACATTTCGAATGTTTAAGTCAACTGTGGACCAAACTACACAATCTGGTGGTAATCCATGCAACGGGAAGGTGCAAAGACTGTGCAAATCAAAAGAAAAGCTTGTGATCAGGACACAGCCAAACAGGGTAAATGTCCCTATCACCCGAGGACACCCGGCTGGCACAGAAAGTCCTGTTTAGATTAGTCACAGACTATCCAGAAATGGTAGGAAGGCCTGCAGATGTTGACGTCATCACCTCCCTTAGAGATCTGGCCAATGCCCCACACATGGGCACACTTCTCCATGGTATAATGCTCCAAGTGGAGCTGTCCAACTTCCAGCGAGAATTCCTAAGGAGATTCCAATGAGACTTTCCGCTGGGGACAGATCAAGGAGACAAAGACACAGTTCTTCATTCTTCCACCGAGGGCAGATCGAGAAGAGCAGAAAAGAGGATTACGACATCTTGTTCCTAGTTTATTTTTTTTACTTTTCTTATATTTTTCTTATTATCCATTTCGTCATCTTTCCGCCGTGGAGCAGATCGAGGAGAGAGATACTGTTCTTCAACTTGTCGCCGAGAGACCGAGCGAAAGGAGCGGTCCCAAGAACTTCTTCATTTTTCTCATTTTTTTCCTATTTTTTCATATGTTCACTTTTATGTTTATTTTTGTTTTATTTTTACGACATTTTATTTTTGTGTGATTAACAGCAATTCCATCTGTTCCGCCCTTCGCATTGAACAGATTCCAGCATGTCCCCATGGCCAAGGCAAATTAGAGGAGTGCACTGGGATTTTGTCTATCATAGAGATGCAGAATGAGTGTGATGTGTTAAAGACGTTAGTCTAACCTTTTTCCATAGTCTACCACAGGAACTATACTGAGTACCCAGAGACTACCGTCGTCACTTACATGAAGGGGGACATTTGGAAGGCACTCATCACTTAATGGTAATGAACTCTTGAACTACGAGACCAGAGCAAGAGAAGGAATAAATAGCTGACTATGAACTCATTCGAAATGGGGGCCCAGAACAGTAACTTGGTTTTACCCCCAACAGAAGGGCGCCCACACTTCCCTGGAAGAAAATGCTGCAAATTGTCATTCCGAATGATTATGTGTATATGTATAGTTATTATTATTGTTTTTCTGTCATTAACAATCAGAGCTGCTTTCTTTATTGGTGCACGAAGTGTCCCAATCACAGTGCACCCACCAGATAATGAACGTCTGGGGCCTACGAAAGCACCCAGAACCCATATAGTCATTCCAGTCCCAAGAAAACCTGATGATAAAAGTAACAAACTAAATTTAAATGTAATTAGCAGTAATTTAGACACATTTGAGGTCACAAATGAAGAGAAAAGCTGGAGACAGGGTCAGCACGGAATGAATGACAACGCTGCACTGACCACTGCACGCACCCACACACAGGTTGCACACAGACAAGGGCAAGTGTCAATGGCTACAGGGCCCTCAACGAAGGCAGCAGAGAGGGGGAGACTGCCTGATGAACAATCAGTTCCAGAAAACAGTTGAAGTGACCAAGAGAAGTCAAGTGAGAAACCCAAGAGAGAGGGCATAGCAAAATCCCTTGAAGGAACAGAAGTAGCCACAAAGGAACTCACAGAGAAAACACAAACACTGATAGATTATTTATTCCCACTCATAATCAGCGCAAAGAAACTGCACGAGGAGCTGGAACATAGAACTGCAGAGACTATATCGACAAGCACGCCAGCTCGAGCACTGCAAGCAAGCACCAGATCTATGACTCAGCCAAACGTTGAGGAGATGGTGAGCCAATGGCGGCCAGAGAACCACAATGAAAAACTACAAGAGGAGAGGAAGAGAAACACAAAACCTTCTCCTACCACAGCGATGCAGTCGATACAGCCTGCTCCACTGAGACACCCAGAGAGGAAAAGCAGCACAGACGCATTTAGAGACATAGTCATAGCAAACTATAGAAGAACGCTGAGAATCAAGAGAAGCCCACACAAAGATAACAATGAACTTAATGATTACCTGGACAGCTCAGCCGATCTCGGAAACAACATATGGTACCAGCACATGAAGGAAGCAGGACGAAGACAGTCAGAAGGAGAATGCTTCGTCTGTGCTCTCCTACCATATAGCATGGGAAAATCCAAGATCTTCATGGCTGTAGAAATTGATGTCCCTACAGCACACTGTATGTCACACGTAGCAATGTGCAACAGCAGAGGACAATTTATGGCAAGAGACGATTCACTGATATGGGCCACCGAAAAAGGACTACCCAGATGAAGATGGCTACGTCCAAGACATTAGAACAAGAAACAGGCTGCACAGCAGGAATCACGTGATCCGATGCGAGAATCCTGAGGTCAAAGGATCAGGGACACTATGGGTGATAAACCCGAGATGGAACATTCACGGAAAAACTGCAAAAGAGGCACAAATCTGGAAGAACAGAGGCCAAATGCAGATCTGGGGAACAGTGGATTCCCCAAATGGATGGAAAGAAGGAGTAGTGATCTGCCGAGCTTGGATGGTCCTTGGAGCCTGCAAAGAAGCAATAGAAAACTCTTAAAAACTGTGCAAACCCCTATGGCCAAAGCTAGTAAAGTTACTAACATGGGTCGAAGATAGAGGGGGACCCCTGCAAATAGTACCACTGGAGAGCCCAAAACTATGTTTCAGAAACAATGCCACAAGGAAGATGGGAAAGAATCAAAACAGTGGACAAATCTTTGAAGCTCCAGGAATAACACAAGGAACCACAGTTATTATGGACCATTGCTGGGCGTGTGGATCCAAGGCATACATAAGGCTGCCGAAAAACTGGGGAGGCATATGCACACGAGTGAACGTCCATGTTCCCGCGCTAGTGATCCCTAAGAATGACCTGAAGTTGGACAGTTTCCCGAAAGCAGATGCTCATCTAAGAAGAAGGAGATCTGTGGAACTGGAATCCAGGATGAAGAGGGAAAATTAATTTTCTCCCAAATCAGAAGAGGCATTCCATGCAATCACGTACAAACACAGGCTGTTCAGCCTCACCTCAACAGTATTCACAACACTACTCCTGCCCCACATCCAAGTTGGAGTGAATGCTAAATGGTTGCAGATAGCCAGATGGTAGCTATTGCAGACCATCAATACCACTATAAAAGGATTCAACGCGATCAAAGAAGAGCTGAGAGCAATCAGACTGATGACCCTCCAAAACAGATATGTGCATGACATGATCACTGCAATGGATGGAGGTTTTTGTGCAAAAATCGGAGAATCATGTTGCACATTTGTACCATCACACGATGAAGAAAAAACGGAACCCTAACAGAGGCCATAAGCATGTTGACAAACGTGAAAAACCAGATGATCGATGAAAGTGATGAAGTGGATGATGATATATGGTTTGGAGACCTATTTTCGTGGGTCCCACAATGGATGGCAGATTATTCAAGTTTCTGGGAGCTCTACTAGCAATGGTATTGCTAGGATTCTGTGTTATCAAGATAATCATTACACAGTGCCAGAAAACAGAGAAGAAAGCCATAGGGATGAAAATAATGGTTGATGTCGAGCCAGGGTGGAAGCCCAGGACCTGACTGATGAAGAAATAAGAGACTTTGTGAAGGCCAGCAAATTTGTGCCAGAAGGAACAAGGTTCACATACCCTAAGAAACGAAGAAGGTATGAAGGAAAATGCATCTACTGCAGCCCAAATGTACAATGCCAGCTAATGACATGAAACAAAGACGAACATGTGAAAACAGCAGGGAGTTTGAAAGGAGTGATAAAAATATGGACTCCAAAGGCTCAAACATTCACACCATCATGTACAAACCCTGAAGACGATGAAGATGACACCAAAAAATCAAAAGAAATAAATGCAAGGTTGCAGAAGTGGTCGATGATCCAACCAGAGGGGGGAGTGTAGAGGAGGTCCCAGACATGGCCTGCACCCCTCCCCCTCATTTTGAGGTACCAGGAGCATACTCGTCAAGGTATGTGATGTATGAGGAGCAATTGAACCAACAAAGAGCTGCACTGGGACTCTGCCAGTATACATCAGAAGATCCATACCTGTTGAAGCGCCCATAAACAGACAACCCTCGGCAGCACAGTACCCTATCAGACAGCCGTACCAGCCGCTGATACGAAACAAAGAGTACCTACAGACGGTCCATGAAGAGACCAACAGAGTCCTAATGGAAGGCCAGTGGAAATGACTCAAGGGCCTGAACAGACTCGTGAATGAACAAAAGCAGCTATCAAAGATAACATGCCAGTGCGAGTAACTATGAAAATAAATGTAATGGACACAGAGAAGAGACGCTGTTAAAATGTGAGGAAACGTTGCTACGAGATAAGATGGAAGCAACCGACCTGTTAAACGTGTGTAAATAGGCTTGGAATGCAAGAGGCAAAGGAAACGATACTGCTTGCAATGCTTAGTAGAAGATTAGAGCGGCAAGCGCCAACCATATATCTACCTCAATAAGGCACATTATACAAGTGCGACTCCATTTTGTAAAAGCAGAAATGTACCCAAGCTGCCAGAGGCCTGACAGGCCAAGTTTCGTAACCCAGCCAAAGGCAAGAGAAGGAGCGGAATCGAAACTCAACAAAGAGCGGCTCATGCCTAGGAAATCGAGGTCAACCAGAGAAAGGGAGGAGAGCGTCAGCTATACCAGCCTGCCTCATGAAGGTCAAGATAAGGGGGGGCTCATGCAGGTGGCGAGGCTGACACAGAATTAAATGCACTAAAAGATGGAAACTGAAGCAGATTCATGGTGAACTAACACGTGACCAGACAGGCGCAAAGAAGTACCAGCCCCTGATGTCATCCAGGACCCGAGGATGCCATAACTTTTCCTGATAAGAGACTACAGTCTCGAGGCCATCCTTAGCCAACTAATTGACACATCGCTCTAAAACACTGAATGATGGAAGGGAGGCAGGGTGACACTTGGGACACCAAGCACATGGGTGTCCATTCTGCATGCCGCTAATTAAAATGGGGATTTATGTCTAGGGCGTAACTTGCCCAAACACAATGGACCATGTAATCTAGGGTCCTATAGATACTGTAACCAATAGGACGTCGTAGTTGTAGTGACGTCCATCACGCGTGATGTAGAGGGATGGGCGTAGACGCTCACCCGATACGAGTTAACCAATCCACATGCTCTGTTACCATATACAGATATAACATCTATATTATACTTGAGTAACCTTTCCTAACCAATTATATTGCATGATGATTTTTTATAGAATTAGACGTCAGTGATGATGAGTTTTGCCTATAAGAATGACTGTTCGACTGAAGTTTGATGAAGTCGGAGCGAGACAGGTGATCGCAATGCTGCTGATTTCCATTTCTTTCTCTGTTTGATGTACTTGCCATTAAATGGACTTCCCTTTGCCAACTTACTGAGTCCTCATTATTGAGTCGTGTTGGAGTAAGTGAATCTTGCACCCCCTGTCCTCATATGGTACAGCTATCTTGTCTTACAAGTTCTAGAGGGTGAGCGCTGACCTATGGGCCCGTCAGTGAATTCCTCTCCTCCTGAACAGGTTCACCCTGTTCCTCCAAAACCATCAACGACCACATTGACACTCTGGCTGCTGCTCTGGCCGACTTTTGATACCACTCCTTCACCACTGTAGTCTTCCCATCCCCCAGAAGCACTCCCTTGTGTACCCTCTTCTTAAGAAGCCCTCCGTCGACCTGTCCTGCCCGGCTAACTACCGCCCAATCTCCATCACTCCCTTCCTGGGCAAACTCCTGGAAAAGCTGGCCATCTTCCAACTTAATCTTCACACTGAATTTGTTGGTTCCCTTCATGACCATCAGTCTGGCTTCAGAGCTGCCAGAAGCATGTAAACTGCTCTCCTGAACATCTGTGAAGACCTGCTCTCCATCCTTAATTCCAACACCCCCTGTGTCCTCATCTTACTTGATCTCTCTTCTCCCTTTGATATGGTCAACCATGCCATCCTGCTGAACTGTCTCCGTGATAACCTGGGTATCACTGGTCAGGCCCTTGCGTTTCTGACTCCTTTCCTCTCTGATTGTCCCTCCCAGGTCCAACTTGGTTCCTTCCTCTCCTCTATCTCTATCTCTACCTGTGGTGTGCCCCATGGGTCGAACCACTCTCGCTGGCTGTTCAATCAATGCCTGGCACTTCTTGCCCACAGCATTGCTGCTCTCTGCCCCAACTTTCAGTGCTATGCGGATGACACTCAGCTCATTTCAGACTACCTTCGGCCACCTCTTCTTCTTCTCTCATCTCTGACTGGATGTCTGCTCTCCAGGAGTGGTGTGCCACCAATGATGTCTGCCTTGATACCAGTAAGACTGAGATTCTCCTCATTGCCACACCCGATCCTGCCTTTCCTGTCACTCTCTGGCTGGCCTCTCTTGCCCCTCTTCCTGCTCCCACCCGCGAGGCTAAAACCTTGGGGTCATCTTTGACTCAAGACTCTCCTTCTCTACTCACATCTCTGACGTCTCTAAGAAGTCACACTACCAGCTGCACCTCCTCAGAGGTATTCTTCCTTTCCTCTCCTTCCTCCAGAATCTAACTGTCTCCAGAGCTCTGGTTCTCTCTAGGTTGGACTATTGCAAAAGACTCTTTCTAAATCTGCCTGCTGCTGCTCTCCGCCCTCTGCAACTCATCCAGAACAGGACTGCGAGACTTGTCATTGGCCTCAAGCCAAGGGATCGTATTTCTCCAGGACTGAAATCTCTGCATTGGCTCCCAGTGGCTGCGAGGATTAAGTTCAAAACACTCTGCACTGTCCACAAGGCCTTCTGGGGCCTGGGGCCTCAATACCTTCAACTCTCTTTTCCTAAATATCTTCCTTCTCGAGCTCTTCGCTCATTCCCCTCCAACTACCTCAGGGTCAGTCGCTTCTCCAAGCAACGAGTTGGTGGTAGATCTCTTTCTTTGGCTGGGGCCTCCCTCTGAAACAGCCTCCATGCCTCCCTGAAACCAGGAGACTGAGGAGAACCATCTCCGGTTCCCGGAAGCACCTCAAAACCTTCCTCTTTGCTTTTGCTTTCTCTCCTCCTCTCCCCTGCTGAATTCCAGGCTGAAACTGTACTGGTTACCTGGTCCCCTCCCCTGCCAGTTACACACCTGCACTGCCTCCTTGACAACCCCTGCACTTGGTAACAGTTTTCTGTATCCCTTCTGCCCCCCTGCACTTAACACCTGATGTCTGCATTTACCCTTGCAATTGCCACCAGCTGACCCTACTGCTCTTATTGTTTTTATGTATTCTATTACCCCATGTACTACACTGTTCCAACCCCCTCCCACTCCGCACTTTTCGTCCCCCCCTTCCCCTGCACTTGCGTGATCTGAATGACACTTCCCCTAGTAGGATCATTGTTTCGGTCTTCTCTTTGTTCCCCCTCCCTTGCCGCATCATGCCTTTAAACACTTGTGTATACGTGCGTTATAAATGCCATATCATATAATTTCATTTAATTTCATGTCGGACTCCAGTGACTATCCAGTTTCTCAGAAAACGTCACAAATTAAATCCTTCGATTGTAGACACTTTTATTTAGGCGCTCAGACCTATTTCTCGCCATAGTCCAGCTCTGCTTACGAAGCGATATGTGAGCAACCATTAGATGTAACCACCCCAAACTCAGCTCATTGAGACAAGTGCCCATTACAATCTCACTGAGCTTTAGCCTCTGATCTGTAATGGCAAACTACTACAAACATCTATCAATTCCTGCTTACGCTCCCAGTTCTCTGCCTGCCACAACCTGATCTACTGCATTTTGCCTATGGATCCGCCTATATGTTGACGTTCTTATGATAGCATGGCTATGTAGCTCACACGATTACAGAGAGGAAGGATTTTCACAACCATGCACTCTGTTCATTTCCAGACCCACTGCACACCACTGCATTGGAGCTTGAACAGCAGGTTGAGAACAATGCCTTTTAGGACAAATACACTGTCACACTTCTTGGTGGGTTTTCCTAAACAGTGCCCTTTTGTGCACATATCATGTTCATCTGTGGTGTCTTATGACGCTATCCGCCATCCCCAAACAGTAAAGGTAATATTCATCAATACAGAAAGCAAACACACATATGTTATTTATTTTATGTTTTAGAAATCTTTCAATGAAATTGAAAAAAATCATAGTGAAATAATGAAAATAATTACGAACTAGGTTTGATAGTGAATTAAGCAAACATTTCATTAGTAAACCATGCTTAAAACTGCATCCATTCAATGCAGTGGGGATGAAGATGACCCTGGGCCAATTTGGGGTGTTTGAGGTGTGCCTGACTCTGTCACAGCCATGCCATGTTTTAAAGGTATAATCAAAAAGAGTAGGGGTTTGATTCACAAAACATTTTTCAATGGGAAATTCCAATTGAAAGACACTTTGTGAATTCGTCCCTTGGACTCTTGTGGCGACGAAGGCTGATACTAATTGCAAAGGGAAGGGTATTCTCCGCACCCATTCCTGTTTTCAATTCACTCGTCAATATTCAATAAATTCAAGAGTTTATAAAATCTTTCTCAAACATATGCATTGCAAAAAGTACTGATGACAAAAACTTCAGCATAGTTTGGTCCAGTTCACTGGAGATGCAGGTCTGCAAACAAACAAGAGACCTGCAGCTCCCACACTCTCTCATATCCCAGCAATATCATTGCAACTTGGCTTCTGTGTCAGTGGCCTTCAGCTGAACTCAGACTGCCTTACTGACAGTGCTGGAGCAGTGGACCTCTGACATGACTGTGGCTGTGGCTGTGGCAGTGTCAATTAGGATAATGCACTCAATGGCATTGTCTGATGAGGGCAGGCGAACCTGTGGGTATTGAACAAGGGTGTCAGGACAGCAGTGGCCATATTGCAGACACTTTTCACCAGTGCAAGGGCAACGTTGCACCTTATTAGCATGAGTGCAACGAACATTGGGGACATAGCCAAAAAGATTTGCATCATGATGCTTGTGTTCTCATTTGATCTGCTCTCCTCATTTGATATGTTCTCATTTGATCTGCTCTCCTCATTTGATCTGCTCTCTTACTCTATATATGTTACCCTCCTCTTTACAATGGTTGACCAAGAACATAGTTTCCTCGTTGTACAGTTTTCATTGAACAAAAGCAGAGATGTTACATATGTGTGAACTGGATACCTTCATATAGTAGCAGAAACTATTGCCCAATGTAAATATTATGCTTTTTTGTTTAAATGCAGGTTTGAATGCAACAGTAATTTTGAAGCAGTATATTAAATGCATTCTAACGAAGCGTTTATAAGGATGTCAATTTTTGGGCTTCATTACAAGTTTGGCGGTCCGGAAATAAGGGTGCCGGGGGCAACGTACCAGCACACTTTCCAGACCGCCAAACTAAGGGCCGATTAATGAAATATTTGCATGGGTCAAAGTGAGTTTTCATGTCTGTAAAGTGACGATGCATTACCGACACAAACCCTGATGCAACGTGCATTTTTTTCAGTGCAAAGTCATTTTTCACAGAACAAAATGAACTTTGCACACTGGGCAATGTAACTTTGCACCGGGCAAAACATTCCATGAATCGGGCCCAAAGAGTCTGCCGGTAGGGGCAAGGATCTCCTAGCAGGCCCCTACCAACAGTATTTTCACTGAAACACCTGCACCGTTACTAACAGAGCCGGAGCTGCAGGTTTCCCATTCCCATGGAGTCCTATAGGAAATAGCCATTCCGCTGCTGCCTATGATATCCCGCAGGCAGTGGGATGTCAGGTGGCAGAGACAGTGTTACGGGGTTAGCGGTAGCCCGACACCTACCAGCGGGTTTTCCCACCAACCCTGTAGAAAGGCCCTTTGTCTTGTTTCCATTTTCCATAGTGAAATATTGGATGTGTGTGGACGAGGAATGAATGTGTAATCCATTACATTTCTCTTCTCAAAAGCAAGTCGCTAATATCTTCGTAACATTTTTGTTGGCTTCTATTTACTTAGTTTTAACTGCCACACTCTTCTAAAACACGTTTCTTTTTAGAAACGAATCAACCTATTTTCCAGAAATGTTTGATATTATCCCTGAATAATTTGCAGCATGATCAGGAAACTATGTACTTGCGATTTAAAAAAAAAAAATAGGATACATCATTTGTATGAAGGGCGGCTGACAATCAAAATTATCTTTGTATTGTCCACCTATATAAAAAAGTAAATTATATCCTAAGTCTTCCTTTCTTGCATTTTCTAGAATTCACTTCAGGATATTCAGGTGTAGATTTTCCATGTGTCCTGCTCTTCTATTGGCATTTTTTGCGAATGGGAAAAGGAGAATGCTCAGAAACAAACACATTGAAATATCCATTCTCATGCGGCTCGTATTCAATTAAATTACTCCACCAATAGGTGGAAGGTGCAACAAAAAACGTGATTGTGATGATTTAAGGAACAATCCCTATAAAAAATGTCAAGCGAAGCACTCTGCTAGTTTGTCTTTTTAGGCAATCCCTTTCCCAAATGTTTTTGCAATGTAAGTCTACAGTCTTGACCATTGTAGGGAAACAGGTGAAAAAGCCTAAACCTGTTGTTTAACGAGCGTCCAAAAAGGCACGCTGTACGAAGGATGGATAATGAATTATTTTCAAAGAGTTGCGACAAAAAATGACATACATGTTTAAGTCAAAAAGGCTTTCAATCCAGTGCGTCTACGGAAGCAATTAATTATTCAGCTACAACTTTGCAAAACACTTGTTTTATCAACGAGCTGGTCAATCTGAGCAGAAGCCTTGATCCCACAAACCGCTCAAAGCTTCAAAATGTGCATAAATCATTCAAATACTTGACTCATCTAGAACACATTGCCAACTCCACCCCCCCCGTTTCAAATATCTCTTGTCACAAATGTGATGGTCTCATTTATTCGACTGGATGCTAATGTGATGCTTATGGGCTTTCAGTTCGAATCAGGAAACGAGTGGTGCCCTCAGAGTGTTCTGATATAGCAATGTATTGGTTTTGATGGTGCTAATAACCAACCAGCATGCACGGTTCTCCAAAATGTGCTCTTGGAACAATTGTAAAAGGAATTCAGAAAAAGTAAAAGGTACAAAAAATTCCTTTTAATCCTTTGTGCCAAATATGAAATAGCAGTTGAGCGTCTATTATCACAGGATGACAGGGTGCAGAAAGTTATAATTCCGATCTGAAGCGAATGCTTATACGTTTGGAAAGGAAAATATCCAAAGTAATAGTTGTCTCGGCATCTTGCCAAACGTCTATAATGTTAATAGAAGTCATTAGTGTACAACCCTGTTTCTTAATGATGTGTTTCCTACTATTGCATTAGCACCCTGTTGCAAGGACTGATATGGGGGGTAACGACACAGCAGCCCGAGTTATAAGACCGAGCATAGCAAGGGCCTAGAACGAGGGCACCAGGATGTTACCCCCGTTCCAACCCTTGGAACAGGGTGCTAACGTCATTAGCACCCCGGGCTGCCAAATCGGTAATGCGGGATGATAAAAAATAAAGTATTTTCGTTCAAAGAATGGGATGTGAGTGGCGTCCTGTTCATGGAAAGAAAATATTGTTCCAATATGGCTGCTATGGTTATGGAATGCAGGGCTCCATACGGAGCCCCTCTTCCATTTCCATGGTGGCCACAAACCGAGAAGGAGGTAAGCTGATGTGGTGATGGTGGCAGGCGCCACCACCACAATCAGGTAAGTGGACTGGGGTAGGGGGCAGTGATATTTAACAACTAAAAAAATACAATGGAAACAGTGGCCAGAAGATGGTGACCTGCGGCAGGGGAGGCAGCCTGCTGTTTCCATGGAACCCGGCCTGAGATCAGAGATTTCAGCTCACGATCAGCGGAACCTGACTGGCTGCACTCCCTGCTCGGGTGCTAATATGACATAACGCCAGTGGAATGTCTATGTAGTCCAGTGGTTTGACAGTTTATAGGGGAAATACAGCATTTCCTTTTCCTCCACCAAGTATTCTCATGTATACAGAGATGGCTGTGTGCACAGTCCCACAGACTGTGCTGCATCTGTCAGCAGGCCTGTGCCAATCTCAGGCACTTAACCAAGGATAACGTTGGTCTGTGACTGTGCTGGAGTAAATATTCTGTCAATGTGAAAGACCAAAGAAATATCGAGGCTTAGTACCACCAAAAAATATGCCAATCACGAGTTCAGAGATACATGTATTATTTAACATGCAAATACATATAGCTATCTGGCTCTTAGCGCCTCCCAGTGTGGACCAGCAGACACTGTGAGGGGAAGAGCGTGCTGGACATTGCAAAGTATGCATCTTTTACACACAATCCCGGTTACATCGTCCACCCCTTCTCCAGGTTAACGATTGGCTAGGGTTCATACCCAGTTCACATGACAGATACAGCAATGTTTTCTTCAAACACTTGAGATGCTTTTTTCACACACATAGTACAATGGTAACATCTGTTTTTCGAGCTTAAAGTAAGTCCAGTTTCAAGAATGACCACAATGGAATTCTGCAGAGGCACACAGTTTCAGCTATTCGGCATTCAGTTACACTATTTGAAAAAGGATGAATCTATTAGTGCAGACAACATCTAAATTGAGATTCAGTTCAGCTCCAAGGTTTCTTAGTGCAGGCCAAACATTCTGCTCTCAGCAGTCACAACATGTTTACATAGTGCAAAGTTCATTTTTCCTCAGCTGGAGCCGAAAACATTGTTCAACATGAGACCGAAAACAGGAGTTTAATCAAAATGGTGGATGTTTCTAAAATGGTGCTGAAGTCAGCTTTGATTCAAGTTCATTTGGATGTGGTTTTCAGTGCAATGTGAATGTGCTTAGGCCAATGTTCATTATCAAGCGGTATTATGCGAAATATGGTTTTACAAATGAAGCAGGGCCACAGCTCCAACAGGGTCAAAGAGTAGCACGACACTCATCAGTTTAGTTGGCCAACTGTATGTTAGTCATGTTGCCTTGCACAGCCTTATTTTCTGAGAATGCTGAGCCATACACCTGTTACATTGACAATCCTGCTGCTTTAGAGCTGTAAGGATGCAAAACCATGCCATGAGCAAGGGTATTGAAAACCCAAAGAGGTGTTGTAAGGTGGGCGAAATCTGGGTATTGTTTATTCCTGGGTCTGGAAGTCAAAACAGGAAGATAAAAAAGAGTGGGAGGATGGCAGGTATGTTTGGATTTGGGGGGCAATTGTGGAGACTCCAGATCATTTCCCCCATTAATGCTGCCTATGACTCCATCATGCCTCACCACTCTACAAAGTTGTTCCATGGGACACTGATGGTGAAGGGAAAGAGACATGTGAGGGATACAACATCTAATTCTGGATAGAACAAATCTGTGTATTTTACCTCATGGCGTGTAGCGACATCAATGACCACTGAAGGTTCCGTCTCATTGGCTATTAGATGTCACTCAAAAACCACACGTGATCTATGTAACCATTGTTCATAGTTATCCAGATAAACTCCTATATTAGAACAGAGTCTAGTGATGACAAGAGGCAGGGCTTGCAGGAATATGTTTATTGGAAATGAAAAGGGCCACACACAGCTGCTACGGACACTATGGGCCCGATTCATGGAATATTTGCCTGGTTCAAAGTGAATTTGCACTGATGAAAAGTGACTTTTCACTGCTGACAAAAGTCGGAAGTTGTGTCCTCCCTCCCATTGTCAAGGTCTGCAGTGGCTCTATAGAAGTGTGGCCAACCATCTCATTTCCCTGTTCCCTCAGCAGCCCGCCATGCTTGAACCCCTCTTCACCATCCACAGTGGCCCCACTATGCTGCTCTCCATCCATTGCAGGCCCTGCCACCTGAACTACACCCTGCAGATCTTCCTGTATGTATGGAGCTTTTCTTGAACTGGCAGACTGCTGCTGCCTGCTCTCAACAATTACCCCCTAACTCACTATCATATGCTGACCCTGGCCATCATCTTCATCTTTCCTCTGTTTGACCTTTTGCCCTGACTTTCGTCTGATTCCACAGATCTGCCAGCTCCTGCCTACTCTCCTGATGTTCCAACCCTCCTGAACTGCCTTGCCCAAAATAAGACTTCTGCTGGTCATAGACTTCTGGTTACCGTATAAATCCAGTTGTTGGTCATGATCCTCCTTGGTGTGCCTGCTAGGTCACATGGTGAGCCATGTCATGTTTGTGCAGTTCTCTCTTCAATCCCTTTACTCCCACTCTTATCACTCTATCCATCTCTCTCATTTATTCCAACTGCTATTTCATCACCTATCCTCCTTCTCTCATGAAGTCTGGAAGAAAAAGGTTTTAAAAAAATCTCCTGTCTTCTAATTTGGGTCTACCTATTGCTGACACCAAAGTCAGTGCCACTTCCAGGCAGATTAACCAGCAAAATGTGTCCCCACAGGAAGTAGTGTAAGGGTAATGTGGTGTATGATTTACCTACACCCTCACCATTTTATCTGAACACAAAGATCACAGGAAAATATGAAATATTAAGGACCACTCCTCTCTGGATATACTAATTCATGTTTACCAGATAGTGTCCTAATGTTCTCTGTATTATTCAAGATAACATCACGTGTGTGCAGCAGCCCACAATTTATACCTGTATCTGTGTCACATCGTGGGGCAGATGGCGAGTCTGGGATCGATATCGACGTAGTCTGTCGTAGAGTCTGCCGCCACGTTCCCCTCCCTCTACGTGCCTGCAGGTCTAGTCTTTCTCCGATCGCGTACGCGACCGGGAGCTTTTAGCCTTCAGCTTCCGGGTCGCGTACGCGTTGCAACGCTCCCTGGTTTTTTGCTTGTCGTTGCGTTGCTAGGAAGCCTTCTGTGTATCCTCCGCTCACTCCTGCTGTTTCTTTCTCTCCTTCGCTTTTCCTTCTTCCCGTTCTGCCCTCTTTTACCTAACCCATTCTCTCTCTTCTTGTCCCCTCCTTTCTAATTTTCACTCCTACTTATTGTACTGCCTCTGCCTCCCGCTGCTTAACATTTTGCCTTCCCGTGTACCGACCTAGCCTGCTATGGGACTACTTCTGCCTCCCGCTGCTGTTCAATCTTGCCTTCCCGTGTACCAACCTTGCCTGCTATTGGACTGCCCCTGCCTCCCGTTGTAGTGAACTTTGGATCATCCTGTGTTCCGACCCTGCCTGTTTTATTGGACTGCCTCTGCCTTCCGTTTTGGTGACTTCGATCCTTCAAGTATACTCCGTCTGTTTACGGACCACCACCTGAACTCTCCCGTAAGGGGTTTTTTGTGCCTTTGGCTTTTTCCCCTCATACGACGGTCGCGGAGGATCTTTCACCGCCTTACCTATACGGTATCGCGGTGGCGTCCTTTCGCGGCCGTCCCTATCTTCACAAAAAAAAGGAGAAACCAGGAAACCAGGAAGAAAAGAAGATCAGGAGAAAAGACAGAGGTGAGGAGGAGGGGGAGGGGTTTGAGACTTCCTTTGAAGAAGAGGACATTGCTGACCTTTGTGATAGTTTGCAACGCCACAATACCAAGATGGCAACTCCCCAACAGATTCAAGAATTAGTAGCCGCTGTACAGAACCTGAACCTGGAGGTTCAGAATTTAAAAAGTGCAAACGCAACATTGCTACAGCGAGTGACAGAAAGAGAACGCCTTTCAACAGATCTACCTCCTCTTCCTTTAGTCTCCGGCAAATTCGATGGGAACCCCAAAAGGGTCAAGGAATTTTTGGATGCGTGTAATCTTCACTTCTCTTTTCGTACACATACTTTTGACTCCGATCATGCCAAAATTGGCTTTATGATTACTCATATGACTGGCAATGCCCTTGCTTGGGCCACCCCCCTAGTGAACCGAACAGATCCAGTGCTACAAGATTATAACGCCTTCAGGACTTTGTTACAACAAACCTTCTTACGAACCGAGAGTACTTATTTGGCGTCTGAAGATCTGCTGGATATACGCCAGGGCGAGTCAGAATTGCTTACTTACATCACGAACTTCAAACAAGTTGCTTCAGAAGCAGGATGGCAGGAACAAGCGCAGTATGCCATCTTTCGACGGGGGTTGAGAGAGGATCTCAAGGATGAACTGGCCCGTATCGCTCGTCCAACAACGTTTGATGAACTCGTGACTGCTACACTTCGTATTGATTTCCGTTTGGCTGAACGACGCGCGGAGAAAAGGAAATCCAAACCCTATGCGTCTCTTCCTTTGGTTCCCCTTCCTCCCGTCCCTACATCCTCTTCAAGATCCACTCGAGAAGAACCAATGCAGATAGGGACTACTCGTGCTCCACTTACTTCTGAGGAGCGTAAGAGGCGCAGAGAAGGAAACCTGTGCATGTATTGTGGGGCTTCGACTCATCTCCTTAGGGACTGCCCAGATGTCCCTCCAAGACGGTCGGGAAACGGTCGCCCTCGGTGAGTGTCAGGACTAACTACCGAGGGGCTTCGAATAGTCCATATGTTACTCTTTCAGTCTCTACCCCTGCGATCCCAGAAGATGCTCGCCTTATGATTTTATCAGTAACTCTATTACTGGGTGACTCGGAGATTCAGGCTCAGGCTCTATTGGATTGTGGCGCCGCTGGCAATTTCATGGATACCTACTGGGCCACTCAGAAGTGTGTGCCTCGTATTGCCAAGAAGGAGGATCAGAAGGTGGAGGGGGTCGACGGCGAACCTTTAAGCTCTGGCTTGATAACACACACCACGGAAGTACTAGTGATGTCAGTCCAACAACATACTGAAAAGATATCATTTGACCTTATCCGTGCGGCTCACTTCCCCATCATCCTTGGGATTGGCTGGCTACGAAAACACAACCCCAAAATAGATTGGACAAAGAACCTTCTTAGCTTTCACTCCGCTACCTGCAAGTCTGAGTGCCTGCCTGAACCTAGTTATGAAGTTGTCAAGACATCAAGTTGTTGTGAGACCAGATCT
The DNA here is from genome assembly GCF_040938575.1 of Ambystoma mexicanum. NCBI lineage: Eukaryota > Metazoa > Chordata > Amphibia > Caudata > Ambystomatidae > Ambystoma > Ambystoma mexicanum. Next base: position 711,462,507 of record NC_090939.1, read on the forward strand.
GTTCATTGTTTGCCCACTGATCTTCAGGAATACACCGAGGTAGTCACAGAAAAGATACCTCTGGATTTACCTCCTCACCGTCCTGAAGATTGTGGGATAGATCTCATGCCAGGGGCTCTGGTCCCTTTCTGTCGGATGTTCCCCCTTTCTCTGGAAGAAAGACGCTATCTCAGAGAATACCTGGACAAGAATCTAGCCAATGAACTCATCAGACCTTCAAAGTCTCCGGCAGGGGCCTCGCTATTCTTCATACCAAAGAAAGGGTCACAAGAGCTACGTCCCTGCATTGATTACCGGGGTTTAAATAAAGTAACCATCAAAGACCGGTATCCCATGCCACTTATAACAGAGATAATCCAAGCTGTACATGGGTCCACCATCTTTACAAAACTTGACCTAAGAAACGCATATCACTTACTTCGAGTCCAAGCAGGAGATGAGTGGAAGACTGCCTTTCGGACTCCATACGGTCTATTCGAATATCAGGTAATGCCCTTTGGCTTAGTCAATGCTCCTTCCATATTTCAACGCTTCATGGATCGCCTGTTTTCAGATCTCCTATGCCATACTACCATCGTTTATCTGGATGACATTTTAGTGTTTTCTCGAACACCAGAAGACCACAAGGAACATGTTAGAGAAGTCTTTCAACGTCTCAAAGATAATCATCTTTCCGTCAAACTGAACAAATGTGTTTTTGCTGCATCCTCTATCTCCTATTTGGGATTTATCCTTTCTAGTAAGGGTATCTCGATGGATCCACAGAAGGTCACATCTATTCTAAATTGGCCTTCGCCAAGATCAGTAAAGGAGGTACAGAAGTTCCTAGGATTGGCTAACTTCTATCGGAAGTTCATTCCAAACTTCTCCCAAAGAGTGTTACCCATTACATCTTTACTTAAGAAGTCTTCTATGCCGTTTACTTGGTCTGATGCAGCCGAGGAGAGTTTTCATCTTCTCAAAGAAGACTTTTGCTCTGCTCCCATTCTACGACAACCGAATCAGGATCTCCCCTTTATACTGGAGACTGATGCGTCGGCGATGGCGGTTGGGGCAGTTCTACTTCAAGCTCATGACAATCTCGAATATCCTGTCTCTTATTTTTCAAAAACACTCAACTCTAGTCAAAAGAATTACTCGGTCATCGAACGAGAACTACTTGCCATGAAACTAGCGTGTGTCGAATGGAGACATCTGTTACAAGGAGGCATTTATCCATTTACCATCAGGACTGACCACAAGAATCTACAAGTGTTGAAACAGTTTGAGTGTTATAACACCCGACAAGCAAGATGGGCACACTTTTTTGCCCAGTTCGACTTCAACATCACATACATTCCTGGAGAACAGAACCTGGTGGCGGACGCACTTTCTCGTCGCAGTGATTACCTTACAGAGACAGAGGGCAACCGAGATTTGATGTTTCCGAAAACCAAACAAATCGGAGAACTGTCTACATTCCTTAAGCAAGTCAGAGATACTTCTAAAGAAAAATTCGAAGGGGATCTCCACCCCATAGATACCAAGTATAACATCAAGGATGGGTTCTATCTAGTAAAAGATAGATTGTATCTACCCACATTTGAACAGAGGAAGAAGGCACTGTTATGGTGTCACGATTCTAAGATTGCAGGACATAGAGGCATCAGAGGTACCCAGGAATATCTTCTAAGGCACTTTTATTGGCCAAATTTAAAGGAGGACGCTAAGAAGTACGTACGGTCCTGTCTTATTTGTCTTCGCAACAAAGTATCTCATCAAAGACCAATAGGATTATTGAAGTCCGATGCCGTTCCTGCAGGACCTTGGTACACCATCTCCACGGATTTCATCGTAGAGTTACCCCGGTCTCAGGGTTGCACTTGTATCATGGTGGTGGTGGACTCTTTTTCCAAACTGGCCCATTTTTCCCCCCTACTTGGCATTCCCTCCGCTGCAGAAATGGCAGAGGTTTTTCTAAAAGATGTATTTCGTCTTCACGGAATACCCGCTAAGATCATTTCGGATCGGGGGAGTCAATATACCTCACGCTTCTGGAAGACCTTTTGTGAAAAATTGGGCATAGAGAGAGCCTTATCTTCGGGTTTTCACCCTCAGACCAATGGTCAAACGGAACGACTTAACGGAACCCTCGAACAGTATCTAAGGTGTTTCATCAACCGACAACAGGATAATTGGGTTCCTCTTTTACCCTTGGCAGAGTTCTCATATAACAATTCCGTTCATTCTGCACTTGGTATAAGTCCTTTCTTTTGCACCTATGGCTATCATCCCCATTCCATTCCACCCATCTCTTTAACCCCCTCACACACACCTTCGGTGGATTCTTCTCTTTCTCACATACAGAAGGTACATGAAGAGGCTAAGTTGAGCCTTCAGGAGGCACAAGATCGTTATGAGATCCAGGCTAACAAACATCGTAGACAGGTTCCAGGGTGGGAAGTAGGATCCCAAGTCATGCTCTCTACCAAATATCTACCCCGGTGGGTTCATCCCTCTAAACTCTCTCCTAAGTTCTTAGGTCCTTACAAGATTACGCACAAGATAAATCCTGTGGCATTTCGTCTCCAACTTCCTGTTAGTCTACAAAGGGTGCATCCAGTATTTCATACTTCCCAATTGAAACCATTTGTAGAAGATACCTGGTCCCGTAAGTCTCAATCCAATCTTCTTCCCACTGATCCTACTCCAGAAGAGTATGAAGTCGCTCAGATATGCGATTCACGGTATCATAGGGGTAGCCTCGAATATTTGGTAAGATGGAAAGGATTTCCCTGTTCAGAAAACACTTGGGAGCCCAAATCCCACATTCACGCCACTCGATTGTTACGCCAGTTCCACCGTTTCCATCCGGGGAAACCGGGGGGAGGATGTTTTCGGAGGGGGCATACTGTCACATCGTGGGGCAGATGGCGAGTCTGGGATCGATATCGACGTAGTCTGTCGTAGAGTCTGCCGCCACGTTCCCCTCCCTCTACGTGCCTGCAGGTCTAGTCTTTCTCCGATCGCGTACGCGACCGGGAGCTTTTAGCCTTCAGCTTCCGGGTCGCGTACGCGTTGCAACGCTCCCTGGTTTTTTGCTTGTCGTTGCGTTGCTAGGAAGCCTTCTGTGTATCCTCCGCTCACTCCTGCTGTTTCTTTCTCTCCTTCGCTTTTCCTTCTTCCCGTTCTGCCCTCTTTTACCTAACCCATTCTCTCTCTTCTTGTCCCCTCCTTTCTAATTTTCACTCCTACTTATTGTACTGCCTCTGCCTCCCGCTGCTTAACATTTTGCCTTCCCGTGTACCGACCTAGCCTGCTATGGGACTACTTCTGCCTCCCGCTGCTGTTCAATCTTGCCTTCCCGTGTACCAACCTTGCCTGCTATTGGACTGCCCCTGCCTCCCGTTGTAGTGAACTTTGGATCATCCTGTGTTCCGACCCTGCCTGTTTTATTGGACTGCCTCTGCCTTCCGTTTTGGTGACTTCGATCCTTCAAGTATACTCCGTCTGTTTACGGACCACCACCTGAACTCTCCCGTAAGGGGTTTTTTGTGCCTTTGGCTTTTTCCCCTCATACGACGGTCGCGGAGGATCTTTCACCGCCTTACCTATACGGTATCGCGGTGGCGTCCTTTCGCGGCCGTCCCTATCTTCACAAAAAAAAGGAGAAACCAGGAAACCAGGAAGAAAAGAAGATCAGGAGAAAAGACAGAGGTGAGGAGGAGGGGGAGGGGTTTGAGACTTCCTTTGAAGAAGAGGACATTGCTGACCTTTGTGATAATCTGAGCCGTATCATTCAGTTTATTTTACCTTCACTGAACAGGAAATTTAACAGTAGACTCAAAAATGCTTTATACAAAAAACTCATAGAATTCTACAAAACATGTAGCAATGTTGTTTAAAAACAAACTTAATTTAAGACATATTACAAAAGAAAAAAACAACAATAAACAAGATCGCTAGGCAAGGGGCAAAAGCTGCTCCCATCGCTGTTCCTCTTGTTTGCAAATAGAATTGTCCCAAATAGACGAAAACATTCCTTTGGAGTGCAATGGTCATTCATTTAACAATAAAGGCAGCTGGAACCCAATGTTGGGTGTCCTGATGGATCAGATAATTATGGACTATCTCTATCGCCTCCTCCTGTGGGATGTTAATATACAGCGACTTGATGTCCATTGTAACTAAAAGATCATGATCAATATCAAATGGTTCACCCTCAAAAAATGTTATGGTCGCTATAGTATCTTTAAGATACGTGTCGGTTTGTTAACTAATAGGTTGCAAGAACAGATCTATAAATTTGCACAACGGTTCCAAAATGGAACCACAACCCGACACGATCGGCCTGCCTGGTGGTTGTGATTGATGTTTATGAATTTTGGGGCGAGCGTAGAAAGAGGGAATCCTTTTCTGAGAGTGGTTTAAATAGTCAAGTTCCTCCCTGGTGATCCATGAGCGATCTGCTGCATACTGTGTAACCTCCCTGATCTCATTCTCTATATTGGAGGAAGTGTCCTTCCGTAGGGGACAGTAGCTTATAATGTCTTCCAATAGATCCAATACCAAGCGGTTATATCGTGACCAGGAGAAGAGGACAATCCCGCCCCCCTTTTCTGCTGGTTTAATGATCAAATGGGGATTAGATCTTAATTCTTCCAGTGCTTTCTTTTCTTTGTTCGGGAGGTTGTTCCTAACATGATGCGTAGTATTCTGCAGTCTTTTCAGATCATTCAGAACACATTTCTCAAATAGCACAATTTCCTCTGCCACCTGGTTGTCTGATGGAGTAAAAGTAGAAGGGACTCTCAGCCCTGAATCCGGTGCATTAACACAATCCTTATGTTCACAGAGAAAATTACTAAGTCTAATTTTTCTGAAGAACTGTTTCATCTCTATTTCGGTTGAGCACCAGTCCGTCCTGTTAGTAGGGAAGAAGGATAGGCCCTTTCGAGAAGCTGAATTTGTGTATCAGACAGTACTATGTCGGACAAATTGAAAACAGTAATTGTGTTAACTTCTGTATTTATGGTACGAGGAGTATGGACAACCTATATTGGTTGTAGCCTCACCTGCGTGGCCGTTGCCACCTCCTGCCTCCCCAAGGGTCCCATGGCTGGCTGTAAAAATCCCCTTGGTATCCCCAAAACTCGCCTCTTCCTTAAAAAGGTCTCTGGCCTCTTGTTCTAAAGATTTGTTGAGGTCCTGGTTGATGTTGGTCTTCACCTGTAGAGTCACTGCTGGTGTCTGAGAATGTGACCCACCTTCTAGGTCCTCTTCTATTTCGTCCAGTCTGTTGGGATCTTTCCTGATTTTTCTGTTGTACGTATTCCACACTGGTATGCACAGGCACATCTTTCACTCTGCTGGAGAAGTCAAAGTGGCATGGTGAATTATGTTTCGGCGTGTAGATCTGAGAGAGACCGCCTCCCTCAGGACCTGAGGTCAGATGTGTAAGAGAAATGCCCCTAAAAGGAAAGGGGAAAAGGGGACGGAAAAAAGAGCAAGTCACTAACATAAAGAGGTGCAAGTGTCTCCAAACATGTCCCCTCACTGTTAAGAAATATTTTGAAAAAAAAGAAGTGAATTGAAGAAAGCTAGAAAATGTAAAGAAAACTTAAAACAAGGGCAAAAAACCAAGGGCTTAATTGCGCTGAAACCCAATGTTTGTGGGTGGCTAGTTCATCCCAAGTGCTAAACATTGGAAATACATTGATATGTAGAGAGAATGCCAGCACTTTATGAGCACCAAGTCGTTGTGTCGAGGTTAACGGAGGAAGAGCCAGATAGAAGTAAGGCCAAAGGTCCAAATAGTGACACTATGGCAGTCCAGGCATGGTGTCTTATCGTACAATGGTATACAGACAATAGTGGATATGCACACTACAGACACTGCTATTTTAGGCATACATCACTGAGATGCCACTAGGAGTTAGGATTCCTGATTTGATATGTCCAAAGGCAGAGAACACCAACTGAATCAGAATTTAGTATAAGAGCCATGAATTTGATGTTATACAAAACGACCTCGGAGAAAAGTCAATATGCAAAAATAGAAGAAAGAGAGTTTGATATCCCCTAGAGTACCTGTGCGTGGTTAAACCCAACTGTTGTTTCGAGTGGGGTCTGTCAATTTCTGCGCAGTGATACAAACGTGCTGTACCACGGAGAAGTAAGCTGCAATAGATGCAGGTAACCCAAATGGCAGCAGCTAGTAAAAACAGTACAAATATAGATTTAAATACATAGCCCAGGTGCGGCCACTGCGGTACAATAGTCTCAGGCTAATGCTTAATGAAAAATGAAATGTAGGACAAAAACTGTAACTTACAAAGATCACTTAGGCTGACTATACCTTATGTTGCTGCTGGTAGAAGGGCCATGTTGGAGTAGCGTCCGCCAAGATAACGGCTCCTTGAAGTTTAACCCCAGGCGCTCCTGCGTGTAAATCACTGCAAGGGAAAAGCAGTTGACAACGAGGAGGGATTAGGGCGGGGGTTATTCGGCCAAATAAGAGCGGATTCCAAGGTTTGTGCTGCTTACCATGATAGAGACACCGAACCAATGGACGGGGTGTCTCCTTACAGAGTAACCAAGTTTCTGAGAAAGGCACACCCTCTGGGTCATGGCTTAGATATAAATAGAGCACCATAGGACAAATAGTGGTCAAAGGTAGATTGTCACTGATATGCTCTTTTCTGTACCTTCTCCAGAACTCTGGATTCCTCATCTGACCTCCACACTCTCCCCTTTCTCTTCCTCACACATTAATGGTGGCTCTCGATAGGAGCTACTTTTGGCAGACTTTCTGTCGTCCAGGTGCATCATGACTGTCTATCTTAATGGCACTATTATGGCTCAGGGTCCTCAACCCAATCTTCTCCTCTTTGACTGGCACCTGCCTGCTCTTATTAACTCCCTTCCCTCTCATGCTATCCCTGCACCCTCTACCTCCCCTACACCACCTTCTCCTCCTCCGATGGTGGTACCACTCCCCTGGATCCCATCTCGGAAAACATTAAAATTTTATGACTGGCTTCACTTGGCCCCACTCAATGCTGGTTCTGCTATCAAACATTTTTCTGACATCTGCCTTCTGCTTGAAAACTATGATCTCGACTTCCTAGCTCTCACTGAGACGTGGTTCTTTGAAAGCTCAGTCACCGCTTTTGACTCCCTTCTCCCTGCCGGCTTCACGATCATCTCGAAGCCTTGTCCTAACCGTGCTGGCAGTGGTCTTCCCTTATCTTCCCTGAGTGGGTCCCTTCTTTCCTCATACCCACCCAGCCTTACTCCTCCTTTGAAAGCCTGGTCTGCAGGCTTGGCATCTCTTGTACTTCCTTTCTGACTATTGCCACTATCTACAGGCCGCCTGGCCCTATCTCCCCATTCCTCCCCATTTCAGAGTTGGCTGATTTCTCCTCTTCTCTCCTGACATCTACCTCTAAACTCCTCCTCCTGGGCGACTACACCATCGACCTTGACTGTCTTTCCTGACCTTTGCACCTCTCTCTCCCTCTCTATCCTCCCCTCTGGTCCAACCCACTCAGCTAGAGATGCTCTTGATGCCTTCATCCATACTGATCTTTTGCTCACCTCTCATTTCTTCACCCCGCTCTCTTGGTCAGACCACTCCCTCTGCTCCTCCCACCTGTGCCCTCTTGGCCTAGGTCCTCTTGGCCCTCTGACGCGCCTCTTCCAGCTTTGCCAGCCTCATTCGTGGGCATTAGTCCAGTGAAACTTGTGTCAGTTGCTACCTTCACTTCCACCTTCAACCACCCTCCTCCCATTGCTGGCTCTACCTCTGACTCTTCTCTCAACAACCTCCACCTTGCCATCACTAACACTCTCAGCATTATTGCCCCTGTCATGAGAATCCACCTGAAACCTGTCACCAAGCCTAACACTTGGTACGATTCTGATCTAGCAGCCCTGAAATGCAAGTGCAGAACTGCTGAACGAAAGTGGCAGACCTGGAGCTCATCCTCTGACAAACTGGCCTGTGACCTTCTCCAAAGGCTATATCGTCTTTCCATTTATTCCAAGAAGAGGGTGCACATCCAGGTTGCAGCTCTGGAGCATCGTACAATATAGCTGAACTCTTTAATATCTACATGGAACTAGCCAATCCTTCTGCAGTCTCCACCTCGCCTCTTCCCTCCCAGGCCTTCTGCACTGCACTGGCCACACACTTCACTGCTAAAACTCAGGACATCCTGAATACTCTCTCCTCCTAACCATCCCACTCCCCATCTCCCTTCCCCCAGCCACCCTTGTGTAAGAGGATTCAATTCAACACTACAGCTAAGTCAACGCCTAGTCTATAATACTGAATGAAAACCCTTATTGATATATCTTTATGTCCAGTTCATGCGTTCTGGATGACTACCCCTATATAACACCCCTCTCTTGGAATCCCCCTGACCCCACTGAGCCAAGAAGTAGTTCTGTTTTGCAAGTTAAAAGGTTTATTTGATAATTTAAACAAGAGATGTATATATCACACCTTATAATAAATTAATAATTGAATAGCACACTTAATCTGATATGATAAAGATTAACGACGGAGAATCTGGCACTAACACGCTTCTCTATAATCAATAAGGAGTTGACATGAAATGGATAAGGTAGCACACAGGTGAATAGGAACAAAAGAAGAAGGTGGTACAAAATGCTTTATAGAGTTCAAATGGATGCAAGGTTGAATGAATGAAATGCAGTATAGAAAATACTCACTATGATTTCAACAAAACAATGTAATCACTTTTCTCTGGCAATCCCCTCCCCCCCTTGATGCAAGGCAAGGAAATGGAAGGAAAACACACAGTTCTCAGAAATGCAATCAAATGTGATTCAGTTCACCCCAGCAAGCTTAGACTACAGAAGTTTGAAAACACAGGCAAAATGCTTTGATATGTGCTGGCAATGAATTAAAAAATATGCTAAAAATGCTTTTAATTCCCTTTCAGAGGTTCAGGGTGAGTGATATCTACTCTCTATGAATTCAGGATCACCTTAACAATGCTTTAGTAGTAACTAGCAGGTAAACAAAGTTTTTGGCAAGGAAAAGCAAAACTGCTGTCTTTTTACACGTGAAGAAATTTGCAAATCGCGGCAAAGTTCGCGGATGCGCCGAGCGCTATTACAGAGGAACCACAAGGACTATCTCTATCGTTTTGGGGTCCTAGGAAAGCCTAGGATCTCAGCTTCCAAATGAAAGTCTCTAAGACAAACGGTCGCGGAGATATGAGCGATTTTGTGAAGGTCGTTTTTCAGATTTGAAATTTTAAAAACTCAAAATGACAAGTGACAGATTTTGCAGCTAGAATGACAGGTGACAGCTTTGGGGCTATCAGGCAGTTCTACTTAGGTTAAATAGATTGAATTAGATGAATTTAAACGAAGAGATTGGTTCTACACAGTTCTGCTGGGTACTCACACTATATTCTTGAATTAAATGGGCCTCATCACGGATCTGGTCAGGGTTTTAGACTGGGCTCTGGTCTCTCTCTGGGCACAGCGTCTGGTCTCTGGAACTGCTCGCTCTCTGGTCTGGTCTCTTAGTTCTGGATAGATTGAAGTCTCTAGTTTGGCTTCCTGGAGGTTGATGAATTTGAAGTCTGGATCTCTGGATGTTGTATGGTCCGGCAGAGCGCGTTGCAGCAAATGGAATTGAAGGTCCCTATCTGTCCTGTCTGTCTGCTTTTATGTGTTTTGAGAGTGGGTGGGTATGTTGGTCATAACTAAACTTGCCCCTCTCACTTGTCATTGGTCAAATTTCCATTCCTCACTTGATTGGGGAACTAAGTGGTGTCAGAGTGATGTCAGCCATTTATGATCTCTTGAAAAACCTCCCCTGTCATCTGTGCACCCAAATCTATATATGATCAAAATCCATATTTCACAGTTACACAGTTGTTTGAAATTACATATACATGGTGTGGCTGAATTTAGCCATGTCTCTGTCCAAATCTGCTGTTTCTAAGAGCTTGCATTCAGAAATGGCAGATAATTGACTTTTTAACTGATTTTTCAATTTCTGACATTGACCCAACTTAACATACATGTGCGCAGGGAGTATGGACATTAACTGATGAAGTTTCAGATTTTTAACATGCATACATTTAGAGTAATATCCACTTTTCCGCTAACACCCCCCTGAACATACCACCGGTTCTAAAAACCTCTTAAACTGTGGGCAGAAAAATCACAAGAATTATGGTATCACTTATAAAATTTTCACATGTCCGCTCTATGAATGATCCATCTTTTTAAAGTTATGTTCTGGCTCCAAAGGGGTGTGGTTTCCTCTCAGCACAAGGTAGAAATACTGGTTTATCCAGTTCTGCCAAGCCAGCTTCTGTCTCCAGTTTCTCCCCCTCCCAGTTTCTGCCAAGAGTAAGCCACTTTTACGACCCCTGCAATATAAGATTTGCTTGGGTCCTGAAAGGCTCATTGTTCAAGAGGAAGCCATTTATGATCCTCTCAATAAACCCTCTGCCTGGGTGAAGGGAGTTGCATTGTTCACTCTCCTGCAGAGCACAGGTAATTCAATTATCAGATAGATGGTATATTCTTAGTGTGGCCAGCAAAAAGGCAGATAGTCCTGGGAACACAGCTGTGACTCAAGTTTCACTCCTGATGGGGGTAGTTGTCAAGCAAAATCAAGTTTCTTAAGCCAGACTTTCAGCTAACTGTCATGTTTTTTGTTGCTTTTTAAATTAACTTGCAATTTTACACATGCAGCTAGAATGCTGATTCTAAGTGCAAAACTATGACATTTCAACAGTTACAAAGGCATGTGACACCAAACATAGTTTACTCATTTAATCTAAACATTTTCGATTTTAGTGTCTTTAAATCCAGTGCAACTTAAACTGCTGACTCCATAGCTCAGCCAGTTTTGTTATAAGCATTGTTCTGGGCTCTTCATTTCACAGATTTTGTAGGCACACAAAACTCCATTCTGCCAAATGTCTGCTGGTGTTCAGTGAATATTTTGCACATATTGTAATGTTTGAAAATAGGCATTTTGAGCCTGCCTTCAGAGAAACACAGGGTGGTTTTAAAACGCCGGCTTTTGGATAGTGGTGAGTACTGGTACTGCACCCATTTTTGGGATTTAACAAATGAATTCCCCACAATTCTAAGTTGCATTTGGCAATCAGCATTGCCATTCCCAATGGTTTCAGACTACTGTGCGGGTAGTCCAATGGTGGTTTTAAAGCGCTTTGAAGCTAACCGGCGCTACTGTTTTTCCTTTGGCAACCCATTTCCCTCATGGCAACCCGGCCTTTCATTCTCGCACTGGTGGGTGGCAAGTGAGGCAACCATTTTGGTGGGCGCACAAACTGCGCAGCTTTCCTGGATTTCGGCGCACATGTGGGTTTTCCGACATCTTGAATTTTCTAAGCCCACAGCACCAAATGTTGTAGCATGATAGCTTAAATGTGGGTCAGGACACCCAACAAGCCCCCCCACGCGACTGCACTTTGAATTTGAGTCGATGGGGAGTCGCGTGCCCAAGGGTTTTGACCCACGCACCGGTCTGTCCGCATAATCTTCGGTACTGATCGATCGGTTCTCCTCGCCGGTCCTGATGGGAATATTGGGCGGTCCACTGGGCCCATTGGATCTTCGTTCCTGGTCTCCGGATCGCCCACCTTGGCCAGTCTCCAGGTTTTCTTTCTCCTAGGACGACAAAGGAAGAGCGGCAATACCTACTCAAAGACGTTTTTCCACCACTGTTGAGATAGTGGGGCAGCATATGCCCTTCATCATAACGAAACATTACATTCTTATTTTGAAAAAAAAACAGTATAACTAAGAGACAGTTTCATGCAAATCACAATATTTTAGAGACTAGATGTGGTATGTTTTATGATTGGAACTGAATTAGTCTGAGACAGTACACGCTAGGATTCCAGAGGACTCCTCCAGTTGTTGCAGAGTGTGCCTGGGATGGCAACATTTCAACTGGTTTATGTGGACCCACTTGTCTTCTCCCTCTGCCAAAGGACCTTTGGGGATGTGGATTTTGTAGGCCACAGGGGAGATTTTGTCTATGATCTCGAATGGTCCCTTCCATGTAGGGAAAAATTTGCGCTGCTTGGCCTGGTTCCTTTGGAAGTTGTATAGATAGACCCGGTCCCCCACCTGATATTCTTTCCTGGAAGTTTTCAGGTCATAGCGGGTCTTCATGCTATCAGCTGATCTTTCTAGATTCCGCTGAGCATAAGCAAAAGCATGTTGGAGGTGTTTCCTTAAATTCTCCACATACTCATACTCATGAGTTGTGGAGGCATTTATCAGTGTCTGCTCTTGGGTCCTGTAGAGCAAATGCTGAGGAAGCACCATCTTGCGTCCAGTCATCGACTCAAATGGTGACATTTTGGTTGCAGATGAAGGGGTAGATCTGATAGCCATTAGGACCAGAGGTAATCGGATATCCCAACTTGGCCCAGAATCTGCCACAAACTTCTTTAATATGCTCACAATTGTCCGGTTATATCTCTCTACTGCCCCAGAAGAAGCTGGTCTATAAGCAATATGCAGCTTTCTCTTGACCCCCAGTATCTCCCACATCCTTGTCATTACTTCACTGGTGAAGTGGCTACCTCTGTCTGACTCAATCCTTTGAGGTAGACCAAAACGGGAAAAGATGTGGTTAATCATCAAGGCAGCTGCCGTTTCTGCCTTGCAGTTTGGGGCTGGGAGACATTCCACCCACTTGGTGAACAAGCATGTGACAGTCAACATGTACTTATTCCCCCTAGCAGAGCGAATCACAGGGCCTACAAAGTCGATTTGTAAATCTGACCATGGCAGTGTCATTCCCCGCTTTTGGAGAGGCGCGCGGTGCGTGAGGGATGATGGCTGAAATTGTGCACACACGAGACACCCCTTCAAGTATTGGTCGAGGTCCTGCCCCATGTGTGGCCAGTATGCAACCTCTCTTAAGATTTCCAATGTTGTGTGAAACCCCCTATGACCGGCGGTGGCCGCATCATGGGCGTGACCTAACATCAGGCTTCGGAATGAGGTAGGAACCACCCACTGATCGTGGCCAGCTTTGGATTTCCTTACCAGCAAACCGTCTTGGATCCGGAACATTTTTGGACATTTCATCAACACTCTTAGGTCCTCTTTCCCAATGTAATCGGTATCCGTCAGGGGAAAGTTCTCAGGGTCCTCAAGGTGCTGGTAAAATTTACCAATAATTGGATCCCCCTTCTGAGCAGTAATCAAATCAGCATCAGGGGTCTCCTTACTCCATTGTGCAATTGAAAGGTCGTTGTGAGCATTTGTCTGGGACCTAGTGATGGCAGTGACCTGGATTTCCCCCAACAGGGACTCAATCTCAATTAGATCCCCTTGGATGGCCCCGGTTTTGGCCAGCTGATCAGCTAAGTCATTTCCAGTTTTGTCTGGTCCCTCTACTTTGGAATGACCCTTGATCTTTTTCCAATAGATGGTCATCTCATTCGATGTGACCAGATCATCAATGTTTTGGATCAACTTCCCATGTTTCAAGGGTTTGTTGTTAGCACATAACATGCCTCTGGTTTTCCAATTAACCAGGTGCTCCACGAACCCGTTCCGTACATAATCCGAATCTGTGATTATGACCAGTTCGTGGAGTTGATGCTGGACAGCAGTGAGGATGGCCTGATGCACAGCCATCAATTCTGCCACCTGACTACTTTGGGGACCAATTTTGTATCCAGCGGAGGGTTCTGGGGACTCATTCACCCATGCATTCCCTACGCCGGCCACCAGTTCTTTCTCCCCGTCGTTGTCAACATGGTAAGAGCATCCATCCACATAGACAGTGGGCATTCCCTCACACTTGTCCTCTTCAAAGACTTTGTGGGGGGAATTAAGGTATGCCTTCATGTTGTCCTTTATTTTTAGACTTTCGTCCTCGAGACAGTTTTCTCTGGCACAATCATGCAAGTCAGCCAGACCTTGCGCGAGGGGACTCTTCTTGTTTTGGCCATATCGGACCTCCACAGGAAAGCCTTGCATTGACAGAATCCAGGAAGTAATTCGGGAATTACTCACATTTCCGGCCCGGATTCTGTCACTTTGGAGATATTGCAGAGGCTGGTGTGGAGTCTCCACTATGATGTGTTCCCCCTGGATAAACGGGCGGTAATTCTTCAATGCCCACACCGTTGCCAGGAGTGCCTTCTCACAATCGTTGAATTTTTCCTCCACAGAGGATAAAGTTTTGGTCGCATAGGAGATTACTTTATTGACCTTGTCATGCTTTTGGTATAATACGGCCGTCAAGCACGTATTAGAGAACCCTGTCTCCAGGAAGAACTCCTTGTTTCTGACAGGGTAAGCTAGGCAAGGCGCTTGTGAGAGGCTTCTCTTGAGTTGTCTTACTGCCTTGGATTGTTCTGGACCCCATTCCCACTTGACCCCCCCCTTTAGGAGATGAATCAGGGGTCTGGTGATCTCTGCGTAGCCCTCAATGAACTTTCTGCTGTAATTAGTCAGTCCAAGGAGGCTCCTTAGTTCCCGCAGAGTTGTGGGGTCTTTCAGTTTCTGAAGGGCTTCCACTTTCTTTTCCTGGGGATAGAGACCTTGAGGAGTAATCTCATGCCCCAAGAAATTAACACGGGTTCTACACCACTGTGCTTTCTGAAAGGAAAGTTTTGCTCCGGCGGCCCTCAACTGCGTCAGAACATAACGGATCTCCGCTATGTGTTCCTCCACAGATGAACTTTTGATGAGGACATCATCTACATAAGCCAGGTTACCCCTCGCACCCAGGTCGGGCATGGCCTTATGTAGGAAAATATTGAACTCATTACCGGAGTGGAGGTATCCGAAGGGAGTCCGGGTCCATGTGTACTGCTGGCCCCCAAAGGTAAAAGCCAGTTTGTATTGGTCCTCCCTGCTGACAGGCACGGTCCAGTATCCATTGGTCAAGTCTATTGCAGTGAATACCTGTGACCCCTGAATCTGGGCCAGCCCTTGGTCAATGTAGGGAAGAGGCCATCGGGAAGTATGGACCCGTTTGTTGAGCTCCCTGAGGTCGGCGCAGAGTCTCCACTGGCCGTTTGGCTTCAATATTCCCAGCACCGGATTATTGAAGGTGCTGTGGACTGGACGGATTATTCCCCGGGACTCAAGGTTCTTAATTATTTCAGTAAGGGACTCCATTGATGCGAGAGGCAAGCGATATTGCTTCACAAACACAGGAGTCATGCCAGGGTCCGTGGGGATTGTTGTTGTGTGGATGTCAGTGCGACCACAGTCATATGAGTCTACCGCAAAGAGATCTTGGAAATCCAAGAAAACTTGTTTCAACTTTTGCTTTTGTTCCAGAGTCACACAGGCATCAGCTAGGTTGACTCTCTCTTCCACCCTCTGCCTGAAGCCTGGAAAGACTTCTGGTTTGGCTATCTCCGCGGCCTCCTCCAGCTGGGTGGAGAAGTCCCTGGTCAGAGTGCTGATTTGGACCGGAGGCTTCAGGTGGGCAAGGCAGCCTTCATGAACCTGGAAAATCACCTCATCCCTCCTGAATTCACAAGTCACATCTTCCTTACCATAAGGGCAGGAAGTGTACACCAGGAAGTTCCCCCCATGCCGGGTAAAAATCCTGTCTGGTGTTGTATTGTCCTCACTGTCACTGTCAAAACAGTCCTTGGGGATTGGTCCTAACAGTTCATTTCTAAGATCAATGGAGAAATGTCGGTCATCAACCGCCATTCCAATAATGGTGCCTGTGGCTAGAGTAATACTCTTTAAGTCGCTGTTATCCACCTCTATTGGAATGGTGTCATGTTCTATGTTGACTAATGGTGTTGGGTTTACCCCCAACCCTTGCTGTTGGAGAGAAGCATTTAGATGTATGTAAGCATCAGGGTTTTTCAACTCTTGTCCCCTTTTAACTTTCACTTCCAGGGAGAATTGTCAGGTCCTTTCTGGGATGGTGACTTCCTCTTTAACCTGAATTTCAACTGCATAAGGTAGCAATTGAGCTGACCTAAATGCTTTTTCTGGATCATCAAAGCCCATGGGATTATCCGCTAATCGGGACCAAGCTTTGAAGTTTATTAGGTCCAAACTAATGGCAAAGCGATTGAGAATGTCACTGCCTAAGTAAAAGGCGGCAGGGACGTCTCGCACGACCCAACAATTGTGGACTATGCTCTTGTTGCCAATGGAGATTTTGAGCATACACCTGCTTGGCAGGAGATGTTTGGAATTAGGTGCTTCCAGGTCCATTTCCCATTTGTCTATCAGTTTGAAGGTGGGAATGGCTGGATCTTTTGGGAGTTGGCGAAACATGGCTTCGCTGATGAAGCTCTTACCGTTGTTCACACACACTCGAGCGAGAACAGAGTCCTTCCCATCATTTAACTGAACAGGGATGAACAACTGCTCTCCAATTTGCTGAATATCAGCCAGGCTTTGAGCTGATTTCACATCTTTCTGGACTATAGGAGTGGGAGTTCCTGATTGTGGATTAGTATAGAATTTCAGAGTGTTTCCTTCCAGCGTGGAATACCACTTTAGACTGGAAGGAAGGTTGATTTTCAGAAATAGAGAGGACCCCCCATCACCAGTCTGTTGTCCTACTGCTATTACTGTCACGTCTGGAATTTGGTTGTTCTGGAAGTGGAATTCTACTTGGTCTGATTTTTGTTCAACCATGTGGCATGTGCCATTTAAACTAACATGGTTGACACTCTGTTTTAATTTTATGGGTCGGCTAGTCTGGGTCCAGAGGACCTTGTTTACGCAATCAATTAGGGGTGACAACCTTCTCAGGAGGTCATTCCCTAGTAAACAAGGGGTGCCCTCTGGGGTCACAACTATGACCGGGTGTTTCAGCTTGTGTCGCCCAATTTTAATGTCCAAATCTGCCGTCCCCTCGACAGGAATTTCCTTCCCGTCAAAGTTCTGGAGTTGTCCAGGAAGAGAGGTGAGAGGAATTTGGTAATTCTCTCCCCTTCCTGCATTCAGTTCATCAAAGGCCCTTCTGGACAGAAGGGTAGCTTGAGATCCAGTGTCCACCAGTGCCGAGATTGTACCCTGCCCCTGTACTTGTACCGGGGCATAATATCTTCCCTCCTTCTCCTCAAGGGGGCACAGATAATGTACATTTTTGGACAACTGGTGGGCTAATTTTCTGGTTTTGGACATCGCGAGAGAAGAATTTTGGGCAGAATTCTGTGGAGAGCCTTGGGAATCTGAAAGAAAAATTCGGCAACTGGAGATCAGAGCCATTGTGGGTTCCCCTGGTTCCAGTTCTGGGCCGCCCCCCCCTTTTTGGAGGCAGTCCCCAGGATGGGTTTGAACCAGGGGATTTTCTTGCTGTTGGTTCTGGGATGAGATGGTGGGCGGCGGTAGCTCAGTCTCCACATCTCCCCAGTCTGGATTTGCATCCCTAGGGACCCATTTTTCTTGGGGAGGAGATCCCCCCTCTCTGAAGGAGAAGATCCTTTTCCCAGGATCCTCTGAGGATCCCTCTCCCTCAAATTGGAAGACCTGTACCTCCTCCTCAAACTGAGTCTGTTTGGGTCTTTTGTTTCTCCTACCCCCCCTCTGCTCCTTAGGAGGCAGACTTTCAGGGGCAAGAGATTTTGTTTCCGGTTCCTGGGTTTCCAGGGGCTGTTTACAAGTGAGGAAGGAAGCTTCCTCCAAGGCTTTACACCCCCCTTCCCTTTGTGCCTCCTCCCTGGGAACCGGTGAGTTATCGGGGTGCTGCCCCCGTCATTGTTCTGGAGCACCAGGTCCAGAGTTGGGTGCGTTCTGCGCCGGCACGCCCATCTGAGGGTTCTGCTGAGCCCTCAGTATGTGACCCAGATCCCGCGCCATGTTTTGAACCTGGCGCTCTAACTGGGAAACCCGCTCAGGCTGATACGGGGCCCTGTTTTCTCCCCTGGGCTGATCCCGGGAAGGGTAGCTGTCCCTCCTCTGGTAATACCCCGGGTTGGGAAGATTTGGGTACCCCTCCACCCTTGGCCTCCCCTCTCCCGGATTCAGTGGTCTGGGCTCAGGGAATTGGGGAAAGAAGGATGGATGATTTTGGGGTTGGAAGTCGGGTGGATATCTGGGGAAAAAGTTCTGCCCAGGGTTTGGTAAATTTCTGCCCTCCTGTGGGAAGTTTGGAGGGAAGTTCCCTGGGTTAGGTGCTTGGCTGGATCCCCCCCCTTGGGCTGGAGGAGTCCACACATAACCCAGGATGGGTCGATTTCCCTTGTAACGGGGACTTACATAATCAGGAGAGCGAGGGACCCCATTTGTGGGGCTGACTCCTTGGCTCCCTGTCTGTGACTGGCCCGAAGACCTTCTGGGCCTAGCATTATTAGGTGCAGGTAGGTTTTTAGGCCCCCCCATCTCCAAATCCAAAACGGGGGTGACCTTTACCTCTGCCACCTTGGCAGCAGCAGGGGTGCTGTTGGCTTTGGGATTTTTCTGGGCATTACTTTTGCTATCTACCGGTTTCTGCACCTCATAGATCCGGGTAGCCTGTTCAATGACCCAGTCTAAGGATCTTTTCTCGTGAAAATCCCTCACAAGCTGGGTCATGATGTATTTGGGCAAGGCATGAAAAAATGTATTAACGAATTCTCTACTGTCTGTGCGCACCCATCTGGTGGTCTGCGCAAAAGCACGCTTTAACTCCTGCACAAATTCTTGTGGGGCCTGATCCTCCCCACATTGCAAATTGTAGGCTGCCTTGCGAGCCTCTTGAGGATTTCTGTGAACAGAAAAATGTTTCAAGCTGGCCGCCTTATAGGTGGACCATCTTAAATGATTTTGGTCCTCCAGCCCTGCAAAGAAACTGGAGTATTCCGGGGAGAAGGTCCACTTTACATACTGAATACAGCTTTGGCTGTCCTTCAAATGGAAAGTCTCCATCATTTGTTCAAACAACTCTAAGTGCTCCCAAACAGAATACTTAGCGTTCTTATGGTAAGGCGTGATGACGCTCCTGATCGCCTTAATCTGCTTTAAGGGGTCCTTTAGCAAGGCCCTTTTTGCCTTATTGGCCTTTTTAGTTCGGGTAACCCTTGTCCATTCGTCCTCGGACTCAGAGGCACTGCTCCCAGAGGTTCCCGTCTGTTCTTCCAGGTTTTCCCGGATTCTGCGAGCCTGGGAATGGCTGGCAGAATGTGGGGACCTGGTCTCCTGTGTCCTGCGCAGTTCAGAGGAGTCTTCAGATTCCTCCTTGCTGCCAGGATTTGATGGGTACCCCCTCCACTGACCTAATTGGGCAGAGGTTTTCAGGATGCCCTTAATGGGCCTACTCTCCTGGGGTTCCCCACTGAACTGTACTGTACTTGGGTGCCCATACCCGGATGCCCACCCCTCCATTCCTGGGTGGTACTGGCCTATGAGCCCCATGCTTCTGGCTGGATAGTAATCTGCCATCCCTGTGGTCCTGTGCTCACGTGCGCCAGGGGATATGGGGGTGGCAGAGTCCAGGGACTGAGAGGTATGAGGGCCTCTGGTACTAGGGCTCCTGAGGTTATGCTCCGGAGTTTCCATTTCCCAGCGAACCTCATCTCTATCCGCCCCTGCTCCCTGTTGCAATGCAAGAGCCTGCATTTGTGCTTTCAGTTCCTCTGTTAAGGCCTTACTCGACTCTATCAGTCTCTCCTGCATCGCTACCTGTTGTTGGAGCCTATCATTGTGTTGGCAGAGAGCCTCATTCTCTCTCTGTGCTTCCTGATTGGTCCTGGAGTACTGGGCCAGTCTTTGCTGCAGGAGGGTTACCTCCTGGGCAATGTCCCCATTGGCCTGCTCCTTTCTTGCCAGAGCCTCTTCCACCCTCCTGGTGTGCTCTAACAAGTTCTGGTTTTCTTTTTGGAGGTCACCCAGCCCCTGGAGGGACAGGTGATTTTCTTCCATTTTCCTTTTTAAATGGCAGACTTCCTGGCCTATGGCGTCTCTTTCCTGACTAAGAGCCTGCATTTGTGCTGCCAGGTCGTCCCTTTGCCTTTGGAAGGCACCAGCTTTCTGGCGCCCCTGATCAAACTCCGCCTGGGTATCCAGGTCTTTCAGAATCAGTTTATTGCTTTCTGCCTTTTCCCTATCTAGGTGGCCTTGCAGGGTGACTACCTGCTCAGCACATGCCCTGTTAAAGTCCAGTTGTTGCTCCAGCTTTTTCTGGCTTTGCAGTAGGGAGTCCAAACCTTCTTGGTGTTCCTTCTGCAAGGCCAGAAATCTGGTATCCTGTTCTGACTTTTCCTTTTGCAGCACATCCATATCCTCCTTTATTTTAGTGATGTACTGTCTGGTCTCATTTTCTGACTCCTGGCTTCTGTGCAGCCTTTGCTCAGAAGAGTCCAGATCAGATTGGGCCTTCTCTAACGCCATCTGTTGCCTTTTTGCCAAATCATGGCCTTCAGCACATTTATTCTGTATGGCTCCCATAGATAAATATAAATATGCCGCTATCCTAACAATCTTGTCGTGTTCATCTTTGGCCTTAGGAGCCATATATAGTTCACTAATGGACCCTGATCTCTCCATAAGTCTGACCCTGTTTCAGTGACCTGTCGTGTGATGGCCTGCAACCAGGCATCCTGGCCCTGCTCAGCCCATTCACCTCTCACAAATAGTTTATGTAAGAAGTGCTCTCTGGCTATTTTCATATCTACCAAGGTCGTCATTCTAGAGATTGGTCTCTGTCCTGACTTACAGAAGTTAGTATTTTATTTTTGCAGAACAGAACTTTTCTTGGAGTGTCCCTTTTGAGGAATGCTTCACAGCGTAATGCAGCGTGGTGATCCGACTGGATATGTGTATCTGGTCAGCTGGCACGCTGTATTAAGCTGCACAAGTGGTATTCTAACCCAAACGTCCGGCCCGAGCCCCTCAATTTTTAAGCGGATTCAATTCAACACTACAGCTAAGTCAACGCCTAGTCTATAATACTGAATGAAAACCCTTATTGATATATCTTTATGTCCAGTTCATGCGTTCTGGATGACTACCCCTATATAACACCCCTCTCTTGGAATCCCCCTGACCCCACTGAGCCAAGAAGTAGTTCTGTTTTGCAAGTTAAAAGGTTTATTTGATAATTTAAACAAGAGATGTATATATCACACCTTATAATAAATTAATAATTGAATAGCACACTTAATCTGATATGATAAAGATTAACGACGGAGAATCTGGCACTAACACGCTTCTCTATAATCAATAAGGAGTTGACATGAAATGGATAAGGTAGCACACAGGTGAATAGGAACAAAAGAAGAAGGTGGTACAAAATGCTTTATAGAGTTCAAATGGATGCAAGGTTGAATGAATGAAATGCAGTATAGAAAATACTCACTATGATTTCAACAAAACAATGTAATCACTTTTCTCTGGCAATCCCCTCCCCCCCTTGATGCAAGGCAAGGAAATGGAAGGAAAACACACAGTTCTCAGAAATGCAATCAAATGTGATTCAGTTCACCCCAGCAAGCTTAGACTACAGAAGTTTGAAAACACAGGCAAAATGCTTTGATATGTGCTGGCAATGAATTAAAAAATATGCTAAAAATGCTTTTAATTCCCTTTCAGAGGTTCAGGGTGAGTGATATCTACTCTCTATGAATTCAGGATCACCTTAACAATGCTTTAGTAGTAACTAGCAGGTAAACAAAGTTTTTGGCAAGGAAAAGCAAAACTGCTGTCTTTTTACACGTGAAGAAATTTGCAAATCGCGGCAAAATTCGCGGATGCGCCGAGCGCTATTACAGAGGAACCACAAGGACTATCTCTATCGTTTTGGGGTCCTAGGAAAGCCTAGGATCTCAGCTTCCAAATGAAAGTTACTGCAAGTCTCTAAGACAAACGGTCGCGGAGATATGAGCGATTTTGTGAAGGTCGTTTTTCAGATTTGAAATTTTAAAAACTCAAAATGACAAGTGACAGATTTTGCAGCTAGAATGACAGGTGACAGCTTTGGAGCTATCAGGCAGTTCTACTTAGGTTAAATAGATTGAATTAGATGAATTTAAACGAAGAGATTGGTTCTACACAGTTCTGCTGGGTACTCACACTATATTCTTGAATTAAATGGGCCTCATCACGGATCTGGTCAGGGTTTTAGACTGGGCTCTGGTCTCTCTCTGGGCACAGCGTCTGGTCTCTGGAACTGCTCGCTCTCTGGTCTGGTCTCTTAGTTCTGGATAGATTGAAGTCTCTAGTTTGGCTTTCTGGAGGTTGATGAATTTGAAGTCTGGATCTCTGGATGTTGTATGGTCCGGCAGAGCGTGTTGCAGCAAATGGAATTGAAGGTCCCTATCTGTCCTGTCTGTCTGCTTTTATGTGTTTTGAGAGTGGGTGGGTATGTTGGTCATAACTAAACTTGCCCCTCTCACTTGTCATTGGTCAAATTTCCATTCCTCACTTGATTGGGGAACTAAGTGGTGTCAGAGTGATGTCAGCCATTTATGATCTCTTGAAAAACCTCCCCTGTCATCTGTGCACCCAAATCTATATATGATCAAAATCCATATTTCACAGTTACACAGTTGTTTGAAATTACATATACATGGTGTGGCTGAATTTAGCCATGTCTCTGTCCAAATCTGCTGTTTCTAAGAGCTTGCATTCAGAAATGGCAGATAATTGACTTTTTAACTGATTTTTCAATTTCTGACATTGACCCAACTTGACATACATGTGCGCAGGGAGTATGGACATTAACTGATGAAGTTTCAGATTTTTAACATGCATACATTTAGAGTAATATCCACTTTTCCGCTAACACCCCCCTGAACATACCACCGGTTCTAAAAACCTCTTAAACTGTGGGCAGAAAAATCACAAGAATTATGGTATCACTTATAAAATTTTCACATGTCCGCTCTATGAATGATCCATCTTTTTAAAGTTATGTTCTGGCTCCAAAGGGGTGTGGTTTCCTCTCAGCACAAGGTAGAAATACTGGTTTATCCAGTTCTGCCAAGCCAGCTTCTGTCTCCAGTTTCTCCCCCTCCCAGTTTCTGCCAAGAGTAAGCCACTTTTACGACCCCTGCAATATAAGATTTGCTTGGGTCCTGAAAGGCTCATTGTTCAAGAGGAAGCCATTTATGATCCTCTCAATAAACCCTCTGCCTGGGTGAAGGGAGTTGCATTGTTCACTCTCCTGCAGAGCACAGGTAATTCAATTATCAGATAGATGGTATATTCTTAGTGTGGCCAGCAAAAAGGCAGATAGTCCTGGGAACACAGCTGTGACTCAAGTTTCACTCCTGATGGGGGTAGTTGTCAAGCAAAATCAAGTTCCTTAAGCCAGACATTCAGCTAACTGTCATGTTTTTTGTTGCTTTTTAAATTAACTTGCAATTTTACACATGCAGCTAGAATGCTGATTCTAAGTGCAAAACTATGACATTTCAACAGTTACAAAGGCATGTGACACCAAACATAGGTCACTCATTTAATCTAAACATTTTCGATTTTAGTGTCTTTAAATCCAGTGCAACTTAAACTGCTGACTCCATAGCTCAGCCAGTTTTGTTATAAGCATTGTTCTGGGCTCTTCATTTCCCAGATTTTGTAGGCACACAAAACTCCATTCTGCCAAATGTCTGCTGGTGTTCAGTGAATATTTTGCACATATTGTAATGTTTGAAAATAGGCATTTTGAGCCTGCCTTCAGAGAAACACAGGGTGGTTTTAAAACGCCGGCTTTTGGATAGTGGTGAGTACTGGTACTGCACCCATTTTTGGGATTTAACAAATGAATTCCCCACAATTCTAAGTTGCATTTGGCAATCAGCATTGCCATTCCCAATGGTTTCAGACTACTGTGCGGGTAGTCCAATGGTGGTTTTAAAGCGCTTTGAAGCTAACCGGCGCTACTGTTTTTCCTTTGGCAACCCATTTCCCTCATGGCAACCCGGCCTTTCATTCTCGCACTGGTGGGTGGCAAGTGAGGCAACCATTTTGGTGGGCGCACAAACTGCGCAGCTTTCCTGGATTTCGGCGCACATGTGGGTTTTCCGCCATCTTGAATTTTCTAAGCCCACAGGACCAAATGTTGTAGCATGATAGCTTAAACGTGGGTCAGGACACCCAACACTTGGTTTCCCCTCCTCCCTCACCCACTCTTTCCTCCTCTCCAAACACATTAGAAAAGGTCACCAGAGATGTCTGCTCTTTGAAGGTCTCCTCCAAACAGGTCTTCCCATGTTCTTTCAGAACTATTAAGGACAACATTGGCTCCCTTGCCCTTGCTGATTTCTGTAATCATTCTCTTGCTACCAGGTTTTTCACCTCTTTGTTCAAGCACTCCCTTGCGCACCCCCTCCTGAAAAAACTTTCTGCCGACCCCTCATATCCGGCTAAGTACCGCCACATCCCTATCACTCCCTTCCTTGGGAAACTTCTGGAGAAGTTGGTCTTCCCCCAGTTGACCCAGCATACTGAACTTGTTGGTTGATTTCACGGCCATCAATCTGGATTCCGAGCATCCAGAGGCATGAAAACTGCACACCTGTTAAGAACTGCTTGCATCTCTTGACTCCAAATCACCCGCTCCTCTGCTTTTGATACAGTCAACCACTCCATCCTCATAAAGCAGCTCCATGATACCCTTGGTATCTCAGAGCGGGCATTGGACTGGTTGACCCCCTTTCTCACTGACCGTCCCTCCCAGGTTATCTGTTTACTTGCAAACCTTATTGTAATTCTGCCTGTCTAACAGTCATAGCTTATCTATTCTCATGATCCTTGCCATGTTACTATTCTCTGATACAGTACCTGCCATTTCCCTTATACTTATTTTGAGTTTGTTCTCTGTAACAAGAGGTGAACTTTCCTAAATATGTATTCTATGCACCTGCTATGTCCTTTATATGTACTCTAATGCAGCTTCCCACAACAAGAGGCAAGCTTTCCCTAATATGTATCCTATACACCTGATATGTCCCTTTTATGTACTCTCATGTATATCCCTGCAACAAGAGGTGAACTTACCAAAGTATGCATTCTATGCACCTGTATTGTTCTTATATGCACTCTGATGTAGATCCCTGTTACAAGAGGTGAACTTTTCCTAAGTATGCATTCTATGCACCTGCTACGTCCTTTATATGTACTCTGAGGCAGCTCCTGCACAAGAGGTGAACTTTCCCTAGTATGTATTCTATACACCTGATATGTCCCTTATATATACTCTGATGTAGATCCCCGCAACAAGAGGTGAACTTACCTAAGTATGTATTCTATGCACCTGTATTGTTCTTATATGTACTCTGATGTAGCTCCCCGCAATAAGAGGTGAGCTTTCCCTAGTATGTATTCTATACACCTGATATGTCCCTTATATGTACTCTGATGTAGATCCCCATAACAAGAGGCAAGCTTTCCTAACTATGCATTTTATACACTTCTCCAGGCACTATGTCTGCCTGTTCTGTAACCATGTAATTGTATGCTGCTAGAACTTTACTTTCTGTAACCATATCCTTAAGTTAAAGCACCTATATGCCCCTGGGCTTTGTGCGCTATATGAGTACCAACATAAAAAATAAATAAATGGGTACTATCTCCTCTCCCACCAATATTTCCACTTGTAGCATTCCCCAGGGCTCTATCCTTTCGCCTTGGCTCTTTAACATCTAACCCGCCCTGCTTGCTCACCTTATCACCACTTTCTTTCTGCACTTCCAGTGTTATGCAGATGACACCCAACTCTTTTTCAAACTTCCCTCTGATCTTCTTCCTACTTCCTATACCATTCCTGACTGCCTCTCTGCTATCCAGTCTTAGTGTGCCTCCAATGATCACTGTCTAAATGTCAGCAAGACTGAGATCCTTCCCATCAGAACTGCTCCTTCTTTCCTCCTTTCACTCTGGTCACCTCTCTGGGCTCTCCCCACTCTCTTTCCTCTGAAGCCAGAAACCTTGGAGTCGACTTTGACTCCACTCTCTTTCCTTCCTCACATCCTGGACCTTGACAAGAAGGCCCATTTCTAACTCCACCTCCTTAGAGCTATCCTTCCTTTTCTCACGTTTCCCCAGGAGCTCAATGTCTCGAGAGCTCTGGTACTCTCTAGCCGCCTGGACTACTGCAATAGCCTCTTTCTTAATCTACCTTCCTCCTCTCTCCGCCCCCTCCAACTAATCCAAAATAGGGCTGAAAGACTTATCTTTGACTTCAAGCCCAGGAACTGTATCTCTTCAGCTCTAAAATCTCTCCACTGGCTCCTGGTTGCTGCAAGGATCAATTTCAGATCCCTCTGAATCATCCATAAGGCTGTCTGTGTGAAATCAAAAAGAAGATATCGAAGCTGAGTACCCCAAAAGGAAATACACCGAACACGGGTTACAAAGGAACATACAAAGATCTTTATTTTATACTGAACAGTTTCAAAGGACAAGGCATCAGATAGCTACCGGCCCTAAGTACAACACAGCGAACTCCAGCATGGTTCGGTGTGCTCAGTGAGTGCGACTGTACATTAGAATAGCCACACCTTATATACTCTCAAAAACATGATGTTCAACCCTCCTGAAAGTTAATACAAGTTAATACATCACAGATCTAGGGTTCGTGCCGAGTTCATACATCTGTACATTTAGGGTTTACCGTTAATACATTTGCCAACAAACCTCAATGGCAACAGTATATCTTAGTATTCCATGTTAAACCTTCTCAAACAGATTTATACAATGTAGTCAAACAAGCGTTCACATTTCAGTATTTGAATGTATTATGTTTAACATGTGCTCGTGGATTAGCTTCATTGGCATAGGTAATCCTCTACACACAGGTCAGTGAAGGACAAGGTCTCAGTTCATGACCCTAACATGTGGCCTGCAGGCAAGTTACACATTAGTTTGTACACAGAGGTCAAGACGGCCATGTTACATTCGGAATGACACTGTCACCATTTTAGCTCACAGGGTGACTTTACAGGGAGAATCTAAAATGGCGGATAGACCTAAAATGGCGGTTTACATTGATCTAAGGTCAAGAACTTGCAACGCGGATTCATTCGTAAGTGGCTTATAAGCAGCTTGCCGTAGGCCAATATGCATATATTCATCAAATAGGAGGCACGATATAATTTTCCGTTCGACAAACCGCCTTTTGGCCTACGCCACGTGCTAAAACTACCTCTGATCACTTTATGAACAACTCCACGTCTCATCATCCATACACACTGAATCACTGTCGGAAATATCTAGTGCCATTAGATCATCTATCAGGATTTCTTTCAACACATATTCTTTGGAGTTCTTATCTGGAGCGTATACCTTATGTCCTAACGTACCTATCGCCTGTGCACAACATCCCCCTAGCATCGAACATATACTAGGTAGACACTGTACACAGCAACAAAGAAACAACAGAATCCCTAAAATTATCAGCAAGACCGACAGCACCTTCCAACCTCAAGATTGCAAGAAGTCCCAGAACCAAGCGCTAAGATCCCAGTTTCCCTCGGGAACAGGCACTTCTGAACTAAGGATGTGCAGATTCTGTATTGCCTTGAAGATAGTTGGGGAGGAATCTGGCACGAAAACACAGCAAGCGGACCCCACTAATTTACACACTTCACCACGTTCAGCCAGAATGACATCTAATGCCATCCGGTTCTGAAGTGCTACTAATCTTATTGCTTTTTGTTCTAATGTCATATTATAGAGTATGTCCGTGGTCCGGTTCATGGTTCTCTCCAGTACTCTCGCTAGTCTCCTGATATCTTCAGAATTCACTATGTGTCCCCAAAATGGCACTAAGGATTTCGCTACGTCCCCCAGAACCTGTGCTGGAGTGTCACCATTCTCGTCCCGTTGTGGACGAGCCTTTGAAACCTCTACAGTACTGGCTATAATTACCCCGGGTAACAAGATCCCTAATTATCAGGTTCACTGCCAATCCCTGGGTAATTACCGCAAACAAAGTAGACAGGTTTGCCTACATACAAGGGTCTGTCTTCCCCAGTCAAATTTGCAACGTTGGCGCAACCTTTAAAATCTCCCATTGACTGAGTACCATTCCTCTGTATGCAGAAAGAAACTGAATCAGGGCTATGGTTAACAATGTAAGAAGGAGGCATGGCGTCCTTATTGCCTATCTGAGCCATTTTAAAGGAAATCAAAGATTGGAAAGAAGGAGACAGTCTATCAGAAGGCCTAATAGAAGCAATGTTGAGCTTACTCCTATTTGTGAAAAGTGAGCATTCCAGGGGCGTAAGAACACATTTCTCAAAACTATTCAAATTAGTACCATCAAAGTTCCCCGAGATACTACCGTTCCATCGGCCAAAGAACAGTGCTCTAAGAGAAGCATAACAAGCAGTTGTCAAAGGTAAAGGATGAATATACCAACCTAGCCCCTTATCCCCGTGTTGCGGTAAACGCGAACAGACCCAACAGTTAGACTTATTAAAAATGGCATGTGTAGCATTCATGATAAGTAACAATGGGCCTCATCACGAGTTGGGCGGTAACATTGGCGGTATTACCGCCGGCGATATTAGCTCTACCGTCAAACCCCCAGCGCTATTAGCGCCGGATCACGGGTTTGGAGGTAATGGAATTCCCCATTCCCCACTGAGCCCCTTCGGGAATGCCCCATTCCCCATTGGGCTCAATGGGGAATTTTCACGCTCTTACGACCGGTGGATTTCCTGCCGGCGGTAATAGCACAAATTTTCAGTGGATTCCCCCCCAGCTCAAAGCTGGGGAGAAATCCGCTGAAGCCCTGATTTAGCGGACCCTTAAATCCGGCGGTAATAGCGCAACCGCAGCATTTAAGGGTTACCGCCAAACTCGTGATGAGGCCCTATATATTGTTGCAGTATTTCTGTCTATGCTGAGAGTCCCTAGGAGACAGAGTATGCAAATGCACAAAGGGAGTAGAAACAGTGGGTACATTTTCAGTCGGTAATAAGGTCTCAAATGGATGCACTTCTTCCAGGTATCAAAAGCTCAGAACAATTACTACTAAAAACCCAAACGACATTATAAAAAGACAGCAGTACGTTTTCGGGGCCCAAACAGTTTGTCCATTATCACAGCCGGTCACACGATCATTTATCAGTCCTGTACGAGCGGTAGCGATTGCAGGCATTGTAGTCTTCAAACAGAAACCCCAATGTTTTTTTTGCTGGCGGTCTCCAGGCCGAGCGACTTCTTAGTCCTTCCGCAACCCTAGCCAACAGAATCCCCCTTTTTAAATAATTACTTGGGCCAAAAGCTAGCCCTTGATGATTTTTTTTTCTTCTCCGAATGCACAGCCGAAAAGTGCCGTAAGTCTATTTACTTGGACATAAATTGAACCTTGTTGTCCCTGGTACTGAATGATCTGAGAACAATGTGTCGTCACTTCCCTTTCGGAAGTGCCTTATCGAGAGCAAGTGAAGATGCAAGATCCGGAACGATAGTTTCCGGAAACAAAACTTTTGGAGAGTGTGGAGACAAAATGGCTGATTGCCCAGGCCTCACGGGCTCAGATGGGACTCCGATGCACTCTCAACGCTATTTACTGCTTCGAGATCATTGGTTGCAACGTTAGTGAGGGGTTCTGTTTCTTCTGTATCCTATGGCACCGGGTGAGGAAGTCTCTTGACATGCGTTGCGTGGATCCAGTTCTTTCTGCCTGTGACGCGCACCGCTGTCTGTGTGACCAGCAGGACCTGGAATGGGCCCTGCCACCGAGGTGCAAGGCAAGAGGATCGCTCAAATGCCTTCATTAACACCCAGTCACCGGGCCGTATGCTATGGCCCGGGCCCTCATATCGTACAGTTAAAGCTTCTCGCACCTGGTGATAAATCAAATACAGATTTTTAGTCAACTGGCTACAATAAACTGAAAGAAGTACATTTTCGACATTTTTCAAAGACCAACATTTTGGAAGGTTCCAGATATTGGCAGGTCTCCCCATCACCACCTCAAATGGAGAGAGCCCAGTCTTAGTTTGAGGGGTTGTACGCATGGCTAGTAACACGATCAGTAAGGCGTCCGGCCATTTTAGTTTGGTGCCGGCACACGTCTTAGCGAGTTTGTTCTTGATGATGCCGTTGTGCCTTTCTACTAATCCGGCACTCTGTGCATGTCTGGCCGAATGGAATCGTTTGTCGATCTGTGATGCCGCACATATCTGCAGAATTACAGCAGCGACAAAATGTGGACCATTGTCCGACCAGATGACCCTTGGTAGCCCAAACCTGGAAAAATACTCCTTTAACATAGTTTTTGCAGTAGTCATGACTGTAGCGTCTTTGACAGGGAAAGCCTCAACCCATTTGCTGAAAGCACATATGACAACTAACACATATTTCAGGTTATTACACCGTTCCATTTCGATAAAATCAAATGACCTCAAAGGGGACAGAAGGTGGACCAAAACTTCCCCTGAGAGTTGATGTTCCCTTTCCCACATTGTGCTGTAAACAGATCATGCAATTCTGAACATGACATTCAGCTATTTTAGAGATTTTGTCATTTGCCCAAACTTTCTGCAACATTTGTGTAAGCTTCCGGGCACATATATGCGTAGGGCCATGAGCCATGACAACCATCATCATTATATGTGCGTCAGGAAGTAGCCATTTCCCCTCAACTATGTCTACCCAACACCCATCATCATCGAGTTTCCCCAAGCCCTCATCCCACCTCTTGGACTCTTCTATTGTGGTATCGGCTTGGATATCCCTTACAGACTCAACACCCTCATCCATTGCATAGGTCATTTATGGTCTCCCTTGAAACATACATATCCGTAAAGAGATTGATGGCAGTCTGTTTAGCTATCTGATCAGCGAAAGCATTCCCTTTTCCTATATCATCTACAATCTTTCGATGTGCTGCACATTTTATGACCGCTAACTGAGTAGGGAGCGCAAGCGCTGAGAGCAGTTGTACAATTAGGGAGCCATGCTGAATCTTTGTGCCATGTGAAGTTAAGAACCCTCTTTCTGACCAAAGTCTCCCAAAGTTGTGAAGCACCCCAAAAGCATACTGACTGTCAGTATATATGTTTACTGTAAATCCTTCGGAAAGTTCACAAGCTCGGGTCAATGCTATAATCTCTGCGGCCTGCGCGGAGTTATGCGTGATTCTCTTGGTTTCCACGACTGTGCTTAATGTAGTGATTGCAGAAGCAGCTGTGGATGTACCATCCGGGAGTTTGAAGCAGGAGCCATCACAAAACAGTTCCCCTTGTGGATTATTCAAAGGAGTGTCTTTTAGATCAATTCTACACTTTGTCTCTTGTTTGGTAGTGTACAGGCAATCATATGACTTTTCGTCACTGCAAGCAGTACCTTGCGGGAAAGGCAAGAGTTCAGCCGGATTAAGAACACAACACCTCTTAATTTGTTTGTGGGGAGCAAACAAGATCAATTCATATCTCGTCAACCGTGCGGAAGTGAGGTGTTGTGTTTGAGTTCTGTTCAATAGAACATCTACAGAGTGAGGCACCATCAGGGTTAGATCATGGCCCAGGACCCTTCCGTCATTCTGTTTTACAGATGCAGCAGCAGCAGCGACAGCTCACAAACATCTTGGCAAAGCGCATGCTACAGGATCAAGGGCGGAAGAAAAGTAACCGCATGGCCTATTCTTCCCTCCATGTTCCTGCGTTAATACAGCCAAAGCACATGCATCACATTCATGCACAAACAACACAAAGGCCTTTTCATAGTTTGGTGTGCCCAAAACCGGTGCCGGGCACAATGCAGTCTTGAGCAGATCAAATGAATACTGGTGTTCCGTGTTCCACGGCAATGGCGAAGAAATGCCCTTCTTCGTCAGAGCCAACATCGGCTTAATCACTAGTTAGAAGTTCGGGATCCACAACCTACAGTAAGAAGCCATACCTATCAAGGCTCTAACTTCTTTCTGTGTATTTGGGACAGACATGCCAGAAATGAGTTTTATCCATTCAGGTGTCAATCTTCTTCCCTCCTTTGACAGGTGACAGCCTAAATAGGCGACCTCCTGACAACAATATTGAAACTTTTAAAGCAAAGCTTTGTGACTATGTTTAGCCAGGTGTATAAGCAACAAGACATTGCCCTTACAAGCGCTCTCTGAGTCAGCAGCTAAAAGCAAGTCATCAACATACTGAAGCAGTGTACAAGTAGAGGGCAACTCAAGAGTATCAAGCTGTTCTTTCAAAGCCCTACTGTAGATGCTAGGACTTTCCGTGTAACCTTGAGGTGCACGGGTAAAGGTGAACGAGCGTCCCCCTAAGGTGAACGCAAACAAGTATCTACTGTCCTTGTGTATAGGAATACTAAAGAAAGCATTCTTCAGATCCACAACACTAAAGTAAGTAGCTGTAGCAGGAATCATAGTTAATATTGTCGTCACATCAGGCTTCATTGGAAAATGCGGAGCGACGACCTCATTAATGGCACGCAAATCAATTATGAAACGAAAAGGAATTGCATTATTGCCTTTTTTGTACACGGGCAAAATTGGACTATTGCACACACTACCTGCAATTTCCTCAATCACTCCTCAATGCACAAAATCGGAAACGATGCATTTCAAAGCTTGCTCACCCTCGACTGAAATCTTATATTGTGGAATACTTGGCAGCTTTATCCCATGTTTCAAGACTATTTTAACAGGCTCAATCTGCAAAACACTGACATCATTGTCATCAATTGCCCATAAACTCTCTGGTACATCACTGAATTCTGGCGGTAAAGGTCTAGTCAAGAATTGAGAAACAGAAAGTTGCTGTGGTGAAATCGTCAACCACACTCCATCAGAAGAACAATGAATTACCGCATTTAATTCCTTCAACAGATTCAACTCCAGCAAATTCTCTCCACAATTTGAAGTCAAAAGGAGTGGACAGTGGTTCATGAAGGGACCCAAAGAAATCGGCACTGGCGAAGAAACCGGGCAGACAACTGGTGTGCCAGAAAACCCTACAGAAACATTGGTTTGCCCTGACAGTGGGATGTTTGGAACCCGTAAATGGTCAATGGAATACTTCTGTGCTCCAGTATCTATCAAGAATAGATGTTTCCCACTACCATTTCAACGTAGGGACCTTTCTGATTAACGGGAATAGGCGTCGGTTCCAAACTCTGCTTCGGGCAATCCTAACGAAACAGAATATTGTCAAAAGGAAGTTCTTCAGAGAGGTAAGCTGCAGAAGGATGATCAAATATGTTTCTAGTATCCACACTTGGTACCTGATTATCCTGCGAAAAAGGTTGCTGTGGATCCTGTGCAAACTGACCTCTACCAGGGCCGCCTACACCCAGGCGACCTCTGGATCGTCTACCCATATTTCCAAATGTGTTATTTGACCTTTGTCGAAGGATCGGGCATTGTGCACACCAATGACCCTCTTGCTGACAATAGGCACACTAGTTAATATTTACAGGACCCAAGGGCACATTTCCTTGTAGAACATACTGACCTCTAATCGGCGAACTACCCCCTCTAGGGCCTCTAACAATTTGTTGTAATAATACTTTTGTCTTCAAATCACCTTTTCTCTTCTTGACTCTTTCCTTTTCATTATTGACAGAATTCTCATAGTACTGAGCCATGTGCAGTACTTCCGATTGACACTTCGCTTGCCAAGTGTTCTCAGAAGACATAATTTGTGACTGGATGTCAGGCAGCAATCCACGCACAAAATTGTCTACGAATAGTATTTTCCCAGACTCTGTGCCTAAGTCTTGTCCACTGAAATCCGAGAATACCTACTCAAACCGATTAAAGAACTCGGTAGCACCCTCAGACTTCCCTTGGACACAGGCCGTAAGCTTGTCCCAAATAATTCTCTTTTCGGTAATTATAGTTTTTAATTTCGCAATGATTCTGTCGGGTAAAGTTAGTATTACCTGTGGTGGTTTCTCACTAGCTGGCCTTTCCCCATCGAGTCTAATTATGTTAGCCCACATATATCCCAACTCTGGTACGTCGTCTATAGTCCTAACCTGTTTCCACAAATCTACGTGCAGGAGTATAGGAAACAACAGATCAATATCACCTAAGGTGAATACTGAGGATTGCAAGACAGATTCTATTTCTTTATAGAATCCTGTCGGATTTTTCCTAATCTCAGGAATAGATTGTCTAATGGTCTTCACTTCCTGTCTTGAGAACGGGACGAGAACGAACTGCGACACATATTGTGCAGGAATATCCACAGCAGCTGCACCCGTTACAGCATTAGCCGCAATCTCAACTTTCGGGAAAAATGTCGGAGGAACCTCTCTCATAGGCAACTAAGAAGTAGGCAACTCCGAACGCTTACTAAGCAAAAGGGCCAAATCGAGTGCTAAAGCAGCCGAAGAAGTGTCAAAAGAAAAAGCTCTCTTATAAATACTCAATAACTCTGTGAGACAACTAATCTTTCTTTTTACGCACTCATCCTGTAGGTACTCTACCATTACCTGTATCACTTTCCTCTGTATTTCTGGCATATACTGACTATACGTGTCATATACTTCAACTGGAGTTATCGACATGTCTGAGATCCATCTAATCGCGTCTTTCGTACAAATTCGTGCTTCCTCGGATATCGATTTACGACAAGGAAGGAACCGTTTCTGTACATACATACTATCCTCATCATCATCCTCGTTCTGTAACCTTTCCAACTCCTTTCTATACTCAAATATCCTCTCAACATGCTCTTGTACTTTCTCCACAGTGTCTCTTGAAAACGCTAAAGTGTTCAGATCCCTCAGCCCTTGTGGGATGTCTGCATTATTTAATCTGTCCCACATTACACATAAGTGAATCCCTAACCCTTCAATAAAAACATTTTTCTCAGGAAAATTGTCCATATTAGAAAGTGTGGCAAAAACATTTGCTCGATCATCTCTCTCCATACAATGCTTAGCCCATGCGATCAAATCACGTTTCTTCTCTGGAGGTACAGTATTGCGAGTGACAACCCTCGATCCTGCTCCCTGATCGACTACAAGCGGTGCAGGACCACTTGGAAGAGGAAGAGTAGGCAGGTTCAATGAAGGTACTGCTACTGGTGCAATAGGAAGAGGCAGAGGAACAGGTGGAGGAACAATGACTGGAGGAAGAGGAACAACAGGAGGAGTGGGAACAACAGGTGGAGCAGGAAGAGCAGGAATAACAGCAGGAAGAGGCAAATCAGCAGGAAGAGGCAAAGCAGCACGAAGAGGAACATATGGAGGAGGCGCAGTGGCACCAGGCCTTCGTTCATTTAACAATTTATCAATAAATTTGTCAGAAACATGAAAGTCTTTAGAAGGATAGATTTTCTGAATGCCAAGTGAGAAAGCCCTATCCATATTCCTAGCCGACTCAGACTGTTTATCTTGGTCATATAACAATGCTTTTTCGGCATTCGTCTTATGACAACGCGCATGTTTTTCTCTAGTCTTAAGCTGCTGTAAAGCTTCCTTTTTCCAATAATTGGTCAATAATTGTATTTGAAGATACAATGCACCAAAACAAATTA
Source organism: Ambystoma mexicanum (assembly GCF_040938575.1). Classification (NCBI taxonomy): domain Eukaryota; kingdom Metazoa; phylum Chordata; class Amphibia; order Caudata; family Ambystomatidae; genus Ambystoma; species Ambystoma mexicanum. Next base: position 711,497,903 of record NC_090939.1, read on the forward strand.
TCAGGATACTTAAGAATCGGGTCACGACTCACATGATCAATCCTAAGGAGTTCCGATTGGATTTCAAAGATTCTTTTCTAACTAATCTTACCTCGGGTTTGGTGATTTCGGCAAATCTGCCCGCCTCGATAAGTGGACCCTCGTGAAGATGCCGTCTCGGACCACAAGCTAATCGTCCAGGGATCAGGTCGTGCAGCGCTGCTGAGGTGTCGCGTCTCATTCGATAAGGGGCCCCTTTTATTTTGTTACACCGTCCGATCCCGGTCCAATACCCTGTGTCAACCATCGACGAGCTGGCATCAATCTTGAAGGTCCCTATTCGGGCGCCAACTGTGAAAACAAAAAGAAGATATCGAGGCTGAGTACCCCAAAAGGAAATACATTGAACACGGGTTACAAAGGAACATACAAAGATCTTTATTTTATACCGAATAGTTTCAAAGGACAAGGCATCAGATAGCTATCGGCCCTCAGTACAACACAGCGAACTCCAGCGTTGTTCGGTGTGCTCAGTGAGTGCGACTGTACATTAGACTAGTCACACCTTATGTACTCTCAAAAACATGATGTTCAACCCTCCTGAAAGTTAATACAAGTTAAAATACATCACAGATCTAGGGTTCGTGCCGAATACATTTAGGGTTTGCCTTTAAAACATTCGCCAACAAACCTCAATGGCAACAGTATATCTTAGGATTTCATGTTAAACCTTCTCAAACTGTTTTATACAATGTAGTCAAACAAGCGTTCACATTTCATTATTTGAATGTATTATGTTCAACATGTGCTCGCGGATTAGCTTCATTGGCATAGGTAATCCTCTACACATAGGTCAGTGAAGGACAAGGTCTCAGTTCATGACCCTAACATGTGGCCTGCAGGTAGGTTACACATTAGTTCGTACACAGAGGTCAAGACGCCCATGTTACATTCGGAATGACACTGTCCACCATTTTAGCTCACAGGGTGACTTTACAGAGAGAATCTAAAATGGCAGATAGACCTAAAATGGCGGTTTACGTTGATCTAAGGTCAAGACCTTGCAACGCGTATTTCTTCGTAAGTGGCTTATAAGCAGCTTGGCGTAGGCCAATATGCATATAGTCATCAAATAGGAGGCACGATATAATTTTCCATTCGACATCTGGAAGGTTTGGCACTCTGAGCCCCTGTCGTCACGCTGGACCCCTCTGCATCTAGTCATCCTAGTAAGTCTGCAAAGATGCTTTGACCCATTGGAATAGTGGGACCAACTTTTCTCAGCACCTTCATAAAACCCAGCAAGTAAGCCTTCTCAGAAGTGTCACTGGGCCTACCAGTGGGCTGACCAGCTTACGTAGAACCTTTGCCCTGATACCGCCACCATTTTGAGGAGGCCCTCAAAACTTGGTATGTCACTAGCTGTGTGTTCACGGCACTGTCACACCGAATTTCCTACACTTGGTGTTCCCAGGTCTGAAGGAAATTGAGTGCGCCCTAATCGGAGTATACGCGGATACCGAGCCATTGTGACAAACTTTGCAGGTGCACTGCTTTTGTGCCCCTCTTGCCCCTGAAGCCTGCTGCAATTAAACTGGCCTGATCCATCCACCAGGAGCAGAGAAATCGCCACTGTCCTGTTTGGGAATCAACACTGTATCTTCCCCACTGAAAGCTGCAGAGCCGCCAAATTGCCACACTTGAACCTGCAACCGAAGTGGACTCGACTGCCAACGTTTGGTCAGTAGTGCACC